>NC_053117.1:19315293-20541543 GCF_010015445.1 Perca fluviatilis
GTGCTGGTATGTGCATCAGGTTTATGACAAATCCTCAAATTGTACTCCATAGAATAGTTCAGGTATTGGAATATATGCGTACAAATAATTATGATGATAAAATTATGACATTATTTTGAAATGTTCCTTGCAAACCACATACAGAGCAGTCTGTGGACTAATAATGACAATCATAAGAATTCTAATTATGACTGCCTATGCCTTTATAGTTTGTTTGTCTGTAATATTGTAAGGCCATAAGCAAAATACAGGCACAGTAATAGTAGATTATGATTTTCCATCCATTTCATTTATTATATAAATTGTATTTATTGTATATCTTATACATGAAGAAAAGATCCATTTGTTTACCTGCATCATACGCAACGTCTGTTCTAAAATCTAACATAAATGGCAGTGAACTTCAAGAACTCCAGATGCACAGTTCTTTAGCCAAAACCTTTTTTAAAGTTTCATACATACTTAACCTTGATTCTGAGTTAAGTTTTATGTATCTGGCTCCTGGACTGGAAATGCCTCTTCTGCTTACTGATTTATTTATTATTTCCATAGACTTCCCCCGGGAGTGCATTGAAAACAGTTTTTCCTGCAGTCAGAAAGACTTAAAGTGGGCCGAGTCAGCAGTGCAAACAAAACTTTTAGGGATGAAAATAGACACACACACACACACACACACACACACACACACACACACACACACACACACACACACACACACACACACACACACACACACACCATGGCAGCTGGAGTATTATTCTGTTCCCAATAAAGCAGAGGCATTTCCCCTCGCCCAGTAGTTTAAGTGGACTGGTGTGCTGACGGGGTGACCCACAAACAGGCTCTTTACAGCCTGTCGGATCACGCAATCAGGAGCAGAGGGAAGAAAGTGTCTCTTCCAAGATACTGTAAGCCCAACTGAACTGGTGACAGAGCTTTTATCATGTAGAAAGATAAAGAAGAGGAAAAACCTTTTAAAATCCTACCCTTTTTAAATCCTTCTCACTCCTGGAGGTGTGGGCTGTACCTCCTTTTTCTCAACTCTGATCCAGTCAGCGACTGATGCAATTAAAGCTGCATTAACCCTGTCTGCTCCTTGCCCTTCAACATATCACCATCTCTCATCTTGAAGGTATAGAGTGGCACGATGTAGGTACTACATAACACAGCGCTACTGTCTTTAGGTAGGCTCTGAGAAGGTAATGAAGCATATTTGGCGTTTTGACGTCAGTGCGGAGACAATGGCTGCATTGATGGAGTGGGTACGCTCGGGGTCCTGTTGGTTCCATACAGCTGTGATGAGTTCAACGGACCCAATTGCTGCCTGCAGCCCACTGGGAAGACTGGTAATCTCTTTCACAACCCCAGACTTATTGCAAATCACCATCTCTCCACTAATTTGTCAGAATTCCAGCACCTATTTACTTTGATTTCACTTTCTTCTGTCTTAATCTTCCTTCTCCTTTTACATTTTCTTTTACACAGGCTTAAGGTGATATATTCAAATTGCTTGTTTTTTGTAACTAAACATCCAAAATCCAAAGATATTCAGTAAAGTTTATTTGCATTGGAGAAGCTGGAGCCAGCAAACGTAATGTATTAATCGATCATCAGTTGTTGCCGATTGATTTTTCTCTCCATTGACTAAATGTCATGTGAATCCCTGTAAAATCCAGTTATGTCTCCTTACCGCCGCCTCACCCCCATGGTTATATCCACATTCTGGACTGCAAAAACATAATACAATAAACACTGTCGCTATTAGATCAAATATTCTGCTCTTACGCTGTATCAGTCTGTGGGATTTGTACACTCCCAGTAGTCCTGATGATCTAGCTGCTCATTTGTCACTGTTATGAGTTCATAAACATATACAACACCACATAAGAGAGGCTCAAGTGTTGTGGCTCATTGGGTGGGGATTTTATGAAGCTGACCTTCAAACCTCCTCCACTCCCATGTATACTAAACCACAAACAGACCACCACATCACAGAGATGTTGCTGTAGTGTGTCGTGGTGACATCATTTATAGCCTCTCGTTTCACAGACCTCCCAAACACCCCCCAGTTCGGTCTCAGTTTCCCAGCTACTAAATGCTGCACTCTTGGATAATGTGTAGAATGTAAAAGTCATTGCCCTCGTCTGACTTTGAAGCTCTATTTTGAGCTGGTCTTTGCATATATTTCCAAGTGGTGCTGATGGTTGTGATTAGTTCTGGACAGAATACGAGATTGGAGAGCAGGTTTGAATGAACTGCACCAGCAGTTGGCCTAATTAGAGACATTCCTGCTTGGCTTTCAGAGCTCAAATCTGACAGAGAAGCAGGCATTCCCCAATCCTCTTGACCAAAGAGAAATGACCTCACTGGATTGGCTAGAAGAGGAAAGAGTAGAGGATGATAGAACTCTCCTCTAGAGATCAAATGTCTGATATATGAAGCTGTGGCTAAACATGGCTGACAAAGTGGGACTTTACAGTAAGCTGTATTGGTTTTACAGCCACAGACGAGAGCTGTGAGAAATCCTCTACTGAAGAAGTGTGTTTGTGTGTTTTCAGCTTGGTCTTCAGGAAGGATAGTGTTGCCAAGTGCCAAAAAACAAATAATCGTACAAATACCCTAGAGATATCATAATTCAGGGCAAACTATCATACATTTATATTCAAACTGTGGGGCACCCAGAACTGGGGTTGCAACGTTCTGTATATAAATCTCTGCCAACTGTCTGTGCCGTGGTTCGTACTACATCGGTAAACCCCAAGTAGACTGCAATGGGCTCCAACTACAGGCCAGTGTTAATAAGGAGACAAGAAACACTATGAATTCAAGCATGATGTGAGCAAATAGGTCACAGGTAAACATCCCTGTTTGTAGAAGGTTGCAAGTATAATGGCTGTCTACAAGATCTGCAGAAATGTGATTAGATAATTAGATTTATTGCAGATCCAGGGTCAGTTTTGTATAATAGATTATTGACATAGTCAATGTATGATGGTTCCAAACTAGCTCCGTACATTTCACTATAATGGAACAAAATAAAAATGAAGACATGTCGACCTGATCTGAATGTCTAAATTATCGTACATTGATTGTACTTCATAAAAAGAGCAAAAATTATTGTGGAAATACAATAATCATCATACACGTGTTAACACTGAGGCTGGAGATTGTGTAGATGTTAGGTTATCCTCTGGCAGGTCAAAACTGGTCTACAAATTTCCACTAAACCTGTAGGCATTCATCATTATTTGCCTTGAACTTACAGTACATCCTGAACTCCCTCCTATAAACGTGATATGTGGTTTATGCGGTTTTAATGTGTCGTATTTATTATTTAATGTTTTTAATGTATTTTGTAAAGCACTTTAAATTGCACTTGTGCAATGTGTGCAAAAAAGTGGTGTTTAAACTAAACTTGCTTTTCTGCATACGTTACACTTAGCCGTCTTCAGCGCTGCAGTGTTTCACATAAAGTGCAGTTTACTCTGCACTAATAGAGCATGTAAGACATGCATCATTTAGGAAAGTGCTCGTATCTCCTTCACTGCATCTTCTGAGGTCGTATCTCAGGGGCTTCTCTTAATATCCACACAAATATGGACCTGCACACGCATTAAGGCTTGTTCATTCTACAGCACTGCACAGACGGCACTTTTTTGTTCACTTGGAGACACACATCTTGTCGGGATCATCTCAGGGGCACAGAGTGATATTCACACTGTTCAGGAAGTGTGGTTTGCTTCAGTGGTCCAGGACCAGTCCAGGAAGAGGTTGTGGCAGTGTGCTGGTGAGGCAGTATCAGGGGCTCAGAGCCAGAGAGGCCCAGCGGGGTGAGCTCATTAACAACAGGACGTACCCCTGAACCTCTAAACCCAGGCCTGCATTCCATCCACTCCGCTGCCCCCTGGGGCTCATCCAGGGGGGCTTTAACAGCCCCGTTGTTTTGGTTGGAGTCTCGCCACAGCCATAGCTGAGCTGTGCATGACGACTCTCCCCTCCCCCGCCTCAGTCACGGCCATAAATACAGTCCAGAGAGGGTGTCTGTGTGTTCCTGCTTCCTCAGGTGTTTATGGCCCTCTCGCTCATTCATACTGCACTCACAGCCGGAGCCTGACAGCAAACAATCACTTGCACACTCGCAAGGATGTTTAAAAACACCTGCTCCCACAAGCACAGACATATATCAAGTTTGTATGTACAGACTGACATGCGACTCGGGCTGTATTAAACATTTTATTTTTACACCACAGATGACAGGCCACACAGCCATGAAAAAAAAGCTTGCTGACTCGCTGTAATCAATAAACTTTATACAGCACACAGACACACGCTCACTGTCTCTCTCTGTATCTGTGCACATACACACTGAATATCAGTTGCGCCTTATGACAGACTGACAGGGCAGTAAATCACTGCTACTGTGCAGCGTTTGAGCTCTATCTGCTCTGCCAGCTGTTATCATTGCCTGTTGAGGAACAGAGGATGATGTCATGGACCTTTTATTTCTGCTTATTCCACATGTGGCCCAATGAGACCATGTCTGGATCTCAGCCAGATAAGGCCGGTTACACACTGGAAGCGTCGCGCGAGCGTGTCAGCTGCGTGGCGTGTCCGTTTATATTTCGGCTCCCCTGTTAACAGGTTAGAGCTTACACACTGCCGGCGTGAGACGCGCGTCTCAGGCGCGGCTCGAGACGCGCCTGAGACGCGTGCCTGCTAGAAATAGAACCGACGCCTATTTTTCACGCGAGACGCAAGCGTGTTGGAAGCGTTTCCAGGCAAAATAGAATAGGAAAATATGTTTTTATGTCATTTAGACACAAATACATATTAATAAATGACATATTGATGTTTGAAAGTCTAGGTTTTGACATCAATGTAAATATAAATGTAATACAAAATATTTTCAAATATTACACCTGTCATACAGAACGAAATATTCTGTAACATATTTTGCAGTCAATACTGCCGACGTTGTCTTGCTTTAATCAAATCAGTAGGCTATATATAAATGGTAGGCTAGGCTACGATAACAACGTAGTGTGTGTTCTGAGTGACGGTCCAACATCAGATAGGCTATATAGGCTCTTTACAGCTACACAAAGTTGTTCAGACAGCCCACTTACCCATTTTTCAGAGTTTGAATCTGTCGGCACTATGTCCCGAGATCAGCCTTCCCTGTACCTAGCAGCAGGAGCAGCGCCGCGTCAGACACGCTTCTGGTATGTAGGACACAGAAAAATACACGCAGCTGAGACGCAACAGAAACGCCACGCTCGCGAGACGCGTGCAGTGTGTAACCGGCCTAAGACAATCATCGAATCACTCTAAATAGCCAAAACATGCAATGTGTTTGCATGTTAAAGTGGTTTCGTTTGTACTGTGTTGCTGCAGGGGCCTCCGGCATAAGAACTGATTTATGATTTGGCAACACTAGACAGATCAGACATTATCAGATCATGTTGTGCTTTAATTATAGTCTCTACTGTAATTGTGTACTGTAATTCATTCACTGTGATAGTGAGCGACGATCATAGCAAGCAAAATGTTCGCAGAAATATTTGCTTGTTCGTAGAAATGAACGCTAGGTTTGTGTTACTGAGGAGACAAAGATTACTGAGCCTTTCATCGATTTGCTTCATGTTGTCCTAACTATCAGCAATCTCAATTAATCATTTAAGCACATTTTAAGGCAAAACTACCAAACATTCCCCAGTTCCAGCTTCTCAAATATGAGGATTTGCTGTTTTTCATTGTCTTATATTGTAGTAAATCGATATATATTTTTGGCTTTTGGTCTGTTGTTCCGGTCCGCTTCCAGGTCTTCCGCATCTGCGCTCACAGAGTCTCTGCACCATCATTGCAGCCAGGGAATGACTATAACAGCACTTTCTATCTATCTATCTATCTATCTATCTATCTATCTATCTATCTATCTATCTATATATCTATATATATATATAGTATAGTATAGTATAGTTGTGACATCACAATCGTACGGAAGTCCTGACTGCTCGTTTAAAGGCACCGTTTCTTAATGCAGGCTGTGTGGATTGAGTGTTTTGATAATTTCACAGTATTTATATAGCACATTGACCTGCTTGATAATCAAAAAAGACAGAAGTATCATTTTGTACAATATGGGAGCTTTAATGGATTAATTAAAAACAAAATCTGCATAGTAATCAATGGAAGTGATTGTTAGTTGCAGCCCTCTAGGGAAAAGGCATGTTAGCTTCGTCATAGCTACATAGGCTACACTTCTCTTTAACCCTTTAACAGTGAACAATAAATCTGGCTTTAGAGGTTCAAGTATCATTGGGGCTGAATGTGGGCATGCCTGAGACTGTAAGGTAGTTTGGATAAAAACATCCACTAAATGACATATGCTTCTCATTCTACACATTACAGGACTAAAGAAAATGAGGAGGGAAAGTAGACGGTTTAGTTTCACTGTGAACATTCTTTGGATGCTCACAGTGGTTACTTATATGTAGTTTTTCTCTATATTGACTGAATCCTTGACTTAATATTAATCTGAAATGAGGTAAATGTTGATACCGATATTTCAGAAACCACAGTTGTATAGTTCAGAGGATCTGGTACCACTGAACCACTGCCTGCACACAAATTGGCCTCTCTGAGCCTTTTTAAAGTGGTTACCCTCTTTGGACATCCCCCATCATTACATCCTATTTACAAAAGACCAAAAGGATTATTCTGAGTTAATGCGTTTCATATGAACCCTTCACTTTGCCTGTGTAAACCTAGCTACTCGAGTAAACAGAGCCCTATTGAAGCAGAGTTACTAAATCTGCGGCCAGATGGGTTCTCGTCTCGGAGACAAAGTGGAGAATTACAGTTTGTCCTGAGAGTCCGAGCTCGGCTCTCTTTTCCCTCTGGCCTCGCTCAGAGGGGGGTACAATCTATTCCCTTTCTCCTAGATGCAGAAAGAGATGAGTGTGTAAAACAACAATGGCTGTACTAGTGAAAGGGTGGCACGGCTCCAATGGGACACGTTTTTTGTGCTGCCAGGTAGAGAAGACAAAGCGAGCGAGAGCAAAGAAGAGGATGTGTTTTCCTCCTTTCTTGTTGTCACAAGCTGACACAAATGGGATTGCACTGTTGTGTTAAGCCAGACAAAGGGAAATATTATAAGAGACATGGAGAGAAGGGGAAATGTTTTTTTGTTGTTTTTTTACTGGAAAAGGCTTGTTCAGGTTACTGTAAAAGGACACAGAACAGGCTGAAGTAATAACGATGATGAGTATCATTCATACTTTCTCTGCGAGCCATAACCGCAATCTTCCTTTTAGGTCATTTATCTTTTCATAATGTAACTGAACTTTAGAAGTAAAATTAGATTTGAGGCTCCCTTGTCTTTGTGTGCTCTGTCTTACAGTCCATGCACCGCTACCCCCTGGGTGTGGGTGGATAGCCATAGGGACGCCAAAGGGTGAAAGGACAGGGAATTGAGGGGTGAAGGGTTTGTGCTTTCCTGCAGAATAATAGCAAGTATTGTTCCTTAAGTGGCGTATCAAGACTATCACAGGGAATTTCTTGACATACTCATTCTGTGTCAGTCTTAAATTCCTGAGACGCTTCAGAGCTGTATGTTGTGAGCTGGTCATGCTAAGGGAGTACAATGTGTCTCTTTTAGCGCCTGAACATCAGTGAATCAAAAGAATGATTAAAGCTGAAAAAAGTGCTGTACAAGTTTCTTAACATCTAGGAAGATGACTGACTGAGATAGGCAAGGAGAATTGAGTGGGCTTGGTGTTATGTTGTTGTGGTCTTATTGCCCTTTGTTCCTCTGTTTTCTTTTCATCTACACTGTGAGACTGAAAACTGTAGCCAGCCTGAATACCTGCCAGAAAAAAAGAGATTCCAGGGCTCATTAAGAGTGACAGTTAAGTCTCACCGACAGACTAATACTTTCTCTGTGGATGTCTAATTTTGATGGAAGCCTCACACACTCCCTGATCTGCATAGGGACCGGAGAGGGCATGCTGGGAGATGAATTACAAACACTGCTCAGGATCATTCATCCATCAGAGCAGCTCTTTTCCGCCAAGCTGGAATTCCTTTCCCCTAGCTGCACCTGACAGTGCAGAAACCTTAGCCCGAGCTACCGCCAGTTTACTTTTTGTTCCAGAAGTGCAGCTGAGTTTTTCAGCAGGTTTTCAGTCATAACCGTTGCAGCTTCTGTCAGCAGCAAGCAGCCGCCCTCCTCTCTGGAAGTTCCTAAAGGATCGATCTGAGAGGCTGTGCAGCAGGAGAGTGGATGGCAACAGTCAGCAGTTTGACTCTGATGCTGATGTTGTTTGAATGGAAGTTGGGGTAGAATTGTTGATGAAAAGTTTAGGTGTTGAAATGGAATGGCATAATGTGGCACAGCTGACTGCAGTAAAAGGGACTTTTGGGGCGCTTATTGGCCAAGGATAGTGTGACCATTTTCAAAGACCAGGTTCATGCCATGGCAACAGTAATTTGTAGCATAGTCTCGCATTGCCAGACCATTCTCCACAGCGCTGCGGAGCAGGGTCTGGCTAGTCCACACAGCATTCGGGGATGGGAGAAAAATGTGCTCTGGTTTATTGGCATTTCTTTTAAACCAATCACAATCATCTTGGGCAACGTTAAGCCCCGGACACAAAGATGGCGCCTCTGCAAAATAGCCTGGGGAAGGAACTTGTTTTGGTGTAACACGTGTACATTCAAAAGTTGGTTTAGTCGTGCAACAGAAAACTCAGATTGGACAGATAGTCTAGCTAGCTGTCTCGATTTACCCTGCAGGGATCTGAGGAGCAGTTAACCATAGTCCTCATAAATCGACCGGAGTTAAAAATGCCAACGCAAAGAAAATGGAAGGTGTGGGACATCCGGCCTAAAAAGAGGGACATCCAGCGGAATTTCCGGCGGCACCTGAACAATCCCAGAAGTGGAACATCGTTGATATAGACTATTTGTAGCATGAAGCGCTCCAATTGGTCGTGTTGAAAGGCAGGTAGTTAGAAAAGGTAGTTAGAGAACTTGTTGGACCCTTTAAAAGTCTCCTGAATACTACACACCTATCTCGCCAGCACTCCGACCACCGTGTGAATAAGGTCAGCGGTTGTACAAAGCTCTGGGAGACACAGAAGTGTAGTCTGCATGACTCAGCCTGGGCACAGATACAAAGGTTCTCACTGAACTCTGTCACAATGAAATCAGCCCTGAGGGTCGACCGCTGTGTATGTGTATGAATTATGATGGATCTTTGCACTCGAGTTTTCACCCTCATACCCTTACAGAAACCGAGAGGAGAACTAAGAAGTGCTAAAACAGCATAAAACTACTTTATTTTCCACTCAAGTTGAGTCTGGTCAACTCACTGCCGAGTGATGTCATGTTTAATTCAGAAGCTTTAAACTGAAATACTTTTTTAAAATGGTCTGGTATATAGTTTTATGTAGATGGGTGTATAATGAGTTTTAAAGGTTGGTTTGCCCTAAATTGCCACTTGTTATTTTAACAGCTTTCAAACATAGTTTAACACTGCAGATAAAACAGAAACCGCCCTTAGTCTAAGTCAGCAGTTAGCTTTCATGTTTTGTGTGTGAATGTAGAAACTTAATCTCTCAATAGTGACTTTTATGAATCAATTAAAACACGATAAACAGCAGAGGATGGAGGTTGAGTAAGAGGATTAAGAGCTCACGAGAGGTGCCGGTGATGGTTTTTGGCTGACCGCTGTGTCTTGAAATCTTTAATAAGCAGCTGCTTTGTACTTTAACCTGTCTGTGTTCTACTACTGTGAGAGGAGCAGATGAAGGAGATGAAGGAGCACAGACACTCTCTCCATATCTTCCAGTGTCACAGCTTGATATACATTTTTGGGCTTGGAGTCAGACAGTGGGACACATCCACCCATTTTTACTGCAGCACCGAATGCCTGGAGAGATCCGGTCATCGTCAGCCAAGACCTGCAGATACATCAGTGATGAAGAGGGGCGGACAGAGAGGGATACTCAATCATGTTCACTACACACACACACATACATTTACACGCTAGACTGACAGACACTGCAAACATACATACACACAGACAGACCGACCAGATGTTTTCCCCCTGTATATATGTGTCAGAGCGCTTCTCTCCCGATAGACCGAGGAGTGTTAATCTCTGGAGCTGGGAGCTCGGCACGTCGCCATGGCTGCTGTGACCGGGACCACTCTGATAAATCACACCACGCTGACTATGGGGGGTCTCGTCTGTACGTGATTTAGAATTTGAAAGCCATAAAAGACTCTGTACATCATGAGTCTCTGACAGACCTAGTATGACTTCTCCCCTTTCTGAAACTTGATAAGGAAACTTTATCTTCACCTCACTGACTGACTCAATATGACCACTCAGCTCTAAATGACTTTTATATTGCTGTTATGATGATATAGTTGTGGCAATAACAAAGTAATGTACTACGATGATTAATACTGTGCTGATGATTACTGTATTGCAGTGTAATTACACATGTATCATAATCAAGTTAATAATTTTATTCAGTCTACTCATGTAGTTCACTGACGATGTGAACACCTAAACATCCTTTTAGTCGTAGGCCCTATTCAAGACTTTTTGTTTGACCTGCATGTGCTTCCCAAAATCAGGGATCTCGGATCTACTACCATTGTTTGCGTGCTAGCTACATCTGTATCATGTTTTCTTACACTAGTAGTTATCAGTGTCGGGAAGGATACTTTCAAAACGTATTCCGTTACAGAATACATGCCCACAAATGTAATTTGTAACGTATTATGTTACGTTACTCAATCTGAGTAACGTATTCTGAATACTTGGATTACTTCCACATTGAATTGCATTTTATAAGTGTAGGAATGCGGCCATCACAAACAGCTTACTAAACAGGCCTACTCTGGTGTTCTTCTGTTGCAACTAGCTGAATGTGTACCTGAACAAACAGATAGATTTTTGTATTTGTAGTCCCGACCTGCATACTACAAAAATCTAACCTCAGTCTAAGCTACCAGGAGCTAATTTTAGCTAACGTTAGCTAGCATGTCAAACGGGGCTAGTAAGTCTGTCAACGGCTCTGGAGCTATAGTAAATCAGCACATAGGAGAATGTAAAGTCACACGTCAACTATAAAATAGCAAGGTGACCAGTAAAACTACAGCAAACGACTACCCCTGGCTAATTAAAAAAAATAACTTACTTTAAGATGCTTCTTCAGGTGCGAGATGGAGGGATTCGGACGCTAAAAGGAGGTTGGTTGCTGGCAAGCAGAGGTTGCACTGCACAGTTATATTTCGTTCTCCCTGTTCTTTCTTTAATGTGAAATGCTGTTTGAATTTCCATGATAGAAACGCATTCCTGCCCTGGCTCTGTTGTGCCAGTTCCGACTCTATTGTGACTGATCACGCAAATAGCTAATTTTTTCGTTTTCATATTGGGGCTTCTGGGAAATGCATAGTGCCTTAATTTATTTAGAGAGTGAATAAACTTGTGAAACAGAAGTATCGACATGTAATCCATTGATTTCAACAATGTCACTGTATTCTAAATACAGTTACTCATAATTTGTATTCTGAATACGTGTAGCCTACCGGCGTAATATACACATGTATTCCGTTACTCCCCAACACTGGTAGTTATAGACCTCTAATAGGAAGTTTCTGTAATTTTGTAAATATGCGTCCATCCATGAGTTTTTCTCGTGGTGCTCAAGCGGTTAGTTGATTAGTTACTGAATTGATCGACCAGAATTAATGAATAAAAGTTGATGATTAATCTGTTACAATTTATTAAGAAGAAATTCCAAACGTGGTTACAGCCTCTCAAATGTGAGGACTTGCTGCTTTCCTTTGTTTAATAGAATCATACATTCAATATTTTTGATTTTTGAACTTTTGGTTGGTCAAAACAACCATTTGAAAAATTGGCCTCTCTTATTTTAATATTTGTGTTTTCTCTTAGATTTCTCTGACAGCAAAGTGAATAACTTTTGAGTTTTGGACTGTTGATCAGACAAAACAAGCAATGTGAAACTTCTGATGGATTTTCATTTCATAGACCAAACAACGAATTGATTAGTCAATCATGAAAAAGAATTATTTGCAGCCCTACTACAGTATAGATCAATGTTACTAAGTGTCTACTGTGGTGTTTGTCTTGAAGTTTGTTCTTTTGCTCGGTCAGCAGTTTCTCACAGTGTGGGTGCGAGGGAGTGTAGGGGAGGCTGTTGTTGAAAAACGTTGTGAATGCCAGCGGGGAGGAGTTTGAAGGGGAGCTTGTGTTCCTTTGTAATGCATTGCTGAGATAAGGGCAGCATCCACCACGTCAGCCCCTGCTGGAGCCCCGCGGGGTCAGTCGACCCCTGTTGACCTGAAACTGTGATCACACAGTCTGTTTTATTAGCTGACAGGAGCGGCATGATGGATGGCTCGTCGTTGTTCGCTTCTCGTTTGGCCCTTTTGTTTCTCTCTACTGTACAGGCAGTGGTAGTTCAGCTATGTTTTGATCTGTGTTTCCTCTAATCCTGTAATCTGCTTCCACTCCCCTGCATGGCAGCCTCTCCTCTTTCATCCTTGTGTGCATGTCTTCACACAGTCAGCTCTGTCTGTGGGCATGTTGTGTTGAAGTGCTTTTCAGAGATAAGACCCTCATTCTGGTGTGTGAATAGAAGCATCCCATCTTCATCCCTCTATCTTCTTTTTTTCTTCTCCCCTCTTATCTTCAGTCCTTTTCCATTTTTCATGGCAGTTTTCTCATTTCTCTCTCTGAGTAATCTGTAGCAGAGGCAGTAAATCGCAGTGCACTTACAAACTGTCGGAGAGTTCCTGTGTGACAGTCTTTCGTCAGATTAACACCGGAGCACTCCATCACCCGGCAGCATCTGTGCCTTGGCACATTGAGACAGAGAGAAAGAGTTGGACATAAAATAACATTGAAGGAGGAAGAGTGCATCGCTGAGAGCTTTTCTTGACTGAATCATCCAGAGGCCCCCGCTGGTGTGCGTTAGTCAAAAAAACAAAAATCTTTACATCTACACTGCAACTCGTACAGTTACAGTTAATAAATCTTTGAAGCATAAATAAATAAAACACTGTTGATTTTAATCTTTGAGCTCATTTCTTTACCCTAAATTTTACATTATCAGTAGTTGCTGTATGTATTTAATGGTAGAATTTGGGGTTAGTTAGTCATGGATTATGGTTATATATGTATTAAGCAGCAGTGCTTATATTTAAAAAATGTTCGCGAATGTCATTTTGATTTTCCATGTCTTACACATTTTTTAATGAAAACTTAATTCACACACACAAAACTCCAGCAACACTTGAAGTATATACTGTAAATGTTTAACTTTCAATTAATATGTTTTCTTAGTATGCCAGGCAGGAGAGACACTTTTTAGGAAAATACCTCCTCTGTACCAGCTTGGATACCTCCCGGTAGTTGCACTTCTCATGTTTATGGACCAATTTAGTTTTTTGAATTATTTCTTTTATGCTCTGTCTATTTAAATGTTTGTTGTATGATGACCCTGTTGGAAAAGAAACAGGGTTTTGGCCTTTTCAGACTATTTCTCTTCTGCAAGCACCTTGAAAGCAGGTGAAGTTGTGCCAGAAATTCCCACTCAACATAATTCACACATACAGGTGACATCGTTGATATAGACAACACACTGCCCCTCCTTTTCTTTCATTTCTTTTCTTTTGCCCCCATGCCCAAACACTCCAGGACCCTGATCTGGAGACTGTGTTGTAGAAAAACACCCGCTATATCCCCAGGGTCTGTATTTTTGTCCCTTGTATTGTTCAGCTCTGCGCTGGCCCTCTTTATCTTATCATCCCTTTGTAGAGCCCACAGAGCATGCATAATTATCTCCAATGGTGCAAAACACAAACGATTTCCATCTGTCAGAGGAAGCAGACATGAGACCGAACCACATGTTGTAGTAACACTGGCCAGACCTGAGGTGTCGTCGCTGGGTTTGAAGAAGAGCAGAGATATCCTACTGCAGCTTAAGTGGTGTGCAATCAACTTTGCTAGACCATGCCTGTCATGATTATGCTTATCTGCAGGGTGCTGAAATCCTTTGATGGTCATTTTGTTTATTTCCAAAACAAGCTGTATAGAAAAAAAGTGTTTGTCATCAGGATTAAGATGACGCAGATAGCTCTGGCTATACATGGCTTAGTCTTTGAAATTATTACATCCAGTAATTCCAGCCGTCCACTGCATGCACTGTATGCTCTTGGTGTGGGTTTTCTCCCTGAATACTGCAAATGCACAGACACACTAATTTCCTGTTAATATCTGAGTTTATTTGAGGATATACTCTGTTTATTTCCAGTGTGGCCAGATTGTCTCGCTATGTTAGCCTTGTTAATCTCTGACAGAAACTCTTTGCCATCTATGTGTATTTGTCCTGATGTGGACTATTTTGGTAATTCAAAACCTTTACACATTGTAGTGTCACGATAAAGACTTCCTCCACTCTCCTCTTTGTTGTCTTAAATGGATTATAAAGTTTTTTCTGCCAGGGTAAAGGTCAGGCGCTGGCTGGATCTGTTGAGGTGTTCTGAGGTCACTACGTATCAGTTATCATGTTTGTTTTGTCTGTCTTCTGTTTAGCTGGATGTAAATTGTCTGTCTTAAGCCTGCGGTGCAGTGTGAGTGATCGGGAGAAAGAGGTCCAGATTGTTGCATAGTCTTTCACATACATTCTCATTTGTCTTCATCGTAAATGTCTTCATCGTAAAAGTCTCCTTATACTGTGTAAACTGTACCCATGACTGAACAGAGCCATGATTCAAATCTCCTTCGTTTTGTGATTTGTGTTTGGGTAACCTCAGTGAGCCGAGGTCCGGCATACCTGGATTATTGCCGGAGTTAAAGCCTTAACTCCTGCAGGCCAGCCATCAATCAGCACAGTGCCAGTTAGCGCTGTATTGGATTAGCACAGGGTTGACCTCCACCAGGTGTGTGCGACCTGTGTCGCTGTCTCACGTCTAGGCCGTGGTGTCATGTTCTCCAGTTCCCTACCCTGCGAGTCTACCTGAGTAGAGGCTCTCTGTTACACACGCTACCACCCTGAACCCAAAAAGCCCAATCAGCTTTGATCCCACCCTGCGGCCCCTGGAAGTAAGTGGGGTCTAATCCCCAAAAAGCCTTAGAAAGACACAGAGGAATGCCTGGCACACAGCACACCATTCACTCAGGGATTAGACTGAGAGGAACTCGGCTTCATACAGTCATTTACTCCACTCACTCTGTGTGAGCATATACGTGTGGGTTTTTAGTGTGTGCATGCATATGTATGCAAATTCTGCATGCATACAGGGGTTAGACAAAATAATCTCAAAACCTCAAGAAGACTATGCTAAAGCTGCCAGAAAGCCAGGACATATTGATAGGTTGAAGGCTAATTAGCAGCATAATAGAGGTTTGGCAATACGCTCTTTGATACTTTAGGCTTATGTGAGTTTTCAAAGCAATGGGAGCTCCACAGAAACCAAAAATATTTGTGCCAAGGCTCAGGGTGCACTGGTCCAAAAAAAAAATTTTGAAAGTTGCTTCCAAATTTAGGCTTGGCGATACCAAAAAAGGAAATATATAAGATGTTAATGAGACTATTTTCCAAAATCAATATACAGACAGTACCACAAATATAAAGACACTTCACAATATCACAATTATCCATTGACAAGGCAAATTAACTGAGAGCCGATAAATTATAATGTTATTGAATTATAACCCTGGCAATACAATACAAGCAAAATGCTTATAATGAGGAACAAAGATATTACGGAACATTGTCTAGTTTGCGTTATGTCTGAGGTTAATCCCTATTTCCTCAGTGATTTAATAACTAGTAGTAATAATAACTAATAGTCTGTTCATTTGTCAGTCTGGAAACTGAAGCAGCTTTATAAACATCTGTAACCCAGAAATCAACAGCAGCAGATCACCATTTGGTTTGATCACACCAAAACTCTTTGGATCCTCGAAGGAGAAAGCTGAGAGCCGAAAAATGCGAAACTGCTGCCTTTTAATTACAGTTTCATTTTCTGCAGCAGTAGGATTACATGTGTCCACGAGTAGTGTGGAGGCCCGGTCTGTCTGCGTACTGAGAGGAGGGATGCAGTAGTATCCGGTGGATGGCTGTGTTATTCAAACTCATGTCACAGAGGCACAGTATCGTGATCAGTCTCAGTCCCGTGTGTCTGTGTGTTTTAACAGGTGCACAGTTGCACAGAAATGTATAATGATGTAAAGAGTGATGCTCAGATTTGACATTAGGTTGATGGTGATGACAATGAGGCAGCAGTGTGCAGCAGACTCATCAATCTTACACTGAACCTGGAGTGTGGAGGGAGTGATGTTGGTCCTGGCGCTGTGCCACTGTTTTGAGAGCTCACCCATATTTGACTATTTGTCGTTAGGGCATCAGTAGGTGGATTTTATCTAATGGAAAAGATGTGTATCTCATATATGATTTCTTCTGCTCTCTTACCTAAGAATATTCTTGGTAGCTGCCTAAGTGAAGTTTTTATTTGAGGAGAGAATGTGAGCCGTCTAAATCAGGGGCTTTGAGACCCTGCTGTGGAGTCAGGCCTGTGTCTGCAGTATTGGACTGTATGTGACTCAGCCATGGTCCAAACATGCAGCATGTTGGACACACACAGACTTCAGCCAGACTTCCATGTCTGCTTTCCTTTAATGCATGAACGTATCTGCTGTCAGGGAACCTATTATGAACCCTGAATGCTCAAAGTGCAGATAAGGTACAGTGTCTCTGTAGTGATACACTGGAGCAACCTAGGAACCATAAAGAGCTTAGTATGCTTTAACTAGTTTCCTGGTGCATTACCGCCACCAAACTGTTGATCTGTGGAATAGTAGTCATGCATTGCCAGACCTATCTCCACAGGGCTGTGTCGGCGATGGAGTACGGCCTGGCTGCACGAGTTAACATTCTGGTATGGGTGGGGGGGGACTTGCAAAATAGATAGCGGAGATAGCAGAAGGGGGGGAGAATGCCTGACTCACGCGCCAGATGTCGGTTTATACCCACACTGTAAATCCGGTAAGCCAGACTAGTTGAATAGTGAGAAAACTTACGTCTCCCACAGACGGTATTTTGATATACCAGGAATATATATATATATATATTTATTATTTTGAAATTTCAACAGTACCGTCAAAAATGCGACTCTCCTATTTCTATTAAACTGATGCATGTGCACTTTTTCATTTTACACAAATACCGTTGTATACCGAACTCCCTGGTGAAATGTCAAGAAGGTATGAAAAAATAGATACCGCTACACTAAATACTTTGTTTGAAGCATGCTGAGGCCTTACATTCTGGTGTGTTTCATGGTTGTTATAGCATTAAAGGGGTTATATGGTTCAATTGAGATCATTTTATTTCTCCATTGGGTTTCTGAAACCATTTCAAATCCAATTATAGTTTATCATTTTACACAATCCATTTTAACACCAGTTAAAAATGCAATAAACAGGTCATTCTTGAATCTCAGATAGAGGGGTTTTTACTCAACCGTTTATGTTTCTACAGATGTTTATATTGGCTGTCAAGCATAATTACAATGACGAAGGGAATATCTGATGAGAAGATTTTGCAAATAAAATTTCTTCTCACTGACTCCTCTGCCTCTGTCCCATTTAAGAGTATGTGTTGAAACAGTGGTTTTTAGCTATTTCAGCATATTACGTCTAACATTTTTCACCCTGACAAACCTCAGAGTGGGGCCGAATACCTCCACAGTAAAATGATCCAAACTTATGAAGGCAAAATGGAGATTAGGATGTTATATGAGATGTCCCAAAGGAAACAAATCAAATCAAATGATTTGTTATGGTGGAGGAAATGGACAATGCTCTCTGAGAGAAGCTGAATCATGAGGAAAATTGAAACAATAGTGAAGAAAGATTTTGGCCTACTTCTTACCACACATGTCTGCTGCTCTCAGTTCATTTATATCCCTGCAGAGAGAGGCACGTTTATGGTTTGCTATTGAAGCAGAATATCGTCCTAAACGGAGTTGGAATGGCTACAATCTGGCAGACATGTCTTGGCTCTGGATGGACGAGTGCAGTCACTAGCACAAGCTTTTTGTGTTTGGTTGTCATGACTCCAGCTGCACAGTTGTCAGAGGGGACTTGATTGTTTTTATTGTTTACATGGGTGGCTAAGGAAAAATATAGGTTATTGAAACCTTTTTCTTAACTAGGCTTGCTCTCATGTGTACTCGCACACAAATCATACCACAGGAGGGAAATTACACTTGGCTTATGTGGCAACAGGCCTCTAAGCTGTAATAAGTGAGCATTCAGACCAACCTTGGATAAATAAACTGTGTGTTTGACTGGATGTGTCCTTCAAACACTCAGGGCAAAGGATTCACTAACCCAGCGCTGAGTGTGTGTATAGCAGAGGACATGGGGCAGGATGTTTAGCTGAGGTTTGTGGATTGGCCTGCGCTCTGCTTGGCTGCAGATGTGGGCAGAGAGCTGGAGCGCTTGTCAACCTCTGTATGGTAATGGAGAGGGTCAGAGTAAAGGGTCTGCTGGCCAGGAATTCAGCAGTGTTTTTTTTGCAGAGAGCAGCTACTTCTCCACTGCTGTTCCTATTGCTGTTGGTCAAGTCGACATATTTATATTGCTTAGTCGTTGCAAGCTACTGTTTGGATATTTTTGATCCTCCAATAATGCCGTACTTGGAAACTTGGTACTTGAAGTTAACATTAAGTTTTTTTTCGTAACTATTAGAGTTTTTTCCAATTGCTGAAACACAATTTTGCAAACTAGGCTGGTTTCATCAAAATACTTAAAACAATTCACCAAACCACACACCCAAACTGCGAAATACCTCATATATCCTGCAAAATGAAGCACTGCAACCAAATGCCAAATGGCACACACTTCATTCATATTACCAGATTTTTGTCTAACCAACTACACACTGTTGGGCATAATGAAGAGCACTCTCATCTTTAGTATGCTTTGCCATAATACTAAAATAGTTCAAACTGTAGAAAATTCTTCAGATTGTTCACATGCACACATATTTGCAGATACACACATATGCTATTGAAACATTCATTTTTTTATTTTTTAGATTGCTCACCTGTGGTCTTTTCATTGTGCTTACTTCCTGATTGAAGTGGTAACAATTAAGCATTGAGGTGTTTGGCCAGGTGGCACATATATTGGCCAATTAGCTCATGTAGTGTCATTTTTAATGGCAGTATTTTGAAATGGCAAACATGTGACATTATGTCAGATTGTTGTGTCTTATGCAGAGAACTGTGTTCAGTGCATTAAAAAAGTGCCATTTTGAATTGCAAAATGTGTGTGAAGCAGAAAATGTGTTTAGACTTTTGGAGACTTGAGAAGGGGTTTTGCTCTCTGTGTGTCAGTTTAAATAATTGTGCTATGCATGTCATTTTAGTGTGTTGAAAAACTGTAAGAGATTACAATTTGACACTCAGCGATTACATTACAGTTGCTAACCATATTCCTCTCTGTTAAGTCTTGTAGCGGGCTTATTGCTGACATTTTGGGCGCACTCTTTTTTTGGGGGGTGTGTTTTCACCTTCAAATAAAGAGGGTTAGATTATCCTGTTTAACTCTTGGCATCTTTACAACTTGTCTGCTTGTGTTTCTTGCCCCATCAGACTTATAGCAATTATGCCATGCTCTCAGATCTCCGCAATTACTTTGGTCTTTACTTTTGTCATAACCAATAGAGACAATGACCAAACGTCTGTAAGACCCTAGTTGTAATAAAACGGAATTATCCTTCAAAGGGAAACCAGCTTCACAAAATGTTGATGGGTTTTTTTTTTTGTCACAAAGGTGTGTGTGTGTGTGTGTGTGTGTTTTTGTGTGTGTGCGTGTGTGCGTGCGTGCATGCTCTGGTGTAGAGTTTTGCGTGAGAGAAAGTGCACGTGTGTTTGTCTGCCAATTACGGCAGTGTTTCGGCTGAGAGGAATGGGGTTTAATTACTGCGGTGTGTAGGGAGTGTTTTATATGGAGAGGTTACAGACAAGACAGACCCCTCTCTGCCACACTAAATCAGCAGCAGAGGAGTGTGTGGTTTCATTCAGTCAGTCCTGGTCTGCAGCCCTTGAGTCCTGTTTTTGCTGGTTTCCTTGGTGACCGCAGGAGAGACATGGATGGGGGAAAGGGTTGCACATCACTGAATAAGATGCCAACCGAGGTCACTGAAAGCTAGGGTGTCGCCAAGGAAAGGTTTACAAAGCAGCTTTTATTTGGGTCAGACAGGGTCACGAGGGAGGATCCCGGTTCCATCGGGGCTTCTGTGTTATTGTGTCTCTCTTAATAAAAGTGAAGGGTGTGAGCTGGATCGTCAGCCTCTGCTGCTCGCTTTTATTAGACATCTGCTGCATTCAAGTGGAGGAAATGTTTAAAGAGTGGAGAGTGGATTTGTAGTGCAGCCTGTCCCGACCACATACTATCTCAAAAAAGTACACTGCAATTCGACAGATGTGCCCACCACTGATTTTAGCCACTTCACACAGACCGCAGCATTGTTTGCTTTCATTAGCATCGAGAAAATTGTTTCCATTTTGCCACAACCTTAAGGTTTTATGTTTTTGGATACTACTGGGACAACAACAAATTAGATATATTATTTTTAAATTCACTTAAAATTCTTGGTTTTTTTTATGCTCTCAGGTTTGTGTAAACACCAGATTCTCTTTCTCTCTCTTTGAACACAAACTGCCTCTCCTGCTGTTGTGGACAGTCAGAACACCACCACACTCCTAAAACCTCAAAACAAGTGGTTAACAAACAGTGGAGGTCTGCTCTGCTCAGTAATTAGAGGCAAAGCTGGTGAGTGATTGTGAAACAAAGCTCAATTTTCCTGTAATTAGTATCTTTGAGTGCCTTGCAGGTATTCTCGACAGTTTGGACCAAACCTCTCTGGGAAAGATAGTTGTGGTCTACCATGATGTAGTTCCTTCTGGAAAATACAATAAGCAGGAAGCCTGACAGGAGGGAGTGAGGGGAGGTTATGTTAGGTGAGTGCTGCATCCTGCGCAGATAGGTCTACCCCACAGCTGTCCGTACCCAGGCCAGTCTTCTGTCCCAGAATGCCAATGGGAGCACATGTCTTTAGGCCAGACAAACACCGCTGTCAGCAGACCGCAGTCACTCCACCATTCAGACCATTCAGTGCTGTGCTGTAATTACACACCACCGTCTGCTGTGAAAGGGGCGGGAGGGGCAGCCAGACTTCAGACCCCATCACTGCCACCAGCATCATTACAGGCATGTGCTGGAAAAACAGAGAGAGTGAGAGAGACGGGGAGAGTGAGTGAGAGGGAAGGTGAGGTAAAGACAGCCCGGTGTGGGACGGAAAGGCAGGAGATCCTCCTCCTTCCTGAGAAAGATTAGAGGCTGTGTGCGAGCACATCTGGATGGGCTGGAGGAGCTGAAAGGACTGATGTGAGAATCAGCAGAGCCAAACTGAAGATTAGTGAAACAACAATACTGATCACACTGAACTGGCATCTGCACCATGTACTGTATGTCTGTTTGTGGGTATGTGTTTTTGCCTGAAAATGGTAGGAATATTGATACACGTGTTAAAATACCTGAAGTAGGCATCTGATCGCAGACCTTACTGTCAGTTTCGGACATATCCTACTCAAGTGAAAGTGCAGTTACTTATTTATATATATTATATAAAAGTAGCCAGTGTAGTACAGATTTGCACTGTACAACTGGACCTTATGGATAAGAATGTCTTCTGTACGGCAGACCCTTTGTTGTACAGTTTTGTTTTTTAGTATTTATTTCTGCATTTGTCAATCGGAAAAGATAGCAAACTAAGAATTTTTCAATGCATTGTAACTTATTCTCTGTGCATGCCACAATAAAGTTTTGAATCTTGAATCTTAAAAATCTACTACTAGGTGCGACCTCTAGCTCAGTGTGCGCCCCATGTAGGCTAACTCCTTGGCAGTGGCCCTTTGCTGCATGTCATCCCTCCTCTCTTAAAGGCCATTAAAGCTCCAAAAAATCATCTTTAAAAAAATAAAATAAAATGTAAAAGATACACTTAGTTTAGTTAAAGTACCGGTAGTTTGACTACCTAACTGTTAAGGGCACAAAGTAAAATCACAAGCTGACAATATTCATACTCAATAAATAGGATGTAATTCCCTTTGAAGTATACTACAACAAAAACTTGAATAAAAGTAAAATTACTGACTTTAAAGTACATAAATCATCTCCACAGGTGCCCTAACCAGACTTAATGTGATTAATTATTATCCCCCTTGGTAGTGACCGATGGAGGTCTAGCTCTGTGGAGGGTGTGGTTAGGGTGGTGTGGTGAGTGTGTGCTGCCCCACGCTGCCTTGACTTAAGTGTCTGTATTAAATGATGAGGTGAGATGTGTGTGCATGAGGTGAGAACCTCTGTGACCCTGCACGCTCTCACCTCACGGTCCTGGAGGCTTGGTTTCATTTGCAGCAGGTCTTTGCAACACCTAACCTAGACTTGTAAACCAGAGCAGATGTAGACCAGCACTTGTTTTCTACCTAAACACAGTGTGAAGGTTGGGATTCAGTCTCGCTCAGCCTACCTTTTACTCTGGGATAAATTATCTGACCAATTGTTATGGCAAGGCAGCGCTTCCTTCTCACCTGTAATTACAGTTGGACCTGTCCAGTGTGTGGGCTGTTCCACTCTCAGGCTGAGAGGTTGGGGAGGCAGCGTGGCAATTCCAAAGGAAGGAAATTATGAAGTGTGTCCCACCCTTTTAAGTCAATCACCTAATAAAAGAAAGCTGCGACCCTGGGAAAGCACAGTAAACACTGGGGTTCAGACGTAGGTCTGCATTGCACAGAGCACCGAGCCCTGATGACCAAACTGAGACCCGCCAGCTGTATGGGAGGTGGAAGCTGCTGATAGGTCTGCTTACACTTTAATACCGGCTGAGATTGATTGGCCCAGCAACCTGTGTGAAAGATTCATCTTTTTCTTCCCCAATACCATTTACCTGTTGGCTCTAATATAATAGTGCTCTCTTTTGACTAAAATCTGCGAGGTACAGTACAGGGATTGCTGTGGTACTAGTCGGCAGCCTGCATGACTGAATGAATATAACGGATTGTGAAAATAATAATGACATGGACAAAGGAACAGTATTTAATGTGGATCTATGACATTATGGTCTCATCACGATACCTGATCTGCTTAAATGGGTCAGCGTATCCTTAGTAGAAGACCCATCTCAAGATCAGGGTCGAACACGTGTGTGTAATGCACTTTGCTCAGCTGACGCAGGTCGAATGATAAAGTGAATTTTCTTTTTTCTTTTATTTAATCTTTATTCATACAGGTAATCTCATTGAGACATAGTGTCTTATTCTGAAGAGAGACTGTGAATGTTGTGCTCCTCTACTTCTGATCAGACAGCCTGATAAAAAAAATAGTTGATTCTTGCATGGGTTTTAGTGGCTGACACGAAACCAGCTGTGAGATCTGTTCCCTTTCAGACAACTGCTCATATCTCTCCCACAACTTTAAATAGCTTCACTCGTGGTATTTTGTTTCTGAAGTGTTTCATTTACCATATTTAACTCCTGACATCTGTACTTTAAATAATGTAGCAGGTCTGCATGAAAAAAAGTCATTTCTCTACTACCTATTTTTTGAGTTGCATTATACAAGAATTTGGGGCGGCACGGAGGTGCAGTGGTTAGCACTGTCTATCTGGGTTTGAACCCACCAGCCAGCTATGGACCTAGCTGGGTCTTTTTCATATGGGTCTTTTTTTTGAAGGAAAAAAAATAGACAAAAGAAATTGCTTGCGTGTGTGTGTGTGTGTGTGTGTGTGTGTGTCTAAAGGCAGCAGCAGTCTTCAATCTGCCCGAGGTGGTACAGAGACAAATGCCTCCCCTGGTTGGCTGTCAGCATCTGGTCACTAATGATGCTGCAGCACTGAGCTCAGCTAATCGACCAGACAGAGATGGATCAGGACCTTGCACTTTGCTGTGTCTGCTCGCTGTGTGTTTGTGTATTGATGTTTGCGTTCACAGCCCCTGTACTGTATCTCCCTACAGAAACTTTGAGACAACACAGTTAAGAAAACCGTACAGATACACCTTGATATTATACTATATTGTCCACCCTCTGCTGCAGACCTTACAGTATGAGAGGACAAAAGCCTCACTCGTACATTCATGAAGCTCCTAAAGGCCTGTCTGTGTGCAAGCTGCTGAATCTTTCTGCAGAAGAACTAATAAACCTCAGTAGGTGATGAGCTTTGATGATCAGGCAGTCAGTACAACTGATTGTTAGATGTGTGTTTAAGGGCTCTGGTTGGCAGGGCTAACTGGCCTCTTAGCATGAGAGCTCTGGTTTATTTTCACTGGGAGAGTATCACTGAAGGAATGAGCTTGGCCCAGTAATAATGCAGCCTGCGTGTGTGTCACGTGCACTTTCTCTCACGCAAAACTCTACACAAGAGCACATGTGCACACACACACACACACACACACACACACACACACACACACACCTCAGTTTGTAGAGCAAGAGGTGCAGCTGCAGTCCTGGTCACTGTGCCCTTGGCACTCAATCTGGTGGCCCCAGCTGAGCTCAAGTGGGTTTTAAAAGGCCAATAATAATAGCTTTGAAATAAGGCTCCCATAATGATAATATAATAATATAATAGTGAGAGCAGGTTGTTAATGCTTTTGCAAAATCCAAATCGAAAATGTTGCGGTTTCCCCCTTCTGTCCTGTTCACACTTGGCATAAATGTATCTCTGGTGCTGAGTCAGTGTCAGAGTCACAAACTGTTCCAAGGAAAGCTACCATTCACTCTCTTTCTGTCTGCATTGTCATATATCACTTTTTTTTTTATCTGAAGTTCTATCCAGTATGCAAAAAGTCTTCATCATATGTACTTTTTTCATCTTTCCGCAATTTCTCCAAGGAAATGAAATATAATCACACAAGATAACTCAATACACATTTGAGACACGTTAAACACCACATGTGAACTGCATTTTGTCTCAGCTGGATCTGGACGCTGTTTGGAGACAAGTCTGACAGCCAGCATAGTATTGATGACTTATACAATGAATATTTCAACAAACTTAAGCTAGTGGTCGGTTTACTCACCTTAGTGTTTTTCATTTATTCCAGTAGCGAGTGAAGTGAAGCAGAGGAAACACAGGGGAGAAACTCCTGTCAGGGTTTTATCTAGGGCCCACCGGGCGACGTGTGGCTTGGCAGACCTATTGCTCAGATTTCGGCAAACAGTTTCATCGGCCTGTCTAACCTAGCCCCCAGCTACATGCTTAGAAACACTGTAAGAGACTTTTGGATGGCTTCAGAGCTCCAATAATTCAGTCTGAAATAAGTTTTCTGCTAAATCTGATTTGCTTTTCAGAGGCTGTTATCACTGCCAGTCCTGCTGCTTCAAGATACCTTTATACTCAATATGCAATGCATATAATGATGTACTTGATCATAAACAATCATAACATAAACGTCTGAATACACGTTGTGTGTGTGTGTGTGTGTGTGTGTGTGTGTGTGTGTGTGTGTGTGTGTGTGTGTGTGTGTGTGTGTGTGTGTGTGTGTGTGTGTGTTAGACAGAGCTGATGTCAGGACAGCCTCTGGCCCGCTGAACTCTCTGTGGGGGTATTTCTCTAGTGAAGAGCTC
Source organism: Perca fluviatilis (assembly GCF_010015445.1). Taxonomy (NCBI): domain Eukaryota; kingdom Metazoa; phylum Chordata; class Actinopteri; order Perciformes; family Percidae; genus Perca; species Perca fluviatilis. The sequence goes on from NC_053117.1 coordinate 19,341,044, forward strand.
TGACTCAGTCGCTGATTAGGGCCCAGTGCAACATGGGGGCAAAAGGTCAAATACATTCACACATTTCTTTGACACCCCCCCCCCCCCATTAGCAATTAGCCCACTGAGAGCAAAGAGCGGATACAATGATCCACGTCCGTCAGGGGTCATTCATTAACTGTGATGATGTTATTTTTGGCCAAGAGAGCGATGGATCACACTCTAGGCATCCGAATCATCCTCTTTCTCCAGGCCTTAAACTCAGCCTGCATGCACACACACGCACACACACACACACGCACACGCACACACACACACACACACGCACGCGCGCACACAGTGTAGTTAACAGAAGAAAAGAGGGGTCTTGCAGGATTTTAAATTTGTTGTTGCAAGACAGAGATAGAGAGAGTGTGTGAGAGGTGTGTGGGAGACAGTTGTCCTTGCGCCAAAGCCGGGTTAATGCTTCATACGATAGCTGGAGTGTGGGTGAGGGGATCTTGGCGCTTGAATGTTCTTTACTCTAGCCCCCTTTTGTAATTGAATGCAGCCATCTACATGAGCCAAGCTCCAGAGAAAACGTCCCTGGCATGTGCATGTACGCACACACCTCAGTCTCTTTGTCTCCGCAGTCCTTCCCATGCGGACTGAAGTGCGCTGCAGACGAGTGAAGAGCTAAAACAAAGTGTGTGTTCTCCACGTCCATTGTTATCAAAATGTGGGAGAGTTTTCTACAATCTAGAGCGCATGCCATAGCATATCACTCTCAGGTCTTACATGGTTTAAATCCATCTACACTTGTATTCCTCTGAGAAATACCCAGAACCCAAAACAGTGAAATCATGAGCACAGAGGTTGAGGAGGGGGAATTATTGAAGCGGTCTCAATTTACCTTAAACCATGTGTTCTGTGTACTTTTCATACTCCATCCTTTCCCCTCTCTCTCCCTCTTTGGGTAATCGCTAAACCTGTTATGCTTTCCTGTCTTAAGCGTTTGTTTTTCTTTGTGACAATAAGCTCTTCATTTTCCTTTGCTGGGTCTGCTGTGGATAGAGATAGATCATTACATCCGATGTTACAATAAGGGAGGCCGTTTAAGAAGAATACCGCCCTCTTGCTCCAACTTGGTGCTGCAGGTGCTATTTCGTGGCTTCTTTTAGTATAGCACTTGGCGTTGACCGTGGCTGCTGGCCGCTGACTGGGAAAGACGTGCTTCCTGGTGGCTAATGAGGTGCTGAACCCAGCCTCTTGTTTGTATCAGGAGCACCTGGGCCGACCAGAGCCAGACCAGGCCAGACAAAAGAGTCAGTCTAGCATTTCCACAAAGGTCTGCCCATTCAAAACATCCAGAACCCATGGACACAAACTCCCACACTTCATAAAATGAAGGCAAGACAGAATGCAAGCCGAGACTGCCCATTCTCTCTGCACAAGGAAACTATTGTTTGTCTTTACACTCTCTGCTCTCTGAGGCTTTTGTGATATTATACTCTATAAAGAAACAAGGCAAAAGGAAAGGAGCTTGGCAAAGACACAGCATGCACACTGTTTGTCTCTCACAAAAGTTGCAACAATCTCTGGTGATTTCCATTTCTGTCTTCTCTACACCCTGTTAACTTATTGTCATCTCTTTCTGGCTAATAGTAAGAAGACCAAGTTGATTTCTGGTATCTTCCACAGTGAAACATCTTCACACAACACACAGCACAGTGTAACTTCATATCATTGGAATGATGACAACGTTAAACACAAAATGACATATTGCCCCCTATTAAGGAGTATTTAGAAGTTTGATCAGTTAAACTGTTTTATTGTCACTATTTCTTTAGGCTCAGTTGTTTTTCTGTTGCTGCCTGTCCATACCTTGACCTTTTTAATTTTTTTTCTACAATATCTGCGCATGGCATAAATTAATTGAGGCTCAAAAAAAATAAAAAAAAAAAAGAGAAGGGATAGTTAATAAATATTTTTTTTTTTTTTTGGGGGTTTTTTTTTTTTTAAAAATTTTTTTTCTTCTCATTGGTCTTGTTTCCAGCTCTCTCTGCATTAGGGAAACACTACTTTCTACTGTTCCTACTACTTCAATCCTCCAATATAGCTGTAATTCCTAGTATATTGTATTTGCATCATGTTTCACACGTTTGTCAGTCAGTCAACTAGGAAAATAGTGAAAAATGCCCATCATAATTTTCCAGAACCCTGGTTGGCATCTTCAGATGTCTCGTTTTTGTCTAACCAACGGTCTAAAACTCAAAGATTTTTAAACTTTTGGTGTTTTTGCCTCCTCTCCGCTCTCATGTGACCAGCATTATCAAAAACAGTTGATTTCCATTTGATTTAGTGGAGAGCCAAGTATTGTGGGCATCAAACAATTGAATAGATCTAGGGGAGAATTTGAAACTGTGATTCCCAGCATTTGATTGCCATTTTGCGTATGATGGTAAATGGACTGCACTAATATAGCACTACCTTAACAGACAAAGCGCACAATTTGCAATGAATATGAATAAAAATTGAAATTTCTTTTTTCTTTCTGTATCTTTATCTTATGTTACAGATGCAGGGAACCAGCTTGTAGCTCAAGAGGCAGTGAGGAAATCATCCACGCTTCGCCGCCCGCCCACACGCACAGGAGAGCCAATCTCTAGTAAGAGCTGTGAACATGTTACTGCTTTGACTATACAGCACAATAGCAAATATAAACTACATATTTAAGTTCCTGATTCCTGAAGGCAAAGCAAACATGTTTTTATTCTCTAGATTGTCTCAACTGCAGTCGAATCACAGCTTTGACTGACCGGCTGAGCTCACTGGAAGCGAAGGTACTGTAGTCATTCAGACACAGTATCTGAATCACTGGGAAATATAATACATAAAACAAGCATATTGGCTAATTGCCCACACTTGTTTTATGTCTTCCTGTACCAGGTCCAATTACTTACTGTCCCAGCCTCCATATCACATCGCCACCTTCAGGGTAAAGGAGCAACTGCACCAGAGGCCTCATTACTGATGGGGGCTGTGCCCACTCAGGGAGCTCCTGGTGAGCAGGGACCTGCAGGTAGGTATATCATGCTGTCATGCATGAATAGGTTTTAGGTTAAAAAAAAAAGACTGCATATTTCTATTAAGTTGAGTCTAGGGTTTTGTGTTTTGATAATTTAGTCAGAAATCACTCCTTGCAGCTTTTCTTAGCCGTCTACCTGCTTGCCTCTGCTCATATCTTATTTCCTCCACTACATACACACTCATTTCCTTTAGCAAAAGTTAAGCCCAGTTGTCTGCGCTGCTCACTTTCAGTGCTCTGTGGCTGTGTGGAAAGCGAACATTTCTCTTTCTCTCTCTGTCCTCTTCTGGAGTCGAGCCCAGCACTGTTAGAGTTCACTAACCCTGTCAGAAGACCTTTAAAAAGTTATATTAAAATGTGTTTAGCCAAATGTTGTACCCACTTATAGCCACTATGTGAAGGAATTTTATGTGATTATAGAATCTTTCAAATTACTTTGATGATGGCAGAAGTTTTGTAGAAAAATGAGACAGTCCTTGTGATAAATGGGTGCTGCTGTCTATGGCTGTGTGCAAAATCCCACCCTCATTCACTACCGTCTATAGAATAAACACATAGTTTTAGACTTTGTCAAAACCTGGTGCACCTACGATGCAGCTTGACCACCGACAGTTCGGTCAGTGATTTGGGTGTATTATGCTAGTAGCTGCTAATTTAGCCTTTTGGCTGCTAGCCTCAAGCAGAGATGAGGAGCCAGCTACAGAGGTCTGGTAAACTCGCTTCTTTCTAACTCCACACCAACACATTTATTTTATTTTTAAACTTGTAGTCTTCAGACACAACCAACTCTGACTCAAGTGTTATCACTTGAGGTAATTTTATCAGACTTCACACAACACAAAGGGCTTTATACAGCTTTTTTTTCTTTCTTTTTTTTTTTAACTTATGCCATATAATTCAACCAGCCATCCATTGGCTGTCCTGTTTTGTCAGTTCTGTCTTTTTCCCATCTCACTTCCCTCTGTTTTTCTGTTGCGTTTTATGTGTTATGTGTTACACCCCCCTGCCCTTATATGGATCCAGGGTCTCACTAAAACAGGGTCACGGTGGGGCAACCCTTAATGCACTGAATGTAACATACTGTGTATATAAAATATATTGCAAAAAAAGAAATCCATTGAGTCAAAATTAATCAATGGCTCCTTTAAAAACTACAAAAATATCTTTTCTTAATTATTGAAAATATTATTATAGTATTTTGGAACTGAAATTTAAATCAGACCTAACAATGACTTAGACAGTAATGAGAAGTCTTTTTGCTCTATTACTTAGAATTTAGAGAGTTTCACCCCATCCCGCCGTGGATTTCAAACAACCTCTTCTCCAGGTGGTTTGAGCCCAGATTCTTTCATAGAGCCACACCTCTCAATTAAGCCATCTCTCTGTTTTCATTACAGGTCCTCAGGGTGAAAAGGGGAGAGATGGCCTTCCTGGCAAAGAAGGTAAATTGTAACCATAGTTGCCTTTCAATCCATGTAAAACCATTTAAGATGTAAACCAGTTAAGGCTTCGTGATTACTCGTCATGACTGTTTCTTACTCTTAGGGAAGCCAGGGTCTCGAGGGCTGCCAGGTCCCAGTGGGCCTCGGGGGGAGGCCGGGACAAGGGGCCCATCTGGAAGCCCTGGTTTGAAGGGATCCTCGGGACCTGCAGGTAAGATAGGACTGAAAGTAGAGATAGACACAGCTCGCTGTTAGCAGACAGTTGTGAGCTGAGAGAAACAAATGAACCTTTTCGTAGTAGTTGTTGACACAGTTTGTCATGAAGCACTTGTTTGTGTCATTGGGAGAGACAGAGGGAGTTGCAGGGCAGTTGTATACTTGCCTCTCTACTTAAGCTATTGTCTGTAGAACAAGACATTTGAATGGCTCACTGTTGACCAAATACCTGTGGAAACAACAGTGGACAAAACGGAGAGATCGCTAACAAATGACTGATCTGTGATGTCCTGCTGCAGAGTTTATCTTTCTTTTAAACCACTGGGTCAACCCACAGACCCTCCAGTGGTAAATGCTGGAGCGTTCCAGTGGCCTGCTGGTAACTTTCTGGAATTTGGGTATTTTGTCCGTTGGCCTTTAAAATCATATGTTTCTAAAAGTGCTGTTTCAGTGGGCAGCAAAAGCATTTGTTTTCAGACTACATAAAAACTCCCCAACATGTGCTGCTGCTGCTCACGAACCAGAATCATAAATCTGCTCTATGTATTCAGACCTTATGTACAAATAATAAATGAGCTGTTGGGGAAAAAGTAAATCCACAGGCAGCTATGACTTGAATGATGACCGAGTAAATGGCGGCATAAGTTTGTCGCAACATCTGCTCTGGCTATAGGCTGTTATTTCTCTGCTCTGGATCATGAAGGGAGTGCCTCTCCTCTCAGGCTAACATACGACCCCTGCTCTGTGCCTGGTGCTGGGTAAAGATGAGATTTAGAGCAAAAGTTAAACTACAAACCCACTTTCCGAGAAGCTCCATGTGACTTCAATCTGAAATGAACATGAGCTATATATACACAAATCCCAGGTCCTTATGATTTCCATATGCCTTTGGTGTTATTGTTTTTTCTATCTCCATTACCATATAAGTACCCAAAACCAGATCTATGTCTTGCATCCGAAGCTCTGTTTTCTTGCAGATTTTTTTCATTTTAAAAAGAAAGATAAACACAGGACTGGAATATGTCCAATGTCATGGAAAATCTAGACAAATATGTTTTTGATCCAGAGGTTCTTGGAAAGATGGGAGAAAAGTGTACTTGTGTTGTTAGGAGTGATGTTGTATATTATGATGAATCCTGAGAAGAGAGTTGTTTTACAAACTTTGACGCAGTATCCCCCGGCATCTCCAGGGAACCATTATTCTGCAGAAAAAAATGAAAATTGTTTCCCCCCCCAATATGTCACATATACTCTAAAGGGCCACGTTGATTGGCCATTTCAACCACTATGTCGCAGATTGTAGCTTGGAGACCCCTGCGCAGCCAAAACCCAGACGGTCATGCTGCAGTGTTTATCAAAGCTAAGTGAAAACGGCCCACAGAGGTGTCAAATCAGAGCTATAATAACATTACCTTGCAAAGCAGTAATTAGTGGACTGTCATTGTCAGTTGCATCAGCACATAAACAGAGAGGTGGTGAGTCTGGGTCTTTTAGAGGGCAAGAGGTGGTGTTTAAGGGGCAGCATTACCTCAGTAGAGTCCAAACAATGAGGTCAGATGTAGTTGTGGTGGTACGTTTTTCCGCCTTCAAAAAAAAAAAGGCTGGGGGAGGAGAAGGAACACTTTAACTGACCGGCCCATATGGACCACTTACAGGCTGTTACTCATACACATACATGTCCAAAAGCCAGTGGTGTTTATGCAGGGAGCCTTTCATTTGCTATGAACCAGTGTGCCAGTAACACTTTGCAGAGTTTAATGGTGTTTATTTGAGTTTTCCCATGTCACTGAGTCAGTTCCAGCACTGCACCATTAGAGACCCTCCTTCTGTTAATTACAGAGAAACAAAGTCGGCCAGTTCATACACTTCTCCTCCGTATAGTTGCTGAAATTATGCCACATATGCACATACATACATGCACACATATAGAGGCACACACACACTCCTGCCTGACACTATTATGTTGTATCATTCAGCACTTTAATCTATTGTCATAGTTTATCCTCCTATCATCGCATCACCCTCATTTATAATTACCAGTCTGCTGTTGTGATGTGTCTCTCCAGAAGAAATGTTATGATCATATGACATACCTCTGAAGTACAGTATGTCTGTCCCCACAGTGATATTTCTGTCATTCCTTTCTCTCAGGCCCCCGTGGTCCTCCAGGCCTTCCCGGAGAGAGGGGTCTACCAGGCCCGCCTGGCCCTCCAGGGCCTCCAGCTCCAGCCAGTGCCCACATCCCAGAACCAGACCACAGTAAGACCCTGGACAACTAACAGACTTCATACAGTCACCATGACACAAATTCATGGTCGACGTAGTTAGCTTTAGGCATGGGAGTGGGGATTGGTTAGGGTTAGGGTAAGAATACTAGGGTAAGCCAATCAGAGGCAGAATAAGGCAGAATAAGACAGGCCAAGAGGCACGTCCTTTGACGTAGACACGTATGGCGGATCTGATCTAGCATCTACCGCCAAAACCTGGCACCTACATTACTCACAATGCAACTCGACCTCCGACAGTTTGTATGTAGATTCAGGAGTGTTATGCTAGTAACAGATAATGTAGCCTTGAGCTGTTAGCCTCAAGCAGAGATGAGGAGCGAGCTACAGAAGTCTGGTAACTGTAAGCTCACTTCTTTCTAACTCCACACTCTCTTTTTTAATTTTCAAACTTGTAGTCTTTAGCCCCAAACGACGCTGACTCAAGTGACATCATTTGAGGCAATTTATCAGTGCCACAAAAGGCTTTATAAAACTTTCATATATACAATAGTACTCCCCAAGACCTGTAGACAGACTTTAATGTGTAAAAACAGCCATGAACCCACCACAAGCATGTACTCAAAATCAATTAAAGCCTTTGTTCTCAGACTGGGTGATGTAGGTTTTAGAGGCTTCTAGCTGCAAACTGCTGATATTCATATCTTTAGCAGCCTCGTGATTTCTCTTGCTGTGCAAGAGCTCTCATAAGTTGTAGGACTGCTGATATACAAAAGAAACAAGGAGAATGAGAAACAGACAGGATGGTGGTAATCCTTTAACCGCTACTACTTATTGTCTACCAGCCAAGTAGAACAGAATCAAAGAGTATTAAATGGAGGCAGAGACAGTCTGACATTGACTCAGACTTCACATGCTGAGATGAGAACCTGTCCATCACTGATGTCACTCAACAACTTCCAGATGTAGGCCGCTCAGAGGGGGAGTGTGAGAGACAGATGGGGGCCTGCGTCGGCTCTTTCAAGGTCATCGTATCTGCGGGTTTATGTGGATTCAGTGGTAAAATAAAGTATGCAGCGCACAGATTTGTTAGCTCTGGGTTCCTGTGTGGAGAAAGCTGTGAGGACGTTGAGGTTGGTATGATGATTTCCGAGACTGCAAGATATTTTTTTTTCACATCAAAGTAACAGTAGGGGACGTGCTGAGCTTCCTTTGGAAAACACTGGCTTATTTGGCTTTTACGTTTGCATCAGGAGGTTGGAATTCCCTTCTGCTGAACAGGAGAGGGTTCCTAAACCAGCAGCCAGAAAGTAGAGAGGAGGAGCAATGTTGTTTAAAGATCTAATTTCAGTGTTTGTAAGTGCTCCCACGCGTTTTTTTATGTCACGTTAAGCAGCAGATCCAAGTGCGTTCTTTATAGGAAATGATATGTGAAGAGAGAGACACAGAGGAACAGCCCTCTTTTGGATGTCACCTCTGGCCGTGATCTGCTAGCGGTGTGCAACGTTCTGGCAGCTGGAGGATGTTTCAGCCCTCCTCCTACTCCTCCTCCTCCTCTCTGTGTCTCCTGTCTAATGCTGCGATTGGATCTGTGTTTCCTGTCAGTGTAAAATGACCCAATGACCGCACACTTCCTCTAATACTCACACGTTCACCACCCTCTTCCTCTTGTAGACTCATTTAGTTGTAGACGTCCATTCAGTGTTGCCACACAGTGGATATAGAACGTTTTTTTATGCAGTATTACATTCCTTTTTCTATGAAGATGAAACACAGTGGTTTTGAACACATTTAAGTGTAGTTTACTAACCTGTTGAAGTTTGAGTATTTGTTTGGAAATACTGCCCTCTGGAGGCTACTCTAATATAATAAAGAGGGCCTTCATTGCCCTGAGTCAAGCTTCACAGTCAGCAGCATCAACACAGATTGCTTTGTGCACAGCATTCACACAAGTGCCTTTCTAGGTGCTTATTACAGCAAGAGTCATACAGCAAAAGTAAAACATCACACACTGAAAGACTTGGATCACTATTTTTCACAAGATCATATTCATTTATAATCAAACAGGCTTCTTCAGGTACACTTGTTAGGAAGCACTTTCTCTCAGCCTATATTATTACTAAAACCATGGACCTAAACCTAAAGATCACCATCAATAAATGTAACCAAAATTTGGTGGGTGGAGCTTGTTGGAGCATCACATAAATTACTGCATATACCCATAATACAAACCTGCATTTACAAAGAGAGTAACATTAGATTTTCATGTTATGGCAGTGCACTTTAGATTTGTTGACAATCATTGAAAACAATTACTAAAACCCCACCAGGTCTGAGTCCCAATGATTCCCTTAAATGCAAAACACAAACAAAATAAAATATTAAAAAAATACATTTGTAATGCAGTAATCCACAACTTGTACAGTAATGCAAACTAAAGTAGTTCCCATTAAATTCACATTTTGTTTCAACTCTAGGTCGTGGAAAAGACCCCTTTTTCAGCAACACTTTCCATGACTCACGAGGGTTGCCTGTTCCAGGACCTCAGGGTCCCCCTGGGCCTATCGGTGAGTGTTTATCACTAATGTTTATCCCTTGTGTGTGTGTGTGTGGGTGTGTGTGCGTGTGTGCGTGGGTGTGTGTAAAACCCCAACCCTGCACTGAAAGAAGCAAATATCTTAAATGAAAAAATCTTACATACAAAAATACTCATTTTATAGTCTCATTTTGACTCTGTCAGAAAAATGTAGGCTCAGTTTTTGTGATTTTATATGCAAGATATGCATATTCCAGGTGACCAAACACAAATATCCTTAAAAGTTGAGTCCACACACTAAAAGTTACTCAGCTTAAAGTTACAAACTCGAAGATCTCTGTTTCATTCTCTTTGGCGATAAGCGGTAATTGCGAGACTGGGAAAAACGGTAAGCCACTTCACACACAAGTGAGTTGGAAAAGCGAGTCTGTTGCCTATCCGCTCTGGCGGGTGATAATGCACTAACTACATACACTACATATACACTAACTGGGCGCCGCTTGTGATTTTCCCCGGTATTTCCACAGATCCCAGTTTGTAATATTGGAAATACTTTCACCCGTGGGCCATAGGCTCAATCACCATTGTGTTACCTAATTTAGCGATAGATAGGGACTTAACAGACATTCATTTAAGGGGTAGTCTATATCCTCAACGTTCCACTTCCAGGATTGCTCCGTTGCCTCATTTAGGCTGGATATCCTTTGCCTTGGGCTTCCTTTGTTTTGGCATTTTAAACTCTGGTTGATTTATGAGGACTATGGTTAACCTTTTCTCAGATCTCTGCAGGGTAAATCCAGACAGCTGGCTAGACTATCTGTCCAATCAGAGTTTTCTAAAACAACTTTTGAACGTACACGTTCCACCAAAACAAGTTCCTTCCCGAGGGAATTTTGCAGCGGCACCACGGCTTTTCCCGGTACTTAGCACCGTCCAAGACAATTGTGATTGGTTTAAAGAAAGGCCAATAAACCAGAGCACGTTTTTCTCCCATCCCGGAATGCTGTGTGGACTAGCCAGACCCTCCTCCGCAGTGCTGTGGAGGAAGGTCTGGCAATGAAGGGGAGACACTGCAGGTGAATAGGGAAAATAGTTTAAATTATAGATTACCATGAAACGTTCTCAGTTGATTACTTACATTAAGACAATAATGTTTTGTATTACAAGTTTTCAGAAATCTTATGTTAAAATATGCAAATTAGTCATTATCTTGAGAAAAATGCACTAATTTGCATACATTTCCAGATCAGAAATGTGAACTTTGGATAAAGTAAGGTTCAAAATTCTTGTTTCATTTTGATGACATATTAGAGTCAAAGGTTTTTACAGAAGGGATTTTGGATATCTCTTATATCTAAAATCCCCTCTGTAAAAAAACTTTTATTTATTATTTACTTTTATTTATAACTCATTAAATACTGTCAACAGCCATAAAAAAAATCCATTTTTATGTTTTGTAGGTATAAAATAGTGTATAAATCAGACTATGAATGATATATGAACAAACCACTCTGTAATATGTAAATCAGGCATTATCTAATGCTAACCTTTGGTGAATTTAGGAGAAATTTACAGGCACAATTAGTATGGTAAAATAAACACCTAAATGTGTATTTTGAATGTTTTTTTTCCCCCAATAGTCTGAAAGAAGACCTGTTATGGAAGCAAAATAGCCCAAAAATTGTGAATTGAAAAATTAGGTTTTTGCCTGTAGTGTGAGATTATTACTTTAATAAAGTCAAAAAGTCACCTAAAGGTGCTGACCATATTTCAGGTTGAGCTCAGTGCTTATCCAGGAAAAACCCAATTAAAAACCAGCACCGCCTCCACCCAGAGGGTGAACGCGTTTGGTGCTAATATGAATCTTTCTATCTATTACGCAGGTCCACCAGGTCCCAAAGGCCCAGTAGGACCTCCTGGCCCATCAGGACAGAATGTAAGCTCACTCCCAGCATAGTCGTGCACTTACTGAGTTTAGCACTGTCAGATGTGTTGCAGTACAAATTCATCATTGTCATTTATAATTTCCTTCCTGACTCAATACAGGGGAAATCTGGAGCCCCTGGAACGCAGGGCCCTGTGGGGCCAAAGGGAGAACGTGGGGAGAGGGTGAGTACACTCCCAGATGATGATATTCAGTAGGTTTTCTTCATTTACTCTACATCCTTAAACAACATGCCTTTGGGGTTTTTTCAGGGTCCTTTAGGTTACCCAGGAGAGAGGGGCTTCAGAGGCGAGCCGGTAAGTCATCTCCACCCTGCTGCCTTGATGATTAGTAAACAAGCGTATGGGGGGAAACATCAACACATGTCTTAGCTGGTTATATTACTGTAAACTACGCTAACCAGCAGCACTACAAATCACACTGACCAGTGACAACATGGGGAGAATGAGCTCATTCTGTCTGGGTAAACTGCTGCACTGCTTTCATTAATGTTTTGAAGTCAACTTTGTTCTGTTGGTAATATTTCTTCGCAGGGATCAGCGGGTCCCAAGGGAGAGCCAGGAGAGAAGGGCTTGCCGGTAAGAAAGTAGTTGGTGGTAGTTCACAGTTCACATGGTGACACAGGACCTAGACAGGAGGGGTTAACCTTTAGTTAGAAGATTTAACAAATAAACTTAAGATTCCTTTGTTGAACATTAAATATGTTCTCTGTGTCTGTCTGTCTAACCCTTATTTTTCTTTTACCTCTCTCATTTTACAAGAGCAATCTAAATGTAAGCTATTTTTTATTTATTTATGTCATTTCGTGTTCACTTTGCAATGCAATGAATCTATTCTGTAACCTAAATCAAGTCTAACCATGACCCACATCTCAGGGTCTGGTTATGATCTACAACCACCATGTTTATGGCTGCGATTGGCCACAAATTGGTGTACATCTCTTTTTCTGTCAAGTCCACACTTTTCTCCCAGTCGATAGTCATAAAGTGTTTTACATTTGTTGTTTCTGTTGATTATATATGTGATTTTAGCTGTCGATCTGTCTGTAATTTTGTGTGTGAAGTCTTTTTGTGTTAATGTGTTTTTGTTTTTGTTGGTCCTTGGGGTGTGCTCTGGACTGCTGTCCCCTGTCACGACACTGTCCTCTTGACCCTAAAGCTGTCTTGACTCCCTCTGCAAGCTACTGTCCCCATGGCTACCTTTCACAGTCACCTTTACAGCATCTGACTTTGGCATATACATGGAAATATACAAAACACAAGAAGCAATGTCGATCTTGTAACGACACCAGGCACCAGCTCTCTGACTGAGTGAAATAATGTAGAATATAGTAAAAATCCCTCTAAAAGCAAAGTTTTGACAATTTTCTTTGAATTTGACTGTAATTGTTTGATTTTACGGACTTCAAAATGTTTCAATGAACCGCAAAGCAAATGTGCAAAATGTATATGCCAAATCCCTCCATATGTGTCAGTGGTGGGTCCTGTTGGGTTTAGAAGTGTTGTGCTCTGATGTGAGTGGAGTGGATACAGCTATCCTCCTCTTTTACCCCACAATGCAACCTTGCATGATTTCACCTTTAAGTACCACATAAACTTTCTTTCCTGGATGTGAAAATTAACTACAGAATGCATCTAATGACTGAAATAACACAGTGTCGTTGAAACAGAAATAAGGCAAAGTAGCTCTGAATTTGAAAAGTTTTTTGGGGGGATTAATTCTCTATTAACAAGACAAAGAGTCTCTGGCCATGCTAGTTGCTCTGTTAGGCTATGCTGCAATGTCAGTATGCTAACATGTTCAAAATGACAATGTTAACTGCTAATGATTAGCAGATATGTTTACCATGTTCGCCATCTTAGCATCTGCTAATTAACACTAGACACAAAGTACAGCTGAGGCTGATGGGAATGTCTTTAGTTTTGCTAATGTATTAGTATGTGACCTGATGATGGCACTAGAACAGAAAGATCACAACATCACAATTCATCCTGACCATCCATAGCAACATTTCAGTCTGAACCAAAGTGGTTATTAAAAAGAAAAGTAATCAGGCCTAATTGTATGAATCAGTAAAACTTTGCCTTTTTTCTTCACACATGAAGTATGCCATTGGTTTGTGTTACTAATCAGAGCAGTTCTCTCACCTGGGCACCTAAAAGCTATTCTCTGCATGCCTTCTTTTGTGATGGTGATGCTTTCAGCTGCCTCTGTCTGCTTTACTTCTCTTGTTCATCTCCTCTTTTCATTTTTGAAGGTTTGACTCATGAAGCCATTGCCTTATCCTTTCACAAAAGACAAATACATTAGATTTTAGTGTAAATCTATACCGGCTTCGTTCTGTCAGGTAACATTGTGACCACAGCGTTAAGAATGAAAGCTGTGGTGCGGAAAATACTCACCTGGCTTAACTGCTACCCAACAAAAGGAATGCAGATGGCATGATCAAATCTAAATCCTGGGAGAGTGTAATCCAGTTGTGTTATGTCACCAATATCGGGCTGGTCTGTGCATGCTGATGTTGCCCAGCCCAGCATGGCAGAGATTGACTTCATATAGCAGCATGGCCAGAGAATGAGGGAGATACAGAAAAATACAGGGAACAGATATGTCTGAGAGTGCTGGGCAGACGTGTGGACTGTATTAACCTTCTAACTGCTGAATTGTATTGAGAGGAAAATGACTTGCATCTTGGCGAGCAGTTCTTTGGCTTGTGCTCCTTACCTTGACGGCTGTATCTATCTTCACAGGGGGACGGAATACATCAGATCAGAGAGGCGCTGAAGATCTTAGCCGAGAGGGTTTTAATCCTTGAGACTATGATCGGTATTCATGGTGAGTAGGAGGCCTGAGGCAGGGTCAGCTTTAGGCAGGGGTCAAAGGTGGGGGGGGCAAAAACTCCCACCGTACCTCACTGCTGGGACAGGGAGTGGGAACAGTCGCGAGCAGCCCCAGGACTCAGGCTGGTGTTTCCACCCCCTCACACAGTCCCCCCTGTCACTGCTCTCTAATAGGACATTAGCTTGCAGATGTTCCACGACTTGCAGGCAGACCTTGAGCTTCTGGCTCGCAGGGTGACGCTTCTGGAGGCTATCATCTGGCCAGGTAACGCTGAGACATCCTCACCCACAGCTCTGCCGGCCCTCACTGACCTTTTTGACAAGTTCTAGAAAGTCTTGATCGGGTGTTAGAGGCATTCAATTACCACTTGTTACTGAACTGCTGAATGTTGATCTAGTCACTGAAAAGCAGATGTATTCTTATGGATGAATTGTTTTGGTTGTAGCACAGATATTACTTTAAAGGCCCTGAAATCTATTTACTCAATCACATGACTTACTTCACATGATATATTTCTGTATTTGTGCATTTGTTCTGTGTGCTTCTGACTGGTTGATGTCACAAACTTCCAAGCACCGATCAGGATTAAGCAACATTTTAATCAAAATTCAGATGACGGTTTACTTGTTTGTTTGCACTGTCAATCAAATGTGATCAAACCACACCCACACAGTTCTGCTGAAGCACATTAATAAACTCAACACATTAAATGAATAATACAGATAGATTGTTTTTAACTTCAACTTTGATTGTTGTTATTTGGTCATGAATGTTATTAAGAAAAACTAGGATTTGAAACTTGAAAAAGTTTTCAGGGGCTTTAATCTTTTGTATAATAATCATGCTTTGTAGATTAATGTGTACCGATGGATGTGAAGTATGTTAATCTAGCCAGTAGTGCTGTAATTATTAGTCATTGAAATAAATCAAATGACAGAAAATAAATCGGGCACAATTTTGATAATCAATGAATTGTTTAAGTCATATATCCTGCAAAAATGCCAAAATATCTGGTTTTGGTTTTTTAAATCTGAGGATTTGCTGCTTTGTATCCTTGAAATTTTATATCTTTGAATTTTATAGACGAGACAATTAATCTAAAGAGGTAAAATATAGACAAATTTATACAATAATATTTAAATAATCACTGCAGCCCTACTAGCCAGATGCACGTCCTTTACAGCAGAAGGATTTGATAAATCCCTCAAACATTCTGACTAGTCAGTTGATTCATAATTTTGATATAAAAACTGGGCAACTGGTGTCCTAAATAAGAACCCACTCATGACACCTCCAGGTTAACAGCTACATCAGAGTAGACTTGGATTAGGACTACAGAGTGCACATGACCACACACACTGATGGACAGGGAGGCCCCGTTCCAACTGCTGTCTTTCTTCAACAGAGCCTGATCTAGGGTCTGGGGATGGACCGTTTGGCACAGCCTCCCCTAGTTTCTACAGAGATAAGCGAGCAGGTGCGCTTCCATATCGACTTGCTTCTCCTCTGTCCTCCAACACCAAGGTTCGAGGGAAGTAGCTCCCCCGCTCACCCTGAGGATCACAGGCTGGGTTGACTCCCCCTCCTATAGGTCTCATCGGCACTCAACAGCTTTAGACCTTATCTGATACGCTCTCTGGGCTTTACCGTAAGATTTAGGATGGGGAACACCTCAGGGAAACTCCACTGATACTCCACAATGCCCTCCATCTGGAACCTGAGAACTAGTTTGACCCCCCACCCATCGCCATAACCAAACATTTATCTTTACATAACACACCCAGCAGCTCCTTCTGTGTCTCATTTCTTTGGCTACAGAAGTAAAGCCTCAGAATAAAGATGTTTACTATTTGAAAAAAAGGAAAATTGGAATCTTCTGTGGTGCTCCTTGAGCTACAAACAGTTCTGGACAATAAGGGTAATTTAGAGTTATCAATTAAAGGAGGAATCAGATGTGAGAAAATAGACTGGATTTGTGTTTGTACTGCTTTCACAATGTCACTGCAATCTGAAGAGATTCCACTATTTAAGTAAACTGAGCATGTACAGTTTGCAGGACACAAGTACACAAACAAACCTCTTCTTGTATTAATTTTGATGTACTTCTATCTATATTGTTTAACTCAATGTTATGTAGTGCACTAAAAAGATGAAGTCATCTCTACTCTAACTGAGATGTGTTGCTAACAGTGGTTTGTAGTTTTCTGGTGTGTTTTCTCCCCTTCAAGTATACACTGATAAAGTGATTTACTATACAATGGTATATTTACATTTAATATGTGCAAAAAAAAACGTCGGATTTGGTGACATATCAACGGAGGTTGTATCCTGGAAACAAATTATGTTCAAATGAAAGCAACTATGCAAACTGGCTGTCCATTTCAAGACATTTAACAAACACATAGGAAATAGCAAAACCGTTAATGGAACTTGAACATATTTTACCACTGTTAATGGCTTAAACTGTCCTGATGAAAATACTTTTTTTCATCTTATATCAAACTTATTGTGAAACTATTTAAAATGATCAATTGTATCTTATTTTGTATGCTGTTGTGTATCCATTTCATATTTCATTCAACATCTTTTTCTTGCAAATGTGTTACGGTGTTCAGATAATCCTGTTTAGATGATTGGTGTAATAAAATAATGTTCATTGTTTGTTTTTTAACATGTCCCCTGTATTTATTTGTGTTACAACAGTATTCATTAAACGTGATTACAGCATAAGTAAATTACATTCACTCTCTCCAATGTACATTTTATGTGCAGATACAAAAATGGTCTCCAACACAGTCAAGTTTGCATCTACACTTGATTAGATTCCCAGTCATGGCAAAAGAACAACTCAGTTCTTCCTCCCCCTATGAATTCTCATCATTAAATTAGTTCTACAAGTAGCCCACAGGGAAAAACTAATATTAAAGCTCAGCAAAACCCAAGCATAATGTAAGTTCAGTTTACTGCACAAGAGCAAACTGTCCAGGAGTGTGAGGTCGTCTACGTACTCCCCGGCATCAGAGGGCTCTTCCCTTTCGATACCACCACCGCCTGTTCTCCGACGCCGTCATCAATGAGCAGAGAAATGGCGCCATCTAGCTGTTTTGAGGCCGCTAACGCCAGTACAGCTTTCTCTGTGGGGAAGCCCATCTTCTCCAGCTGCTGGAGTCTGAAAGGAAACATTGGTCTTTTAGTAAATATATACTCAAAATCATAAATAAAACTGTATTAGGGAATAATGTGAGAAATCTTACAAACAGCTATTCATTCACAAAAATTGCAACATGATATGATATTACATTATTACTAACCGCAGAGAGGAAACTGATGATTTGGGCACCTCCACTTTAGCATCAGGGTTGTCAGGAGCATCCTGTAATGATGCCAGTATTCCTGCCCTTAGCATTTGTTCCTCCAACCCCTCGGCCTCTGACATTGCAGCAAACTCTTTCATTATCCAGGCAGGCACTGGATCCACCCATGGGTGGGGGTTCAAAACAGATGGATCCCTCATAGGGGGAGCAGCTGCCTGATCTTCAGGCATCATCTGAGAAAGTGATCTAGATCTGTGACAACCGATGAAGTTAAGATGATGAAATCTGCATGCAGGCGGTGAGTGTGAATATTTAGTAAGACTTTTGATGTAAATTAGATGAATCACACCTCTGTGAGGTAGTGTAGGTGGGCAATCTGAACCTGGCTGAAGTGCGAACATACAGCCAATCAGGAATGAAGTCCAAGACCCTGACCTCCTCCAGCTCCTGTAACATCCCAATGAAGGGCTGGTGATCTGAGAGGTACATTAAGTATTTAAAAAAAAGACTTGACAGAGAACCATTGTGTTTATATGGAAATATGCTTCATCATAGATTTGGTGGGGGTGAGCTAACTTCGGCTCAAACCCTCAGCAACAAATCACACACCCAGACTATGGGTCATCTAGACAATTACATTTTAATCACAAGGACTGAGACAAAACATACACAAACATTTCAAGGAATAAACTATTATTAGGAAAGTTATTAGTCATGGTAAATAACTACTGTCAAAAACATTAAAAGGGGATTCATGTAAATGTGTTATCAAACAGGTCCTCTGAATTACTGATAGAGCTGTTCCGATACCGATACGAGTATCGGAATGCTGTAAATAAGAATGCTTTCAAAAATATAAATAATGATTGTTTATTTTTATCAATTTACAAAATGCAAAGTGAAAAATCTAAATCACATCAATATTTAGTGTTACTACCCTTTGCCTTCAAACCAGCATCAATTGTTATAGGTATAGGCAAAAAGTCAGGGATTTTGTAGGATTGTAGTCAGGTGTATGATCAATCAATTATAGTATATAGGTAGTTATACTGCATCAGCAAGGTCTCTCCCAGACAAATATTTCAAAGCAGACTGGTGTTTCAAGATGTGCTGTTCAAGCTCTTTTGAAAAAGCACAAAGAAACGGGCAACGTTGAGGATCGTAGGCGCAGTGGTCAGCCAAGGAAACGTAGCGCAGCAGATGAAAAACACATCAAGCTTATTTCCCTTCGAAATTGGAAGATGTCCAGCAGTGCCATCAGCTCAGAGCTGGCAGAAACCAGTGGGACCCAGGTACACCTATCTACTGTCTGGAGAAGTCTGGCCAGAAGTGGTCTTCATGGAAGAGTTGCAGCCAAAAAGCCATACCCCCGACATAGAAACAAGGCCAAGCGACTCAACTATACACGAAAACATAGGAACTGGGGTGCAGAAAAAATGGCAGCAAGTGCTCTGGACTGATGAGTCAAAATTTGAAATATTTGGCTGTAGCAGAAGGCAGGTTGTTCGCTGAAGGACTGTAGAGCGGTACAATAATGAGTGTCTGCAGGCAACAGTGAAGCATGGTGGAGGTTCCTTGCAAGTTTGGGGCTGCATTTCTGCAAATGGAGTTGGAGATTTGGTCAGGATTAATGGTGTCCTCAATGCTGAGAAATACAGGCAGATACTTATCCATCATGCAATACCATCAGGGAGGCGTATGATTAGCCCCAAATTTATTCTGCAGCAAACATACAGCCAAGGTCATAAAGAACTATCTTCAGCGTAAAGAAGAACAAGAAGTCCTGGAAGTGATGGCATGGCCCCCACAGAGCCCTGATCTCAGCATCATCGAGTCTGTCTGGGATAACATGAAGAGACAGAAGGATTTGAGGAAGCCTACATCCACAGAAGATCTGTGGTTAGTTCTCCAAGATGTTTGGAATAACCTACCAACCGAGTTCCTTCAAAACACTTTGTGCAAGTGTACCTAGAAGAATTGATGCTGTCTTGAATGCAAAGGGTGGTCACACCAAATATTGGTAAAAAAAATGATAACAGAACATCTCTAGTGGCTGATTAGACTTCTGCTAAGATTAAAGTTGGGCTATGCTATGCTGGGAATTATATTAGATCAATCTCTATGTAATAATAAGAATGGAATATGTGTGAGTTGTCTCAAGAATACAAGTTCAACAAAACAGAAAAGGGAGACAGATGTCAAAGTCTGTGCACACAGTCCTCAGTAGAGGTCTAATCAAGCTTCTAAAAACCATAATATGTGTTTGCTGGAAGAATATATTTTGGTCCAAGCATCAAATGACTTTATAAACGGGAAAGGATACAATTGTGTCCGATGAATATTGTGCAGAAGTTAAGCAGGGCAGGGGTCCCGGGCAGCAGCAGCAGACCCATCAGCAGAAGAAGCCAGGGGAGAAACCAGACTGGCAAACACCTCAGCAGCCTCCTCTGTGCCACTTGACGACAATGCGCTGCAAACAGGGCAAGCTGGATTGCAGAGTAACCACAGATCCGACTCGCCTCACCCCCACCGACAAAGAGGACCAGGGTGTAAAGAAGAGGTAATATGGTCATTGTCAGGATGGAGAGGGCGAGGAAGGCGACAGTTCCCCAGCGACGCTCCTGACACGGCCCAACCAACAGCAGGAAAGCAACACTAACCAGCAGAGAGGGCAGCTCATCATGACTGAAAGCATACAGGAACACATCTGAGGGTGAGAAAATGAGTTAGGTGAGAAAATAGTTTTGGTGTGAACACTGAAATATGAGATTTGCATGTAAACCCATTAAGGGCTCATGATACAGTAAGTTACCTCTGACCCTTGGGAAGTCTCCACCTGGACCTAAGCTGAGACTTGCCTGGATGCCAACAGCATACATCAGCAGCATGAGTGTTATCAATAAAGATGTCCCCAGACAGAATCCAGGGCGATCTGATCCAAACCAAAACCATACTGACGATATACGAAGCATTATTTAGCATTAGCTGTAGTTTCTCCACTCACTTGTGCTTTTGTGCCATAATTCTGGTAAAGAAGCATCTGTTTGTAATCATAACGGGCACAAAGTCTTGCAAAAATGAAAGGGGTACAGATATATAACCCTATTTATTTCTCACAATATTGAGTGTGGGAGCTGGAGTCTACGGCATAAATATAAATCCACAACAGTAACGTTAGTATACTGGCTGCAAAAATACTACACAACTTATCTTGTCAAATCCTCTCTGCCACCGATTGTACTCGTACAGCGAGCCTGCGAGTGTAACTGCTATTATAAAATAACTATTTCCTCAATACGCGACTTATACGTGTATTTAAATACGAAAATGAAAACATTCATAGCGCTCTATATACTGCCTATGACATAGATATATCTATGACATCCATTGATATATATAAAAGACATTGATAAAAGATGATAGCGCTATGGATGGATAACCACTTCCGCACTACGTTACGACAGTTGGCAAACTAGAGTAAATGCGTCGTACCCATTGACATAATCGTACCGCCACCTACTGGACCCACTGTCACAGTTAGCATGAACAACTTCACATTGGTACAATAATCCTTTCGGCTTGTCTTGTGAAAACTGAATCATATGACTTCTTCTTGGTCCGTGTACGCTTTCATAATTTGTTTCATCGTTTGAACAACGAAACGAACAAACGGAAATAGAGTGTTTTTTGTTTTTTTTCGATTTTCGTTTCAATTCAAACACGAATAAATGGAAAACATACCCTGACCCGTATTTCCGTTTTTGGTTTCTGATTTCAAAAACGAGAAAAGGGAGAAAACCAAACCCAAATAACAGTCTGATTTCGGTTTTACCAAATTCCTTTTTTTCTTTTCTCCGTTTGAGAGGAGTGTGTGACCCGGAAGTAGAATTTCAAAATAAAAGCCAAGCGAATGTAAGAGAAAGGCCTTTCTGTAACGCTACCTATAGGTTATAACTATTGTTACACCAGTGTAACATTAGAAAAACATGAATAAACTAGGCTGATGACAGCATGTTAGGAACAGTAGTTGATTGCAACTACCTTTGATTGAGGTTTAACATTGTGCATTTATCTATATGTCACATTTCATAAGCGCATTGGGACAATACAGTTCCTACAGTTTAATCTTATTGTGTGTGCAGAGTTGTCACTGTTAGCACTATATAGGTTTTATATTACAGTAATAATGTATTTAATAAGGTTTAACCGTAATAGATCATGTTGTTTCCCATTTCTACCAGCAGGTGGCAGGATGAGTGTATAAATCATAGACTGCATATCTTGTTAACTGTTAGATTGCATGCAGGATATTGATAGAGATGTATTTAATGCTGTTTCTTTTCATTTGGTATGTTTATGGTTTATTGGCAATAGCTATGTACAGCATACTTTGTATGTATATATCTTTTCACAACCGCACACAACTATATGGAAAAATAAACAAATGATCACGTGGCAATAATTAAAGAGCAATTGAAAAAAAGAGACATTCGTTATGTTCTTAAGCTCAGAGTGATACCTGCATGTCCATCTGTTCTAACTCTACTGTCAGCTTTTTAGCAGCTCTGACAACAAACTCACATCAGAACATCATATTGTAATGATGCACTACTGAGCTGTATACTGTGTCATCAGTGTTTTAGGAGTTTACTACATGAGCTATTGTCTAAGACTGAAACATTATAAGCACAGCTTGTACTTAAAACTTAAAATCCTCACATTTTAGAAACTGGAAATGATCAAAACAGTTCTGTCAATCAACTAAGTGTTTAATCGTCTAATCATTTTAGCTGTACTTGTAGGTCTATTGTTGGGTAGTGGTATTTTACATGTGTAAAAGCTGTCAGAATAACGTAGTGGACTAAAAGGTACAATATTTTTCTCGTAGTGTAGTGGAGTAGAAGTAGAAAGTAGCATGAAAAAAAACAGTAAAGTACCTCAAATTTGTACTTAAAGAGTTAATATATTATGCTTATTACATGCCTCGCACTGAGGGATGAAGAATGCAGTATCTGGTTCGTTTGAACCATCTGTGAATATGAATAACTTGTGTTGGAATCATATGACTAGTACTAGTGCTGAAACAATTAATAGGGTAATGGACATGTCAATGGACAGAAAAAAAGATTGCCAACTATTTTGATAATAGATTCAGCGTTTAAGGCAATTATCAAAAAATGTCAAAAATTCTCTGGATCCAGCTTCTTAAATGTGAGGATTTGCTGGTTTTCTCTGTTTTATGTGATAGTAAATTGAGTATATTTGAATGTAGAACTGTTGGTCAGACGGTCAGACAAAACAAGTAGTGTGTGTAGTAACCATAGACAGTGAAGGTAGTAACATGGGTAGTAGTAACGACACTGTTCCCGCAGGGGCTCGTATATCTCGCGATATTTTGTGTTTTCTGCGAACAGAAAAACGTTTCTCCAGCAGCCAACCTTCTCCAGTCGTCTTGTACAGGCACACTAAAATGGCGTCAGCTCCGGGTAAGATGAGAATTGTGATCTTTTATACAGATTTTGAGTAATTTGTGTTATTTAACGTAAGCAATTAAGTGGTTGGATTTATTTTAAAAGAGATTGAGCCGGCATAATCCGTCTTTTCGGTTTATATCATATCAAATATCTGTTAGCGTTTCCTAGCGCTAGGCACAAGGCCTAACGTTAGTTATGTTAGCTCGTCGAGTCGTTGCGGTATTTTCTACCGGATGGATTTTTTTTTTCTTCTACATACTGAGGTTGATAATGGAAGTCATATTCCCAAATGTATCAAACATTGTTTTAATGCACGTGTCGATAATTCTTACTTGTATTAGTTCGTTGTGAAGCATCGTCTTGAATGGCTTAACGTTAACTACATTGTGTAGCTAGTTGAATGGTGGCGACCTAACGACGGGCGTGCTGCTAGCATTAGCATTAGCTAGCTAGCTGCTCGCGCGCAAAGAATGTTTTGTTCGATGGCTCAGTCTTCAGCTAACCAACACGTGTCTTTTCTTTAGCAGATTACAGCTCCTACAGTCAGACCACTGCTCAGCAGGGGTAAGAGTCTTCAATTACCTTACTAAAGTGATTTAATGTGATGTTTCTATGTATTTTGAGTGTGCATGGATGTCTGAGTATATGGCCACGAACTGTTTGGGGTGGTTGCTGAAAAAACTCCTTAAATTTAAATATTCAAAGTGCACATTTTCACATCAAATATGTTGGAAACTGTTAAATGGGTGATACATGGAACTTGACTTGTAGTAGTGTAAGTTGTTTTAATTCTCGCCAACTGGATTCAAATAAACGCCACTGTTAGTTTAAAGCCTCACATACACAGTCCTGGGAAAAGGTCTAATCATCGAGACAGGGTTCAAAATTAGCACCATATACTACTAGCCAAATGCTGGTAAAATATGCAAGTGGTTGGTCGATTTGTTTGATGCACCAGCCAAAAACAATTGTAATATATTGAGTAAAATTTTAACTTAGCCATTTAGTTGGTGGAAGTTAATTTTGAACCCTGCAGCCAGAAACTGTTAAGAGCCTTTAAGGGAGACCCAAACGTTGTCTTCTGATTGTTAAAACTTTGATTTGTGTTTCTATAGGTATGCCTCTTATGCTGCCCAGCCCTCACAAAGCTATGGACAGTCTGCAGCACAGGTAAGAGTTAACATGGTGGGGTAAGCCAGTTGTGGATTCTTTGTGCTGGGCTAGTGGCTTATTGTGATTTGTAATAGGCTAGAGGTCATTTGTGGGTTATTTAAAAGACTTATTTGATCTAAATACACAAATATAAACCACGTCACACATTCTGCTTGCAACAGTTAGAGGGTAAACTAGCAACAGGATGTAGTATTAATGTTTTAATGTCTAAGCATAAAATGAGACTAAATGTTCAGTTGATGTTTATACTACCTAGCAGCTAAATCAAGCTCTTTTCTTTTTCAGCAGAGCTATGGTCAACAGAATTATGGATCATATGCCCAACCTGCTGCTGCTGACGGCACTTACACCCAGACAACACCTGCCGCCGCAGGCTACACTCAGCAGCAGCAACAACAGTATGGGTCCTCGTACACCCAGCCAGCAGCAGGTCAGTTATTAAAATAGGAATGATTACTCATTTTGATGTGGTTCTGCTTGGAACTACATGCAATGGGTGGGTTTGGATAGAACAAAACTGAGCCACAAGCACATTGGGGATAGAGTGGTATTTCTTTTAAATGAGCATAATTCCTGGTTGACACAAAATGGAAATGTACATGTAAGTAATCTGCTTACACTGCACATGCAAATCTGACCTGTTTAATGGTAAAAACATGAACAATTAATTTTTAAGCTTGAGTTGACTTATCAGGTTTGTTTGCAGCCAAAGACTACCCTTAAAGTCTAATTGATCATAATGTTAACTTTATGATTGTCACCCAACACGTTTTAATTTGTTTTCTCACAGCTGGCTATCCTGCTGCCCAGTCGACCACTCATGCCTACTCCCAGTCAACCCAGGGTTATGGAGCCAGTGGTTATGACAGTACTCCTGCTGCTGCTGCTCCAGCTGCCTCCCAGTCTTACGGCTCTCAGCCAGGGTATACTGCCCAGTCTGCCTACCCTGGTTATGGCCAGCAGGCTGCTCCCACTGCACCGCAGAGGTATGTACCCCTATGCTAGTAATCAAATAACAAGTGAATTCCACAAGTACATTCTCATAATTTCACTCCTGTTTTTTTGTCTATCAGTTACAATGCTAGCAGCCAGCCAGCCACTTACAACCAAAGTAGTTACTCCCAGCCAGCAGCATATGGCCAGCAACAGTCAGGCTACCAGGCTGCGCAGGCAAGCTACGGTCAGCAGGGCTACCAGCAACAGTCCCAGCAGCAGTCCCAGGCTCCTCCTGCTTACCCTCCTCAGGCTTCTGGTTCCTATGGGCAGCCTCCAGCCAATCAGTACAGTCAACAGGGTGGACCTCCCAGTTACAACCAGTCCAACCATTACAGTAAGCTTTGCTCACCCTTGAATGTGGTTTTTCTGTTCTTCATTGGTACAGTTCACTTTGTCACTGTAAACATACTTTGATGTATTTATGCTCATGTTTTGTAGATAATTACAGACAGGATGGCCAGGGTGGAGGTTCTGGTTACTCTGGCTCTGAGTCTTCAAGGTACTCTGGGTCAGGGGAGAACAGAGGCAGGGACGGCTTTGATCGAGGTGGAATGATGCATCGTGGCCGTGGAGGCATGGGCCGTGGCATGGGGTAAGTGTCTTTCCTTAGCGCTTAACCTCCTCATGTATTTTGACTCTGCAGGTCCTGTGGCCACTTGGGGCAGGGCTGAGATGAGGCCCAGCAAAACTGGAATAATCAGTTGGAATAATCCAGATTAATACAAACAATTTATGCAACTTTATTCTCTTATAAGAAGGTTGTGATTTATCAGCAATAAATGCTGATAAATTATGAGTTCACATATAATTCCTAAGGCCTCTGATGGAAGATGTAGTACATGCCAACATTGGCTGCAGTTGTATCTGTTGTCATCCAGTTTCTCTCAGCCCTGCCTCTAATTTTGCCAAAGGTAAGAAAAAGGTTTCTCCAATTTTTTTTAATCTAAGTTTCATCAGACCTGTGCATTAACATTTAGGTTGAACAGCTTTAATCTGAGAACATCGTTTGATTATGAGCCAATATCAAAATGTTTTAGGATAACAGAGTTGCATATTCACAATTGGTCAGGGAATGTTATATAATCGTTATTACAAGAATATCTTATCTACACATTATCAAAATGATTGTGGGTTAAGGAAGGTTCAAACACGGTCTCTAAACCGGTTTCCCACTATAGTGCATCATTCCCTGTAGAGTGACCCACTTACATATGCAAATAATGCAATTAGAAGTTGTATAAATCATGATTTAGAAGAGATTTTATTTTTTCCCAAATTATTGGGATGATGGAGTCCTTTACTAAAATGTATTGTCCTGCAAGACCTTGCAACGTAACATTTACACTAAAAGGAATTCATAAATAGACATGGGCCACATGCAGTATATTCTGTTGCATTTCAAATACACAATTTTCAAGTGCTGTATTTGGGTAAATATTCTCTCTTGATAAGGGGTTTTCCCCTTTTTTACTCATGAATACATTCGCAGGTGTTTTCAGTTTATGGTTGGGTTTTGGGAGGCTGTCGCTGGCAATAAGTATTTGTCATTTGACTGGCCTGATGAAGTAATGCCAAAAATGAAAAATTGCACCATACAAATAGAGTAATGCATGAAAATGGTACTGAAAGACCTCAGTAATTGCATCAATTACAAGATAGAGACAAAGAAAACAAGGAACTTTCTCTCAAATGTTCTGCTTGTAGCTCTTGCCCTAAAAGATGATCAGAATGTATCAATCATCTATACTACCAAAACATGTTCTTAAGTCGTTTTTTGTGGTCAGTGTCTCAATATCAATTAAAGCTAAAAAATTATCAGTGAAAATTCAACTGTTTTATTTAGGTTAAACAACATTGAGAGCACATTTGATACAAATCACGCTTAGTTTTCGGTGTATATAGACACACTATTTTTTTTTTTCCCACTGTAATAATATTTTAGAAGTACTCTAGGGATTGTCTTAGTGCATATGTTCAGGAAATTGATTTTGGTGTAGTGTGATTCAATCTAATACACTCAGCCTTACTACAAGTAATGGCATTAAGATGTATTATATATTTTATTTGTATTATATGTTGGTGTGTATCCATCATGATAGTGAAATTAGAACTACATTGAGCGGGTCCTTGACACATTTATTCTGGTCCCCTTAATAAAATGCCGTTGCTCTTGATGCATATTTGGCATTTGAACAGTTTGTTCCCTCTTAGTGCACACTGTCTGCTATTCTCTGTAGCCAAAAAGGGTTTTACCCAACCCCAAATCGGAACTCTCATTCAGTTCCCCTGAAAAGGAATTAAAAAGGTTACCAAGAGAGCCCAGGGGTGTTAACGTGAACGGAGGTGGTACTGTACATTTGTTTTGGTTAAGCTCGGTCATCACTGTGTATAACTAAAAGATGAGAAACCTCAGCATATTTGGTTTCCCAAATACTACAGAGGCACTCTGCAATATAAATCTTTGACATGACAGATTTAAATTTTTTGGGTTTGAATAGTTTTTTATTTTTTTATCTTATTTTTCCTTCCCAAATCTTGAACAATCAGTTTGGGGTCTAAAATTGCACGTTATTTCAGGTGTCCTTTTTTATTTTTTAAAGAACGTATGTACCTTTTTGGTAAATCAGTCTAAATCTTTTTAAATAGTTCTGCATGACTTCTTTGTTTTGGTGCAGGGAATACACTTACACACAAACGCACGTATTTAGTCAATTCTAGACGATATAGGAATATAATCAAAGACTGCAGTGCTACCAAAGTAGAGGTAAAAAAGAATGCATTAACAAACTGCATAAATAGAAATGTATATAATCCTAAATACACTTATAAATTCTGAGTTGGCATAGATGTTTTATAGTTAAATTTTAATTTTAGCTTTGCACATGTATATTTTGTATGTTCTGGGGGGAGTGGGCACATAATGTCATTTTGAAATGTTCTAACTTGTTTTTGTGGTTTGGAATTCAAATGTTTGATCACATTCTTTTGATCACTTTTTAACATGCTTTGTCACATTTATACCGTACAGGTAACAGTGAGAGCCATTTAAAACCATCTATTCTCTAAAAAGTATCTGTACAGAGTCGCCAGCTTAAGCAGCAGGAGGGAGCTAAAACAAAGATTCGGGGTCTGCCTTTTTTCAAGAACTGAGGATGGTGTTTTTTATAAGCATGATGGGTATATAAATTGACCTGGAAGTCTTTGTTTTTTGATTTAACCTAACCCTGGTAACACTGTTAATATTCTGGGGTTTTTGTTTAACAATTGTATAATTGTAATTTATTTTCTTTTTGTTACCTGGTGAATGTGATCACCTCTTACTCTTGTCAAATTTCAGATGCATTGTCTATTTTTTACACTTGTACATATGAGTCAGCTGTAACCTTTTTGTTAAACTGTTAATGGGCTGTTGGCTTGTTTCTGGGTAAACCTATGAATGCCATCAATGCATCTGAAATATTTTTACCTGTGTACAAATGTTTGGGTTTTGTCACATTTTCAAAAGCAGTGAAAATGTTAGTCATTCATTATTTTTGCACAAATGTATCCACTACTGAAAACTGTCACTGAAGTTGTACTCAGCTAGCTAAGGAATGGCACATAGTTAATACTCTTATCCCCTCGCTTCAATTGTGTATTTATACTTTTTGGGAAGTTTTTAGTTTCTGTTGGGCTAGTTAGAATGTTTTGATTACTCCCTCAATCAAGCACTTTGCTCGAGCCATGGAAGTGGCTGTAAAAGGGAAGTCGCCTTCATATCTCCATTTATTCCCCCCCTAGCAGCGCTGGAGACAGAGGTGGCTTCAGTAAGCCTGGTGGTAAGTTAACGAGTATTACACTGGTTAGTCCTTTCAAAGCCTTAAACTTTTTGAGCAAATATGCTTCAAATATTGATGTGTCTTACATTGTGGTTTACAAAATTTATTTACATGAACACATCTGAAAATATTGGAATTTTTTTCAATGCCTGAGACCATTTTCTCTGGGGTACTTGGTATAATTCAGTCACTGCTTATGGTTCGACAATGAGTTTTTGACAGGTTAATGACAAATTTCCATTCAAATGTGTGTTACTGCTTTTAACAAATCTCATGAGCCGAATTCCTGGGTTGATGTTTTTGAGGATTTCTTACTGGTCTAAGAGGCTTTTCAAATGACACACAATTATTTGCCAAAGGGTCTGAGGTTCTATTTTCAATTCAATATATCACTTGTGAGAATTGTGGTGTACCATAAGGTGCCATTTTCAACTTCCCAATATGGCTGGCGGCGTCTATAAGGGAGTGTTTGGGTTATCTTTTGTAGTACTCCTTAGGTTTTGTACACTGAACTTCAGTTGCACACACTGACTTTTCTCAATCTGTTTCTCTCGCCCTCGATTGATGGGACTACAGGACCTATGAACAGCGACGAGCGTGAAACTGGTGAGTAGAGACTAGACCCCCTTATTACTCATTTAATTGAATAAGTTTCTTTTAAGTGGTATTGGGAGAGATTTTTGCTGATTGTTTTTTTTTTTTTAAATGCATTGGTTGTAGGACGCCCTGAAGAGCAGGATGACTCTGAGAACAGCACAATCTACATCACAGGATTGACTGAGAAGGCTAACCTGGAGGAGATGGCTGAATTCTTTAAACACGTTGGCCCGATTAGGGTAAAAATAATTAACTCTACATGTTGGTGTAAGCAAAACTAATGTGGAAACTAAATGAAACTTTTTTTTCCTTTTTTTTTTTTTTAATATATAAAACCAGATTAACCGCAGACTTGGCCAGCCTGCCATTAACATATACACAGACAAGGACTCAGGAAAGCCCAAGGGAGATGCCACCCTATCCTATGAGGAGCCCGTCTGTGCCAAAGCAGCTGTAGAGCATTTTGATGGTTCGTTTTAATGACCGTGTGCATGAGACCTGAATGTTAAGTTTGCGCATATAAACTAAATGTTCCTTCAACTAATAATAATTTTTTAATGGTTTCTTTTTAATTTTAGGAAAGGAGTTCCAAGGCCGAAGGCTTAAGGTGTCCATGGCACGCCGTAAGCCCATGATGGGTGGAATGAGGGGTGGCATGCCCATGCGAGATGGCATGATGGGCCGTGGAGGTAAATGTCAGCGGTATTAGTGTTAAATCAACAGTTGAACCCTGCAGCATATCAAAGCTGTCCTGCAGTAAATAATTGACAGCCAGTTGCATCCTAGTTGCTTAGGACAGCAGAAAAAGTAATGGGTGTACAGACATGCAATTTTAAAAACTGTCTTTTTCTTATCAGGTATGATGGGCCGTGGAGGTGACCGTGGCGGGTTCATGCCACGTGGTGGTCCTCGTGGTATGGGCAGAGGTGGACCCACAGGAGGCAACATGCAGCAGAGAGCTGGGGACTGGGAGTGTCCTAACCCGTATGTATTACTTCATAGTGCAGTGCCTTCTCTGATGCCTTTTTGTACCAAAGATTAGTTTCTAATATATATTGAATGGTCTGTGTTCCCAGGGGTTGTGGTAACCAGAACTTTGCCTGGAGGATGGAGTGTAACCAGTGCAAAGCCCCCAAGCCAGAAGGGTTGGGCGGTGGCCCTCCCTTCCCCCCTGGAGGTGACAGAGGCAGAGGGGGAATGGGAATGCGTGGAGGCAGAGGCATGGACCGTGGTGGGCCCGCAGGAGCTGGAGGCCCTGGTGGTCCCGGAGGTTTCCGTGGAGGTTGGGGAGGCGACCGTGGTGGATTCAGAGGACGTGGTGGAATGGACAGGGGAGGTTTCCGAGGGGCCGGGCGTGGAGGACCACCTATGGACCGAATGGGTGGCAGAGGTGGAAGAGGAATGGGCCCTCCAGGTGGCAAGATGGATATGAGGTAGCATTAAGACTCATTTTACCAAATATGTTTTATAGCTTTTTCCCCTCTCGTAATTATAGAATTTTGGACCATATAAATTCTTTAGAAATTTTTTGAGCAATTGAAAAAGCAAATGAATGCAAACTGACCAGCATATAGGTGTGGAAACCAGACGGGAAATATCTCACTCACTACATTTCTGTTATATTGCTTTATTTTTTTTTAGGGACCATCGTCAGGAGCGCAGGGAGCGACCCTACTGATGGAGAACTTCTTGATTGTTCCTCTTGTGGAATTTGATTTTTAAAATAAAAAATTTTAATTTATGATTCCATATTTCGGTGGTTATAGAACTGCTTTCAAACATCCTGTGCAGTTTCATTGAACTCATTTCCATTTTTTTTTAGTTTACCCATGTTTATGCCACATCTTGTATTGTGCACGTTTTGTTTTTTTTAAATATGCTGATTAGGTTTGACATTGTGTTGTAAAATGCTTTTTCTTTTTTTTTTTTTCCTCATTTGTTTACATAATTGCTTCCCCTTTCCCATAACTGGCTATTGTATGATGACAAATTTGGGAAATAAAATTTTACTGATTTGATGAGTTGTGGCTTTATTCAACTTTACAAAATGGATTTGTACAGGAAAATCTATAATGCAAATGTATTAATGTTGTCTCTTTTTAAATTATAGATGGTGTAGAGGAGTTGCAGTTTCAAGTCATTGACGTTTTTAGGATCTGTAGAGTGATTATGAAAGCATTCACATGACTTAGTCAAGACTTATTCCACCACAGATAATGATTTGGCTCTGCTGAAGCCGTATTCTCTGATCGGTGACGGCTTTCAGAAAGATCAAACGTCTCTCCCTGGAGGCCTAAGTGGTGGAACACATTTTAGGCTGCTGCCCCAGTAAAAGCAACCCCCTTCGTTATGTACTTACCCTGGTTGAGTAACCTGAGAAATGATTTCTGTATTCTTACCATATCCTAAGAGCATTTAAGGGTGTAAGAAATATATCTGCCACTTCTAGACCCAAAGTAATGCACTACGGTACTTATTTTTTTCTTTAAATTCCTTGTCCATAGATGGAGCACATCTACAGGTCTTAATGACTGCTGCTGTTACTTTTCTTGCCAACAGGTGGTGCAGTTTGAAGAGAAACTTTGGTGCTACAGTTGTGACCGATGATACCGGCTGGGCCTGGTTTCTGGCTTCGCATCAATGTCACCATCTCTTTGTTCACACAAAACACTGAAGGGACAGAGCTGCAGTAGCATTCAGGACTTCTTATCCTTTCTTTTAGAAGTCTTTTCTTATAAATTATTTAATTTAGTTTACCCTTCAGATTTAAGTCAAACAGTCTTAACAAATTGGCAGTAGGCTAATTTATTTTCTGCTTTCCATGACTTACTGCTAAATTTCCCATTTTTAACTTAAGTCAGGGTCTCATTACTTTTTTTTTAATTGCAGTATTTCCTATAAATTAAGCGTTATTAATCACAGATGTCAATCTTTGGCACATTTTATTTTTAACACATGGCAAGCACATGGCTATTAAAACTAGGCTATATATGACAAAACCTGATCTCACGGAATTCCGTGAAATGAACACGAATCGCTGAAAATTCCGTGATGGGCCCACGGAAGAATTCCGTTAAATAAACACGGCCCCTTAAATTTAAGGAAAAGGTCATGGGTGGGAATTACGGTTCCGTGACACGCGGGAAGAACGGGACGCTTGGGTTCAGGAAAAGAAGAACTTTAGGAAACGTGACATGCGGGATACGAACCCCGGTCTCCTGGTGGAAGTCCTGTGTCATACACTTACTGGGTTACCACTAGATAATCCTGCCTGTAGGATTCTGTCAAAATAATCTGGTGAGATGTTACATCCTTTTTTGAAGAAACCTTGTTTTTCATTGTTTTTTGGTCAATAGGTCATTTTTTTACCAAACACTTAAACAGCTCACAGCTTTGCACGTTAGAAGTGGTCTCACTTCACAATGTTGTTATTGACAGGATACAGTAGTCAAGGCTCCTGTCTGGTTTATTTTAATTTTTTTAATTTACGGCCCTCTATGTTATCCCTTGGGGGGGAACCTTGTCACAGCTGACATCTTAAAGTG
The DNA here is from genome assembly GCF_010015445.1 of Perca fluviatilis. Taxonomy (NCBI): domain Eukaryota; kingdom Metazoa; phylum Chordata; class Actinopteri; order Perciformes; family Percidae; genus Perca; species Perca fluviatilis. Next base: position 19,374,212 of record NC_053117.1, read on the forward strand.
CTTCTCATTTGCTGTGGCCAGTTGTTCATGTGGATTAATAGAGTGCTGAATTCTCTCTCTCTCTTCTCTCTCTCTTCTTTCTCTCTCTTTCCTGACAGAAAAGCTGATTCATCCAGGCCCAGAAAATGATCTCATCAACCCCCACCTTCTCCCTCCCTCTCTCTCTCGCTCCCCGTCTTTTCCTCTCTATCTCTCTTCCGCCTCCTCCCTTCCTTTCTTTCTCTCTTTCTTAAACAGACACATCCCTCTTTTTAAATGCAAACAAGCCCTCCTTATTGGCAGTGGGCTTCGCTTAAATTCAAACAGTCACTAGTACAGTACATGAGCCGCTCCAAAAGATTGTTAAAGGGGACATTAGATGGTGGAAATTACTTTTAAAGGCCCAGTCGGAAGTTTTTGAACATACATATTTCAGGTGTATTTATAGCCTACAATTGAAAAGTTGAAGTTATATATGAAAAATAAGGGTTCATGTGTGTCCCAATGACTTTTTTTTTTTTTTAAATAAGTGTTCATATAGCCTATATAATTGACATAACCTTATAAACATGTTTATGGAAACATTAACACATTGAGTTTGTATTAAAAACACCTTATGATGTGGTTGTAAGGCCACCCTTTTGTTTAGAGTTAACTTACTTGATGTTTTTCAAAATTTGAACACACCCCTAAAAACCTGAAAAACAGGTCTCTGCACCAAAGTTTGACCTGAGTTTCAAACCTCACGTTGAGCTGTAAACATTAGTCCTGACAGTATCACAGCATGTCTGGTTTTGCATTCTCATCTCCTTTGGTATTTTTTTTAGATGATACAGAAGGAGATACATCTTACATGTCTCCTGAGTTAACTTAACACTAAAGTAGCACTAACAGAAGCAGCTGTTATCTAAACAGGGGGAAGCAGCGTTCAGTTTTTTATGCTCCACATATGTGGAACAAACTTCCAGATAACTGCAGCAACCGCAACCCTCAGTTCTTTTAAATCAAGGCTGAAGACTTTTCTTTTTGATGTTGCGTTTCTTTCATTTCTCGTACTGCACTGTGAATTTTATTCTTGTATTTTTATCTGTATTTAATTTTGTATTCATTTCTAACTGCTCTTTAATATTTTATGTAAAGCATTTTGAATTGCCCTGTTGCTGAAATGTGCTATATAAATAAAGCTGCCTTGCCTTGCCTTGTACCGTATGTGACAGACACACATTTTCTATCATGCACACAGAAAATCATGTGCTCTTGAATTTGCTACTTGGTCTTGTGCTCTGTTTACAGCCTACTTGATTAGACTGTATAACACTGTTTACTGTATGTCTCTCACTATCTCTCTTTACAATCCCCAATCTCCTGCTGTTTCAGGGTTTGCTGATCTGCCTTTCCTCCCCAGGTGTGACATCTGTGACTTGTGCAGTATACCTCCGTTAAACTATCACACAGTATTACAAAACCTACAAGAGAGATTTAGATAAGGATGTTAAAGCTGAACTAACATATGCATTAATCGTTGGGTAAGATGAGGCGGTTGATGCTGAGATGCAAGCTTTATTGGCCTTTTATCACTTTAGGCTATTTGTAAAGAGACCACACAGAGACTTCATTATGAAGCATGCTTATGTGTTAAATGAAAATCAGAAAATAAATATATTTGTCATTTTCTTACAGAGTAAAACGTCCTAAACAGTCAGTGCAACCAATGCAAGACCATCATAAACTCATGAATGAGAGATTAGCCTACTATAGAGTTGAATAAATATCCCTGACAGTATTGTACTTTACAGTAGGCTACTTTTTACTATTTGACAACTGTAATTAATAGTTACTTTGTCAGACATATGATCAACAAATAAAATATGATGCATCATTAATCCAGCATTATATAAAAGTGCTCTTGTCACAGTTTTAAAGAGTGTATGCTGACTTGGTGAACATGGGGTTAAGTTTTCCTCCTCTGCCGAGCCTTGATCCCTCATAATGGGATGTGCCACCGAGTCGCTCTGCTGGTCTAAGCTACAGCAGGTCAACATATTCAGTGCAAGAGGCGGGACTATTTGCAGGGAAGATGAGCTGTGGACTCAGTGCTGCTCTGTGGTCTTGATTATATCGATGAGGAGCTGACTGACCGCCACACAGACATGGTCACACGTGGATTTTTGTGGGTGAGAGGACCCACCGCCCACCGGGTGGATTAACGGATCGTCGCATGGGTGTGTATCGGCGTCCCGGACTGCTCCACTCTCCTTCTCATTCCGGGACCCGGCGATGCGCTCTTTAAAGGAAACGGGTTTCGCAGAGACATCCGGAAAACGCATCCATGCGCCACGGCCAGTCCGCATCCCGATATGTCTCTGACAACACAAAGCCTGGTTTCAAGGAGCTCCCATAAGAAACCAGATATGCCATCCGGAATGGGTGCGTCAACACGGTTATTTTGCGGATGACGCTTTGGAGTGCAGTTGTGCAATGAGACAATTTGGAATTATCAAATAGACTTTATTGATAGGCGGCAACACATAATTCGACAACATGGCTGATCAGAGCAACATCCAGTCCTCCGCCTCCAAGAGTATCCGGCCTTTTAAATCCAGCGAAGAATACCTGTATGCCATGAAGGAGGATCTGGCTGAATGGCTGAACACCCTGTACGATTTGGATATCACTGCGGACACCTTTATGGATGGGCTGGGGACGGGCTGTGCCCTCTGTCGGCACGCCAACAACGTGAACCGCGCCGCGCTGGACTTCCAGCTGGAGTACCCGGAGGCTGCAAACTCCATGAAGGTGCCATCTAAAGATGTGGTCTTTCAGTCACGCAATGTTGTTCCTGGCTCGTTCGTGGCGCGGGACAATGTGTCCAATTTCATCAGCTGGTGCAGGCAGGAGCTCTGGATCAAGGACGTCCTCATGTTTGAGACAAATGACTTGGTGGAGAGATGCAACGAGAAGAATTTTGTTCTGTGTCTCCTTGAGGTGGCGCGACGTGGGTCCAAGTTTGGCATGTTGGCCCCCATGTTGATCCAGCTGGAGGAGGAGATCGAGGAGGAGATCCGGGACCAGGAGAGCCTGCGGAGTGATGCAGGGGAGCCAGTTGAGCAGAGCCCGCCCAGCAGGTGTTTCAGTCGGAAGGAGAGCAGTCAGAGTGTGGAGGATGAAGATGAACCTGATCCAGAGCCTTTCATCTGGCCGCAGAAGAGGGTTTTATGTGACATGCGCAATTTGGATGAGTTGGTGAGTTGAAACTGTACCCCCTATTAGTACCCTGATTGAACTACTCGGAATAACCCTATTTGACTTAATATTATGTGTCATAACTGCATGATGATTCACACAAGTCATCATAGATCTTACAGCTAAACTACCACACAAGTTAATCATCACTACTCATATCATGTGTGAAATACAGTATAAATACAGCTTCCCACAGGCTTCTTACCCTCTGGCCATGGTCAGAAGGGAATATCATCCAGTGTGTTTTGTGTAGTGCTAAACAGTATGAAGCAGCTGATAGAAGGCCGATCTCTCCCACAGTAAAACACAGAGAAGTGTCAAAAGTAAAGCACCCTCTCTGAAAATAGCATGTCAGTGCTATGATGGACAAGCTAAATGAAAGAGGCTGAAGATGATTGCCAACACTGTAGAGGCAGAGCTGACAACAAGAATACACCAGAAATGAGTTGACCTGTGACCTTTCAGAGAAAGCAAGAATTTGGGTGTCAAACGCACACTGACCCAACAGGTCTCTGAAAGGTCACAGGTCAACTCATTTCTTGTGCATTCTTGTTGTCAGCTATGCCTCTACGGTGTTGGCAATCATCTTCAGCCTCTTTCATTTAGCTTGTCCGTCAATAATAATCAAAACAATATCCTGCAGGCAAGAAAGATTCTTAATCATACTGCTTCTGCAGCTCCTTTACCTACACATCTAAAAATGTCCCTTTTGACAGTTTGGTTTTAATACATTCCCTCTCCTGTGGAGTCCAATGTATCCATTCTTGTTATTTGTCCTGTTGAACTGGCTGACCTTTGCCAGGGCCTGCCTGACACCAGCCAAATGTCTTGTTAGGGCGAAGCTAATGAGCAGACAGAAGACAGACCAGCGTTTGGGTTGTGAGTGGGGGAGAAGTTGATATTTTCATGTTCATGAAGAGAACAATGTCCGTCTTTGGCACCAAAGATGTGAGGGGCAGCAGAGAGGGAGGAGGGGAGACAGTCACACTCATGCTGGTCAGGCAGCAGAGCAGAGCGGCTCCAGTGTGACCTCCACAGACAGAAATAGGAGAGCATGTGGCTGAGGATGTGCGCTGTTCGTATCCAGACTGTCTGAGTCCCCACTCTCTCACTCATATGACTGAGTAGTGAGGATTAAACAAGCCGACTGCATTATCCGGGCAAAAAGATCCCAGGAAAGCTACAGAGCGTATGCCTGTCTTTCCTTTTCTGTCATCTGCACTGACATATCCCTCAGCAGTCGGACAGTGACCGTCAGACGCTTTTGACTTGACTGATTTGGGAAGTGGCATTCCCAGTCATCATGTGTCTGGTGAATAAAATCTCTTCCACCCTCCCTGTCAACCTTAGAAAACTGCTTGCATGCAAGCTGCACAGAACAGCCCACATCAGCAACATGAGGCTCTTCAACCGAGAAACCACAGTGGTACTAAGATGAGAGGCCGCAATATTAAAATAGTACAGTATTATGAAGGGTAGTTGTACCAATACATCCTGTCTAATGGCTTCAGCTGTTTATGACATATTCCCACTGGATTTCTTTTAATGTCATGGACTGTACCATTTTTGTTTTACCCAGGAAACAATCAAAATGAAATCCACATTTTGCTTTAAAGTTTGATCAATATCTACTCCATAGGCTACCCACACAGTTCTTGCTGCAAGGCTTTAGGCCTCTCTGTCCTCCATAACATCAGTCACAAGTTTATCCTGCAGAATACTTTGTATTTCTGTTTTACAACAGATTAGTGTGCCGTTACTGGAAACCTCATCACTAATAGACATGAGTATCTGACAGGGAGTAAGAGGAAGAAAGTTTAAGGGCACATTTTCATTGGTAGTTCCACTAGCCACAGCCTGCATAATCCAACACAGATTGGATTTTACAGGATGGTTTTGCTCTTTTGTTTTCATTATTATTCAGTTTTTTTCTATGCAAAAAATGCATTGACCTATTATTCATGATAACTTAATTTTGAATCAGATGTTTTCAAATACATAATTTATCAACCTATTCATGAGATGCCTCCCTAATCAGATGCAATAACATAATGATTAAATGTCATCAATGAATTACCAGGCCATTAACTCCCTCAGAAATGTGCACGGCAGCCTCAGATACTTGTACAAACTGAAATGCTACAAATGTTCAGCTTTCTTTTAGTTATCTTGTTTTTTTTATGGAAAACTGAATGTGAGCCAACTGATGGGGTTGGAAAACATCTACCTACAATCACTGTTTGTACGTGAACCCAGGACGATGCCATTACATGTCTCTGCCACCACGATGCCTTTAATCCAATTAAATCTCAAACTGACAATGTGAGCTGTACAGTGTTTGCATGACCACCAAGTATTTTATACAGGATCCTATTCATGCATTCCAAATCGCATATCAAGACCAACTTTAAATTCCAGTGTGCTATCTTGTGCAGCTCATAGCGTCTCAATGAGATTTGTACATTTGGCAACTGTATATTCTTCTATATGTTGTGTGGTAGTTGGATGATCAAACTAATCTTGTTGTTGAGTTCAACAAGACAATACACGTGTAGTGATAATAGGATTATATGTCATTATTGCGTGTAATAACAGTCTGAATACTGACAGCAGGAATATTTTAAGTAGAAGTCCCTTTAAGGACATCTGGCTATTCAATAATCACAGTAAAAATGTGTCCCCATATATATATTAAACTAAACTAAAATATATAAATAATAAACGTGTGACTCTTAATGCAAACAGTTGATGTGTCACAACAACTACCTGTTGGATACAATGGGTATTTAATCATAAGAAAGCTGTTGTCTACAAGGCGCCCTCATGTAAACACTCACCACCACTGTGTCTCCCACGGCTCTGCCGCTTTGTGCGTTATTATTACTCATATCACTGTGGGACAGTTTTCCACTCTAAAGTTGAGGAAGACCGGCGTCTCATTTCCTTAATCTTAGATTCAGTCAGTAATAAATGTTTCTTTTCGCCACTCCTGGAGATGTTGGTTTTCTCAATAGTGGTACAGACAGCAGCTGGTTCACACTGCTATATGCCCACATAAAATTTATGCTATGCATTAGGGGATTTTTTTCCATATCATCACTAGATCGGGATTATGACAGCGACTTCGATTGGATCTGTATTTTCCTATACGCTGCAAGCAGCCTTCTGCAAAGAAACATCTATCTACAAAATAAATGACCTTTTTGTATATTTTTCTAGGTCTTGTAATTAGGCCCTGGCACATACAGAGCTATGCAAAGTGACATACATGTGATCATCGAAATTACACTTACTGCCCCCATAATGCACTCTAATTGTTTGCATGTTTACTGCATGCAAGGACAGCTATAAAGTACAATATCTGAGCTTAAAAACAAGCCATTGGAGCTTCACAGCCTTCCTTCATCCGCATCTTTCATCCTTCTTCTTGCTCAGTCATATAAACTGGTTCATGTCTCTTCTCGCCCTCGGCTTCAACATTCAGCCCTTGTTTAGTCATATATGTGTGAGCCCTCATTCCCATCCCCCACCACAAGTCTTAATAAAGCAAAGAACAGTATGTCTTATTAGTGGCATTGAAGAGGGAGATGTGAATAGACTGTTGACAGCGAGGCAATCAAAGGCTGATGTATCAATCAGCGTCTTTAGATGGAGACACCAGCCGAGCAAAGGGGAGAAGGGGTAATAAAGAGAGAACATGTGTGTATTATGCCTATATGGACAGTCTGCTCCATTAACCTTATGGCCCAATTCATGCATTCAGGAAATAAAAAGGGGAGTAGACAACAGATAGTGTGCCTAGAGTGACTTCACTGTACACTCTGTTAAACCTGACTGGAATGGATGTTACTCTGGGAGGGAGAGCTACAGTAGAGAGGGGAGCTAGAGTGAAAGAGAAAAGTAGGTCATCATGCTTTGCATTGGGTCACACTCGTACACTTTGCTGAGAGAGCGTGGCACCCTTCAGTGTTTCTCCCTACTGCGTCACAGGCACTCATGTTTTTAGGGGTTTGTTATTTGTAAGTTTGTTTTACCCTCTATACTTTGCACAGTAACAGTACAGATCAGATTGCACTCCTCTGTACTATTTTCCATGCTGCAGGGTGCATGTGGAAACAGCTGACTCTGCACTTTGCATATTGCCCACTTTATGTGGTTATTGCATTGTGTTTTGTGCTATCCCCTGATCGTTTAAATGATTATCACTTATCTGAATAGGCTTCTGTCTGTGTGAGTAGTCTGGTTATTTTCTGCACCTGCCAGCAGCCTCCTCATGCTGGTCTCAGGTGGAGGCTGTCAGGATGAGAACATCAATCCCTCTAACCTCGGCTGTCACGAGGAAAAAGTGCTGAGTGTTCTTGAGCCTCATCAAAACAAACCTACATGGGCGCCTGGATGGCTCCCATGGCGTGCGCCCCATGTGCAGAGACTCGGTTCTTGCCGCCGCGGCTGCGGGTTTGATTCTGACCTGCAGACCTTTGCTGCATGTCATTCCCCCTCTCTCTCCCCCTTTGCTGTCTAGCTGTCCTGTCTAATAAAGGCCTAGAATGCCCAAAAAATATTTGAAAAACAAACCAACAAATGACTGTTTCTGATGTCTGATTTTTAACTTCCTGCGCTGGGTAATTAAACTGCTGTCTGACTGAAGCAGATGAATAATAGAGTTATTCGCCTTGCAGCATTTGATGTCCATTAGATTGATATATTCTTCCACCACCCCAATGAGCAGTTTGTCATGTGGCCAGAAGACAGGCATCGATTTTCAGAGAATGGTTTCCTTGACGCAGCGGATGAGGCCTTCCCTGGAGCCAGTATGATTAGATTTTTCACCCAGACACACAACACAGGTTTTTAAAATATACAAAGACATGTTATTATTTTTGTAACAGATAAAGGAATAGTTTGACATTTTGTATGATATGCTTATTTGCTTTCTTGTGTTTGGACGGTAAATGTGCGGTAGTTTCAGATTTTTCTGTCTCCTCTGTTTCCAGTCTTTGTGCTAAGCTAAGCTAACCAGCTGCTGACTACCCTTATATTTAATGGACAGATGTAAAAGTGGTATCGATCTTCTCATGACTCTCAGCCAGGAAGAAAGTGAGCATATTCCCTAAAAGGCAATGCATTCTTTGTTTGTTATATTATTCTGCCTTTTGCCCTGTGGAAGGTTACTGACTTTAACTGACACACCTGATCCTGAGGCATTTATCCAACTCTGTTTTTTCTGTCTCATCTCTGCTGGTCTGGCCTGTTGGACCAGCATGCTAATGGTCTCTAAATACATGTATTTTCATGATCTCTCCAGTTTGGCCCCAGGTTAAAGGTCCAACATAATCAGCATTCATTCAGTTATTTGTAATCTGCCTGCACCCCCCCAGGTTATTAAGAGAGATCATTTGGTGCAAAGGAGGTTATGAGATGTTGCATGATTGTCCACAGAGGAGTCGTTTATGCAGGCTGTCAGGACAGTGGTTTAATAGGAGTATGGAGTCTGATATGTAGCTGTCTCAGTGTTCATAGTCTTTTGGAATGCTTACTGGGTGGTGAAGCAATCATCCCTCAAGTTCCAAAAACTTTCCCTCCACCCAAGCAGGCGCCCGCAGCGTTTTCTTGTCTCTATGTGCTTATCTGATCGTGACATGGCTTTATCTTGGGAAGTTTCCAGTCATGACAGGAGATCCTCAGGGTAACATGATAAGCTAAGAGAAGAGTATTGTTGTCATTTTTTTATTCACCTTGAAAGCACTGTACATCTTATACCATCTTATAATGCTCCCAATTTTATTAACCTTTTGAAAAGTGTTTTCTGTCGTAAACCCTCCAACCTACAGTTGACTCACAGAAGTCAAATCCAACAACTGCCTATATAAATTCCTGTGGGGTGTGTTGTAATGTTTTTATTGTTGGAGATTGCCAATTACTACCCTTTTGCATAGCAATCATAAAAAGAAGCTAGTTACAGCAGGCTAGTCAGCACACCTATGTTTGATGACTGTGTGGTTGTACTGTACATTGTTTGTTGACTCATGAGGAGAGAACAGAGTAATATTCAGATGGATGTGCGGCTTCTTTGAGTACATTTATGAAATGTGGATCCCAGTGTGAACCACAAAACCAGAAATCTAAAACCAGAACTATATTTTGTATATTCACATAACCTTTAAATTAAAACCAACAGCATATTGGCTTATTAGAGTGGAACAATATTGACAATCTTGTACATTCCTTTGTTATGATACCATTTTGTTAAGCTACTGTCTTAGTGTGGCATGTTAGTCCACATTTCAAATCAGAAAAGAAAATGGGGAATAAAACCTAAACATCTTTATCGCCCCCTCCCATTTCCTCTCTTCATCCCTAGGGTTTGCTCAGCCTCTTAGTCCCTTCCATGAATGGCTCTTCAGATGTTTACAAGTCAGGAAGGAAAGGAATGAACAGATTGTTGGCTCACACTGAGCAGATATGATGTGATCTGATCAGTGGGATCATTAAAGCAATATGTACTGTCTATGTTCTTTACATTAAACTGCTTGGAGACAAACCCAGCTGCTCAATCCAAAGGAATGTCACAGCAGTCTCTTAATAATGAAAGTGTTTCTCTCTCTGCTCAAAACATCTCTTGAATTCCTGTTAAGATAGATACAGAAGATTCTCAGAATAGGGGCATGCTGTGGATTGTTTAGTCGCCTTTTCTTTCTTTTCCTTCTCAAACATCTGCAGCTCTTGCTGAAAGCGTCTCTCATGTGACCAACATGCATCCATAATTCATCCTTCAGTTTTTTCGCAATGTTCCAGCTCCACTTCTGCATGTTTACTGCATGACCTTGTCTCCCTTCTCCCCTTCTATCTCATTCTGGTGTGTGTGTGTGTGTGTGTTTTGGATTCAATGTGTCTGAGTGTACCCATTGTTGACATGGGAAGTGCACACATTTCGTGTCAAAAGCTCCACAGAGTAAATATTTCAAATGCCAGGGCTGCTATTGATTAGGTTATTATTAAAACCCTTCATGGTTCGACTGTGTATCCTGCTCAGCGTTTCGTATGAGACAAAGTGTGCGAGTCTGTCACCTTCCCTCTGGAGGAAAACGTATGACCTCAGCCGAACTGCTCTGGGGGAGGTTTTGGGAGGGAGAGAAAGGCTTTACTATAGCAAGAATGAAAAAAAGTACAGTTAAAAAGGGAAGGGTAAGGCTATGTGTGTGTCTGTTGCCATAGCAATCTTTCCATTAAGTCAATGGCAGGGTTTTTTCCAAACAGGGTTCGTCCACCTACTGACAGGATGAAAGACGAAGTGACAGAGCAGAGAGAGGGCAAGCAGATGTAGAAATGTAAGCAAAACAAAGACAGCAAAGACAAATATAGGGCTGGTCAGCAAGTGCACAGGCTAAGAATAAAGGCTGATAGACAACAAAGCAGATGAGACAGAAAAGACAAGCAGGTGAGAGGGAGGCGAGGTGAGGTGCTAAGGCTTAGCGCTGATTCCTCCCTCTTTAATCAGCATGGGAAAGAATGAGGGGGGCTGTTTCAAGAAAATAACTAGGTGTTATAGGCCAGCCTGCTCACACACACACACACACACACACACACACACACACACACACACACACACACACACACAAACACACCACATGCAAGCCAAGCTACTGTAAACAGCCAAAGGGTGGGAGCTCACGACCTGATATTTTCCATTTGATCCCTTAAATATCAATAAAACACTCTCCTGCCATTGGTAATGGCTGCCCCTGCACGCACAACTAGGAGTAGTTGCTACTCTTATCTTCCTGTGCTTTCCTCTGTCCACTTTGCTGCTTTACTTTCTCTCCCTCCTGGTTGACAAGTGTGCATACGCCTTTGTCTGAGAGAGACGCCAAGAAAAACATCAAAGTTGTCCAATCCTGTGAGAGCCCAGGCCTGTGCAACACAGGCAGATCTCGCTCCACCCTGCAGTTGTGTCTGTGCCTAATAAGCACCCCCAACCACAGCAAGGGCACCGGCTATGACTCTCTCGATTCAAAACCCAGCTGGCAGCACAGGCCTGCTGACATCATCACCACATTGTCATGTTACAGCACAGAGAGGCAGAGTATTCATTAGCATGGTCACATATGTATTTTTGTGCTTTTGTGACACTTGTGCGGTGTAACTAAATTACCAAAATGTTCTGCAGAGATGAGATGAGGCAGGGCTTTTAATGTGGTGAGAGAGCAGGGCGGGGCACCCTAACACTCAGTGGGTGCTCGGAGAGAAAAGTTGGCAGGAAGATGACGCACTAACAATCCACACTCAACACCCCCATACTCTCAGGCAGCCAAGACTGCTCATTTCTCACACCATAAAACAGATTCATTGTGTTGTTGACACATCCTGCTCAGGACCGGCAGCGCTTTGCTCATGGCTACAGATATATGTGACTAAACATGATCACATGTGGGGGCACTGACCTCAAGAACAGGAAGAGATCACTGTCAGGTTCCTCTCAGATGTGTGTGTCATGTTTGTCCGCTGTGGATGTTAAACTGCTTTTGTTTTGTTCTCCTCAGGTGCGTGAGATTCTGGGCCGGTGTTCCTGTCCAGCTCAGTTTCCCATGATCAAGGTGTCGGAGGGGAAGTACAAAGTGGGAGACTCCAGTGCATTGATCTTCATAAGGGTAGGCCCTCGATACCATTATCAGAATAGTCTGTCACTGTGAGCCATGACACATGTCTTTGTGTCCACGTTTTATGTTTATAGATTAAGGTAGACATGAAAATAAAAGTGAAAATGTTGCATTCAAGATGTATTGATCAACTGCATGAACACAAATGTTATTTGCTTTCATTAATGAAATTCCAGTCTTTAAAACATGTTTTTAATTCAGAACAAATGTCTGCACTATTATTAAGACAACATGGCAAACATACTTACGTACTTACTACCTCTTTATGCCTAATGGCATGTAGGGCAGCAACAAAGGATTGTCACTCCTGTCTGTTTAGGGCAAACTTTTGGATGGTACCCCAGGATTGATTTAGGGCTTTCAGTTCTCTCTCCACTGTTCGACGCCATGTTTCTTGGGGTCTTACCTTCTTACGCCTTCCTTCAGGTGTCCAGTGGAGGGCAGTTCTTGTGATGTCATCCTGTAGTTTTTTTCGCATGATGTGTCCAATCCATCTCCACCGCCTTCTCATGATGATGGTGTCTATGCATTCTTGATTGGACCGAGTGAGTTGTTGTTGGTCGGAGATTGTGTTATAGGCCAGAAGATACGCAGGAGGTTTCTAAGGCTCCTTGTTGACAGCTTGGAGTGGTCGCGCTCACTGTCATTCTCCAGCAGTCTAACCCACTAGTTATTTAGAAGACAGAAATGAAAATGATTGGTATAATTATTACCCAACTGTCAATGGTAAACATCCATCACAGTTTACGGAACGACCTCGTGGTTTAACTTTGAGCAAAAACATACCCGCCCACTGCTATTTGGCTCTAAATATTCTTTTATTCTACAGGGACGCCTTAGGAAGACCATTTGTGGTCAAATTTTTGTCATGTTCAAGTTTAATTAAAAAAAGAATTGGGTACTAGATGGCAATGTGTGGGTACTTTTTCATCTTCTTCTTCAGATTATTGTTACTCAGCACTTGCCAAAAATTGATGTTGATGGGTTTCTCACTTTTGATTTTACCTCCAGACAAAGTGGTTTATCTGACTAAATAGTCTGATTTAATTGACCGCTTGTGATTATTGCCCCCTGCATTGTAGCGATGTTGACAGTTATCTGGTAGAAATGACAGCCAAAACTACAACAACATAGACCAAAGTTGTAATAAACCTGAAATATCCTTAAGTTAGTTTTACACTACATGTTAAGCTGGATATATAGAAGCTACTTTGGCACAAAAGGCTGTGAGGCCTGCAGTAATTGCATGGAGCCATACGGTGTTGGCATATGGCATCATATGTTGTTTCAAGGAGAGCAGGGTTATGTAGCAACAGATAAACCACCCAGAGAACTGTAGCCTACATTGTATGTAACAGCATTATGAATCATCTCTCTCACATGAGAAAACAAACTGTCCCACTCCCAGGACTATACTTTTTACCACTGAGACACAATTAGAGCTTTAGATCGTTTCCTGAGCCCTTATCTTGGCTGTAGCCTGTTTCTGCTGGACTGCTTGTCTCAGTTTCAGTTTAAAAGCTGCCACCCAACCCAAATCAGGCCTCACAGGAATGGGCAGGAAGGCTGGTGGATACCAGGGATCGATTTGGTTTCACTTACCTAAAATGTGCCCCAGCCAGATTAATGGACTCGTTGGATGGCATTCCATGCGGTCTGCATTTACATTATAGGTCTGTAATGTCAATATTTCTTCACATTTAGTGGCACCACTTGTTCCAGACAGGGAGATGTGATATACACTATGTGAAGCACACACGCCTGTCTGAGAAATAGCTTTTTTCTACGTTCTCCAAAAGTGTCATGTGTACTGAAATCCGTGGGACAAACTGTAAGGGTCTGTAGAAAACTATAGGAATGCGGAGAGGAGTTGAATTTTGTATTTAACTTTTTTTTAAATCAAGACCCTCCCCATTATAATTAATATTTTCTTTGGAGTTCTTGACTTTGAAAAAAATGCAACACCCTCCACCTAATTGTTAAAAAAAAAAAAAAATACCACAAATAACTCAAAGAGGCAAAGCATATAGAAATAAAGATGGTGTAATTTCTAAAACTTGGAATAATCATTTTTACAATAACCACCAATGTACACATTAGCAGTGGAAGTACCAAGATCCAAATTGATGGCAAACAAAATGATTCATAAAACATCATACTTTCTGTTATGATGCAGACAAAAGTGGTTGTCTGTAAATAAAGTCCTGAAACAGAGACAGGATTTTTCTCCTCTGCATTTTCATTTCATGTCATAATCCCAATTATGAGCAATTACGTGCACTAAAGCTATCATTAGCGGCTGTTTAATTTAATTAATTTAATTTAAATTAATCATGCGAGGGAAGGCTGAAGTATAAATTTGGGGAGAGGAAAAAATAAGACTTCTCCTCCCTTCAGCAAAATTAAAAATACATAATCTCTCCCCCCTTCTAATAATTTCCTTACAGTCCCTAAAATGGATTGTAATGGAAGTGTTTGATTAATGGAAGCTCGTGTTTGGAACAGACATTTTAAGATAAGATAAGATACTATCATACTACTACTACTAAACATAATGGGACAGACATGCCTGCCCTGCCCGTTTGCAGAGAGAGAGAGAGAGAGAGAGAGAGAGAGAGAGAGAGAGAGAGAGAGAGAGAGAGAGAGAGAGAGAGAGAGAGAGAGAGAGTGTGTGTGTGTCTCTGTCTGGGAGCCTTTTGACTTGTCAGATTATCTCTCTCTACACACTGTCTCTACCCTCTCCTCATTCCTCACTGGAGATGACAGTGATCACACATATGCCTGAGTAGCTACAAGTGCGGCCAACACACTTCCCTTATTCTTCTGAAGGGAGGAAGCGGGCAGCCGCTTTAAAAGCCAAAAAACCCTATTCAGCTACCAAAGCTCTGACAAGGATCTTGGGCTGAACGAGGACATGAAGCAGAGAAAGCTAATGGGCGAACGGGTCATATGAACAGAGGGGGGAGTTAATAAGGCGTCTTTGTCCCTAGGGAAGTCGCTCCCTAGAAGGAGGAGATGCCTTCAGTTGTGGGGCACAACAGCTGAAATGAACCATGAGCTAAATTTTTGAGCTCACCAGCCATATTTAAAAAGAAATTGGTTCAACACGCCCCCACAATGATGACAAGAAGTCTCTCTCTGTTCGCTGTTGCCATAGAAACAGGGATTGGGTCTCTTTACACTGAAGACTGTGATACCCCTTCAGTGGTTGGGAAATTAGGCAGCTAAGCCATAGATCTAAAATGAAACGTGGTCCCATGTCGTCTATTTAGCCTCAACAGACTCGTCAGCAGACTCTTGCTGCAGAATTATGTATAACATGTGGAATGCATGATGAGCTTGTTGGATATGACAACAAGTGATATAGAATTCAATAAATGAAGATTTAGTCATACAGCATTTTAAGACCCTTGATAATTCTTGTTATAGTCATATAATTATCCCGCTCCAGTTACACAAAGCAAGGTAACACTTTATAATAACCATTGCTAATAAATGTTAAATTGATATTTAATTAAACTTAAATTAATAGTTATTTTACTGTTAACTAACAACAAAATGATAATTAATTATGTTTACTAATTAAGGGTTGTGCTTTAATTTATGTTATTTTAACAGTTTATTTTTGTTCACATCAAAACATTTTATATATTATAATAAAGGTCCATTGTGTAACGTGTTTAGTTGTTCATTATCAAAATCTGTGTTGCCCGTTCACAAACTTGTCCTTTTTCATGAATATTTACCTCCACCATCAATTCCAAGTATTCCTTTTGGCTTGAAATTTTACATTTGCATTCGCATGAACTGGGGTAGATGCTCCATATTCATGGGCCATCTTGAAATAAGTTAGCCGGTAAGGGACATACAGGACATTCTGCTCCGCCTTTCGTGTTTTCGCTGTCACATGATAAACTCGCAGGTGCTGCTAATGCTGCTAATGGGTATCGTAGCTTCCCGGCCCCGGCAAGTTTGAAGAAGGAAACAAGGAGCACCACATGTATTCAAAATCCAAATTTCAGAAACAGGAGTCTTCTTCTTCTTCGCCCAGAAAAAAGAAAAAGGATATTGAAAAGAGCAAGAGACCGGCTTTTTGAAGCATGAAGGCTACCGTAGCTGTAATACCTACTTTGAACTGCGTGGTGTGAGAGAGTTGATTGAGATATATGATCTCAACGCTAGATGGGAGAAATTCCTACACATTGGACGTTTAACTTTTTGTTAATGATTAAGAAAAAGTTTATAAACTGTCAATAAGCATTTTTTGGATGTCTGTTATAAAGTTCGTATCGATACCGATAGTTTGGAAAATGCCTAATATCGGCCAGCCGATATATCGGTCGGGCTCTATTATATACCTATTAACTAAAGATGAATTAACTATCAATTTACCATTTATTAGTGATGGTTATTATAAGGTGTTACCGTATGGGGATCTCTGTTCACTGACCTTTTGTGATGTTTTTATTGTGGAAATTATACATGAAACTCGTGCAGCCTTTCACTGCAGGCACATGTTGCCCCCGCAGCATCACACAAACAGTAAACCTGTTACTGACATTCCGGCGAGCAGAGGAGAGTAAGCAGTTTATACTCTCAGGTCTGATAGAGATAAGCAGATCAGCTGTTTCGATGGATTTGATGTAGTAGGGGCGCAAGGCCGATGAAAAGACTTGTAGTGGATTGGCAGGGATTGTATTAGAGAGAAGGTGGGGTCAGACTTTGGTGCACATGTCTGTGTCTGACAACAGTCAGGGACCCGGAGATGAGGCGCTGTGCCATGTGCGATTTGGTGGAAATAAACTCTGTGCCAGTCCACGCAGATGTGTCATTATGGCTTTGCCTTGCCTGCCGTCTGAGACACGGGTACAACCTTTAAAACATGTGGCTGGCAGACCCTATTACACAACCCAAGGCAGGGGGATGCATCCACGGGGCTCTCACATCAGGCAAATTGTGTTGCTTCAGTGAAGGCAGCTTCTGCCTGCAGGGAGTGAGGCTCTTCGGTCTCATCTTGTGGATGTGTGTGCTTCAAAGAGCAGACGAGAGTAAGAAGTGACATATCCACCGACCCCCCCCCCCCTCTGTTATGGCTATCCAGGCCCCCTCTCCTCTTTTCTCCTCTCCTCTGTAACTAAAATCTCAGAGAGCATAGAGGACAGCAGGAGTGAGTTGTTACCATGCTAATTCACCCTGCTCCCCTCTGAAATCACGGGGAAGCTAGCTGAGAGGCATGAGAGAGAGAGGCCCAAAAAAAAGAGCACAGCACTTTGGCTCTTTCTTATGCTACCGTACTCTGTTTAATTGTGAGTTGGCATGGCAATGAACAGCCCTCATAATGGCAGCAGCTGGGGGGGTGATGTGAGAGAAAGAGGAGGTGTGGGGGAGGGAGATGCAGGGGCACGGGCAGGGGTGCATCTAGATGTTACGTAACACTGAAGACCGGCCAGCTTTCAGCAAGCCGCCCCACTTGTGGAATTTGCATATCTATTGACCGTGTGTGTGGTAGTGCAGTATATCAAAAGGTTTTGCCACTTTATTTGTGCATGAATGTGTATGTTACTTTCTGTTTATCTATTGAAGCCTTGTTTTCTCTTTTCATCCCTCAGGTCCTTCGTACTCATGTGATGGTGCGTGTTGGAGGGGGCTGGGACACATTAGAGCACTATTTGGACAAGCATGACCCATGTCGCTGTGCTGCTTTCGGTGAGGTCACTTCCTGTTCCCCGTCAGCCCCTTATAAAACAACTTACTTGTTATGTCTCGGAGTTGCATAATTCATAATGCATTTAAGATCATAAACAAATGATTCACATCTGCTGTACTGTTTTCAGACTAGGAGCAGACACTGTGAAGGTCAGCAAGGTTGAGAAGTAGTGTTTGTCATACAGTCCTAGGAGACACAAACAAATAACTATAACTAATCCAATTTAAAATTTCTCTCATTATACACATTCCGATTTTTGCTGTTGACTGATTTGACATTGTTATATCGCCCAGCAACAATCAGTCTGTTTCATACTAAAAACCACAAACGATACAAAAGTATTTCTAGCCAGGGAATGTAGGCCTTCAAAATGATGAAGTTTGTAATGGAAAATGTGAAGTCACTCTTACTCTGTAATCGTCTACTGCTATACCTGATTCCACAAAACATCTGTGTAGCAACTCAAATACTTTTTTTTTTTGGCTTATAAACCGAAACTATTCAATGTTTACACTCACTATGATTAGCAGCACAGAGCACAGTGATACATGCCCATAAACAAACTGCTGCTGAAGTGATGATGTCAAGGGCCAAGCGTCTGGCCTGAACAGCTGACACTATCTGAAATCATAATTGGTGCTACATTTAAAACCACAAGAGGTTGAAGATCATAGAGTATCAAGTGATTACAGAAATATGCCTTTGTGTTTTATAAATGTTCTCCCTAAATAGTGGGACCATCAGCATCTTGCTGTGAGGGTCTGTCTATCTCTGGCTCAGGGAAGCATACAATATGTTATCTACTGCTGCTAAGAGCTTGATGACATTGATGTGGTTAGCTATGATATATTTCTAGACCTCTAAATGACTTGTATCCTTAGTGATCGTACAGGCTGTCTGACAATGTTGGTTAAAGATCTGTCTTAAACACTTCATCAAATCAATTTGTCTCCACAGCCCACCGCTACCACCAGGCTAAAGCCAGTGGCCAAGGTCAGGGAGCCCAGAGCAAGTCCTCGAGCGCCCACTCCTCCCGCTCCACTAGCCCAGGTCCACACTGGCGAAATGATGGCATCGCACCTTACAAACCTACAGACAGGCGCTCCTTGGAGCCCCCCTCTGCTCCATGTGCCTCTTCTTCCTCCACGCGGCCCGGCCGCGCACAGAACCCGTCTGTCACCACCGAGCTCGACTCCGGCGCAGCACGCACTCTACTTCCACGGCCGCCACGAGACCGCTCAGAACCTCGCCACTTTAATCCTCTCAGGTGAGTGTTTGCGCCTACTCAAGTGTGTGGATAAGTGTTGGGATAAGTGTGTTACCACCTGGCAGGTCACACTCAGTGTTTTGCTGCTTGCTTTGCCCACAGATGACCCGTCAGACATAACACACACACACAAACAAACACACAAAGAACTGGGAATATACACAACAAATACACATGCCAGGAAGCCACAGATTAGACCAGAGCAGATTTATCTAATCTCAGGTGACATTGCCAGATAAACCCATCTCAGGCAGCCAGCCTACAGCACTTCCTAGTGGCTACAAGGTGGACACCAAACACATTTTCTCAGCTCTTCTTTCCCCCAGTCTTCTCTCTTCTACTTTTCATTCAGTTAGTTAGACTATCGACTGCCTAAAGATGGCTGTGATTCTGTGTGAGCTGTGCTCCTGGATGGCAAACAGATGGTCTGAATTAGTATGAAGCCAGTTACAAATGAAACCACACATCAGTTTTCTCTGATATTCTTCTGAAGCGGCACATCAGTGATAGAGAAGTGGCATGTTAAGGCCATTATAAGTGGCTCTTTCTATGGGATATAAAGACAATAAAATGCCATGTAGCTGGTAAAAAGTTTAGTTGGTGACATACCTTCCCTATATGTCAGAGTGTGAAGGCACCATTGTTTAACACATTTTGGAGCTGAATGGTGGTTTACTTTGGCTTCAAGCCAATGTGTGGCTCATTTCTGTATTGAGAGATGGCTCAGACCAGACGTCAAGGCAACAGCTCATTGGAATTAACCCTGTGTGGGTGGGTCATCCTGTTTCAAATGCGCCAGACTAGATAAAGACTAATCTGACAACTATCCCTAGACAACTGTTCACAGCTAACTGGGGAAGTAGGTCAACAGGTGGGCTCCATGCAGGCAAGTTAGCGTGCCTGAAAATATACAAGTCTAATTTCTAAGGATAACTTTAGAAGTTCGGTGTAATAAACACAAATTAAAGGCACAACCTAACTGAAAACAAAATTGTATCCTTACCACTCAAAACTCAGGACGGCAGCATGCTGACATTCCTAAACTGACTGACGGGTCTTTTAATGCATGGACTCTTTCTAGACAACAACTTAACTGTTTTAACACTGTTTTCTGATGCTGTAAAAATATAAATAATATAATAATAAAATATAAGATATAAGTGAGTAAATCTTAATAGTTAAACAAACAACACACCCTCTGCTGGGTATTTAAATATCCAATTTACAATACATACTTTATTGATCTGTACTCAACAAATCGATCAAGATTTTTTTCCTCCTGTATGTGCAAGTAAGGAGCTGATAATACCTGATGGTGCGTGACAGTGGAGTGTCTGGTTGAGAATGGGGAAAATCTACAAAACATTTGGGGTAATATTATGAATATTAATTACTCTTTTCTACATTGTAGGAATAAGGAGACAAAGTTGCCAGTGACAAGACGTCTGTCTGGAGACAGTGACTCCTCTACAGCCTCCTCTAAGGGAGGGGGAGGAGGAGGAGGAGTAGGGGGACGGTACTCTCAGGGTGGTGCCTCACGACGTTCTGGTGATGAAGTAGTCCTGCTTGTCAATCGCAAGGAAGGGAAGCATGTGATAGAGAGGCCTGGTGCTGGAAATCAGACCCCATCCCTGCGTCCCTCACTGCCCCGTGCTCGCAGTCAATCTCGGGAACGTCCTGGTCTCGCTCCAATACTCAAACCGAACCCACCACAAGGATGCGCTGATGGATCGCGAACATCCCGCACAGAGAGAGGCCGCTCTCTCGGAAACGAGGGCCCGAGGAGGCTCCATGCACAACGTTCCCACAGCCAGAGTAAGTTAACCTGCCGTACTCGGTCCAGTGATGCCAGCCCAGGACCCGCTTCCTGCTATAGAGACCCTCAGCCCCCACCTCCGGACAGACGAGAGGACCTTCGGGGCAAACAATTGCCCCCATCCTCTCCCAGAATAGGTGGTGGGTTCACCAAAAGGCAGTCGTCCTCATGCTCTAACTCGCCTATTAAAGGGGTCCAGAACAACAACAGCAGCCCCAGCAAAAAAATTATAACTACTCCCAGACCCCCTGCACCTCGCTCACCCTCCATAGGAAAAGGCAGACTTCTGCCACCAGTCACCTCAGGAGGGCGGCGTTCACCTCACTCAACTCCCCGCAACTCTCACCATCATACTGCCCGCTCCCCTCGGACATCACAGGGCCCTCGCTCTGCTGGGCGAGGCCACCATAGAACCTGGTCTGGCCTGGAGTGTCAGGAGCCCGAGGAGGAAGGACTAGGCCTTGGCTTCCAGATGTTGCCAACACTAGACCCCCAGAAAGAGCTGGACTTGTATCGCAGCTTTGAGGCTGAGTTTCTGGCCAATACACAGCAGGCTAGAGGAGTGTCTTGTAGAGCGCCAGAAAGAGCGAGCCTGCAGGGAGCTGGGACACATTTAATACCAGCACCCGCTGATCCTAATGTCACTGACTCTGCCTATTCCTCCTCTAACTCTTCCACCTCCTCCCTGAATGTGGGCGCAAAGATAGGAACTCTGCCTGACCTCAGGGAATCCAAGAGAACTAATTCCCGTCATTTCCCACTGGAGGACTCCTTAAATTTACTTCATGGACACAATTTTGGAGGACCACACAACTTAAGTCAAGGAGCGCCTGAGCACTGGGGGGAGCGTGGAAGGGGTCTCAAGAAGCTCCCAGCCATCTCTAGCTCCATTGAGGAGAGAGAACCTCCTTCCTCCCTGCCTGGTCTTGGAGACACAGACAGATTGATGAATCAGGTCCCCTCACAACCTGCTTTCCACTGTAGGAATATGAATGGAGACCATGGAGGTTGTCCTCCCACAGGGGGGCTGACAGGTCAGCAGGGTCAGCTTGGCTGGGGCACAGGACCTGAAGGAGATGTTCCTCTGGAGAATCACCAGCCAAACCTCCCTCATGACCTAGAAAATGGTGACAGCAGTGACGACCTCCCGCCCCCAGAGGCTTGTCCGTCACCTGTGCCTCTTCCCCCCTCTGAGGACTGCTCCTTCCAGGATTCCTCTAGTGAAACCTCTTCCATGTGCTTCAGCCTGAGCGAATCACGTTCTGAATCCCCCCCACCAGCTTCACCACCGGCCAACGGGGACTCCGAAGGAGAAGGGCTGCAGACTAAGAAAGGGCAAAAGAAGGCACACAGCGTAGCCCCTATCTCTAAGCACAAACTGAGAGGCAGGTTGAGGCCTCGCACTGACAACAGGCCAGAAAACAGCCCATCACGTATCCCCACACCGGTCAGCTACAGAGATCTGCAGGCTTACGACACGTTTTCCCCAAACCACACCCCACCGCTGTCCCCTCAGAGCTCGCGCTCTACTGGTCGTCCAGCCACATGCAAGAGCCTGCACCAGGCTTTCACAGATATGATCCATCCTCAACCACGTTCCCCAGCAATGGGCAACAAAGATTGCTCCTACCCTGGACAGTCAGGGAGCCTGAAGCTTGGATGTAGCACAGATGACACAGGGGGTTGTTGTCATGAACAAACTTTGACTACTGTGTAAAAAAAAGACTTGAGATTGGGCTATAGACTTTCATTGCATGTCTAACACTCCTTCTTTTTCACTTAGTTTCTCCTCTGAATACCTGCAGGGGATTCAAATTGCTTTTATGTTGCACTCAAGCCAAATTATTTATTACCAAAGGAATGGTCTTTAATATTACTTTTACTGTCTTTTCATGTGTGCATGGGGATGCTTTTGCCAATCATACGGTTTGTTTTTGCAAAGACACTTGTGAAATTCTCATGGTTGATACAGAGAGATGGAGAGAGAGCATATGTGCTGCCATGTGCCCCACTGAGGGGCATGGTGAAGTGCCAGGGATTTTAAGCTGCAACTCTATAAACAGTGTCAACACTACATCTTTAGTCAGATGGATTGGCTCCCTCTTGTGGTTTGCCACAGCATCTCTGCTTGCCTTGATAGTCAAAATACTGGTGACTGTGATATTTTCAGTCTACCCTCAGTTGTGTGTTTCATATAGGACTCATTATACTCACATTTACAAAATACTAATAGGTAACAAAGACAAAGGTACCCCCATCATTCCTCTGACATTATGAACACTACATGCACTACCAATCTCTGTACATTGGTCTGCTGTTATTAATGTATGATGCCACCTTTTCACAACAATTAATGTAGTTGAGATAGATATCTGTTTTTAAATGCTTACAGGTGTTCAAGATTCTGTTTAATGCAGTAAAACATTTTAACTTTATTTCTACTCTTACGTGGATTAAGTGAAAAAATATGAGGAGCAGTGAAGGTTGTATTACTTTGTGTCATTGTCACTGAAACAGAATTGTTGGAAGCGACTCCTCTGACCAAACTGTACTCTGGAATACATTGCTACATATATACACATGTCTAAGGCTTAGGAGAATGAATGTGTAAATACATGTTGATGTACTCACTAATACATGTGGGTATTGTGTATATAAAAAGGCATTGAATATACAGTTATTGTACATATCACTGTATCAGTTCTGTGCTGCCTTAGCTATGCAATATTGGTGTTGGAAATGCCTTGACAATTCCCTTTGCCTTAAAATATATTCGCAGGTTAGTTTTTGAATGTTTTTGCTCAACATCACTAAGATCTATTCGTTAACACTACATTGCCATCATTAACTATTTATGATAAAAGAAATTGGAGAGTTTGAGTGTGAATGTGGAAATAAGTAAGGAACATTGCCAATTTAATCATTATACTTGATGTAGGTGTAAAATTCATGTTAAAGATATATAATGTATTGCCTCTGAATACTATTAGTTGTTTTGAAACACAAGAAGCCAGATAACCTACTTAGCAGATGGATTTCAAAGACACGACACAATCTGTGGTGACATCTAGTGGCTAAAGAAAGACATGTTTTATTAACAGTAAAAAGGGACACTGTTTTCTGTTTTTGGAATGTGTTCTGGGGCTGATTAGAGCCAATAACAATGCTATTATGAGGGAAAGTTTGATGAATGAAGAATGACTTTGACTTGAGTGTCTGAATGTGTGCAACAGTGCATGAATAATAGATACTGTAACTGGATATTAGCGTTCTCTTGTGAAGCTCGTGCACAGTTGTCAAGAGTATGAGAGGCCAAACCCCAGCTACAGTACTTCTGTACTTTGTAAAATATATTTGAAAGTGGAAAAGTTTGGCTTGTTGTCCAGTAAGAGAAGTTGGTGGCCATTTTCTTTTGATGTGTTTACAATGGTTGTTTCAGTAAAAAATACAATTTCAGTAAAAAAACAAAAGCAACATTTGTGGATAGCAACTTTTTGCTTTTTGGCACTGACACTAAATGGACAAGAAAAAAAGAAGCGTGTGCATGTATTTGTGTATGTATGGTATGAGAATATTTACAGAGTTGGAGTGAAGTGGGGACTGATGTAGGTCTAATTTATTTATTTATGAAATTTAATTTAATTTTGGGCTCAAGTGACATCTGTGTCCCAAGTAAAGTTAAATGAGCTGTAAGTGTTTAGGGAAATCTAAATGAGGCGGGCCCAGTGATGTATAAACATCAGGCATTTTAAGATTTGTTTCTCAACAGCATACTGTAAAGAGACATAATCCATTAGAAATGTTGCCAGTTTAAAAAACTGGTATGAAACAGACCAACTAAACACATTTTTGCAATATTCAGAGATACAGTAATATGCACACCCCTAATTGCTACAAATCATTTATAATGTGTCAGTATTGTTAGAGCTACATATGTAGCTGGTTATTGAACAGATCTGTATGAACAGATTTTTACATGCATTCTAATTGTTTTACATTTGAATTTGTTTTGGCTTATTTGAAGATATTTGCATTTTGATCAATTGGTGTTTAAAATGCACCAGCTATGTAAACTGTGACTTTATACAAACATATGGTGACATTCATACAAAAGAGTGCTAATCTGCTCTTTGTCCTGCACAATTTTGCAAATTTCATGAATCTCTCTCTCTCTCCTTCTCTCTATCCCTAATTAGTGAAATCTGAATGTTCATGATTCGACAATTTCTTGTTTGCTAATGTTATTTTCAAATGTACAGATTGCTTGACATTGTGGAATTTGTATGTATGAAATAGCAATACTGCAACATTTCACAGTTTTTGTTGTTGAAAATGCTGTCCAGTTGTTCTTGTAATAAACATTTTCCTCTGAGGTTTATGAATTATCTCTCATTAATTGTTCATATAGGGCTTTGGTCACAGCAGTGTGCAGAACAGATCGGGTTTGATTTTGGGATCGGCCGTGCCGTGCAGTGCCTGTTTTGAGAAAAGCCAAAATGTGAACGTAGATAATGGCAATAGCCTATTATTCTTCATGCACAATGTGATTTACTAACTTTTGTAATTGAAACATGTTTTGTTGTTGCGTAAGATGTAAGCTAATGTGTGTAATCATCCCATTTGACTGCTATTAGATTATCTCGTGCAGATTTTGCTGTTTGAAGTTAAAAAATGCAACAAAACTCAATTGCCCTGAAGAACGGAAATATTGACAGTTTCCCTTTCAAAATGATGATCTGCCCATATAGCGAGGTGTTGATTAAACTCTATGGTCATTTTAGAGGCTCTGTTGAGTATCAGAGGTGTTTCTCATATTTAGTCTGGTTTAAATGGATGGACAACATATAAGAAACACATCTAATTTTAACACAATGTTAATTAATATATACAAGGCATGGACAAAATATAGGAAACACCTTAGTATCTTAATACCACTCTTCATGTCGTCACCTTTTAGAGGTCAGTGGATATGTTATGCAGCCAACCGAAGTTGTTACATTATCGCCCATATGTGAACAACCTTCTCTGAATGAAAGCTGACGCTACTCGTCTGTTTATTTTGTGGAAAGACGGAAGTAAATCAAGGGAGGAGACAGAAGGCCATCACAGCCCCTACTACGCCTGTTACGGTAAGGTGTTTGTGGAGATTTTCTCTCAAAATTCGTTATGTGGCGAGTCTAATTTTAACACCAAGGTACGCTAATTCGTTCGGTAAGGTTTAAACCACGCAGATAGATTAAGAGCTTAACTATTTAGGCAAAGGCTTCCTTAAGCCTGTACTTAGAAGGTCATGTCTCAGCTGTGCGAGCTAGAGAAGTGGCCATACGCTAGCTGACACTGACAGGCACACTGCACCAGACAGCTAGCTAGCATTTAGCACCAGTTTCATTCATCTAACTCCTGCAAAGATGCAGGAATGGGCGAATCAGTTATGCGTGAGTAATTGATCGAATAGCATAGTTAATGGCAGAACTATCTGCATTAATTTAACTAACTTCACATCACATATTTTAGTTTTATTCCAACTGAATTATACACTCTCAAGCCTGCTATGCTAACGTTAACGTCATGGTAGCTTGATGCTAGCCAGCTAGCGACTCTTTCCTCTACTTAGTTAGCGTTAGTTAGAGTTAGCAGTAATAACTTAACGTCAGCTAGTGTGAAGTACTCGTATTGTTAGTCTGCAAACTAATTAAGGGCATACTGTTAGTTCGGTGTCAGTATGTTATGGCAGCAGCGTGAATTATCGTAGAAACGTACCGCAATCGTCTTGTTAGCTAACGTTAACTAGCTAGCTAAGTAGTCAGTTGTGTGAACGCATCGTATTTGGTTTTAGCTTGTGGCTAACAGCCGATCAGAATCATAACGTTATTTATTACCAAAATAAATTTTCACTTGCAAGGAATTTGCCTTGGTGTATGTGGTACATACTATAAACAATTTAAAAAGGGAATAACGAATAAGGCAAATTACTGCTACAGTCAATAACATAAATACAGAATACATATTACAATAAAAGTATGTAAATGGACACTATAACATAAGAGTCAGTCTGTTGACAGCTACCTGAAGCTCAATGAATAATGCTACCTTAGATCTATGAAACGCACTTCATTGTCACTGATTGCAAGTTAACGGTAATAACTGATACCTCTGTCATTCGTTTAGAAAATTTAGTTACAGTTATATTGTAAATATATATTTTGTTAGTGTCTTTTACATATTTTTTATTGTCATATCTATTCTGTATTTATGTCCTGACTGTATCAGTACTTTGCCTTATTGTTTATTCCCTTTTTAAAGTATGGTGGTGGCAGTAGCTCAGTCTGTAGGGAGTTGGGAACCATTCAAGTCCCTATATGGACCAAATTATGGTGGTGGACTGGTAGCTGGAGAGGTGCTATTGAGCAAGGCACCGAACCCCCAACTGCTCAGAGCGCCTGTCCATAGACAGCTGCAGCTCCCTCACTCTGACTTCTCTCCATTAGTGAGCATGTGTGTGTATTTCAGGCAGGCCTGTGTGTAATGTTTATTCTAACAGAGTGAAAACATTGTAATATCCCTTGCGGGATTAATAAAGTTGTTATTATTGTTATTTATTATTATTATTATTATTAACCAAATAAAAAAAAGGTTAATTCCTTGCAAGTGAAAACCTTCTTTGATAATGCATCTTATTCTGATTCTCTGCTAGTATCATTGTCCCTGCAAGTTTCATTAATTAAATTAAACTGTGTTAGGATAACGTTGCATAACAGAAAGTCAGTCAAATTAATGAAGGCTAATGAACTTATTAGCCATAATAAAAAAAATGTCATCTGTTGCATTCAGTGAAGAAAACTGCAAGTGACTGCATCAATATTCATATTGTGGTAACGAAGTATCATATTCATGGTATAAGATTAACATTATAGGCTATTTATAACAATACATGATGGCCGCCAGTAAAGAGCATCACAGTTCGCAGCAATTTTGCTGTGTTGTAACCAGAATATAGGCTACTCACTGTATATTTAGGCCAAAACTAAAAGAGCCAAAGGCAACATAGTATGAAGTGTAATGAGTATGTGCACAAGCCATATGTTTCTTAAATGTGCACAACAGTTCAGAAGACAAAAAAATGTAATTGTCAATTTTTTTTTTCAGCAAATTCTAGTTTTAATTTCCCTAGCAGCGTTTCCTTTTAACTTGAGCACTTTTGCTCAAATTTCATATCAGGAAGTGTTATTGCATAAATGGGAGCAGATCCTTCACAGATGCACCAAGAGTGGAAATCACTAACAGGAAATACTACACGCTGTAGAAGTTGACTCAGTAAAAGCTATACTGTTGGCCACATACTACATGCGGGCCAACAAGATTGATGTTTAAAGAGGAGATATTAGTGTCTGTTTCCTTAGCAAAATCCATTGTTTTGTTTTGTGATAAGTCACTGCCATTTGTCCAGGAGAAGACAGGAATTCCTTTTATTTCCCTGTGCTTGCACTTTTAGTGTTTCCTGTTGCTCTTGTGATGCTTCAAGTTTCAAGTCAAGGACATTTTTCCACAGCAACTTTTCTTACCCACTGTGTCATTTGCAGGAGAATCGACAATTTGGATCCAAGATGACGGACTCCAAGTACTTCACCACTACCAAGAAAGGTCTGATAGCTGATTTGTTAATTAATTTCAATTCGATTGTTTATCCTCAATCTGTGCAGCAGCCATGCATTTTTTTTTTAAGTAAGTGCTTTGTGGATTTTGTGACCTATTCAGCTGTGGTGCTGAATTACATGTTCATATTATCAGACTATGAAGCCAAAGATGCTTACCCAATTTAAGAATTTAAGTTTTTCCTCAAGACATGCATACTCTGTTGAAGTTTGAATTGTTAAATATATTACCAATACATAATTGACTTAGCTAGACATTGAGAGATGTAAATAGAGATGTTATCCCCCTGCTTTGTATTGATGTTGTTGCCAAGAACTGACTAGCTCTGGTTATTGTAAATCAGATTAGACATATTGAGAATTAGCTGTCAGAGATTTAACTTTCCTGCTGTGCCTCCTGTTGTATGTATGTGACTCTTCTCACATGACCCAGAACTGTGCATGTTCCCACACATAGGGCTTTGGAAATGCAAACAGATGCTTATGAGTGCTAGTGTGTAGACTCCTTCTGTTTGTTAGGATTGCTTGGGACATAAGTGCAATTTTCTTTCCCTATGTGCTTTTTCTGTGCATCTACCCAATGTTGCTGTGTGCAGTTTGTTGTTAACATCTTAAAGGAGATTGGGAGTGATTAGCGGTTTACAATGTCTAAAGTAGGTAGACTCAAATTTAAGCCCAAAATTGACAGTGTTCGGACAGTGTATGTTTAGTCTAATTCCTGCAGATAGACACATCAGTGACAAAATGCACTGAAATGTTAACCAATTAAAGTTTAATCTCTTTCAGTTTTGAACAAAGTAACTGAAATCCATTTATCTATCTATCTATCTATCTTCTATCTATCTATCTATCTATCTATCTATCTATCTATCTATCTATCTATCTATCTATCTATCGGAAGGTTCCCAGCTCTGCATGTTTATATATATATATATATATATATATATATATATATATATATATGCGCGCACACACCACAATACAAATGTATGCAGAATGTAATCAAATTTATATTTAATTCATTGAGCTGTGTTCCAACTGGCACGCACTACCTGTGACAAAGCACACACACACACATAAAACAAGAACCTCAATAACACATTTAGTTTTGACAGCTGATAAAAGATCATATTGAATAGTAGCCCAGCCCTACTCATCAGGTAACATGACTTGTGCACTCTCATTTGCCACGTTATTGGAGCTGTAAGTCTGCTGCTGCTCCACTACTAAGGCCAAATGAGCACGCCCTGCGGCAGCTTTGTAATAAAAGCTTTCTATCACTGGACCACTAGACGTCTTCTTTTGGATATTGCAAGGAAAGTGGTATACAGCCATAGTGAGCTGCTTGCACAAACAATGCAGACCCATCATCTGCATCCTCGTCTTTTACCTTGCAATTGTATTAAAAAAAAATCACTCATGCACTCTATATCAGGATGGTTGCTTGCAGCAAGTGCACCGAAACCCCTGACAAGCAATACCACCCACCATTATCAGAAACTGCTGGAAAAGAGGTCAATGCTGCACAGTAGTCCTTTTCACCCTCTACATCACAAATGGATTGCATGATGTGTGACTTCCTTTTTTTTCGTGTGTGTACAGGGGAGATCTTTGAGCTCAAGGCAGAGCTGAACAGTGATAAGAAAGAGAAGAAGAAGGAGGCTGTGAAGAAGGTCATTGCATCCATGACAGTTGGCAAGGATGTCAGGTGAGCCAGGGGAACTGATGCCCCACTGTAATCACTGTAACAATTCACCCTCCTTGAGTCAGTGGTCACATAATGCCTTGTCCTTTCTTCAGCGCTCTGTTCCCAGATGTTGTGAACTGCATGCAGACGGACAACCTGGAACTGAAAAAGCTGGTCTACCTCTACCTGATGAACTATGCCAAGAGTCAGCCAGACATGGCTATCATGGCTGTTAACACTTTTGTAAAGGTAAAGCTCACCCTGTCATAAATATGTGAAAACTATATTAAATTATCTAGTCATAATTTATCATTCAAGAGCAGTAATCAGTGCAGTTAGAGCTTGCAGGATGCATTGCTTTAAAAATGTTTTTGCAGTTCTTGAGTTCTTACATAACCTTAAAGTTGTTTAGTATTAAAAAAAGGAAATCTTAAATTTAGTGGGAAAATGTTAACACAAATTTTAGGATTGTATTATAATTTCACTATTTGGACAAACTGTTGGTATCAGGAAGTTTTGGACTGTGCTCATGTTATATACAGAAGTAAAGGAATGTTTGCATAGCACTTTATGATTGGGAGGATACATATTCTCTTGCTAATTTGTACCTACTCATGCATGTTGTTTTGGGCTACACTTCTCTGTACATCTGTGTAAAATGACTTACCATTATCTCTCTGAATTCAGTTAGATGAATTGATTTTTCCTTCTTTACTTTAGAATCGACACCTCCAATATATGATTTAATTCTTTACAGAATGATAATGCAAACAAATGTTAGATACATTTCAAATGTCTCTCATATAATGTCGTATGATATAGAAATAAATAAAAAGTTGTGACAAAACGTATGACCTTTTGAACAACCCATCTAGGACTGTGAAGACCCTAACCCTTTAATCCGGGCCCTTGCTGTTCGTACAATGGGCTGCATCCGTGTGGACAAGATCACGGAGTACCTCTGTGAGCCACTGAGGAAATGTCTGAAGGATGAAGACCCGTATGTAAGGAAGACAGCTGCTGTGTGTGTTGCAAAGCTCCATGATATCAACGCCCAGTTGGTGGAGGACCAAGGCTTCCTGGACACCCTTAAAGACCTCATCTCTGACTCCAACCCCATGGTACGACTCCTTCATGCAGCCTACTAGCTGGCTATTGAGCCGGTCAGATTTGATTTCTTACTCAGGGTGTTGACACAGCTGGCCACAAGCCCCAGCTCTGTCTTTCACCGATAAGCCCTTTGCCAGCATACAAATTTTCAACATGTTTGCCAAAATTGTGTTGGTACAATGACCTCTCGTTTATATCTTAACATAGCTAGGGGTATCTATCTTTCTGTCAGCATTTATCTGTACTCTTTTCTTCATCTTTAGGTTGTAGCAAATGCAGTGGCAGCGCTGTCTGAGATAGCAGAGTCTCACCCCAACAGTAATCTACTGGACCTGAACCCTCAAACCATCAATAAGTTGCTGACAGCTTTAAATGAGTGTACAGAGTGGGGACAGATATTCATTCTTGACTGCCTGGCCAATTACACACCTCGTGATGACCGCGAGTCCCAAAGGTAAGCGAAAGCACTGCCTTCATTAACACCGCATGGCAGTTGGCAAATACACCCAGTAAACACCCTGTGTAATTTTCTTCTCTCTCTCTCTCTCCCAATATCAACCTCATCTGCTAGCATCTGTGAGCGTGTCACCCCACGGCTCTCCCACGCCAACTCTGCAGTGGTTTTGTCAGCTGTTAAAGTTTTAATGAAGTTCATGGAGATGCTGCCCAAAGACTTGGACTACTATGGCACCCTGCTGAAGAAGCTCGCACCACCTCTGGTCACTCTCCTCTCTGCTGAGCCTGAGTTGCAATATGTGGCTCTTAGAAACATCAACCTCATTGTACAGAGACGGTAAATGTGGGGCGATGACCTACAGAGGTCTCTTTAGTATGCTATATACTTTGGGAATATCAGGCCCTAATAAAAGTTGCATTTACTGTAGCATAATGCATTTTAGTTGGATTCCTTTTACTGTATTGTATGTTGTATAACAGTCTTTTAACCAATTTTTATATTTCCTTTTTAGCCCAGAAATCCTGAAACACGAGATGAAGGTTTTCTTTGTAAAGTATAATGACCCAATCTATGTCAAACTGGAGAAGCTGGACATCATGATTCGCCTAGCATCTCAAGCCAACATTGCCCAGGTAACGCACCCACAGCTGTCATACTTTATTGTTTTGGAAAAGTTGTAAAATCATTATTTTAGGGTGATTTAAAAAAAAAAAAAAAAAAAAAAGCAAATATATTGTTCACAAGATCATCTGAGTGGCACTAATGGTTGTCTGTCTGGCTGTAGGTCCTGGCTGAGCTGAAGGAGTACGCCACTGAGGTGGATGTGGACTTTGTCCGTAAAGCGGTCAGAGCCATTGGCCGCTGTGCCATCAAAGTAGAGGTGGGTGGAGATGATGTCAGACCAGTGTCAGAAATTAAGGGGGGTAAAGGGCAAAAATGCCCACGATGTCAAATCCCACCTAAAGCCTTCATTTTTTTCTCATTCAATTTATTTAATTTCCATCTTTAACACACACATACTCACACAAACAGCTGTTACATATAAGTGAACTGATAATAGCAATAGTATGCTTTTTATTTACTCATGTTGGCATAAGGTGGTGATTAGTGTATGCGTTTTAATCTAGGCTTATTTAACATTTAAAAAAACAGCAACTTTATGCAGTAATTACTATTTTTTTGTCCCTGAAATGTTGTAAATGCCCCAATGTTTTTTAGACAGTGGGGGGAAAAGTTGCCGCCCAAATATTTTTTAAATGTCAGACTGTTACCAGATGTTTTGTTAGTCAAACCCTTGTGTCAGCTATGTTGTTCAACATTAAGCATTAGTTTATATGATTATTCATATTGGTCCTTGGTCTCAATAAACACAGTAAATCATAATCATGTTTTCATAAAACAAATTATACTACGTATATTACGGTCGGACATGTAAGAGTATACAGTACAGCATGGCATTTTTCTCTCATAATTTCAATAGAACATACTTCTTAAAATGAATACTGTTGAAGCCTGGACCGAAGGGAGTATTTAAGCCTCAAGTTAAATGTATAAATTCACTCAGTTTTTACTAGTAATATTACATTACAAAAACCTTTCATATAAGATACAATATTTCAGAGCCTATAAACTCATTTTAAAGTGAAAATCCCATGAATTTCTTTACCCTGAGGGCCCACAGTTTAAAAAAACAAAACAGTTGCAAACTAGATGTTCCTGGTGAACAAAGAATAACAGCTGCACAGCTTGACACTGCTGGAAAGTATATTACTCAGCAGGTTGTTAATATATGCCACAACATGGAACTTGTTTTCAACTAGTTCCATATTGTGCCATATATTATTTATGCATATTATATGCACACATTTTATATGCATTTGGCTCTACTGTTTTTAATCTGCAGGCATATATCATGACAGATATATTTTTCTCTCTCGATTCATCAGCAATCAGCGGAGCGCTGTGTCAGCACACTGCTAGACCTCATCCAAACAAAGGTCAACTATGTGGTGCAGGAGGCCATTGTGGTTATCAAGGACATCTTCCGCAAGTACCCCAACAAGTAGGTTTCCTCTCGGGCATCAGTGTGGACATTTGCCCAAAACACGTGTGCTTTACATTATGCATGATACATTCATCGGGACTGGGCGCTTGTGGAAGCTGATATTGCTGTGAGACTGCTGTTTAGTATCTCAAACAGATAGAGGGGGGAATTGTCCTCCGTAACACTGAGAGTGTTTGTAGTGGACAGCACTTAAAACCCTGCCTTGAATGCACCTGGTCAAAGGTCAGGCAGGTTCGGCTGGAGTGTGACTTCTGCTGTTGATCCAACAGAGTGGATTAATGTGCCAGACAGAAACCTCTCCCACACAGCAGTAGACCATCAACATGGGGTGGTGAGTCTCCAAGGGATCAGCTTCGGAAGGTTCCCAGCTCTGCATGGCTCAAGCCTTTAGCTATATGAATCACTACTCCCCTCAAACCTTTGCATATTTATTAATTAGACGCCAACTAAATCTTTCTGCCTCAGCATATCTTATAATAAAAGTGCTATGTAAATGGAATTTGTTGGTTATTATCATGCATTATATGCAGATAAGAAATGCCTGAACCACCGCAGAAATCATTGGCTGGTTGAGCATCTATTAAGTGAAAGTTCCAAAGATCAAACCAGAGCTAAAAGGGCAGAGAATATTGAATTTACATTTGTCAGGCTGCCAGAACACAAAGTAAAGCTAATGTTTATGAATACAAATAAGAGACCTACGTATTTTGAATTTTAACAGCCACTGAATACTTAATACTTTTGCTCTGTGTGTGCTTGATGTGAAAGTAGGCAGTTGTGTGTTAACATGTTTTATAAGCTGGTGATTTATATGTTGGCTGTTTAGCCGTCAGCTTGTTTTGCTGTTTGTTTGTTTTTTCTGTCCCTCTTTTTCATAAATAGATTAGATAGACTCTCCTAATACATACATCTGCAATATTTTTTTATAGATTATTTGTTTGGGCATTTTTAGGCCTTTATTGACAGGACAGTTGAAGAAATGCAGCAAAAGGCCGAAGGTCGGGAGTTGAGGAGTAAATATGGGCGCCCGCTCTACCAACTGAGCTATCCGGGCGCCCTACATCTGCAATATTTGAGTGCATATAATGTTGTTTTATGTGACTGTTTCCAGGTATGAGAGTGTGATTGCCACCCTGTGTGAAAACCTGGACTCCCTGGATGAGCCGGAGGCACGTGCCGCCATGATCTGGATTGTGGGAGAGTATGCTGAGCGCATCGACAACGCTGATGAGCTGCTGGAGAGCTTTTTGGAGGGTTTTCATGATGAAAGCACTCAGGTATGTTTAGGAGAGTGTGGGGAGGTTGCTTTTTTCATTTCCATTTTTAATGGTAGTGGCACTGATAACTTGCAGTCAGTGCTGGCAGTAAGTAGCGCATGGTTTCTGTAGTTGGAAATGGAGGTGACATGCAATACACACATGCAGTACTACTACAGAGAACCAGTCTTTTGTTTTTTTTTAAACTGACAAAATCTGTGGTACCGTGAGAGAAAATAAAGAGTCCAAGATTATTAATATATTTAGTTTTACTGAGACTATCCATGCTTAATATGAAGTTATGGGAATAATGGGAACACTTTTTCTGTCTGGCTCAGACACACATTTTGTGGAGAAGCCAGCCTTCACTCTGGAGAGTGTTCTGCCACAGTTCGTTGTGGGATTACAGTACAACAGGCTCTACTTGGTTAGACGGCTCCCCTTAAGCAATAGATCAATTATCATATTATTGTTTTGGAGAGGCTTTTCTGGTTATGATTTTGTGCGTAGCAGGAAATGCATTAAAAACAGCATAAAATGTTCTCTTTTGTGCGGTTTGGTAACAGCAGATTAAAATAGTAAATGGGATATTTACTGTTCAGCAGGGTGTGGCATCCATGGGAAACCTAAGCCCAGGAGTCAAAACCTAGTTTGTTTATTATGTGTTTACTGTGGTTCAGTACAAGTCATTGTTAAAAGATCATCGTTAATATGCACCTTGCCACTGTTTTATATTTTTACGCAAATTTGTACTTGCACTAGCTGCATTTAAAAATAGCGTGTGAGCAGTTGTAACGTACTGTATGTGTTCACCTCTAGGTGCAGTTGCAGCTGCTGACAGCAATCGTCAAGTTGTTCCTGAAAAAGCCCACCGAGACCCAGGAGTTAGTGCAGCAGGTGTTAAGCCTGGCCACACAGGTGAGAAAAATAAACGCACACATTTTCCCTAACCCCAATCATGTCTGTCTACACATATTTGACGATCCTCACTTACTGTCTATACTCTGAACTTGCTATCCATGTGTTCCTGTAGTTTGTGTAATAATGGCTTTTGACCTTTTTTATATCTTTTTAAAGGAGTTCACTTTAACCTCATCATTCCAGGGACACTGGAGTATTGTAATTCCATTAAAGATCTGATCATGCACTTCTCTTAGTAATGACTGCAGTGGTTTGAGCTTACTCTCTGTAACACTTGTGTGTTAGTGGTTTTAGGTAGTGAGTTGATTTAAAAAAAAATGAAAACATTAGTATTATCTTAGCCAAAATTATATCCCAAAATAAAAATCCACCTATTTGCAGTATATCTTTAAAACTGATGCAAAAACTAGCTATAGCATCTCTGCATGTGTGTTAATGTTTTTTAAGAGCAGTAATGTTATCATCATGGAAAATCATGAGTTGGTGTGTCTTTATTTTGTCATCCATCATTTCTGTACATGAAGATGACAGAAAACGAGACACACCTCCTTTTATAATGCCGTCACACCACTGACAACTATGGTTTCAGAAACAACTATAGAGTTGAGTCAATGTCTCTTTCTGACACATTGTGATACAATCTGACACAACAGAAGTATTAATTCAATTTTATTTATAGTATCAAATCATAACAAGAGTTATCTCAAGACACTTTTAGGGAGAAACCTGGGACAGACCCAGGCTCTTGGTAGGTGGTGTCTGACGGTGCTGGTTGGGGGTGTGATGAACCGTGGCAATAATAGTCCCAATAAAGATAATGGAACAGAGACTAGAAATTACAGGCCTTACTGTATTACATAAGTTTCTATAGATTTATATGCAGCAATAAACTGGTACCTCTGAATGTGTGAAACAACATTGGCTAAAACAGATGTACAAACAGACATTTTGTTCCTGCACTTCGCAGGCGGAGAGCTGCAATGGGGAGAAAAAATGTGCCTCATAACTTAAAAGAACCTTATGACAAAATATATTTTTTATTCACTGAACTTGAATCTTTTGTGAGCCTCGCAGGGTAGCTGCATTTTTATAATTTTACTGCATACATTAATTTAGGTCTCTTTTTTTTAAATTTGTTAAAACCCTGAAAACCTTTTAAGTTTGAATCACTGCTCAGTCTCTCATATCGGAGCCAA
Organism: Perca fluviatilis; assembly: GCF_010015445.1. Classification (NCBI taxonomy): domain Eukaryota; kingdom Metazoa; phylum Chordata; class Actinopteri; order Perciformes; family Percidae; genus Perca; species Perca fluviatilis. The sequence continues at coordinate 19,411,225 of NC_053117.1, forward strand.
CACAAAATGAATCTAACATTAAGTATTTATTAAACATGCTCCATTAATATATTAATGCTTCATCCTCATTCCATCATCTGTCTTTGCAGGACTCTGATAACCCAGACCTCAGGGACCGGGGCTACATCTACTGGCGTCTGCTCTCGACAGACCCAGTGGCTGCCAAGGAGGTGGTTCTGGCTGAGAAGCCCCTCATCTCTGAGGAGACGGATCTGATTGAGCCCACACTGCTGGAGGAGCTCATCTGCCACATTGGTACTCTGGCCTCTGTCTACCACAAGCCTCCCAGTGCCTTTGTTGAGGGCAGCCGTGGTGTTCAGCACAAGAGACTCCCCGGCAGTGCTGGATCGTAAGTGGTGCACTTCTTCTTTTTTTTAACCACTGCAGGCAAAGGGGTTTGTTTACTAAAGTAGATCTAGTATCTTCACTTTGCTATTGTGTTATCTTTCTAATCTGCTGAATAACACACTTTCCAGCAGTGTCAAGTTGTGCAGCTGTTGTTCTTTGTTCCTTCCTGCCTTCAAATACAACAAGTCACATCCACATGCCATTGTTCTCAGAGAACCTGTTGAAGTTATATCAGCAGTTTAATGAAAAAAAAAAAAAAAAATTGGGCTTATTCTGTATTTGAAAATCCCCAGGAACATCTAATAATCAAATAAATGACATAAAATGCATAATCTAAATTAATGTTGCTTCCTTTTTTTTCTTGTTTTATTTCAACTAGTGGGGAGAGTGTTGAGAGCCCAGATACAGGTTCTGCTGCTGGAGTTTCCGAGGCACCCCCTGCTGTCATCCCATCCCAGGGAGACCTCCTTGGAGATCTGCTTAATCTGGACCTGACACCTCCTACCACCACTGGACCACCACCACCACCCGCTTCCTCTGGCATGCAGATGGGTGCTATGGACCTTCTTGGAGGAGGACTGGACAGCTTGGTAGGTCTCATACACACCACTGGTTGAGTTAAGCTGTCAGCTTAAGATGTGTTATACCAGCCTTACAGAACCTAAGTTCACACTACACAACTTGCTGTCAAGTAATAGGGAATCTTGAAATCGTTGTTGTTTTCACACTACATGACTGACCGGCGACAGACACTACAAGATCTTTCACCAGGAGGAATCCCAGATGAGTATGTCTGGTCTCCAAAACTATGTTTTGTTAGGAAAGCACACGCGAGAAGTGACACGGGACATGGACTGCTTTCTCTTTCTTTTTTTTTTCACTCTCCACTGTCAGCTTAACAAACTCACCATGCTCCACAGGGCATCTTCAAGTGCCTTATTTATTTATTTGATGTGTTGAAATTGAAACACAAACTGCTTCAGTAATTGTTTTATCCCGTTTAGTATTTACCTCGTCCCGGTTGGCGTATCTGGGTGATGCAGTTGAATGAGAGTTAGCATCTTGGCTAGGTTTCCATTCACTACAACAGTGAAGCAAAGCCGGCACAACATCTCGTCTAGAAGACATCGTCTTCTACACCACTCTCTCTCCGTTGCTGTTGTAAACTGACCGGGAACCTGCAGGTCTTCTGCAGGGCTGAAGTCGTGTAGTGTGAACTAGGCATTGGTTGATTTCAGTAATAGGCTTAATGTCAGTGAGACCTAGTGACAGTAATTTGTATTTTGTCTTTTTTTTTCTCTACCTTTTTGGTGCTTTTTCTTTTTTTTCTTTGACCGTGTTTTACTTTCTTTGTTCAATGCTGCATCTGCAGATGGGGGATGAGTCTGAGCCGGTAACTACACGGAGGGAGAGGGCACAGCATTTATAAACCATTTATAAAGCCATTTTAGAAGTTGGATTTAATCACTGTTGTTTTAATGTAGTTCCCATGCATCAGTCTGACATGTTCATTCATCATCTTTTATTATTGTGATATCTACAGTAAGCATGCTGTGAAATCTTTGAGTCCATCTCTTTTCTTATCTCTGGGCCCTGCGATTTGTTTCAATCAGCCGCCCATTCCCCTGCGGACGGACACTCCTCAGTCACCTCAGCTCCCACATCAGTCCCCATCGCCCCCAGATTACAGCCCCACTGACGTTGGTCCAGGGGACCACACTGGACTAGTAAAGGCCAGCACTAGCCTAGAACCCCCTCTTGTCCCCTGTACCACTGTGTCTTCTGAGTTATCCTCCCCAGCAGTGATCTGTGCCTATTTGCACTTTGTGTTACATTGTTTATGTTTCCCACTCCATTTAGGTGAGAGTTTAGTCAATTTCACCTGTTTTCTGTCAAAATATGCATATTAGTTGTCACTGTGTGGAATCACTATATTTATTCACCATGCGTCTTGTTTACTGTACCCCCAACCTTTTCATCACTACAATAGTCCCATTTAGTGAGTAGCCTTTGAACAAAGCCTATTGGATTTCAATAGCCGCTCAGCCTGACATATGTGGGCAGCAAAAGGTCAGTTACATAAAAAGAGAATTTCTTCTGTACCGGTGGAGGAGCCTCCTTCTTGCTGTCACTTGTAAATAGTGTAATCCCCATAGCTTTCATGAATCACTGGAAGATATTTCTTAGACCCTCACACCCCTCCATTCATCCTCTTCAGACCTTCCAGAATATTATTTAATGTTGCACCAGTAGATAACCTTCCAATAGATAAAGTCTGTGTGCTTCTTCTCCTACCCAGCTTGGCGGAGACCTTGGAGGAGGGCCTGCTGTAAGTCATTTTGTCGGAGTTTTTGTTGGGCTTTGATTGCTCAGTACAGGGTGACATTGAATGTGTTCGTGTAACGTGTTGCTTTGTGACCCACAGATGGGGACAGGTTTCGGTGCTCCTCCAGCTGCCATGCCAGCTTCTTTCAACGTCCCTGTTAGTGGCGGTCTGGATGACCTGTTTGATCTTGCAGGTGGAGTTGGTATGCCTATGGGAGCCTTCAACCCCCCTAAAACAGTGAGTCTTGATAAGCTGGGAGACATACTATAGAATGATGTTAACACCAGTGGTAGGATCCCCAAATAAAATGATCTTTGTCTCTGTTCAGGTTTGGCTTCCAGCCATGAAGGCCAAGGGTCTGGAGATATCGGGCACTTTTGTCCGCCGTGCTGGGGTCATCCAAATGGAGATGACCCTCACTAATAAAGCTATGAGTGTCATGACTGATTTTGCCATCCAGTTTAACAGAAACAGGTAACACCACCTACTAAGTAATGTGCTGATAGTGGTTTATATTTACACATTTTGTGACACTTTTTCCTCGTGTTCCTCTGTAGCTTTGGTCTTGCTCCGGCTGGTCCCCTCCAAGTACTCACTCCTCTTAGCCCAAACCAAAGTATTGAAGCAGCCCTTCCCCTCAGTACTGTAGGACCTGTCATGAAGATGGAGCCTCTCAACAACCTTCAGGTAACCACTTTGCAATATTCCTTTCCCCTGAATTTGATGTGACTGTGCCAGTTTTAGTTTTTGTTGAACAGTAGCGTTGCATCTCTGCTTTCTACTATTTTCCAGGAATGACTCAGGACTGAATGTTTAAGCATCACGCTTATGACTGTGATGCGACTAGTACAATTCAAGTACAGACTAGAAGCACAATGTTATGTATGCCGACTTTTCATTTTTTCAGCTCTTTCTAAATTAAAGTTGGCAGTATTTCAATGTCTTAGTCATTTATTTTTATATATCCTAAGATACATAACTAAAACCTCAAAATGCGTCATGGTTGAAATATTCATGGTCTGACTGTATCTCCGTGGGACATGAAGTTTTGTCTTCGAAAGTATGACCATGTGTGTCTTAAATGATTGTGTCCTTTCTGTTATTCAGCTATACTGTTGAATTCTTATGTTGTGAATACAACAGACTTAAAACCCGAAACAGCCTTCAGAACGGCTGTGATAAGTTTTAAATAAAAAGAGCAGCAGAAGCTGGCTGGTTTTTGATCTGGGTGGTTCTTTTAACCGGGAATTGAGGACGGGCGCTGTGTGAAGCTGGAGAGAGAAGATAAGAGTAGCGAGGGGGACGATAGAGGTGGGGGCAGTCATTAGTGGTCACACAACACATGGCTCCTTTGTTTCTCCTGGCCTCAGTAGCCCTGCTAACCTTTCTACTCTGCAGCCTCTGGGCCCAGCTTTGATGGGTGCTATTGGCTGTTTTTGCATTTTCTCAGATTTTATTTTGAGAGGTTCTGTGTTGTTTTTGTCTTGATGGATGGTGATGTTCCAGAATATTATTGAGTGCTCTTTTAACTACTGATGTGTGGTAGCCGCCAATGAAACCTTTCATTACAAATAAGCACATTTTAGGGAAGTGCTCTATTAACTTTGTGTGCAAGTTTAATAGTATAATATAATTTCTAGGGCCTTCTGCAATGAACAGTGATTTAAAGACTCAGTGGTAAAGAAATGGTACAGTGTTTCCCAAATTGGTGAAGGCTGAATAAATGCATTGGTACTACAGCAAAGAATTGAGAAATTTGTGAAAGGACTTTAAAGTAAACGTAGAATGTGATCGATCAATAAATCACTCGCTGTCACCTGCTGAGCAAATCGGACAGATCATCTCCTCTCGCAGTTTGATGACATCGTTGGCAGCTGTCTTGTTAACTGTTTAGTCTTTTGCTCTGTGATACAGCTCCTCTATTTTTGTCCCTGAAGCTTAATGTTAATAACAACATTGAATAAATATACGTTTAATCCGTATATGAAAAAGGCAGGTGCGACTAAAGATTATTTTCATTAGCGATTAATTCTCTATTTCTCGATTGCATTTCAAAATGTCAAAAAAATGTCCATCACAGTTTTCCACAGTCCAAGTTGAAGACTTCAAATGGATTGTTTTGGCCGATCAGCAGTGAAAAACCCAAAGATATTCTATTTACTATCATAGAAAACTAAGAAAATAAAAACATGCTGGAACCAAATATTTTTTAGCTTCTTTCAGTTTAAAAAAAAAAATGGCAAAAACAATTATCAAAATTGATACATTTTTGTTATCGATCAATTAATCAGTTCAAAGTTCATTGTAGATGGGAATTAATAGCCTGTTTAAGACAAATAATGCCAATTAATGTGTATATAACACAATGCTGTCCCAGCTAGCAGAGTAATGGGGAGCACACAAATATTGTTGTGCCATAAAAAGAGACCTAACAGAGTTTGAGAACCTGTAGTCGGGTAGATTAAAGGTGCCATAGATAAGATTGCAAAGATCCAGGACTTGAACATCGACAACTTCTCAGTCCCTCCCCCCTTTCTGATAAAGCCTCCTAAGGTCCTCCCCCCCCCCACAAGGGAGAATGAAAGTGTGTGTGCATGAGCAGTGATTGACACGCAGTTAGACAACCCCCCTGGCCCTGATTGGTGCATCTGATCAGGGAGCTGTAGATTTTTGCAAATCGCACTACAGGCTGTAGGTGGTGCCAGAGGAGCAGGATTTTTTTTTTTTTAGTTCTACTCGAACATAGGGTCCGTTTCAGCAAATATGACAGAAAGTTAGTTTAAAGTAAGTCTTACCTACTGCACCTTTTTAACTCAGTACAGCACATACAATAGTATGTAAAAAAAATCATATGCATTAGCCTTTATAGTTTAGCATCTGACTTCCTCAGACTTTATACTTTTATAATAGAGCTTCCCTAGTTTACAAACGTACAGAATAAAGTGTTGTGTAGTTTGTGTATGACTTGCCGTGTTACTGGCAGTCTTGCATTGCACCCAGGAATAAGATGCTCTCTAATGAATTATTCACAAGTCATTCTTCTGCTCTCCGCTGGCCAAACTCACTGTCCTACCCTTAGCATTTGTCTGTTGAGCAGCCTGATCAATATCACCGGCGGCTGCCGCTTGTTACTTCAGGTGCCTCCATTATACCACAGTTGTTCTCATGTTTCAGTGTCTTGTACTTTTGCCACCAGGGCCCAAAGACTGTAAAAGGTCCTTTCTGAGGAGCTAAGGCCAACAAATTCATTCTTTTTTAATATAGACTTGCTGTTATTGCTATTTTTGTTCTCTTTTCATTTGTCGTGTTTTTGTCTTATCTCTTTTTATTTTTGATATTTTATTTTGAACCACTGTCTGCTATTCTTATCGCCTTATATTAGCACTTTCTAAAGGCTGTTTGTAGAAATAGTTATGTTTTTATATATTTATCTTGTAAGTAATGTCATCTGATATTCTTTTGCAAATAGAAGCATCATGCTTACTGTAAGACACGGTATGATGGGTGGCCAGTAAAGAATATTAATGATATTGTAGGATATAGTATTGCCTGTGTGAGTGTGTTTGTGAGAGAGTGAGATTTCCAGAGGATTTTAGCCCTCTTGTTCAGTAAACGGCACACATAAACCAGCAATGCCCATCCTTGAAGGGCACTTGAAAAGTAATTGCCCATGTACTGCTTCTTGTTTCTCCTCCTGTCGTCCTCCTCTACCCCCTCCTTGGATGTAATCGCTCTTGCAGGTGGCTGTTAAGAACAACATTGACGTATTCTACTTCAGCTGCCAGTATCCCATCAGCATGCTGTTTGCGGAGGACGGGAAGATGGGTGAGTGTGTCTTGGCTTAAACCTCTTCACTCAAAAGCGTCAAACCCCTGCTGACGTCAATGACCGACACATACGTCAGTCATTCTGCGATGATACATTATTGTGACTGATCACGTGAAGATGTGTGTTTGACTTTACTGGCACACCTCTCGGGCTGCACAGTTGCTCCTGAATCGTACACCAGTGCCTTTTTTGGGCCTGTTTATATTCTGTTATAAAACTACTCACTCACTACTTTGGCATTTCTTACATTAGCCTTTCCACAAATCCCATTGTAACTATCATACTTTGTACATTGCAGTGTGTGCTCTGTCTTTGGCCTCACCCAGTGATTGTGTCTCTTGTCCACAGAGCGACAGGTGTTCCTGGCCACATGGAAAGACATTCCTAATGACAACGAGTCCCAGTTTCAGATCAAAGACTGCCATCTCAACTCAGGTGAGAAGGATGGAACAGGAACAGAGAGTGCACTACCCGAAGACAGTACACAGTGCAGCCATATCCTGCTGCTTCTTTACATGTGGAAACAGCCCGACAGTGCAGTGGCAATCTTGAATTGAGATCCTAGCTAATGAAGCAAATTGGCATTTGATGAGAATTCATCAGCTGCAGTCCCCATATTTACGTGTGATAATTTAGTTTTACATAAGCGTTAGAGCAACCGAACTGGAGAAGAATTCCTAATGACAGCTTAATGGAGATTTCCCCCCACAGATTAAATTCCTTCCTCGAGAACAAAGAGAGATGGTTTCATATTTGACTGGGGAGCAGCAGCAAGACAGAGGCTGAGGAGAAAAGTTAATTTCAAATTAGCAACTGTATCTTTGCTGCACAGATAGCCTGAGGTGATATTTTAGGAGATGATAATGTAAAAAGACATCCTGCATCGTCAGTGTAAGACGGTGTAAGTTCAGTTGAACAGTTAAAGGAGAATTCCGGTCGATTTCAACACAAAGCTCTGTTGTCTGTAAATTTGGAGTGCTGTCAGTAGCGAGAAAAACGAAAACAATCGGTGTGGCCTACACCGTGTTATCCTCTTGCAACAGTTTGCACCACCCAGGAGACTGGGTGCTTTTTGCCTCTTAACATGTTCGAAATGTCATTTTCAAGTGCCTACCCATGTGAAGTGATTCCTTCCGAGTGAACACAGTGAATCGGACTGCGGTAGATGTGAAAGAAATGCATAAAAGTTGTGCTAATTCAGCTCTGTTTAATTCCGGTGTTGGACGGCAAGAGGAGTGCATCTCTTTTCGGTGTTGTAGTTTGTAGACGGTCCCTAAGTCTTGCCGTCTCAACACCGGAACTAAATAGAGCTGAATTAGCACAACTTTTATGCATTTCTTTCACATCTACTGCAGTCAGATTCACTGTGTTCACTCGGAAGGAATCACTTCACATGGGTAGGCACTTGTAATGACATTTCGAACATGTTAAGAGGCTAAAAGCACGTTTAAAACTTGCCCGGTTTCAGCCTCCTGGGTGCAAACTGTAGCAGGAGGATAACACGGTGTAGGCAACACCGATTTGTTGTCGTCTTTCCCGCTACTGACAGCACTCCAAATTAACAAACAACAGAGCTACGTGTTGAAATCGACCGGAATTCTCCTTTAGAATTTTGACTGTTTTATGTTAATTTTTTTTATAACGTTCCCTCAACAGATGCAGCCTCCAACAAACTGCAGGGTAGCAACATCTTCACCATAGCCAAGCGTACAGTTGAGGGTCAGGACATGCTGTATCAGTCCATGAAACTCACCAATGGCATTTGGGTGCTTGCAGAGCTCAGGGTGCAGGCAGGGAACCCAAATTACACGGTGAGTACTGTGCTAGTTGTATTGGCTGTATTCAAGAGTTGTGCTGGTGCTGCTGTGATAACTATTTACTACCAAAAGAAATAGCTGTTGAGAGACAGTGAAGACCTTTAGTGTTTTATTAAACACCATAAAAAAAAATACTACAGTATGTTGTGCCAACTACTGTAATACATGTCAGGATTAAGGGGAGTTAAATTTAGAGATTCAGAGTTAAGAGATTTGACATGGCAACATATGTATTTTTCCAGAGTTTTTCCTGGCTCAGAATGGGCCTCTGGGAGGGTACCAATCTTAAGCGGGGGTCTGGGGGTCCTCCATTGTTTATCTTCTTTTACCTCACATTTATGAATCCTAGACTTTTCTAATACAAACCAAAATGAATTAGCCCTACTTGTTTGTTTTTTTTGGACATGTACGCTTTTTTAATTTTCTTTTTAGTTTTATAAGGGTTTTCATCTTTTTTAGTTTTACCGCAGTAGACAATATTGTAACATAAAAAAGGTACTTTTTTCAGATACTTTTGAAGGGTGTAATCATACCCTCCATAATAACTAAATATACACATTTAGATATGCTTGGTATTGGAAAATAAATAAATTTAAAGGGGTTACTGAATAAAACTTAAATTCATAACTTTGTTCCAGAATGGCCTCACTAATCTACATTCATACAGACAGTGTAGGAAAGTCCAACTTCCATTCTGCACTTAAGCACAAATTACAGCCTGACTTGTTGAATTAGGTCAGTATGATGGAGTTAACAAAATACTGTCATCACTGCATGTCATGGATAGAGAGAAATGCCATAACAGAGCCATGGCAGAGATTGATGTGCAGTAATGTGTGGCGAGTGTGCTGAAGGGGGGAGGCTGGTTGATGTGCAGTGATTGGAGTGTGGCGCTGGTATTGGTGACTCAGCTGTTTGTGTGTTGTCCGTTGTGTTGTTGCGTGTCTCTGCTTTGTCAGCGTGCCACGGTCTCTGCTCTTGATGGATTGTGTTTGGCTTAGAAATTCTGCATGACTAGTCCAGAACCATGACCTTGATGTGACTCTCCTCCCAGCTCATCACTCAGTCTGCTTTCAGTTCATGCTTTTATTGATAAGGTGGTTTCAACTGTATTTGTTTTCTCCAGTGTAGACTAGTCAATTTGTCAAGTCACCCAGCTCTCGCTCATTAAATCTTCAGATTTTTATATCGGTTTACATCTTCTTAGTTTAGTACATCATCGTGGAGCATAACGTCATATAGGTGATTTTGAAATATAAGACTTAAGGAGTATTTCCTTGAGATAAAGTATGAGATTAATTGACTGAAGTGAAAGCTTATTCATATTTAATTTTTATTTGCAGAGCTTTTTTTTTCCGGCTAGAGGCCATGACCATTTTTCATTTTCTTGCTCTTGATTTGTTACTCTTTTTGTTTTTTTTCACCCTGTACATCCGTTTGTGGCGTACCCTGATTAATTCAGGAGTGTTTTTTCTTGTTCACCTTCAACTTTTTTTGCCCTGTACTCCTCCTGCCTTTTTGATTTCATCTTCATTCTTAAGTTCAAATAGTTATTCAGCAGGGCTAGAAAGGCCCCCCCCTACTTTTTGCAGATGGGTCATAAATTGTTTAGTGAAGAAAAGACTAGACTTTCAAGTTAGCCGTGCTGCATTTACAGTGTGAATTTTAATGCTGGTCTCTCTTGTCTCTTTCTCTGGCTGCTGCATGGTCCCTGTGCTCTCTTGGCACGGCACATTAAAGGCAAGCTGCTAAAGCCTTTTGTCGGCAGCTATTTTTAGACCTGAAAAAGTAAAGCCCTGCCAATGCATTTTTTAAATTTATTTATTATTTTGTTTCTGAAAACAAGACATAAAAACAATTCTAATTCATTACCATGAGTGATGACATACGTTACCGTACATTATGTGATTTTAAGGTTTTCTGGCTGGGGTTGGCTAAGTAATGCATTAACAATGGTGTTAATGGACACAATGCAATGCACAATAAAAATGGAGGAGCTCACAGTTGGAAAATTAAATTATGGTGGACATTAGTAAGACAGCTCATGGAAGAGCTTAAGAAAACTGACTATTAAATCTTTGAAAAACATTTAGCTCTCGCTTTAAACCTGCAATATGGACTACTTGGAGGCAAAGCAAACAAGTGACATGTCCTCACCTTTTAAGTTGATATGGCGAACATGTTAGCAAACTGTTGCTTATCAAATCCAGCAGTTGGAGAACAACATTATCATTCATTTGGAGTCCTGTTTTTTGCCACCTGAAACAGCTGCGTGCTGCGACTGAGAACAGTGAGAGTGAATCAAAACAGTCAAATTGAGGGCCAGACTGCTAAAGAATGAGCTAAATGATGCTACTTGATGTAAAGCTCTGCAGAGGGGAGGTGAGAACTCTCTGTAGGTTCATCACCTCAAGCGACCCTGTTCACATTTTCATTTGATACCTCTTTACTAAAATATGGATTATAGCAGCTTTAGGTTTCCACATTTGAAATAGTCAGTAGCTCTCACATTCCCTTTGAGTGACTTCCGTCAGAGCTCATGTATACTTTGTAGTTTTTAGAGTGAAGAATTAGGACCCCACTTATCTTTGACATGAAGCATTGTGTCCTCATCTACCATCTCTTGTTTCCATGGTAACTATGTGACCGGTGATGATGCTGATTTTTTTCTTCTCACCTCTTGAGCTAGCAATTCTGAGAGTTTTGGTGAAAGTGAGCTTTAACACAGAAATGGACGCCAAGGGCCGCTGTACACACAATTATATCTGTGGTTCCTCTACACATCAGAGATTACATTTTTTGGGGTTAAAACTAGTGACCTGTATACCGTGAAATTATATAAATTTGTCTTCCTTCTGAGATTCTGCAATATCACCATGGTATCTATCCCTTTAATATCTTAGAATTAGACCTTTTGTGGGAAGTGTTCACAAATCGATGAGAAGGATTGCTGTGTGCTGTCATTTGGTTTTAAAAACAATATGATGAAGTACCTTTTTTTTATTTGTCAGGTATTAAATTAACTGGATTAACGAAAAACCGACACGCCTGTCCAGTTATTTCATCCATAAAACAGTTTCTTAATTGATTTAAACTATATCACGGTATACAGAGGATTTTATACATATTACCTACCCCTAGTTAACACATGCATTTGACATGTTAAGGGAGAAATCTAATGATGTAGGACAAGGTCTAAACCATTAGACTCAATTCTGACTTGATAAACAACTGTTGCTCAGCAAACAAGGTTGTGTTTTAAGTATATCAAATGTTAGGATTAGGATGCTTCTCACTTTTGCTTTGCCCTTTCACAGTGGTGCACTGGTGCATCAGAGAACTGCAGCGGCTCTAGTTCCTCTTTTATGCTCCTGCAGTGTTTTTAGGCTGATTCATTGCATTACATGATCAGTGTTGTGAATCCATGTGTCTGTCTCTCATTGGAAATTTTTGGTGGAAAAGAATACTGCCATTTTTGTATCAACGCATTAAAAAAACGAGTCGTGTAAACACCTTGATACTTAAAATGTATTGTCTTGGGATGAGTAAACGAAGTTGGAATAAAAATAAGAATTACTTCTCTCAATACACACACATTCGGGCGATACACCCTCCTTTATCATTACTGTAGCTTCTTTGCCCTTTCCTTGCCTGTGTACAGCTAAAATAATACTAATATTTTAGCAGCAAGCTGTGAGTTGAACAAATGAATGCCGCAGTTTCTAGCTCTCTTAATAAGCAGGTTACACACAGTGGCTACAGCATCCGCATTTCCGCATTTCCTCACATCTCAACCCATGCTGACAGCAGAGCGGCTGCCAAAATGTTGCCAGCAGCAGCATGCATTAGTAAGGAGCCCAGAGTGTGCAGAGGAAATACTTAGGATCTGTGCAGTATTACTGCTTTATTCCACTGCAGCTCTGTGGTATCCACCACAACACACACACACACACACACACACACACACACACACACACACACACACACACACACACACACACACACACACACACACCCCTTTGGCAGTTCTTGGTATAGATTGAGTCGGGGAGGAGCCTGGTGTGAAATTCTCACCAGTCACTCACCAAATCTCTGGTTTATATCGGATCACTGTTATTGTAATAATGGTGCCAGTCTCAAAGAGAAAATGTTAGTGTTCTAACAATACTGGAGTTTCAAACATAGACCATAGACGTTAAAAAATATTGATATTATATCCCATTTTCAGAACTACAGGAAGAAACTGCCATTTGAGAGCTTACAAACAAACTGAAAATAATACATAGTAAAATTAACTCTGAACACAAGATGAACACAATCAGAAATTCTGACATTGATCATGTTATCACAAAGTCTCTGGTTGGAGCCCAGCTGGACATCTTTGTTGCAAACCCCCCCCCACCCCCCAAGCTTTCTCGTGTTTCTGGATCTGAGGCAGTAAGACTGCTAACGGGAAAAAACTCACTTTGCGAGACTGTCAAATCCTAAACCTGCTCCCAGCTGCGACCACCATCAGAGAGTGGAGAGGCTGCCTCTATTTTCTCTAGTGTGTTTATGTGTATTTCTCTCTGTATGTCTCTTTGTCTGATGAGACTAAATTAAGGAGAGTTTCAATCCAAATATTTCATTATGCCTCCGCGCCACCTGGTTTTCGGCTTGTCTGTCCGTCCCATTCTCATGAACGCGATATCTCAACTGCTTGAGGATTTGTCTTCAAATTTGGCACAAACGTCCACTTGGACTCAAGGATGAACTGATTCTGTTTTGGTGGTCAAAGGTAACGGTGAGCTCACAGAACGCATTTTTGGCCGGAACTCAAGAATTGCTACGCTTATTATGACAACAATTCACACAAATGTCTAATAGGATAAAATTATATTATTATAAGTGAAGATATATATCCAAAAGGTCAACTTCACTGTGACATCATAATGGTCTGCATCTGCAAAAACACTTTTCTGGCCATTATTCAATGCCATAACTCAGGAACAGAAGGGGAGATTGTGACCATATTTCACATTTGGTCACATACTGAATTGATGACATTAACCTTGGGTGCCAACCTTGAAACTGTGGAAATTGTATAGGTCGTTCTGTATGTGCTGCGGGGTTAAAGATGTGTGTAAATAATATGTTTTGCCAACGGTTTGTCATTGCTGGCTAATGAAATTATTGATTTAGCAGGGGGGTTAACACTTTTGCCAGGTACTATATCCGTGTCACATTCTCATTAGGGTCTGAAAGGTCTGATCCTAGAATCGCCCCTGGAGAGAGGGAGAGCGAACGGTGGTACTCCCTAACGTTCAAATGCTGGGTTTTACAGGCAATTGTTTTTTCTTCCGCTATCGCAGAGAAGAAGTAAACTCAGTCAACTTTGGAGAACGGGCGAGGGATTTTCTATGCTAATTTCAAGGCTGCTGCTCTTTACTTGTGTACTGATATCGCCGAGAAATCTCGTCACATTTAATCTCGCGGACGAGCTCTCGTCACACCTCTAATTTATACCCATAAGCTCATGAAGTTTGCCTGATGACCTTGTAGGTGAAACGATCATTACATTTTTGGGAGTTTGCAAAGTAGCAGTTATTTTTCCTTTGCTCAAAGTTGTGCAATTTTTATTAAAGACTTAAACATCCCATGGCATGAAAATTTCACTTTATGAGGTTTTTTAACATTAATAGCCTGCCTATGGTCCCCCAGTGACTAGAAATGGCAATAGGTGTAAACCGAGCACTGGGTATCCTGCTCTGCCTTTTGAGAAAATGAAAGCTCAGATGGGCTGATCTGGAATCTTGCAATCTCTGCACCAAGGCTGAATTTCTGGAAAGAGACTTCAGATACAGTATTAGGGGACCACTAAGGTCTATATAAAAGCATCCAAAGGGCACCATGCCATGGGACCAATTTCACTTTGAGGTTTTTTAACATTAATATGCGTTCCCCCGGCCTGCCTATGGTCCCCAATTGGCTTGAAATGGTGATAGGTGTAAACCGAGCCCTGGGTATCCTACTCTGCCTTTGAGAAAATGAAAGCTCAGCTAAGCCGATCTGGAATCTTACCTCCCCTTTCTCTGCTTTGCCCGCCCAGAGAATTTGGCCCACCCATGAGAGGGAGAGAGACATCATGGCTTTCAAATGAGAAAAGTGGCAGTTGGTCAAGGCCACACCCCCGCCCTCCACCTTGCCCCGCCCTCTCTCCTCCTGAATAGCTAGAGACATAAAAATGGCACATCCTAAGGAAAGCTCATTGTGGGACTGGCTCTAGTGGCTGTAATTCTGCACCAAGGCTGAATTTCAGGAAAGAGACTTCAGATATAGTATTAGGGGACCACTAAGATCTATATAAAAGCATCCAAAGAGCAGCATGTCATAGGACCTTTAAATCACAAATCAGTTTAGCCTGCTATTACTCATTCTTACTAACGCAAACTGTATTCTGCCTAACATTTCTCTTCATTTTGCAAATGGCTTGTCATTAAAATAAGCTTCTGAATGTTCATGAATGTACATGAACAATGTTAAAGTCAAAATATTGGCTTCCTAGGTGTATCTTTTTTTATGGGCACTTTTGTGATTTGTCGCTGATGGCTTGTGTACTGTATATCCCACAGTCTTTAAAAACCTTGCATTTTAACAGTGAAATCATATCCAACCCTGCTCAACTCTTTTCTCCCTCAGATCTCTCTTAAGTGCAGAGCTCCAGAGGTTTCCCAGTGCGTTTTCCAGAACTACGAGATGGTGCTGAAGAACTGAAACCACCCACCGACCAGGCCGCTGCTCTCACAGACTCCTGGCACCTTCTCCTGCTCTCCCTCACCTGACCCACGGACCATATTACAGCCTCATACAGTGCAGGAGCCACTTCCTGCTGTGTTGGCACTCTGTATGTCAATCCAGCTGTTTAAATTGGGATGGTTAATGATTTTTGTTCCATTTTGACCCGTCACTGGTTGTTTTTCTTTCCTAAGACTGAAGAAAATCCTGGTTGACTGTCTTGGCTAGGCTTATCCTGTCCCCGGTTATGTATGTTTTGTTATACAAAAGTTTCAGTTTCAGGACATTATCTCATAATAAATTTTTTGATTGAACACTTTCACATTGAGCTGGTCCTCCACTTTGGGATGACCTGTATACTTTTGGGGACAGATGGCTGTTTTCCTGTGTCTGCATGAGGCTCTTTAATCATTATCTAGCCCCACTTCTCTGCAAATTGGAGTCTATTTTTAGCGTCTGCAATCAGCAGGTCAATCATCACTGTCTGCATATTTATTTAGGGTACTTTCAATTAAAATGCAACAGAAAAAAGGCTTTAATTCTCCCTACCCGTGCCCCTGTGTGAAGTGGCTGGATGGGCCTTTAAAAGAGACCCATAGATACTTACAAACTACATCATTGTTGTCTTTGTCATTTGATAGTTTTCTTTAGTGTCTGCGGTTAGCAGTGGGATCTGATCCTCTTCTGTCCCTGAAAGCAGAATGTATGCTGTTTGTTGGTGTGCGTTTCTTTAATTTTTCCATCAATATCTGGACATTTTATAGACTAGCTGCAGTCGTCCACTGCCTGCTCTCTTACTTAGTCATTCCATGGTTTGATTTGTGTTTGTAGTATTGTTAGTGTTCATGTGGCAAACTGTGAGAGCCTCAGGTGATGAGGATTTTGTATTTGCTGCTTCCCCCTGCATCAGTGACAGCCACTCGGGCTCTCTCTGCCACTTTGCTCTCTCTGTACCCTCATCGCAGCCTCTCCAGTACCATGGCCACCCGAGATGAAGGCTCAGGTGAGAGAACTCTAAACTTATGATGCTATGGTTTGTAACACTGAGTAATAAGTGTACATGTAGGTAAGCACACTGTCTACAGCCAGTGTCAATGTTTTACCTGCAGGCTCGACTAGATGAATTTGATTCCTTTTCAGAGTCGTTACACTGAAGCTCTTTTTATTGGCTCTACAGGATGTATGCGCCCACGTTAACACCTTGTAAGATTACAACAGAGGTGGCTGTGTATTGCTAGCGTGTGTCTTTGTGTGGTGACGGCTGATTCGTATGAAATGCTGTAAAAAAAAAAATTATATATATATAAAAAATCAAATGTTTAATCAGATGTTTTTGATTGACCTGATTTTGTTCATTGTGTGTACATCAAATAACTATTAAAAGTCTTGATAAATTCCCATAATCAATCTTTTCTTTAGTGTTTGGCATTCTGACAGAATATAATGCAGCGCAATGACAATTGGTATATATATATATTTTTTTGTGGCACAGTCTGCCAGTGCCAAAGTCCCACTGTCACAGGATGCAAAACGTTATCTCAGTTTTATTTGCTTGGGAAAGTCCACATTCCCAAAATCCCTAGAAGCCAGCGTCCATTGTTTACACACGCACGCACGCACGCACGCACGCACGCACGCACACACACACACACACACACACACACACACACACACACACACACACACACACACACACACACACACACACACACACACACACACACCCACACACACACACACACCCCTACACCCCTATGCTTTATAATCATGGATGACCTTTGAGGCGTTCACGTCTCATGGGCTGCTCAGCTTCTTCTCCAGAGTTACAGACTTGGCAGCCCTCGCAGCTTTGCATACAAAGTCTCTCTGTGTTCACCCTTGAGTCGTGAGTGAAGTCTGAGGTTTATCCACAGCAGAGTGCACCTTCAAGGCAGGGCAGCTCCTCTGAAGCGGTGACAAAGTTTTTAAAGTCCGAGCTGCTCGGGAAAGCTTAACCAGGATTTCAACTGCGTAATCTAATAGAACTGAATTAGAATTAATTAGAATTGGAAAGCTGATTTTGTCATAATATTAAATGCAATGAAATTAGGAGCGCTACTTCTGATCAGTGCAATAGGAGCTACAGGAAAAATATTACAAAGACAAAAACAATGTGAACCAACAAACACGGGTTCAAACATAGAAGTAAGATAAATCCAATGTAATTTGCACTAGAATAAGAGTTTGTATAAACCTATAATACATGTAAACATTACACAGGTATTGATGTAATTACTTTGCACTAGAAAAGTAGAAGTATAATTAACAAATAGAAGTATAAATAAAATTCTTAACGACCATCCTTTCAGCTTTTGATCGTCAACTCCCCTTCAGATGTGTTCCTCTGTGAATGATTAAGGTCGGCTCTATTCAAAAATGCCCACTTACTGACCAGAGAGGAGTCAGTAGTCCAACGCTGGGACAAGAGTCTCTTCTACTAATGAAGGATCCATAATAGCGATCCTATGTGATGGTAAAGGTTCAAGCCGTATAAAGGAACGATTATTGACTTCCAAACCATTAACAAAGTTAATTCCAAGGAAGTGATTATTGTATTTTATTTAGTACAGATTATTTCCTCAATGTGGGAATTTTATTTGTTTGCCTAAAAGGAATCCAAATTTACAGTAACACTTTACACCTGTACACTAATAGACACTTAAAATGCCCTGATATCTGCTTACAACTACATTGTAGCATGTTATAAAATTGACCATTTATTAAATGTTAATAAAAATGCTGAATGTGTTACCAAACTTAAACTTGATGAGTCTAAAAAACAGTGGAACCAGCCTTCACATTATCCAACAACTGTTAGTTTTTCTACAGTAGACAACCAGGTTGTTAAACCCCCGAAATTTTTACCATGTTAGAGGACATGACTTCAGTGTCCTTAATGTTATATGTGACCCTGAGTGTAACACAGAACCCAGTTCATTTTAGATACATTTTAGACTTCTGAAGTTTGAAAACATTAACAACTATCATGTATAGTTGATAATGATCTACACAACTAACGCATGAAGGAGCATAAGAACGGAGTGTTTTTATCCAGAGTTGTAAATTCATGTCATACTTCAACTTGGTATGACAACATAAGAAATCAGTTGATCCATTGATTTTGAGCCTTTAATGAGAACAACTTTTGGGCTGCAGATTGTGAAACATTTATTTGGCTGGTCGTGGGGCAAACTAAAGAACTATGGGCCCCATTTAGCCACCTGCCCTCTTCTGGTACCCCCCCCTCCACCACCACCACCGATCCATTTGCTGTAGCCTCAGAAACCAAAGTGTTCCCACTGTTGAATTCTACCTGTCCTCATGTCTGCTTTGTGTTAACAGGAGTAAACACACATTCATTAAAAAAATATGTACACTTATGAAAATAATGAAAGCATTAACATTGTTTTGACACAAAGCCCCTCTATAGGACAGGGACTCATCAACTTGAGGCCCTTATGTGCATCAGGTATTGTGGTTTAGTTGTAGGCTACAAATGATTAAGTCATTACAATTGACTTATTGAATCTGTGGGCTTTGGGTCCCCTGAGGGTTGAGGGGCTCCTGCTGCGCAAATTCCCGCTTTGCCTGGTTAGCAATCCAGTCTTGTTAAACACCAACCTGGACTTCCAAATATTGTGAACGCTTTATAGACGGTGTCTTATTAGAAAGTGCCGCATTAGACAGCAATTAGCCGAGTTTTAAGCATATCTCCGGTTATTCTGAGGGGCCATGATGTTTATTCCTCAGACTTGTCACTGAGTATATCGGTGTGTGACCGGGTGATTGATGGGATACATCGCCCCTGCCCTGCCCGAAGACCCTAGCCAATAATAACTCGTTTCCCTAAGAGATATCATGTTCAGTCTTACGTCGCTCCTCCATGACCCTCACACTAAGATGATGTATGGATTATTTCTTGCCATTTATTTGCAGCGTATGGGAGCTCAACTCTTCCACACGCCTTGCGCACAACATGATCCTATTGGATGAGCGGGGCAGGGGATATTGCAAGGGATGGAAGAGCGAGAGAGAAAGAGAGAGAAAGAGAGAGAGAGAAAGAGAAAGCAGTCTTCACCAGCTCATGTCTCTCCAACGACGCGCGCACGCACACACACACACACACACACACACACACACACACACACACACACACACACACACACACACACACACACACACAGAGTGCTCGTTAATAGGCTCCAGATGCCTTTACAGAAAACGCGCGTGTGCATGCTGTGTGGATTGACTTTTCTCTTTTGAATCACGCAGATGTGAATCCATCTTCCTGTCATCGACAAAACAACACGATTATGGCGTTGTGTGCAATTTCAGAACACGTGGGAAGCGTATAGGCTGGCGGCTGTGCGCCCGTCCTCCCTGTGATAGAGAAGCGCGGCGGTGGTGCATCGGTGGAAATGAGTGAGAGGTGCAGAGGAGACATTCAATGAAGACCGCGAGGGCTCCTGTGCGTTTTGGGCAAGGTCAGAGTCTAGCCTGTATGAGATTATGCCCATGCGGGAACAACAAGGAATGACTTTTACGCTTCCTCACGAGGGAAGAGGTCGCCTGGGGATGTCCCCTAAAAACCAAGAGTTTTTTTTCTCTGTGTTGGATCGAAGAGGCAGCGAAAATCCCTCCATCTGCATGATCATGGTTGAGCTTTAGTTTTGACAACCTTCAAGCTGCATGGCTTTCTTTTCTCACTCAGCCCGGAGATAAAGTTTCTTCGCTTTGCCCGACTGGTGGGGGATTTATTCGGCCACCGACTCGTTTCATTGCACCCAGTTAAGGTGATTTAGAGGCTGCTGGTTCAAACAAGGGGGGTGGGGGCAACGGTGGATTAAATTCCATCAGAGCAGCATCAAAACAGCGGCGGCCAGCTGTGTTTCTGGACGGTCACATCTGTTGTTGTCGTCGCTGTCCATGGTGCTGAACTCGTGCTCCAGGAATGGTGGAGACGCTGAGTATCGCAGTCATCGGCGCTCCCGGAGTGGGGAAAACTTCTATAATCCGCCAGTTCATCTATAACGATTTCTCGGAGGTGTACACACCGACCAGGACCAGATATGTGTACAGACCCTCCGTCATCCTCAACGGGAACATGTATGACCTGAAGATTTTGGACGTCCCGCCAATCTCCTCCTTTCCATCCAGCTCCAGTCAGGTATAATGTCTGTCTGAGGACTTAGATGCAACTTTACTATAGAGAAGGCTTTATACAAGCTGTGCTGATCCGTCCTCAGATTCCCTGAAACTCATGTATTGCATCTTAATTTCCCCCCCGTCTGTTCACAGCCAATGGCGTTCCTCAAAGAGAAAAACACCAATTTTATTTATTCCTCTATCACTATAAGATGTCCTTAGTCTACCAGTTGCTATGGAGACCCGACTGACTTAGCCTTGGAGAGCTTCACTTTGAGGTTGTAAACACTCTCACTCTCTTTCTTTATCTCTCTCTTTCTTTCTTTCGTTCTTCTTTCTTTCTCTCTCTCTCTCTTTTCTTTCATTCATTCTTTCTTTCTCTCTCTCTGTCCGCTCTCTCTCTCTTTCTTTTCTCTCTCTCTCTCTCTCCTCTCAACCCCCTCATAAGGAAGGAATGCCTGCTTGCATATTGTTAATTAATCCTAAAATTTCCTCAGTGTCAGATTTATGCAGATGAGTTGGTAACAGTATAATACTGCTGCTGGTGGTGGTTGTTGGGTTGAATCTGGCTCACATGCTCAGAAAATTATAGCAGGGTTGTGCTGCATCACCACAGCACCTGGTTAAACTCCCAATTAAAAAATAGAGCAGACTGCCCTTTTATTTAGTGGACACAGGTCATATGCCAAACCTCATTAGTTGGAGACACGTGATATGCAGGATCAGAGCAAAACCTTTAGATCCAAATGCTCAAGATTTGTAGTCACTTCTAGTCCTCTTCATCACCAAGGATTGGGGCTATTAAGGAATTCTCTCTGGAAGTTTTTTTTTTTTACTTTTAAGTATAGGTTCACATTTGTTCAAGTCTGTCTTAAAACAATACTCAAATTAAAATTAAATGTTCGCTTCGATCACACTGAATGTTGCATTATTCATTCTTTTTGTTTTGCGGACCAGGAGGAACATAATTTCATTCCTCTATCTACTGAACTGCACAGATGGATACAGTCTCTCTTATCTTATCTTAAAAAGCATTATTGGACTCTGTAGTAATTGTTTCTCTTGTCCATATTGGCCTTGATGGGGGACAAATCCTCTGTCCTCTTTCTGTGCAAATATGTATTTTAAAGTTCCGCCAAAGCCAATATGAGGCCTCAACAGTGTTAGTGATTTAGACTTATTAAGTGGGTATCTTATAAAATTACATTCTTTTAGTCCGAAATGTCCATGCACTACAGTTCAGCAATGAAGCACTGTGGGAACAAAAAGACAGAATTTGCTTCTGTAATTTTGTTATGTATCCACTTGATTTGATCAACTCAGACTGCTGAACCCTCATTAGCTCCATCTGAACTTATACCCCATCACTTACATTGAAATCGCTGAAGGGATCTCTTCACAGCCAGAATGTAAAAGAGGAACATTTTCTGCAGGCAGAACCGGTTTCAGTGTACATGTGTGCAGGTGAGTGTTGTTTTAAGACTTGGGAAAAAAATAATGTGATCCTATCCTTTCAGATATTTCTCTCTTTATCTTTACCAGTCAAAAAAGCACCCCAAAAAAAGTATGAATTTGGAGTGCGTGTACTGAAACAACATGGCCCACTCCAAGCCCCTCTTCACTCCATTGCAGCCTCAGTGGAGAGGCTGTGATGCTTTCAAGATAGAGCTCTAAGGCTCACCCGACCTCGCTCTGCGTTCGCCTTTCTTCATTCTGCTAATTACAAAAAAAGAGCTTGAACAAAGCGAGAGGCCTCCAAGCATGTGTTGGTTTGCTGTGCGCTCAGAAAGCCTGGAGCTAACACAGAAAACATCTGACAGGCGGGCTGAGAGGCCAGAGCGTTCACCCTGTCAGGCTGCTGCAGAGTTACATGTAGCCGTTCTATTAGATTTAACGGTTTGTTAGGGAGTGTTAAGAGGTCTGCAGGGTGCTTCGTTATTTCCTGCTCACAGAGCCCCTTTGTAAAGACATTCTGATTGAATGTCTTCTTTCTTCTGCTAAATGGTGCTTAACCCCCATTAGTGAACAAGTTGGGAGGTGAGCAGAAAGCAGAAATAAGACAGAAATGAGTTTGTGTGGGAATCCCAAAGTTTGAGTCACACAGCTTTCATCATTTCATATCATGTTGTGTGGACATATTATGCTCATTCCAGAGGCCCTTTGTGGAAGGTGTACTGTACAGGCAGAAAGAAACCATTAGCTGAGTGCCACCACAACATTTCTATCAGACAGATTTATGGTTACTCATTTGCTGAGAAACGACCCTCTACTACCTGCTTTCTCTCTGCTCCTTTTTTTTGTTTTAAATAATTTCTCTTGTTTGCCTGGTGAGCGCTCCTCTATTCACAGAGCGGGAGCAGTGTATGATGGTCTTGTTTTTTACTCCCCGCTCTGCGTTCCCGTGGTTATTTGCCCCCGGGATAGAAACGAAGACCTGGGGAGAGGAAGGCGGGGGGAGAGAAAAGCGGAAAGCAAAGCTGATTGAAATTGAGTTGCAGTACACAGCAGATTAAATTAAAGCACAGTTCTTTCCTGAAAACACTGCTGGGAATAAAACAAAACAGAGGAGACAGTAGGAATTCGCTGCAGTCAATTAGAAAGGTTGCACAGAGTTTAATGGACACTGTGGAAGTAAGGGTTACCACATGAGGTTTTATAATGTCCTCTGAAATTTATGATGAATAAGCTTCACAACACGTTCAGACCTATGCCGCGCCATTATCGTCTTTTAGATTATATGTGTAGCAGTTAGCTAGCTTACCCATTTTTTTTTTTTTTTTTTAATGCACAGTGTCAAATAACAATACAATGGCAATCGAACCTCACACGTATCAGTGATTTTTTTACTTGTTCTTTTTTTCTCCTTACTTCCTCCCACACAAAATGCTCCCTCTCCCTTTCCTGCTCTTTTTTTTCTCAGTTAGCTCCGTCGATACGGTGTGTGAAAACAAGGTGGAAATTATTGCTTTTCATGTCACATATGTCATTTTGATTCTTGCAGACGCAGGAGAAATATGATGTGTGCATCTATGAAGCCTGTTTAAGGTGTACAACCATTTAAGTGTTTGTGTGTCAAAGTTTTGGCGGTCTTGTAAAATTAAACTAAATACAAATTGAAGAACTTACTGTAAGCAAAATTATAAGACCTCTGTCACAACTCGACGCAGAGGCCCCGGGTTCGACTCCGACCTGCAGCCCTTTGCTGCATGTCATTCCCTCTCTCTCTCTCTCTCTCTCCCCTTTCATTTCCTCAGCTGTCCTGTCAATAAAGGCCTAAAAATGCACAAAAAATTATCTTCAAAAAAAAAAAAGTTTATGAAAAGATTGCGGTTTTATTAAAACACTCCCAAGGAACATGCATTTCCTGGGGAAAGTCTTATCTTTTGCAAACTCCGCCCCCTGGCTTGAAAGTCCTGTGTGTTAACGCCCACCCATCAACTCATCCACCCCATCCACCTCCCGGCCAGCAGCGTTTTTATACAGCAGCAATCAATGTGGTGAGCACAGCAAAAAAATACGTGGAAATCATATGAATTACAGTGCTTATCTTGTCATAGCTTTTCAAACGTATGGTTCATAAGAACAGGCTGAATTAATATGCTATCTTGTTTGTTATTACTGCTGCAAGAAATAGTCCTGCACGTAACCTTCTGTAAAACCACAAATGTTAATTTCTTCTCTTTGTTTTTTGTATGGAATAAACAAATGAGACATAAGATGAAAATTAGTGAGCTGTAGGCTGATGTTTTACCTTCGGAAGAACCAGGCTAGCTGTTTCCAGTCTTCGTGCTAAGCTAAGCTAACCGACTCACATTCACCTTCCAAGTATGAAAGTGGTATTAATCTTCTAATCAAACTCTCCTCAAACTAGAAAGCGAATTAGCCAATTTGCGACAATGTCGATCTATTCTTTTAAAGCTGTCTGAACTTCTGAATCCTTGTTAGCTCCGGTTTTAAAATCAACAATTCATGACTATATTTCCAAAGATTAGCTGTACTGTGATTATGATTCTGTGTTTGAATGCAAGAAACCAGCCAAGTGCCAAAATCCTCTCCGTCCAAGTGCATTAATCAAAAGAACAATACAATTTACAGATTTTAATGGTGGCCTGGCATAGGTCACCAATGAGTAATGGGAGTTTCATCTCCAGGGGATGTAATACATATTAATTGCAAATCTGCCACGGTGGCCTGCGTGTGACTTATCGCTAATTGCTCAGCACCCTTCCCCCAGCAGGTTACACCGGCCTCCCTCCTGTGCCTGAGTATTGATCCATCACAACCACTCATTACGCTTAAGCTGCCTCCACTAATATCAGGAGACGTGACAGCTTTACCATAGTCTGCTAAAAACTGGCCAAGGCCTGCAGTTGTCAGGGAAACATGATCTGTTTCGCTCTTGAGGAGCGAAGGATGAGATGCTCTTTTTGTGTGCGGTGCTTTCTGAAGACCGACTGGAGGATACAGACAGTGGCACCACACTTCACATTCACGCTCCCACAAGCACACTCTCACATCCTGCAAGCACACACAAATAAACATGCCCACACGTGCATTTTAAATTCATTTGACTTCAGATTATCAGCCATATTTTGCTGCACTGTCTTGTCCTCTGAGCTCTTTATTTCTTTATTTTGCCTCTTGTTTGGATTTGGAGAAGTAGTGTTGCTGTTTCTAGTCCCTCCTCCACATTTAAAAACAGGACTCGAATGACAAAGAGATATGAGATGAGAACACAAGCTGCTATTTTTAGCCTCAGAGGGATGGGAGGCTGCAACTGAAGCCATTGCGTGCCTCTGATGTCATAAATTGCCTCAATTATAAGAAAAGGGTGAGCTGTGATATTATGCTTTGTTATGACAGCAATTATGTCGTGTTTGTATGGCAAAAATAGGTGAACCTTTGTTTTTTGTTTTTTATGGACTAAGACATTTTTTCAACAGTTGAAGTCTGAGGTGCTTCTCATGACTTTAAATTGTATTTGACACTCAACAATAAAAACAGCAAGAAGAAATTACCATAGAAGTCACACCTTCTGTGACTTCCACTTGGAGGGAGAAAATAATCACATTTATTCCAGTTTTCACAACACCATTACTTTCTCTCTTCCTCTGTCTTCTCTTTTAATTTTGGATGGCAGTGATCTTCGTGCCACATGTTTGTCTCCATGCCTGTATGGCCTCATTATCTCCCAGCTGATGTGTGATGCTGTTTCTTCCTCACACTTACCTAAACACGAACGCCCTCATCAAAATTAAATGGAGGCAAATCTTTCCTCGCTGACAGATGTGTTAGCGTTATCATCATTAGAAGTTACACTGATCATCGCCTGCTCCCTTAGCCTCCCGTCACAAATTAGTAGTTCATCACCCGTACAATATGATGATTTGAAAAGCACATTTTCTCCAACCTTGAGAGCAATGTAATTAGATGTCTCGCATTCTTATTTCAAGTTGTGCAAGCTGTTGCAGGAGGTAAAAAAAATAATGTGAACACCACATGGAAAATCACTTCCATCCACTTCCAACACTGCTACAGACGAGGGTCAAATTAGCTTGATGCTAAATAGAGGCATCAAAATGAAAAGAGGTCTGATAATCAACACTTTGATATCTGAGTTTTCAAAGCAACACAATGCAACAAACAGAGCTCCGAAAAGGCCAAATCATCTGTGCCTGAGGTGCAGGCGCATCAGTCAAAAAAAACAAAGCCAAATTATCTACTACGTCAAGCAGGATGGCTTTGAAAATCATGACAACATATGGAAAACTAACATTGTTCAGCAGTGGTCATACAGAGGATTATATTTGTGTCTAAAGTGTGTGATAGAAAGATATTTTGTGCAGAGAAATTATTATCTTTTCCAAATATTTTTGTTTTTTTGCTAAATATGCTCAAAATTTAGACACGACTTAGAACTGATAAATGCTGGTGATTTAACTACTGCAAAGTTAAAGTAACAGATCAACATCTTGGGGAAAACACTTTTCTGTTTTCTTGCCTGAGAATTAGATGAGTGAGTTCCTGAAGTCTCCGCTGGTTGCCTGGCAACTTCACAGTGAGGACAATATTACATGTCAAACTACACCTTTAAGATCCTCTGTGATGAAATTGGTGAAATAATGACACTATTATGTCCAACCTCAGTATAGATACAGTCATACATTATTGTTTTTTGCACAAAATAAAGTATCCCCTGTTTGCCTGTATACATCGAAGTGAATAGAATAGAACCAAATTAAACTGCACACAGTTCCTGTCAGTCTCAGAGTCTCCTGGCCCTTCATTAGCAGTGTGCGTGCACACCAGAGGTTATGTTGACACCCTGTCTGCTCATCCCTCGATCCACTGCTGCTTTTTTCATCTTTTCAACATTTTCTCAGGGCTGTGTTTGTTTTCCCTCAGCAGATCTTTTCTCCCACCCCCTGAAGTTTCTTTATTTTCCTCCCCCTCTTTTATCACATCAAAAGCTTATAAATTCTTTGCATGCAGTTGGAGGAGGTGAGGGTGGCAGAGGGTTGGTGAGAGCTCTGGGAGACACAGCATGAATAGAAGAATGGGTCACTGTGTTTCTATTGAAACAACTGTCCCCCAGTAAGGTGCAAATGTACCCACTTGTGCCATGTGCTTTGAAACTCATTACCATCAAACAAATGTTGCTGTGTGTGCACTGCATCACAAAGCTCAGCCAAGCAGCAACAAAAGTTACACAGTAGTATGAGTTAATTGTCATTGTCCTGACAGAAGTGTTTGCTTATCTCTTACAAGCAATACAGTCTGTCCTTGACCATGTGTAGCTACAACACTGCGCAGTGCTTACTGCCAGGCGGTCACCATGTTTTATGACTTTGTTCTAGGCTGTTGGACTCCCAGAGCAATGCAACTACAACTTCATTGACTCACTGCACTTTATCACAGAGGCTAAGCAGCAGAGGCAGGCAAACTATGACTTTGAGCCAAGGTGTGTTAGAGTAATTATACAATGCCACATGCTTTTCTGCTAGCTATCTCGCTACTGTTTTTGGATTCTATAAGTTGGTGCATTATATGCTGGCGGATCTATGAGGCTGTAATTAGGCACAGCTGTGCTTTGAGCTAAATGGTAACATCAGCATGTTGACATGCTCACATTGACTCTCTCATTGTTTCAAATAAACTAAATCAGCTCCAAGAGCACTAAACAACGAGTACAGCTGAAGTTAAAGGAGCTGTAATCGATACTCAGAACATTAAATAGTGCTAACACATATTTTCTATGTAAAGATATAGTGGAGTAATGGCGTCCTGAGCAGAGAGTCACACTCCCTCTGTGTGTTGTTGTAATCTGAGATTATGTTCTTTGTTTTTGTAGGCGGGTCACCGGCGCGTGCACGTTAGCGCCGGTATTTGACAAGTTAGGAAACGGTCCGTGAGAGCCGTGTTGAGGCAATCCAGACCACGTTTTATCCTGAATATTGAGTACAGCCCCTTTAATGGGAATGTCTTTAGTTTAGCAGTTTTGGACAAAAATACATTTCTGACCCGGTGACAATAGATGTCAGAGGATCAGCAATGTTATTAGAATTCATCCTGACAGGGACAGGAATTTGTGTACCAAAAGTCCAACAATCTATCCAACATGTATACTTGTCAAGACATTTCACTCAACCTCAAAAAATGTCAACCTCATGGTGGCCTGGATGAAAAGTCAGGGGATCACCAATGTCATTAGGATTCATCCTGTGGACACCATGGATATCTGTACCTAATATAGCAATCCATCCAATAGTTGTTGAGATATTTTAGTCTGGACCAAAGTCGCCTCTACTGCAGCAAGGCTAAAAATTCTCTAGGTCATACTGTATATCTTTTTTGTACATTTATGTTTTTCTCTTCTTTGTCTGTCCTGTAGGAGTGGCTGGATTTGCGCTGCAGAGGTGTGCGCAATGCCAACGCCTACATCCTGGTGTACGACATCTGCTGCGTGGAGAGCTTTGAATATGTCAAGATGATCAGACAGCAGATAGTGGAGCACAGGTATGGTCAACACCACACTCTCAGCCGGCCAGACTGTTACTAAACATGCAACAACTGACATACAGCTTTTTAACATTCACTGGTGATTTCTTTTTCTTTTAGATAATTTTTTGGGCATTTTTAGGCCTTTATTTGACAGGACAGCTGAAGACATGAAAGGGGAAAGAGGGGGGGAATGACATGCAACAAAGGGCCGCAGGTCGGAGTCGAATCTGCGGCCGCTGCATCGAGGAATAAACCTCTATATACAGGCGCCCGCTCTACCAACTGAGCTATCCGGGCGCCCCACTGGTGATTTCTAATGGCATCACCTTGTCATCCGTCTGGAGACAGCATGCAATTTCACAGCCCTTCCACACAGTCGTACAATTACACGTTTGTGACAGTGTGACAGTGATAGATAGGCTGCTTGTGGTGATATATTTTAATTCAGCACACTCCTCCCTGCATCCTGACAGTTAAGTAATGACATTTGCTTCTTGCATTGCTGCATGAGAGCCATCTGAGATGTAACTAGCCAGTGAAAGATTTTTTTGAGGATATTTCTGGTTTTATTGGACAGAGCACAGCAGAAAAAGACTTGAGAACCAGAGGGAGATACAATAAAGGTCTCCTGGCTGGCTTTGAACTAATACAAGAGTCAAAAAGAACCCAACACTAGTGGGAAAAAAAGAGCA
This sequence comes from Perca fluviatilis, assembly GCF_010015445.1. Taxonomy (NCBI): domain Eukaryota; kingdom Metazoa; phylum Chordata; class Actinopteri; order Perciformes; family Percidae; genus Perca; species Perca fluviatilis. Next base: position 19,440,195 of record NC_053117.1, read on the forward strand.
ATGAAACAGCATCACCTGCTCTATGTATCATCCTCGCTGTTGGCATACCTGCATATATTTACATATTAAAAGAGTAAAATGAATGGCCTCATTTGTGCTGCTATGTTGTACATGACCAAAATGCCCATACACAGGTCATCCCAAACTTTCTGCAGCTGCAAATGTGTTGTCATGAATGTTCATGACCCTTGACAGAAAACCATTATCACCAGCAGCTGGGGAGGGAAGACTTAATGGAGAAATCTGTATTCATAGGACAAAGCTCTAAGGCCAGACTGCAGAAGGACAGGGAAGAGCGGAGAAGGGACATATACTGTGTATAGAAACTGAAATTATAAATAATGGAGGCTGTTATAGCACAGGATGGCTGTACTGTAGATAGATGTTTATTTAACTTTACTACTAAATAAAATATTCTTAAAATACTCCACAAAGTTCTGCTGACAAAATCAGTTCAAAACCAGAATATAATTTTTCAATTCTTTCTTTTCTATAGCATGAAGCCTGCCTTCAGCTCAGTGAAGACTATGACAGTGTTCGGTCTATCGTTCCTGAGTTTCCCCCAAATTACACACACAGATGCACACACACACTCGCACACATACAGTATATCTCGTTCTTCTAAAATACTTGAGCAGATAAACGAGGAGATATTTTGGTCTCGCTTTATTTTACAGTGCATTAATATGACGTAATAAGACATACTTTGTATCAAATTAAACCAAACTAGAAATAATGGGTCCTTAACTAGACAGTAAATGAAAAGTTATACCCTAATTAGACACCATATACCTAAATTATGCTGTAATTAGAAACTGCATATATTGCCATATTAAACCCAAAATATACTATAGTCATCAAATTAAACTCTAATTAGAAACAAAATATCAGGCATTGTCTTTCAGTGTCATTTGTTGCTTATTAGAAGAAAACTACTGTTAAGTAAATGTCATACCATGTCGAGTCACCTCTGGTCGCTTCTTCACACGTCCCTCATACTGTAGCCTGGATGTTCTCCGGAGTCCCGTGGTGTTTGTAGGTGGTGAATAATCTTATTAATAGGCTAATATATACTGTAGGCCTATACTAAATACATGCTTCATCGATGCTCTACTCCCATACCACTTAAGACATCAGAACATTTAATGCATGTCACTATCCGACCACAGTAACATGAAAGCTGGCAGGATATTGTATCTTTAAACCCAGTTACATCCTTATTATTGGATAATTAGCGACATATTAGAGCAGAATCCGTATATACAGTAATCTAAGGTGAGGTCCATTGTTATTTTACACTGTTTGATCTCATTAGACTTTCTTAGAACAAAACCATACCCTAATAAGTTGGATCATTAGTGACACATTACAACAAAAATTGCTAATTGGTGCACAGATTTCCATATATTAGTAGGCTAAACAGGTAAAATAAGCACACTAGTATTTTAGAAAATGTGCTTATTTATTGATTGATTGTGTATGTATGGCGAATTGCAGTTCGTCTGTGTCTGGTCGTTCACATCGGAACACTGGGCTGTTCATCAATTGCCTGTGAAGAGAGCACAGGGTGTTTTTAGCCATTTTCTTGAAGATTGGAAGAACGTTACAAACGTTAATGTTACAAACGGTACAGCCTACGGGAAAATATTATTAATATTATTTTAAGTCTGTTAGCGTGACAGGAGAAAAGTGAGATGATTACTGCGATGTGTTTTCCCAACCTTTAAGAACTTTGCCTCAGGGGCTTCAAAACTGTACTCTACATTTTCTCTCTGTGTCTTTCCTCTCTGTCGAGTTATCTGTCCATCTGTGAAGGCAGACGTGCAAATATGCATAAGCATGCAAGTTCTTGTCAGAAGATGAGGCACGATGTAACAAAATTAAACATTTATTCAGACTAAGAGGATGAGATACATTGTTAAGCTGCATTAACAGTTTAAACCTCAGCTGACATTGAGCTCAACAAGTGTGCTTTCATACATACATCAGTGCTCCTTCAAGTTTCATAATTTACCTCACTGAATTCAACTTAGTAGTAGTAACTGTAGTTTTTATATTATTTTTCATAAAACAAAAACAATAATTAAAGCTCCCAGCCCCCCTGTCTTAACTTGGTCCTACCAGACTCTCATACATTTCATTTGTACAGAGAGTCTGGCCACTCTCCATTGACAAGTGTTAACTTCCTTGAAGGCGGGTACTCTGTTGATCTCATAGACAGTATATAAGAATGGACCAACAGATCCCGTTGCTCTGGACAGAGACCAGTGAAGGATATTAAAAGGCACTTTTCCGGTGAGCGCTGAGCGTTACTGCACAGCCTCCAACTGAAAGAGACGACGTAAATGTGACGTGAGCAACCTGTCTGAAAGTTGTAAGTCTTCTGGTAGCTGTGCCAAGAGAAATCTCAATCATTCCCAATCTTGCAGAGACAGAGAGTGTAGGTATATGTAAGGAGATAACATGGGCACAGGCTAATTATTTCTAACTAAAATGATAGTTAACATTAGTAATTAAACCTAAACAGCTCATGTACAGTGCCTTGCGAAAGTATTCGGCCCCCTTGAACGTTTCGACCTTTTGCCACATTTCAGGCCTCAAACATAAAGATATAAAACTGTAATTTTTTGTGAAGAATCAACAACAAGTGGGTCCCAATTATGAAGTGGAACGAAATTCATTGGCTATTTCAAACTTTTTTAACAAATAAAAAACTGAAAAAGTGGGCGTGCAAAATTATTCAGCCCCTTTACTTTCAGTGCAGCAAACTCTCTCCAGAAGTTCAGTGAGGATCTCTGAATGATCCAATGTTGACCTAAATGACTAATGATGATAAATAGAATCCACCTGTGTGTAATCAAGTCTCCGTATAAATGCACCTGCTCTGTGATAGTCTCAGAGGTCCGTTTAAAGCGCAGAGAGCATCATGAAGAACAAGGAACACACCAGGCAGGTCCGAGATACTGTTGTGGAGAAGTTTAAAGCCGGATTTGGATACAAAAAGATTTCCCAAGCTTTAAACATCCCAAGGAGCACTGTGCAAGCGATAATATTGAAATGGAAGGAGTATCAGACCACTACAAATCTACGAAGACCCGCGTCCCTCTCAAACTTTCAGCTCATACAATGAGAAGACTGATCAGAGATGCAGCCAAGAGGCCCATGATCACTCTGGATGAACTGCAGAGATCTACAGCTGAGGTGGGAGACTCTGTCCATAGGACAACAATCAGTCGTATACTGCACAAATCTGGCCTTTATGGAAGAGTGGCAAGAAGAAAGCCATTTCTTAAAGATATCCATAAAAGTGTCGTTTAAAGTTTGCCAAAAGCCACCTGGGAGACACACCAAACATGTGGAAGAAGGTGCTGTGGTCAGATGAAACCAAAATCGAACTTTTGGCAACAATGCAAAACGTTATGTTTGGTGTAAAAGCAACACAGCTCATCACCCTGAACACACCATCCCCACTGTCAAACATGGTGGTGGCAGCATCATGGTTTAGGCCTGCTTTTCTTCAGCAGGGACAGGGAAGATGGTTAAAATTGATGGGAAGATGGATGGAGCCAAATACAGGACCATTCTGGAAGAAAACCTGATGGAGTCTGCAAAAGACCTGAGACTGGGACCGAGATTTGTCTTCCAACAAGACAATGATCCAAAACATAAAGCAAAATCTACAATGGAATGGTTCACAAATAAACATATCCAGGTGTTAGAATGGCCAAGTCAAAGTCCAGACCTGAATCCAACGAGAATCTGTGGAAAGAACTGAAAACTGCTGTTCACAAACGCTCTCCATCCAACCTCACTGAGCTCGAGCTGTTTTGCAAGGAGGAATGGGCAAAAATGTCAGTCCTCGATGTGCAAAACTGATAGAGACATACCCGCGCGTAATTTACAGCTTACGCAGCAAAAGGTGGCTACAAAGTATTAACTTAAGGGGGCTGAATAATTGTGCACGCCCAATATTTCAGTTTTTTATTTGTTTAAAAGGTTTGAAATATCCAATAAATTTCGTTCCACTTCATGATTGTGTCCCACTTGTTGTTGATTCTTCACAAAAAATTACAGTTTTATATCTTTATGTTTGAGGCCTGAAATGTGGCAAAAGGTCGAAAAGTTCAAGAGGGCCGAATACTTTTGCAAGGCACTGTAAGTCGAAACTGCCTGCGAGCTTCTCCTGTACTATACAGTAATTCCTCTACTATGTGACACAATCGTAAGCCTATTTTTACAAAAACGTCTGCTACGGAGCCATAACATGAGGTACAAGGTAATGGACCCTTTTATACATTGTCGTGTTTCTTTAGAAATAAACAATGTACAAATAGAGTCTTTAAATGCCTCAGATGTAAAGTTATTCACTGTCAAAGTGACGTCAAAATGAATGGCAGTCAATGGGATGCTAACGGGAGGTGATCGCTTTGTAGCATCAAAATGGCGCCATAGGAGGTTCGAGTTCTGAAGCGAAGCTTACCCCCTTGGTTGATCTGCCCAGAGCCACTCTGGATCTGCCATAACCAATCGCTAATGTTTGGTCGTGACGTCGGCTTAGCATCTCTAGCGTTGGCCTTAGCCAACTCCTTCACCACTAACGGAGCGAACTGGAAAATCAAACTTTTCCTGAACCCTGTCGAGAGGAGGGCCACAACATCATGGCCACCAACAAAACTCAGCAAAGCTTGATCTTGCTTGGGCTTTAACTTCTGGATATTCGGCAGCGTTGCCACAACGGACCGAAAGGGCTTCGCTCGCATCTTTCTCCGCCGCCATTACGGAACTACAACTCAAACTAGCGCACAACCTCAACGTCATCGTTCTCAGCCACTCCCTCTGTTCGCTGATTGAACCAGTAAAGATTTGGCCGGGAAAAAAACAAGAATATACCGCAAACCCAAGGGGGTAAGCTTCGCTTCAGAACTCGAACCTCCTATGGCGCCATTTTGATGCTACAAAACGATCACCTCCCGTTAGCATTCCACTGACTAGCATTCATTTTGATGTCACTTTGACAGCGAATAACTTTACATCTGAAGCGTTTAAAGACTCTATTTGTCCATTGTTTATTTCTAAATAAACACGACAATATATAAAAGGTTCCATTACCTTGTATCTCACGTTATGGCTCGGTAGCAGATGTTTTTGTAAAAAATAATGTTATCTCCTTACATATACCTACACTCTCCGTCTCTGTAAGATTGGCAATGATTGAGATTTCTCTTGGCACAGCTACCAGAAGACTTACAACTTTCAGACAGGTTGCTCACGTCACATTTACGTCGTCTCTCTCAGTTGGAGGCTGCGCAGTAACGCTCGTAACGTATATTCTTGTTTTTTTCCCGGCCAAATCTTTACTGGTTCAATCAGCGAACAGAGGGAGTGGCTGAGAACGATGACGTTGAGGTTGTGCGCTAGTTTGAGTTGTAGTTCCGTGCATGGCGAACTCATCACCGGAAAAGTGCTTCTAATAGCCTTCACTGGTGTCCGTCCAGAGCAAAGGGATCTATTGGTCTAGTTTATATACTGTCTATGCGCAAACCCAGACGGTGTACTGAAGGAAAATTAATATTGAGCGGAAGTACATAGGAGGCCGGAGCCAGGCTACCCTTGTCTTTTGCACCCAACCAAACAGAAAGCCTTCAAAGCAAAAAATAATCTCATTGTAAGAAATCCATTTTATATAATTTCCTTTATGGTAGTTGCTCTACAATCTAGTCCAGGATTTCCTCTACTGTAGTAACTCCTTTTTAAAATGCCCTAGTCTCCTTTTTAAGATTGGATTTCCAAACCACCACCAGTCAGGGGTTACTGGAAATAGTTGGACTTGATGATGTCCATCTGGATGTTGTTTTTCATTAACACTGTAGGACTATGCATTAGGCTACATATACAAGTCTAGAGTCACAAATGTATTCATACATTTTCACACTTCATAATGCTGTAAACCAGTTGCTGCAGAGTGTGGTGGGAGGCCCCTTGAGCCTGTGAGCTCTAATCCTCCGGTCCACCCCCGCACACCTCAGAAGGAAGGGCAAAACTGCACACAGACATACACGCCCAGCCAACCCTGTGACAGATACCAAAATAGTAACTGTACTTTTTTTTAAATTAACCCTTTTTTCTTTTTTTTTTACCTCTCACATGCTCCTGCAGGGAAGGCAGCAGTAGTGAGGTGCCGATCCTGGTGGTGGGCAACAAGAGAGATCTGCAGCGGCAGCGCTTCATGCCTCGCAGGGCGGTGTCAGTCCTGGTGAAGAAGACCTGGAAGTGTGGTTACGTGGAGTGCTCTGCCAAGTATAACTGGCACATAATCCTTCTCTTCAAAGAGCTGCTGGGCATCGCCGTGGCACGGGGCATGCGCCAGAACCACACCTCCATCCGTCTGCAGGGGGCGCTACAGAGGAACCGCTGCACCATCATGTGACCCAGAGAGCTCCCGCCACCCTCTCACCTCAGGAGTGGAGCGGCAGTGGAGAAAAAAGGACTTTTGATCTAAATGGCTGGAAAAATACCCTGTGGCCTGCTGCTTTACTGAGCTGATAGGTTTATTAGTCTTGCGCTGTAAAAGACACTCAAATTTCACACGTGATCATCCGACCACTTCCTAGTCAGATCCTGCCAAATGTGTTAATGCAAGGAAGGAGGTAGGAGAGAGAGCAAGTGAAAACCAATACGACTAGCATAGCACAGTTATTTTTTCTCTCATCAACTATACAGTTACTCATTTGAGGCTTTGCTTCCCAAAATACCCAACCGCAGGTCTCTTTGAGGGTTGTCTTGTGGCTGTAGCTGGGCCTGACAGGGTGGAAGCTGTGTTAGTGAGACTCAAAACGGAGAGGCAGCAATATCATCGAGTCTTCCTTTTGAATTTGTCATATTCAGTAAGGTCAAGAGCAGACGCTCATATCTGACATATTTGGATTTGTTTGATGGTTAATGGTTAACAAGATAGTATAATACAGAGCAAAAGAATAGTTAATGCTTTACTTCTGGGGGTATTATCTTGAAATAGATATGATTAGATTGTGTTTTATTTTAGATTCTGAGAAGTAGCCTGCATTTTTTCCCCCATTTCAACCTTGGCTTACAGTGAGAGATGTTTGTTCAGGCAAAGGAGGTTTTAAGGTTGTCTAGCAGCAGAAAATGCTGCAGTCCCTATCGTGATGTACTGTGTGGCTTTCATCTGCTCCCTCCTCTCATTCAGTGTCTGTTTACGTTAAATCCAGGAAACAGGGGACCTGCAGGAGGCTGCAGAGCCTGAAACAAACCCCTGTATGGTTGTTGTCATGTGGATGTTTATATGTGTGTGTTTGTGTGTGTGAGAGAGAGAGAGAGAGAGTAAGAAAGCAAGACAGAGAGGCAGGTTTGAAAGCTGACATTCAGGCAAGCAAAGGACAGACAGCACGATAAGAGATGTAGATGTAGAAGCGTTGGATTAGGAAGGAGCAATAAAATCTCACAGGGACAACTGTATGACTATATGTACCACCATATTATATAAAAAATGCCTCACATATAAGTAGACGTAATCTACTTGTGCTCATATATCCTGCAGAAATAAAGAAGCAGAGCTTAAAGCTGTGGTAGGCACTTTATTTTTGCTGTTGTTGGGCAAGTATTCCATAATAATCTTTCAGCATATTGTAATTTGAGTGGTATGAGAGAAAACTAGACTTCTGCACATTCTCTTGGCTCTGTTTCCAGGCTTCAGGATATCTAGCTGTCACGGGTGACTTTGGTCAATCACAGGTCATTGAAGAGAGATAGAGCATTCCCATTGGCTGCTCAGTGCATGCATTGCCCTTGCGACAAAAAGGGGAGAGGGAGAGCTGCTGGAAGAGATTTCATTCTACTTCCAATTCTGCCATTTTTTTGCATTCTACCCACTGCAGTTTTGAAGGGGCTGTCCTTGATATTGAGAATTATAGCAGCAGACAAATATTTGCCATGTAAAGATATAGTGGAGTAATGTGTCCTGAGCAGAGAATTAAGTCACACTATCTCTGTGTGTGTTGTAAAGAGTTTCTGTGTTCTTTGTTTTTGTAGCCGGTTCGACCACATGTGCATGTTAGTGCATGTGGCCGGGAAAAAACATAGGTGTTTCACGAATTGAGGAATGGTCTGTGAGAGCTGTGTGGAAGCAATCCCAGCCCGCTGTTGTTTTTTTCAGTATTTCAAGTACAGCCCCTTTGATGACTTCCACAAAAACACCCCATGAGTGCATCACAGGGAACCTTAATAAAGCTTTCATATCAGTATCTGAATAGTATCTAATTGGTAATGTTGTGAGATTAACAGTTGCTTTTTTATTTAATTAGGCCTAGATACAGTAGGTAGTTTGTGAACATGGCTGCACTGAAAGTAAGCAGACCTATTGTATATAAGAGTGATTCATGGAGTAATTGATTTGCATGCTTTTGTTGGTAGAGCCAACAGGTCAGGGTTTAATTGCACTGATGTGAAAATTTGATATTGTGTTTAATTTTTGTAATACAGTACATGGTTTTCTGACACTGTAATGAGCAGCTGAGTGGAGTGAATGTGGTCGTTTTTCACTGGCACGTGAGAGCACAAGCTCATGATCTCTCCAAGATGTAGTGTTGGACCCTTCAATCAGGCAGATGGCTGTGTTTGTTTTATTCTTGTACAAAAAAAGAAATATGTAGCAGCAACTGTGTGTAGCATGAGTTCTCATCAGTTTGTCTGTGTGCGTTTCCAAATAAAAAGGGCTACCGTTTTTTATCAGAAACATAACTTGTATTTATTTTTACCGTGTTAGTACTGTGAGTATTATTTTTTTTTGGACACATGATGAAATATTAAATGCATTTGAGAATAACAACCTTACTCTGGTCACTTTTCAATCCTGTACATTTACACCACATTAAGATAATTTTAACACTATTGCCACCTTGTGGTAAAGCAATGTTATCAGGAGCCAGATCAGAAGCAAACAACAGATCAGGCATCACACACTAAACACATTCCAGTCATTAGATTTTTGTTTAAAATGTATTCTTGATTGTACTTAAGAACGCTAGATGATCATTTGGTGATCTCCCCAATGTAATAACTGATTAATTTAAGGTACAGCGTGATAATGATAATAGTATAAGCAAATTAATGAATTGAGTTATTATCTCAGCACTGTCCATAGTACTGTACTGCATGTGTAGCCTGATTAATGGTTGGCTGATATATGTCTTTGGATCATCTACCCTCCACTTCTCCTGTGGGTAACATGGCCACATTAACCTGTTATGTAGTCTAGGAGCAAGAGTTTGTTGTTGGGCCATTATCGATCCCCTTACACGATAGCTACGGCCCTGTGTATTGTGCATGTACCCTGTCGTCTCCAAATTCCCGGTTAAGTAAGTGTCAGTCAGTTTGTGTTAATTTTGATTAAACACAATTTTATTTGGGAATATGCACCATACAAACAGAATATAAACTGAAATACTTTTCTTAGATAGTTTTAACATAGAATCCACTCACAAAAACAATTATACAGAACTAACTACCAAAAATCAATCAAAAGGCAGTGGCTCTGGGGCATTTGGGGCACCAGGTGGGCCAGTTTACTGCTTTGCCCTGCCTGATAATCCAGCCTTGTGGGTAATCGAGACATGGATCCTACTGATGATCTACTAAATTAAGGTGTGAAATCATGTGTGAAATCAGCAGCCAAACCGCATGTTCAGGAATGTTTAGATAACCACATCACGTGGGGCAGGTCTGAATCATAAACTTGAATTGATAGAGCAGACATTTCCATTCAAATCAACCGATCACAAATGGCCAGGGCAGCTGGGGCCCCCGAGGGCTAACAAACTTTAATCCACAGCAATGGCTCAAAATGTGGCAACCACAGTGACCGCAACTAGAGTTTAGATTCTAGGCCCGAGCCCGAGCCCGACGTTATTTTCCGCCCCCTTCCTCGGAAATGAAAATGAAGAGGAATAATCCTTCTGGGAGTGAAAAAGGGAAGAGAAAAAAGTAGGATGATGAGAAAAGAAAGCAAGACAGTGGTAAGTAGAGCAGATAATGAAGATTACGTTTAACAGTAACTGTCTGAATGCTGTCATTTAGCCTTAACTAGCTAGTCTATGGGGGAGACACTTGAATAACTTTAGCTAGCTAGCATTAACGTTAGACTTAAAGGAATACGCCACCGTTTGTTGAAATAGGGCTTATCACGGTCTACCCTGGCTGTAGATAGGTGGGCCAACGCATTTTTTGTCTCAGTGCAAGTAATTAGGTTGTTTTTTTGTCTTTTGTTGGCTCACTTTTACTCACAACATGCTAACCGGCAACATAGGTTTCACTACGCTAAGCTAACTAGCAGCGGCACCGGACTAAAACAATGCATGCACAAAAAATGCGTTGGCCCACCTATCTACAGCTAGGGGAGACCGTGATAAGCCCTATTTCAACAAACGGTGGCGTATCCCTTTAAGGCGTTTATTCTTTCATGTTTTTGTTAACTAGTTAACCTAGCAAGCAGTCCGCCGCTGTGCTTGTTAGGTCCCCAGGGGACTGCAGCAGCAGCCTCAAGTGCGTGAAAAAAAAAAAGAGTTGCGCTAAAAAAGTCATGCTTGTTGCTTTAAAGCAGATATCTTCAACAGGGGGTCCATGACCCCTAGGGGGTCCTTGGAGTTACTGCAGGGGGGCCACCAAATTATTGTTGTTTGAAAGTTTCCAAGAAAATTAAAATTTGTTAACATGAATCTAACATATTACTGGTAAATATATATCAGCCTATATGTGAAACCCATTGATGATAAGTGTAGTGGTCTATAGGTTAGGTAGTCACTAAGATAGCCATTCACAGATATTAACATTTAACATGATTAATAAAATCATGTCAACAATTATTATTTTAATAGTTTAGTATTCTATGCAAAAACAGTATGTATAAAGGCTTTAGGCCGCCCTACATGTTATTGTCGGCCCAGTTTAATGCAACTTAATTTTTATACAATTTAATACATTTTTGGGGATGCGGTAGGGGGGTAAGTGCCTGCTCCGTCTCTCTTTCAGTTAAGGGGTCCTTGGCTTAAAAAACGTTGAAGGCCCCTGCTTTAAAGCAACACTATGTAACTGCTGTCCACTTAAAACGTCTCAGGCCTTGCTTTCCACTGACCCATGGGCGTAAATCTGATCTAACAGTAGGGGGGACACAATTTTTGAAGGGGACACAAATAATACAGCCATAATTATACTCGTAGAGGACGTGTACACAGAGGAAAGTCTTAATACTATCATTAGTGTAGCATGGAGACTGTACCATTATCCTTCTTTTCAGTGTTTCTGTTGATTCAATGAAAAAGCTGACTAAATTGACCAAAATATTCTTCTTTAAAACCATGCATTTATTTTTAAGTTGTTTACAATCAAGCCACAAAAATACCTTAAAACATAATGACTTATTTTGAAAAAGTGTCCCAATATAAAAGAAATACAATGCTTTTGTACACTTGCTAAATTAGCTGATCATAGCCTAATGTAAGTGAGCCTCTGGTAAAGCTCATCTGCTAAACCCTGACAGGACACACCTCCAAAAATATGAACTGATCTCAACACACTTACCTGTGACTCTACACCTGACTGTCCCTGGTCTCCCTGTTCTTCAGTTCTTTCTGTCTCTTTTGCCTGTGACATAGTGACCTTAGTATTTCCATAAGCACCCATTCTTAGAAAGATGTTACCAAATTGTCTTGATATGAGGATCTTATGTCTGTTTTTCTTTTCTCTGTCGTTTTATCTGGGCAACAACAACACAAATCTTTAAGATTGTCTAAATATGAGTTAGTTTCATAGGTTCACCATGTAGTCATATTATAATTGTAAAATGATCTTGCGTCCTCCACATAAATATTAGGTTTCGTCTGGGACAGATGATATATATTTAACTGATCAGCCACTTAACTTTATATTGAGAAAAACACAACTGTAGATCTTCAACACACATAACGTTAGGCTTATCGCCGTGGTAATGTTAGTTGTAGTATTAACAAAGCCGGTCTACGGAAAGCCATTCCACTCCCTATTCAGCCCCATTGTACCGAATTTGTTTGCAGTTCCACCAGAGTTCCACTGGGGGTGATCGTGGTCCAGTGCAAAATGAATGGGACTCTATGGAGCTAGACGGCTAAATTTGTCTCTTTCGCCCGATTGTTGTTGAGAAACCTTAGATTTGATTGTAGTTTTTACAAGTTCAACATGGGTTATACGTCGAAAGTTGAATGAACGAGTACTAACTTATCCTTTTGATTTTTTACACGGTGAGTCGTTGTTGCCCATAGCACGCTAGCATTCTGCTAATGAATGCTGATTGGTCAGTGAAGGACTGATTACGATCGGAGATCCCGCTTGACGGCATCCAAAGCAGAACCAGAATGTCAGAGTGAATATTTCGGCGTGGTCTTTAAAACATCAGCAAACCTCTTTCTAGCACGTGTACTGACAGGGAGAGTCTTACCTGTCAGCTGTGTTGTTGATGCCTCGAGAGAAAAAAGGAAGCAACTCAGAGCTTGCCGTAAAGCAGTATCTCTGGCCGTATATGTGTATGACGTCATTGACATTTTAAAAGGCTTTTTAGAACAAAAAAGCCGCTTTAAAAAAAATCTAACACCCAGCAGTGTGTATTTTCTTAGCCTCCCCTTTTGAATGCAACATTCAAATTACTAGACAAAAAATGATATCCTGAGAAAAGTGGGTTTTGAGGGGTATAGCTCCATAGAGTCCCATTCATTCTGCACTGACCTGTGAGCGCCCCCTATATGGAACTCTGGTGGAACTGCAACCAGTTCAGAAGCCGGAAGTAACGAGAGAGTGAAACTTCTTCCCTTATTAGAAATTCTTTGGTATTATCAGTCTATGTGGGTGCATTTCTATCCAACAAGCTATTAAACAAGCTAGCTAGGTAACGTTACATTATACTACACCAACATAGCAAACTTTTTTGTCATGACTAATTCATTAATTACTCAGCATCATTTCTATTTGAGAAAAGAAAAACTTCATCCGATGTTTAATCTGAATAAAATAGCCTTGAACCGCCTACTTCATTCCTGTCACTACCCGATGTGACTGTGAGTCTAGTGCATGGGTCTAGTGCAGATCCTAACTACAGCAGTCAGTGGACCAAACCACTGTGAGGCAAGGGAGGGGGAACACTAAATGTTTCTAAACCTAAAAAGCATTTTATTTTATTTTATAATTTTTAGGGGGGGGGACAACCTTTAGATGGGGGGGGGGTCCTGACCCCCCCGACCCCCCTGGGATTTATGCCCTTGCACTGACTTGTCAGTCTGTTCAGAAAACATGCCCAGAGGTTACGGTTTCTTTAACCAGACTACAGGCCTATATCAGAGGGGGGCTGATGACGACTCTCTGTGTGAGACTGTTAACGAATCCTCCAATGTGGGGAAATATATCCAGTGGCAAAGTAAAAACCAATTCTCATTGAAAGAGGGGCCTCTTCGTTTCACAACAGAGGAGCTAGTTAAATACCCCGCATCAGCAAGAGACTCTGTAATAGGTGTTTTTTATGACATGTTGTGCAGCAGATTGACTAAAAGACAATAGCACCACGAGAATGGCTGTTATAGTCATTATCAACCTTGATAAATTGTAGGTAGGATATTTGTTTTCACACTTTTTCAAAATGGTAATCCACTACATTTAATGTATTGGTTTGTATACATAACCTATTAGATTGCGTGTTTCCCTGTGATGGGCTGTAAAGCACTGTGCGCTTTTTGCCATAGTGGACCTGTAGGCTACTACTTGCACGTGCGTGCGTGCATTCGTGTGTATGTGGGTAGGGGATGGAGGGGGGCCCATTCCGATTTTGTGTCCAGTGCCTATAGTCATGATAATCCGCCCCTGCCCAAAGTTGTTTTTAAGAGCAAGAAAGACTTTTTTTCAAGCTGTTTGATCGCACTTGGGAGAAGCTTACCTTCATTGGCAATATTAGTTGATTGTTCGTGGTAATATATCATATGGTAACGATTTAGCTATAGTTCGACGTCGCTTGATCGTCCCGGGAGGACGTCCAGCAGGCGGCCAGGTAACGTCACTGCAAGACTTTCATTTTGGAACTGTTTTTGAACCATAACGCGACGTCTTGATTGGACGTTCAAACAACGGACACTCAACGTCTCAATGTTTGCTGGGATTTCTTTTCTATCCAGTACAGCTCTGTGCTCTGTATCCTCTGCAGTCTGCTTCAGCAAAGTGTAGGCATCACTTCTCGTCCTTCCTTTGGTGCCCATTCCGGCGTCATGTGAAAAGGGTTCATAGTGTTTCTCTCGCCCTAGACCGGGACCTCCTCCGTCTAGCTCATTCGTCAGTGTCGAGACGTCTACTCGCCCCGGTTGTCCCGGTGGGGTAGTGCCCCTGTCCCCGGTTCATCCCGCATCCTTCGGCGTGCGGCGGAGCGGAGGATGAGCGAGCAAGGGAAGGGCTCGGCACCCGCCTCTGCCGCGGCCGCGGCCCCAGGGTCGGATACTTACAAAGGCTGGCTTTTTAAATGGACCAACTATTTGAAAGGGTACCAGCGGCGATGGTTTGTCCTCAGCAATGGCCTGCTCTCATATTACAGGTAAATTTTGAAGACACAGTGTGCAATATATCTTAAAATCAACGCCAATTGGGCGCTCAGCGAGTCATATTTCTGTGTCGGCGCATCATGACTGCTGGCTGCCTCAGCTGGCTAGCATCAGGCTAAAGCTAGCTGTCAAACGGGCAGAATCAACTGTCTGTTTACTTAGCTAAAGCTGACCGTGACAAAAACGTGGATGTTTTTACTCTGACTGACTGTATGTTTCAGGAAGGCACTGACGCACACATACATACATACATACATACATACATACATACATACATACATACATACATACATACATACATACATACATACATACACACGGCAACACTAGCAATACGACTTCTAATTCAATAAAGTGTCATAAATGCGTCTACAGTTGGTACAGACGTTAACGTTAGCTAGCAAACTAAGCTAGCCCGCTATATAGCCTCAGTCGATAACAGCTGTTCGCTCCTCAGTGATACTACAACAGGTATTTAAACATGTAGCTAGTAAAGTCGACGTCCTAATTATCTCTTTTTATGTCAATGTCACCGTGTCAAAATTGCATTCCTTATGAACGTCATGTATTATTATTTCTGCGAAATGCATTCATTCATCGTTACCGAGCCAAGCTGCTCCATATGATCACTGTAACGAGATGCAAGAAATGGTCGCTATCATCTGTCCTCACTCTGATCACGCAGTTGCTAGATGCGAGCTAACATTAGCTTTACAATAGCCACCTGTGGCTGACGTGCTTCTTGCAAGGGGAGTCGTGTTTCTATATGGTGTAGAGGCACCATAAACGAATCATAAAGCATGAAAAACAACATGTAGTCCTTCTCCCAGCACTAAACACATTCAGTGTGCCTCAACACATAAGAGTCCTGTATACTGTGAAGGTTAATGAAGGTCTGATTAGACTACTAGGTCATATTAGTAACAATTGAGTATTTAAGTCTTGTTTATTTAACGGCTAAAAATAAATCCAAACTAAATTTTTCACAACAACTTATTCATTGTCAGATGATGTCTAATGTACTGTGCTGTGAATTAACTGTTACATGGTCTAGTCTGAGGAAGTTCAGTATTGACTTTGGGACCAGTAGCTACAGTATTTGTGACAAAATAGTCTCAACTTTAAGTTCCACTTTCTAGCATTTTCAGAGCTTTCACCCAAGACAGCCTCTGGGTTGTGATTATTTCGTCACACCAGAGCTTGGTACTTTTCATTGCTTCCATTGCTGGGCTCTTGCATGTTCAGTCAGCTGGCTTGCTTGAACTTTACTGCTTTTGTCTATTTAAACTTAATATTGATTATCATTGTGTTTGGTGCCAAAATGTCTTTTGAAATGATGTCCAGAATATCATTTCATGAATCGGCCCAACATTTGGACCTTTTGTACTATGAGATGGGTATGAAGCAATTCATGATGCCACACCAGGAAGCCCCAAACCACCTGTATATACTGTATGCATGGTCCACATAAAAGGAGAGATGAAGTATTAGTTGCAACAGTTGTTGGTTTACCCTGTATGACCCAGGTTTCTTAATGAAATGGTTCACAGCAGAATGAAGGTGCCCACTGGAGTTAACCTTCCTCTGCTAAAAGTACTATTTGTCAAAGCGGTGACTACATTTTAAGTTCCTTCACAAATTAGATATGATTAAAAATAAAACTTCTAGCTTGTTGTAAGTGTTAATGCAAGCTGTAATTACTTGCAGTAATAAAAATAATTCATGTGACACTAAGCCGATTCCTCAAGGATAATTGTCTTTTCAAATGCCATCTTACACTGGGAGGTTAAAGAGCAAAGTTGGCTGTGAAGCAGGAAGGGATTGACTGCGCTTGTTTAAATGCTCTTTTGCAAAGTGAATTATTGTTGGTATGGGGAGTTTGAGTCTGGGTCTTCTGACTGCTATGCACAATTTTGACTCACGAAGCTTCCCTGTAGCTCCAATAGTCATACAAAATGTAATCTTAATAAATATAATTTTTTTTTTTGATTGGATAGAGAACATTCTCTACTGATTGTGCTTGCAGAAAAATCTGATCAAAGCAACATGAAAATGCTACAGTCTACAACACACTTTTTTCTTTTGTTGTCAGCAGTGCAATTTGACACCGATATATGGTAGCAAAAGCCCTACTCCTGCTTGAGCTTGTGAAGAAAGGAAAGACGCCTGTTGCCTCTACCCTCTATTAATAGTCCATTATGTTGTAAGGTGACTGTTGTCCCTGAAGTAAAGGTAGCCCGTCGACACCTGAGCACAGAGGCAGTGAAGCGCACGAGTTGTCCCCTCCAATGATGTCTTCCTGGCAGAACACATTGTGTGTGTCTGACTCTCCAGGCTTTGTATTCCTCGGTCTGTGTCTCCTCTGGCCAACTATCTGCACTTCTATTGAGAGGGAAGTGAAAGGGAAACGGACAAATGTGACAACATTTTAGTTATACGGTCTTCTTTGTATGTCAAGGGATTATTATGTCCTGCAGAACATTTTTTTTCTCTTGTCCTACAAATATGAGACGAATACACAAAGAAATATGCTTGTTGTAAATGGCCTTATACTATATTGCCACTGACTTTTATTACACTATAACAATAACACTCAAGTCTAAAGTTGCTGCTCTTACACTTAAAGGTCCCATGGCATGAAAATTTCACTTTATGAGGTTTTTTAACATTAATATGAGTTCCCCCAGCCTGCCTATGGTCCCCCAGTGACTAGAAATGGTGATAGGTGTAAACTGAGCCCTGGGTACCCTGCTCTGCCTTTGAGAAAATGAAAGCTCAGATGGGCCGATCTGGATCTTGCTCCTTATGGAGCAAGGTTACCTCCTCTTTCTCTGCTTTGCCCGCCCAGAGAATTTGGCCCGCCCATGAGAGAGAGACATCATGGCTTGCACCAGAGCCTGTCTATGGAGAGCCTGTTCACTCTATCTCACTCCCTATTAGCCCCATTGTACCAACCCGGAATTTTCCCGAGAGTGGAAGTTCTCCCCTTATTAGACATTCCCCCCCCCCCATCCTCTCATCCTCAATAGCATTTAAAGCTACAGACACAGAAATGGCACATACTAAGGAAAGCTCATTGTGGGACTGGCTCTTCTGTGTTGAGGCATGAACCTCTGTATATGTGCGCCTGCTCTACCGACTGAGCTATCCTGCCCAATAGTTCCTTTTTTTAAGGATTTAAAAATGTCACTTTGGATAAGTGTATGACAGGATTCGATGGATAGACATTGAATTGTTTAAATATCATAAGAGAATGCACTTTAAAACCCTAGCGACCCTTGTTACATCAGATGTAGCCCAACATGCATTGATCAGTTGTTTGAGTTGCAGTGTTCAGTATTTGTTTGCCCTTTTTAAAAGGCCAGTTTGTATTTCTGATGAATCAATAGTGACCGACTGCCAATTAGAAGCCTCACCAATAACCTGAGAGATCACTTTCATTTCCAAGGGCTTAGTTCTCTAACTTGTACAAGAAGCCAAAGGGCAATTGAGGACCATAATCGATGTGTTGACTCTGGGCGGACCAACACACTCAGCACTTACGCCTGTTAAAGTGGAATGAGTTTTACAGAGATTCAACATTGCACTTGTTATTGATTGCTTTTGGCTCTGACACTGCATGGCTGGCTGTTTTTTATACCACATCAGCCTTGTGTCTGGTCCTTTTTTAGTTTAAATCATCCGAAATAGCCTTGTCAGGACATACAACACGATCTTTGTCCTCTCTCTCTCACTGAATTTCTTTTACATTTTTTATTTCTTAATTGACTTTTCCTCCCAGTTTTAATACTCTCAGCATTACTTACTCACCTCTTAAAGTAAATCCATCTTGGGGCTTTAGAGTAGATTACGGGGCATTAAAGCTTTGAGTGTTATTGAAGCTGCCATATCCGTGAATCCAGCCTTGACTTTCATAGTAGAGTAGGCCTGCCACGTAACATTCTCACCTGCGGGATAGTAACCAGATAGTAGCAATTTAAGTGCTCAGTGGGGGTTTGGCACCATTTGTGTCCCTTTGGTGAGTCAGGTTATTGTGTTACTGCTGGCACACTCAGCTCCTGGGTGCAGGGAGGCGTGGTGGGAGAGTGGTGAGCTAGCCAACCTTGGGCCCAGCTGGAGGGTAGAACTTGGCCGAGAGAGAGAGAGAGAGAGAGAGAGAGAGAGAGAGAGAGAGAGAGAGAGAGAGAGAGAGAGAGAGAGAGAGAGAGAGAGAGAGAGAGAGAGAGAGAGAGAGAGAGAGAGAGAGAGAGAGAGAGAGAGAGAGAGAGAGAGAGAGAGAGAGAGAGAGAGAGAGAGAGAGAGAGTGTGGTCTTTGTGTTTTTATATGAAGGTCAGAGCAGTCGGGTGACGTTGGAGAGAGCAGGGAGTCTGGCCACATTCTCATTGTCTCAGTCTTTTAGCAGGTCATGTCATGCTGTCCATGTTGCAGTATCATTGCTTTGTTTTTTTTTGTCTTATATTTCCTTTCTGTGTTCAGTACGACACATTACCCAGCTGGCTCTCTCCCTCCATGTCTTGTGATATTTCTGCCCCAAGCCACAGCAAAACCTATCTACATTCTCATGCTCTGGGTACTGTGTCCTATTTCCTCTGCCTGTCTGTGTATGCCTCCTCATGCTTATGGCCGTCTGTTCTGTGTTGTTCACTGGTTGTTGTTCTGTCAT
Organism: Perca fluviatilis; assembly: GCF_010015445.1. NCBI lineage: Eukaryota > Metazoa > Chordata > Actinopteri > Perciformes > Percidae > Perca > Perca fluviatilis. The sequence goes on from NC_053117.1 coordinate 19,459,477, forward strand.
TACATGCTCCAGATCGGTGGATTTGTGTTTTATGAGGATATGTGCACAGGGGACTGACAGGTAAAGCACTGCAATTCTCTCCTGGCTCAGCGCAACATGCAGAGCCCTCTCATGTCCTCAGCTACCCCCACTCACCTTCGCCCCTCTCCTACTAGTCCCTTAATGCCCCTGTAGTCTCTCTTTCCCAGCTTTTGTAGTTTCCTTGACTGTATATTTTGTGGACTTTGCATGGCCTCGTCTTCCCGCAGGGCCGAAGTGATCAGTGTGGATTTCATCTTACTTTTCAGCAGCACACTCAGTTTGTTGACCCACTTACAGCCAGGACTCTGCAGCTGAGCTCTGGCTGGGCAAGGCTGGAAACTGGGCTGTTGAGGGTTCCTGCCCACCCTCCACAAGGCTTCGCATGCCCACAGTGAGGTCTCGTCTGCACAACTGATGTGCACAGAGCGCCGGCGGAAGAGTGGTACACTGAAGCGCTTGTTCTGGATTGGCATTAAAACAAGACTTGACATCAGCCAGTAGAAGCAGTGTGACGGAAACCACTGCCTGGCAGAACTTATAAATACTCTTCAACCTCTGACTTAATAAGGCGGCAGCCACTTTGTCAGTGTCAGCTGAGAGTGGATCTGGTGTAGAGTTTAGTGCTGCTGAGAGGCAGCTGCTCGTGGCAGTGAGGGCTCACAGAGGATGGATGAAGGAATCTCGCACAAATACAGATGCATCCACATGATTGTATGGCTGCATGCTTCAAAGTGGCTGTTTCTTAGAGTATGGATGGGCACTCATGTGACACTGAGGGTTCAGGATGTGTTTGTTCATTGTGAAACAACAACCACAGCACGTGATTTTGCTGATTAGTTGCTGTTCTGTGGTTGAGGGCATTAATGAGCAAAATTAGCTGTCTGTGGCTGGAGTGAAGACCTGCATACGCTAGGCTCTCTGTGTGACATGATGTTCCATCTCTGCTCTGCGCCTTAGCTTGTCTAACCGTGACAGAATGTCAGCTTCCCACCACACAATTGTTAACGTTTTTCTTAAATTTTCTTTTTTTTTTTTTTCAGTTAATCATGTTAGTTGTAGTATCTCTGTTCTATCAAGAACCTTATTTAAAAAATTGACACATGATGTAGAATAACTGTCTCACAATTATGCTACTTAATAAAAAATGTTTTTCTGTTTTAGATGATGTACAACAGTATTGACATGTTTGCTGCATTTGTTTTATTGGAAGATGCTTTTGGAAACATACAGTCTATACATTTGCACATGTCTTGCTCTTTGTTCTAATCTCTTGCTCTACTGCTTTGGCTTTCTTCCCCGCTATCTTTTTTTCTTTTTCTTTTTTTACACCACCTCTCGCACTCTGTTCTTTCTTTGTTAACGCTGTTATTCATTGTTTGGTTTTATCCGATACAGAGGCTTGGAGGCAGACAATGGCCTTGTTATCTAGACTACTGTGGCCCACTTACTGTGCAACAGTTGGTCCTAGTGAAGGCTACATAGTAGCACACTCACAGCAGGGCAGGCGGGCCACGCAGAGAAGTTAAATCTATCAAATTTGTTTAACATTAACTAATACAAATTTAGGTTTCATGAATGTGCTACAGAGAAGGTGTGTGTTTAGTGAAATAACCAAGTACTTCCACTGCTGCATGACTTTCAAAGTAAAGTTTAAAATTGAATCTGTGGCATGTCTCTCTCCCTCATTGCCTCCCTGCTTGTGCTTATTGGCTGTATGAATGTCAATTGTAAAGGTACTATCCTACTTGCAACACAGTGATAAAAGATGTCCTAGAACAGTGTTTTTAGCTCTTTCTTGTTTCTCTCTCTCTTTCTTTCTCGGTCTCTTTCTCTGTCTGGTATTTTGTTTCAGGACGCAGGCAGAGATGGCCCATACGTGCCGTGGAACAATCAACTTGGCCACAGCACACATCGACACAGAGGACGCCTGCAATATTGTCCTGAGCAGTGGTGGCCGCACTTACCACCTGAAGGCTAGCACAGAAGTGGAGCGGCAGAGATGGGTGACAGCACTGGAGTTGGCCAAAGCTAAAGCCATCCGCATGATGAACGATCAGTCTGGTAAGGGCAACTGGAGCGAGCAGCTACTTATATCGAAAACTTAATCTGCATGGAATGCTTTTTATAGCCTAAGTGCAAGCTGTAGGAGCGTAACACACCCATGAGGCACTGACATTAATGGTCAGAATTTGATCTTGATAAATATAGGCTGGGCTGATACAGTCATGGGTAAACATACAAGAGTGTGTTTATCTTGTGATTTACTTTGTTAGTTCCAAGATCCAGAGTGAAAGTTATGTTCAGCACTGGTTTAGTATGTTGAGCATAGAGACAGAGGACATTTAAGTCCCGCCCCCACCGGAGGGGAACAGAACCCTCCGCTCTTCATTGATTTGTATTGCGTGAAGGTTCCTCCTCGTCAATTTTGTCTGCTAGCAAACAACAGAAAATTGCCTAAAGGCTGCTGTGTGGTGATATGAACTATCAACAATGTAAAGAACCCATAAATTAAGTTTTTATAAGCTGCCGACCCGAAAAACTGTGTTTTAGTTGGTGTCAGGATCCGACAGTCTTCCCATTCTCCCTACTGATCCCTCACGTCTGTATCCACTTTTGTCTTCATAAAAGCAAATTTTTCCGGTCGGCAGCTTATAAAAACTTAAGTCATGAGTTATTTACCATGTTGGTAGTGAATATCACCACACAGCAGTTGTTAGGCTTTTTTCTGTTGTTTGCTAGCAGACGAAATTGACGGGATGCGCTCTGTCTCTATGGTCCTCCGATATTTGGATATATTTGAGTTTCCAGTGTCCCCTGGCATTTGATATTCAGCACAGCTGATGTTTCAGCTCACACCCTCCTTCTTGAATGTAATTCAGATGCCAGTGTGAACCAGGAGAGGGCAGCGCCGTCTGCCCAGTGGAGTTGGAAAACAAACCAGAGTATGCTAATGGTACCGTTAAAAACTGGGCTTCAATTCCACGAGGACTTACTCTTCTATAGTTGTATTAGGTGTTGCAGGTCAAAGGCTGTGGGAAAAGCCTGGGAGGACCATTTTTTCTTCACTTTTCACCCTGGCATCATCCCAAAGCCTCTCTCCCCCAGTCTATGCAGACAGGGTCTACAGAGACTGAGACAGGCTATATGTTCCTCTGGCCTCCATTTGAAAGTCAGCTCACTAAATATAGAAGGAGAGTGCTTTTTAGCTCACCACTGTAAGCAGGAGAGGAATGTTGGTACATTACTATTTGTAGGCTATTAAACTAGTACCTACTATACTGTCTGATTGTTTGTGTATGCAATATGCATATTTTCTGCAGCATGGTCTGTTGTCAAGTTCAACTACAGTATGACGATCCAGCTACACCACCACAATTCAATGTCCTTTTTAATATATTGTCCCCTATCTTTTTTTTTCCCACCTATGTGTTGAACAAAGCTTGCACCTTAAAGGAAGTCCATCAGGCACAAAATATACAGAAATATTTCAGAATCCAATAGCTACAAAAAAACATAGTGTATCTGTTTGAAATATAGTGAAGTGAACAGCAGCTGTTCCTGATACAGGTTTGATGTCAGGCAAGCTGTTCTTAGACCAAATGTGGTACCATAGCGATTGCAAGATGATGCTTTTCATGCCACCATTCTTAGCAAGCTGTTGACATTTAAATGCATGAAAACAAACAAAGACACCTGCTTCTGTGTATCTTAGATTCTGTGAGTCGGCTGCCATCACACCAGGTTCACTTTTACCTTCATTGCACGTTGTAGATTTTAACACATTCAGAACCTCTTAAATACTTTGTTTAAAACACACAATTTTAAATCTGTGGTAGTTATTGTATCAGTGCTATAATTGCTTGCCATGCATTAGACAAAGCTTAGAGAAAGAATGTGTGTGTCTTTGTGTTTTTCTAACATTTCCTTTCACAGCTAATCTGTCTGTGGGAGGAGGATTTCAGAGAATGTGAGAAAAGCGACATTGTATGAGTCTGTCTACATAAAATGAAGTATTCATAAAGTATTCATGAAGTATATTATGTACTGTATAGTGTTGTTGCAACTGAGAGTAATGCTTCCAACACCTTACTAAATGGCTATATATGTTGATCATTTTGCCATCAGGCTCTTTCAGAGCATCTTTTTTTTTTCCCATGGTGTTAGACAAACATGGAACCGTGACATTCATTAACCTGTCCTCTCCTCTCCGTCAGTGGAACAAAGCGCTCCTATCAATCTCCTCAGCACAGAGAAGGAGCACAGTGTAAACCCTGGGCACATCATGTGTGTAGATAGCGACCAAAGTGCTTCTATCTTTTCATCTTAGCCCTAGAAGCAGGTTTTAAAATCTTAAATGCGGTAATGCGCTGTGAGACTCCTGTTTCAATTCAAATCTCAAGTCTCTCTTTGTCTCTGAGCCATGAGATTATTTGTATGTACAACTGACCTGAACCCTGAATCAATTACGTGAATTTCTCATTAGTACTGGTGTCACATTTGCAGCCTTTCCATTTATAAGCCTTCTCTTGTAAATTGCCTGTTCCTCCACGAGTGCATTTTGTTCTAATTTAGGTTTAGATTGGATTTCTAGCAGCTCACTTAAGCTACTGCCTGCAGTATGGGGCAAAAGTTCAGCAGGTGGCAGTGTTTCACTTCACTTCAACATGATCTATTTTATGGGTTCCCTGCCTTGTTTTTGCCACTGCTTGTGAAAGTGAGCTCACAGCCCGTTGAATCACTGGTTCCAGTGGTGGCTTTAATATGCGTGTCTGGCATGCGCTCCTATTTAAATTCAACACCAGTAAAATTTGCTTAGATGGTGAATTTTTGTGGAAACTGAAGGTTTAGTAGAAGGTGGTGGAAAAATTGAGAAATTCATAACTGCTGGAGCCTGTCATCCAGTTAGTGGTTTCTCTGGGTGTAGCTGAGGTTAAAACCGATACAGCTGAAGTAGGCAGGAAAGTAATAGCAGCAGCTACAGACCCAGAGTAGAAGCTCTCTTCTGGCACCTGACCCTGATGTGCCCAGCATGCCAGCTGATGTGTATCTTGAGTTCAAACAACAGTGCATTGAGCTGCATCAGTGTTTACTGACAGTTCTTGGGTGATGCTTCACTTTAACTGACTTTGGTTATATGTGTGAGTAAACTGGTATTCACAAGATTTACTTGTAGGGGTTTGGTTACTACAAATATTTATCCTCTTGTTTGTGTTATTTTTCTTTTATTCTTTTCCTGTATCTTTCGCTTTTCTTCTTTTATTTCACATCCTAGCTGCAATTGTACCTTTACAGTAAAAGGTAGAGCTCTGTCCATGGTCCTGAAACAGAATATCAACATTAGGACAGCCTCCCAAAACAAGCTTCATTTGTCGTGTTTTTCCACCCCTCCTGGTCCTGACTGTTTTTTTTCCCCCTTACATTCGCTCCAGCACTCGCTCTTCCTCTCTCTTCTAGTCACCCTCTCACTCGCTGTCTCGTTTTCCCACCCCCTCCCTCTTTCTCTCTCTCCTCCTTTCTCTCAGAAAGCCATTTACTCTGCTTTTTTTATCCAGCAGGGGTTTTAGTTCTGAATAGAATGACCTACTGCTTTCTCCAACTCTTCCCTCTTCCCTCTTCACTCGTTTCTTTTGCTTTAAACATTCTATTGTCCTGCAAAGTCTGGAGGGAAAAATAGAGACGGGTAGAGACGCAGTATTCCTCTTGTAAGTATCTGGCTTTTCTTCCATTTACGTTGTGCTCAGGAATGTGTGTGCGCATGTTTGTGTGCATACATGTGTATCTGGTTAAGATGATTAGATGCAGCTGTGTATAAATGGTGTACCTTATATTACAGTATATTGGTGAATATTGGCTGATTTGTAGTGGACAAATCAAGGATATTTCCAGTGTTAGACAGAGGGTGTATACAGTAGACATCTGAGCTCATTCAGGTGACAAACTCCGCTATGAAATTGGAAACCATTATTAAAGAATTATGTTTTGTTTTTTTTAAAGAAATTATTAATTAAATAAAGTAAGTAAGTAACATGTAAAAATGTCCCTCCATTAACAGTGTATTTAAAACCTTGTTGAAGAATTTATTTAATGTATTGTTTTGCTCTCTTGTAAACAAATTTTCCAATGTGAAAGCGATGAATCTCTCTGGGCAGGGCAGAAGACTCAATTTGTAAGACTGAGTGTTGGCTGCAGTTAGTTTCACCAGTTTACATGGCAAAAAATAATGATTTACTAATAAAGTAACATGCATTCTGATGACATCTGTAAAATAGAGTCTGGCTGAAAAGATTCACACTAGCTCTATTAATCTAAATGGAATACTGGATTTTTTTGTTTTTTAACCTGCACTATTTTCTGAGCTTGCAAAAGGATGTTATGAAATGACAGATGGCATCCTTATCATCCTCATCAATTAGCTCTGCAGGGGCTGTGTATCGAATGCACTAGTCCATATTTGTCTTGGATGTAAAAGCGTGTGGCAGCAGAGTCCGATTTGCTTGATCAGCTCAGTCCCCAATGACTAGGGAGATAGGGATCAGAATCGGTCTTGTAACATAACAAACATCACTGCCAGATTTAGCCAAGCTCTTCACAGAGATCACAAACACTGTGCTGTCCAAGTATAAATGATCCTCTGGGTGCTTTTCTATCTCTTGTTCTTTTGTTTTTTCAGCCATATTTAACTTATTTCTCCATTTTTTGTCTCTTAAATCTGTTGTGACTGTAACAGCCAAGTGTCCCTTTGAAATTAAACCTTTGCTGGCTCTTAATGGATTTCACCTCTCTGAACTCACACTCCCTCTATAAACTGCACGTCCCAGCAACCATCGATCTTGGAGTTACATGCCACCTGCTTCCTCTCCTACTGGTCTGACTTGCTCTTAGAAACTCCATTATGTTTATGTTGTTGTTGTTGTTGTTTTTCTTACAGTATATTCTAAACAATGGAATAATCCAGCCCATTTTCTTTGTCCTGTTTCTACTGCCTGTTTTCTAACTTTAAGCTGCTGGGCATTTTCTCTCCTACATCTAAATTTTCACCTCCTCTCTCTTCTTGTCTTCTTGTCTTCCTCTGTATTTTGAAACCACACAGGGCTTAAGTATATTAAATGGACTCTAAAACATCCCACCAATAGGTGAGTGCTGTCTGGACAGAATAGGGATGGCACTTCCATCTTATGCTTATCATGCTAAGACAGCTTTCTTTTTCACTGCACTCAGTCTTCTGCTGAGGTGAAATCACACACAAGCACATGTGTTTTTGCATGTTCTTCCTGCTATTATGCTGCAGAAGTGGTTTGAGAAGTTGCGATTGATATTGTGACCAAAAGCCCCTATTCTCTGTGAAAGAGCAAACAAACTTTTTACAGCAGGCACATGCACAGATGGATCCCTGGGGATGCTGAAGTAGAGCTGGGCAATATATATCGATATTCTATCGATATCGTGATATGAGACTAGATATCGTCTTAGATTTGGATATTGTAATATCGTAATATGGCCTAAGTGTTGTCTTTTACTGGTTTTAAAGGCTGCATTACAGTAAAGTTATGTCATTTTCTGAACTTACCAGACTGGTAACTGGTCTATTATTTGCCTTTACCCACTTAGTCATTATATCCACATTACTGATTAAAAATCTCATTGTGTAAATATTTTGTGAAAGCACCAATAGTCACTACACACTACAATATCGTCTCTGTATCGATATCGAGATATTTGGTCAAAAATATCGTGATATTTGATTTTCTCCATATCGCCCAGCCCTATGCTGAAGTACCTGCCCTTTTGGCCTCTGACTAGATACAGTAAGTGCAATTTTTGCAAGACTATTTCTATTTTAGTTTTTTTAAATTTGGCCCATGGCATCAATTCTCAATTAAAAGACCGCACTATCCCCTGCCTCTCACAGCCACCACAGTTAACGCATGCAAATCAAGCACCCTGTAGAGAAGCATCCAAGTCTCCCTGAACTGCCTTCATTGGTGACAGCCAGCCAGCTAACAATAGTCTTTCCCTGCACCCATTTAATCGGCTGATAATATTTGTTGTGGGTGTTTCCTTTAGGAGGGAGACCTGGGTTCGAATCCAACTGTGATACATCAACCAATGTGTCCTTGAGCAAGACACTTAACCCCTACTTGCTCCAAAGGCGTGCGACCTCTGACATATAAAGCAATTGTAAGTCGCTTTGAATAAAAGCGTCAGCTAAATGACATATAATGTAATGCTGCCAAAGCCAGAAAAGAAAACAAGAGATCCAACTGTGTGATAATAAAAAAAAAGATGACAAATGTTTACGTGTAGATGTTGTTTAAAAAAAAAAAAAAAGTTATAGTCGGCATCATGTCAAAAGTCTAAAGTGATTTCAATATCCATAGTCAAAATGTTATATACAGCTCAGATGTATTGACAAATTTGTGATATATAAATGTCAATAAATTCACGTAGCTACTCAATAAATAATTGTAGCCCTTATTGTCCCAACTGTTATTCTGTCAATCTTTGACCAATATGACTGTGAAATGGGTATTAAATTGCATTCAATATGATATTAAAAAGGTCTTTAAAAAGTTCACCTTTTCCACTTGAGTACATGCCCCCCCCCCCTAAAATGTGTGTGCACATCCCTATTTTACAGTTAACTTGAACCTTTTTGGGCACATGATTTTGATTTAGTTTGAGTCTTTTTTCTTAATAAAAATGTATATAAGATTTTGTCACGTTATAGTCATTTATTTATTTTTTCTTCTAGTTTTAGTCAACAAAATTAAAAATCAAACAAAAAATCAAAAAGGGCTGATTATTAATTTTATGTCTTTTAAGCTTTCTGAGGTTAAAGCTGTTGCCATCTTTGATGTAGACAGTTGTTATGGTTATAGGTATTGTTCTCATCTGTTGTGAGGTTAGTGGAAAAAGGCGTTGTTTACCTGTTTATACTAGACTATAATGGTTCTCACACACACTACCTCTGCTTCTTGACAGTATGACAGGAACACATCAGAACACCAATTAGATGAAATGGTGTGTAAAAGTTGTTTGTTCTTTTTTTTTTTTTTTTTTTTTTAGACCAAAACTAGGAGAATATAGTTGTAAATAACTGGAATTATTCTTTTAAATAGAGGCCACATGTCTCAGAATATAATATTATGATAAATAATTTTCCTTTCTGCTTGATTATAAATGTGGGATTCTAAACTAGATAATAGGTTTGAATATTGTGCTTGTATTAGTCTCTTACATGACTGTTTTGGTATTGGACCATTGTTTACTCAATTTAAAGGATCTATAAATTATGTTAATTATGACACTATACAGTCCGTGAACAGAGCTATTGCTAGAGCTAACACTGCATTGTTACAGGATCCATACTACATTACTAGGATTATTGTGCTGTCCTTTGTTGTACAGGATTTTTGTCTGCTCTGTAGGACTCAAATGTGTCCAGTGACCTGCTGTATGCTGCATGAAACTTGAATTCATTATTATGCTCACATTGTGTCCCAGTCGACACCCACATTTTCTCTCTGTCGCTCGCTCTGGAGCTTTTCTGCTTTATCAGCAGCGAGGCGAAGTTGAGAAATTTAGAATGTGGATACAAGCAGGTCATTAAGCGATCAGCTAGGACAATAGAGGTTCAGTATTCAGGTTTTCCATTTTCTTTCGTTTTTTATCCTCTTAGTGGATTTCTGTGTTGTAACACATCTTTTTCGCTGGTCAGGTTTAGCTCTTTATGCCAACTAAGAGTGTTTTTTCCCACAGCACTGCAATCTGCCAAGTGGGCTGGATACTGTTATGTTGTTGTCGAAAGGCCACCAATGTTGAAAGCTCTGTTCTCTGTAAGCAATATTAATTTAAACTTTCCATCTGGCATTTTGTGCCACAGGCAGTGAGTGATAAAAACAAACGTTCTAATTTCTTTTAATGAAGTTTAATTAAGGTTCCCTTCAGCCAAGCTCTTGGTTCAGTACGTGATGCTAGTATAGTTGGGCTTAACATAAGAAGCTAAACTATTGGTGCACAGTGTGAGACTGAATGGCTTCATTTGTGTTTGTATCCATTTTAAAACAGTAGTCTGGTCTGTGGCTTACAGACTCTCTAACTGATGGTGAAGAAGCTTATTCTAAAAGTATTAGGAAAAAGAGGGAAATGGAAACATGTTTTGTAATTATTTTATGTCGTCTTCTGTGCTTTCACACACCATTCTTTCCTTTCATTTAGTTCTTGTGTGTGCCTTTTCTGTTGGCAAGAGCAGAGTCAGGGTTTGTAGCAGCATCGGTCATGGGATTGGGAAAGAAATTGGTGATTGGTTGTCTCACAATGTGATAATGTCTCGCACGTCTTTGGAAACACCTGACCTCAAGCCTAATAAACTGTAGCCTACATGTAAGACATCCCACAAATATCACTGAACTGAAAGTATTCTTTAATGAGCAAATGTTCAAAATAGTGCTCATCTCTGCAGCTCTGGTCAGCAGCCATGGAAACATTTAGTAGAGGTCATTGCTTATGAGGATGGTTTATCACATCTTCAATGCGAGATTTGTATACTTTTTGAAAAGCAAGGCTGTTGATACTAGGGATTGACCAATACTGGTTTTACAGGGCCGATACCGATTATTAGTAGTTGATTAAACCGATAACCGATATTTTCAAAGTAGAAATGCTACAGCGTAAATAGCTCAACCAACTTCAAGCAGAGGATGAGACGCTTCTGCTCGAGGCTCCTGCATGTCAACAGAGGCGAAGGTGATGAGTGTTGATTGGCTATTACTCGTATAACCTATAGCCGATCAGATGGTGTTGTGGGCGGGACATTAAGTCAAACTCAGTGGTGAGTGAAGCGGAGCAGATGGACACAGAGTAGTAGCGGAGCCAAAGTAGTGCACTTTTTCTTTAATGAACTTTATCGGTTATCAATCAAATAAAATGCCGAAACAGATAATCCAGGGCCGATAATCGGTCTATCCCTAGTTGATACTTTAGTAGCATCTTCATTCAGAACATAAAAAAGGTTCCATTTACTGTTTGTCTGTCTGTAGTAGATACTACACTATTTTGTTTTTGTTGGAGCATCTGTATTTGCATATGAATGAGAAAAACTATTTTTACCACCATTACTTCTACATGCTTTAAGACACGTGCAGGGATATTTCTGCAGACCCCTTAAGCATCAACATTTCAAAGACACCACTCACAGTGCCAACACCAACAACTGCCACGCAAAGATGCTACCTGTTCTCAAGTTTATGACAAATAAACTTGTCAGTGATGACTAAGTGCACTCAGGGCTGGATGATTAATTGTCCCAGCATTTTGAGAGTCAGCTGTAATTTCACTCTGCTGCTTGGGGCATTGACATGAAGTGTTGTGTCTTCTTGTGATAACTAAATCATCAACTTGATGCATGGTTTCTCTACTATGAGCCAGTGCAGGCTGACACAGGAAGCAAGTACTCTTAACTCTTACATCTTGTGTTAAATTAAAGATCTTCTACCTCCTTTGGATAAGCTGGTTGTTTTTTGCCACAGGAGAAGCGACCGTTCATTAGGAGCCCTCAGTTTCAGCTTGTATTTCACTGCAGTCGATAGTCTTTCTGAGTAACAGTGAGGCAGCACAGTGTCTAGGATAATATGGTATTTTGGCATGGATCAATAACATATATGTACTGCTGCTGGAATTGACACAGTACAATATTTTAAAAAGGGTGTGTGACATCTAAAAGGTAATTTTCCTGTTAAAATGACTTCCTTCCCACGGTTAAACAGTTTTCTTGAGCTGTTTGAGCTGGTTTTAATAAGCTTGGTGCTTATGTATCAGACTGTTTAGAGTGTTTGGGTTTCTGGATCTTAATGCCGTAATTATGGTCTTTAAACACCCTCTTTCTATTTAGTTTGTCTTCCAGAGGGTTTGGCCTTCGACTCTGTACTCCAGTAACTAATCAGGGAAATGTAGGGCTAAATTTCAGCTCAACTTTGGGATTTCAAAAGAATATCATGTACTATTTGGTGCAACTTAGTTTCACTCCAATGTCCATGATTGTTTTTAAAACTACATCCCTCTTATGGAGATATTGTATAGATTGGAGTCACCTATATTTATAAATTTAGGGTGCAGTATTTGCTCTAATGTTTCAACTTCTAAAAGGAAAATGGCGTAAATATAATTTAGATGTACAGTACAGGCCAAAAGTTTGGACACACCTTTTCATTCAATGCATTTCCTTTTTATTTTCATGACTATTTACATTGTAGATGCTCACTGAAGGCATCAAACCTATGAATGAACACATATGGAATTATGTACTTAACAAAAAAGTGTGAAATAACCGGAAAAATGTCTTATATTTTAGATTCTTCAAAGTAGCCACCCTTTGCTTTTTTATTAATAAGGAAAAAATTCCACTAATTAACCCTGACAAAGCACACCTGTGAAGTGAAAACCATTTCAGGTGACTACCTCATGAAGCTCATTGAGAGAACACCAAGGGTTTGCAGAGTTATCAAAAAAAGTAAAGGGTGGCTACTTTGAGGAATCTAAAATATAAGTAAGTAAGTAAGTAAGTAAGTAAGTAAAATTTATTTGTATAGCACATTTCACAGATAAAAATCACAAAGTGCTTCACAACGAAATGCAATTCAACACAAGAAGTCACAATACGAGCACATTGAAATACTAAGACATGTTTTCAGTTATTTCACACTTTTTTGTTAAGTACATAATTCCATATGTGTTCATTCATAGTTTTGATGCCTTCAGTGAGAATCTACAATGTAAATAGTCATGAAAATAAAGAAACACATTGAATGAGAAGGTGTGTCCAAACTTTTGGCCTGTACTGTATTAGAACTATAACTACATATATAGTGTATAATTATGTGTCCTACTTAATAATTGTGTAGTAGTTTACAACATTAAATCGATTACAGCAGTATTTCAGTTTTAACAGGCCATTCAGCACCACAACAGTGACATTATTTATCTCAGTTTAATCCATAGATAATAATGCATCACACAAAGCCTGCTGTTTTGACCATTCAGGTTGTGGCTCTCTTTGCATGGTTAAAGTATAGAAGAAAAGAAATAATGATGGTCAAGTATGAAATTAATTAAGGCTTCATGCTTCGACGTCCCCCTCGAACATGCCCCAGGACATTTAGGGGATGTTATTTATTTACAGTCCAACAATCTTTCCCTGTCAGCACTTCTCTCACCTCACTTACAGTCCACATCAGCCCTCCCGTTACCTGTTTTTGCTGTTATCAGATATTTTACAGAATTACTGCAACACAGATCGTACAGCCGACAAGCTTCATGTGATACTGCAGCAGTTTTCAATCAAGGCAGGGTTGGACTTGGTATACTGTGTATACAGCCTGATTCATATTCTATCCATGCTGTTGGCCATTGGAGAAGGAATTGGTGTTGCATCATGAAACAGTGACATCCCATGCTTTTCTTAAAGCCATGGCCCAGAGATATTCATAGCATTAGTGATACATGTAAGCTGTTTTCAGTGCAAAAAATAGATTTGTGATTAGGGAGAGGCTGCCTTCCTTTGCCTAATCACACAATTAGCTAAGGTGTAGGGTGTTCTGGCCAACTAAAATATAATTATTATTGTTAATAACACCCTAAAGAGTATGTTAAGGCTATGTTTTTTTAATACACCTCAGTACATGACATACTTTCTTGTGCTGGCTCACTTATATATGTTTGTCTGGATTAGTTATACATAACCAGTTAAAGATGTTGGACTTCTACAGTTTGAGCTGATTGGTTGGTTGAAAGTACAGTTAGATGTCATTGGTGGTTGTTGTTATTCTAAATTTATGATATTTTGATTATTTATTTACTGAAAACTGAAATGAGAGTATATTTAGATTTGAAGGGGGTTCACAATACTAGTAAGTTGATACATTTGGTTTATCGTCCAGCCTAAAGTCTAGATGATATGCCTGAAATTTCGATCATGTTAATATTAAAGATATTTTAAGTTATCGATAAACCACGGTCACAGTAACATAATCACATGCATTATAAAATAACCAACTTGATGTACAAAGCAATTACCTGTCTTCAATTGTTATGCATTACATGAGACCAAACTCTTCATATTGTATGTGTAAAACAAAAAGTTAAATAACTAATGTTGATATACTGTGTGTATATATATTTTTATAGCTTGCTCTAAATCATTAATTTGACTAGCAGAAATTTGTAAATTGATAACACGATATGGTCATACTGTACAATGGGATACAGCTGAAAGTAAATAAACTATATACAATAGGCCTGTCCGACCTAGAATTGGTGTAATGTACAGTATGTGATCACAGAAGCCCACAGTTAACTCTAGGTGTCCTTGAGTTACAGTACAGTGTGATATGTACACTGTCAGTAATATTGGAACAATGACCTTCCCCTGCTTTGAAAAGGGAGGGAGTGAGGCTTGTTATTGCAGTCCAAGGCTAACTACATTATGAATTGTGCTGTATTGGAACAGTGACACTGATCTGTCTGTGGGAGGTCAGATTTAAAGAGGTCCATCAGCGGCTGTTGTTCAGCACGATAAAGAGATTCTGACAGAGGATAACAGAAGGACACATCAATCGGAGGGAGTGGAAATACACATTTTATTGAAGGATTTTTTTATTTGACCTTCTGCTCTTGGTCTAGTGGCACCACCAGTTAATAATAAAATAGATAATAATGAAAAAGAAACTTCTGACATATTTTCATCTCTTATGTCTGATCATACACACATAAGCTCCTTGTGGTGTCATTTCGAGTGACATAGCCTTTACTTAAAACCATCTCTGCCATTTCGCTTTCCTAAAATAGTTGACTTTTTCTGTCAGGGAGGAGGTAACCGAGAGGAAGCAATGCATTCTGGTCTTAGTTGTGTTGATGACTGCTGGCTGCCGAGTCCTATCTCCTCTCTGCTTCACTCACTCTCTCTCTCCCTCCCTCCATCTCCAATCTGCACTGCACTGAGAGAAGCATGTGGAGGAGAATTGTAAATGTGCCGAGCTTTGTGAATGTGTGTATCCTGAGTGCGCATGTGTTTCCGGAAGAAAGGGAAGAAATGCACGTGAGGAGATAGGAATTACACGAGGGAGCGCCTGCATCGCTCCCCTGTCTGTGTACTGTATGTACTTGTGTGAGTATGCATGTATGTGCCTGCACGCTGCAATGCTGAACAGGGAAAGCCGCTGCCTCTGCCCCCCCCCTTGCTGGGATTATGTAGTGGCCCAGGGCAGCGTTGCGTCTCAGGGAACGTGGAGTGGGATCAGGCCTGCAGAGAGTGGGATGAAGGGTCGGAGCTGCTGGGAGCCGGGGATGGTCCGCTCCCTCTGCAACTCGGGCTGCCTGGGTAAAGTCAACCAGGGTCAGTACAGCTATGGCTAAAGCTATAAGACATTAGCATGGAGCTGTCACACTCCTCTTCATCTGTTCAATGACAAAACCTTCCTTATCCTGCTATCTCTTCCTCATTGTGTGTCTGAGAGGTAGCTGTCATCCCTCCTTCCATCCATCTTCCATCCTTTCTCTTCGGCATCTGTCATCTGTCGCCAGGGATGCTCACATCTCTGCAGTCTCCCTCAACAATGCAGCGCCTCATGCTGTAAAAGGAGCAGTGTGTCCTCTCTCCTGCACTCCTCACTGCATGCAGTCTCCTTCCCTCTTACCTTTTTTTCTCCTGTGCTGCTCTCGCTCAGACTCATTTCCCCTCTCTTCTTTGCGCCTGCTCCACCTTACATTTGCATATGGATGAGTCGGAGCCTGCCAGGCCTACGTGTTGTGTTGGCAACATGCATCTGAGTTTGCATATTATGTGTGTTGAATTCTTTTGACCAACAGAAAGTGTAAAATGCGACGTGCTGTATTTTCCAGGGTCCTTAAGTGCAAGTGTGACAACAGGACTACAGGCAATACTAGCCTGCATAACATGTTGTCCAAATGGTGAAGTATTTTGCACAGATCAAAACAATATTCTATTACTGCTCATGGCAGGTTAATAGCATACTATCCTATACAGTGTACGTCATGTTGTATGTACTTATATGAATATGTACCTTTGGAGAAACAATGAAGGAATGCACATTTCCCCTCACTGTCTCTGCCATCTTTCTTTTTTTTGCCCATGGCAGAGTTGGGACAATGTTGAGTTGAACAGCTGTGCTCTTAAGCCTGGGGCTCTTGTCTCCTCACTTTGCCTGTGTGTTCATTGAAATGAGTTTGGCATAGGTGGTGTAGGCCATGTTGTTTTAAGGCTTTTCATAGTAGGCTTCTGCACACTCTCTGCAATATGAATGTTAGGATGTGATTTACACAAAAGAAGAAAATAAGCCGGAACCAAAACCTCACAACTTTGGACATTGATTCAGTCGTCTGAAATCCTCCAAGGACAATATACTATAGTACTAGCCGTTCTCTTATAGTGTCAACATAACATCCTGTTATGTCAGTGGTATTATTCAAATATACTGTAGAATTGCTTCGATCTTGTGTATAAACACTTGGGTGTATACTGGCGTTGCCTCCGAAGAGATATATTGTGTTTGACATGTTGATATATAAAATTTAAATTTAAAACCTGTTTTGGTATGATATGTGAATAAATGTAACTAGTAATATAATTAGGTTTTAACAATAAGGGTTGCCGATGGCCCGGGGCAAGTAAAATGCAACTTTGGGCAAGTAAATATAACAACCCTCTTACTCATTCTCTTACCCCCATCTCCTTGTCCACGTTGGAGAATGCTTGTTGAATTATTTGATTTGACCGGTCAAGTGGAAAAAGAACTGTTGAACCCTGATGAGACATAATGAGTAGCTCTCACCAGCAGGTTTTTTTTTTTTTTCTCAAATTGGCTACTACATTAAAAAAAGTTGTGAATTAAAACAATTGACATTTAAAAACTGTTAAACGGTTACTAAACTTTTTCTAGAACCATTTGTACATTGTATCCATGTCCATTAACAGCTAATTAATTTACATGTAGTACAAGTAACAAATAGATACACTAAACAAACATACAGATTAACTATATGATTGTACATAAGAGCCTCCTATCCAAGCATCTTACTCTGTTGGTACCAATCAAAATAAAGACCACTTCGTGGTAGAACACCATTTCATGTAAATTACGTATGCAGAGTTCAGTGAACAATGTTTAAGTGTTGGCTTAGGGCCAGTAGAAACCACTTTAGCTCAGTAAATTGGAGAGCTAACTGTTCCAACTGGGCCACTGCTGAAAAAAGTAACAAATAAAACAGCCTGAATTATAAGATGCTGTACAATGTCACAGCTCCCCATGATAAAGCACTCTAGGAGGTACACACATGCCAAACAATCATGTCTGGTTGACAGCCATGAACTCATGAAGGCAGTGCTTCAGTTTTAGACAGGATTTGGGATTTGTGAACAATGGAAGAGGAAGTAGTATAAGAAAGCTTCCAGAGAGACATAAAGTTACTTTATGTAAGGATGAATTCTTAATGATAACAAACCTGATTGCTGTGCCAACCCTCTAAAACAGTTGGAGACTTTTGTCTAATTAAATTTAAGTGATCTTTCAGTTGCGATAGTCATATGGGCATAAATCTACTATATCCTTGTTAAAATGACTAATAAACTTACAGAGAATGTCTGCCTTTTGTACTGTATTGATCCCAGAAAGTGTGTACACTTTTCACTTTTATATTTTGTAGACCTAGTCTGGCCATTCACATCATTCCATTTGTATCTATTTTTTAATAGAAGCATTAGTCCCTGTGCATGAAAAATATATATATATTCATGAAGCTGAAGGTTGAGTCATTGATAATCCGTGGCATCTGCAGTCAGGCAATGAAATGTTCTCTTGCCCAGTGGAAATCTTTTGGTGTACTCTTGGGCTGCTGTGATGAACAGAATTATTGTGAGTGCTTTGTGACACGTGAGATTCCACATCCCTTTGATAATCACTTCTTAGTGATGTATGTCTGCGTTAAGCTCTGAGACTGAACATTAAAACTCTGTCAGTGTTCACAGATTTTTTTTTCTGTTGACATGGCTCAGCCCCTGTGCTCATAATTTTTCAAATATGAATGCACATAACTTAAGAGTACTTTAGAGACACCTGTACAACTGCTCTGCGAAGGCTCTTTTTTTGGTTTGATGGCTACCCTCATGGCTTATTATCTTGCAACGCTGGCACTGGGACAATTAGCATGATGGATCACGATCTTGCTGTGTTCCCGGGTTACTGACCCATGGATTACGATCTTGCTAAATCCTTCTACATTATCAGGGTGTTCAATGAGAGAGGGTGACAGTAACTCAACAGTAGCATGAACTGTCAAATAGGAGATCAAAATGCCTTTAAAACTAGTTTGCTAAGTTTTGTCGAATTAAAATTGCCATTGCAGTGCTTGCGATATGGATAAATTACTCTTTATAATGTAATTCTATATTGCAAAAAAGCTATGAGATACAGTGCCTTGCGAAAGTATTCGGCCCCCTTGAACTTTTCGACCTTTTGCCACATTTCAGGCCTCAAACATAAAGATATAAAACTGTAATTTTTTGTGAAGAATCAACAACAAGTGGGACACAATCATGATGTGGAAACGAAATTTATTGGATATTTCAAACCTTTTAAACAAATAAAAAACTGAAATATTGGGCGTGCAAAATTATTCAGCCCCCTTAAGTTAATACTTTGTAGCGCCACCTTTTGCTGCGATTACAGCTGTAAGTCGCTTGGGGTATGTCTCTATCAGTTTTGCACTTCGAGAGACTGACATTTTTGCCCATTCCTCCTTGCAAAACAGCTCGAGCTCAGTGAGGTTGGATGGAGAGCGTTTGTGAACAGCAGTTTTCAGTTCTTTCCACAGATTCTCGATTGGATTCAGGTCTGGAATTTGACTTGGCCATTCTAACACCTGGATATGTTTATTTGTGAACCATTCCATTGTAGATTTTGCTTTATGTTTTGGATCATTGTCTTGTTGGAAGACAAATCTCCGTCCCAGTCTCAGGTCTTTTGCAGACTCCATCAGGTTTTCTTCCAGAATGGTCCTGTATTTGGCTCCATCCATCTTCCCATCAATTTTAACCATCTTCCCTGTCCCTGCTGAAGAAAAGCAGGCCCAAACCATGATGCTGCCACCACCATGTTTGACAGTGGGGATGGTGTGTTCAGGGTGATGAGCTGTGTTGCTTTTACGCCAAACATAACGTTTTGCATTGTTGCCACAAAAGTTCGATTTTGGTTTCATCTGACCACAGCACCTTCTTCCACATGTTTGGTGTGTCTCCCAGGTGGCTTTTGGCAAACTTTAAACAACACTTTTTATGGATATCTTTAAGAAATGGCTTTCTTCTTGCCACTCTTCCATAAAGGCCAGATTTGTGCAGTATACGACTGATTGTTGTCCTATGGACAGAGTCTCCCACCTCAGCTGTAGATCTCTGCAGTTCATCCAGAGTGATCATGGGCCTCTTGGCTGCATCTCTGATCAGTCTTCTCATTGTATGAGCTGAAAGTTTAGAGGGACGGCCGGGTCTGCGTAGATTTGTAGTGGTCTGATACTCCTTCCATTTCAATATTATCGCTTGCACAGTGCTCCTTGGGATGTTTAAAGCTTGGGAAATCTTTTTGTATCCAAATCCCGCTTTAAACTTCTCCACAACAGTATCTCGGACCTGCCTGGTGTGTTCCTTGTTCTTCATGATGCTCTAGCGCTTTACACGGACCTCTGAGACTATCACAGAGCAGGTGCATTTATAACGGAGACTTGATTACACACAGCTGGATTCTATTTATCATCATTAGTCATTTAGGTCAACATTGGATCATTCAGAGATCCTCACTGAACTTGGAGAGAGTTTGCTGCACTGAAAGTAAAGGGGCTGAATAATTTTGCACGCCCACTTTTTCAGTTTTTTATTTGTTAAAAAAGTTTGAAATAGCCAATGAATTTCGTTCCACTTCATAATTGGGACCCACTTGTTGTTGATTCTTCACAAAAAATTACAGTTTTATATCTTTATGTTTGAGGCCTGAAATGTGGCAAAAGGTCGAAACGTTCAAGGGGGCCGAATACTTTCGCAAGGCACTGTACATACAATCTTCCAGATATCATTTGATAAACGGTCTATGGATAAAATATAAATACAGAAATGTATGTATTGAATGTATTGGCCAGTGAATTAAATATTTCACCAATTAAGGTATTTCATTACATTAATGCAAACATTATAAATCTAAATTCAGTATTGCATTAAAGCAATCCTGCTCATTGCCAATTTTGACCTAATACAAAACAGCCACAGATATTACAGGGAGAGCTATAAACAGTGTGGTAAAATCTCTGAAATTTGAAAGATTTGTATCGTCTCATGGTTAATATCATCCTAGAATATATTTGAGTAGCATTATGCCTTCTGAAGCTAGTATGCAAACAGGAGTCAATGCATGAACTTCATAGCGAGAGTCAATTAAAGTCAGAAATCCAGAAATCTGGGGGTTAAAATGACAAAAAGTTATGCTGGATTGCATGTATGGATCATTTCCTGTGATTCCCATGTGCACGCAAGGGCAGTTTGAGATATATATATATATATATATATATATATATACACGGGAATCACAGGAAATGATCCATACATGCAATCCAGCATAACTTTTAATCGACCCTACACCAAAAAACGATTTGATCTCAAGAAAATGTTAAAAAGTATCCCTTTTAAGTGAGCTATGATGCTGCATCTCAGGGATTTGTTGGTGTATTGTTTGTGTGTGAACATGTGCAAGTTTATGAGCGAATACTAAAATTGTGACACACAACTGAATCATTTAAGGCTGGAAGATGTGCACTATGTTGTGGAGCTGCACCTGACACTGTACCTCTGTCAATGAGACATGTCTTTCAAAAACATTAATAAACTTTTTATATACAAGCCCTGTTTTACATGAACCAGGGCAGCTGTTGACAGACCTCCTCTCACAGCCTGAGCAGCTGTTTGCATCCATCTAAATATAGAATAAACTTGTGTGAGCATGCATTCAGTTAATGAATGATTACCAGTGGGTTTTAATTAAGCTCTTTGCCTTCCAATGATGAAAACTCTCTCATAAATATAGTGTACATCAGACAATGAATAGATCACTGCATACGGTTTCAGATGGTAAGAGGCTTCACTGTTTGCTTGTGATTCATTGTCTCTATAGAGCAAACTTATTTATTACTGCAGTAATTTCCTGGAAATCCTGTTACAGTTGCCTGTGTAGTTGAGCTCAGTTAGTATTCTAAGGTTGTAGGATAATTAATGACCTCAACCTTCAGACTGTAGGAGTTATGCAGTAAGCAAGAGCCATTTTCCTCTCTCAGGTTTGATGCACCAGCTGGGAATTCATAAAATTTACTCAGCACACCAGAATATAAATCTACAGCTTAGTAGTCAGCAGTCTGATCGTTTATCTTTTTGTCTATCCCAAGCACATTATAAAATGCTACTGAATTAAACTCATTGCATAGTTGCTGCAGTTTGCTTTTAATCTTTCCTTTTGTTGTTTGCCGCTTTCTGAGCGTGTTCGACTGGATACACTGCCAGATCTGTACTGCAGAGCTTTGGGGACAGTGATGAGTTGCACTGCACAGTTTCTCATTTGCTTGTGGAAAGCTGAGCGCCATGTTACTGGGTTTAACCTGCTGTCTCCTCTGTTTGTCTCCTTGTGATGTATCTCAAGGGAGGTATGGAGCAAAATGGAGTTAGCAATTACTGGCCAGGATTACACTCCCCTCCCCTGGGACGCATCTTCGCTCTTCATCTACCTTGTTCCCTCTTCTGTTTCTATAATTCTTCTCATTTATTCTCTTTCTCATGCACACTCCATCAAAACAGTCAGCTGCAAAACACTCATACCCCTCTCTCTTTGCTGTCAATGCTTAAAGAAATATTTTCCAACCACAGGTACAAACTATTTCACAGTATGTATGCAAAAACACAACTCTGGACCCTTGAGCAATATTGTGGTGTGATAAGTTGACTCTTACCTTTTTACTGTGTCTGAATAGGTGTACATTTGGTTAAAGCCAAAAGATAATAGCCAAAGTGGCCGGGTTGCTCAGTGGTAGAGTAGGCGCACATATACTGAGAGGTTTATGCCTCGACGCAGGGGTCCAGGGTTTAAATCCGACCTGTGACGATTTCCTGCATGTCTTCCCCCTCTCTCCCCTTTCTCACCTAGCTGTCCTGTCAAATTAAAGATGGAAAAGCCCAAAAAATTATCTTAAGAAAAAGGATAACAAAGTACCACATTTTAACAATAGTTCACAGCACCACGGTGACTCTCTTTTTTTGGACACTAGTTCAGTATGTTCAAATACCATCTTTATTGCAGAGGGGCAGGACATTTCTCCCATGTGCAGGGGCTGGTTGACGTCCACGTCTGCCACAGGGTGACGTCTTGTCAGCCGGGGGCCTGGCTCCACTGCTCTGACAGTCTTTCCTCAGGGACAAGCAGAAAGACGAGCCCTGACAGTGGGACGGCAGAGAGACTACTGCTCTCCCAATTACACTCTCCCACATTTTATTCTCCTGCTTTCAGTCTTTATACCTCCCTCACTCTTTTGTGCTGAACTCTGAGATGCAAGATAAGGAAGGCCTGAAGGGAGAAGAAGCTCCAGTATGCACATGCTGAGGATGGATGGAAGATGGATCAGTGTTTATGTGTTGAGATGTTGTGATTTGATGAGCTATGACCTGTAAACGTGTGCCACAGACACAGATATTTGCTTAAATTATATCCTCATCTTTTGAGTAGGAGGGCTCAGAGAAACATGCTGGGAACTGGAAACAGATGTGCATTTGTGTCGATGCAGGGCGTTCTCCGAGGTGGTGGACTGTGGGGGAAGGGGCAAGGTAGAGCGCTCTTGAGGCATGACTGGCGTGGTAATGGGCTCCTGGCCTTGCCTCGTGGTGTCGACTTCACTACGGAGAGCCATCCATCCACAACTGCTGTTGGGAAAGAGGGGGTTGGAAATGGGAGGGGGCGAGCCAGGCAGTGACACTGATGCACAGACAGCATAGATAGGATATTTATTGACACTGTTGTATTGTAAAACCCAGCCTTCACTTTTTATTCCAGGTGTGAGCGATATACAGTTGATAGAATATGTTTATCTTAAAGGGTTTTCATCTCCAGTAATCAAACTCATCAGGTAGTGCTTGACATTTATCGATCCTATATGGATCTGGCTCAGTAAACCAAACGGACATTACAGAAAGGACATTTCTGACATACTTGCTGAGGCTTCATTTTAGATCGAAGAAAGCTTTGTGTCATGGTTTCTCCTTGTCGTTGAAGGGTGTCTGTGCAGTAGAGCCAACTGCCAAAATGTTGTTCTTGCAGCTCACAACTTGTTTCAGTGAGGTTTAGGAAAGATAATTAGATTTGCAGGTGACATGCTGTAAGCAGAGTCCCTTCTTAACAAATGTGCCCTGGTACATGTGCCAGTTTATTTTTAAGTGGCATTGCTTAGAGCTGCTGAACTCATTGGCAGAATGAGGGTGAATAATAGGAGCAAGGCTTCACTGCAGTGCTGCAAATGTCTTTACTTAGTCATGTGTTTAAAACTGAAACGCCCTAACTGTACATCATCATTTAACATTGGAAAGAGTTGTCATCTTGAGTCAATCCACTGCTATTTAAAATGTGTCCAATGCTCTCCATAGGAACATATGTACATGCATGTGCATGTGTCCAATGTGACACTTATTTTTTCTGCAAAGCACCTCTGAAATGTCCAAACACCACCCATTGTCCATCTAACATACTGCATATTATCCTAATGTTATCTAGAATGTTAGAAGATAACATTGCTAGATGCTCGGTAATTTCACACTCTCAAATGTCAATATGTTGCAGAGCACTGGTTTGAGTTTTCTTTATAGCTCAGTCAGTAGTGAATTTGCCATACAGTAACCTTGGTTTTCCTTGTGCACCCTGCAGACTTAACAAACCATGTAATAACCAACCTAACTTTAACCACTTCTGTCTCCAAAGGGGTTATGCGCCATAACTTTCACTCCAATGGCCTGTTGTGTATAGACATGCCTGTTATGCAAGAAGTTTGCAAAGAACCAGTTTGCTGGTTTCTGGCATTTCAGATTTACTGTACACAGTTCTAATTCTGTGTTCTTGTGTCAATTGTTCTGTTAGCTCTTATCATATGACAAATGTATGTCAAAAAAATACTTTTTATATGAAACTTCCTCTTTTCTCCTCTTGTAAAACGTTATAATATTTTGGATGATTCATTTTGAACTCTGGGGCGTATACATACATTTATTGTTACAATTTATACAATCAAATCAGGCTTATCATTGCCTCGTGGGAGGAAGTTCAAAAATACCTGTCAACTTGCAAACTAACTTAATGTTATCGGTTTAGAGCTCCTCTGCCATAGTCACAATTTATCAATTTAAGGCTTATTTCATTATCCTCTCAGACTCTCTCTGGACTTACTCACCTCTTTCATTGTCTATTGCTTTCTTTTGCAGCTGCCTGTCTCTCGAACTAGTGACTTTATTGAAATTCAGTATAATTTGATTCCTACTCTATTGCTGGCCAGTGGGTGGATGGAGTTTTGATCTGTGTTCCCTTCAGGGGTTGTTGTAGCTGTAGGACTGCTGGGTTGACCTTTGTAGGACTGCTGGGTTGACCTTTGGCTGGACTGTTTTGTTTTGGTCTGTTCCTTTTAATGGCCAGACAGTTGTGTTTCTCTGAAAGCCTTTTCAACATGTTAACACATCATCTCTGAGGCGTGAGGCTCAGTGTGTGTGCTGCTTCCTCCTGGCTAAACTTTGGTTACCTTTGATGAAAATGGATGCCCAGGAATGCAAATATGGTGAGAGTTTTTAATTTTCTTAAAATGAAAAAAATGTAATGTCCGCAACACTGCTTAAACTCCCATATTTAATACAAATGCAACGTCTCGACCCTACTGGGTCTTCTTCAGGCAAATGGTGAACACACTTTTTTTTTTCATTTTAAGTATTTTCATTTGTCCTGCACCTGCCAGTAGGTGGGATGTGCACACAATTACTTTTATAGTTTTTATTTTTCTTACATTCTCTTTCTTCCCCTTGTGCACCCTCACCTGGTTTCTTTCTTCCCTCACTCTGTTACTGTTACCTTTTAGATAAGAGGACTTCACCCCCAAATATTTATGATCAATATACTACATGTGATGCTAAAGTACAGTAGACTTTTACTAAACAGATATTGTCTTTTGTGGTTATTTTTGTAATCTTGGTCTGTTTGTTCGGAGCCCAACCTATATATTGACATAGCTATTATTATCGGCCAGATGTAGTTTATAATGTGTATCAACTTCGGAGTATAGGCAATGTTGCTGACACTATGTAATGAGCATTTTACTGTGCTGTACGTGGTTGTGTGACCGTTAAATTGAAGTGAAAGAAAGTTATATCACCCAATAAATTGCAGAAATCCCAAAGATATGTTTTTTAGGCAATTTAAACAAGAAACCATCGCCACGCTAGCAGTTTTGATGCTGTTCTTAGTCACAGCATTGCCTTGAGGTAAGTGCTAACATCAGCATGCTAACATGCTCTCACTGATGATGCTAACATGCTGAGTTTAGCAGGTATAATGTTTTGTTAGTGTAACCATGTTCACTATCGTAGTTTGATGTTTAGCATCTTCTAATTAGCACTAAACTCAAACTAAAGCTGAGGATGATGAGAATGTCAGTAGTTTTTCAGGTATTTGTTCTTAAACTAAACCATTGGACAAATTAAAATTTTGACCTGATGGTGGTGCTAGATAAAAAGTCACAGGAACAACCAAGTTTTTACAATTGATCCTATTGAGGACATGACTGTCTGAGCCACATTTCATGACAATCCATCTAAAAGTTGTTGAGACAATTATTTAAAAACACAAATATCTAACTCCTTGTTGGCGCAAGATAAAAAAAAAGTCAGGGGATCACCAAAGTCATTAGGATTAATTATCTGGGCACCATGAATACCTTCACAACATTTCATTGCAATCCATCCAATAGTTGTTTGGACAGACCTTACAGTCTAGAGTCAAAGTGGTGGACATGCTGACAGACCAACTGACTGTTTTTTTGCTGTGCCACTGGCATCATTATCAGACTTTAACTCTCGAAAATATATATTGGCTCTATATTGTACAGTATATCTGTTAGGCTTTAATCTTGATGCTGTCATGGTTCCTTTAACTAGTGTGTCAAAAACTAGGACTAAAAAAATGTTACTCACTTAGAGGAACTTGTTCACATTACTGTGCTGCCATTGCATTTGACAAAATAAATTTGAAAACATTGTAACTGGAGCATTGTTTCTGGGTGTCAAGCACCAGCTTTTCTTAATCATGAGTCCACTGCAGAGATATCGCTGTGCTGCTTGTTTGTCATTGGAGCTTGCCGTTCCACCAGCCAAAGCAGGTCGCGGTCAAATTTAACTCAGTATATTGCTGGTACATGATGTAGTCCTCCTGAGACTGCCAGGCTACCAGCATCCCCCACGCAGAGATCCATGTTATACTTGCATGTTGTAAATAGGCTTGACAAGGGTGATAGTCTCTTCCACTGGGAGGTCACAGCCAGCTGCCATGTTCTTAGAAGAAAGTGTTGCTTTAGTGTTGCCTCTCACCAAGACTGTGACAGTGTCTCCTATCAGCTACATAACAGACATTTTCAATGTGACAAAGCATGCTCTGTACAGTGGAGTGTAGAAGACAGCAGAACATAGAGCATTTCTAGACAGGATCAGCAGGGTGGAGAGACTGTCTCTCTGCCCTCAAACCTTTGAAGGTGCAATATGCAATACTGACAGCTAGCGTTTAAACTAGTTACTGCAGTATAAATTCAAAATACTGGATAGAGTCGTCTCCCCCGCCCCCTCCTCCCCAGACTCAAAGTTCACTGAGGTTGCCAGGCTGAGACCGCAGCATCCACAATAATGTTCCTAGATGCTGGTCTCACATAGCCAGACATACTTCACAGCACAGCGGAGTAGCTAACGTTAGATGCTGGCTATATTGATAAAAGCCTGTGCTCGACTTACAAATACGACACTACATCACAAAGCACAGAGATTGGATAGTCTTAAAAGTGATCCAACAGAACGGTATTTTATACATATTTCTCAAAGAGTGGTATCAACAAAGCCTCAAGTATCACATATCTATAAGAGTCTTATGAAAGGCACATCAGACAATACCCTTCATATTAAAAGTGAATGGGAAATGGAACTCCATACAATTATAGATGATGATACATGGGAAGATATATGTCTGGCAAGTCATAAAGGGATTGGAAGTCAAATGTTGAAAGAATTTGACTGGAGATAAGATAAGATTCTTTAGGACGCTCTTAAGGTATCAATGTTTAAAAACAATGCCCCCAACATTTGCTGGAGAAAATGTGGCATGGTGGGGGGGACCATAACCACATATTCTGGGACTGCTCCGTGATACAGACATACTGGAAAGACATTAAAGAGGAAGTGGACAAGATTTTCAGGATGGATTTCTCTCTGGACCCTTGATTGCAAGAAAAATGATCCCTATTAATTGGATAAAGCCTAGCCCCTACAATAGCTCAGTGGATCAAAAATCAAACAGGTCTGTACAATGGAAAATATGACTGCTATTTTACAGTTGAAAGTACCTTTGTTCATAAGAAGATGGACTCCTGTCATTCTAGGCCTTGATTTAGAATAATAGCTTAACATACTGTGATGTGCAATGATTTATTTACACTGCTTCGATGTAGTCAATATATGTGTTGAATGAAGCTCAACCACAAGGTGACCCTTTTTATTTATTTATTTTTCTTGTTTTGTTGCTTTAACCTCTCCTTGAGAGAGTGTTTGTTTGTGGGTGTGTGTAGGTTTGTGTTGGTATTGTATTGCTAAAATTGCCGGCAATGTTTAATATGGGCAATAAAGTAAAAAACAATCAAACAAAAGCCCATGCTCATGCAGAGCTCTGTACCCAACTGACAGGCACACTTTTAGAATTATGGTAGGAACCGCTAAAAACACAACAACCTCGCCTTCCTCTTCACCCGACTTAACACACTTTATTGGCTTAGAATTACGGCAACAATCGTTAAACACACTGCAAACTCACCGATAACTCACCATTGTCGGCTACAGCCGCTGAACAGGCTACATGTTGTAAACAGCCGTGGCCCGCTTGCCTGGTTCTCCGGAAAGCGGTAACGTTAGCAGTTAGGAGGGTTAGCATGGCAGCGTTAGCCAGGACCCGTCGGGATCACTTTACTGGCTGTGTCTCAATTTGTTTTTGCGAGTAACCAATTCGGGTACTCACAGGCCAAAACACAAACAGAAATTCCGTCAGGGAACGGAAATTTCAAAAGGAGAAAATACTGGCATTAGCATTGTTGTCAGAAAAGATAGTATTTCAAATTAGCATGTTTCCTTAATATCTGATGACGCATTGGGGTCATTTTTGGATTTATTACAGTAAATATATTACATATTGGACCTTTTAAATATATTGTCCTTGTTGACATAAACAGTGTCCTCCTTGTGCTAATTTTCCTTATTTGTCTTCATGTCCTCATGTGCTCCTTCTTCTTGTCTGGTCTTTTTTTTTGTTTTAGCAGTAGCAGTAGTTTTATGTCAGTCCTCTGGTGGGATTGTTGGGATACTTTTATGTTGGTAAATACTCTTCTGTGTGAATAAATATATCACAGGTGCAAATATTTCGCATCCACTTTAGTCCAGAAAACCAGTAGTTCTGTTTCCTTCTTGGATTTGTTCCTTTTACATTGTCTTAAGGCTGTTTATGGACCTTGGTCTTACCCTTGGTATACTTCTGTCTTTGTGTGTGTGTGTGTGTGTGTGTGTGTGTGTGTGTGTGTGTGTGTGTGTGTGTGTGTGTGTGTGTGTGTGTGTGTGTGTGTGTGTGTGTGTGTGTGTGTGTGTGTGTGTGTGTGTGTGTGTGTGTGTGTGATTTAGGGCTGACGCTGCAACACTGTTCTCATATGTTCTGTTTAAACTCTAGTAACCTCTCTTTAGTGACATCATAGTCAAAAGGCAGCTGCTACCACAATAGCTCATGGGTATGGATTAACTGTGTGTATTCAAATGCCCTTATACAGTTTACATTTACATTTGATAAGGATTTCTGCTTACAGTCAGTCAGTCAGTCATATTTGCTTCACTGTCTAATGGTTGTACTTATGTGTGTCAAATGAAACCATCTGTAAAATCTGACTAAGGCCTAATTAACATGAATTTCATCAGTGGTAAATCACTGGTAAATGTACTTAATTTGTCCATTTATGATTTCGACATGTTTTTGTCTTTTCATTATTACACTTAAAACACAAACACCAAAGCATACTTTGTGGCCACTATGGCTGCCTTTCCATTCTTGTCTCTTTATTTTTATGCCATTTTTATGAGTTATGTGTAACTTTTGTCAGTGGAGGTCATTGAGCATTAGAGGAGTTGGATATTTGTTTGCCATTATCTCTATTGGGAAATCCTTCATAAGAAGGGTGTGTACTGTATGTATTTTGCGTTTCAGCAGCTATACAGTTAGATATGTTGCACAAAATTACCTAAGAAAAACCTTTCTATATTGTCTTTATTAATCTTCTCTTTTATGATTGGTGTACAAGTCCCAATAATCGTCTCTTGTTCAAAATGGTGTATATTTGACACCTGCCTCTCCCCTTCAGATGACTCGGGGGACGAGGAGCCTACATCCCAGTCGGACCGCAGCGAGATTCAGGGCACCCTGAAGATACTCGTCAGCAAGCTTGATGACCTCAGCACATGTAATGACCTGATCGCCAAGCACGGGGCAGCCCTGCAGCGTTCCCTGAGTGAGCTCGAGGGTCTGAAAGTCCCTGTGGAAGGAGGGGAGAAGATCAAGGCAGTCAATGAGCGAGCCACCCTCTTCCGCATCACTTCCAATGCTATGATCAATGTAAGTAGTTGGGACAGACCAGCCTCCAAGACACAGCAGCAGTGGGCATGCTTCGGCATGATCAATGTGACAGGAATGCCAGTCATCTATAATGCCCTGGTTAGTGAGTGATGAAAGATAAGATCACTTTAAAGTGTGGCATTTTAAACGAGAGTCAGTGAGCTGCAGGCTTAGAGAAGTAGTTCCAGACCATAGACTGCAAAAATAATGGACGAAGCTTCCAGGCCTGAGAAGTGAAGCAAATGCTGAAGTGCCTTAAACCTGCATTTTATCTAATTTACAGCAGGGGGCGACTTTGCTGGTTGCAGAAAGAAGTCTGTTTCCATAGAAGTCTTTAAGAAAATGACCCTACTTCTCACTTGATTTATTACCACAATAAACATTTTCAAAATAAGTTTATGGCCTTAATCGCTACTTCCAAGTCTTCTTCAATACAGCATGATGGTCCAATTTTATTTTAAAATTGACGATAAAGCAGGGGATGCTCTAGGGGCATGGCTACAAGTCTCTCAATCATGACAGAGACTTAGCAATGCGTATCCATGGCACTGTGTACATAAAAATAGTTGTGAACTTGTTTTTGGGTGTTGTCCATGTTTTCATCTTAAACTTTGATCCTATCACTGTGTTTTCACTTCATCAAAGTTAATTGGAACATTTGGTCCCCGAAACATGTCTTGTTCAGTGTTATACCAACCAAGCTAGCTAGCTACTACTAGCTTTAGCTGGTACCTTAAGGGAAACTTTTGTCGATTTTCTGTATGCCGTACATGCAGATGAACGGCGGCAGTAACCGGAGGTCCGTATTTACTCGCCGGTGAAACGCCACTGGATGACTCGCTTCAGAAGGGTTGAAAATTGGCAACTTTCCCCCTGCAGTGCCATTGCAACCATAACAACTATGGCTTGGCCGCTTCATCGTCCCCAGCACCTTAATACAATTTTAACTTATTGTTAAGAATACGAACATCTCTGCTGTTGTAAATTTTATTTGTATAGCCAAAAATCACAAATTGATCATTTTTCTTCAAAAGGCTTTACAATCTGTACAACATATGTGAAACTCTATCCTTAGTATTGTTTTATATGATTTCTGAAGTAAACACTTACAAGAAAAAATATTTAAAAAAAGAAGAGATACCTCAGGAAGAACAAAAAAAAACTTTTCTAAAATAACATATTGCAGTATAGTTGTCCATTTATTCCTGATAATGGCCACCTCGTCGGGCATTAACCCTTACTTAGTCGTGGAGGAGAGTTCAGGGAGAGTTGAGGTCCTAAAGGAGTGATACTAGATATGATAGTGGGTGGGGGGGAGCAGCAGCTACAGGAATAGCCCCTATTCCCCCCCTCTCAAACCCTTGACCCTCCCTGCCTGGTGAGGAATGTCAGAGCCTTCTGGACTATAGTTAGACAGACAAACCTGCTCTGACTGAAATCAGACAATCACACAAGGTTTGTGTTTTCTTCCCGCTTCTCTCGATTGCTTTGTTGATAGAATTGTTTATTATTGTGGCAGTGGATGTTTATTTTTGCTATAATGACTGATTTTTTTTGTGTGAAATGTCTGACTATAAGGTGTTAAATAATTAATCAGATTCAGTCGTGGTAAACTGCAAGTCTTTTGACGTAAGATTAGGTTGAAATCAGGCAGTAGGAAATTATTACTCCTAATATGCTCAAGTATGTGCTAATACAGCTTGTTAACAGAAATAAGTAAGATCTAAATTGCATTAAAATTATGTGAAAGGGCATTACATAATGAGCATCTTGTTTCTCTCTGTCCTCCATTTTTCTTTATTAATTGGTATGGGAAAACTTACTGGACAAGCAATGAAATAGACCCTCTTGAATTGCCTAACTCCTTAAAATGCCATTAGGTTTGCCAAAACTGTGCGAAAGAAGTGCTGCCACAAACTCCCTGTAGTGATTTTTGGGATTGTAAAGGGTTCTCTTTAAACCAGAAAGAAGCGCACAATATGAGTATTTGGATTTCTGAAACCATATTTTCAGCCACTGTTAAGGCATTTACTTGGATGTAACTGTAGTTTGCATGTGCTTTTCCAAAGAAAATTAGGCTACATGTAAGGAGGGAGTAAAGGAGGAGGGGTTGAGGGATGAAGGAGGCCATAACTGCAAGACACAACTGCATGCTCTCTGTGATCTGACCCTGGTCTGAGGAGAGGGTTGCATTAGTTCATGTAGTTGTGATGTAACTTGTCACGTGTGTCATTGAATCCAGGCTTTTGGCAGTTTGTGTGTACATGCATTTTACACACCTACCACTTTATGTTTGTGTGATTTAATCACATGAAACTTAACTCAAGTTCATTGTATTCTTTGCTACATCACTCATTCAAGACTTTTTAATTTGACACCGGCATCTGTTGATGCCACCTCCTACTTACAAATCCCCTTCTGTATGCCCATTCACTTGTCTTAGCCTTTACTAACCATGTCCCCCCCAACGGAAGTCACATGCAGTCTGCCTTTGTACCAGACTCAGCATAAAAAAGTGGAACTTTTATACTTTTTAAGTGGGTGTTGAGTTTCATATCATGGTTATGTCTGAGGAAGTGGACCACAAAATCACATGCACTTCTAACATTTAAACGGAGGCTCGGACATTGCTGTTTAGACACTTCATGACAGACTGCTGGAGGTAAGAGATTGGTTGGATTTTTTTACTATCAGATATTTTGTGATTTCCATACATTGTTTTGAGCAAAAGAGAGTTATATTCTCAAACATCTAAAGCCACTCAATATCAAATATATCACTTTTTTTACTTGAAATCCTATAAAACATGAAGTTATAAATGAGTGTTGCTGGAGAACACATCAAGGTTTTTCATTTTAGTTTGTTGTGAAGCTAAATACATTTATAATAATTGCATGACTGCGTGTGTTTATCAAACATGCCACTTACTCTCTGATCAGGATAGAAAAATCCAGACTCACAAATCAGTGAACAGTCATAGGAACTACATATACGGTATGAAATATTGATGCTATTGTAAGAGAAATACAGTGTTTGTCTTAAGTTGTAGTTTTTCACAATCAGTTTGTATTATTTCCGGTTTTCCCTCTCTGTTTTGGTCAGGTATGTGGAAATGTCAGTTATGATGTTTTTGCAAGACCACAAGTCATTTTTATATAGTTATATATATTTACTATCATAAAATTAAATAAAGTAAAAAAAATAAGTACCATCTATTACGGTACAACAACAATACATTTTTAGTTTTGTTGGCATTAGTGTGTGTGTGTGTGTGTGTGTGTGTGTGTGTGTGTGTGTGTGTGTGTGTGTGTGTGTGTGTGTGTGTGTGTGTGTGTGTGTGTGTGTGTGTGTGTGTGTGTGTGTGTGTGTGTGTGTGTGTGTGTGTGTGTGTGTGTAAGAGAGAGATCCTTCATTTGGACGGGGACTGAAAACAGACAGAGGTATCATGCTGTCTGGAAGCAAATCAAGGAAGGAGTCAGGTGTTACTGCATCCGTGTTTCTCTTCCTGCTGCCGCAAAGTGATACTGCATACTGCTGATTCTCTCCGAGCAAGAGAACAGAAATTATGTGACATTTGTCCCTTAAGCTCGCTGCCTGCAGCCACAACTTGATCTAATTGGTTCAAGCAAACTCTCAACAGGACCAAAGACCATATCTAATCACTCGTGGGAATAACAATGACGAGCCCCCACAAAATGCTAGGAACAAGCTCGATTGCGATCAAGCAGTTTCCAAGTGATTATTCAGAAACTCTCCTTTGAGGCCCTATATGCTGACAGCCCAATGACTCACTGACATTTTCATCACATATTGTCAGCAGTGAGGTCTTATTTAGGTTCATTGACCACTGCAAGGCTAGGCTGTCAGACAAATGCTGACATGTAATATATGTCTGATCTGAAGTAACCTCTCAGCAGTAAAAGCAAGGCAGCAACAATGACGCCCCACCATGGACTCAAATAAAGTCTGCTATGCAATCAGAGGTTTAACCTCTAGCTCATCACTCACTCACTGATGTTTTCTATGCGTACACTGTGTTCCGAGGCACATTTTACACAGCAGGGAGACCCAGTAAATGCTTAGCAGACAGCTAATTAACATATTGATGGTTGCTCGAAACAATAGTGATAAATAGCCTTGATTACAATGATTGGCACAAATTTCTTTACATCTTTTTCCATCCCAATGCTCTCTCTATTGTAGTAAACGGTCAGGAAAAAATATATTTTATATTTATAGTAGTATCTGTTGACTCCAAAAAAGGTAAAGCATAAAGATTTTAATGGTTTTAAGAAAGTGTTACCTAGACTTGAACAGGAACCAAAAGAAGTCATTCTTTTTTCAAAATCTCTATTAAATGCAAAAATCTGAGCAGTTAGTCATAGCGAGTGTATAGCATCTTAAACTTTGTTGAGAATTATGAACAACTGATTTTTGTAGCAGATGTAAATCCATATTTCAGACTATATTATAGATATTAAACTTTCAGTGCTGTCTGTGTGTTTATGTTCTTGTGTGCATGTGTTCCCCCAGGCGTGTCGAGACTTCTTGGACCTAGCAGAGACTCACAGCAGGAGATGGCAGAGGGCGCTGCAGTATGAGCGAGAGCAGCGTATCCACCTAGAGGAGACCATTGAGCAGCTAGCCAAGCAGCATAACAGCCTGGAGCGAGCGTGGCGAGAAGCACCCACGCTTGTTTCCACCACACCCAGTGCCCCTACTGCCAACAAGGGTGAGACTGTGTGTTACTTACTCCTGTGGGTCTCAGTGTGGACTTCACTATACTGGCTAAAAGTCATGTGTGACCTTAGGCTCTATATTATAGACAGTCCTCAGTTTTGTCAGAAGGTTTGGATTATCACTAATTTAGAGATGGTAATTACCTTCACGGTACGGCATGTGGAATCTTCTGTCAGTTTGTCCATTTATTTGTTTATTTTCTTGTTTGTTTACATATAACCAACGTCTTAAAAAAAACAACGGCCAGGCTGGTGTTAGAATAATTATATTATCAAATGATAGACAGAGACCACTGAAGTTATAATAAAGTTCATTTTACTTGAGAACCCAACAAGGAGGCCTTCTCCGCACTACAGATATAGTACACACAATGACCTAACAAAAAGCTCTCTACAGCTGCTTTTTATAATACAGAGTAAAATGTAATAAATCGTGATACAGACTAGATGTCGTTAATTGTTATCTTGTAAGAGTCGATGACGTCTCCCCTATCTGGTCTGGGAGGGCATGTATGCCCTCAGGAACACACCGTGATTAGACAAGAACAAGCAATGGCTCCATGTTATCTTGTTTAGAGTATTCAGTATAATATTATTCTATGCAATCAGTTTAATAATAACAAGAGAGAAAGTATGGGGGCAGCCTCTAGCTCACCCAGTAAGAGCGTTCGCCCAATGTTGGCTGAGTTCTGCAGTGGCGTTGGTTCGAATCTGATCTGCTGCCATTTGCTGCGTGTCATCCCCCATCTCTCTCCCCCTTTCATGTTTATCCACTGTCTCTACTACTAATAAAGGGAAAAGCCCCAAAAAATAATCTTAAAAAAAAAAAAAGAGAGAAAGTATGTAAATCAAAATTTCTCTAACAGCTGGCACAACATTTTTTGTGTACATCCATCCTCCAGGAGGAAGAAACCTATTGATTTTAGTGACCCCATGACCTTACCTTTAGTGTAAGACTGCCCTCTCAAAAAAGATGACAGCACTACCAAACCAGGAAGTGGTGTAACTTTCTTATGTTTGTTTTTAAAACTGGAGAATGGGGTGGCCCATGGCTTAGGGCTTAAGATGCTTAGCATGAACACTAACATCCCCGGTTTGAGTCCAGCCGAGTTGCATCTCTCTTTCCCTCATTTCCTGTCATCTCTCTCTCTCTGATATCTGTAATAAGGGCTTAAAATGCCCCCCAAAAAACTAGAAAACAAATTAACTGGAGAATGTGGTTCGAGTTCCTTTTCCTACCAACAATCAACGTTGGTTTCCTTTAACCATGATAGCGGTCTTTCCAAAACCGTTAACAAGTTGCTTTTACTTGATTATACCTTAACCGTGGAGGTGGAACATCAGGATAGGCTCATGCTGGTCATATGGAAGGCACTGGAAAACAACCTAGGTTGTTGTTTTAAGGGTGTGGACTTTGGTGTTTAACTGCTATCAGGAGTCTTTTCTCTTTTAAAGTTGGAGTGGTGAAAGAACATTTCATAATCCTTTTTTTGTGTACATGACAAGGATGTAGTTGAATCTTTATTGAATAAATTCATTAAATGCATCATCTTTAAATTTAATGATGGTTTTAATAGAATATGATAAAAAAATTTGGATCATATTGATGGTTGTTAAATGACTGAAGGTCATAGTTTACCCTCATTAAAAAAAAATTTGAATCACATATTGAAAGTGCTGAATGAATGTTGGATACTGAACATTAGAAGCACACCCTGAGGAGCTTGCATCATTCAGGCTAGTTAACCAGCAGGAACATTGCCAATTTTACTATGCTGATTATTCCCTGATTAATCGCCACGGGTATGTGATTACACACTGCTCTCTCCTAAACTCTGTAAAACACAAACTCACCACCGTGTGATGGTTCTGCTAGTTTTGGATGCTGTTTGCATTTACTCACAAATGTGTATGTGCGCACAGGAGGGAGTGAGAGGCTGCACAAAGAAGAGGCGAGTGATGAAGATGAGAATACTGAGTACTTTGATGCCATGGAGGATTCCCCTGAATTTATCACAGTGACTGCCACTGAGAACACACAGCACAGGTCAGTCACACACAGGGATCCATATTTTCTTTATTTAGCCAAACAGCAGGACAACTGAAAGGCAGATACAGGGATGAAGGTTTATCTGAGTTTTAATATTTAACCTGCATCTGTACATGTGTGTACATGTGTCTATCACATGTATAATAAACCATTTCTGTAGATGCTCTAGTTTGTCATAATAGTGAATTTGACTCTGAACAGGTGTTTGATGATGGTTCATGGTGTGACAACTTACAGTAACCTGCACACACACAAATTACAGAGTGTTGTTTGCTTTACTCTTACCCCTGTCTGCTTTCCTGCAGCATATTATTTTTGCTCTCTCAGTACATTTTTTATAGCATATTTGCTGAACTGAAGTCAGTCAGTCTCAGGCTGGCAACTCAATTTGTTTTTGCATTACTTGTGCTACCTTTCTTTACCTTTTTAGTGTTTTCTTCCTCAACATTGTTATGGCTCATCTCTTGCAACATATCCCTCAACTCTAGTAGCACTATTAAGAATGACGGAAACAGTTACGCAGCGTGTGTGTGTGTGTGTGTGTGTGTGTGTGTGTGTGTGTGTGTGTGTGTGTGTGTGTGTGTGTGTGTGTGTGTGTGTGTGTGTGTGTGTGTGTGTGTGTGTGTGTGTGTGCGGAAGAGAGAACAACATTGGCATTGAGTGTGTTTATACAGTATGTCCAGTGCTCATTGTAGAAATTGTTGTCATTCTCTTCCAGGCGATCTCAGAGTAATTTGAGCGGAGCGAGCGGAAGTCAGCCCAATCACTGGAACCAGGACGATCATGTAGGTGTCTGTTTGTGGACATTGCTGACTTTTGTAATCTCAAATAAGAATTATTTGTGCCGCTGGAAAGCTCACAGCTCATTGATCACCCTCTTTAATTGCTTTTCTCAAAGTCCCCCTTTCCTACCCTACAGTCATCTCTCTCTCTCTCTCACTCACACACACACACACACCCAGCCTTTATCTGTGTGTGTGTCCCGCAGTGTCATTGTCACCCCTGTGGAGCCAAAGATACACAGCTGCGTCGTTCCATTAAATGTTAATTACTAGTCAAACATCTGCACTTCTCTCCCTCAACTCTCCCTTGCTTCTTTCTCTCTCTAACACACATCTGCGTCCTCTGTTCCCTCCTGTCTATTACTCGCTCTGTCATTCTGTCTCCACTTGGTGATGTGCTGCCAAGCTGTCCATGAAGCTGAAAGTATTTATCAAACTTGTATATATCAAATATGCTTTTCACATGAAGTTAAAAGAACACCATCTCATCCTGTACTCCTTCCCTTCCACCTAATTCCAGATGTCTCCAAGCTGTAATGATGTGTTAGGGAAGGAGCTGCAGCCCCGCAGACAGAGACGGACTCATGTCCCAGACAAGCCCAACTACTCCCTCAATTTGTGGAGCATCATGAAGAACTGCATTGGCAAGGAGCTCTCCAAAATCCCCATGCCTGTAAGTGTATGAGGCAAGGCCCTCCCTATTGCTGACTGGTTAACGTAAATCTGTGTGTCTCACATCTTCTTGATCTCCCCATTCAGGTTAACTTCAACGAGCCTCTGTCGATGCTACAGCGCCTCACAGAAGACCTGGAGTATCATGAGCTTCTGGACAAGGCAGCACGTTGCGACTCCTCCCTGGAGCAGATGTGCCTGGTCGCTGCCTTCTCCGTCTCGTCCTATTCCACCACGGTCCACCGAACAGCCAAGCCCTTCAACCCCCTCCTGGGCGAGACCTACGAGCTCGATCGACAAGAGGAGTTTGGCTACCGCTCGCTGTGTGAGCAGGTAACAGCATGGCCACAGGGAGTTTTTGCTTACACGCTCACTGATGTGCATGCACACACATGACACACAGCCCGTGTTCTCCAAACAAGTCGTTTGCCGCCTAAATGGATATACTTTACCTTATCTTTCTTCTAAGGTGAGCCATCACCCCCCTGCAGCTGCACATCATGTGATTTCCCAACGAGGCTGGACCCTGTGGCAGGAAATCACCATCGCCAGCAAGTTCCGTGGCAAATACCTCTCCATAATGCCTCTGGGTAAGACATTTTATATTAAGTGGGTAGCAAACAAACTATATGTGTAAAGAAAGGTTCCATCATGCAAATTTAACCGTCCCAATATCAGGCAGAGTTTACTCCACATCCCACTTGAGAGTAGTAGACGAGCTGCCTCCCACACAACCTAAAGGAGAGGGTGCGAAAATGAATCAAGAGGCTTTTATGACCCTTTGGCACATACATAAAATATGGGTATAAAGGGAGCTCTCTATTGCACTGGGACGGCAGAGAGGTCTGGGGTCTGTAGGCTCAGATAAATGAGAGATTTGATAGATGCAGGTCCAGCCAAGGGATGCAGTGGTATTTATCTGTCTTCTCTCTCATCCCGTTACATGCCTGCTGTGAGGTCCTATGTAATGAATGAATGAAATGAAAGCGTTTATGGTCAATTGCATATTATCAATCTTCCAGGTTTAGGTCACACTGGAAATAGTTGGAAATGTATTGCATGAGCACAGGGCCATAAATGTTTTAGATTATGTGTTTTTCAGCTGCTGCAGGTAGAATTGACCATCTTCACAATAGAATCACAAAAGCAAACCTCCAATCTAACACTAACACAATGCAGTCTAACACGTCACTTTCAGGATTGCAGATTGGTAACAAAGCAGCTGTGACATTTCCTTTCTCTTATAGCCTTTTGTCCCTGTCTCTCCCCAGGTGCTATTCACCTACAGTTCCACTCCAGTGGGAACCACTATGTGTGGAGAAAGGTCACCTCCACAGTGCACAACATCATTGTGGGCAAGCTGTGGATTGACCAGGTCAGTTTGTGAGAAACTCTTATTGGTAATCATTCATCCACAGCTCCAAACGCACAACCCTGCATTCAAGGCAGGTTTGGTAACTATTTCCAATATACACTTTTTATATATTGTTTGAAATGGTCTTTACATCCCGACAGCAATAAATAACTTATGGGCTCTGAAAAAAGAGCGAAAAAGATCTGTCATCTGTAGTTGCTGTAATCCTCTAAAAACTCCCACCAATCACTGCCTCATGATCTGCTTGGAAGGAACCAATGAAACACCTACTTGCCCCGCTGTGTGTACTCAACCCCTCCCGTGTACGAGCCTGAGCTAAATGCGTGTTGTCGCCGTATTGGCAACAGTAATCATGTTTGTTTTAAACCTTCGGTATGATAACATTAGGTGTTTGCTTACCAGTGAATGAGACATGAAGTAAAATTGTGGCGCTTTCTCAGCTTTGCTCTGAAGCAGTGACGCAACGGTACTCGTGCACGGTTGTGTGTGGTTCGGAGCCCCGAGGGCAGGGGGAGGGGTTAAACGGAGCCCGAGGAGATGCTACTTTCAAATCTTGATAGCTTTTCAACATTACCAACCCTGCCTTTAATGCCTCTGACCCTCCAGTAGCCTATAGATGTTTTTTCCTTCCATGTTGCAGGTGTAGTGTATGAACCAGAGCAAAATGCTGTGAAGAAAGAAATATAGGTCTTACAGCACATGAATAAGAAGCTTCACAATCTCTAGGGATATATCTTCAGCTTTGATCTCTAATAACACCCTAAAATAACAGCCTCTTCTTTGTGTGAGATGGCCCAATTATTTAGGGGGAGGTGCAGACTTCACATCTGCATGTCTGTCTGTCTGTCTGTCTATCCGCCTGTGCAGAATGTGTGTGTGTAACCTTGGAAGAAGACATGAAGAAGAATATGGCAGATTCACTTACTGTACATCTCTGAATTATTCCATTGGTGTGTGGAATAAGGAGACATATTGGCTACAGACTACTATAGGAATATCAGCACTGACTTATTATTAGCATAATGAGTTGGTAATATTTAATTGTTTACAAATGTCCTGTTTCTCTTGGATATTTATGACATTTCTTTGGCAGTGTTCATGCTGATGTATGTGATTAAAGATACCCTGTGGAGTTTTGTGTATGCTCAGCATTTTGCACTAAAACACTAACTAATGTATTCAATGCATTTCCTACCTTATACAAAAATTGCAAAGCCTATTTTTTAATACTTTGGAACCCCCATCACATTTTGTGATTACATTGTATTGTGCTCTTCTTGTGCTATTTCTTGTGCTATTGTTGGATACATTGTGTGACAATATACACCGCTGTTATGGTTATTTGGCTATCGGCATGTAAGTTTGAGGTACTAGTCTAGCAAAAACAATACCACCTCTGCGTTGATACAAATTCTTTTTCCAACTTAAGCTTATCAACCAAGAAAAAGTCTCACCAATATTTACACACTTTTACTTTTTATTGTTTTGCCTTCTGCATTCAATACTTTTGCCTTCTCCCACCACCTCCTCACAGCACTCTGCCACTCTGCTGCCCTCTGGTGCAGAACGGTGTCATCCAAACAAGTCCATGTCAAACTATGGAAACTATAGTTTTCTCTGCTTCCAGCCAGTGGCAGACTGTGCTGTCAGGAGCACAGTAGGTGAAACCAGAGAGGGTGATATATATATATATATATATATATATATATATATATATATATATATATATATATAATGATCCATGAGATTTTAAATGTATGGCTGTTAGATGCCACAAAAGGCATCAAACTGTGTCACAGGTTATGAGACTTAAAAGGTACACCATGGCCCTCAGCAGTGGCCAGAAGGTTGTTCTCACGCCACTCCTGACGCATGTGTGACCTCATGCAAGTAATATGGGGACCTGCTCATCAAAACATTGCTCTGCAGCACCAATAGTTGTCAAAACTCCACATGGTACCTTTTAAAGCACCTGAAAACTTGTTTAAAAAAAAGTATTTTCCTATAACATCGTAGGATCAATCAGGATACTTTTCTGTCTCTGCTGTAAACACACGGGCAATAGTGTTGATATGCTATCATTCTCTCTGTGTGTTTGTCTGTCTCACTCTGTTTCTGTCTGTGCAGTCAGGGGACATTGAGATTGTGAATCACAGGACAAAGGAGACCTGTCAACTCAAATTCTCTCCCTACAGTTATTTCTCCAGGGATGTTCCACGGAAGGTAAATGCTTCCTTTCCACACTTATGTATCAGATCTTGGCATGACGTCATACGATGAGGGGTTAATTTGTCTGATGCTGCCTCCTGCTGGACAGTGCCAACAAATATATTCATACTTACAGTAGTGTAATATAGAAGAAGCTCACGATATATGAGGTCACATTGCAGTGAGGTAACCTCCTTTGGAGGCGTACCAATTATCTAAAAATGGGGCACAATGTTGCCCTCCTTGGTAGTGACTGATATGGGATAAGCTAAAGCGAATTTACTGGTGCCCTACCTAGGGGACTTAACATTAGGAGGAAAGGACATCGGGATACATCTGGACTCACAGAAAGATAGCTTGTTTAGTTTTTTCATTCCCTGCAGTTTATTTCCTTTTGCTCTTTCCAGGTGACAGGTATGGTGGCAGACAGTGAAGGCCAGGCTCACTACATTCTCTCTGGTACGTGGGATGATAAAATTGAGAGTGCCAAGATCATTCAGAGCAGCCGAGGGGGCAGTGGATCAGAGGGCAAGCAGAAGACGGTCTATCAGACGTTGTCCCCCAAACTGCTGTGGAAGAAATACCCTCTCCCGTAAGTCTCATTAGCCTCATAAGGCAAAATGTTGCAATAAATGAGTTAGCATAACAGCTGCAATGTTCAGTCAATATCTTTGATTGTACAGCATCCCACCGTGTAACTCCCTTTAATTTCCTCTTGCTCTCTCAGGGAGAACGCTGAAAACATGTACTATTTCTCAGCGCTGGCACTAACCCTGAACGAGCCGGAGGAAGGAGTGGGACTGACCGACAGCCGTCTG
Organism: Perca fluviatilis; assembly: GCF_010015445.1. Classification (NCBI taxonomy): domain Eukaryota; kingdom Metazoa; phylum Chordata; class Actinopteri; order Perciformes; family Percidae; genus Perca; species Perca fluviatilis. The sequence goes on from NC_053117.1 coordinate 19,502,159, forward strand.
AGACCAGACCAGAAGCTGATGGAGGAAGGGCGATGGGATGAGGCAAACTCAGAAAAACAGAGGCTAGAGGAGAAACAAAGAGCCGTGAGGAGGAGGAGGGAAGCGGAAGCCTCAGACGCTGTGGATGAAGGTATGAAAAGGAGAACAGGAGGTGTGGTGTGTGATAACCACAGAGACAGGCAGGGATGATAAAGAAAGGATGAAGGGAGGGGAAGAACGTAGAGTTGCGAGTGGGAGGAGTTTTGGGGGGTTTCTGTAGTAAAAGTGACATTCATTTTCTGCTTTGACAATGTTGGAGCACTGTTGGGCATGAAATTAGAGTTATATCCATTAAATTATCAGTACAAAAGATAAGCAACTAAATTAGAAAATGTCACTTTTCTTAATTATTATTTTATTAAAAAGCCAAAGATAAAAGATGCTGTACATAAGCACAAGGAGAGAATTTAACAACCCACTGCATTTCTATGAAAAAAAGAAAATCATCTAATCACAGAGCTGAAATTCTGTCAGGTAAAGATTATGCTTTACAGTGACCTTCAAACATGTCGTAGTAGTTTTAATCGGTTCACTTTCAGATTCTAGGCCAGTTGGATGCATTTAGTAATTTTGTTATGTTTTGTCCCTAATTGCAAGAACAATGTGTTTTTGATTTACCAAGGCTTTGATTAACAACTCTAGCTAGCTTCTTTTCCGTAGCAAATGCAACTGAGGCTCATGGGTATCGTAGTATTTAGAGCCTAGTAGGTACACAACAGTTTTGCAGGTCAGAAAGCACGTCGTAACACAAAAGGTTCGGTACAATTAGAAGACAGACTGAACTTTACGGAGAACTCCGCAGTTCATCCTGGTGACGTGTGTGTGTGTGTGTGTGTGTGTGTGTGTGTGTGTGTGTGTGTGTGTGTGTGTGTGTGTGTGTGTGTGTGTGTGTGTGTGTGTGTGTGTGTGTGTGTGTGTGTGTGTGTGTGTGTGTGTGTGTGTGTGTGTGTAGGCTGGATTGTATTCGATGTACCCATGACTTGTCTTTCTTTTCCTCCCTCTATTGGTGGTCAGAGTGTGATTATGACTCTGGTGAGTGGGGGTTGCCCTGTGTCCCTCTGTTGTGCATCACTCCCCACACACACACACACACACACCCCGTCCTCTGTGTGGTCTGCCTCTGTTTGAGAACTGCATGATACCCTTCTCATGTCAACTTCTCCAGAAAATAACTCAGGAAAAAAATGACTTTTTCCTGGATACATGTGACATTTTCATTTAGAAATATGTAACATGAAATAAAATATACAACTCTAAAGTCAAGTATTGTTAATGTGCTATGGTGAAGCCACATTAGCAAGTGATTCATTTGTACTGCATTGTCATCCTGTCTATTCGATTGTTTGTGGGCACTTTTCCGGTGGACTGGCCAAGGGTAAACAAGTTACTGTATGATTTAAGATTCAAAATTGTTTATCTGTAATCCCACAACGGGGAATTTCACAGTGCTGCAGCATCAAGGGATAGGGGAAAAAGTACAAGATGCTTTATTCATCTAAGTTTAATCCACATCCACTCCTCTAGCTTGCTGAGCTGCAATTTCTCCCTCTTTTGACTGGTTTGTGTATTAAGGAGCAGATTAATTATTCAGACGAGGGAGTTCCAAAACTGGGATTATAATTTTCCCATTCACCATAACCGATCCAGGTTTTTGCATTGCACACATCGCGCTCATATGTATTTTATTGAGCTCGGTTCACATTTGGAGCTATCCCAAATGCAGTGCACAGCGATTGATTGCTTCCGCTGTATATGCATATGTATGAAGGCAAATTGATTGCTCAGTGAATTGCCTGCAAGTGTGGCTTTTCCACTAAAGTGCGATTAAATGACAGTGATTGAGTAACACCTGTGCTTCTTCCTGCAGGTAAAGAATACGAAGGCTACCAGCCGTTGTGGTTTCACCAGAGGAGAGATTCAGTTACTGGAGAGACAAACTTTGTGTACAACGGAGGTTACTGGGAGGCGAAGGAGAGACAGGACTGGAGCATGTGTCCTAACATCTTCTAACCCAGGAACTCTGCCAGGATCACTCCTAACCTCATCGGACAGGGAACTGCTCTGCCTCTGGTCCTTCAGCAATGGGGCTTATCTGGCTTATGAGCACCATGTGGACCTTTTATTGAGCATGAGAATGTGTATGTTTCACACACTCTCGGATTACCTCCAAATGTACACTCTCACTCTGTTTTTACTATCGAGAAAAAGAAGGGGCGTTCCCTGAGTCTTTGACACTATACTGAAACAGCACTGAGATCATGTGTGGATGTGAGGTGGTGTTGGAGTTGTAACACCACACAATAAAGGCACCTGCACACTCCTGAAATCAGGTGCTTGATAAATCTAATTCACAATGCACTTTTTCTGTTTTCACCCCATTTAAGAATTTTTACTGATTGGACAGAAACCCATATCAAAGGAGCTCACATTTCTAGACTGACAACTAACAAGGACAACATAAAAACAGGCACATAGAGGCAGAACAGTGTTGAAAACAAATGTCAGTTTTTCAGGGGTTACAAGAAAAGTGTCCTCATCCTTAATTTTATTCAGCACAATTGAGATTATGGCAGACCTACTTTATAAATCTTAAATTAGTTCCCTCTTTCTTTTTCAAGTGCTCATTATTTGCCCCTTTTAGTTGCTTAAAGTGATGGTTCGAGATTATTTCCCCTGGGATTCTTTGCAACCATGACCTCGAAGCAAATCGCAAAAGCTTTTACCTGGGTCTAACATTGGATTTAGCGTTAAGTGCGCTTAAGCGTTAGGCTAATGGATAATGTTTCTCTTATCGATATTCCCCACTAATTATCGCCCGAAATGATACCAAGGTCTTCATTACTATTAGTTATGTACTCAGAAAAACCATGGATTGTAAAGTTTTGGTACACATTAGAATTATGTAAATAACACTTGCCTGCTGGCTTCTGCTCTGCTGTTGTTGTTGTTGTTAAGACGAGTGCTTAGGGGCATCTACACATAACACCGCAAAGAGATGCAACAAAAATATTTTTAAATTAACTTATTTTTTAAAGTAAGTGCTGTAATATAACTAGCAGGAGACAAGTAATAATTGAGGTAAGTTTGGAGACATTACCTTATTTAATCATTAAATTAATAAAATATTTTGTTGCATCTCTTTGCGTTGTAATTTGTAGATGTCCCTAAGCACTCTTACTGCCCTGGTAATAACAGCGCAGCAGCAGCAGAGAGCAGAAGCCAGCAGGCAAGTGTTATTTACATAAACTTCTGGTGTACTTACAAATTTTACAATCCATCGTTTTATGAGTGCATAACCTATTTGTACTACTGTAGACGTTTGGTATCATTTCGGGCATTATTAGTGGGGTAATGTTAAGAGACACTTCGGATCCATTAGCCTCTGCGCTAAGCTATTCAGCTGATAACGCTACGCTACGCTAACGCTCCCAATGTTCGACCCAGGTGAAAAAAGCTTCTGGGGGGGTGTTTGGCTCGAGATCATGGTGCAAAGGACCCTAGGGTGAAATTACTCCGAACCATCACTTTAAGGACGAGGCTAAGGCTTAAAAATGTTGTTTGGAAAATTCTGTCTAATAAATGTTATCAATTATGCAGACACAGAGTTAAAAATTAAATAAATAAAAAAGACATTCAGGAAAACATATTCACATAAATAACTGCAGACAAATAGGTAACATAGCCTAGTAAGATAATGCTATGAATTTTTTTTTACTCAGCTCTTTATACTGTATGAAATGAATGCAGCTTATTTTCACAATCGTCAGCAAGTCAGTTTTATTTTACTTTTTTTTTACTTTTTTTTTATCAAGACAAACTGGGCAGCGCCAGGTCCAGAATGTCATTGGCTGGTGGTAAAACTGTCACTGAGAAAAATTAAAAAAGGATATTTTGAAGTGAAAACTGCTAAAAAGAAATCAAGTAAATAAAACTGGCCAATTCAATCCATAATAATGCTGTCATCCTGACAATAAGCTGGAAGAAATAATGTTTCACAATAATGAGCTGTGTTTAAAAAAAAATATTGGATTACTTCACAATTTTATGGTTATATTATATATTTTGTGTGTTTTTATTAATATGATTGTTTACTTTCCATAACCAACAGCTAATATTTGATTGGGCAAACCATCTTTTTTATACAGCAGAGGCTGGGTTGTCTGAACTGATGAAATATGCAGCAGTGCAGACATATATTCTATTTAGTGTGAATGTTGGGAGTTTCCCTCTAGAATTTAAGTAGTCAATTAGACTAGAGTCCATGTAGAGATAATATATGGCTGCTTATCAATTTCATATGTTGAATATAAATTGCCTCTATGCTTCAATGCATTTTAGTCATCTAAACATGCTTCAGACATCTTCCATTTGTGATTCTGATTGGTAAAATTCTGCAGTAGTAAGTCCTTTAGTTGTAACACGTTAGTGCAATTGCACCAGTAACACACTGAACATCCATATCACTCTAATCTTCATCAAAGAGCTAAATAAGCACTTTTCACTGTGGTAGATCATAGGTAAGTAGTATATATCTCTGTGTTGATGTTGAGAAAATTTCACGCTGTACGTGTACTTTACCTTGTCCTCTGGTGCTCTCCCATAGCAACACATACCGTATCCTTGGTGACCATTTTCAGTGCATCATTGTCCGTGATCATACAAAATAGTATTAAGTCTGCACCAAAGCACTGAGATATTCGGTGATTACCACCCAGTACATACAGGAACATGTTTTCTATATTGGTACTAGCTCCACAGCCTCCGTCAGTCACTAGTTTGTAGCTCAGTTTCCAGTTGGACTACAGCACGTTAAACTGGACCGGTTTCTCTGAGGAGTCCAGTGTGGCTTCAGCTGAAAGGAGGCAGGGCTGGTTCCTGTATCACACCTCTGTGCAATTAGCTCCAGCCACAGATGAATCCCCCCCAGCTACCGCTCCAGCTCAACACAGCTCACACGTGTAGTCCTTTCATTCGGTGTTTGTGGACACGCTGATCTGGGATCAGCTCACGAAGGTAACCCTTAGTCTTTTGCCTTTAATTGACTGAACAAGGGAAAGAGTCCCCTGACCTGTGCACTACACAATTGTTTTGAAAACCAGTTAATATTTTTTTGTAATTGTTGTTAGGAATGTAGAATCCAAGGCTGGAGGTATTGTATCTACCATCTAGTCTATTTGTGTGAATATTTTGTGATAAAAGAATGATATTGTAAAATGAAGAATAATTATACTAATCTGAGTATTATTAAGTTATCTGTACAGTAAAGTCCAACTCTGAAAACTAATTGACTGAATGAGCCTGATGGATTTGCTGTAATTTTAACTTTTAATCCAGATTGATTCTGCAAAGATGGATGTTAACTCTGAGGCACCCTCAATTTGGCTGCAGATTCTTGTTTTATACTTTCTAAAACTGTCTTAACACACTGAAAATATTTTTTATAGAGTACTTGATACTAGCACATTAGTAACCGTGGTTCAGTGATGATTTCATTGGTCAACACATCTGGCAGTTCCTCTGATGTGCAGTTCATAAAGATGTATAAAATGCACTAGAAAATAAATAAATTCACAGAGTGAAGATGTTCAGAATGATAATATGATCTGGTAAATTGTGAGAATCATCTGTGAATTAATGATTTAATATTGAAATGAATGATTGATGCTTTTTTTGCACAAAATATGCTTATTTTAACCATTTACATAAAAGGTGTTAATACCTTGACATGCTCAAAGAATAATTCTATATTTTTGGAAACACACTTTCAGTTTTTTGCTTGCCCAAAAGTTGGATGAGAAGATCTTCTCATCTAACTTTTGGCACGAAAATAAAGGAATAAGCGTATTTCCCAAAATGTAATTTCACTAATTACTGCTTTGGTTCTCCTCTTGTTTATCCACTTCACACAGACTCAAACACCGTTAAGCACGTATATAGATACGAGCTTTTGATATAGGTTGTGTATGCTTAAAATCATATCAAGGGTGTCACATATGAGAATGGACACTGTTGCATTTTTCAGTATTGCTGTTTTGAAAATTGTACAGTTCATTCTGTATCATCATGCTCAGTCATGACATCACTGCTGAATAGTGGTGAAGAAATTGTGATTTCCTTTCTCAGCGATCAATTTAAATACTTTATTAGAGATATACTTAAACATATTGTGTTTGAGATGATTTTATATTTTAGAATACATGTTATATTTTGAATGATAACAGAGAGCTCATCATATGTTTTAATCAGTGCATTTCCAAATAATGTGACCTCAGTACTTGATGGGGACTTTCCTACTGATGTTGCCCCAGCGAGGGCCTGTACGCTATCGGACAGCCAACACAGTGAGGTGCAAATGTGTTAGCACATGGCTGTTGCTTCAAACAGAAGTGTTGTCTGCCTCATGCAGAAGGGGAAAAAACAACCAAAGTGTACGTGGAGAGTGTACTGTAGAGTAAAAAAACCTCTTCATTTGGCTTCCCTTTCTGGGAGGGTTCTAATGTAAACCCCCTCTCATTTCATCTCACTTAATACACTATGGTGTGATTTGTTTTTTTTAGCCTTTGTTTTTACGCTTTTATTTTCTACCTTCTCATGGGTGCCATTATTCTTATGTAAGTGTTTTCATTCTGTTTTTTTATGCATAATGAGCTTGATTTGAGTGCACGTGTGGCACACATTTCCTTCTCATTCGATGCTTCCCAGTTTGGAGGCAAAACTAAACTTATGAAGATGAGGAAATTTTTCTTGCCTTGTCTAAACTGAAACCTGCTTCTTCTCGGACTGTGACTCACGGCTTTGTTGTGAGACAGGGATGTTAATAATCTGTATGATGATGAAAGTTATGAGACACATCACATCAGCGGCCTGGTACAGAAGGTCGAAGGTGATTGACCTGCCTTGAATATTACTCCCCCCAAATACACATAGGTGTATTCAGGTGTAACTGTGGATTCAACTGAAGTTTTGCTTCTTTTTTTAAATTGTGTATTTTCTCCCTTAATTTATACTTGTATAACATTGTCCTTAAATGACAAAGACAGAATAATGAAAAAAAGAAGATAATAAAGTTGTTATTGTTGAAATCTGTCTGCTTTATTTCATCTCTGCAACAGCTGAAAGATGGGGTGGCTTTAAATGACATATTTGACATTGTTTGCCAGTTTTAGTGTCAAAAAGTGCCAGTTAATTAATGAAATAACAGGCATCCCTAAACTTGTTTTCATTCCTGAGGCTGTATACTTCACAGCATTGTTAAAGTGCAATAGTGTGTCCAGGCCACTTTTGAAACCACCAGGGAGGGAGAAGGACTTGTCAGACAGAGACTCTGAAGCACATAATAAAAGTATAAGCCACTATGCCACCAATGCAGTACATTGAAAACAGCAATAGCATAGTATGTCAAAAAAAGCCATTAAAAAGTCAGAGTAGGGTATGTTGAAAAAAGTCATTGTATAGTATATCCAAAAAAAAGTCATTCTATGGTAATGTCAAAAAAATTGATAAAAAGTAATAGTATAGTACGTCAAAAATAGTCATAGTATGTCAAAAAGGTGATAGTATAGTATGTCAAAGTCTGGAAGAACATGCAAACTCCACACATAGTATAGTATGTTTAAAAAAATCATTGTATAGTATACCAAAATAAATTCATAGTAGGCAAATGTCGGAAAATGTCATAGTGTAGTACACTACATGCAAACTACACAAAAACTGCTAGCCCGGACAGGGACTCAAACCTGGAGTTTGCAACTTGTACTTGCTGGTGCTATTTGGAGTGGTGTTAACCACTAAGCCACATACCAGCATGTTGAAAACAGTCAGCAATGTGAAGTATAGTATGTCAACAAAAAGTGATAAAAACGTCATCGTATAGTATGTTGAAATACGTCATAGTATACTGTAGTATGTTGAAAAAAGTGATGAAAAAGTCATAGTATAGTATGTCAAAAAGTGCTGAAAAAGTCCATACAAAAACATCTAGCCCAGACATGGGAATCAAACCTGGATCAGAGTCTACAGTGCTTACTTGCTGGTACTGTTTGGAGCATTGTTAACTACTAAGCCACATGCCACCAGTGCAGCATGTTGCAAACGTCAGCAAAATTAAAGTATAGTATGTCGAAAAAAGTGATAAAAATGTCATAGTATAGTATGTCAAAAAAGTGATAAAAAAAAGTCATAGTATAGTATGTGGAAAAATGTGATGAAAAAGTCATATTATAGTATGCCCATGTCTGGGCTAGCCATTTTTGTGTGGACTTTTTTATGAAAATTTTTGACATACTATACTATGACATTTTTATCACTTTTAATGACATACTATACAATGAAAGTTTTTGACATACTATACTGTGACATTTTTATCACTTTTTTCGACATACATACTATGAAAATTTTTGACATACTATACTATTACTTTTTCATCACATTTTTCCACATACTATACTATGACATTTTTATCACTTTTTTCAAAAATGTCATAGTTATTACTATGTCATAAAAAGTGATAAAAAAAAGTCATAGTATAGTATGTCAAAAATAGTCATAGTATAATATGTCGAAAAAGTGCTGAAAAAGTCATGATATAGTATGTTGAAAAGAGTCATAAAGTCCACACAAAAACAGGTAGCCCAGACATGGGAATCTAACCTGGATCAGAATCTGTAGTGCCTTTGTGCTGGTGTTATTTGGAGCAGTGTTAACCACTAAGCCATGTGCCACCAATGCAGTTATTTTGCAAACAGTCAGCAAAGTCATAGTATAGTATGTTGAAAAAAAAGTGATTAAAAAGTCATAGTATAGTATGTCAAAAATTTTCATAGTATAGTATGTTGACAAAAAGTGATAAAAATGTCATAGTATAGTATGTCAAAAAAAAAAAAGATAAAAAAGTCATAGTGTAGTATATCAAAAATGTTAATAGTACAATATGTCGAAAAAGTGCTGAAAAAGTCATGGTATAGTATGTCGAAAAAAGTCCACACAAAAACATCTAGCCCAGACATGGGAACTGAACCTGGATCAGAGTCTACAGTGCTTACTTGGTGGTGCTGTTTGGAGCATTGTTAACTACTAAGCCACATGCAACCAATACAGTATATTGAAAACAGTCAGCAAAATTAAAGTATATTATGTCAACAAAAAGTGATAAAAATGTCATAGTATGTCGAAAAAAGTGATAAAACATTCATGGCATAGTATGTCAAAAAAGTGATAAAAAGAAGTCATAGTATAGTATGTCGAAAAAAGTGATAAAAATGTCATAGTATGTGACTTTTTTATCATTTTTTTGACAACCTAAACTATGACATTTTCTCACTTTTTGGCAACATACTATACTATGCCTTTTTCATCACATTTTTCGACATACTATACTATGACATTTTTGAAAAAAGTGATAAAAATGTCATAGTATATATAGTATGTCGACAAAAAGTGAAAAAAAGTCATGAATGAATGAATTGAATGAATGAATGAATAAAACCTTTATTGCCCCGAGGGGAATTTGTTTTACAGTCAAGGGAGCCACATTAAACATTAAGCACATACAACAGTAAATAACCATAAACAATAAACAATAAAAACCACACCAAACATCCAACAACAATGAAGATGTAGAGGATACAGAAAACAGAACATAAACAACAACAACAACAACGCAGCAATGGTGGTGACCTGCAATCATCAGTCCAATAGCTAAGATGACTTAATAAATAATAGTACAATTAAAAAGTCATAATATGTCGAAATATTTGATAAAAAAGTCATAGTATAGTATTTCAAAACTGTTCATAGTATAGTATGTTGACCTTTTTTTCATAGTATAGTATGTCGAAATTTTTTTAGAATGTCATATCATGAAAAAGTCACAGTATAGTATGTCAAAAATTTTCATAGTATAGTATGTCAAAAAAAATGTTATAATAATATATAAGCCACTGTGTCACCAATGCAGTACGTTGAAAAAACTCATAGAATGTTTAAAAAAATCATATAGTAGTATGTCGAAAAAAAAATAATATAGCATAGTATGTTAAAAAAAGTCAAAGTATGTATGTCAACAAACATGATAAAAAAATCATAGTCATAAGTCGAAAGAAGTCATAAAAAGTCATAGTAGCCTATAATAAGTCGAAAAAAAGTCATAGGCCACTATGTCGAAAAAGTGATTAAAAAGCCACTATAGTTATGTCGAAAAAAGGTCATTGTATAGTATTTCGAAAAAAAGTGATAACAAAATCATACCCAGTAAGCACACATACGTCGCGGCGACGTATTGGCGATGTAAACAGAATGCATCGGGGATACGTAGTATTTTGGTAGTTTGCTCACTGGCACGACGTCCCCGCGACGTCGCTGCGCTACGTTTCAGCGACATATAGCCGCTCTCTCCGCGACGTATACATATATACATCGTTCTAACGGATGCCATACGTCGTAGAGATGCAGGCAATATACGTCGTTCTAACGTATGCAATACATCGTAGAGATGTACGCTTACGTTGTTCTAACGTATGCAATACATCGTAGAGATGTACGCTTATATACGTTGTTCTAACGTATGCAATACATCGTAGAGATGTACGCTTATATACATCGTTCTAACGTATGCAATACATCGTAGAGATGCAGGCTTATATACGTCGCTCTAACATCTGCTATACATTTTACAGATGCAGTCTCAGGTACATCTTCCTGACATCTGTTATACGTAGTACAGATGTCAGGAAGATGTGCAGATCAATTGATCCTGCATTAATCCATTTAACAAAACTGGTCAGTATAGGTCACACACACAATTACTTTAAATATCTTTACTAAATTGAATTGCTAAAGTAAGATAGATAAACCATACACAATTACTTATAATACATTTTATTTATAAAGCGCTTTTCAGGGTACTCAAAGACAATTTACACAAGTTCAAATCATTATAGAAAAAAGCACACTGTAACACATTAAAATATATTCTTGTATGTAGCTAGATTTGGGGATAATTATCCTACTGTGGTCTATACTAAGGGCTAATGTACAAAAACACTACCTTGTGTTGTCTTCCCGTCAACCTTGAAAAAAAAAAAAAAAAAAGATTTTTCTTCTACACATTTTCAGCGCTTATTTCTACGTCCCATATTTTCTGATATAAAACAAAAGTTGAAAACGGGTCAATTTGACCCGAAGTCAACACAAGGGTTAAAAGCTTAAACCAGGTTTTTTTTTTTTAAAGTCTGAGACTGTGGGCTTCCCCTCAGGCAAAGAGCTGGGGCACGCACGTTTCCTGGGAACGGGGTGCAACGGCTTGAGTTATGTTTTCTCTCGTTTGGTGGGTGTGTCTCTCGATTATTGGCTGTGTTCGGAGTCGCTGAAATATACAATATTTCTCTCTTTTGACTACACACTCGTGAGCTGTATATCACTGCTTCACAACAGCAGTGTGTACATGTTGGAGAACAAAAACTAATTGTCACACTATATTGTCCACTTTCTATCATAATGTAAATTATTTCAGTAGCAAAAAAATGTGCTGTCCCTGCTACAGCCTCTGCTCCAGTCTGTTGCCAGTTGGGGGAACTCCTTGATGGCCGGGCCGTTACTCAGGAAAGTAGGGTCCCTTAGCGGTGGTGCTGCAGTGACAAGAAAAAAGATTTGGGTTTTGGCGCTATTCGAATAAGTATCTTTTAATACATTTTGTTTCATCTCCCTTTTTTTTGAAGTGGTTGAGTAATATTTTTTTTGCAGATGTGAATAGAATAGAAATGACAAGTATGAATATGGCGAGCCAAATAGTTGTTAACGGGTTTAGTTAAATTCTGCTAAATTTTCCTCAGAAACTCCCATTCAGCCTTTAAATATAATTGAACAGTAAGGACATTTGGTCAGTAGGGGGCGTAGCTCTGTGCAGTTTCATTTTGGATGAAGTTCAAGGTGCGCTGTTTACGGTAGAAGGGATACAGCTACGGACCAAAAGTTACACAAAAATCCCGCAAAATTCTAGACTAATATAATATATTTGTTATACTTTCACCCAGGAAAACGTGTTTCATTCCTCTAGAGTTTTTTATTCCAAACCGACGTCTGTGTTTCCTGAACTTAACAAGTCATTTTGGTGCCTAAACTTAACTGTCGCACCGTAGCTGTATCCCATCTAGCCTCAACCGCGAAGCTGTTAAAGTGCCATTCTGACAATATGTATTTAGATCACTTTGTAAATTAAAGCTTTAAATAGCATGTTATAAATCGTCCCATAAAAAATACCATAACTTTCTCTCTAAAAGGCTAACATCAAGGTTTCATAGTAATCACAATTATTTAAAAAGTAGTTACTTTTGAAACCAAAGGTGTCATTTTATGCTGCCCTCTTTTTACTTCCTACTCCCATTTTCAATTATGATTTTGTAAACTTACCACAGATGATTTGGCAAAGTAATGACTGGGAATATGGCAGCTTTCCACATTTTCCCGTTCAATATCTTGGTCATCATGGCAATTGAGAGATCTGAAAAATACAAACATAAAAATTTAAACAAGATAAGAACCTTAATTAATCCCACAGTAGAGGACATTTTCAGTGATACTGCACCAGAAGGAAAGTGCAATGACAAAAGCATCAGTAAAAACGCAAGAATAAAGCAGTTAAAACTGTTCAGTATACAGACAAAAGTTAATTTAATCACGTATTGTTCACAGAGGAGTTATTGATATTGTAGTATAAAGGTGTAGCATTGATGTTGCACGTGAGTAAATTGTTCAGATAGGGCGTGTGTGGTCTACTTGGAGCAGTGTTGATTATAAAGTCTGGCAGCAGCAGGAAGGACGTGTGGTATATCTCCTTCACTGCACTGATTAGGGTTACATTTGAATACAAAATGTAACTTAAGTACAACTTCAAAGGGTTAAAATATTTACTATTGATAGATGGATATGATTTAATAATAGTTTATTACCTACCCATTTCAAAGTCTGCGTAGGTCTTCTTCTTTGGCTTCCTCTTCTGGAATCATTAGTGCCTCTTCCTCTTAGCAGGCCAATTCAGCAATGGTCATCAAATCAGTTTTCAAACTCTTTCCTCTTATCTGAAAGAGATTAATATACAGAGGTAATTAATAATTCAAGTACAATGTAATAGATAGAGAAAGTCTAGGACCCGTTGAACACACAGGGGGTTAAAAAAAATAGAGCAACACATAAGAATCATGGGAGTGCGCACTGCCGCCCAAATACTAGATAGATTCAGATTACAGGTGTGTAATTTGCTTCTTGCAACAAACTAATATGACAATAACATACCTGACTCTTTTCACTTGTTGATCAGGCTTATACACACACACACAACTATTATTGTGGTATGATGTCCTTCATCTCTGCATTGCCTTCTCTCCCACCTCCTGCCGACGTTTTCTGATCTTCCACTATACATCATACCAACATAAAAACAGACACACTATGTGAAAGCTACTATCAAAAAATACTGGTCTTTTGTGAGGATGCAGTATTTTTAGTATTGTAACTACTGTTTCGCAATGAACACAGTGTATTCCTGACATTTTGTAGAAGATGGTGATATTCTTAGCAAGAACCCCCTTTTTAATGAGGGATAACTAGTGAAACAAACAAGCAAACAAACATCAACTAACAGTTTACCAAAGTTACCCTTGCTATAAACATTATAGCACACATACGTCGCCACGATGTATGGCGATGTATTGGCGATGTAATCCAAATTCATCGGGGATACGTAGTAGATTGCTCTTTTGCTCACTGGCACGACGTCCCCGGGACGTCGCTGCTGTACGTTTCAACGACATATAGCCGCTCTCTCCGCGACGTATACATATATACATCGTTCCAACGTATTTCATACATCTTACAGACGCACACATAGCTACATCGTTCTAACGGAAAAACGGGAGAAAAAAAAGCAATATACCAATTAAATTATTGTGATATTGATAATTGTATTGATCTCAAAGTCAAATGTGATTCAATATGTCCATAGAACGTGTTTAGTCCCTGTTAAAGCCGATTATAAACCGCTAATGTCAGTTAGGCTTATGGTCAATTTAGCTTCAACAAAAAGTTAAACTTAAAGTTAAGTGACTGGACAGTAACTAGTTACATTAAGCTAACGCTAGCTTGCCAAGTAAATTGTTTTTATTTTAATTAATCAACGTTAGTGATATATCAGCAAGAAAATCATGGTAACAGGTGACGATGCTCATTAGTGTTTTGAAGGCCCTCGAAAACGGGTGCCATCTAGCTAGCTAATAACTGATGTTTTATGACCGTTGGCACTCCCAACCCCATTTTCAAAAATTTAATGCAGAGTGTACATAAACGAACCACAGTCTTACTAGCTAAACTGTCCTAAACTAATTTTACATAGTGTCATTTAGTTAATAAGCAGGGTAAAAATAAAATGTTAGCCTGCCATTAGACGGCCCCTGAACCTCTTCACCTTTTTTAAATATGATTTAACGTTAGTTGGCAGATTAGCTAGCTAGCTAACGCTACATGCCGAATTTACCTTTAGCTAGCTACATTTTGATTTTATAACAAGTCTTCAGCTTTAAATGTTCACTGTTGAGATTTCAGCTCCATTAAAGCCAAAACAAAAATCAAATTAACCGATATGAGCAAAGTATGACTGAGGTGCGGCACTCAGTTACTGTTAGCTAGCTAGCTAGCTAAAATTAACGTTAAGTGATATCGGGTAACGTTCAATTAGCTATAGCTAGCAGCCTCACCTTAGCTAACGTTACTGGCATGTACTGCAACTGAGATTTAATATAGCTAGCAGATAACTTTTTAGCTAGAGCACGGATATTTTAATTTTAAATGAATGTGAAAAAGGGCGGCTAGTGCGATGTGAGCCTGATCTAACGGCTCTAAAGTTACTTTAAACCATGACATGGCGTAACTTACTAACATAGCTATCTTGTTATTAGCTAGTCCGATGAACACCAACTTCCACATGAGAAAACGTCGAAATATTTGTATTAACGTTACGTTAAGATGAAATAGTGCTTACCATGGTATTTGACAGCAGCAAAGAAGCAGTCTCCATCCTAACCCTTCATAGACTGGCAACTTTTTTCCCCCCTTCCTTTATCGACTGTGGCGCGAATATGTTGCTGGGCGCAGAATTCAGATTCACTGTCCATCACATCAACAGTGTGTGTGTACAGTAAAGACATCCAGACGCTCAATAAACGATGCTTCCAAATGACCCGCGAACAACTGAGGAACCGTTAATACATCTCACCGACATAGTTAATATGTCGCTGCGATGTATAGATTGTGATCATAATAAGACGTCCAGACGCTCAATAAACGATACTTCCAAATGACCCGCGAACAACTGAGGAACTGTTAATGCATCTCACCGACATAGTTAATACGTCGCTGCGATGTATAGCTAGATTGTGATCATAATAAGACGTCCAGACGCTCAATAAACGATGCTTCGTTATTCTTCTTTATGACCCGCGATCAATTGCAGACGAAGCGATCAATTGCATACGTCGTGCCGACGTATGTGTGCTTACTGGGTAGTAAGTATGTCGAAAAAAGTGATAAAAATAAGTCATAGTATGTCAAAGAAAGTCTGGAAGAACCTTACTGTCTATGGGAAGAACAATCAAACTCCACACAAAAAGGCCCAGCCCACAGTGGGAATCGCCAAGTTTGGTATAATAGTAAAAGTATAATACCGTACAAATAATTAGCGAACTTGTCGGTATTACCTTTATAGGCCAATATAAAAGAAACAAATAATGAATTCATTACCTCACCGAAATTTATATCAGGAATAAGAACACATTACAGGCAATATAATTGTACAGCTATTTTAATGTATGTGAAAATCCTATAGACTCTTCTACAGACTGTCTGGGCTTCTCTGGCGCTAATATTGCCGCTGGGCTGCTCTCACTTTCATGTGCGGGTGGCTTGGCGAGCTGTTTGACAGTTTCCATGGCAACCAGAAGCTCCTGTCAATCAAGCACCGCAGCTCAGCACGGAAGAGTCAAGTTCAGCATCGAAGTCTCCGCGTTTAAACCCTGAAAGTAAGTAGGTTGTTGATGTTTGAGTCAGTACAATGGTTGCTGAACGATTTAGTTCTATGTTTTGTCTTCTATAACCTAGCTAGCTACATGTAAATTAAATCATTAGGGAGTTTTGGACTAACTATAGCATCTGGTTCTGTTTGGTTAGTCTGGGCTAAGAAAATGGTATTTAGCACTAACGTTACTGATATTATATTAGCTTTCAGTCATGGCAAGCTAAAGATTTGGCATTACAGTGTTAAGGTGGACTGACTTGTAGCCTACAGCTCCTGTACCTAATGTCCCCAAAATGTCCCCATTTTGGGGAGTGTGAGACAGAGGAAGGAATTTATAGTCTTCTTAGTGAAAAGAGGGACAAGTTCAATTGTCTTGGTTTCCTGGACAACTGAGCAACATAACCCCCCACTCCTTATGACTGTCCAGTCAGCCTTAACCAGTGGACACTGAGGATTTTGTGTCTGTATGGTACTGCTGAGTGGATACTGGATACTTGTCTTCAGCAACAGGCAATGGCTGACAGAGGCCATGGCAGAGCAGACAAAGATGAGCTTCTTTACCCAGGTTTTGTATCAGCAGTACATCTATATCATGTATATCTCACCCTCTTGGGAGTTTGCACGCACTGTTAGTGACCCTTTTGCCTTGCCTTGTCAGATCTTCACAGCAGTGTGTCTGGACTGGACTCTCCTCCTCTCAAACTGGACCACTGTGACCTTCTCCTAGATGCTATTGATGCTCAGCTTGGTCAGCTGCAGGTCTGTGATTTTTATTCTGTCTCTCTGCTTGTCTGTATGTATGTATGTATGTGTAATCCAGAATAAATGTTTTTAACAGTAAACAGTGATTAATATGCAGGTCCAGCCCCAGAAACATCAGGCAATTTCTAGAGAGCATGATTGCAGTGATGCAGGTCATTTATGTCATAACCCACACCTTATACCAAATTTCAAGATTTTATTTTTTATTTTTCAGGTGATAATCTGTGTTTTAATTTGCTTTTTCTAGCTCCTCTCAACTGGAGTCAATCTCTGAGCAAAGACACAGGGCTTGGGAGTACTACTCAAACAAATGACATTCCTATTTCTTGTCTTGATTTGATAAACACTCTGACAATGGAGCAAACATCAGGTAATATTTCAATATTAGTATTATTAATGGAAAAACACTAGCATTGATGACAGAATTTAATTCCCACAATGC
The DNA here is from genome assembly GCF_010015445.1 of Perca fluviatilis. Lineage (NCBI taxonomy): Eukaryota > Metazoa > Chordata > Actinopteri > Perciformes > Percidae > Perca > Perca fluviatilis. The sequence goes on from NC_053117.1 coordinate 19,519,462, forward strand.
TGGCGAGGCGCCAGTATATATACAACCAGTAGCTTTCTAAGTTGTCACTCCTAACCTGACGCTTGAGGGGGGGGGGGTTGTTTGACACTGTAGCCAAGTGACATACTACACTATCATTTTTTTATTTTTTTATGGCATACCACACTATGACACTCTTCTTTGACATACTACACTATAACATTTTTTTATTATTTTTTATGGCATACTATACTATAACTTTCTATATGACATTTTATGGCATACTTTTATGGCATGATATACAATGACATTTGTATGACATTTTTTATACCATACTATACTATGACTTTCTATATGACATTATGGCATACTATGACTTTTTATATGACGTTTTTATGGCCTAATGCTACATGATCATGATACCCTCGAATCTATCCTAAAGGAAAGTAGCTATCTGCTACAGATAATTGCCTGTTGAAAAAATGCATTTGTGAATGGAGCCACGTCATTTTAATGGACCGCAGAAGATTAAAATATATACTGTATATATGCATGCATTTCATGTCATGTTCAGGAGCTGCACAAAATGTTTCTGAGGGCCTGTGTGCTGCACTAGAATCTATGGTTTATATGAAAGTGACATTAGGACAACAGAACCAGCTTTTTCTTTGCAAAAAAGCACCCTATCTCTCTTCTGCTCTTCCCCCAGAGAGTAGCACAGGTTGCCAGGACGGTCCCATTACTCATGAGGAAAATAAACTGAAATTGGACAGAAGGACAAGAGACAAAGAGGAAATAGAGACTCAGAGGGAGCAGGTGATGTGGAGGCTCCAGAGGCTGCTTGGAGAAACCTGTAACGAGGGAAGCATGACAGGAGTAACCCACCCTCCTTCAGACAGCATCTGCACTGAGGACTTTGTCCGATGCTTCAGAGATGAAATGGTTGAATTGGCATTGCCAGTGAATAATGTGCAGCAACTTGACAAAGAGGAAGAGGCTGAGAGGACAGAGATACTTGACTGTGACACTTGCCAGAGTGAACAAAAAGGACACTGTATTCTTAATGTCGACAGAAGAGGAACAGCAATGACTGGGGAAAGCAACAAAGACACAGAGACGGCTCACTATTGTCAAAGAAAGGAACTGGAGAAATGTCTTTATGACGGCTATGGAGTTAATACATCATGTAGTGAGCAAGCAGGAGCTGGAGAGACATACAACACACCACAGAGGCTTGGTGATGATGGCAGTAGCAGTGAGTACTCACTTTACAAACTCTTGATGTCGATGATTACAGTGCCCAGATGAAATCTAACTCACAGAACGTGCCTCTCCCTACATCTAATGGGCATATTGCCTTGAAATTTACTGAGCCCATTCATTACCCTCAGAGGATGAAACCTTTCCTTTCTGGATGTGATCTTTTGCAATACCCTTATCCCAAATTTCAACTTTGCACACATACATAACCTAATTAGATTGAAATGTGCAGAGCACATTCATGGGGGTGAACCTTTTAATGAAGGACCCCATGGCCTTTCCTTAAGTGCCACCCATAGACAGTAGAATAAATGGACCAACCGATCCCGTTGCTCTGGACGGGGACCAGTGAAGGCTATTAGAATCACTTTTCCGGTGATGACTGAGCGTTACTGCGCAGCTGCAAACTGAGCTTGCCGACGTAGATGTGACGTGAGCAACCTGTCTGAAAGTTGTAAGTTTTCTGGTAGCCATGCCCAAGGAAGCCAGCCTCCGGAAAGCATAGCTCCTATGGAGCCATTTAGTTGCTAACAAGCCATCACCGCCCGTTAGCATCCCATTGACTGCCATTCATTTTGGCGTCACTTTGACAGCGAATAACTTTACATCTGAAGCGTTTAAAGACTCTATTTGTCCATTGTTTATTTCTAAAGAAACACGACAATTTATAAAAGGCTCCATTACCTTGTATCTCACGTTATGGCCCAGTAGCAGACGTTTTTGTAAAAATAGGCTAACGATTGTGTCATAACCACGCAACTTACTGTCGCATAGAAGAGGAATTACCATATAGTACAGGAGAAGCTCGCGGACAGTTTCGACTTACATTAGCTGTTTAGGTTTAATTACTAATGTTAACTAGCATTTTAGTTAGCAATAATTAGCCTGTGCCTATGTTATCTCCTTACATATACCTACGCTCTCCGTCTCTGTAAGATTGGCAATGATTGAGATTTCTCTTGGCACAGCTACCAGAAGACTTCCAACTTTCAGACAGGTTGCTCACGTCACATCTACTTCTTCAAGCTCAGTTTACAGCTGCGCAGTAACGCTCTGCGCTCACCGGAAAAGTGCTTTTAATATCCTCCGCCCAGAGCAACGGGATCTGTTTGTCCATTTATTTTACTGTCTATGGGCTTACACCCTTGGTGCCACACGAAGGATAAAACTTTATATCTTTATCCCCAAGAATAGTACAATGAGTATATTGTTTGTAACAGTCCTTTTGTATTATGGGTTGTAGTTTACATTGCAGCACACTAACCTGCCTTTTGACTTTTAGTCCTATTACTTTTATGGGTCCTTTACACCTTTTTTTTTTCCTTTCAGTCCACAGAACAGAGATTGTAACAGAACATGAAACCCTGTGGCAGAACAGCCGTTCTCCTAAGACCAGGAGCTTGGCAGGTACCACACACAGATTACACTGCTCCTGCAGGCACAGTCTCACAAATCCTCTTGGAAATTCATTCATTACAAACAGTGATTGTAGGCCATTTTCTTTTCTTATAGGAGTACCTGTGTGGAGTTTTGACACCGTGTCCATTGACAGTGACCTTGACTCAGTCTGCACAGAGCAAGTCAGGCAGCATATTCACAGGCAAACAGGTGAGAGATGGCAAACAATGTGGAGGGCAGCAAGTCTCAAAACATGTTAATATATCTAATATCACCATTTGAAAATTTGATTTTATTGATAGAGTAGCCCCTTCAGATGTAGATTCTCATTTTTCAAGGGGGTCCTATAAACAAAACAAAAAAAAGATAAAACACATACAAACAAAAACAGCATTAAATAACAAACACTGCAAATACACAGATACAGACAGCTCGCTCACCCTCTCTCACCCACACCCCCAGCCCTCAAGTGTTGTACAGGAAAAATGTAATAAATAAATTACATCAGCATAAAGAGCAATTGAAGCAGTGTGCCTTTAGTTTATTAGAAGCACAGATACACTGAAGATTGTAATAACACACAAATTAAAAGCATAAACAGGCTGTTTTAAGATGAGAAAATAAAGATGTCCTGAAGCAGCAGAAAGAGGTAATAGATCTCAGAAAAACAGGAATATTATTCCAGTCAAATGGAGTTTTGTATTGGAATGACCTGCATCCAAAATACAGCCAACAAAAAGAGCTGACAGCACAAACTAAAATATTTAAGAGATAATGCTTGAAAGCAAACTCTTAAAATGCAGAAAATGATAGTAATGAAGAGTACAAAAAATACAGTTCACATCAATTGTGTGATCCCCGTCAGGATGGCGCTCTCTCACTCTGTCTGTCACGGGCATGGATGACTACTGTACCAACCAGAGTGACAACGACACACCCACACAGGAAGAAAGTGAACCTCAATCTACATCAGGTAAAGCAAGATCTGACTGTGTATTCCTTTATGAGTCCACAGTAACAACATTTAAATGTCATAGAATTTGCCTTTTTTTGTTTTTATGAAGGCCAAAGATCCTCTTATGGAAATGTACATAACAGAAGTCCTTCTGTCAGTAAAGCACAGCGCAACAAGAGAGAAACTTACAGGTAAATCACATGGAAGAACATTTAAAAACATATTTTTTTTTTTTCCTTTTCTTTAGTGTCTTGTTCAATTTTAAAATGATTATTTTTTGCACATATTTCTGACTAGCACATTGTGCATGATTGTGTATCTCAGACTTGTGTGTTCTTTGGAGGAAAATGACAATGACACAGATGAGGAAATGAATCACTGGCCTGAGAGGACATCAGATAAGATGCACTCTGATTGGGCGAAGATGAAAGAGCGGCTCTCTACACTCCGACAAGTGAGAATAAGTCTCCCAGTCATATTTAGTATAGAGAAATGTTTTTATGTCATCTGTATAAATTCACCTATGTACATGTGTATGAGAAATCACTTAACTGGTCTGTGTGACTGGTATAGAAATGTGAAAAGGAGGAGCAGACACTACAGAACAAGAAGACTCAGTTAAAAGATGTTGAGCTCTGCCTCTCTGAACTTCAACACAGAAGAAAGGTAATGTGTACAGTAGTTTATCAGAACACTGCATACAGAAGTCTCACTAATACTCACAGTTTATGTTATATGTCCCAGCATGCCTTGCAGGAATTAGAGCAACTGACTGTAGAGACAGCAAAGATGGAGAAGGAGAGGAGGACTCTGGAGTTTGTTCTGAGAGACAGAAGGGCAGGGAAAGACTCTAGGTATAAAACCAAACTCCTACTAACTGTATTATACACTGTATACATCAACATGGGAACATCACATTGCATCAACATAATCCTTTTCTGTATAAAGGGTAGTGATACAACTATGAATGTGTTTTAGTTGCCAGCTGCATGAGCTGCAGAGGCAGAGAGCGTCCTGTATCCTCGAGATGAGAGACATGAAAGAAGAACTCGCAACTCTGAGTCAAAGTAAACAGACTCTTAAGGATTCGGCCTTCACGGAGAGGGTAATGAAACCTGAATCAAGCAATATGTCAATTCTTGGTTGTGTTCAGCCATTCACATGTTTTAATACGCAGGGTGTTTTTTTCAACAATTTTATTGTTGCTCCACTGTTCCACAAACAGCCCAGTGTCGTCATGTCAGTGCTGGAGAGAGAGGAGATGGAAAGACAGCTGGATAATGCCAAAACAGAACTGTTTGCTGAACAGCGACGTGCAAGAGAGAAGCAAGAGTCCATGCAAGAAGTACTGTGTTTAAGCCTATTTGTGTCCATAATTATAACTATAACCATAACAAGAATAAAATAGTTTAATGTAATAAAACAGCGTTCACACTTTAAAAACCACATTCTAAATAATAAGTAATAAAACATCCAAAAAGAGTTATATTTTTAGATGAGGAAATAACAATAAAACATTTTAACCAATCAAATTATAGGCTAGTAATGGGTTTGTCTCCAGTGGTACTAGAAAATTAAAGGTAAATTATTTAATGTATTTAAAGACTATTACTTATTAAAAGAAATAGGTACAGTGCCTTGCGAAAGTATTCGGCCCCCTTGAACTTTTCGACCTTTTGCCACATTTCAGGCTTCAAACATAAAGATATAAAACTGTAATTTTTTGTGACGAATCAACAACAAGTGGGACACAATAATGAAGTGGAACGAAATTTATTGGATATTTCAAACTTTTTTAAGAAATAAAAAACTGAAAAATTAAGTGTCCAAAATTATTCAGCCCCTTTACTTTCAGTGCAGCAAACTCTCTCCAGAAGTTCAGTGAGGATCTCTGAATAATCCAATGTTGACCTAAATGACTAATGATGATAAATAGAATCCAGCTGTGTGTAATCAAGTCTCCGTATAAATGCACCTGCTCTGTGATAGTCTCAGAGGTCCGTTTAAAGCGCAGAGAGCATCATGAAGAACAAGGAACACACCAGGCAGGTCCGAGATACTGTTGTGGAGAAGTTTAAAGCCGGATTTGGATACAAAAAGATTTCCCAAGTTTTAAACATCCCAAGGAGCACTGTGCAAGCGATAATATTGAAATGGAAGGAGTATCAGACCACTGCAAATCTACGAAGACCCGGCCGTCCCTCTAAACTTTCAGCTCATACAATGAGAAGACTGATCAAAGATGCAGCCAAGAGGCCCATGATCACTCTGGATGAACTGCGGAGATCTACAGCTGAGGCGGGAGACTCTGTCCATAGGACAACAATCAGTCGTATACTGCACAAATCTGGCCTTTATGGAAGAGTGGCAAGAAGAAAGCCATTTCTTAAAGATATCCATAAAAAGTATCGTTTAAAGTTTGCCACAAGCCACCTGGGAGACACACCAAACATGTGGAAGAAGGTGCTCTGGTCAGATGAAACCAAAATCGAACTTTTTGGCAACAATGCAAAACGTTATGTTTGGCGTAAAAGCAACACAGCTCATCACCCTGAACACACCATCCCCACTGTCAAACATGGTGGTGGCAGCATCATGGTTTGGGCCTGCTTTTCTTCAGCAGGGACAGGGAAGATGGTTAAAATTGATGGGAAGATGGATGGAGCCAAATACAGGACCATTCTGGAAGAAAACCTGATGGAGTCTGCAAAAGACCTGAGACTGGGACGGAGATTTGTCTTCCAACAAGACAATGATCCAAAACCTAAAGCAAAATCTACAATGGAATGGTTCACAAATAAACATATCCAGGTGTTAGAATGGCCAAGTCAAAGTCCAGACGTGAATCCAATCGAGAATCTGTGGAAAGAACTGAAAACTGCTGTTCACAAACGCTCTCCATCCAACCTCACTGAGCTTGAGCTGTTTTGCAAGGAGGAATGGGCAAAAATGTCAGTCTCTCGATGTGCAAAACTGATAGAGACATACCCCCAAGCGACTTTACAGCTGTAATCGCAGCAAAAGGTGGCGCACAAAGTATTAACTTAAGGGGGCTGAATAATTTTGCACGCCCAATATTTCAGTTTTTTATTTGTTTAAAAGGTTTGAAATATCCAATAAATTTCGTTCCACTTCATGATTGTGTCCCACTTGTTGTTGATTCTTCACAAAAAATTACAGTTTTATATCTTTATGTTTGAGGCCTGAAATGTGGCAAAAGGTCGAAAAGTTCAAGGGGGCCGAATACTTTCGCAAGGCACTGTATTTTGTGTTTCACAGAAGGTTTTAACAATTTGGGTGTGATAGCAGGGTCTAAACTTGATTTAGTTTTTGCAGTATTTATCGGTTTGTTGATATTTGGATTACTGATTAGGTGTTTAACAGATTAACAACTATTACTATATTGTGAATGTGTCATTTCAGTTTTGCGGTTTTCTTTGCAGTTTTTGTTTAGCACTTTGTGTAAAACTACAGTGAGAAGGTATTTGTATTTGTTGAAAATATCTCTGGATGTGTTTCTGTGTGATCTCGGAGCAGAAGTTGGAGGAGACTCGTGAGGAGCTCCAGAGGGTCACAGAGGCAGAGAGTGTACTGAGGAACAGCTGTACTTGTCTGGAGGAGAAACAGAGGCAGAAAAAGGATCACATCGAGGTGGCACCAAATGACATCATACTCTAATTTAAAAAAAATTTAAAATCCAATTAGCTGTTAAGCAAATAGCACACATCCACTTTTTATGGTTACGTTTATTGATTTTTTTTTTTAACTGTCCCTACTATTTTTGGTGTATCTCTTTCTCTCAGGCGGTAGAGTTTCAAGTAAGCGAGCTGCAGGGTGAACTGGGAGAATGCAAGATCAGAGTGGGCACTCAGGAGAAGATGTTGGCTCAGAAGGAGCTGCAGCTACTAGATTTACAGGAGCAACGTGGGGCCTTACAAGCAGAAAGTGATAGAGTGAAGAGGGAGCTACAACACCTGAAAACCCAGCACCGCAATGCACGGAAAGAGGACCATGAGCAAGCTCATAGAATGATGGTATGTGCTGTGTTTTTTAAGACTACAAGTCGTGTTTTTTGTAATGTAACATTAAGTAACAGGTCATTAGAGTTCCTCTTTTTTTTTTTTATTCAGGAGGCAGCATTAAAGCAGCAAAAGAAAGAATTGGCATTGGCTCATGAGCAGCAAATCCAAAAGGTGACCAACATGTCTGCAAAACTACAATACTGATTCTTTAAATGACATCATCACAGTTTGATTAATGATATAGCAATCACTCTGGCTGTAGGTTAATAAACAGACTAAAGAGGAAAAGGCAAACGCTTTGAAAGAACAAGCTCTGTCTCTCACACGACACATTGAGGCCTTGAAAAGTTCCATTCAGGTCAGTGTCTTTTTGTGAACATATGAAATCCACTCCCACACTGTCTCAATGTAAACTGTTTGGTGTACAGTTTTACCCAAAGTATCTTGCACTGCCATGAATGCATGTGTTGTATGTAAAGATTGGGTGGCATTAGTTAGTATCAAAACCTAACTTTTCTATGTTATTCTCATGATTATTGCACTATACACTATACGTACAGTAAGTAAAAACACTCCACAGGGTTACTTTTCATGTGATCATCTCTTATTCTGACAGCTAAAAGAAGAAGAGGCAAAGAAGCTGAGGGATTCTCTGGAGCAGCAGAAGCAGGAGGCAAAGAACCGTGAAGAAGAGCTGCATGTAGAAGCTTTGGAAAAGGTACTCTGATAATCCTCTTATATATACACAATATTTTTCAACACAATTACATGTTATGCACAGTATGCATCCTTTCAGGTGCACAAAGCAATAGAGGAGGAGAGGAGGAAGTGGGAGGCAGAAAAAGTGGAAGCAGTGCAGGTGCACTGTGGGATACTGGAAGAGCAGAATAGAAAGAGGCTGAAAAGCATGAGGAGTGAGATGCAGCGAGAGAAGAGTAAAGCACTGGCTCTTCAACATAAAATGATGGAACTAAAAACTGTAAGGTGACTCGCAACCATGATATGTAACATTACCATCTTAAATAAATCAGGAATGTATTCTGATTCTATTCTGATTTCATTCTCTTTCTATGACTTTCTTTTTATCTGAAAGAGAGTACAGGAGATGGAGAGTGAAAGCTGTGCACAGCAGAGAGAGCAGGAGTCTTTGCTGGCTGTTATTTGCAAATCACTGAAAGAGGAGCATCAGGTTGAGCTGCAGAAGTTGCCACAGAAAGCAATAATTTGCAGTCGCACAAAGAAATGTGGTGCTGTAGAAAAGCTGACATGGTGTGGTCTGTGGTCACAGGAGAGTCAGAGGGCAGCGCTGCGGCTCGAGGAGGCTGCTCAGCTGGCAGAGAAAGAGGCTGACAGGCTCCGGGTGATGCTTGAAGAAAGGGAGAGGAGCCATAACCAAATCACAGCTGAACTGGACCAGCAGCTCAGGCTCTGGGCCAAGGAGCTGGGAGCAGAGTGCCAGCATCTACACCTCTTAGTGGAGCAGAGTGGAGCCAAACAAAGTTCTGTGCACCTAACTCCCAGGTACAAATTCCTGCTCTAGTTTACATACATATCTGGTTTAGAAAGACGTGAATATTTTAAAGGAAACATGGTGTGCTTCCAATTCTCATGTCTTTGTATTGTGCAGTCCTACAGCAGCGGAGGCTCTAACAAACCTGAGAACACTAAGAGAGCAGTTGAAGCAATTGATAAACCATCTACAACAGGAGCTTGATTCACAGAAACAAACCACTGCGCAGCTGAGAAAAGACAAGGTATAGCTCAGACTGTGCCTGATGTTTTAAAATACAGAACATTAAATGTACACATGAATACAAGTTCATATTTTTTTCAGGAGTGCGAATTGAGCATCCAGAGGCAACAGCTGAGGATGAACAGAGACCAAGCCTTGGATTCTCTAAAGGAGCGTCTCATTCAGGTTTGAATTGACACACTCTGTAAAGCACATACTCTAGACACAGAAAACTCATCACTCACTGCACTCTTTTGTGCAACGCCGTCTGCTTCTGCAGGAGCACATTGAGGAGTTAAGCAGTCTGAACTGGCCTCATATGTGTGATGGAGGGGCTGAGGGAGGAGGAGTGGCAGCATCACTTCGCAAACAGCTGAAGGCCAAAGACCTGGAACTCAGGCAGGTTCAGAGGAGCATGGGTCAGTGGAAGGAACAGACTGCAGCTCGTCTGGCATGCAAGTTTGAAGAAGAGTTGACAGCGGAACTAGAAAGGTAACATGCGAACAAACAGTCATAATAGAGGCACACAAATGTTGTTCTAAGTATTAAAGTGCTCATATTATGCTTTTTGGTATGTTCCCTTTTTCTTTATTGTGTTATATATCTTTTTGTGCATGTTATAGGTTTACAAAGTGAAAAAGCCCAAAGTCCACCCCAAAGGGACTTACCATCGTCCAGAGAAAACAGTGTTCACAAACTGCTCCAAACAGCTCTGTTGTAGTCCAGCCATTACTTCCGTGACGAATGTGCATCACTTTGTAACACACGTTGTAATGCTCGCCTAGCTGCTAGCGTGGCACAACCTCATGCTCTGCAACTGACAAGCTAGCAGTACTTATTGCGCATGTGCAACTCCCAACAAAGATGGTACAAAAGTGAGATGCCTCACTCTGTAGCTAAAACAGAGAGCTCAACACACAGGGTGAAAAGAGGAACTGCAGCAATGTGCAGTACAACAAAAATATGGTGTTTTTTGAAAATTAAACCACATAAACCTATTCTGGTACAACCTCTAAATCCAATTATGAACCTGAAAATGAGCATACTATGAGCACTTTAAGCAGTGATACTATTTGGAAATGTGAGGTAAATCTGCTCTTCTTTCAAAAATGGCCCAGAATCCAAGAAAACTTTATGATCCATAGGATATAAATAAATAAATATTATGCTTTTCTATATTTAAGTTTTGCTCTAATCCCACAGGTGCAAGACAAAGTTGTTAAGGTGCAGGTAACTGGTTTCTGATGACATAGTTACTAACCAGCTGTCTGTCCTTACAAGAGCATGATCTCACCTCAACTCACTGCGATACAGTATGCGTCTTATAGCATAAAAGTAACACTGTACATGTCAACTAATAATTCCTTCATGTAGTTATGTTAATTATTCACAACAAACTACTTTTCAAATAGAGGTTTGTGTTCCAGAATACCATCAAAGACTCGAGAGGAGAGTCAGAGAAAGTGTGAGAGGCCTGAAGGACAGATGATGTTTAGTGCAAAGGTAAATGTTTTACTGTTGCTGTGTGGGCACGAACACCAAGCTTTCAGAGATATGTAACCTAAAGATATTTCATATTCATTTGTTTACTGACAAAATACCTCTTATCTCTCGGTTTCTTTTTCCCCATCAGGAAGCTCAGAATTCGGTTTGCTCTCCCTCCCTCCATGTTGTGGCCTCTGCTGCCTCCCACAGCCCCTCAGACGTGGCTTCATTTAAGCTTCTACGTTACCTCCAGAGCAGAGTCAAGCAGCTCCGTGTAGAAAACCAGGCCTACACCCAGAGCCCATCGCCTTCAAACACAATCCCTTTAGATTTGGCAGGATCCTATCTTACAACAGTGAGTATATCGTTTTAATAGCCACTAGCTGCATCCACAATGGTGATAAATAAGTATACTGCAGACATTAGTATTTGATGCATACTGCAGTTTTTACATTTATAAATGACAACTAGTACTGTCCTCTAGAAGCACCACAAGAAACAAGACACATCATCCCAAACTAGCTGCTTGTCCTCGGTAAGAGGGATTTGAAATCCTCTCTTAGTCAAAATAAATCTAAAAGTACGATGAAAAACCAACTGCAAATGTGGCAGTATCATTAACATTCAATTATTATTTCAATAATTATTATTTCTGTGCTTGTCTTCATTATAATATGAAATACTTGTGTCTACTTTATAGATCACTCAAGGTCAAGCCGTTCCTGGGATTCAGAGTCACTCATCCATCAGGACAGTCTCAAGTTAAGGACATGAAACCTATGTGTGTTGCAAACACCAGTGATATAATGGAATGCATTTCAAGCTATTTCCTGTGGCCAGAGAAATGAATCATTTACGGTTACATGTACTTAAGACTGCAGGTTAACGAGCAGGTCACAGTGACAAATTACACAACCCAAGATTTGGTCATTAAGTTCCCATTTTTCTGTGTTAAGGAAGTTCAGTTTTATGGCTTCAGGTTACAGTAAACTCTGAATAAGCGATGAGCTGACATTTCACCAAAGATCATGTGAGTTATGTCAGAGAACCTCATAAAGCTGACAGGTCTTTATGGGAACCCTTTGTATGATCATAAATGTTACAAGATGTTAAATTGTACACAAAAACAGTTTTGTAGATTGCTGGCAAGTTCAAACAAAATGATGTCGTCAGCATTTAATATAATGACTTAACCCTCCTGTTATCCTCAAATTTACTAACATCTGTTATCCTTGGGGTGAATTTGACCTCCAGAAAATGTTGGTAATTAAAAAACTTTTACCAAATATTTATGTTGATAGCCTAAACTGGCAACTAGAAAATGTTGAATGTTATCTTCCCTCCCTCACAGAGGATGGGTGCGTGTGTGTGTGGGGTGGGGGTAGGGGAATTGAAGATTGTGAAATTGCAACAACCTGCATGTGAAAGTGACCTCAATAACAGCCAAAACAATCTCAGCAAATTTGTGTAAAATGTTCATATTTTCTATGTATTTTACAGCTAAAACAGCCTGGGGTCAAATTGACCCCAAGGAACACCGATGTGTACAAAATGCATACAGAACATTGAAAATATATCATCATGTTAATTTTATGTTTACCCAGTTGTCCCCATTAAATTAGGAAAAGTCATTCAATATGAAGCAAAAAAAAATGATGTCAAGCACTTTTTTAGAGATGTTAAACATTGAATGGGGTCAAATTGACCCCAAGGATAACAGGAGGGTTAATTAACTTTGTTTTGTTTCATCTTAATGTAAAATAATCCGCTGGGACTGACTTCACATATTTTAAGGATGGTTTCCCTATAATCACTTCTGCTATCACACATGCAATCTGTTATTTTCAATTTGTTAGCCATGCTCCGGTTTTACAAGGCGTTTCAGCAGGCTGGAGTAGTTGTGTTGTTGGTTCTCCCTCTGAGATCAAAAATGTTTAAAAAGGAGAATGTAGGACCAGCGCCTATTTATAAAACTACTATTTGCCAAAACATAATTGTCAGCATAAGTCTTGTTATCAGAGCTGGCCCCAACTGAACTGATCAATAAAAATCATCCTCAATTAAAACAATGACTTGGCTCCAATTCACTTGACACAGTAAATCATTTAAATTTAATTGACAAATTGGAGGCTGTTTTTAATAACCTAATAGTTCATTGATTAAAACCATACTTATCTATTTTTTTTTCAAAATATATGTATGCATATGGTCACTTCCACAGGGATTAGTCCAGGACCCCTACTCTTCCTGAGGTAATGATAACACAATGATTACAATGTTCACCAAACAAGAGGATTGCTTTCACTTAATTGAAGTAAGATTTTGTCCAATTATGCCATGCATAATCTCTACATGGACAATATAAGAGTTTATTTAAGAAAATAAATAAAATTCCGAACACACGATGGCTGGTTGCAATTCTGGTAATGTATTTATGAAAATACAATCAAATCATAAAAGAATTTGCATTTCCATGACTTCTTTACGAATTTCTCAAAGCTCACAGATGGTATGCTAAGCACTATAGGAAGATAAACTTCTATCACAAGTACAAAAGCAAGCAGGATGCTGTGCGCAAATGTGAACACAGGAACAATATTTAGTGTCCTGGTAATGATGGCCAGAAGCTGAACATAAAAACTGTACAAAATTTAGATGCTGCACACTGATGTTTAACAAAGAACAAAGTCATATTAACAGTATACCAGTGTGTTGTTTGCCGGGCTTTGGCAAATATTATGCACAAATTATCTTATTTCTAAGGGCAAAGGTTAATTCTGTAATTTATATAAATTGGTTATGTAAGGCCGTCTTTAGAACTTTTGAAAGTCTTGAAATCATGACAGGTGTCTTGGAGATTTAAATAAATAATACTGATTAGGTCAGCGTTATGTTACACATGTTATATCTTAACATATAGTTGTATGGTATTATATTGGGAAAAAAAACTAAACTGAGTGACTGTAAAGCAAAAGATGTGGTGCACAACTGTCAAAAAAAACAGCACAATATTCATGTAAAGCCAACGTGCCTTGCCAAACTGACCAACTTCAAGAGGTTCTGAGTCCTTTAGTCTTTTTTGCAACTACATTTCAAGTCTTTAACTTTAGCATGGTTTCTTAAGTCATCAAGCACCATTACATTTCCATGTCCTCCTCTCCAGAGCTATGAGCTACAGGAAAGCTGTACAGAGAAGAGTGTGTGTCTGCAGTTGGACTGGAGGGGTCGAGGGGACTGTGAGGGGTGGGAGATGGACATGGAGTCGGGGGTTGCCGAGATACTGTCTGTTGTTTACGCTGTTTCTGTAATGAGCCCTTTCGCTTCTTACAAAAGGGATCGTCTGGTGGCCGCCACAACACCAACTCCATGCAAGAATGGCTCCTAAAGATATGAGACAAAAATAAACACTGGGGAAAAAATGTGTCTGGAGCTTTTCAAAGAGGAAACAGCGCAACATGAGTCATGTTACCTCAAGTTACTTCATGAAACATTAAACGTTCCAATAACAACATTAAGAGAACGTACACAGACTGGGCTACCGTGTGCGGTAGGATGTCGCTGATGCCACGCTGTAGACCCTCCTTCAAACTGTCAGAGATTACCAGCACTGGCCGTCTCGGGGCTGGCTCTACATCCAGATCTTCATCCTCATCGTCATCTTCCAGTGTAATTCTGTGATACACAAATATCATTATTAGTATTTGCTTAAAGTAATAAAGGGTACAGTATGTGTTGATGTCACCTTTTCATGTGATACAACTCCCAAAGCCATCACCACCACTAAATGGCAAAACAAACTCATTGTGACATAAATGGGGAGACCTGCAATACTAGGAAGGAAACTAGCAAATATCTTGACAATGTAAGGGTGAATGCAACTGAAAATACCAGACAGTCTGTGGAGTGTATTTAAAATTTGACATTTTTTTCTGACATTTACAGTACATATTGGTAAGTGATGATAGTTAGTCAAGTCAAAATCATGACTCGAGTATTTCTTTTTAAACAAAGTTTAAACTTTAAGATGGGTTTGTAACGGATTTGGATACATTTTAAACTTGTTGTCCTTCATTTAGACATCAGAGCCGTGACCCACAGTAACACAAAAAAAATAATCTAGCAAGACAATACGACAGATTCCAAGATGGCTAATTCGATTTTTGGTCATACAGTGTCAGTCGAAGTCTAATTCTTCTAACAAGCAAGAAGGCAGATAGTTTTTTGCAACTTTTTGCACACATTGCATGTTGCATACCTGTCTTCGATCTCCTGAAGTTTCCTCTGAGCTGCCTCTATCTCCATGCAGGAGCTCTCTTTCTCTAGTCGCAGCAGGGCAGAAGAGGGCTGTGGCAAAGTCAAGTTCTCGGATGATGGGCAGGGCTGTGAAGGTGCAGGGCTGGCTTGCTGTGCAGGCAGCGGAGGGCAGCTGTTCGCTGTAGGCCAGTCTCGATCAATGCTAGTGTCTGAGTTCTCTGAAATGTTCACTTCTGCCTCGACCATTAACCTCCTCCTTTTAGCACTGCATCCCCTGAGAAAACATTGAGATATTTATCACAACACTCATACAGTATGTGACTATTCCAAGCATTGTGAATTTTTAAGACTGCTCTTTCCATGCATCTCTCACTTACTCATCATCAACTCTCCTCCTGTGCTTCCTGAGGCATCGTGTCTCCCAGCTGCTTTGGAACACAGAGGGATATGTCAAAACACATAATACAACATGTCAGGTTAAGATTGAAAAGTTATTTCAAGTGTTGCGTTTGTATTTCTAACAGATGTATGGAGTGAATTTACAATCTCCAAATCACCCGGTACATACTTGTTAGATAGAGTTGCTCTCTGTAGGTGACCAGATGTACTTGGAGATCCGAGATCAAATTCAGGTAGGTTTGTGGGGCCCGAAAATGAATACATGGCTGGCAGAAACCCCAGTGCACTGCTTGTGGTTGCAGGGTGATGCATGGTCGTCCAGTCGGTGAAATTATTTGAAAAGACCCACGGGTAGATAACTAAAAACGGATCTGATCTGGAACATCAGTATTGATACCAATCAGATAGCTAAACTGTTAAAATGTATTTTCTGTAACGTTACATGGCGCACAAGTTATAAACCTGTTTACACAAGGGCAGCTAGATTATCTAGCTAGCTACGCAACTGCTGCACGTACTGTTAACCTTAGTATGACGTTACAAATAAAACTGGCTATTATTATAACGTGACATGGTAATACACAATGACAGCTACATTCCTGCGCTAATTAACAACTTTGAATAAGTCCACCAGACATATAACGTTACAGACCGACCTGTGCAGCTGCCCTGCCCCTTCGTGTTTTTGTTGTTGATGTTTAACGTTAGCGAGTATCCATCAGTTCACACTGTTTTCCTTTGGAATAATAATAATGCCATTAATCCATTAGCACATAGCAACAGGCTCTACATGCTCAAGTCTTACTAGCTTAATATTGATACCACCCGCGAGCAGATAGCCCCCACATTAAAGGTAATTTTGGTGTGAACTGCTTGAATGGTAGGCTGCGATAAAATGACGCTAGGTGAGTCGCGCCAGAAAACTCGTCAAGGTTCTAGAAAGTGCGTATGTTACGTTAAGTGAATTGTGGGAAGTGTAGTTACTGATGGCCAACGAGTTACTACAAAGTTTGCGTTGAACACTGCGATACAGAAGCAAAGATAACGAAGTGAAGTTTTAGTTGGAGCGTTAGCACCAGTTGTAGCTACTTACGTTGGCTAGCATTAGTTAAAATGACAGTTTTCACGTTTACAGTCACTGAGTCCGACCTTTCTTTTACTGTCTATGAGTCCGACGCAGACGGATATGTGTAAAGTAAGATAGACACCTGCCACTTATACGTTCGTATTTACCAAAGAGTATATGTGTTGACAAGATAGTTTCCTCTGCCCATAGATCTTATTCTATGGTTTAAAGCATAGACAGTATATAATGGACCAACAGACCCCGTTGCTCTGGACGGAGACCAGTGAAGGCTATGGTTTAAAGGGACCGTCTTGCTTTTCTCATGGCTTTGTCATCTCACATGACGAGTCATGTGACAGAGAAATACTAGAAGCTGTTGGCTCTGACTCTGTTCTTACCATAGACAGTATATAAGGTTCTTACTCAGCTCGGATTCTTCACACTGGAGTCACTCTCTAACGAGGTAAGACATTTACAAGTTAAAGGCTTACAATCTAATTACTAAACCGCCATGACAATAATAATGATCTTGTAATATTTAACTATCATCGTTGAATATATACTATTCACAGGTATTTTGCATGTATTTTAGATTTATTATTTGACAAAGGTGCCTGACTTTCTCAAATAACGTGAATACTTTCATTCTAAGCATTTTTTTTTTATCTCCCCATTTTACAGTAGGCCTATTATCTATATTATTCGCCTACTTTAAAGTTTTAGGCAGCAATATTGATTTCCACTGTTTGTGTCAACAGGTTGCCCAGAATGCTGTCTTTGATCTTAATCACAGGCCTACTTGCCTTTACCTCTGGTAAACCATGTGGTAAGTTTATTATATACTTCATATAATCCAGTTATCACCAATCATTTAAAAATCCTGACTGGCCTTACTGAAACTGCTTGAACACTGGAAAAACCCAGTTTACAAATACACTAACTCACTGGTTTGGACATTCACTGATTTTGCAATTACCAACCTCATGCAAGTGTTGTGTAATTGTCAAATTACACAGAATGTTGTCATTTTTATATTTTAATCCAGATACTGAAGCCAACCGTGAGCCGTACCTGTCACTCAATAAGAATCTCCTTCGCTCTCTGGAGACGCCGGAAGGACTCCCCAATCCTAGTGTCCACTTGGCATTACGGCTTTCTAATTACCACAACCTCGCCAAAGAGAGCGAACACCTGAATAGACTGAACAATTATTTGCACAATAACCTTCAAAGGTATTGCACTGTTTACAAATGCCCTCATTCTACAGTGTTGCTTATTGTTGTGACACATCACATTTAATGGTATTTTAAATCTGGATGTCCATTGAATTTATGTTTTTTTTCCTTGATGTTCTCACCTGAACCTGAGTCACCTGTGTGTCTTTCTCAGCTCTCTCTCTAACTGCCAACCTGTGGTCGGCCTCATGGCGCTGTACAGTTTGGCTTTGAAGTCCTCCTGCTACGACCAGAACACAATCACCTTCACCGTCAGTGAGAAGAGTGAAACGCTGTTGACCCACCTGAAGAAGCAGATGGAACAAGAAAAAGAGCATATTGTCTGTAAGTTTTCCTTTGACCTTCTGGAGGCCAACGGTTGTCATAAAAAGTGTTCACCATTCTGTTTAACATTGTGCTACGAAATGAGTTCAAAGTTTATTTAGTGTGGCTATTTTTTCAGAAGGGAAATCCAGGAAAATTGAAACAACAATTTAACATTTTATAATGTATATGTTAAGTATTTATGTTATTGGCAAACATTATCAATATATCTTATTTTCACAATGACTCTACTTTAGCTTTATAGAATTTTAGGTAGAGCCAATTATCTCAATAAAATATTAGTGTTTAGGTTTTACTTTTTGAAGGATTCTGCAGCACCAATTTTTATTTCAGTTTTGATTGAATTAGTCATTAGAACAGCTATTGTTATTCCATCCATATAAGGAGAGAAAATAAAGTACTTTTTCATTTCTTGAACATTACGGTGAAGTCATGTTTTAATATGATTTGGTTTCTTTTATTTCTTCTCTCCTTTGCACAGTCACCCATCGCCCTTTGACCAACTATTACCAGTACTCTCTGGGTGTGCTCGCTCTTTGCGTGAACGGCATCAGGGTCAACAACCATGTCAGCAACAAGCTCATCAAGGCAGTAGAAAATGAGGACTTCAAACATGGAGACTCTGAGAGTATTGGTGAGTGTAACCTCCCTAAATGTTTTCTTTTAGCTGTTGAAATAAATAGTAAATCGATGTTGTGCAGGAAGGGATGCATCTTAATTCTTAAAAATTGTCAATAAAGTTAGTGTACTTACCACTCCTACTGTGGACTAAGATATAACGCTGCAAACTGTCTATGGTGGAGTGAGATAGTCTGAAAGATAAAACTTGCTGTTTTGTTGCATTACATTTAAAGTCATATTTCAGACAGATAAATTCAATGAAGTTACCTCAGATTAATTTGACTAGGGGGTCATCTCACAGAAATTTGCCAGAATAAAGGTTTAGGGTGGGAATGTGTACATAGCCTTAGCCTCAGTTCTGTTAACACTACCACAATGTTTACTGTATAAGTGAGGAATCCAGCTTTAGTTTTATCCAGTGCTTCAATTTAAACTCTCCCTCTGTCTGTCACATACATATATACTTTATCCCTATCTCCTTAGATACCTATGCCATGGCTGGAATGGCACTCCAGTGTGTGAAGAACGCTGGTTCTCATGTGCAGAACGCTGCTGAGCTCAACACAGCCCTTAGCAAGATCAAGCAGAAGATCTTGGCATCTAGAAGGACAGACGGTCACCTTGGCAATGAGTTCAGCACAGGCCTCGCAGTTCAAGTAAGGATCTTTTTCCTTATTTTTTGTTCAGCTCCCTCTGTCTCTTTAGTTACATTAGTTTCTACAGAACACAATCTTTGCAGCTCAAATGTTCTTCTTTGTTGTGTTCAAGGCCTTATTGGCGATGGGCAGCCCATTTGCAGAGTATGCCACCTCAATGGAGGCCATGAGGATAAGCGCCAGAAACAACATATACCACAACCCCATGGCCATATCTCAGATCCTGCCAGCTCTCCAGCTGAAATCCTACCTAGCGGTTGAAAGCATGGGCTGCCTCAATGAGAGTGGTATGCAGCATTTTATTCTACCCTCTGTGGCCACTGTGGTTTCAGGTTGTCTGTATTATCACTGTTTGTGTCATGGTGTGTGTGTGCATTCTTACAGACACTCTAGTGCTGGAGCCCATTGATCCTGTGGTGGTTGTAACTAGCCAGACCAAAGTGACTGTGATAGTGGAGGTGGTAACGTCCAGCGGGGCAGCTGCTGTTTACTCTGTGGATGTGCCAAAGGATAGCTCTCTGTTGGACGCCCTTGAACTTCTCAAGACAACATATGTTGGCTTTACGTGAGTTTATATAATGTACCTTTGTGCATTTCAGCTTTTTATAGCTTAAAGTCCTGTATGCTTGCCTACATTGAGGAATATTTGATGCTGTGTTGCAGGTTTGAGACTGAGCCCAGCCTGTGGGGACCTTTCCTAAGTGTGGTGAACGGAGAGCAGGCCAGACAGAGCGACCGCAGATACTGGCACCTCTCCTCTGATGGCACTCCACTCAGTCAGGGTGAGGACACACACACATATTACATTGTGACTCACTGATAGAGCATTCTCTTTATTTCTTCGATCTACAGCTTTAATTTCACTTTGGTAAAAAAAAAAGAAGGAAAAAAATGCTGGTTTGCTCCCTCAGGTGTCAGTGATTTCAAGATCGAGGCGGCTCAAAAGATCACCATCAAAAACACAAGCTACTGAGAGTCAGTCACTGCAGATGCAACAGTGATTGAGGATCACAAGCAGTTCATTCCTTTGTCTATTCTTTGTTGTTTTAACCAGTGATTATACTTAAATTGTCTGATGCTATAAATGGTCATAGTGATTTCACTGAATTTTTTTCATTTCAAGTAGGTTTGAAGCTTAAATAAAAGTCTAATTTAGAACTAATTGAACATACTTTGCAATGTAAATTAAAAAGCTTTGGATTTTAAAATGAGTGTTAAATGTTTATTCAAATGTCTTACAAAGCGTGATTGTGCTTTTTTTTTTAAACAATAAAAAAATTGTGATGGCTGTTAAAATGTTAAGTTGTGGAAATTGTACAGCTTTAAATTTCACAAATATATGAAAATGATAAACATTTTGGGTTAGGTCTACTGCATAAATAGAAATAAAACAACTGACCTCATCCATCTGTGGAAATCTAAGGGCAAGTACTTCCGGGTTTTTTCTATCTCCCTACTCTGTCACCATCATCAGTATATATAAGAGGTCACCATGGATGTATTAAGAGAACTGTCACCAGCTCAAACTGTGCTGTAGCATATACGTCCATATATATATATACGCTAAACGAATGAAATCCAATCCAAGTATGTCCTCTAATGTCCTCTTCAAACGGGCGGGAGGTTTTATTGCCTTTTGGCCTTTATTGCGAAATTACAGGACACGACACCGGAAGTGATTTATGCTCTTACTGTTTGTAGCATTTTGGACACTTTTTTTGCACAATTTCTTATGAACTTACCTTAATAATTTCACTTCTAATAAGCTAATATGCGAAAGTATAGGGCGAGCGCTACAGAAACGATTTAGCAAACGTATTGGCGTTTATTTAGCTTAACATATTTAACTATAAATCGATTAGTTTATTAGTACGTTAGCATACATCCATGGTTAGCATACATCATGGAGAGGAGGAGCTAGCTACTAGTTACCATGCGCTTAACTCAGCGGTAATAGAAAGTCTTTACTGCTCACTCACATAAGCAAGCACCAAGTAACATGCAGATGAATGTGATATTCTCTTTGTAAATTAGTTGTACTTCATAATGTCTGCCCTCTATCGATGTGTTCAGTTCAACCGTGTTTCTATGTTAAAAGCAGTTTCGATACAGGTCATGAGATTTGGATATAATGTGCCTCCTCCACAGTGGAAGACACATGAAAGCCTCCTGCGAGTTGAAAACACAGCCATAATACAGACAACAAGGAACCAAAGTAGTATGGCTAATAATTCAAGGAAGCTCAGTTTTTCTTGTTCAAGGGGCCTGTCAAGTTCAACTGAGAACGCAGCAGATCGGGTGAAGAGGGTTTCTATCGAGGGCAACATTGGTAAGATAAATATAGCTACAGTATTTCAAAATAAGAGTATACTCATACACTCAGTTACAAGTAAAAGCAATGCATTCAAAATCCCACTGAAGTAAAAGTACAAAAGTATTATAATCAAAATATACTATGTTATACTAATGTACAAAAAGTAAAACTACTCATGCAGAATGACCCATTTCAGAATAGTATATCACTGGATTAAAATGATTGATTCATTAATGTGTTCATCACTTTTAATGTTGCAGCTGGTAAAGGTGGAGCTAATTTTAATAACTTTATATACTGCTAGCTGGTTTAATCTGTAATATATCATAATTTATGATTGATTTATAAATGTGTATTAATAATCTGAATTTGTAAAGTAACTCTCCTGTACTATGTCCTCTCAAATATCAGCTGTTGGAAAGTCGACCTTTACAAGACTCTTGCAGGCAGCTTGTCCTGACTGGGAGGTGGTGGCAGAACCGGTCAGCAAGTGGCAGAACATTGAAAGTGGGACCTCAAAGGTGCATGCACATTTCCTGACCTCTACATCCTTTCCCAACAAAAATGAAAGGAAGCCAAGCTAACCATCTCCGCTTGTGTCTTTTACAGGGGACAGACGCATCCCCCCAGACGACAGTCAGCAACCTGCTGCAGATGATGTACCAGGACCCACAGCGCTGGTCGTACACATTTCAGACATTTTCCTGTATGAGCCGGCTGAGAACGCAGCTGCAGCCTCCCCCAGCTCGCCTGCTCAGCTCAGAGGGAACACCTCTCCAGGTGTACGAGCGCTCCGTCTATAGCGACAGGTGAGCGAGTCAGGGTAGGACAGAAAAGTGAAATTGAAATCATGTAAGAGGAACTCCAGTTTTGAGAAGACCCATTAGACCCAGAATCTATGTGATGTATGTACTCTTTACCAAAGCTATTTCAAGCAGAGTGAGCACTTCACCATCTATAACTTCACACATCATTACTATATTATTGTTATTGTTGGTAATAATCAAAATAATGCTAACAATAGAATTAGCATTAAATGGTTATATGTATTCGACAAATTGAGCAAATGCATTCTCCTTTGTTTTGTTTGCTTAAATTTTTTTAAAATTAGACTCTCTGTCCTGTCAGATACATCTTTGCCCTGAACATGTTTGAGCTGGGTTGTATCAACTCTACTGAGTGGGCAGTCTACCAGGACTGGCACTCTTTTCTGGTGGAGCAGTTTGGACACCAGGTGGAGCTGGAGGGCATCATTTACCTCAGAGCCCCACCAAAGGTATGATGAACATAAAGGCCCTGACACACTAACCCGACAGCTGACCGTCGGCAGAAAAGGCAGTCTGACTGATCGGTCGGCTCCCCGAGGTCCAAAAAGTGCCTCGGAACACACCGAAGCGACGTCGACTTGAGCGTACGTTCTGCGCGTGCGTGAGACATAATACAAAAAATTAAAACCGGAAATGACAAACGCGTCACGTGGGTCTGGCTTCTACAGCTGAACGATAATGGTGGCTTGTTCGAAACACGATCTCATATTTTACGAAAATAGTTCACCGAAACGTGTTTCTGAAAACATTTGAAGCGAGAAATAGACCATGCAGTTGCTGAGTCTTCATTCCAGATCGACAAAGGTCAGTTTAAAAGATTTTCGTCAGATTTTGAGAGGCGTTCGTCACTCATCCTGCCCGCCATTTCCGGGTTGGCCATTGAGTCCGACTGCCCGCCCTCAGACCCAGCAAGTCAGGTCGACCAAAATAAAGGCCGACGGACGACGGCACGGAACACACCAAACCGACTCGAGTCACTGACCTCGCCAGACTGTCCGACTGCCGATTATGGGGTTGGTGTGTCAGGGCCTTAAGAGATTTCATGTTACGATACAATTAATTAGACAATTAATAAATGAACAGTAAGTCACAAGCAAAAATGCGTGTTTGCAGCACATCATTTTAGCTAGTGTTAGTTTTGTTAGTGTTGATGTTTTTGTTACTGTAACATTACATCATTGAGATTTTCATTCTATTTTGTTGTTTTCAGAAATGTAAGGAGCGTCTTGAGCGTCGGGGCCGGGCAGAAGAGAAAGGAGTGGAACTGGACTATCTGGATAAGCTGCACGTTCAACATGAGAGGTGGCTTGTTGAAAAGAGCACTGAGTGAGTGATCATGTCTGTTTGTCCCCTTTAGACTTGATTAGATGACCTTTTGAAGTGAACAATTATGAAGATTATAGACCATTTTTGATACATTTTTATAATCCGTTATAAAAGTGTTGCTCGGCTGTGAACAGATGAGGGTCTGCAGTGTGTGGTCTGAGGTGGTCAGTGTAATACAGCTCGACTCTCTTTTCAGGATACATTTTGAGAAGTTGAAACACATACCTGTGTTACAACTCGATGCCAGTGTTGAGTTTCAGAGTGACCCAGAGGTGCAAGATGAATACATAACAAAGGTATGTTGATTTATTGCACTTTGACAAAATAGCTGCTATGCCAGGGTAAACCACATGAGGGCCCTGTCCTAATGTTTGAGACCTAATTTCCCCTCCTCACAGTCTTTGATCCAAGGAGAATCATTTCCGTTTTCTGATCTGACGTTTGATGTATTTCATGTTTCTGATCCATTGTGATCCTAAAGTTCCCTCTCGTACACAGGTGAAGAATTTCTTCAATG
This sequence comes from Perca fluviatilis, assembly GCF_010015445.1. Classification (NCBI taxonomy): domain Eukaryota; kingdom Metazoa; phylum Chordata; class Actinopteri; order Perciformes; family Percidae; genus Perca; species Perca fluviatilis. Next base: position 19,543,811 of record NC_053117.1, read on the forward strand.
CTTTGTGAGTCTGTTAACATCTGCAGGGGAAACCGATGAGACCATTCAGACCTCAGTCAGTCGCCTGTGTTAGCTGACACATAACTGCACGAGCCTCTCATAGAGTGAAGGAAATATAAAGTAATATAAAAGGTTAAGCTACAGGACGTACATGAAACAGACACAGACTGAGTTTTGTCAAATGTGTTACCTCCAAAGAGACTTTTAGATTGTTACAGCTTTTTGTTGTTGGCATGTTTTTTTTTGTTTTGCGATTCACTGGGTAGTTAACGTTACTTCTTATACTGTGCTGTTAATTCCACTTAAATTAAAAATGTAGAAATATAATGGAATGTAAAAACTGTGCTGTCACTACTATGACCATTTGGAAACTTGTTTACTGAGCATCATACCGTTTTTGTGTATGTTACTGTTTTACACATTCCTGATAATAAATAAAAACCTTTGAAAAAAAAGATGATCTATTGTTTATTTTATTATCAAAGTTTTATTTTTTACATTTTTCTTTTATTCTTAAGTTTCTGCATGTGTGAAATTTGACTTTTCTTCTGCCACTGTTACTAAACGGAAATGTGCTAATTGCTGTACAGCATTGCAAGTGTTATTAGTGGATGGATCTTTATGTTTCAAAAGGATTAGGCTCCTGAGTGAATATAAAAGCCCAGGCAGATTGACAGGACAATGACCTTGGCTAAATGTTTTCTTTGTCTCCCCCTCTTGAGTGCTATGATGATCAGAGGGGCTGTTCAGATGCCTGGAGTGGTCAGGGGTCATCAAAGGGCAGCTGTCCACTATAAAGGGGCCTGTCTGGAGCTCCGTCTGCACATAGCATCATTTCAGCCTGAAGCCAGCTGGAGGAAGGAAGGAGATCTTTGCTTCTCTCTCTCATTATTGTTGGAGCAGATTTTGTGGGTTTCAGTTCAAATGGAAGCCAGAGTTCTGACAGTTTTTTGCACATTCCTCCTCTGCTCTTTTGGAGTCGTTTTCTCCACCCAGAGGCACAGATATCTCACAGGCCTCAAGACCAGTTTAGCATTCAGAAATCTCTCATTTAATCATCGCAGCAGATACCCTCTGTACATGATGCAGCTGTACCGCTCCTTCAGGACTGCTGATTCCTCATCGCCGGTAGCTATTGACACCATTACAATGCAAGGTGACAACCCGTCAGCACACAGTTCTGACTCTGTCCTAAGTCTGATGGCCAGAGGTGAGTAAACCGTTTAATTACATTTTTTCCAATGCTTTTATGCATCACTGGGTATACAGCATGTTATGTACTGTATGTGTTAGTTTCTCCACAGTGGAGTCTATCCTCCAGCAGCTCTTTGGTTGCTGCATTATCTGTGTTATCAGACCCTCCCTTTTTTACAACCAAGCAAGTGTCAAAATGCTTATTCCACTTTAAAGGCTTTCTCTGTTTATGTGAGAGGGTGTGTATATTAGCCCTCAGACGTCCTTGCACAGGGGGGTTCAATACACATCCTGTCCTGTTCGCCCTCCCACTCCACTGTTTTGACATTTGTCCAGGGATCTGGTTTGCCAAGAAACCTCTAGACTGTGTGTGAATCTGGGTTCTTGTTTACAGTTCTCTTGTCTAATTTTCAGGTTGCCATCAAGTGGGTGAAAGATGGACAGTCACATTCGACATGTCATCCATCTCTACCAATGAGCTTGTCCAGCTGGCAGAACTTCGGATCAGACTACCTGCTTTCTCTGGCTCCAAGCGTGCCACCGTGGATTTATATCACTCTGGAAAGAGTTGTGACCATGGCAGCACATCATGCCAGGATGAGCACCTTTTCCTGGGGAGCTTAGACACATCAGCCAGCAGCACAAAGTCTGCCTGGAAGGTTTTTAACGTGACTGCCCTGTTAAAATACTGGCTGTACCAGGGAGATGGAGTGTCGAGCCAAGAGGCCTCAGGAGAACCTGAGGCGGACCATGGGAGCGGTGCTGGGGATGAAGGTGACATCACTGACAAGTCACTCTTCAAGAATTTGGGATTTAGGCAAAGAAAAATACACCATCCAACAACAAATCGGGTCATGATGGTTATCTTCTCTAAGCACAACCTGCCCCAGGAAGGCCAAACAGCACACAGTCTCATTTACACTGTGGAGAACTCCAAGTACGTGACGATGGACAGAGTCAGCAGTGACAGTCAAAGTCGACGCCACAAAAGGAACAGAATGGAGAGAATGAGGGTGGCTGCAGGAGCTTCACCTACTCCTGCACCAGCAGCAGAGCTGGCCCAGAGGCCGCTGTGTCGGAAGGTAGACATGTGGGTGGACTTTGACCACATCGGCTGGGACGAGTGGATTGTGCACCCTAAACGCTACAATGCATTTCGCTGTGAGGGAGAGTGTCCTACACCACTGGATGAGTCCTTCAACCCAACCAACCATGCGTACATGCAGGTGAGGTGGCAACTTAATTTTTAGTCCCATTTAGCTCTTTAGAATCTTAAACAATCAGTTTTTGTAAAGTCACAGGTTTACTGTGGTTAGGGGTAGCTCAATCTGTGGGGGCTGCTTGGCTTGGGAACCGGAGGGTGGCCGGCTCAAGTCTAACATGGACTAGTACCTGGAGAGGTGCCAGTTCACCTCCTGGGCACTGTCAAGTTGCCCTTAAACAAGGCACAGAACCCCTAACTGCTCAGGGGGCAGTCCAATCACTCTAACATTTCTCCAATTGCGTGTGTATGTGTGTGTAAAATAACAGAGTGAAAAAATCAAGGATTAATAAAGTGTTTCTTCTTCTTATTCATCAGAGCCTCTTGCAACATCACCATCCAGAAAGAGTATCTTGCCCATCCTGTGTGCCGACGCGTCTCAGCCCACTCTCCATGCTGTACTACGAGAATGATGATTTGGCCCTGCGGCATCACGAGGACATGATTGTTGAAGAGTGTGGATGTCACTGAAGGCCAGCACATCACTGGTTTCACTGCAGTCACAAAAGCAGCTATTGACGGAGCATAATCTTGAACTTTAATGCAACTGCCTTCTTAACCGTCTTCATGTAAACATTAATGCTCAATTATTAGGGGCGACCTCTAGCTCACCCAGTAAGAGCGTGCGCCCCATGTAGGCTGAGTCCTTTGCAGTGGCCCAGGGTTCGAGTCCGACCTGTGGCCCTTTGCTGCGTGTCATCCCCCATCTCTCTCTCACACCTTTCCTGTTTATCCACTGTCACTATCAAATAAAAGGGAAAAGCCCCAAAATAATCTTTAAAAAAAAGTTCAATTATTAAATTTAAAGTTCCTAGTCATGACCTCTTACAATAGGATATGACTGTTAAGTTTGAATGACAATATATTTCATCCATACTGGGTGGTACACAATAGTATATATATCTTTAGTTAGGAGAAGGCTCCGTTATGCAAATGTGATATGTTGTGTCTATTTATACATTATAATGTATATTTTGTACATAAAATATGAAACATATATTAAAACCTTATTTTGACATGACTGTGTTGTTTGTGTTTTTGGATGCTCCACTATTGAATTTGAGCAATTTCAATATAGCTTTTGAATATTGGGTACTTTCTATGTGAATTTATGAACTCTAAAAATAAATAAACTTTATTTATTTTTTTATTGCACAGCAAATTAAAAAAATAGAGGAACTCACACATAAATTCAGATGTTTTTTAAAGTAAAATATTTCAGTGCTATAGATTTAGTACTATTTAAGTTCAGTAACTTACAAGATTTAAACATGGCTATTATTTGCTTCCGTGCATAACTTTATGATTTGCAATGTTTTAAAATATGTATACAGGTCAGGAGAGTTTAAGTTGTTTATTTGGATTTCATTTGTAGTGATTTCTATTGAATCTCTCAGCAGCAGCTATTATGCAGAATGAAATACACTAACAAAAAGCACTTCAGAGGCTCAACCTGCTTGTAGATACTCATTTACATCTTAATCCTACTTGTCCTCTGACTTGTGACCAGCTAACATTTTAGTGTATTTGCCTTCCTCACCTCCAATCCACATCTTTGGGCCTATTACACTACACACATCATCAGAGGTCATTAGTGCCCTTTCTGGTCAGGCTTCTTTTGTTGATTGTGATCAAACAGGCAGGCCGGGTGGAACAACACAAAAAGTATATTGAAGGATGGGTCAATGGAGGAAGAGAAAAGAAGTAGCACTTGTTTATTTTGGAGAGGGGGCGGGGTGCCAGGAAGCAGAGGCGACAAGGGGAGATAGACCCCAAAAGCAATGAGGGAATGGAAAGAGTCAACGTCTGGATGCTGAAGCTACTGTGGAGGAAGGACAGGGTGGACTGGAAATAATCGGCTGAAACTGTTCAATCCACACCTTCAACCAGGACAAGACCAGACAAGTCTAGTTCTCTCACATCTTTCGGTTTTATTCACTTGATGTTTTGTCTTACAATGGTCTCGCCAGTGATGAAGCCAGAGAGCTGCAGGCTTCACGAGTGGTTATGTGTGCTTATTTATGCTCAATTAAACAACAGTAATGCATCCAATCTATTTGTTTATACTAATAAGTTAAACAATAACCATATTCAGCACAGACCATTTGCAATAATGAAGCTGATGTGGAACTTTACAAGTGTCCAGAAAACACATCACACAAGTAGTGGGAGCTTGATGTCACCACCTCTAAATCATGTGTCAGTTCTCACACATTTATCCCATCCTGAACAAACTTTTATGTCTAAAACACCCTGGTGGTCAGGCAATTGCACTCTTACTTTACCAGGAATGATTACTAATTAAAACTGATGTAATGGGCCCTGTCAAAAACTTGTATTCCTCAAACTTGTGCTACTTCTTAGTAGCAGTGTTCAAATTAGTGGATCTACAGTGTGTCTTCCTTTCTGCTACAAAACGTCCCGTTTGGCATTTACTGAATAGACCAATTAACAGATACTTCTGACATGACATCTGTGTATAGTTTATTGTCCAATTCCACCTGACCCGCACATCTTTTGCAAAACTTTGAGACGCAACAGAGGCACAGCGGCCGAGCAATACTGAATAGTGCAGTGCAATAATGCCATGGACATCCATTATTTAGAAGCATTTATATAATATACTCATCAAAAGGGAAAGCCTGGTCAGCCACTTCAGAATGAACCTATAGACTTAGGCACAGTAAAGCAACAAGGGGCCAGCAACAGTGGTGGAATGGAAATGTTGGATGACCCCATCTAGCTCTTAGGAAGGAGGGAGTTTCTCCCAGCTATGTACAGTTGTATATTGACCTCTCTTTATACAGTCCACTGACTGAGGTTATCAGTTGCCTGTGAGCTCCTTAAGGAATTCCTCTGATATGACTGTGCCGAATCAGGGGAGCACAGGAAGCGCAATATGTAACAGTCAAGATTCAGTATCATTTCAAATTGTATATTCGCTTTTTACTTACTTTAAATAAGCAAACTGCTAATAACTCAGTTGTGGTCATCAAATCTTTACATTGCAGAAATAACAAACAGCTTTTTGCTCTGTCGGATGGCACTATTCAAGAGAAATGTGTATTCAGACCAGTGAACCAATGAACATATTACAAAATACAATTTACTGACATGATTGGAACAGGACTTTCTAAGAGCACACAATCAATGCATACTATAGAATACAAACGACAAAAAGAGTGTTTGTTTCAATGGTGTTTGCTTTAATGCTTTAAATACAAACCGTGTGAAAATCTGTTTCAAAAATTTCATCAACACAATTATGTTTTACATTCCCTGTATGACACTTCAGGTGAATACCCTTTTTTTTAAGAGCACGGTCGACAAATTATATTGTATCTTAAACATTTCAAGGCAATATCTGAACAGAGGTGTCAGGAACTGTGTGGAAATAAAGCACATCAAGTTAAAAACCCTTTTGGAATGGTTTAAATTCAGCAAACTTAATTTTTCTTTTTCCCCTATTGATATTAATTTTCATTAACTTATACCATTTCTTAGGGATGAGGCTTTGTTGGTGTTAAGTACTTCTCAGGGTTGATTTTAAACTTGTAGCCAGTAGAGGAAGGCACACCTTGTCATACATAAATCAGGTTTAAGCCTTGAAGATGACAGAAAAAGTTTCATTACAGATTTGTTCTTGGCAAAACAAGCAAATGATACTGATAAAGACAGACTTTAAAACACTAAGACACTGGAGATACTGAAGGTGAACCTCTGCCTTAATGGAACGGATGATGGGAAATAAGAATGTGCTCCTGAGCCGGTCTTCACAGCTTCTTGTTGGTAAGTCTGACATCTTGACACTCGTTCCAGGTCCTCCTAGATGTCCATTTCAAACTGTGAGTCATCACCTTGACGACAAAAAAAATAAAAATAAAAGAAAGACATATTGCATTAACCGAACACCAAATGTTTTGCTACATTAGGATACGTCTTTAACAGTTGGATTTCATATTTATTTCAGAAAGACTGGAGGACTTCTATAACTAGCTGGTAAAATAGTGTCAAAAACATCTGGCAGTGACCAGAGCAAGAGTTCACCACAGGGTGATTGATACCTAAAGAAGCAATGAAGCATGTTTAATTTGACATGGTACTCAAAGAATCAACAACTATTTTTTTTTTTTTAAACACAGTTGTCTAACTTGAAATGCCTTCAGATATGTTTCTATGTTTTGATAAGAACTCAAATACATATGAATACATTTTAAAAGAATGTTTAGTTCTGACCGACACTTCTTGTGCAAGTACTCAGTCAGTCCATTTAAGACTAAAAAAAAGCCACAAATGAATAGGAAATCATATCAGGAAACATATCAGGCCTTAGCTGGGTTCCAGACCTCCGAATTGCTGCCCATGTCTTAAATGTTTTTCAGGAATAAAATTAGGACTGGTGGTGTGCTCTCTTTGATGGTCGTTTCCCCACTTGGAGAAACAACCTATCCAATCAGAGCTTTGTAGGCGGAGTTCAGAATGGAGAAGTCATCTTCTTGTGCCATCAGCAGAAAAAATTGCGGAAAGGAAAAATTGCCAAGAAAATGTTGACAAGCGTAGATGAGACTGATGCAGCTGTTCAGGTTGCTGCAAGACGACTAGAAGTAACAACTCTAAAATCGACATGTTTAAAATGTTAACTGCTCCATGCAACTGCAACCTCAGCTTTTGTTTCAACTGAAAATGATGTTGACAGGACGGATACATCACTAGCTACTGATTGGTTGAGGCAAAATTACGAATCCCTCCTAAACATAAATCAGCTAACAGGGACACAATCTCAGGATGAACAACAAAGTGAAATGAAATGGCCTGCTTGAATCTTGTTGAAACCTCAAACTGGCTTCTATCACACAAGACAGAGAATGGCAGCTATGTAATGATCTGATAATAAAAAGATGAAGGATCCATTGGTGCTGTAGTTTTCAATGGCTACATTAATTTACATTTGAATCCAGGTCTGAATCCTTCACTCCAAAAGCAAAGGGCCACCCTGTGATGTTTGTCTGAGGGTGAACATAGATATAAAACAATAGATGTGATATGTAATTCTGACTTGCCATTCCAGGATTGAACCATATGGCGGCCATCTTACCTGGGCTAAGTTTTACAATTGCTTCAGTTGGAACCTATGGGGAAAGAGGCCCATGTTGTCTTTATAATCCTTATATTTTTTTACGCATACATCGACACTTTTTTTTATTCAAAGTAATGATTGTAAGAAAACTCTGCCTGTCTAGAAACCAAAAAACGATTTTGGTAGAATTTTGATTATTATAGCTCCAAGAGAACAAATGTATGTGTTCAATCATGAAGATAATCTAATAATTTTGCATTTATATTGCAGACAATAATTTAATTATTTAAATTTTTTGCCTGAGCTTAATATGTAATCACTTCTTTGCTATTCTGAATGGCTAATAAACATTAGGCAATATGTTTTGTCCTAAATAGATTCAGTATTAATGTCATAGGCAGGTAATTACAACCAGGAACACAAGAAACAAACAACTTACTGTAATATATTAGTATATTTATTATTGTCATAAATTGTACATAATATATAACTAATTTATAAGACCACATTCATTTCCCATAAACCCTGTCACTTCCTGTGCCCGGGTCCTTGTTTTGATGAGAGGATGAAAAGTCTTCTAACTGTAAATGAGGAGTTTTTTTGTTGATAAAGTTTTGTTTGGGAAGGCCAATGCCTTCAGCACAACTCCTTAATGGACTCGTCTCATTCTCTTTCATTCTCGTTTTGGATATAATGTTTACGGTAATAATGTGGGAAATCGCGGGAAGCTTGACCTGAACTGCTGAAGTACAAACTGGATTACGCTACCTGATCAAGACATGGATTATGTTTATTTGCTTTACTGAAAGGAAAATCATGTTAAGGCATGAGGTAAGATGACAACAAGTGATGTTTGATGACTGATTGCAGAAGGCAGCTAATTTTGAGTTAGTTAATGTAGGTGTACGTTAAGTTCGACCCATATGCTGATTGTGTGGTCGACGTTAGTGTTCTGTGTTGCTGTCATGTGGTTAACGTTATTGTTGGGTTTATTTGCCTGGGAATCACCGTTTGTGTAGATTGTAACGCAGCTGGCTGGATAGTTCTGGAAATATTATGATGCAGGATTTAGAAGTGAAGACGAGCACTGCTCCTTGTTGTTACTCACGTTATATGTTTACACTTGGCACGGAATCAGCTGCTTAATTAGCGGTCAAATGTTAGGGTATTATTATTAACTTTGTTATAACGTTAAAGTCACAAAACGTTACTTTTAGCGTAGCTAACAAAACAATGTTTGCTTGGTCATAAATATCTGTTTAGCTAACAGATGAATGCTGTTGAGAACTAGCACACAGCAATAACTGACTTAGAGCGCAGCTGGTCCGTTGGTAGCTAACAGTAAAGTTACGTAGTTCGCTGACCTATTTGCCATTTTAGTTGAAAAAATAAATCTCAAATTTACTCTTTACTGACGTGTGGGAAGTGATGCCAGCCTCCCTAGTCACTTTGGTCTTTTTGGTAATGTAACAGATGCTGCACAACTGATTATAAAGTTTCTGCCCATAGGTGGCAATTGTAAACAGTACCCAGGTAAGATGGCGGACGGCTATCCCATTAGTTATGACGTCAGGTCACATCTATAGTTTTATATCTGTGGGTGTGAACATACCAGTGCTGCTGCTATCAGGTGCAGTGATATTGTTGTTGAGTAGTTCTCCATTATGAGCCTTCTGATCTGTGTCTTTGGAGGGAGGACTTGTCACCCCTGGAATTTTGGGCAGACCTTTTGGAGGAGTCTTGGCCACGGGAGAGCTGCGACAACCCAGCAGGAACTTTCGGTCGTAGATGATCCTGGTACCTTTTGTGTGAAGAGGCAGAAAAAGAGAAGGATGACTGATCAGGATGATCAGAAATGGAGCACTGCCTCAGTTCAGACAGAGCACTGAGGTCGCACATGCATTAGTGGATCAGTCATCCATCATATTCAAGCAGGTGTGCAGTGTACGTGTGTGCCATATCATTTCATTTACGATAACACCGGTATCATTTTGAATATCATGATATGATGAAATTCATATCGTGATAATGGCAATATTCCAGCTGGTTGACTTTTTAGATGTGCACTTTGTTGTACTGTTTATATTTTATAGAGAATCTGAATGTCATTCTAAATTACCATGTTTACAAAATAAAGAACTAAGAGATTTTTCTTTTCAGTTTTTACTGAATATTTCAAGGCAAAATTATAACATTTATGCTGACATATAAAACTATAACACTTTTTTGTTGCAGTCGTATGTTCTTAAAAACTAATAAAAAATATTGTTCAGTATTTTGTCATGTCATCAAAAATATAATTATCGAAGATATACCCAAAAATATCTTGATATTATTTTATGGCCACATCTAGTGCAGTGTGTCATTTTACTTGACACTTCTCACAGTTACTCTGATGATATGCTAATGCCAGTGCTGTTTACTGCTACAGCTTCATCCACCACCTCAACCTTCTTATGTGATAAGATTTTCATATTGTTAATGTGACTCAAGTTCATTGGTCATGCATTTGTTTATTTTCTATAATTCTATATTCTAAAAATAGGAAATCTATTAAAAACCTTGAATCTATGACATGTTATACAGGTACATAATGTACTGTATAATATGTTTACCATGCTGTTTGTTAATAAAATGTAATAAAAAAAAAAGGTCCACAAGTTAGTGAGCGCACACTGGAAAGCACCAATCACAGCTTTAGTTGTCGGTGACGTATGACCACCACAAGGACAGTAACATCGCTAACGTTCAAAGATCAGCTGATAAAACCCACAAACACCGAAAACACGTCTCTTATTTAATGAGAAAGCAGTGGTACGAGTTTATACCACCCACATGCCTAGGATCACAATTAGTTTATTGCCTCAGATTTAGCAATCTGTGCCTCCTGTTTTCAACCACACTTGCTAGCTAGCGTTAGCAGCTAGCATAGCTAGCAGCTGGTTCTGCACGGTGGCGTTTGACAGAAACAGACCTCATGGAGTTAGCTTGAGCGTTTCCTGCTCTCACTGCAGACAATACAGCGGTTTAGTTGATACGAGTATAAATCATGTATGACGGTGGGTAACAGCATATCTCTTCGGCACATAAAAGTCAATGTAGAATAACAGTACGCACCACCCGGGGTTGTGCTGAACAGGGTCCCTCCGGGAGTAGTGGAGTAGTCGTGGGGCATGTGCGCCGCGTCGTTAATGGTCACCCTCCTGGTCGACGGGATGGCCTTGGCAGTGGTCTTCTGGCAGTCAGTGGACATCTTGTCTCAACTATAATAACTAAAACTAGCTAACTAAATAGTACGAACCAGGCGGAAAGTCTTAGTTTTACAAAACAACAAAGCCACACCGCGCTTGTGTTTGGCTCAACAGAATGGCTAGTTTCGGATAAATAAAAATAAATACCTCTTAATCATAAGTGCAAATGATGAAATGTAGTATCGTCACATTACAACACGCAGTCTCACACACTTGTGTACCGGTTCTTTCTTTAAAAGGACCCAGGTACACGTTCCTCTGCTTTCCCTCACCCTCTAGTATGCACACAGACAGGCTGAGGCTGCAGGGGAAAATATTCCCCGAGCTGGACTAAATTAACTCATTCCGCCCCCTACTGGCACATAATGCCTGTGCAATGACTGTACTATAAAGTTCAACTGTTTTCTAATAAATCCATATCATCATATACAAATTCTGGAAGGTAATCTAAGACAAATTAGGCTATAGGATACATTCAACAGATTATGACCTTGCTAGATGAACTACTACCAGTTTAATTCTAGCCTTAACCTATGGCAAACAAAAGGAATCGCTGCTAGTTTTGCAGGATTGCATTTATTCAATGGATACTGAAAATGGATACATTACTCATCTTATTATTATTATTTTTTTACAGACAAAAGGGTCTAGCCACTGGCGCATTCATTCTATTGATATGCTTTTGCAGAGTTTAAAATAGACCATTATATTAAACATTTTGTACTTTGGTGAAAGCCTAATACGATGTAATAATGTGACTCACACAAAAGTATACACACTATACACAAAGACATTTCATTTCTTTATTAATTTTGTAAATGTTGAGCTGGTGTACAGAGTAATTTGTCAATAGATGTCCTCGGATTTGATTGGATTAAAAGGCTTTTACATGTATATTTTAAATTCATGTTTTACTCTCCATAACAATAAAAAAAAGCAAACAAAACAGGTTAAAATACCCACAAGAACCCTATTTTATCCCCAGGTTGCAGGCATTACCCAGAACTCAACAGTCTCTTGGTAGCTACAGCTGTATGATGCTAAAAGTACATCCATAACATAACTAGAATCCCAGTTGACAAGTAAGGGTGCATAGCATTCTAAGTAAATATATATATATTTTCATATATTTCATATATATAGCCTTTTATGTTAAAAACATTTTCTGTGCATGTGCGCAGTTGCATTCCTTAGTATTGAGTAATATGCTATTGCGTTAATGTCTTCAATCCATTCTAAAGGAATATACATGTGTTCTCTAGTTTTTGCAACAGTTAATATTTTTGCATGAACTTTGTGCATGGCATCATCTCAGTGGTCCCTCAGTGCAGGGCTTTCCATTGTTAATTTCTGTGATGTACCTACTCCTCCCTCTGCTTGCACTTAGGTGGACTCCTTTCAAACTGCGTTCAAACTGTGACCATGTGGAAGCCTTATAGAATCGGCTTAGTCTTATATTTGGTTAAGAGGGCAGAAATAGATTAGGGGTGGGTTGTGTTGAGGAAAAATGCTTGTCATCTTGACTAGCCGTCGGAATTACTAAGCCATCTAACTTCAAAATCTTCTTCTTGTCTTTTCATTAGACCCCCTCCCCTCGCTCCAACCCTGACATCAGCAGTGAATTTATAAACAGACCCTGCTTCAGAAACCAAGCCAAGCATACCATAATATGAGCCCTTATAGAGCAAATCGTATGCTATGACATAAGGGGTCATACATTATTACACTGCTGTGTAATCTTTATTGACATCTAATTTTTTGAAGTTATTAGAAAAGATAATAAAATAGAAATAATATCTGATAAAGAGTTGTTAAAACGTCCACAACCTATTTGAGGCTTCTCTTTAAATCTCTCCTCTTCAATGAATTATATGTATGTTTGTAATGAATGTTGATGATCAACAGCAGATACTGAGTTGAAACAACAGAGTGAATACCCTATCATCTACTAAAGTACAGAGCCCATACAGGTGACTACTTTATAACAAGACTTTACATTCATCATCTCTGGCTGTGAAGCCGTCCTAAAACAAACACATTTTGATTGGTGATTATTGCAACGTTTTTGCGACATAATAAAGCATTCAATGTCTAATGTAATGTTTGAAATAAATGCATGTATGTAATTGATATCATGTAAGATGGCACGCTTATTGAGGTAAATCAACTTTTAAAAAAATATGTGACTTAGTTTTAATCTGAGAGCCTCTGGTCTTTGCCCATTTGCAATATTATCACAACTTTGACATGTTCCAATATCCAGGACTGAATATGTGATATTAAAATCACACACACACACACACACACACACACACACACACACACACACACACACACACACACACACACACACACACACACACACACACACACACACACACACACACACACACACACACACACACACACACACACAATAGGATTTCTTTCAAGGTGCATATGAATGAAGGTTTAAAAGCTATGAATAAACAACCTACATTCCCTGATGAGTAACACAAAAAAAAAACACTGGGCACTTTGCAGATGGGATGGCTGGTCATACCAATATTTGCCCAATTTTTGTGTAAAACTTAATAGTTTTTCTTCTAGAGAGGCAAAGTGATGAAACGTGGGATACTAATGTACTGACATCATTTCTGAGTGGAGTGAGGAGTAGCCTAAAGCTGTGATTAACAGATTGAAAGCCAGAGTTTAGGAAGAACACAAACTATGACCCTAAAATCCTCTCTATCACAAAAATACACTCAAACACACTCACACAAACAATCCTTTCCTTTTGTAAGCAGTTATTGCTTATTTTGCAGTACAGTTAAGACAGTAAATCATGACAAAAAAAAGACAGAACACTAAAGAAAGGAGTCAAACGAGAGACATGCTTCGGGAAGGGTCAGGCTCACAGTTGCGGGTCAGTATTACAGTTTCTCATCACAGTGATTGGTGACTGACTGTCTTTGCTAAACTCCAAACAATTGCCAAGGCGACAAACATCAAAGCTCAACACGTCCTCGGCCCTCGACGCGACACTTTCCTTTCTCCAGCTTACTCTTCATCTTTTACCCAGTCAAACCAGTGCTACATTATAACCAGTATGTCAGCTACTTTACTCTCATCAAGTGACATCTTCTGGGGATGGTGGTGGTGAGATGGTCTATAAGTGCACCTTATGTGTGGTAGTGTCATATACTGCACAATGAGGTCAAACAGATACTGCTACGAGCTGAAGTGGGATCCTGCCCCTTGTTGGAGGTGAACAGGACTGCTACATCTACTCTGAGAGGCTGACTGCAGGGGTGAGAGGTAAGAGGTAGGGTAATAAGGGAAGATTGAGGGTATTGGGATTTTGGCTCAGACAGACATCTGATTAACAGAAACCTCACGAGGATATACAGCACACTGGGGACAAGAAAAGGCAGAGGATTGGGATGGTAGAGTAGGTTAATCTATCACTCATCATATCTCTTTGTCACCCTCTCCACAAGACAAACCACTCTGAGGGAAAGGCAGGGAGGCATGTTCACTGCAGAAACCAGCCTCCCAAAGCTCAAAAACCCACAGTACAGTAAACGACTTACAGTATGTCTGCCCTCTACAGTTTGACATGTCAAAAGCAAGGGGTGAAAGCACATGAAAAGCACAAAGAAACAAACAACCTGACGCACAAAAATCCGACATTTAAAAACAAGCAGAGCGACACATTTGCATGTTCTTGTACACACAAAGATCTCAAGATATATAGAATAATATATAGGTTCAGACCGAACGAACCAAACGAGAAAAACAGGGAGAAATTTCTTATGTACCTGAAACAGCAGCAATAGTGACATCGCATAGGGATCTTATAACATAAATAACACACGTAACACAGTCACGTAGAGCATTTTAGTGCATACGATATTATGTACAATACTGATATCCTTGGGTGATAATTGTAGCTTGACTGGACTTTGAGAGCACTGGGACAGGTTTAAACTAGTTTGTGATGCTCCTAGCTGGAAGAGAGTGGCAGGGAGGAGTAACCTGTTGCCTAGAGATTATGTAATTCTCAGTATTTTAGTCTCCCCCTTTCTTAAGTTTGACTCATAGACTTTTCCCCGTTGGTTTAGAAAACGGGCCAGTAATGACCATACCCTACATTGCATCACTGTCCCATACAGCAGTGTGTCCTCCCCATCCCTCCCACCCTTTTACCCACCCTTTATATTCCCTCAGTATTTGTAGTTAAAGACAGGCCATGCGGCAGCAGTCACTCATGCTGATACAGATTACAGGAAGCACGTTTTGGTTGCTAGTTTTTTTTTGTTTCTTTTGGGGTTTTTTGTTTTATACGAAATCATGCTTCTAGCCTAATAGTACATGTTTTTTTTCCACGGTTTCTTTAAAAAAAAAAAGAAAAAAAGAAGGTAATAAAAACTACAAGTAAATCCATATCCTTCTTTCCGGTGCGTGCTGATAGTCGGCAACCATTTATGGTTGTCATGGTCTGTTTGCCTTGTGTTCTTCCTCCTGTCAGCTGCTGCTGGTCATGTGTCCATGTAGGATGGTTTTGGTGAAGGGGTTGAATCCTGTGGAGAGCTCTGTGGAGAGACACAAAACACTGATTTAGCTACAACTCACCAGGAATCTACAGAGCAGGCATGCAAGCTGCAATAAGTCAATGCTAATGTGAGTATATGCAGTCTTTAAAATGGCCTTGGCTAAAGTCTCCACTACAATATATATAGCTCATATAACGCCTCTACACACCTCACTATAAGTGGTCTTTTATTCTGATCAGTCATTGTAACACTCAATAAAACAGCACATTAGTTTGGCAGAAGCATTCAAGCAAAAATGGTTGGCAAAAGTGGTTTAACATTCAGTAGCGAGTCGCTTGAAATTTTAGTAATCTCAGGAATGTCATGGCCTTTGCGTTAGAAAGGGCAAGTCACAGGCACGCACGCACGCAATTGCACCCGTGCGCGCACACACACACAGAGCAGTGGCTCCAGATAGCATTCACAGGACAACTGTCCTTGCAGCTTTGACCTTGAGAGCTGTCACTTTACAAGATCCTTTTTGTTTGGTTGTTTTGCTGAGTGCACACTGTGCCAACCCTTTTTCCAGCTTGTCAGAACATGCACGAAGAAATAAATTGGCCTGATATAATTTATAGGAAAACAATAATGATCTATTTGCATTACATTTTTGTTTTTTGTCCGTCAGCTTGGCGTTATATTGAGTAAACAGAAGCGTATTTTTTCCACGTAGATAAATTACATATTGAAGAGAAATTGATATCACACAAAGAATTATTTAATTTAAGCAAACAAAAATCTGTGCCCAATAAATTTTGTGGCATATTTGCTATTACTCACAAATATAACTCCACACATCTTAAGTAAACATGACAAAGCATTTTGCAGAAGGCAAGAAATAGATACGTTAAAAGGAAATTATCGGGGCATTAAGTATCACGTCGGCATTAATGCTGACTAAAACTCTGTACATCAAAATCAATTCTGTATTAACTTAAAAATGGTTGTCGTGGAATGCCCCTTTTTTTCTGAGACTTTTATTATATTTTTGTACTTTGTGGGCAAAGAAATCATTAAGAATGACAGGCATACATCTTTTTTTGATTCATTTATATTTTAACCACTTGTCAAACTGAAGATTCATTTTGCTGTGCCAGCATCACATGACATATTAGTATTGAATTAAAGGTACATTCAGATGCATTTAATCCAGAGAGACTGGATTAAATGGTCTAGCCCACAGGTCAGACGAGGCGCTGTGGGTCAGTCCCGTACCTGCGGGGACGCAGCACTCACTCTGCCTCACTGCTTAACTCTCCGCAGACTGGCACATTTCACTATCTGAGCACCTTTCTTCACATCCACAGTATCGGGCTACATCAGGGGAGTAGGGGTTGGCAGCAGAAGAGGTGCGAGGATTGAGAAGAGGTAGGATGACAGGAGCCGAACAAGAGGTTGAGGGAACATTAGTAAGGGAATGTGAAATAAAGGACACGTGACAGGAAGAAAAAGATGAGGAAGGGAAACAGAAATGGAACAACAGAGGAAGGAAATAGTGCCACAAGGAAAGAGAGGACAGAAAAACAGGAAAAACAACAGAGGAGATGTAATAGAAATGTGAGTAACAAATATGTGAAGGAAGGAAAAAAGAGGGAGAAAAAAAAAAGAAATCATGTGTAAACAGTCAAGCAAGGACAGAAGTGATGGATGGCAGTTGGAAAGACAGTTAAAGATAAGAGGGGATCAGAAACATCTAAAATCTTTGGGATCAGAGAAGACCTGTGTCAAATAGTATTTGCAAATATATTTTCAAATTGATTTCTTGATATTCAGATGGATGGGATTTGACCACATAAGACAATACATAAAGTGACACCCTAATAATCTCAATTGTCTTAATGTGTTAAACCCCAATCATCTGCTACTTCATGTGGGTAAAGTAAAAAAAAAAGTAATATTGTAAATAAAATTTGACCCAGCTCTGATACAGAAAAGGTTTGAGTGACACAGCACACAGTCAAAGTTGTA
This sequence comes from Perca fluviatilis, assembly GCF_010015445.1. Lineage (NCBI taxonomy): Eukaryota > Metazoa > Chordata > Actinopteri > Perciformes > Percidae > Perca > Perca fluviatilis. The sequence goes on from NC_053117.1 coordinate 19,561,136, forward strand.
GGACTATAAACTTTAATGAATGCAGAAAAGACAAGAGTCAGTCATTGAGATAACTGATGGGGACAGAATGGAAAAATATAGCCACTGTAAGGAGCCACAATGAATTCAGTCATTAATATGCAAGAAACAAAGTGTAGGCGCTGCTTAGTGATGACTAAAATGATGAAAACCTGAATGGTTCGGTGAACTGTGAGCAATAACAGCACCAGAGCAAAGTGGACTCATTTGTTCCTCCTGCATGCAGAAGATGAACATGAGGTAATAATATTTAGGTGGAGATTAATGTAACAGAAGGTCAGCAATCAAACAATTAACCAACCAAACTTTGCACTCAATCCTCGCTTAGGATTTAGGACCTACACATCAAAAACAGGGCTATAGCTCTTAAAATCATGAGACACACACACACACACGCACAAACTGTGTTTTTTGTACTGGAGCTCATGCAGGTTAAGCTACTTAAGGACTGTCAGGATATGCCCAAGAAACCACGATGTGATGAGACTTTCAAGCTCACTGCAGCACATGATTCAGCACGAGTCCCCTGTTACTACCACTATAAACTAGCTACTACATGACTTTAAATCAAACAGGCGCTCATCAGATGGTCAGCTGTCTGCAGATCAGAAGCCCACCTTGCTGCTGTCCCGGCCCAGGATGGCGTAGCTCATGAACTGCTCAGCATCAACCTCCAGCTCGTTGGCGTCCTGCAGAGAACCCTCCAGGCTCAACTCCTGAACTCCCTCCTCACCTGAACCCTTCCCTCTGCGCACAACCTTACGCACAATCTATCACGTCAACACACATGTACACAGGAGGGTGGGAGAGAGTGATGGATGGAGGCAGAGAGTGGGAATAAGGCAGTGAAAAGACAGTTGGTGAAATATAAAAGAAATGTGTATGGAGGAAATATGTCTTTTTAAAAATATCTATTTTTTAGGGACATACAGTGCATAGTGTGTATAGACATAGTGTAATGTCATATGTGATTTTTTATTATAAGTTTAATAATTATGTGGAGAGATGCTGGTGAGTATGTGACACTGACATAAGTGAAAACAATTACTGGACCCCAGTTTAAGAATACAGTATGAAAACATGTTGCAATGGCTGACCTTTTTTGTAACAATGTTTCCATGTTCGTCCGTGAACTGTTCCTCGCTTACATGATCCCCAGGAAGATCTTCAACCTCATCACCCTGTGGACAGAAAAACATTTGTACCCTCAATTCATTCAATTTTTTTTTTTTTAAGAAACCATTAACTGTCCTTCCTTCTCCTTGAAAGTACTGAAACTTACATTTTAGTGTAACTGCTACAAGATATGAATTCCCAAAATATGAAAAGTTAAGTAATCTGAGGAATAAATGCTGGTCCTAATGCATGTTAAAATAGCTGGCACTGCATGCCGTAAACGCCACCACTAATTGGAAACACAGAGAAGCAGATGAACAACAGATGAAGGGTGAAGGTTAAAGGGTTGTTTGTGGAAGCATGTAAATCTAACAGTTGGAAGTTTCTAAGCGACATTTACATTTACAGTTCATGAAAGTCATGACAATGCTGTTATAGGCCCTAATAATTTGCAGCGTGTCTACAGACCTATTTATAACCTTAAAGACATTCCTACAGCCGGAGAAGCGAGGACAAGGGTCAGTCCAGCCCGTGTAGACCTGAATAAAACTTGTCAACACTTGTGTTAGCATGGACAGAGTCTAAGATACAGTCCATATGGATTTTTAATAGAACTGGAAGCCAAACTTGTTGAGCCCAAGCCAGTCTATTTACATCCATAACAGCAGAAGATAAATGTAGCCACATTTGCTCAGCAATTTGATGGTAATTTAACAAAATCAAATTGTTAGAGGAAGAATTATTATCGTGTTGATGCAATTCAGGTTTTGTGATTGACATACACATTTCCTCATGTACACAGTGTCCTTAGTTAATCCTCACTGCCACACTTTTGTCACACCCACTCCACTCTAGTGCAGTAAACACAGTCAAATCATTTACCCCTATTAGCACAAACCTATCCTGTATCACTATTAGCACAAACTTATCCTGTATCACTCCAAATACACTGCTTCCTATAGCCTTTCACCAAACACTATTTTCTCCATCTATCTCCTGCTATTATTGTTTTCCAATCCTTTCTTCAAATTTCTGCGTGACTGTCCTCTGTCCCTCTCTCTGTACCTTAAAGATGACTCTGCGGCGGACCACTCTGGTGGTGACGTTTTCCTCTTCATCGGCCACTCCGTCGACCTCGCCGAGCTCACGGTCCAGCTGAGCGTGTATGTAGGTGAGCACAGACCGCACAGAGCCACTGGCAATGTGGAGGACATTCTGACAGCTGATGACCAGGAAAGCCAGCAGCACGAAGCTGAAGAGGAGCTCTGTCACCAGGGCCCACATCACCCCGCTTTGATCCCCAGCAAATCAACAACAATCAATACACTCCCCCAAGTCTTCAGTGACTCCCGTTTGCAATGCAGTGCCTCTCTCAGCTGACGGAAAAGGCAACAGCTGCAGCCTGCGGCCTTCTGTCACCGGTTCATTCGCTGTTTGGTTGTTTGTCTTTCAGTTCATGTCTGTCCTCCATTAGCTGGGGCAGTGGGCCGATGCCACGGGTCTCTATTCCTTCTCGTTCCTACTGTCAGGTCAGGAGAACCCACTCAATGGCATTAAATCCGAGCTAAAGCAACTTTGGGAGGCTTCTTTTCCCACCTCTCTCTCTCTCTCTTCTGATCATGTGATCTGTGGCCTTTAAATACCTCTGGCTTCTCCAGTGTGGTTCTATATGCTGTAGTAAGAGTATTGTATGAAGTAAGAAACTTGTCCCCTGACTTCCTTCAGAGACTTCAACTATAAACTATTTTCTCATACACCCAGCCTAGTAGACACATTTCCTCAAAAGCATCACTATGCAGACACTATTTTGCCGCACTGCAACACTGCATCCAAACACTAAAAAAGCTAAAAGGCTCTTTTCTCACCAGTATGAACCACATACAAAAGCAAGCCCACAAATGGCTTAAAGCAATTGTCTATTACTGCTCTCTCACAGTTTCAAGCCTGACATTGTCCTTTACAGTTTGATGTGGTGGTGTTGTGCCAAAAAGTTAACACGTGGAAATGACTAGGGTGGGGCGGATCCTGTAACACGAGTGGGACAGTGAGAATGCTTGCTATATTTGGCAGGACTGTTTGTGCCCATCTTGGGCCCTTGACTCTGTGTGTGTGTGTGTGTATGTGTGTGTGTGTGTTGTATGTTTCTAGGATCTATCATTAATAATCTAATGCTGATTTGTTAAATATTGAAGTTTGTTGGATTTGCATGACAACAGTTAAAGCCTATGCTATCATCAGTCTCAGTAGTTTGATATCTGTATGACTGATTGCTTGTCAAACCAACGTCCCTTTTATTTTTCATGGTAGGAGCAACACACTCACCTGGCCCTTCAGGCGCACATCGTCCCAGGCCCTCAGCTCTGGTACTCTGTGTGGGAAGCCCAAACCCTTCTCAAATGGCTGGGTACCCCTGAAGTGCCCCCGTAAGATCTCTGAGTGCCCCATGTCCCTCACAGGCTGAAGCAAGGCCTCCTGGGATATGTGGGACTGGTCGCCATCTACGGCGTTACATACTGATGATATCATGGTGTCCATGGCCTGCCTGGGCTTAGGCTGACTGCCCACCCAGGCCTGTGTAGGGTCCGTGACAGGGATCCACCCCGGGCCTGACTGTTCCTGCAGGTAGGAAAGGAAAGAGCCTCCACTGCCTCCGTTTCCACCATTACCTGACCTGGAAGGAGAGAACGGATCAATGTGGAGGTGGTACACGTACTGTACGTGCTTACTCCGAGGATAGTAGAACAACTGATCATATCTCCTTAGCGCTCACTTCCTCCGCAAGAAAACAAAAACAAAAAAACAAAACTCCAGTTCACCACTGACATCCACTGACATGCAATAAAGATTAATACGATGTAAGCACAGATCTATTGTTTTGTTGGTGTGATTTTGACTTTGTCACCTGAGAGGCAGACAGAGGTCTGACTCACCTGTCTCCATTTCGGTCTGCAACACAGCTCAGACCAGGTGACTCACTCAGCCGAGCATACACCCTTTGCTGTCCTGCAACAAGAGAAAGCCCTTCCTCTGAGCCCGTCCCTGCTTCTCCTCCTCCTCCTCCTCCTCCTCCAGCTCCACCTCCACCTCCACCAGTCGTACTGGTAACTGCTGATACCTCCGAACTTGCCTCTGACCCCTGACCATTGTTCAGCCCGTTAAGATTGATCCCAGCGATGGTGCCCCCAAGCGAGGCTGGCGTGGCTGTGCTGAGTGAGTCAACGCCCATCTCTGAATCGTCCTCGGGCAGCTCAATGGAGCCACTCAGCACCCCACCCCCTCCGCTGGGTACGCTGGCCTGACTAGCCGGCCGACCCAGGCTTCCATACGGCAGCCCCAGCAGACCTTCTGAATCGTCAGCATTGCTGCACTCCAGCGAAGAGTCCTCCACAGGCACCAGGGACGGGCTGTTGCCTGAGGGCCACACCTGCACATCAGACATCTCCATGAGGGTGTCTTCTTCTGTGGTGGCAATGGGAGCACAGTCCAGACTGGAGACTTCTTGCCAGTAAGGCTCAGCGCCCAGCGGGGAGGGCAGGCTGTACTGCATGGAGGCCGGTGAGAGAAGCTCGTCCTGCGCGAGCCCATAACCTGGAGCGAGACAGAGAGAGGCACACTGACACCAGGCCCCCCGCCTCCCTCCCCACCTCACCCCCACAGCACCGGGACCCCGGGAGGGGATAGGTGCCCCTGCCCAGGAGCTGGGCATCTAGGGGGGGGGGGGAAGAGTAGAGGAGGCTGAAGGGACAAATGGGAGAGGAGTGGGGAAGGAGAGAGGGGAGGGCCAAGACAACAGGAGCTAGAATAAGGGTGCAAGGAGCTTAGGACAAGAGAGCAAGGGCAGCTTTTAGACGAGGGTTTGTCAAGCTCGATCAGCCAGTGCTGACAGAGAGAGCAGCAGCGGAAGCAGCAGCAGACACAACTGGACGGACTGAGAGACCGACACTTTGGTTTGGACCCAGCAGTGACTGATGCTGCTCTGCTGTCTGCCACCTGCAGGGAGACGGACAGGAATTACTGCCTCTGCCCCCAACCTGGGGTAGGGACACACACTTTGTCACACATACACATGCCATAAATACACTCGCTCACTCTTTGTTTCATACTATCACACACATACACTCACACTCAGATATGCATGCATTCAAACCCACTCAAAAAACAGGCAGGTTAATATTGTTGTCAGGCTGGATAGCATGCACGCAGGCAATCTCATCTCTCCTCACACACATCAGCTCACCACACAGCTGCTTGCTCTTTCATTGACACATATATTTATTATAATGTATACAATAAACATATAACCTATAGTCCTGCTTATACTAATGCAAACACATATACGGTAGACTTGATTTTCCATCTGTTGTGAAAGTCACACAGTTGCTGCCTCAAACATAGATTTGAGTATTTCAAGTGTAATTATATCAATTAGTAAAACTGCACACTGTTAATGTGCTGTGGACTCAGGTCACTCCTTCAACTGTCTTGAACAACCTTTGTAACAATAGGGTTTTTGTAAAGGCAGACCTGGCATGATAGAGCACAATGTCACAGCATCAGGAATGTTTTTTTTATTGAGATAATAAATGTATTGCACAAAAAGAAAGAAAAATCCAGTTAGAGACTATGAAGAATGCACTTATACTATACATAGAGTCTGCCTTGTATTTGTCTTGATCATACTGAACCAAATGACCAACTACCATGGAAATTAGGTGAATAGTTTACGTATTTTGTTTTGATGAATGGCAATGTAGGTAAAGCAAAGTGTGAGTGGCACTATGACTGTAACACTACAGGATTTGTTACCAGGAAATACATTAACCATAGGATGAAATAGGAGATGTAGTGCAGGGCATACAGTATGTAGATAAAAGCAAGAAGAGAAGGCGGTTCACCTTCTGCAAGAGAGAGAGAGCGAGAGAGAGAGAGAGAAAGAGAGCGAAAGAGAAAGAGAGACAGACAGACTGTATGTGAATACTGTATAGCGATGAGGAAGCTGTGCAGAGCTGCAGGGTGTAACTTGATTCATGGTTGGCAGTGCTGCTGTTGAGAACTGCTGAGAGTGCAGGAGATATTTGTGACACCAAGCGGCCAGAAGGACCTCTTGTCCTACTTTCGGCTTTATCTCGCAGCCTCTCAACTGCTGTCAGTTGTCTATAGAAACTAGCAATCATAAATATACATATATATTTTTGTATAGTGATTTGTTTTTGTAAGTTAAAAGACATAAATCTGCTAAAAAAAACAGCATTGGCTTTGACTTCTGGAATCTTTTGATTGCTGACGAAATATCTTCTTGTACTACTAGAACACTGAAGATGACGAGTAAAGAGTTGAATGAAAGTTTGAAATCATCATTCCTCGTTCATTTGGGCCACAACAGAAGATACGGTGTCAGGTTCCTTTAAAATTTAGGGTCTCCATTCGCAAACGCTTGATCACGTTAAATTTAAGTTTATTTATAATATAAGCTGCAGCAAATAGTTATCGCTTCATATAAATAAAATCTAATTACTTCAAACTCTAAATTTAATAGAAATCAACTGATCTACTCTACTATTCATTATTATTATTATTATTATAATAAATGTCAGTACCCGCGCACATTTTTGTTGCAAGTAAATGAGATCATGGGATCATGTGGATTTGGTGTGTTTGGTGAGTCTATGTGTTTTTTAAATTTACTATATCATGCTTATTGTGTTATGAGTCTGTTTTTGGTGACACCACACAAACTACAAAATGAGCATTTTTGTTTGCCATGAATTAGATAATGAGTTTGTCAGTCCTCTCTCTCTGTGTAAGAAGATTTGGAAATGATAGAAAGAGATTTGGAAAAGAAATAAATAAAGGGAATGGACGGGTGTAAAATATGTAAAAATGATTGCCTGACCCCCAGATTGAAACACACAACCACAGAAAACAAAGCAGTGAAGATCGGGTAACAACACATGTAAAGGAAATTTACTCATTTTGTCCATTCGCTTTAACACCGATACACTCACACATGTGTATGGAGGACACCAAAGACTTACAATATACAACTTAAAACACACATAAAGACGCTCACACACTCTCACAGACTGATTGATGAGTTTACATTAAACAATAAGCACATTTACAGTAAGGGGAGGAACAATATGAAATTGACCCTTGTACGACACAAAGACATTAAAAAGATATATTTCACACAAAATAACCCATCAGATGGACAGTTTACATTGAATCAGTGACATACAGAACAACCACAACATTCATACATGAGCAACGCAAGTCAGGGTTAAAAAAAAAGGTTTGTGGCCTTTTTTATCCCCCCTTGGGAAAGATCGGTGAGGAGGAAGAGAGACTATAAGGTCATTCTCAGTATACATGCCATGCAAGAACACGTCTGTTGGTCAAGCAGCATTTAGTGTTAATGCAGTGTTTGACTCATCATCTCCAACAAGCCAGTGTGTCCATGCAAACACAGAGGGAGATGAGCGATGAAAGTCAGCCTCATGCACATGCAGACAGGCAGGAGGGCAGGGAAATAAGGGATGGGAAAAGAGGGAAAAGACAGAGTGGGAACAAGAGAAAAGGAGAGCAGCAAGAGAGGAAGAGGAATATAAAATAGGGTAATGGTCACAGACAGAAACAGCGAGAGAGAGCGAGGGTCACCTCCCCCCTCCCAGTTGGTGCTGAGTACACAGTCTGTGTGAGGGGTATCGGTCCCAGAGTGGACATTAAAAAGGTGGGGTTTTCAAAAGCACAAAAATAAAGAAAATGGACGACTATTCGCAAAAAAAAGAAAAGATAAAGATGTGGGTCAGAGGTCAACATGAGGTTGGCATGAGGTCAGAGTTCGGAGAGGAGTGAGAAGAAGGAAGAGTAGGGCGGCTAGGCTGCAGATGACATGTCCAGAGAAACACAGAGAGAGGGACAGATTCACAGGGAATGAAAACAGTGCTCCCAAAAGGACATTCAACTTTAGCCCTAAAGAGACTCAAACTACGCCCCATGCAGCCACAGGCAGAGAGAATTTAAATGTCCTTTTACAAAAGTCTAAGAGAAGAGGTCTTACTCTATCATGATCTAGTGTATTTAAAAAAAAATCTTTTCTAACCTGGAAATTATCTTGAATACACCTTTAAAATGTGCTTAATTACAACAGAGGTGCACTAGAACTATGAAGGAAAAAGGATAAGTAAAATCTTGCAGACATTGTTCTGACAAAAAGAGGGGAAGACAGGTAAAGACAGAGAAAGATAGAATAAGGCTGCAGTAAAACTGATTACTGATTATAGCGAATATTCTGTCAGCTTTTTCTGTAAAACATTTTAAGTTAAAAAACACTATTTCGATAATAATAAGTAGGTTTACTTCATATGGAGGACTGAACCTGACTTAAAGGAGCAGTTCTACATTTTGGAATATAAGCTTATTTGCTTTTGTTGCAGAGGATTAAATGAGAAGATCGATGCCACTCTCATATTTGTTTGATAAATATGACGCTACTGCTAGCATCTGCTTAGCTTTGCTTAGCATAAAACCTAATAACAGGGGGAATCAGCTCTGTCCAAAAGATAACACATCCACATACCAGCACCTCCTAAGTTCACTAATTAACACAGTAGCTTCTTACCAGGAAACCAGCAGAGACTCCAGGAAGTTACTGCAACCAAACAAAAACAGCTAGCCTGGACAGAGCCATGCTAGCTGTTTCCTCCTGTTTCCAGTCTTTATGCTAAGCTAAGCTAACCAGCTGCTTGCGGGAGCAGTAGCTTCGCATTTCCCGTACAGACATGACAGTGGTATCGATCTTCTTCAGCAAGAAATAAGCATATTTTCCAAAATGTCAAACTATATGTTTAATATGAAATTAATAAATTAATCTGCGAAATGAATTGAGAAATAAAGAAACTAGTAAAAAATTAATAAATCTAATGCACAAGGAAATTGATGATGAATGTATTTTGTTCCTTCACTGTCCACCACAATATTTATTTTAAGGATGTGAACCTGATGGTTATTTTCAATTTCTTTGAGCATTTATAGACTTATAGGCCTATTTTATTTATTTAATTATTTATCTGACCATTTTCCTTATTGCCTCATTTTATTTATTGCCTAAAACATCAGTTTTGGTCCTCCAATTCGACGTACTTAATCAGGACAGTAAGTTATAGAAACCTCTTGAAACCCGTCACCGTGATCATTGTGAGATTAGCAGAAGACACAATATCCAGGTATTCAAAAAGCCGTTTTACGCAGAGCGTCAAAGCAGGAACGGCCTTTGGGAGGCAGGTAGCCAGACAGATAGACAGACAAGACAGATACACGGTTATCAGATTCACTGCAGCTGTGATCTGAACATATCCCTTTTCACCCTTTGACCCTCATGGTCGTATCTCTATGCATTGTTACATCTCTGGGTATTGCTCCAGTTTTCACAGAATAGGACCTGTCACTCATCGTCTGCACTGGATACAGAGAGGAGAAGCCAGTCCAGTAAGAAGGGGAGCTCACACCAGTCCAGAGGTGAAAACGGAGTCAATAAGATGTAGGTTATGCATGTGTGAAGGAAACCATGAGGAAAAGGAGTAAAAGACTGAGGACTGAATATTGGTAAGAAGGTCAGTAAAGCTCGGCTATACTTACAGTATGATCTATGTGGTATGATCATGTATGACAATGTGTTGTTTAATAGACAAAATATCACTCTAAAATGTAGGCCCTCTAAGTTAATAATGGGCAATATAAACTCTTAATATAATCAAATACTGAGTGATCTAATTATTTAAAGGTCCAATGTGTAGGAATTTCTCCCATCTAGCATTGAGATCATACATCGCAATCAACTCTCTCTCACCACGCAGTTCAAAGTAGGTATTACAGCTACGGTAGCCTTAAGCTTCAAAAAGCCGTTCTCTTGCTTTTTTCAATATCCTTTTTCTTTTTCTGGGCGAAGAAGAAAACTCCTGTTTCTGAAATTTGGATTTTGAATATGTGTGGTCCTCCATGTTTCCTTCTTCAAACTTGCCGGGGCCGGGAAGCTACGATACCCATTAGCAGCATTAGCATCACCTGTGAGTTTATCATGTGACAGCAAAAACGCAAAAGGCGGAGCAGTATGTCCTGTATGTCCCTTACCGGCTAACGTATTTCAAGATGGCGCATGAATATGGAGCATCTACCCCAGTTCATGCAAATGCAAATGTAAAATTTCAAGCCAAAAGGAATACTTTTATGGTGGAGGTAAATATTCATGAAAAAGGACAAGTTTGTGAACGGGCAACACAGATTTTGATAATGAACAAATAAACACATTACACACTGGACCTTTAACAAGAGAAAAACAAAATAACAATGACAACAATAATAAAAGCACAACTATTAATGATACTTATATCTTACTTATCTCTATGTGAAGTGTTTTTCTCAGGGGCTATTCAGTAATGGGATGCTTGCAAACTCTAGAGATTCAGCACATAATCATACTTTTTTGTATACTTCACTACTTCCCATCACATTGAATGAATAGATGGAGAAATGTATAACCAAAGGCACTACAGAGGTTGTAGCACAGTAGGAGTGTCCTGAGTCCCTCTGCATGTTGCTTGGGTAAATTCCTGGAAATGTTTGACGTTTGTGGCAGCTTTCATACACAACACCATCACGGAGGAATAAAAAAGAAAAACATGGGGACAACAGAGAGAATTCAGAGGGAAACAAACTTTACTTTGCCTTTAGGGGATTTTAGGGTGCGAGGATGTATGTATATTGGAAAGATGGCTCAGGGTCAAAGCAAAAGGGACATGTAGAAGGGGCTGCATTGTGTTAGATTTGGGGAGGGAACTTACCATTGGTCATACCAGGGGAGAGGTTGTCTCTCTCATTGTTTCGACGTCTGCTGAAATCGCGGGAGCCTTGTCTCGCAGGCTGAGGCGGCTGGCCCTCCAACATGTTGACTATGTCCATACGGTCAATACTCTTCAGAGCTGCGTACAAGCTTTCCACTGCAGTGAAGACATGTGAAGGGGAGACACAAGCAGACAAGGAAAAAGAGAAGGAGGGGAAGGGGGTTCCAAGGACAAACACCAATACCATTACAAACAATCTGACTTTGACTGGGTTAAAGAGGCGTTATTAAAGACATGAGGGGATGAGAGAAATTCACAGCAATCTCAAGCTACATCCATACTACTCCGTCTTCATTTTGAAATGGTGTTTTAAAACAAAAATGATCTCTGTCCACACAAGCATTTAGGCTTAGTATCAGAAATGAACTCTGTCCATATTAACATGTTTGACAACACTTATCACATGACCATTCACATACACTGGGCATGCATCTGCCGGTGTAATCAGGAAGCAGATTGTCTAATGTTAATCTGTGGTTAAAAAACATTAATGTATAAATTGAAAATACTTTTGGAGAAAGAAGGGATGTATTTGCTTGAACCGACGACGAGGTGGAACTGTTAGTAAAAGGTAAGTAAGCCTACCTAACAGATAAGTCTGACTGAAGTGGGTCGTTATTTCCAAAGGTCTCCGTTTATGCCCGTCCAGAGTACAACACAACCCAAGAGTTTTCAAACTTAAAACGGCTTGGAAACGCCGGAGTAGAGTGAATGCAAGGCATAAAATTTGCAAAAGTTATTCAAAAACGTATTGTAGCCTCAGATACTCACTCTTGGCCCTCTTGCCCTCGCGGGTGGCCCACAGGTTGAGCAGCGCAGAGCTCTGCTCCAGCAGCGAGTTAGGATTCTCCACACGGATCTTATTGATGTCATCCACGCTGAGCTGAAGCTCGCGTGCCAACTCTGTGTAGAAAATGAGACGGGGAAGATCAACTAAGTGAGTGAAATATGTATTTATATTTAATTTCACCTGTGAGTCATGCTGTTAGTGTACACAGTCTTAAAATGGCACTCTAATTCACAGTAGCTCTATCCAGAAGAGGCAGAATACTCTCACGCTCTTGGCAGGAAAACGGGAAATAATTAGTTTCGTTGGCTGGTTGCCATGTTGAACTTAATCAGCAGCAAGCTAGGCAAGCATGTCAGACATAAGGTAAATATGGATGGTTTACAACACATAAAAATAGAGTCAGTACATTCTTGTTGACTCACCAGCCCAGCTCAGTCCCAACTGTTCGGCAATCACAGCCATCTTCAGCTCTGTCCTCTCCATGGCGCTCATTGATGCTGCACAAACCAGACCAAAAGTGACTATTTAACATCCTGTTCAATTTAAAGTTGAGATTATGAGATATGCCTGCATTTCAACACTCGTTGATACTGTAGAAGAAATGATGCCATCACACTGTGCCTTATATTATTATATCATCACAATAAAAATAAGCAGGTGCCACCATTTACAAGTGAGCGAGTGAGAGCCTCATACCCATAGCAGGTTCATTTAGGGCGCTGTATCTTTCTCTTAAAGCCAGCGGGGTCAGAGTTCGCCTCCGGTCTTCACTCCCAACAATCTGCCAGTCACAAGCAAACAACACCAAAGTCTGTCATCTCAGGGAAATTACTATAACTAAAAACACTGTACAGTATGTGGTTTGTAACTTTGAGAGCTTTACCTTGATACAAGGAGGCATGGTAATGTTGAGGTTACAGAGCACATGTTGACTGTCCTCATACTTTGTGGACTTGCGCAGGAAAGACAGAAATCCAGTGTGCTCTTTACTGCTGTCTCTCACCTTTAGACACAAGGAAAGAAATGAAGGCACATACATATGTTGAGTAGAGACAGAGCTGGTGGAGTAACAAGTGAGTGACAAAGAATATAAAACTGAAGAAAGATCTGTAAGAGAAAGCCAAATGGTAATACCTTAACAGAGACAGGAAGCCGGTTATCTCTGAACGCCTGGAAGCTGAAGCAGCGAGGCTGCTGGGTGGCCTTCCTCACAGGCACCAGATTCCCTGAACACTCCAGGTGAAGCGGCATTCCCTCCATCACCTGCAAAACAGGACACAAACATTAACCTACACTACAATTTTACCACATCAGTATGAAGCACTGCCCTCGTCTCTGAACCGACCTCTATGTCTCTGCTGCGAGCCACCTCTGTGAAGTTCTCGTGTTGTTCCAGGGTTTTATCCATCTTATCGTCGGTCATGCAGTAGCAGCGCAGGCGGCCCTCCCGCAGCTCATTCATCTTTGCAAACACCACAAACTTGGCCATGTATGGTACAGCTGACAGTTCTCTGTAGAGCAGGTTGGCAAAGGAGACGGCCTCAGCTGTCCGAGGACAGTCTGCGAGCCAGAATCTGAAAGGAAACAACGACATGTAATCACAGTCTTGTGCATAAATCAGTCTAGCTGGTTGCTAGAATGATTTAAGATGGCAAAGACTGCCATTAAACTTTATGGTATGATGGCTGATATAATGCATGTGTTGCCATCTCAACTTACCGTGCTGAAACATTGGTTGTAAAACTGGCACAGTCTTTAGCATACATAAGCTTGGTGGTGCCAGTAATGTCTTCCCATTGGGCTGGGGCTGTGCCACCTGGGAATCAGACGGGATGAGAAAGAGCAAACCTGTTAATCTGGCTTTCAGTCAAAAAGAAGAACTCTTATGGGTTTGTACAAAATGGCAAGTATGGCACTGTCATCTTTCACCACTGCAAATCAGCAGTTTTGCCCCATTAATCTTTCCTTGCCATGGAAGGGAACCATTCCAGTCATCTCACTCTCTCTCTCTCTCTCTCACACACACACACACACACACACACACACACACCCCTCATCAACTCCCAGTCGTTGCATGCAGTACCTATGACAGAGCAAAGCAGACGCAGACTGGTGGTGTCGCCCTCCCCAGAGTCTCGGGGGCTGTCCCTCCAGGACGGGGGCAGGGGTATACGCAGTCCGATGGGTCGGTGAAACTTGCGCCGCCGAGGCTCCACAGTGACCACAGGGCTAAAGTTTGCCTGGTTACCCAGCAGCTTTGCAACCAGCTCATCTGGAACCGGCTGAGCCTGAGGTTGAAAGTAAATGATGGGGAGAGGGAGTACGTAACACGGGCACAGGTTAGATGATATGGTCGAAAAAAGGGAAATTAGACAAAATAGAGAAATATATAATCAAGCAATGGAGATTAAAAAAATATGTAACAGATGTAAAAGGATGGCAGGCAGAATGAGACAATGGGAGATGGATGATGAGGCAACGGATGAGGAAAAAGGAAAAGCGTAAAATTAAAGGGGAAGAGAAAAAGAGAGAGAAGTCCAGTGAATAAAATATCTCATGGAACGACACATTTGAAAAGACAATAGCAACACAAATTGGTGGTAGGACTTAATAACTTTTATTGTAAAATGTAACAATGTGTGTTAACATGAAGCTTTTACAATCAATAATACAAAATGGATATCAAAAGGCACTGTGGTTTTTCACAAGGCCATTCATGACATGATTACTACATAATTTAAGTTAAATAGATTTGTTCCTAAATAATATGTTAATAGAAAATTATAACCATATCTATTTTACTTACATTCAGATACATTCACTATTTTCAGGTTAGAGGTTAAGGCATGGGTGGTAGCATGTTAGCTTACAAGACATATTTAGCTTATCATATTCATTCATGTGCCTGAAGGATAGCTGTTGAACCTAAAACATGCCTTGAAGGTCCATTCATACTGTATCTACCTTTCATTTTGGTTTACTGAAACAGATTCTGACATTGGAATTAGAAGTTTCCATCTGTTAATTAAAATTCATACATTGCTGACCTACATATTCATAAAGGATTTTGAATTAGAAATGTTTTGAATTAGAATTTTCATTTTGTCAAAAATAGGGATTCATGCAATCACAGTCTTGGAACTGGAATAACATTTACACACTTTAAAACAGATTGTAAACGGTGGGTATATTTAACCTGTCAAAATGAAATCCTGTGCAAATAGAGCCTTGAAATCCCAAGTCAGCAAATCTGAGAAAATGGTGCATATTTATACAACAAACATATCCACTGCAAAACCTTAACATTTTTTTGGATTGTTGTAATCTGTGTGTAATCTGAAATTATTAAAAACTCCAATTACCAAATGTTGGTGTGTATGTTTAAGAAAACGTCAAGACCTGAAAAGTGTAGCCGTACGGACAAAACCAAGGTAAAAGCTTCAACAAACAGTGATATAACTAAGATTAGAAGGTGCTCAGCAGTCACCCCTTTTTGTGCGGGAAAACACTTCAGTTCTTCTTAAAAAAAAGACCTTTTTGCACATTTTCAAGACAATAATGGTACCAAAGCCAATGGACAGAAAGTATTAACTCAAACACTGTCTTTTGATTTCCCATCAAATAATGTTTGACTAACTTTACTTTTATCCCAAACAAATGTTGTAAATATAGTGTTAAATATAGTAAATACAGGGCATTGCCAGTGACATAAATACATCAGTGAGAAAGACATCAAGATAAAAAAAATAACATATCAGAACTAAATGAGCAGTCAACAGTTGGAAAAAAGTGCCAAGTACATGCACTGTGTGAAATAAAAAGGTCCTCTAAAAATGCAAAAAAGCTAACTAAACGAACAGAAAAAAACTGATAGGATAGGTCATTCCAAAATCAATCAAATACATTGAACATGCTTTTCTCTTTCATGCAACACAGGCATTAACGATTCTGTCTTTCTTCTCCTTCCTTCTCCTCATCGTCCCATCTCACCTGCAGCCCCAGGCGGACTCGTTTGGTGACTGCCGTCTCAGGAAACGTGGCCTGGACCAATGGCACCAGGTTACTTGTCAGCGAACCTCCTTCTGGTCCAATCAGGTCGCTCTCTTGCTGGACTCGTGACACAACAGCAAAGTAAAGGGGGAAGTCGGTGGAGATGATGCGACGGATTCGCTTCTTCCCGAGCTCTTCTTGACTTTCTAATTCTGATTACATGAGAGAGGGTTAAACTCAGAGGAAGAGATACCACCCAGTGACATGTTTTGAGTGTCAGCCTGAGATCGAGCATTTAAAACTCTTACCTTCATCCATCCCATTGAGGATTGTTTCTAGCACCTCGTCGCCGTAGCGATTGCGATGTTCTTTCCAGACTGAGCCATTCTCGCTCCTCAGCACCACGAGCTCCCTGTCACCACGACCCAGAGCAGCAAAGTGGGGGATCTCCACTATCACCGGTCTGCCACACAACACACATGGAATTATACATGAACAAATGACAATTCTTTTTTAGACGTATATGAAATAAGAATAAAAAATGTTGTGCATTTAGACGAAGCAAGAAGAATCTTGACTATTTCCAGTTTCAGTTGCTTCCTTACCCCAGGAACTGCATCCCGGCTGGCCCCAGGGAGATGATCCTGCTGGCCAGGCCCTCTCCCTCCACCAGCGGAGGAGGGCTGGTCAGCTTCTGTGGCTTCACCAGGCGACAGGTGATGCGGGTGGGTGCCGCACAGGTTCGCGGAGGTATGATGACACGCAGACCGTTATGCCTGCTGCCTCGCATTGAGCCGCCCCGAGCATCTACCATAAAACTGACCAGGAACCTGTAATTGGACAGAGATTGTAACAATTAACTGCCAGATCGGATATTAAATAGATTAAATTCAGTGAAGTACAATGTTTTGCTGACCCTGTGTGTATGGGACTGGCGACCGGGCTGACATTGTCTGACGTCTCCGTCGCTGGGCTGCTGGGAATCAGTGAGTCATCATCATATTCTTTGGGCAGTGGAAGTGGAGTGTGTTGCTACAACAGACAGATAGACAAACTGTTCATGACATTCTCAAAAGAACACTGTTGAGCATATTATTTTATTTGAACCCAAAAGTTTATTACACTATCATCTGTTTAATAGAGATGATATAGACAGATTATGCTTAAGTATGTACTCATTTTTAGAGTGCTTTTTTTACAGGATATGGAGAAGGTACATCATTAACCTTCAAGAGACCGTTGAGGAGGATTCTCATTTACAATATCATGTTACAAAAAGGGTGGAACTAAAATAATGGCATAATTTTCAAGTTTTGATCAGAATTGTGTTTAGTCAATGTCCATGATACACAACAATAGTTATACCAGTCATAATGGTACAGTCACACTAATGACAAAATGACTTTAGCATCAAAGTTGATTCTTCGCCTTGGAAATAGTAGTTTGACTACAAAAAAAAAACAACCTTTAACTAAAGGTACACTTACTAGCTTTTTGTCTGAGCTTTCAACCACATATCATGGTCTTCATCAGCAGATAAAGGTTGCTCAGTTGTCTTAAAGACTTTATGAGTCCACTGACAACTAAGCAAACTTTATTCCGATGATGAAGACATTGAGATGTGGTAAACTTTTAATAAGGACTAGTAATTGGACCTTGAGTAGAAGGGGCACTCATGTGACATCGCTTGAGTCATTTCAGCTTAGGCTTCCAGACTACAAATTCACAAGAGACCATGCATCACAAACACATCATCTTTGAAAGATGTCAGCATATACCTGTTAAGGAGGGTCGAATGAAAGACATTATTAAGTTGTATTATGGGAAATGAATGATCCAGTATTTTTGTAATTTGACCCATTCTAGGGACTAACAGTCAAGTTATCTCGGCCTCTGCTGCTTTAACCTTGACTATTCCTATTTAAATATGCTCAAAACATTATGGAATTGCAACACTTAATTCCTGGAGTATCCCATCAGTATGTTACTCATGCTGCTCCATTCAGTACCTGATCTAGCTCGTGTTCTTTCAGGATAACGGTTTCCGGAGAGACTCTGGGAATCCTGGGAATGGCTGGCGAGTAATCTCTGTTGTATGAAAAGAAAAAAATACAAGTCAGATTGAAGAAATTTCTTTACATCTCCTCCCAAGTGCTCATCCCTGGTGTTTAGTGAGTGTCTATGGTGCATCCCCCTCTATCCATCCACCTATTAGCTTGTGGCTACCAGCTTGGCTCTCTCGCCTGTTTCCCCACCCAGCCCCCCTTACGCTGTGCCCAGCCCTCTCTCGTACTCCAGTGATTTCTTGGGGGAGAGGAAATCGTCATCATGGTCTTTCATGTCATCCATCTTCATGTACCTGGCCCCTTCTGTCCCCAAGAGCTCCTCTCCTTCAGAGAACAACATGCCAAAGAGAGCGAACAGACCGTGGTCAGGTTGGTGAAACAGCAAGAGAAAGAGAGAAAGAAGAGAACAAGATTGTTAACCAGCGGTTAGAAGGGTTACATGTTAGGAGATGGCTCTGTGATTTAGTGGTTAGACTGGTGAGATGAGTCATTAGTAATAATGCTCTGTACACTGACCTTCTTATTGCTAGTCAATGGCAAAAAAATTAAAAGAGCCACTTATACCTAATGCCAGAAACACTTAAAAAATCGGGTACGAGAACAGGATCAATACAGCAGGACACTGCTGTAGTTTCAGACACTTTCCATTCAGAACCCCTTAAACATTACTAGAAAATGTACTATTAAGAGACGACACCTTATAAATGTAGTCTGGAGTTTTTTCAAAACCCCATAAAATCTCAGTTAGAGATAACAGAATTATAGCTGCACACAGTGCACAATCTCTGGGGAGAGCATGCATCAGCATAATCTCATTCAAAAAATAATAAACAGTTATTGAACTGGAAGATTCAACTGCCTCAGAGAGCGATGTCCTGTATGAGGAGACTTGCTCTAGAATGCAGACACAGAGACAATCAGAACAGCATCAGCCCACTGCAACACACATGAAGACCAAAGTATAAGCTTGTTCTCCTATAAAAGTACAGTACATCTTGATGTGACCAAAGGTGGCTTTACTTACCCCCAAAAACAAGCGCTAATTTTGGAGAATTCACCAGAAGTGAGTCTTCCCTGTGTATTAATTTGTGACCGTATCAGCGCAGCTTGTGTGAGTGTGTGTGTGGGCGTCTGTCAGCGGTCGAGAGCCACTATCTTTGACTCTTTGAGTGCACTT
This sequence comes from Perca fluviatilis, assembly GCF_010015445.1. Classification (NCBI taxonomy): domain Eukaryota; kingdom Metazoa; phylum Chordata; class Actinopteri; order Perciformes; family Percidae; genus Perca; species Perca fluviatilis. The sequence continues at coordinate 19,580,192 of NC_053117.1, forward strand.
CCCACAGGTTTATGAGTCAGCTTGTGTCCTGGACTTTCTCTGTCTTGTGTGCAGTGCATGTGTGCCACGCCGTGTAGGCGAAGTGTAACCCCATGCGAGCGCAAACAAACCTGCCAATACCATATTATGACCATTGCGGATATGACATGTGTCTTTAAGACGGCGTCCTGGCTACTTTCTATATTTAGAGCAAAGGTGACAATCTGTCAGTTAAATTATCAGGGGACTAAAAATATCAGGACATAATGTCCCATGACATCACCCATGTCAGTGGTGCTGTAAACATCAGGCATTACAAGTTAAACCTGCAATAAGTAATTTTTGGGGGACAGCAGAAATAAGCTGTGAGCTGCCATATCACTTTTGAGTTGACATGGTGAACTTGTTAGACAAATGTTACTAATTTACACAACCAGAAGACACAGAGCAATATTATCATTGTCATGCTTCTGTCCACCTAATGAATGTAATCCAATATTCACTCTTCCATCACGTCTTTGGTCTCCAACAACTCCCGAGGGATATATCTGAAAGCAGCTACCTGTTGCGGCTGAAATACTATGAGCCAAAAAAAGTAACATCGCAGGACAGATAACCAAAACAATTAGCTAAAAGCCTCTATAAGGCTCCATAGAGCTGAAGGTAACTGTAGAAGTCGGGAGATAATTATCTGTGGGTTAATCACTACGAGCGACTCCTTTTAGATACAAGTAGTCCCACCATCAATTGTTAATGTTGATTATAGCACAAAAAACGATTTAAACCTCCCAGCTAACAAATCCAGTTTACATGGCAGGAAGACCAAAATGATGGGGTACATGATCAACACCACAATGGAGACATATTTAATGCATTTAATACACAACTGAAGACACACACATTTCAAAGCAATGATAGCACTACTCCACTATATTTTTTTTAAACAAATTGATTTGATTTTAGTAATAATCGATCCGATACCTAAAGAGGTGAACTCTATGTATTGGCTATGACTGTAACTGCCGTCATAACATGGAGGGAAAAAACCTGGGGAGTTGGAGAATGAGGATGTTATTTACATATAAAGGTTAGAGACATGGGTGCTATGGGTGCATGCCAATGAAAAACCAGAGCCACCATCACAGTGAGCGCCACTACAGAGGGAATGAGGAAAAAAAAAAAAAAAAAAAAAAAAAAAAAAAAAAAAAAAAAAAAAAAGAGGGGTAAAGATTGAGAGAGTGAGCTTGAAATGGAGCCACACAATTTAATACAACGACCTATGAATGCCGCACAAAGAAAGAAATAGACATTCATACCTAATGTTAGCTGTGCAATTCCTAAAAAAGGGCAAAAGGCAAAAGGAATTGGAAAAAAAAATGAATATTTATGTGATCAATTAAAGCATCATAAAATCAGCCATTCAATTTAATTAATTAATAAATTTTATCGACATCCACATAGTCGATTAAACATTGTTTCCGACTGTTTATGTGATGTTTATGTGATTTATAATAATTGTAGTTCTCTACCTTCATCCTCAGACACGTCCAGTATCTCATCCACTGTTTCTGGGAAACTCATGCGATGTTTCTCTGTGGTCGTCTGCACAGAAACAAGAGGAAGAACCAGTAACTAATACAACAATAATTGTAAACTTTTATTTATCATGGCCACATAATGCCAGTGCTGCATCCGTAGGGCGTCGTAGTATTTCTAAACTTCTCACCATGGAAACCGTCTCCTCAGTGACGAGCTTTAGGACGTCAATCACAGAGATGTAGCCCAACCTCTTAGCAATGGCCAGGGCTGAAGTACCATTCTACCAGACAGAAAGGAGCAGATTGATCAGGTCTCTGAAAACAAAACTTTATTAAATGTTTTGAAGAAGGTATGCTCACTGTTGTTGTCTCGTTGGGCTGAGCTCCATGTTTCAGCAACAGTGTCACAATGTCTGTGTGTCCCTGCTGGGCCCCCTGGTGCAGAGGAGTGTAACCAACCTGGAAGACATATTAAATGTATTCTTACTCATTTAACGTACAAATGACATTTAAGATTAATCTAAATAACATTTAACTTTTTTTTTTTTTTTTTATTATTCCTGAATTATGTAGTACAGCTGGTATCAAGAGAACTGTCAGTACAACGGACAATTCTAGTCATCTGACTAGAACGATTAGTTGATAACAGAAATGAATACGCAACAATTTAAATAATAGGACAATGTCAAAAATCCACAGGTTCCAGCTTCTCAAAGTTATTTTTGCTGGTTTTCTCAGTCTTCCATGAATATAAACTCAATATCTTCGGGTTTTGAACTCAGACGAAACAAGCAACGTGGGCTCTGGGAACTTGTGATGGAACGGTTTATTTTTATAGACTAAAAGCTAAATCAAGAAAACAATCTGCTGATTACTCAATAATACAAATAATGATGAGTTGCTGCCCTACATCAACCTTACTTGGTCAACTTTATACACATTTGTTCATGTATCATGATATGAATATACAGTACATGCTGCATCTCAGACATGGAAATTAAATACTTCCTGTCTCTCCAATGCTTGTACAGTACATTGCACTTTAGTGAGGTAAAATGCCCTCATTCCAATAAATCATGATTAACCCTGCAACAGCCATGACTTAATGTAATGTACTCATGAATGAATCAGAGACAGTGGGCACGCAGTAACTGTGTGTCTGACTAATTTTGTTGTAGTTTGATCTAAAACCAGAGGGAGGCACTCACCCTTGTTTTGCTGTTGACATTGGCCTGTTGCTGCAGGAGGAATTTCACCATCTTGATGTTGCCATAGTGACACGCTACATGGAGAGGGGTGTAACCCATCTGACAGTGAGAGGGAAAAAGTAAAAAGTCTTTGACAAATCACAGCAGTTGCATAACTTTAGTGTCTTAATGACCTTTTAATTTGAATACATTATGTAGATTTGATCCTGTTAAGGGTCGAATGGTTCATGAATATTACATTAACTAATGGTTCAAATCAAAGAAGTGATAAAAACTGTATTTATGCTGCAGTTTAGGAATTAACAAGAAAGAATGCAATTAATTATTGTGTACCGATTGGGATTAATACCAATAATACCAATAATAACATATTATGATACATTTCAGTACAAGAGCCCCACAACCTGTGGTGGAAAGTAACTAAGTACATTTACTCAAGTATTGCACTTAGGTACAATTTTGAGGTACTTTACTTTGAATAGTATTTTGATTTTCTATACTTCAACTCCACTACAATTCAGAGGGAAATATTGTACTTTTTACTTATGTTACTTTGCAGATTCAGAGTAATATCACAAAATATAATCAACAAATACATTATGATGTATTATATAATTCTCCACATAAAGTAAACCCTACTAACTATTTTCTTCATAATACAACTCCATGTGAAAACACTGTTGCAGAGCTGCTCTAAGTACTAGAGGTCTAAGGGGTCTGAAGGGTCGGCCATGTATTGATGGTAACATAACCCTCTGCTATGAGAACATCTGGCTATTTATGCTACAGCACTTATACACTATCTGCTATGGTTCAAAGTGAATGTCACTAGTAGTTTCTACACTGATAACGAGGCTTTGATAACGGTGCAACAGTTTGACATGAGAATAAGAAAAGGTCTTACCCGCGTGGCAGCGTAGACTGAAGCCCCTTGCTTCACCAAGATATCTGCGATGCCAACATGTCCTTCCTGTGCCACCAGGTGGAGGGGTGTTAATCCACTCTGGGGGCAACCAGATTCAGAAGACAAAAGTCAAACACAGAACAAATCAAGCCCAAGTTACATATTATTTTTAGTTTGAATGGACCAAATAAACGTCCTGCCCCATGACAGTCATCCTTGATCCATCTATGCGTTTCTTGCCTTGTTTCCGAGGTTGACGTTGGCCTGTTTGGAGATGAGAAGGGAGACCATGTCAGGCCTTCCTTCCTGTGAGGCCAGGTGGAGAGGTGTGACTCCCTGCAGTGACTCAGCATTGGCTGAAGCTCCGTACTGCAGCAGGCTGTTAGCCACCTCCACCTGGTTCTGCTTGGATGCTATGTGGAGGGCGGTGTAGCCATTCTGGAGCACAGACATGAGTTGTGGTTAGAAACATATGTGTATATGCATGATACTGAATTATGTGTGGACTTGTGTGTATCTCTTTTTATTTATTTACCCTGGCTGCACTATGTGGCGACCCTCCCTTGCTGACAAGCAAGTTAACAACATCCAGGTTGTTGTGATGTACAGCAACATGCAGCGGAGTCAGACCATTCTGCAAAAACAGAATCAAGGGTTCATCGACCGAGGTAGCTCAAACAAAGCTTTATTCATCTTTTGACTCTTTCTTTCATATAGCCAAGCCCTTTATGCTTCTCTACCTTCCCAGCAGCATTAGGGTTGGCTCCTTTCTCCAACAACAGCTCTGCTACATCCACCTTGCCGTACTTGGAGGCCACATGAAGCGGAGTGAAGCCTTTCTACAGAGGTACCAGAGGAAGTGGACACAGTATTAGGTTGGGGAACACAGCTGTTAGGACTGACAGTTTTAGGACAGCCAAATGTAATGCAGCGAAGGGTAAGCAGGCAGGTTTTACCTTGGTCATCTTGGTCTGCTGAGCCTCCATGTCCAGCAGGATGCGTACAGTTTGTACGTGACCTTCCCTGGAAGCTATGTGTAAGGGTGTGTGGCCTGCTGTGGTGGTGGAGTTGGGGTTGGCTTTGTGCTCCAGTAGCAGCTTCACTAGCTCCTTGTGCCCCATCCGAGAGGCACAATGCAGAGGTGTTTGGTCATCCTGGCCAACGAGGCAATAAAAGGAGGCAATAAAATTCCTTCTTTAGTAACTTAATCAGCCTGTTTTCATTTCTCAGCTTCTCCACTATGACCTCTACTTGTTACATTAACTGTGAAATGAGGCTGTTGTGTGTAGGAGGGAAATTAACATGTGGAAGCTCTGCCAGCAATTAGTTGATCCAACATTCTAAATGAATGCTTAAATATATCCAATAAAGAGTATTTAATCTATGTCTAATATGAGGAATCTTTATGAATTAGTACAAAATATGTGGATTGTGCTGTAGTGTGTGAAATCTTTACCTTGGCCTTGGAGTCCACCGGTGATGCGTTCTCTAATAAAAACTCTGCCACCTCATAGTGTCCTGCCCGAGATGCCATATGAAGAGGAGTCTCCACTTTCTACTCATGCACAGAAAGACAAACCACCCACTTAGATTCCTCACTATTACAACAACATCACTAGTGCAGAGGTGAGTTGGTTATCAGCACTGCTCTTGAGATTTCATAAGGAAACTCACCACATTGGAGGCACTGGGGGAAGCTCCTTTCTGCAGCAGGACCTTCACAACATTGAGATGACCCATAAATGATGCCACATGCAAGGGGGTCAGGCCAGACTGTTCGGAAGAGGAGAAGAATATTACAAATGGTCTTGCACACCATTCATATTTATTATAATGATCTGCAAGCTGTTATTGTCAACCCCTCTTTCCGGTTCCCTCACCTCAGTCACAGCCTCTATTGATGCAGAGTGTTTAAGCAGGAGATCCATCACACGCATGTGGTTCTTTTTACAAGCAATATGCAAAGGAGTAAAGCCATTCTGTAAAAAACCAAAGGAACCATTGTCATCACTGCGAGGATTAATATCAACACTGCCTTTTCTGAATTGATACATTGACTGTTAATGTTACTCTGTGTTTGACACTGACCAATGCCCGAGAGTTGGGTTTTGCCGCTTTGTCCAGCAGCACTTTGGCCATGCGGTGGTGGCCGCAGTGCGCTGCCACATGCAGAGGGGTAAGGTGGTCCAGTGTGATATCATCGATCTCTGCGTTGTACTGCAGAAGCTGCTTGACACAGTCCATGTGGTCCCCCTGTGCTGCCATGTGGATTGGAGACAGGCCATTCTGCAACAACAAAAAAGACAGAACATGTGTTGACTCTCTCATCTCTTGCAAAACAGGAAGCAACTTGTCTTGTAGTGAAAACAAATAATCAGAGGCTGTTTGGTTGATGGATTAAAAACGTTCACTTTCATTTACTTACTTAATTTTAGAGTACAAAACAACTCAGTGGTTGCACTTATAGCCAAACCTCATGGTGTTCAGTTCATTTCTAAAAGAAGGGGAGAGTTTACTATACTTGTATCTAGGTGGATTACCTTAGTCTTTGCCTGGATAGGGGCTCCGTGGTCCAGCAGGATCTCTATAATCCTGACATGACCATTTCTAGCTGCACAGTGCAGAGGAGTCAGCTCATCCTTGAGAGAGAGAGAATTATTAATGATTAAGTTAATGATGCGTCAAATTAGAAACTGTAAGGGAATCAAAGATTTGGTGAAATGGTAGGATGGATGTCTGCTGCACCTTGGTCTTGGCGTCAATCTGAGCCCCTCTGTCCAGCAGGAGTCGGACCATGATCACATTCCCCCGTCTGGCTGCAATGTGCAGAGGAGTGATGCCGTTCTGCAGAGGGAAACAGATGCACTTAGACAGGCACACACAAGGACAACAGACAGCAAGGACAGAGATTAACCTTCCAACAACATCAATTATTCCCTACCTTTGGGGTGAAGTTGACATTGGCTCCTCTATTGAGCAGCAGTTGAGCTACGTTCAAATTTTCATAGTGTGCAGCAATGTGGAGGGGTGTGAATCCAGTCTGCAGGGACAGATCCGGGTGAGTACATGTCCCTCTCATTACCATTGCATTTTTAAAACACAAATACTGAGGACACCAAACACAGATGCCCATACCTATTGCATGTTCAGTACTGCACATGTGAACAATCATATCTGCAGCAGCACACAGCCACACAGCCACACACACACACACACACACACACACACACACACACACACACACACACACACACACACACACCTTGCTCAGTACATCAGGATTGGGGTCATTCTGCAAAAGCACTGCGGCTGTTCGAGTATCGTCGTTGCGTGCTGCAATGTGCAGTGCAGGGAGGCGGACCTTTCCCTTGGTGCCATAGTTGATGAGCAGAGCTACGACATTCTCATGTCCCTGCTGAAGAGCCACGGCGAGAGGAGTGAATCCATCCTGTAGCACACAGGAGAGAGTTAGAAGACTAGTTGACTTAAGGAGAGAAAATCAGAAAGGGTGTAAAGAGAGAGGTTTATGAGAACGAAACAGAAATGGAAACACAGCGATGTCTGGATCAGCAGGGATGGGATCGAGGAATTTGGGAGATCACTCTTTGAAAACGTCTCTCAGTTCCTTAGTCTTTAGTACCTCAGTTGGAATGCTCTGATTGGCTCCGTTCTCCAGAAGAAACTTCACAACCTCTAGATGGTTTTCTTGTGCAGCCATGTAGAGTGGAGTGAAACCCTTCTGTCTCAGAAAGACGCACACACACAGATATACACACACACACACACAAACGTACACATGCCACACGCACCCCACCCACCCACCCACCCACCCACCCACCCCCCCACACACCCACACACACACACACACACACACACACACACACACACACACACACACACACACACACACACACACACCACAGCAGCAGAGGAGAAACAAGCACAGCAAAAGACAGGACAGTCACAGAGGGACGCACAAGGATGTACAGCAACAAACACATATATAGGAACAAAGACACTTGTTAACAGATGGGGTTGCAACAGTAACCGCAATGGTTTCACAGTAAAGTTCATATAAGTTCATAAGTACTGAGGAGCCTCTGCGTGTCCTGGGATCACCGCAGTGAGAGCAGCACTAAGTCTCACCTGGGACTGAGCGTTGACATTGGCCCCGTAGTTAACCAGCTCCGTGACCACCTGCTCCTGCCCTGCCAGGGCTGCAATGTGCAGGGCTGTGTTCCCTTTCTGTTTAAACACAGATACGTGAGAACAAGAGCACAAAGTCATAATGAGCACTAACAAAGATTATAGGTGAAATCCCACGTTTATCCAAAGTGTGATTTGCATGTGGTTTTTGGACGTTAAGTTTAATCTGTGGACAGATCATTGTATTCTGACGTCACGTAGATCTAGAGCAGTAGTAGAGCAGTTTTTTATTTAAATCAGGAACTATCTAAGAAAAGGCTAAAAAAGTACATATTTAAGCAAGCATTAAATGGCAACTTCCAATACACACAGGTTTTGATACTCAGACACACTTTGTATTAGCCTCAGTAAAAACCTTAATTTCTCACACAATTCAACAGGTGTTTTATGGATGAAAATGTTAAAGGAATAGTTCAACAACAGCAGCTAGCCTTGCTCAGTCCAAAGGTTAAAAAATCCACCTATCAGCACCTCTCAAGCTCACTACTCATTACATTAAATCTCATTTATTTAATCCGTAAACAAAGTGACACGTGTGGTTTTAAATGGCTCATGTGCGGGACTATTTCTTACGTGGTTTAGTGACAGGAAGTCTGTCACTAAAAAATCTTCTCATCTTACTCTCGGCAAGAAAGCGAACATGTGTGTGTTAAAAAAACATACAGTACATGTGAATTCACAACCCATGTCGGTTTATTTATAAGTGATTTTCTAAACGAATTAAGACTGTAGGACATTTTCACAGTGGATTTTTACCTTTGTGGTGGTTTCCAGTACGATTCCATTGTGGAGTAGCTCCAGCACCATTTTAACGTGGCCTTCTTTGGAGGCCAGATGAAGCCCGTTGAGCCCATTCTGAGTGAGAGAGCAGAGTAGACCTAATACTGAAGGTTCCCAAACATACTATGAACACAGATATTTCCTAATCTAAAGGAACGAACCACACATATACACACAAACACATGTAGACCATGCCAACTGAAACAACTGTTGTGACTGAAGCACTCACAAACCAAACCAGGCAAATACTTACACTGGACACCACACATGCAGGACCCTCAGAATCAAGTTGGTCATTAATATCTACAGTAATGAAAATCAGGATGTAAATATTTTCATTTGATTAATGATGGTGGTGAGGAGGAGGAGGAGGAGGAGGACGGGAGGGGGATGGCAGGCCGCTGGTCTCGTGGCTGGGAAGAATACGAGCCGTGTGGGATAGGTCTGACCTCACACAGCCTTCCTTCAGCCGCACAGGACATGTGAGGTTGGACCTTTCCCACACCACTGATATTATTCCTCTGAGTGGGGAGACCACAGCACACCATCACTCTACTGCAGACAGAGGAGGGGAGGGAGGGAGGCAAAAAGCAAGAAAAGAAGTGAGGTCAGTTAGAAAACAGTACACAAACAGAGGAGGAGAGGGTAGAGGAGAAGTTGTTAGGTGGAGAGCGAAAGAAGAGGAGGGAAACACAAGAAGGGGAGGGCAGGAGTGAGGCAGTGTGCTGGTGAGAGGTATCCACTCAGATAAGGAAACACAGCTGCCACAGTCAAGCCTCCACCTGGCCAAACTCCCAGCAGACACTACATACAGCATCAGGACCAACAGTCACACAACCAGCACAACAATGCTCTCACCACCGTGGTTTAAGTAACAATCTACAACTTTAAACGTATTTTTTTTTAATCGTTGTACAAACTTTGAAGGTAAATAAAAAGTGCTGCATATAGTAGAGAGTCACCTGAGACCTGTGTTAATAATAAAATGGAAGAATGTGAATAAACATAAAAGGCTGTAGCTGTGAGTAGAATTTGAAAATTCCTAACTTTGCTTCCATCAGATAGTAGCATAAAAAGGCAGTGTAGCTTGACTAAAAGCAACACATAAACACACATTTTTTTCATTTTTCTATAGACAAAAAACTACCAGACTAATTTAAAATATGCTGTAATCACATAGAAATCCCACATACAGGGGCTTTAAGTGCAAAACTGCAAAGCAATGTGTGTGCAAAGGTCTCCTAATTCAAGTGAAGCGAGAATGCTGTAGATTATCACTTAAACTCAAACACATTTGACACCAAACAGTGAAAATAACACAATTGCATATGAAGAATAACAAAAAAAATGAAATGAAATTGTGTAATTCAGGAGAATTAATCTCCAGGTCAAACTAAAACTGGTATCAGTCTGTATTTCTGCATGTAATTATATTTTTTATCCAGATGGGGTGCCTCTGTTCATCATAGTGTAGGAGTTTACCAGTAAAGACCACTGTACAGAGTCACTTTCAATGTATAAATCAGTTTTTATGTGGGGTCTGTTATGGGGCCTAAAAATAGGTCTCATAGAAATCCTGACAGAAGCATTAACAGCAATAATTACACAATGTTGAGGACAGCATACAGTAAGTGAATGGAAAGGAAACCATGACTAAGTTAGATTAATGAGCCAGAGGAATCTCACACACACATGCACGCGCACGCGCACACACACACACACACACACACTTTGGCCAAGTTTCAGTAGCCTGAGGGCAGCGGTCCTAGCCACACTCATGCTGCCTCTTCCTGGACACACTGGGAACAACCGTCAGAGTAAAGGAGGCAGGATGGAAGAGACAAGGCGAAGGAGAAGCCCCTGTCCCATTTATTACCTTCCCTGGAGACCCTGTAAACTCCACCTGCCACCTTCAGCCACTGATTAACAGTCTACCTGAGCATGCACACACAGTATGACTGAGTGCACAGGCACATAACAGCACATCATGACAAGTCAGACACTTCATGCACACCGGGCACTCAAGACACATTTATATAGAAATAACAATACAACACAACACATGGTGGTATACATGGACAATATTTTAGCAGAACATCATGCAAAACCTTTATGAATTTGATCCTAAATGAAACCATATATGTTATATAACTTGTACTTTTCTGTGTGAATGTATAAACTTATAAGCACTGCAGGTCCTTTTGCGATGACAAATTACTAATCATTTAACTGTTTGTAAATGTCATTTGCTAAATTGTGCTGCCTATTTCCATTCATACATTGCTGTTCTTTTTAAGATTATTTGTTGGGCTTTCTTGGCCTTTATTTGATAGGACAGTCAAAACAGGAAAAGGGGGAGAGAGGGGGGATGGCATGCAGCAAAGGGCTGTGGATCGAACTTGAAGTGCAGTGTAAATAAAAATCATTGGCTTACAGTTACATGAGCCTGCCAATCAGAAGCTATAGCTTCAACCAATTCAATCTAGGGAATGTGCAGCTCACTCACCTGATTGGCTGTGTTTATATTGATGCCATTTTTGATATGGTCCAGGGCCTTGTCCAGGTTGCCAGACCGGGCCGCTCGGAGAAAACTGTTGCCAGCATCTGCCTGCAAGCGTAACAGAGAAAGTGAAGGAGAGGAGGGGGATACGGGGTATAAGAGAAAGTGAGAGACACATAAAGTAGAGGAGTAGAGAGGGAAAATGGAGAGGGAGACAGAGTTTGATTAATATTTCTTTTTTTTTTTCATTTGAACGATTTTGAGATTTTGGACTGTGCAGTTTGACAATCTGCATCTTGTAATGTGTGTTTTAAGGGTGTGGTGAAGTACACAAACTCCTGGGCTCCACAAAACCTTTAAAACTTTGCCCAAAAATCTGTCCTCTCCCCTCAGGTAATAGGGCAACTGTGATAATACTGACAGCTACTGGAGTGTCCGTTGTGCCCAGCAGACTGTTGGCTCTTTGTCTGGACTCTGAGTTTATGTGTGTGTGAATGAAAGAGAGAAATAGACACAAGGTGAATGGAGAAAGGGGAGAGAGGGAGGGAGGGAGGGAGAGAGAAAGAGAGAGAGAGCGTTTGGCAAGTCCCGACTCACGGGCCGGTACATGGCACGTCTAGTGTTTTTGTCTGTGTTTTGTTTGTGTATGGGGGCTTCATGCCTCTCCCAGGCAGGCAGGGGTGCTGCTGAAACAGGATCACTCATGCGGCACAGGGGAGAGTGAGGGAGAGGAGAAGCGGCAGCGACTGAGGGAGAACCACTGTGAAAAGCTGGACTGCGGCAAACCCTGCACTTTTTCCATTTCATTTACATAATCTACTCTCTCCCCTTGCCCATCCCCTCCCTACATCATCCCCTTTCTCTATCTAAACAGCTGTCTCAACATTGCTGGTCAGGAAAATCATCAGCCGTCCAATCATTCAGTGTAAGTTTTCACACAAATGCAGATAATATATTAATGTATAAACCTCATTTTCTGATCCAAAAGGAGATCACCAAATACTGCCATCTCACACACACACACACACACACACACACACACACACACACACACACACACACACACACACACACACACACACACACACACACCAGCTCTTCTCAACTTCATAACATAGTGCTTTAAGCTGTGTTGTCTATTGTTGTGACAAGGTTTTTGGCCCTTTTTTGACAAAGATGGAGTGAGCTTGAGTATAAAAAGAGAAAGGAGCCACATGCCTGAAGTTGAGGCATAGCAACAAATGACACAACACACCCTCAGCATGACACCAATGGCACAGCGCTGTCCAAAATAAGAGGTAATTTTTAAAATAAGGTAGGTTGGATGATGGAACAGAAAACTTTAAAAAGGAAAAGTTGCTTCCAGCTGATTGAAGTAGCAAATCCGTAACGGACAGTCTTCTTGTTCCTCATATCTGGTATGGAAATAAAATGTATGCAATGACAAAGTTTCTACTTATCAGATGAACTTCCTACAGTTTGCAGCACCCTGTGTGTAACGTCATAAATACTGGGCTTTTGTGTGATTACACTGCTATTCAGATAATCTATATGATAGTTAGATAATTACTTACATAAAGTAAACACTCAAAACAAGTCTTTAAACTTTATACTGTCTCTAGTGTGGTCGGTTCAGTGTCTCAGTTTTATACTCACAGTTGCCAAGCTGTCTTGGTAAGCCATGTTCTCCCTCTTCCTACTCTCTTACTCCCATAAGACTCTTACTTTGAAGAAAACCCACAAACCTCCTCCCTTTGCAGCAACAAAATGACACACACACACACACACACACACAACAAAATATTGATGAATGTGAACCCTAACCCTATGAATCTGATTCATGACTGCATAGTAAGTTCTATAATTAAAAACACTTTCTCACTGTTAAACTTTGAGATATTGTGCATATACATAGGTATATATAGGGAAAAAAGAAATGTAAATCTTCAAAAGGAAAACCTGACAATTTTTTATTCTTTTATACAGGTATATACTGCCCACACAGCAACACTTTCTCACTGTTAAACTTTGAGATATTGTGCATATACATAGGTATAGATAGGGAAAAAAAGAAGTGTAAATTGTCAAAAGGAAGACCTGACAATTTTGTATTCTTTTATACAGGTATATACTGCCCACACAGCAACTATACACAATGTAGTGGAGTGCAGATTGTTTGCAGACTCTGCCATGGTGACACAAGAAAAATCCTTTCATCAAAGTAGGAGCAAATACAGCTGATGCAAAGACACACACAACCTAACACAATATACATGGTCCCACAGCAAATGGTTGCATGGTAAAACCATGGTTACCCTGACTGAGGCCCCTCTGGTGGATGTCCACCCTCCAGAATCAGTTCACTGCCCCCCAGAAACACCCTGCTGAAGTTTACAAGACTACAGAGAATCCCCCAGAAAGACTCAAGCTAGATGTTGATGGTTACAGCAAATTTACTTTCCAGGGGGTCAGGACTGCATGTTTCTATGTGCTTGCGTCAAGAAGTGAGTGTGTGGTATGGTGAGATAAAGATGCAGTGGAACCGCACCCATCCACTAACTTAGAAATAAACAGGTACAGTGCACATGCATATACCAGAGGAAACACACATATAAGGAGCCGACTGAACATGTTCTGTGGTAATTCCTCTGCTGCGTCTTGCTAGATAATTTAGATCAATGTGTCCCTGTCTGATTATTCCCATAGAGAGCAGACAAGCCACGGGGCTCTGGGCCTAAGCAGAAAATGAGCAAGCACATTAATCATACCGTTTGGAGCAACAAAATCAGACAATAACCTGTTCAGCAGCTCCACGGTTAACATTAGGGATATCAACACACTGTCACGCAACGTGCCTGTCCTCAGGCTAAGACAGCGCAAGGCTCCTCATAATGAAGCCAAAAATTACCAAGTCAAATTATTCCCCTATCTCATCACAGAAAATCCTCTGCCCTGAACTCCCCATATCCCTGTCTTTATCTCAGCTTTTCTTTCCTGTTGCCTTCCATCCTTCTCTATTCCTTTGCTTCTTACGTCTCTCTCTCTCTCTCTCCCTCCCTTTCTCCCTCTCTCTCCCCCTCTTCTGCTGGTGCTGCAGCAGACAGAATGACATCACCCCCTCGCTGGTGGACTGCAGTGTTCGAACAACTCAATATATGTGTGCGTATGTATGCACGAGGAGGCATGTCTGAGATCAACATCCCAGCCACAGAGATCATCTGCAACTGACAACTAGATCTAAAGAATCGTCATTTTCACAAAAGATCGATTGTGTGTGTGTTTGTGACGATTCTGAATGGAATCAGATTGAATGTGTGTGTGTGTGTGTGTGTGTGTGTGTGTGTGTGTGTGTGTGTGTGTGTGTAAGGGTAAGAAATAAACGTGAAGCATGAATGGGAAAGTAGGAAGACTCAAGGTCTTCAAACTGTGTTTATGATGTAATTGTAAAGATCAGGATTTGAGAACTTGCTGTTATGTGTCCACAGTGGGATTGAAAATGGCTGTTACAACGTTGGGATGATATCTCTCCATCTGAAGTAAATCTTTGTGTAAACTGTTGCCCTTCTCTCTTTGCAGTTGCTGCATTTACACTGTTGCAGGATTACAGATACTGTCTCGCTGTATTGGAATCACAGTAACCAGCATTCAGAGCATTCATTTAACTATTTCTATCATTATGATTTAGGAAAGGATGCTGTCTACCACTACTAACTGCAAAGGCAATGAGCTACCATTCCTAGCTCAATTAATTGTTGAAAACAGAAAACTTGTGAAACAAAATAAGCAGAATTTTGTGTAATATATATATATATATATATATATATATATATATATATATATATATATATATATATATATATATATATATATATATATATATATATATATATATATGTTTTCCATTCTAATCCCTTTAATCAGCTTTTGACCCATCAGTATGTCAGGTCCTTCCCAACAGTCTAGACAGGTTAGTCTACGTCTGAACAGGTCTCATTGTTACAGAAGAGAGAGCTAAGACCATTTGCTAATGCAATCCAGAGACAAATCCTGGAGCTCCTCCACTGAATGTCAAAGGGAGAATCTCTCTGCCAAAGATTCAGGGTGATTTCTCTTGGATATGGAACTATTATCTGCTCGAGAGAATCTCGGCATTTCTATTAAAATTAACATAAAATTCAAAATACACAGCCCCCACCCTCCCTCTCACACACACACACACACACACACACACACACACACACACACACACACACACACACACACACACACACATACACATTTGCAGACACAGCACCAGGTGCAAATCATAAATATTTTAAGTGCCACCACTGCTATTTGTACAGCCAGCAGAAAGGTGAAAACAAGGTGTCTACGTATGTTCAGCATGTCACAAGTCTAGCTTCACTTGCAGTAACTTCCTGAACTTTAAACAAATTTTGCACACACCACAAAACTCTGTATAACTATTTTTTCCCTGCTAAACTCAATATCTTGATGTATTTAAACAGTGGACAGTGTGATTGGACGATTTCTATACATTTTAGGGTAACACCGAACAGCGGATATGGAAATTACTGCAGAGTGCTTAAACAGCCATTTCATCACCCTATTTCTGCTGACTTGCATTTGTTCTAGAAATTGATTTTTTTCCCCCCTCTGTCCTTTTTTTCCCTCAGGCCTCCATCTCTGCCTTCATCTCTCAGGCTGCTTGAAGAGGTTGAGCAGGCAGCGCGCTGTTTCCGGCTACAGAGATGTAGTAAGTGTAGAATCAGTCAGACTGAGACCCGTGGGATCGCTCAGCTATGGACACATTTACAGGAAGCAAGCGAGCTAGGCACTGGGAAGAAACTGTTACATTACCCCACTCAATACCATCTGTCTGTATGTAAATCTGTCTGTCTGCTTCTATTCCCTGTATGTGGCGAAGCGTCTTGTCCCATTTTTACTATTTACTTTCTCACACTCCCAGCCTCCCCCTCTCTGTATCCCACTGTTTGTCCCTACCATACTCATTGATTGTCTCTTTATATCTGGCTCTGCTGCAGCCTCTGTGCCTGTAGATGAGATTGTCATGGTTAGTGTGATCTTTTGTGGGGGTGACAAAGAGGGTGAAAGCCATAGGGAGGAGATAGAGTTTGGAACCTATGCGGGATAGGCTCAAGTTATGGTAAACATCCTGTGTTTTACTGCACAGCAATTATACAGAATATAACCGTCTGAAGTGAGAGAAATAATATATAATATGTGAACTGGAAATCTGTAAAATTAAAGTCAAACAATGTAAACAAAATAACCATTAAAACTTCTCTGCACTTTGCATCTTATCTGCACTGTTAATTGAATTATGCTTGCAATGCACCTGCTTAAACAGCAACAACAAAAACAGTGAATGCTCAGAGGTGTTGGAAAGTGGTGGTGAAAAGTAACTGGGTACATTTATTCAAGCACTGCACTAAACTTTAGTAAACATTTGAAGTATTTTGCTTGAGTGTTTCTATTTTATGATAATTTACACTATTACGACACCACATTTTAGAGTTAAATATTGTTCTTGTTACTCAACTACATTTATTTGACAGCTATAGTGACTAGATTAGTAGTTAAGGATGCAAATACTTCCTCCACTACTTCTTATTCTCAGTTACACAAGGGTTGTTTGGCTGCTTAAATTGATCAGTGGCCAAGTTTTTTTTCCTTTTAGCCAGTTGGTCTGATTACTTGCAAATGTCTCATCTTTGGGAGGAACTAATGCTACAATTATGAAATACTGCAAAAAAAACACTACTGACAGCATTTTAAGATTGACTGCAGTTCAACCTCAGACAGATAAAGTATAAACACAATAGGCACATTTCTACAAGTTGTATCATCTCCTCTTCTATTTCCCAAGGTAAACAGTGGTTGACACAAAATTAAACATCCAGGCAGTAGCCCCTTGTGAGCATGCACCCTGTGTTGCCATTACCTCCGCTGGCTCAGTAGATTAAATCGTCTATAGTCTCCAGTGAAGCCACACTGAAAGAATCCCTTTAATTGACCCACTAATCACTTTACTGACCTCTAGTTTACTTACCACAGCTAATCCTGGTTGACATCATACAATCTGAACATCAAACAAATGAAGTCAAAAACAAGATTAAGGAGGTAAAACAGAACATGATACACACCCACACATATACGCACTTACACTAATCTTGGATGCACATGCATCACAACCCTCGAAGAAACTCCCAGGCAATCAAGCTCCCTCCCATGTTGTTCTCGGAGGCCAAGTCGAATGATTTTGATCAGCACAGGTTATGTTTAGGGCAGTAAGCAATGACATGCTATGTGTTTTTAATGCTCGCTCAATTCTTTAGAGCTTTGATTAAAACCATAATAAGTTAGTCACACGTTTCACAAGTGACAGATGTTTACATTTACATCTATGAGCTGGATCTCTTTCTCTCTCAATTTCTCATTTTTCTATGTCATTGTCATTACTATAGACAAGGACATATTCAGGACTGAAAACAAGAACACGCCTGTAAAGCAGAGCCAGGGAGAAGTCTCCAACGGTACATGTGGAAGGACGGACAGAACAAGAATGGTACTTATGAAACCGAGAGCAAGAGCACACACACAGGCATAGTTCTGAATAAAAAAGACTTGAAAAAAGAAAAAAAAAAAAAAAAAAAAAATAAATTTTTTTTTAAAAAAAAAAAAAAAAAAAAAAAAAAAGTATTAAAAAAGGAAAAAAAAAAAAAGAAAAAAAAAAAACCCCCCCTCTTTTTTTTTTGAAAAGAAAAAAAAAGGAAGCATTGTCAAGGTGCATAACATCTGAGAAAATGCAACAGAGGATTTGATGACAGACAAAAACATCGAGAGAAAAAAAAGAAAGCGATAAAATAAGAGTTGTAGAGAAGTGTACAGGTGGAAAGAGATCATTTAAAGGGGACGGAGAGAGGGACAGGGAAAGAGATGAAGGTAAAAGAAGATGAAGGAAGGTGAAGAGGAGACAGAGAGCAGCAGAGATGGTGGTACTCACTCCAAAAGTGACGGTCTTGACTGGCATGCCTGTTGGCCCTCCACTCTCTCTTTCTTACGTTTTCGGTTTCTCTCAAACACACAGCTGTCTTTTCTGTTGCCCCCTGCGAGTGCTGTGGTACAGGGCACGCAGACCCCCGTCCAACATAAACACGGACACACACACACACACACACACATATGCACACGCCCAGACACACACACTTGAGTAAGCATGGTGGGTGGAGAGACTGGGGAGGGTGGGGGTTGAGGGGATGGGGGGCCCAGGGGTTTATCTCTGGAGGAATGCTGCCTGTATCTAAAGACACACATTTCACACACAGCCCAAAACAAATGGGTGCCCCACAATCTCACCATGGGTTTCCTGCCTACATCCTGGCTCATTTTTGGCTACTTTTTTTTCTCCAATTTCTGACTTCTCTCTGTTGCTTTTTGCCTCAAATTCCCCCCCCCCCCTCCCCCCCCCCCCTTTCGTCTCCTTCTTCTATCCTCCATCACACCCGATGTTCTGCTCTACACCTCATCAATCCTGTCCATCTTTCACGTTTTGTTGCACCCCAAACACTCTGCGTCACCCAAACTTTATCCCTCCTTTCTCCTGTCCCTTCTTCCCCACACGTCACGCCCATCTCTGTGTCTCCTGTATGTTTTGTGACAGCCAAACAATCTTTTTTTTTTTCACGGACCAGACGATACCAGAATAGCGTAGAGTTACTGTGGAGAATGAGTGTGTTTCTTCAGAGCGGGTCTGTTTCAGTCTGTGAGGTGACTTACAGTGACAAAGCGAATGGCGAGGGAGGGGGGGTTCTGCCACCGCCCCGTGACAATGGGCCAGACACATGGGGTGGGGGGAGCACAGAGGGGCTAGCCTCTCAAAAGGCCCTGCCTCTTTTAATAAAGCGTCCGTCATTCCCTGCTTGAAAAGGCCTCCTTTTCTCTCCCTCTCCCCTCCTCTCTCCCTCTCCTGGCTAAATGCTGGGAAAAGCACATCGCTGCCAAAACCATGCAGAGAGATAAATGCTTGTAGGAGAGGGGAAGGAGGGGGCAATGTAGAAAGAAGGCTACGCACCTCTTAGTGCCACTGGACCGTGACCTGGGCAAAAACATCACGTGGGATGTTTCTCCTGTCCACAGTATTGGGTTTGAACAGTGATGAGAGCTCCACTGCCAAAGAATGTGGGGCAGGGGACTACGGACACTAATGTCCATGAAGACATGACAAATTATCCTGTGGTCTTCCACAAAAAGGGGACTGCAACTCTTCCCCTCTGGGGAGAAAACAGATAACTTATCAGGTCCTAACTGATAGGACTAAAGTGATGAAGAAGGATTTCTCTGGAGGTGTTTATCAAGCACCAATGACAAAGTCCCCTTGCACTCAAAAATATGTTTTGCTTATGGTAGCATGACTTGGATGTTTGAGCTTTGCTGTGCAAAATGATATATGTGTAGAGTTTAACACTAGAAGGCTGTTTCCACATTCATCTGTAGAAGCAGGAAAGTGCTCACCCTAAATCTGATTTTAACCCATGTATGTACTGTATGAGCATGATTTTGTAACTTGGCAGCAATTTGTGGTGAATATACAAGTTACAAAAGAGTGAAACTTTAAGTCTCCAATGCACTGAGAATGGACTTTTCAATGAAATAGGAGACAACTTGTGTCCAGTAGTTAAACTTTTGAAATTAAAATACTTTTACATTTATTTAGAGTAGATTTAGTAATTTTAACAAGGTAATTGAATGTATTGGAAAAACCTATTCAGAAATGATTATTCAAAGCAGAATATTGTATATGTCTGGAGGGGATCTTTAAGATGTGAAACCTAAAAAAAATGGCATCTGAGGCAAAACTCAAGAACATGTCACAGAGAAAGTCATTGGGCCAATGTGCAAAGATGCACTGTGGCAAACTTACAGGCAGGAGTTTCACTGACTGACTGAGGTTGCAGGTCATTATAAAGCATAGGCCACACTCCGGTTTTGTAACAGGGTTGATTTAGGTTTGGGACGGACATGCCCTCTGCACCCTGTGTCGAGCCCCTCTTGTTGGCAGGATAAAGGGCTACAGCTGTCCACGTGTGCTGCTAGTGGTGGTTTATTGCCCGTGTCCTGATGTCTCAAAAGGGGAGGAATCAACATAAACATTGATAGCTTGTCAGCAGTCTTTCTTCAACCTGTCACACTCTTTGCAGTTGTCTGGCACTAAATGAATGGTTTAAGACTGAAAAAATCTCATCCAACACCCCCATCACATGCTGCAATGCTTGTGTGTGGGAAGCCAGCTAGGGATAATGTCAATGTTGCTGCAATATTGACGCAGGTAGGTCAGTTTGACTGTTCAGTGGAGGTCAAGATAAGGGGGAGGGGACATGAAACTTATTGCATTGCATTTCACCCTGCTGAACAAGGTCCTCCAAAAGAAGTGGCTGGTGACATATGAATCATAGAAGGCTCATGGAGGTCTAGATACTCTCCAAGCCAACAGAGGGAGTAGTAGCTAAACAGCATCAGGGACTGGTAGTAAGACTAATTTGGAGTAAGAAAGACACACCCATTACAAAATGATTATTTATTCATATTTATAGCTGGTCTGGTTTACAAAAATAACCATGGTAGAAATAAAGCATAGGCTACTGTATGATTCTATGTGAGATTGTACTACCGAATGTCAATTTGGCATAACGGCCCTCTAGTGGCAGTGTGATTCTCTGCAGTATTAGCGTGCAACAGATTCAAAGAGGGTATGGGCTGGGTCAGGCAGATTACTGCAGCCCTAGCCCAAATCACACACACACACACAAACACACACACGCACACACACACACACACACCCTATGCTCCTCCTCACAAGCTACATTAAGCTTGCCTGGCCTCTGGACTGACAGAGGAGCGGCTTAACTCAGCATTAACAGCAGCGGGTGTAAAAACTGGCTTCCCTCTGCAGACAGATTACACATCATGTCAGAGCATGTGCACACATAGACATCAAAAGGGGCTTGAGCACCTGCCCTTTTTCTTCCTCATGAGAAAGTGCCCTTTTTTCTGGATGCATGTTTTTTGTTTGTTTTTATTAATAAATATTGCCTATATATATTCCTGTTTACACACAGCTTCCCTGTCCAACAAATGTATTTCTTGAATTAAAAAAATCAAAACAGAGAGAGGCAGGCAGGCAGAGAGGCTGACAGCTCCTACCCCAGAAGTTTTTTCTTGGCTTGTGTGGAGGTAAGTGGTGATGAACAAAAGACTAAGCAGCCAGTGCCTCAAGTGTACAGCTAATTAGCCGAAAGACATAACAAATAGTTAACTTCTGTCTTGCTAACATGCATGAGCTACTAGCTTATGTAATACGTTAGCTAAGGTTTAACTGAGGCATCATGGCTCTACAGTAGAGCTGGGCAATATATCGATATTATATCAGTATTGTGATATGAGACTAGATATCGTCTTAGATTTTGGATATCATAATATCGTAAATGGCTTAAGTGTTGTCTTTTCTTGGTTTTAAAGGCTACATTACAGTAAACTAATGTCAGTTTCTGAACTTACCAGACTGTTGTAACTGTTCTATTATTTGCCTTTACCCACTTAGTCACTATATGCACATTAACTGATGATTATTTATCAAAAATCTCATTTTGTAAATATGTTGTGAAAGCACCAATAGTCAACACTACAATACGTTATCGATATCGAGGTATTTGGTCAAAAATATCGTGATAGGCTAATGTACTGTACTTAATGGATACAGTACAGGTGAACAGCTACAGTAAAATCTTTTGAGATTTGTCAAAAAGATTTTTTGAAGTGTTTTTTTATTCCAATAACACTAAAAGATTTAAAACGATTTATTGCCATTTGCAAAATAAACAAAACTATGTCCCTCTCCTTGGTGCAGTCACTTATTCTAAATACATACTTGAAACTAGTAGCATAGAAAACATGCACATTGTGGAAGAGTTTCCCTTGCCGTTTGTGATTTTTTCCATAAGCCCCTGCCGCCCAAAATGTCTGTGCACGTCTCTGCATATTCTCATGCATAGAGCACATAAAGACACCTCAACAAATGCACATGCGCCTCAATGTGACAAAGCCAGACTGACCTGTGGAAGACAAAAACAGGGAGTTAGAAATACTCGACGAAAGAGGAGAGCAGAAAGGATGAAGGCAATAGAGAAGAATGACAGCAGCAATATGTCTGCACAGAGCCAGGCTGCCATTAATCTTCATAAGTAGAGAGGTATAGTAGAGAAGGGGAAATACAGAGTGAAGATGTGCAGGAGGAGAGAGAAAGAGCATAACTGAAGACAGAATCTGTCCTAACAACTCTCTATGTCTCCCTCTCTTGTTTTAACGCAGTATCTGAGCACTCAGAGAACACAGACCCAATCATTTAAAACAAAGGCTCTAACCATCAGTCACAACCGGGCTTGAGTCAGCAACAGACAGGATCCGAGCAGCCACCCTATAATTCAATAAGTCTGGTTAATAGACGCAGAGCTGAAGCGGCCCAAGTTCTCAGACTCTATTCAGACCTAATGTACTGTCCTGAAACTTTGAGATACAAACTCCACGAGGACTTGGAGTTCACCTGCCACAGTTCACACGACTCAGTTAAAGTGGGACATAATGCCATTCCATTAAAAGTCCCATGAGAATATAAATGTACTCTTAGGGATAAGTGCAGCAAAAAGAAAAATGTCACCCTGTTTCACTGTTAAAAATCATTTGTCTGTGATCTCTAATGGTAATGGCTTACAACGTTTTGTTTCATCCTCAATCAGCCTTCTTTTATTTCCATCAATTGACACAATTTCACAGATTCACTGACAATCCTCAGACGATGGTAGTGATAAGGGTAGCAATTTTGGAAACATTTTCCAGCACAGAAACAGTAAAGGTAGCACTCCTTAAACAAATTAACATTTACTTTGAGCTTGAGAAAACCAGTGGAGAAATAAGAGGAATTGTTTACACTGTAATTCTTGAATAGATCGGGTCATCTGTGCCGAATATGGAGACTAGAAAGAAACCCCTTCCCTTTGAATCTAAGGGACAAACTAAAAGCATCTTGGTGGTTGGTTTTCAAAAGGTGAAAAATGTTTTACTGTTAACTCTATTACAGCTGCACTGTAGATTACTGCCAAACTGATTTGGGATTTTTGTGGCCAATATAGATATTTGAAAGTTAAAGAATCAGATGACGATTAATCACTCAATAATAATTAACATAACACATTTTTTTATAAGCATTCATAAAATTAGTTTATTAACCTTTGTGTTGTCTTCCCATCGTCGATGCAACTTTTTCTGGGTCAACATTTAAAAACGAAAACTTTTTTTTCAACTGTTTGCGCGTCTTTTTCAACACATTGATGTTTTTGTCACTTTTTTCAATAATTTTCAATAATTTTTTCAAATGCTATGAAATAAAATAAAATACTGATAGTGAACTGATCATTTAATCTACTTGTGAAGAGCGTTGTATAGAACCATCCACATGTTGTTTTTTTACAATTTGGTTGAAAGAAACCCAAATTTCTGTTATAGAAACTTTTTGAAAGTGGGTCAAATTTGACCCAAGGACAACAGGAGGGTTAAATAAAGATAACGAGTGGGATATTTTACAGTTGAAAAATGAACTTGTCAAACATAATACGACCAGCAAGTTTTAAACTGTAACATCTCTAAAGATTTTAATTAGTATCAATAACAACTATAAACAAAACAACTTTAAAGAATTCCAGATTATATAACTTTATTTAAAAAATCTAAAACACCAAACTCAAGATCTATTTTCAACTACATTGTACAAACTGTACTAAACTATAATAAGCATTAAAGCAACTTAAAACCTGTAATTTGACCATTAAATAAACATAAAAAAGAGTTTTTTAACAATATTAATAATTTATTCTCCATTTACCATTAGTTGGTTCTGTACATATGACAAGCTAAGAGAAAACTTTTTTGTCAACAGATTGCGCTTCAATCAACTGCACTTGCACAATTGCACTTATTTATCAGCCCGCATGTATGCTGATAGAGATGAATCAATGATAGGCTAAAATATAGTATATATAATATCCTAAACTAACATCCCATTAGTAACTTTGTGGGTGACCCTATGTGGCACCCTATGAGTCCTTTGCCTTGCCTCTGATTGTATTGTTCTCAGTGCACTACATTTTAAATCTGTCAATATGTCCGTTTACAGTATGTCATTACCATTTATATCAGGACAGTGGCATTTCAAAATCATTTGTTTGGGCTTGCCTCAGTGCAGCCTTATTTCTCACCATAAAGAGCGGAAGCAGGCGAAGCAAACAGGCCTGGAATAAAAGAATGAAAGAAGAGATGGATGGCAAGAGCGAGAGGTACTCGGCACAGCTGACAGAAGGGACACAGTGGCAACTGTGCTGATAAAGAAATGTGCCTGGGGAGCTTCACTGAACGTGTGCCTCAGTGGATGTTCGTACAGTATCTTCTTCCACAGTCTTGTTGACAGTATGATGGCATCTTCATCTGCACAGCTTTGCTGAGTCAGACCCTGGTTTCTCTCTTACCTCCCACCCCTCTCTTACGCAGACCTTCCATCATCATGTTAGAGAATTCAATCTATGGCCAGCTTTTAATTTACAAATAAATACATACATGATGCTGTTTTTCATTTGAAGAGTTCATATCTGCTGCCTCAGGGGCCAGATGCTGAGCTGCCATGTGTATCTGAGATTGACGTGTTAATATAATAAATAATAAATATATACGCTATTAAGGGAGATGCTCTCATCAGTCACTGCAAGGGCAGTCAAAAGAGAGATACTAAAACCAACGGCAATTAATCCACTGCCTCCATCTGCCTACTTTAATGCTGCCTCACACACATACAGATTCAAACACACTCAAATAGGCACTCATCATGACCACTCAGTATGCGCCAACACACACATTCACCTACAGTGCAGTACATGCAGGTGCATAACACACACACTTACTCACATTCAACACACACATATGCAGCTCAGAGCAACCTTCCATTATGCAGGCGTACAGTTCAAGCAGCGTATACTCAAATGGAACAAGGTCGTGCAACCCGTCGTCCGACCATGTGAGGCAGCTAGGTTTGGGTATCGTTTGGTTTTTTTCCGATACCGGTGCTAAAACGATACTTTTAAAACGGTGCCTATTACATAAAGTACATGTTTAAAAAAAGAAAAAAGGAGCACAAAACGACAGTCGGCGACATTTAAGAACGGCTTGTTTATTGCTAAGGCCATATGGTGAAAATGTAATGATTAATTAGAAATGTAATAATAACTTATAACAATAACTTATTTCACCAGTAAATTGCTGGTAAACGACAAAAACAACCACTAGATGGAAAAAAAGGGTATTTTACAATAACTTTGAATGCACCACAAGGCTGGCGAGGCGAGTTTCAAGTGAACGCACCATCTGTGTTGTTTTTCCGGAAACGGCAGCTGCAGACTGTGACGTCTCGGTGTTGGAATCCTCTACAGTGAAATACAGTCACACAGTATAATGTAAGCTGTCAGCATTTTAACAGTGTTTAATCCAGCTGCTAGCTAACGGTAGGCTAACGGTACCTGCTGCCAAGTGTATTATGTTAACTAGCGTCACATGCAGCGATGCTTCTGTTGCCTATAACGTCCATTTCGGAGCATCAGAGGGCAGCGCTGGCATTTTAGTAGCACCGAAATGAGGCACCGAAATCCGTGTTACTATTCGGTCCGGTAGATACCGGTTGTTAAGGCACCGGTGCCATATAAGCACCGGGTTTCGGTACCCAACCCTAGAGGCAGCCCAGTTGTTTTCGGTTAAAAAATGAATACATAAAAGGGTGGTGTGAGAAGTTGGTCGTCATACCGAGGTGGTAAGATTATGAGTCAAAAGTTGGAAAAAGAGAGTCTGCAACTCAGTCCGAGCCTGAGGAAGTGAAGAAAAAAGACTTCCCATCAACCACTTTTTGGCAAACCAGACTTTAAAAAACAAAATTAACAGAATTTGGGTTGGTCCCACGTTTGCACGCCTAATAAGGGTTCAGGTGGAGGTGGGCCTAAAACTACTGATACATAAACTGATATTTTTGTCCATCATGTTTTATGTTGTCTCAACTCTTAACTCCTGGTTGTGGTGGGCTTTATGTTTGAGGTTTAATCATGGTGGGCTGCATGAAAATAAAAAACTATTATGCCATATTAAAAGGTGCTTAAATGCTCCGCAGGAAACCTGGATGTAGCCTTTAAAATTACAAAGTAAAAGCACGGTTTGATTGCCAAAATTAATCTGTAGCCTCCTTTAAGTGTTGCCAACAATAAAATTAAAGAAAGAAAAACACCAGCACTCACAGATAGGCTAAATAGTCTTCTTATTTATTGTGGGGAAAACGGAACGCGTTTCAGCTAGAAGCCATCAACAGCTCCTATTTAGCCTTGCCAGTGTTTAGTTTCTTTGATCCTTGCCACTACTGTGCGGCGCTGTGCTGCTACTTTCCATTACAATAATCAAATTAAAACATAACAATGACATAATATTACAGCTACATGAAGTATAAAATATGGTTTTCCACACAGACCATAACAGGAAAACCATAATTTATGCTGCAGCCGTGCAGGTTTAGCTCAGATAGAGAGAGTCTGTGAAACACTGAGCAGATCTGTCCTGACTATCGTTTAGTTTTTCTTCTTGATTTCGATCATACTCTTCATTCCCAGACAGCTTACCAGGTCTTCATCCCTGCTAATGCTGACCGGGTGGAAGAAGGCATGTCAGGAAATTTGTGGAGGACTTGGAACTGTGAACATTTTTACACCAACTACAAACTTGGCCAATCTTGGCAGGAAAGTAAGAATTAATGATTGTCCGTCGCAAAGGAGTTTTCTGAAGTTTTCAGACTTTCCGACCAGCACTTCTTTTGGAGTATACTTCAACCTTAACCATGCACTCTGCGCATTCCCCTAAAACACATGCACATGCATGCATGCATGCACATTGATTGTCGCTCAGTTTCTCTCTCTTTGTCACACAAAAACTCAAACTGATGATAACTAAGGTGCCGAAAATGCCAATAGAAAAGGAAAAACAAATGTCAAGTAAAAACTGTGGGTAAAATAACACAAGTCACAAACAAGATGTCTTGAAGACAAATAAGTTAAATTAATATAAGTGAAA
The DNA here is from genome assembly GCF_010015445.1 of Perca fluviatilis. Lineage (NCBI taxonomy): Eukaryota > Metazoa > Chordata > Actinopteri > Perciformes > Percidae > Perca > Perca fluviatilis. The sequence goes on from NC_053117.1 coordinate 19,607,528, forward strand.
TAGAAGTATAAAAGTTTAGGAAGGGTCACAGGTGACAAAAGTAAAAAGGTTTAATCAGATTTTGAAAAGTGAAATAGTCAAGACATGGCTCCCTGACTCCTTGAAGCTAAACGAGAGGGAACAATGTATCTTCACATTGCTTTGAGACTAAATAATACAAACTATGTACACTTCTGTTTTGTTTGAACTGGTAATATATGTGTCATGATACAGTGACGTGTATGGCAGAAGCATCACATCTTTCATTTCAGCCTTATGATTATCATTTTTATGGGCCCCATTTATACTTGTACTAGTGTAAAATACCTTGTTCGAATTTGTAAAATATGCTGGTTCGCAGCACTTATAGTATCATAACTATGTTCAGTTACTGTTTATAAAGAAAATGCCACCTGCAATACACATGGATTCTTACTTAAAGTCTGAATTTTCAACTCAGTATAGTGCTGTTCTGTAGGTGTGGTCTGCATTTATAAAGCCATTAAGGTTATCGTTACTTTGGATGGCTCCATTGAAAGTATTCTTTGTAGGCCAGATTGTTCCCAGGAGGAGTCTCACTGTTGCAAAAACCTAGAAAAGATCAGTTCTTAATGGGTCAGCAAGACGAGGAGAATCCTGCTTGCCTGTCCTCTTCCTAAAGTTGGTATCTGGCCAACTGAGACATTATTACACGACTTCTGCAGTTTTGCACAATTGCAGTAACGCCTCCTCTACCTTTAATCTGAATTCTGTGAAGCTGGTATCAATAACCCTGGGACAAAAATGAGAGTTACAATATTTGAATACGCCATGGCCTTTCACATGTAAATTAAACTCTGCCCCCCTAGCCGAAACAAATTACAGCCAACTGCTGGTGGCTGGACATGAATGGGCTTCCTAATGTAGTCTGCATCTACAGTGAGCTGGGGAGCAGCTGGAAAAGAGAAACTGAGACGGGGGAGAATTTATGTGACAGTGCAGAGTGTGACAGTTTGCTTTTTTTTCATATTGAGTCTGCCATGCAGCCGCACTGTGACAAATGGGGCTTGGCTCCCTGAGCATCTGTCTCGGCAAGGGGGGGGGGGGAGGAGGGGGGGGGGGGGGGGGGGAAATACACACACAAACTAATTTATTTTGGGGGAAAGAAAGGGGCATTTAGGAAAAAAAGAGAAAAAAAAAAAAAGGGGGGGGAGGAGAAGAATAATATTCGCCCCCCCCTTTTTTTTTTGTGGGGGGGGGGGGGGGGCCTTTACACAGACCTCTGACATCTCACAATTCTGTCCTAAAGGAGGGGGTGGGGTTGGATGGGGAGTTTGATGAAGCGTTAGGTTTTGGTGTAAATTAAATTTGCCCTCAGGGAAAGAGTCATGGTTTGTGAGACAAGTTTGAGGGTTGGTGGGAGTTTTATAACACCAAGCTGCTGATTGAACAATCTGCATTATTCTGAACGCTTTTTTCCCCTCTTAGCGGGTTGAGAATAATAAAATTAAGCTGGAGTGAACTTTAAAAGAAAACTATGGTCTATTACTTTTATTTTCCTTGCTTCTACCATCTGATATGATGAGATCGTTTCCACCACATTCCTTGCTGAAATCTCAGAAAGCAGCAACTTGGCTAAAACTAGGTCCAGCAAGGTAACAAACACGAGCGGTCAGACAATCGGGATGTAAACAAACTCCCAGGTTTGTCAAATTTATTTGAAAGTGAAAACAAAGGCTTATGGTAAAATCATTACCCAAAGTGACAGTTACCAAACTCCAAGATGGCACCTGTTCATTTGACTGAAAAAAGTTCTCTATTCCTGGTTTGCTCGGCCCACAGACTTAACATTGGGATTTGGTCACGCACATAAAAAAATTCACTTTTGTAGGCTCTGCTAAAGTTTTACAAATATTTTAAAAAGAATAAAGAATACAAAGAGTATTAAGTGACTTTGGTCACAATAGGTATTTTCCTGTCAACGGTTTTACAGATGGCTCTTTTTAAATGCCAAAAATGTTTTTTTTGATTGTACAGGATATTTTAGTTGCAGTGCCGTGGTTGGCCCATGAAAAAGTAGGCAACAAGGCCGACTGGCGTCATCGTTAATTGTGCATGCAGTTATTCTGTGCAATGAGTGACAATTAGTGACTTGACTTTAGATAAATCAGGCTAAAACGTCAGCTTGTTTACGTCAGCTTGTTTACGTCAGCTTGTTTACGTCAGCTTGTTTACTTGTTTGTATGATGGTCTCGCCGTTCCTGTTTGCCGCATTTTCATAACTCATTAATTTCTTTGGTGTGTACAATGTTTTTCTGATAGATTGAATGGATGACTGGAGCTATAACAATAATTAAAAGTTGTAATAAACCTTAAAGCTTTCCTTTAAGATGCATGACTTGGGCAGTAAAGATAGGAGTTGAGGGCTGCTGGCAGAACGGGACACTATCACTCTCTAGGAAACACTAGTTGAGTAAGCAGACTTCCTGCTGCAGGGTTTAGTTTATGCTGCTGTGTTGGCTGAGCGCTAGTGAGGGGACCTGGGCTCTTCAGGACGATCTATCACTGCGCCACTCTCTCTGTCTCTGTACTCTGGGATGAAAGTGTTCATATGTTTCTGCTCCCAATTAACATTCACCATTCTCCTCCTGTATCCGCTGTATCCTATATTCCCTTTCTTCACTTCTTGTTATTTAAGAAATTTGCAAACCATCAGTGGTCCTACTTGGAAACTAGAAGAACATTAGACTGGGTCTACAGTCCCAGCTGCATTGAGTCTTTACTTCTAACGGGATGACGTATATAGTCCTAACTGAGCGATAAAGACAATCAAATAAAGATATCTTCTTTCACTCATTCACACAAAAGGTAAGAAAATTCAAAAGAAAAAAAGGAAAAATAAAATTGACCAATGCACACGCATTCATGAGCATCACAGAGGAAAAGTCAATACTCCATATTGTTGTGCGTAGAACTGCATATTACCTTCATTCTGTGTTAAATGTGTTCACCCAATGTTTTTGTTCTTATGCCTGCATTTCCAAATGCTTTACTTTGTCAGCTGAAAATGGTTTAATTAAGAATCATTAAAAGGTTAAGCCAATGATGCTCCAGAGTGTTTGGGAGCAATATGGAGATCAGGAGAGTAGGATTGGGAATTTGATATGAGAGCAAGGGGGGAGGTAGGATTTGAGGGCAAATCATCATGGGCAAGGGTCGTCTGGAGCAAGTTTCCCAGCAACTTTATTGCACTTAGATGATCTCTCCTCCACAGAGTGGAAATGGACTCAAGATCATCTATTAGATAGGTACAATAAAACCTTTGGCAAACGTGTCCCTGACTGTTTAAAACAGATAAAACACGACAAAGCACAGGCACAGCACATGACAAACAGTGACATAGGAAATTCACAGCCACAATACACAAACACAACACTGACACATCAAAGGCACGGACAAAGACAGGCACAACCACAACATCTACAGCTGAAAAACCACAGTGGAAACAGACTGAAGCACAGACACAACACAGACGGAGACACAGACGGACATTCAAATCTAATACTAATACACAGTCTAAGGTCATGCACAGACAGAAATAAAGCATGCACACAAACACACTGATAAGAATAAAGAGGTCGTCCCACAAAACACACACATATACCTCGCACACTTCCTCTATCTCACAGACACACACACACACACACACAGCATGTGTTTTGATTTAATCCTAAACACGAACACAGTGGTACAAATGACACAAGCATATTTTATAAATCAGAAGAACCCACAGGAAAAATACTTGAACTGTGTCTATTATCACTACTGTGAACCTGTGTTGTGTGAAGTACTTTGTGTAGAAGCATACGCAGACAACTTGTATCCAGTCGATAGGAAATGTGTCAAATCTATCTATATTTTGCCCGTGGACTCTTGCCATGTAATATGCTGATTGAGAACATTAATTTCCAGAGAAATCACAGACACCGATATAGATGTGAATATAGATACAGATACACACTAATGTTATATATCAATATGTGAGACTAAACGAACAACAACAAAAACGCAAAAAGAAAAACAACCAATTGAAAAAATAAAAATCAGCAAGTTAGTACAATACGTCAAGCAAGGACGGGAACAAAGAAAAAGCTCCAGTCTGATCCCACAACACCTGACTGAATCAGCTCACAGCACAACAGCAACACTAGAAAGTCAAAGGAACCAGAACTACAATACCATAAGCAACACACAACAAAAACAAGAGAGATAAAGATAAAAAACAACAGCAGAGCAACAACAGTGACACAAACTTTAAGTGACAGATACAAGATGGTCATAAATACAGAATATATATATATATATATACATATAGATATATAGAAATAGGAAAAGCCAGATATACGTGTTGCAGATATTTACTTCATCATCAAAGTGCCATACTCCTTGGCCATCCGGCATCTCAGAGCTCACACTACTGTCCTGATCGATTAGCCAGCGATGCACGGCGTGGGCCTAAAAGGACATACGACATAAAGACAGAGCCCAGTTAATCGCAACAGTGAGAAGCAGAGCGAGGGAGAGACAGAAGAAAGTAGGCAGAGGAGAAGAGCAGAGCGGACAGAAAAAAATGGCAAGGAAATGAGAAAGAGTCAAAGAGGAACAGGTGAACATTATATAGAGACACAGGTAGAAAACAAGGTGGAGGGAGGGAGGGAGAGGAGGAAGAGAGCAGGAAGAGGAACCACCCCATCCCACCCTATCCCATCCCACCTTGCTTTTCCAACCCCTCCCTGCCCAAAAAACTCTCCCTGTGGGAAACAGGTCAGGTTAGGATGAAGGGGTATGAGTGCGAAAGCACGACACAAAGATATCACACATACAGTAATGAGTGCTGGGCAACGCCACACTGATGGCGGTGGAGGAGGATCTGGTGTTGATGGTTTGTGGCTCATAGATGGATCAGCTGCAATCTACACATTGGAGTGAGCCGGGATTCCTTTACAAATCACACTTGTGTAAGTGGCACCTGGACACGAAATGAAGTGTACTTACCCAGAATTCACTTATAGAAATGTGCAACCACATTTGTGCAGTACAAAAGACAACACATAAAATAGCTTTAACACAATAACACAGACAGAGAAAAACATACAGTAAGGCCAAGTCTGGCCTCTGACTGAGATGCACAGAGAAACAGTGCATTATATTTCAGCATTGTTTTACAGCAAAGACACTTTCTTCACAATACATGTATGCAGACTGCCAGATAGAGTGAAAAACAGCAAGAACGGTTGAAATAACAGTAATTTATAAAGAAATGTGTCAACTAATGTCTGAGAGCTCCACAAAGCAACCAGATAATGCTTGTTTTTTCCCAGAAAGGCACCAAGACTGTCTGCTCCTCTCAGCGAATCAGACAGACAATCTCCCAAACGTCTTCCTCCAGACAGACAGAAGGTCCTGCTCACACTCCCTCTGTTGAGATTCAGATCAAACACATACTGTAGCCAGCCCTAGTCACCCACCCACCCACACACATACACACACACCCCATCTGTTACTCTTGACTGTTGTCGCGTCAGCACCAAAAACAACCGAGCGCAGCTCCTTTTGTGACACTCGCTGCCCCTTTGCGGCAGAAATACTTGTCAAGATTTGCACTGGGGTGAAATTGCAGAATGCAGGGGATTAATTACCCTGTCATGTCTGCCACTGCACATTTACTATTTACTTTATGCCAGCAATTTTACAGTCCGTGTGTTGTGTTTTTAAGATGCAGTGATGCGGGCTGTCATACCATGACACTGCAAAAATAACATTTATTTTACACTGAAGGGCCATTTAGCACACAAACTGTTGACTGAAGCAGAAAACTGTAGATTGGCCTCTTCAACACAGAACATAAGGGGAAAAGTGAGGATAGTATGTGTGTTCATGTACAGGCATACAACCATTCACTCACACAGACACGTTTATATATTGTTGTAACACACTACATGCCTAACCCTTGAGGTAGGGACAACACATTTTAGAACTAGTTCGTGAAATGTTACAGAAGCCCCCCCCCCCTCAATTCAACGTCAGAAAGGTGTGGGGGAAAGGGGTTTCCAAAGACAAAATGTCCTCTTCCCTGAGGGTTTTCTTTATCTTTCAACGCTTGTGAGGACACTTGATCCCCATAAGGACAGAGATACACACACACACAAAGAGGGAGCAGGACCTTCTGTGTCAGGTGTTGTGTCTGTGAAGACAGATGCATTAGCTGGTAAACACATAGAAGGGAGGCGGAGGACAACATACAGAAAGAGAGAGAGTCACCTCAAGGGTACAGTGAATCAGAGGGTGACAGCAGAGGCCAAAGTCCTCTGTTAGGACACCCGAAAATAGACAAAACAAGCAGATGGGGGCAACTACAATGTACAACCAGTAGGCGCTGTAGTAAATATGCTACATGTGATCTTTTATTTTTTTACTTTTTAAGCATGAATATGCACTTTGCATGACCTTTATCTGTAAAAAAATATTTGCAGTAACAAATGCTCAGTAACACTGTGCATGTGGAGTGTGCGTACGTGTTTATGTGTGGATGTGTGTACGTGATGCAGAGCGGCGTCATCCGTAGAGTTTGTGGTGAGTTACAGAGCGTGTCGGCTTAAAAGAATAATTGGATTATGTAGCAGACGGCTACTGATGACAGGGAGGAGAAGGGTGAAGGGATGGAGGAGGAGTAGGAGGAGGAGGGAGACTGAGTGAGGCAGAGGGGGAGAGAGGTGCTGATAAGAGTAGCAGGCCATTTGCTGCTGAGTCTCTGGGAGCCTCGGGGCAGCCAACAGACACACAGAGGGAACTCAAACCGTTACGCTGCAGATTAAAGGGATAAAGGGACATACAGTCCCTAGTCTCTGGCCAACCAACTAGCAGCCTCTTGGTATTTGGGTATACTTTACATTAAACTCCAAGACAAGCATAAGACAGCCAATATGAGTCATGTACAGCAGAAAAGCAACAACCTTTTTTTCTCTGTTTGCTTTCTAACCTTCCTGATGGCCTTTGGAGTAGAGCCACTCTAGAGGCTGTCATGTTACCTCTCCACATTCACACAGCTTATCCTTTACAGTGTCAGTGCGAACAAGAGCGGAGTGTAAGTCAGAGGAAGGCTCATACTAAAGAAAGAGGAGTGTGAGAGAGAGAAGTGGAAGAAAGATTAGAGAGTAATTGAGAGAGAAAAGGGCACGGATGAAACAGGACACATCATAAAGCTTCATCTGTCACAAGCATCTTTGTTGTATGTTGACCCAGATGACCTCAGGTGGAGCAGAGAAATGTAATGGAACAGAAAATAAAATGGATGACAATCTGAAGAGGCAAATATGTGAAATTAAAATAAATTTGTTCCCAGTTAGGTCACTCACTTTTCCAAATGTGCATGTTTTGTTTGTTATGTAGCTGCATTCAAACTGACATACTGTATATTACTGCTATATGACATTATAACCCTTTTTCTTCATCAGTCAAACAAAAAGACACATAGGCGGTTGTAGACTACAGCTGCCTTGTGATTTTACATTCACTACACATATGGATATACTGACAGTCAACAGAACCTGCTGTGGTCAACTTACCACAGGCTCACCAAAGAGGATTACAGTCAACCTCGGATCAGCCCATCTAATTTAAATTCCCATATGATAAATAAGCTTGGATAAAACAGTAAAATGCAAAAGAAGCCTACAACAATATCAGATTAAACCACCTCACGCATGTCCCAATTAATTAGCCTTCCTGCAGTTATCCATACAGAGACATGTGTAAAGTTATACTACAATATGTAAATTGTGTTGTAGTGCAACCATCTGGCAGATGACTCAAAAGTGTTGCACATTTTATGCAGTCTGATGTAGAGTGCGGATACCCGAGCCGGACGGGCTGGGTTCTGACAGATATTTAGAAATGATGTTCGGGTCGGGCTCGGTCACATCAGTGCGATAAGGCATTTGTTGTAAAATGGTGTGTGTGTGTGTGTGTGTGTGTGTGTGTGTGTGTGTGTGTGTGTGTGTGTGTGTGTGTGTGTGTGTGTGTGTGTGTGTGTGTGGAAAGTGGGCAGAAGAGAGATAGAAGAAGCTGTGTAGATGCGACCGGAGCAGAGTTGGTGGAATAAGTTTAAGTTTTGTACACAGTGTGTGCGGTGTCCGAAATAAACCCCAGACTGAAAGCCAAGTTCATTCATTTGCTCACCAGAAACGGGATTTTAACCGCGACGTTATTCATTTTATAACGTCGACCCTGGAGGTAACGAGTCTCCCCTGGTTTTCTGACCACGGTCAGAAACAAAGCAATCAGGAAAGGTTAACACATTTAACATTTTAAATTAAACAGCTTATTAACGTGCGCTTGTTGCCCCGTGTGCGCTGATGCGCTCATCTGTTGACATTTCCAAATGCCTTCCAACAGTTGCTTAATAAAAGCGGGCTTTCCACACAAACAAATGTACATGTGTCATTAGTATGAAGAAAAAAATTAGATTTCAACTGTGTCGGGCTCGGGTCGGGCTGGGACATAAATATCTTAAAGTGACCCTAGGCTGCTTTGCACCTTGACCTCGAGCCAAACGACCCCCCATAAGCTTTTTTCCCTTGTTATAACGTTGGTCGAGTTAGCATTATCACCTGGTTAGCTTAGTGTAGACGCTAATGGATCCACGTTTGTATCTCGTAAATTACCCCACTAATAATGCCCGGAATGATGCCAAACTTCTACAGTAGTACAAATAGTTTCTGTACTTATAAAACGAGGCATTAGAAAGTTTGTAACTACACCACAAGTATATTTAAATAACACTTGCCTGATGGATACTCCTCTCGGCTGCTATCGCGCGAGATCCTGCACGGAGCACAACATCTATTGCTTTTAAACCGCAGCCGGGGTATATACAACTGTGTGGCATCTTGTCCTGTCGCCTCACGCTGCAGTAGCTGCTTCTGCTGTTCACTCGCTTCTTGGATCTTCTTCTCCAGTAGTCTTTTCCGGCAACAGATGTGCTCTGTGCTTGATCTCTACAAAGATGGACTCGAGTTATGTTGTACTGGACTGTTTAAATGAGGATGTGGATAGGTGCACTTAAAAAAGATAACTGTGCAAAAATGTTGTTTTTATGTCAATGACATTGAAACCTAAATAAAGTAAAAAAAAAAAAAAGTTAAATGGCTTGACTAAATACTAAAGGAAGTTTTTGATTTTACTAATTGATCATTTCTTAACAATAAATTGGCCTGTAGGTTGTCCTTACTATTGGCATGTTTTTCATATTAAGTCTTTTCATAACTGAAATCAATACAAGGCCAGAAATTGAGAAAAATGAAAAACAAAATCAGCATATAGACATTAAATGTCGTGGCAGGGTTGATTATTAGTACGAGTGTAGCTGGTTGAGCTGCCACGCAGGGTCCACAGAGCTTTCATTAGAACAAGCCCTCCACAGGGAGAGAACGGCTCTCTGCTCCTCAATAGACCTGCCTCAAAAACTCACACTCCCTCTGTGAGAACAATAAGGTACAAAGGAGCTGTGATAGACAAATGACTGTAGCATTAACAACCAAGCACCTTCCTCAAAACACCTATACATCAGTCCAGTTTGTTTTAGCCCCGCAGTGCATCAGCTTTTCTCTTGATCGCCCACCTTTCTGTCCATTATCCTCAAGTGCAGGAGAAACATCAAGTAATCAAAGCTCTAATGCTATGAGTCAAAATGGGCCAACGCCTGGCTAGTTCCTTGTAAAATGCTGACAGTATATAAACTAAATGGACCTCTACTAAATTATTAAAGTCCTAAGAGTAAGAAAAATCAAGTGAGGGTATACAAGACTGCCACATTACTGAGGTGTTGAACAGTAAAGAGCTCTTCTCAGAATCCCATAAGGCACCTGATCACTGATTCAGTTCTTATTTTAACACAACTTAACTGAACACATCACAGAGGATATGGCCCTAACGTGATAAACTACAAGGGTGATAAAAGTAAGAGGACAGTTAGCTACATGAATGGAGTGTCGATTGGCTAACAGGAGCTAAGACGGATACCATTTATCAACTTTCAGTGGATCAAAAAGTGATGATCAATATAAAAATCAGTGAATGATTTAAACTGCAATTAAAAACTAATGAAATAAAATATTCTTAGTAGTATTCATAGTGTCCCGTTTAACTCAGCAATTAGACTTCAGGTATGAGGATAACATGATTAGAAGCAATTTAAGTTTGGCAGGGTTGTTCCATATGGAGTTAAAAACAGAGGTAGTCATTCAAATACATCAATGATTTCAAACTCACCAAGGCTCTGAGTGCATAATATAGCTCTGTGCTTACTCGGATAAAATATTCCTGACAATGTGTCAAATAGAATGAGAATGAGAGAAAAATCCCAAACCAAATGTGGATATATGGACTCCCAACCATGAAACATGCTGGTGTTACACATACTGGTAACACACTATTATGGAACAATTTAACACTTTGCTGGATTAAAAAGAAAGACATTGTTTAACCCCCCGAAAAAGCAAATAAAACATCACTGCTTGAAATATTTGGGTTAAAGTTTTTACATGTAAGCAGGCGTAAATAAGTGTAACATACAGTATATACAGATATACAGTAATAAGGAGACTTCCAAACGTGAAAGTTAAGAAACAACCAAGTAAGAATGAGCAGGAGAGCTATGCAGATCTGATAAACAATGCATGTCATAGAGCTGGCAACAACCAGTCTGAGCTCAATCAGCAGAGGAGAGGAGAGGTGGTTTCTGAAGGGGCACAGGTGGAACCCGCCAGGTGGGATGAAAGGGAAGGATGCTGCAGTCACCTTGACCCATCACCTTAACACTTTTTTTCCCTCTCTCTGTCTAACTCTCCATCTGGGCACACATTCACTCTCTACCTGTTCAGTGCACGCTTGGATATTAGCAGAGTCACGCTGTTCATCCTATAGTGTCCACTCTGACTCTGTGTACAATGGGAGGCCCTGCAGTACACTGGCAGTAAGGATGCCTCAGAGGCACATACAGGGGGTGAGAGGTGTTGATTTTTCATGGACGTTTTAGGCTGTAGTTTGCAGCATTGTTAAAGCAGCTAATATCAGTGCATGTATATCAACAATGGTTGAAATGACTATGCCTATGGAAAAAGGGTTACATCACAAGAGGTCATGGTGACAGACAATTATCACCTAACTGCAGCTCATTGTTTCCGTTTTCCAGAACACCTTTTACTTTACTTTTTTGGTTCACTCTGTATTTTCTAAATGCACTAGGCAGCCATTTTCAGCACATCAGCTTTAAAAACCCACTGTAGAGTACATAACCTGCTCAGCACCAAACGGCAGACAGAAAACGTTACTGACTACATTAACCGGTGAACACAGTTCATTCAGCCGCAGAAGAGAGGGATATTTCCTTCTGAAGTTGGTGGACGCCAAAAGCTGAGAGAAGAGTGAAAAATGGACCCTAATTTGCCACATGGAAACAAACGTGACTCCAAATGAATCCTTATGTTGCTACGTATCTGCTGGATGTGTAATCTGGCCTCTTAAAAACACTTTCAAAAACTGACCGGCGTCTGGCTGCTGTTAAAGCTGACACACACACAGCTTGCTCCCTTTGAAGATTTGTTTTGTAATTGTGATTCACAGTGCCCCAATTACTAAAGCAGCTACACAAACTATTTTAAGTAAGACAAACAACTGCATTGGTAAAGAGGAACAGTAGACCCTCTCCATCACTGACTGAAATTTACAATAACAGACTTCTGAATTATGTCAGGCCTAGTGCATTGGATTTCATTATGCAGTATAAAGTGTTCCACACTCTGCTCTGAGTCTGTGGAGGTCAGAGGTCATTAAAGCAGAAAGATTAACATCACAGCACACAGAGGACAGAGCGCTTTGATGTTCTCTGCAGTGGAGAGAAAGTACAACCTCTTCTTATCTTCCGCTCTGTTTTACCCTTTTTTGTCTTCCTCAGAGAATACTTATCGGGAGATTGTCGAGGCGGCAAGCGTAGGTATAAATGCCTACTGACACCAGTTTACTAAATGTAAACATTTATATGTCTGCAGCAGCGAATGTTAGTCTTCTGCAGCGATTTTTCTTTGGAAGTGGAATATTGAAAAAATAAAATAAAATGATATGCACTGTTTACTGTAGTTAGAGCACTCTGAAGTTGAACTATGACATGACAGAGAGTGAACAATGTTTTCCTGTTTTGTGTTAAGCCCTGGGACTTGTGATGTTTGCACTGAAGCTTTTGAAAAGAAAGATGAAAAGAAAAAGAAGACAGAAATGGAGGGTATGAGCGACAGAACAATTTAAATTTCTTTATGTTTTATCAATGACATTAAGCTGCACCTCCTGCCCCTCCCTCCTATTTTTCTCCTCTTTCCATTGAAAACGTTGCTCTTCCATCCCAGACTATTTTTATCCAACATTTCATTACCATAATAAAACACATGCATGAAAAAAAAAGATAAACTCAAAGAGACAGCGCGGCCAGAATCCTGGATTTGTGAGGCTTATTTTCATCATTCTTCCTTGTCTTCTATTATTTTATGTTGCTCTTTTCTTTTCGCTCAGATAAATGGAAAGAGACATGCCTTTTCTTTCAGCCTGTGCCTCATTATGGTGCTTTTCATGTCTGCTCTTTTGTATAGGGCCAGCCCCGAGCCATGCACAAGCATAGCGGAGCAGCCGGTGGATTACCCAGAGTCGCGTCAACACTTTGAAGGAACCACCAACCACTCCAGCGAACGCCCCTGCCAAGTGTAGCATGAATGTTACATGCTTTAATAAGTGTAGCCAAAGAGCCATGCCAAGACTAAACCAACAGGAACAGCTGCTGTGCCATCAGTGTGGACAATACATCTAGGTCTCTAAACCAGGGCACGGCTATCATAACAGAATATATCGCAGTCCGCTGATAATCAGCATGCAGTGTGTAGTCTAGCCACACAGAGCATCACGTCTCAAACTGAACGCCAACATGATTAGACGTTGAGAAGTGATGGAGGTAATTTTTTTTGTCACTGAAAAGCCTAAGGTCACAGAAACACAATATGCAGTGTCTCTTTGCTTAACATTTGGCCTGTAATAAAACATTGCCAAACGATAGATGTCGAAACAAATGCGTTATGAAGTACTTTAAGATGCCTGATAAAAACATCTTCTGCCAATAATGCAAAGGTTAAAAAATATGTTCTTACCTTTAAAATGACTCAAAAAGGAATTATATTAAAGGTAGAAATCATTCACGTTTTCTTTGGTTCAGTCTCTCTCAGCAACTTTGTTTCCATCTGCAGCAGGCAGCTGTTTTCAGAGAAAAAAGCTTTAAAAACCAGAGATGGAGACTAAAAACAGATAAAAGGAGAGTGAATATTGGACTTACATTCATCAGGTGGACGTGCTAATGTTGCTTCATCACTGTTTGATAACACGTTTGCCATATCAACTTTATGAAGTAATAAGATGTTGTGTTTACAGGATGTTTCTGCTGCCCCCAAGTGGCCAATAAAATGTGTTAATGCAGATTAAATATGCAAAATAACACACGCCAGAATAATAAAGATGCCCTTGGCTGTATTTTGTGTGTGTGTGTGTGTGTGTGTGTGTGTGTGTGTGTGTGTGTGTGTGTGTGTGTGTGTGTGTGTTTGTTCATGTGTGCATACACTGTATATGTGTATGCCCAGCAGTTGGTGGTCATATATCAGAGCTGTGCTCTCACCTTCTTCACCTCCCTCCTGGGACAGAAAGACAGATGCCCCCCTCTATCACTGCTACATTAAGCCACTTTGCTGAGGTATGTCACTGTTTCTCCCACTTACACCTACAGTATATGCACAACACATTCACAAGCACACCTGCACGTGTGTACACACACATCAGCACACATATATCATATTAAGACTTTGTCATGATTTAAGGAATTTTATATTCCAAGCATTATATTCACTTTAAGGGTACACCGACGCATGTATTATTCCTATTTTGCACCCGACGCACAGCGGACTTTTCCCTCCACAGACGCACGTCGGTAAAGTAGGGAATGAACTTGCACTCGCAGGGGTGGTTCAGCAAAAAGAGGAGGCGTGTTCTGGGGCAAACGTTACCTAGTGCTATTTTGCAGTTTCAGAAAACAATTCTGCCACAGACCAGGAAAAACCTAGTCTAAAGTCAGTGGCGCGTTATTCAGATGCTATTTTAAGGGCGCATGCTTGGCCGTAATGTAGAGTGTGCACACCGCGCATACACGTTGCTTCTCTCATATCACGGACCCAGCAGTTTCCATTTTTGCAAACCATACGTAAATACAAGGAAAAACATGACCTTGTTTTACACAACATGGGTGTGTTGATGACATAAATGAGGAAATATTAGAGGACTTAAGGAGATGTGATGTTGAACTGCATGTGCCGATGCCACTTAACCCAAATGCCCCAGCAGCAGCACGGGAGAGGAGAGAAAGAAGGGCTGCATCGTCTATAGTGAGGTAATCTCGGTCTGTTAGACTACATTGCAAAAATACCACCTTGCATTCATAACCTCGTGATTCAGTGAGAGTGAGCCCAAAACATCGGAAAGTATGTTTTTGTGACATTTCTTTATTTACATTTTGTCAAAAAGAAAAATCAATAGCAAACGTTGGTCTCCTCGGCTGTGAACCGCTCCTGGCATGCGTACATGGATGTATTAAGAGTGTGCACCTAGCAAATCCTTCATTATAATAGCAATCCGCCATGGAACAAGCGCGCCTGCTTTTAACTGGAATGTGAGATAACGCTCTGATTGGTTTATTGCACGTTACGTCCAAACCACACCTATAGCTACTTCAGACCAACCCATTTAAGATTTGCATCGGGTGCAAAAGTCATTTATCCCGCCGGTATAATAGCAACAGCGCCCGAGATCCGCCCACAAAGCTACTTGCGTTTGATACTTGCGTTTCAGATCGTTAAAATAGGGCCCTAAATGTTATTGAAGTGAACCCTCACCCAAAGCCTCTTGAATCTCTCCCAAGACTATGTGCATAATGTGGACGGGCAATAAAATCTCATAGCTGCATAGCTCTTAAGAGAAAATTTGATTGCAAGTATCCTTGATTAGATTCACAGTGGAGAAATTGATCCGAAGGGTAATATTCTCAGGAGGGAACGGGACAAAAACAGGAGCCGGCCAGCGAGCTGTGAGGGTGAGAGACAAAGCATTAAGCCTGCCAAATCCTACCTTTAAAACGAGAAAGCCCCTAAAAAAGCCTACAGAGTTGGCTCTTTCATCCTGAAAATGTGATGAGAGGAAATTACATTTGAAGAGCTTTAATGTAACACCTACAAGCCGGGTGTGAAGGTTTGCACCATTAACATTGTAGCTGTCTTCTTTTTGGCTGGACCCCAAAGGAGGGTTATAGCTAAAAAGGATCCTTCTTCCGTGAATATGACGCAACAGTCTTGTTGTAATCAGAGCAACTCAGGGAAAAAAGCTCGGAAGAGTTGCTACCTAGCTAGCAACTGTGTTCTGCTCCTCCGCCTCCCTTCCGCTGGCAGACTTCGCCAGACCTCAAAAATAGGGAGGATTTAGAAACCAAAGCGGGGGGGCCTGGCTGTCCTCCTCCACCCAAAAATATTGAGTTTCAGTTACTTTGTTTCCTGCATTCTGGTGACTTTTAAAGAATGAAAATAACAAAATAAGTACACTACAACATTTTATGTTAAGTACTTATAATTTGGTTTAGTTTTGGGTCATGGCCCTGGTACTCTCAGAGTACGAGGCAAGTTTGTAGGCTTGGCCTGCACCAGGGATCCACAGCCAGCTGTCCTCCCTGGCCTATACACCCCTGGGTCCGGGATACCTAAGCAAGGAGGAAAGGGAAGCTCACGGTTTCTGGAAGATAACTGTGTACCCCACTGCAGCGGAGGAGGGCGAGCTGTTTCCCCTCTGCGAACCACCGAGGGAGACGAGTTGTCCACCAGCAGCCACACCCAACTAATACGGGCCTGACGGGCGCCCCTCACCAGCCCGGGATGGTCAGAGAAAGAGGGAGAGAGGGGGAAGTGCCAACGGGGAGGAAATAGAAGATGTTATGTGATAATGTACATTTAGCTCTCTTCTATTTGTCCCAAAACATACTTTTACACATTTATCTTGCATATCTCTCTTTCTCACACACACACACACACACACACACACACACACACACACACACACACACACACACACACACACACACACACCGCTGCTGTCCTTTTACACTTCCATCTATCATCTATGTGTATTGACACACACAGCATTGAGACACCTTAATCACTAACGCACACACAGCTGTTCACAAGCCATTTTCAGTGTGTTCATGAACAGGGCACGTTGAGATTCTCACTGCAGCTCTTTCCTGAATCTGTAGTCAGCACTAATGGCATATGGCAGGCACACACGCACGCACACACACGCGCACACACACGCACATAAATGTTCATTCGCTCATACAGTACACAGTCATACACAGCAGGCGAGATGAATGCATCTAAAAAATAGCACCCTATTGGCACCCCCACTGTCATCATTATTCCTTCCATCGTTCTTATCAGCAGTGTGGGGCTCATTCAGTTGGTGGACAGTCAAGCTGTTTTCATGGAGCTTTCCTCGCCTCCCCATCAACATCATACCCTCCTCATACCCTCTTTTCAATTCTTGTCCTCGTTTTCTCCTCTCTGATATTTCCATCTTGAGACTAGGTCCCTTCCCCTCTCTTCCTCCTCCACTTCGCCCTCTTTATCTTTGCCTGCTTAGTGGGGAACAGTGATGAGTGACACCCACCACAGTGTGGAGAGAAAGAGATAAGGAGGACAGGAGGGCACATCCCAGAGGAAAACCTTTATCTTGGAAGAATAGGCCCACTGATAGAGAAGATGTAATGACATCAACCATAACTAACAACAGATGAAACAAGGCAAAAAGAGGAAATAAAAAAAGGAAAGAATGCAGAGAAGAACAAAAGAGATGAATGAGTTAAAGGTGAGACGGAGAATCTCCACAGTGCTCATTTTTACACGCTGCAGTCAAAACCTCTGCAGTAAATATTAAACACAGCTAGCTTTCATTTCTGCACGAGAGAAGGGGCTCCTATTGCAAAAAAGCTGCATCACTACAGTATGTGCTCTATGTGAGTGCTTTTAACAACAACCTGAGTAGGGTTGTAACTAACAATTATTTCCAATATTGATTATTTTCTCAATCAAGTGATTAATATTTAGATCACAAAACTGTCAGAAAATAGTTAAAGTACAAATCATAGTTTCCAAGAATCCAAGGAGACGTCCAATCAACATACTGGAACTGGATGTTAGATAATCGCTTCTTGCAAAATGACAAACAATTGATTAATAAATAGTTCACACTTTATTTTCTGTCAATCAGCTAATCGATGAATTGTTTCAGCTCTAAACCTGACAAAGCATTAAGGCTAAAAAACTAAAGTAACTGAGGGGATTGCTAAAACTCTCTGGGCTCTAAAAGTAGGTTTAAAAACAAATGTTGAAAAATGATCTGACAGAAACCTAATTGGCTGACGGTGCTCCTTTGAAGAAGTTTACTTTCTGAATAAATGAAATGCATCCATTTTATGCTGTCAGAGCAGCATAACAGTCTGGAAGGTCTGAAGTCTGGGTGGATGAAATGTTCTGGCAAACTTTTCTATTCTTTTATCTCTGTAGAGTCCATGTGCGTTTCTCTGTTTTGGGCTTTTTAGACATCTTGCCTGTGCACCTGCAAGGACATGTCCTTGAGAAAAAAACATGCCAACTAAGTTCAGGTGGACTTTAAAATAAAGATTCAACAAACCCG
This sequence comes from Perca fluviatilis, assembly GCF_010015445.1. NCBI lineage: Eukaryota > Metazoa > Chordata > Actinopteri > Perciformes > Percidae > Perca > Perca fluviatilis. The sequence goes on from NC_053117.1 coordinate 19,625,360, forward strand.
CTAGATCTTTTTTTTGGGGGGGTGGGGCCTATGTACGAAGATCGCAGTTCCTGCCCTTTGTGGTACATTACAGACTGAAATGGCTTGACATGGCAGATTCGCACAGGATTAAGATCACAGATGACTGTAATTATTACAAATTACTAGGAGGTCCCCAGGTGATACTAGTCCTGTGCGAATAGGGCTTAAATTAACTTTCCTTGTCTATTATTCAAGCAAGAGGCGGCACATACAAGAGGAACAACCCACTACTGCACACCTGTGGCCTGAGAAAAACACACTTCTGTTCTCACAAAGCCTGCGTTCCCCCCTCTAAATGAGACACATACCAACCGCAGAGAAGTCCCTGACCCTCAGAAAAGCCCACCCAAACAGGAAGAGAGCACTTGAGTTGGGATTTGATGGGTGAGAGTGGCTCAAGAGGGTTGTCAAAGCTGGGAACATATAAAGAAGCACACATGGGGAGGCTGGGGGTCAGTTCAAGGACTATAAAGAGGGAAAAGCAGAAGAGAGGTAAAGAAATGTGAGCATCTTCAAAACTAGAAAGCTGGACAAAAATAAAGAAAAGAAGTACAAAAGAAAGAGGAGAGTGGAAAGTTTGGATCTGATGAGCGCTAACATTGTAACTAAAGCTGTACACGATGAGAGGGGTCAAGAGGGAGAAAAAAAGCAGAAAGTGAAAAGGTGATACACTGTTGGCCCCACTGAAGGAACATGTTTGTACTGGGAGGCACAATGTGTGGGAAAGGACTTAATAAATAATCATCAGTGAGAGGTGGGCTACTAAGTACAAATATTTTGGATCAAAGTAAGAAGTAATTTGAAGGAGGGCAGAGCACGCTCTGAAAACAGCACAGAAACATCTGAGAGAACAAAACAAACATCACTTATGTGCAATAATCAAAGCAAGTGTCTCATTCAATGAAGAAACAGAATAAAGTCACATTACTCAAGCAGCTGCATCTCAACCCTTTAAAATTCAATACAAATAAATAGGATGTGTGAAATTATGTTAATGTTCAGTTTTGCAATAGTGTAGTACAATGAAGGACATCCTATTGTGTAAAAATGTTTACTGCACTATTCTTACCTGAAAGGATGAGGGGACACACTCTGCTTCAAGAGTGCTGAATGTATACAACGGCCTCAAAAATGGCCTTATCAGCATGTAAAAAATAAATTCTATAACCAGAAGCAATGCCTCAAAATAGTTCCAACCTTAGACAGCACATTGGCTTTCATTTTGATTAAATGGAGCATGAAAGAGGGATGAACTGCCAAGGAAGTGCCAAGCAAGCTAGACACCCACCGACCTACACCCTCCCAATCTGCTACCAACACACATACCTTTCCCCCGTCCCTCTGTCTTTGTGTTTATTTCTTTCTCATATTGAAATGCCCGCTCTGTCATGCTCGGTGTTATTAATCTCTTTCAAACGCGTCCTTCTGCCAGTGATGCCGGACATGTGTTCTCACACTGGTACTCTTCAGCAAGACAAAGGTGTCCTTCTTCTTTGAATAGCCCTGTTGTCTGTATGACGTAGAGAGCATGTACACAAAAAATGCTCTGCATATGTTAATTCTATGAGTATTGCCTGTGTAGCCAAAGCTATTCCTCTGTGTCTACATTATTGTCCGAATAATTCAGACATGTATATATATTTTTCAATCCCTCAAAGTTAAATGGTAATTCTTTTGTGGGAGGATGATTCTCTCGCAATGTGGTACCATTTGGATTTGCATTTCGAAGCACGTCTTATTGCTGCTGTGACCTATCAAAGCTGTATCACTGAAAAACAACTGTTTAGAGAGAGATTAAAGAAAGAAATAATAGTGGCTGAATTGATCTCACACATGACATGTGACCTTTCACATGAATAAAGCTGTCTATATGAATGTATATGACCATGCTCACTGCAGTCCATTAATAGCCTGGCTATAACGCGATATGTTGGAGCAGTATTACAACACACAGTGAAATATGAACCTATTCTCACAAAACCATCATACAGTACAAGAACGATACAATGTGTGGTTTTGTACTGTAAAGGACAATATTGATATAAAAAGAGTATTTCTGTAACATGTACTTAAGAAAGTGGGCCTGCAAATCCTCCACCTCCTCTTCTGTATTTGAAACTTACATAAGTCTACACTGAAAATGTGCAAGGTTAACATCGACACAGGATTGTAGGAGTGAACTCCCTCTTTTTTGATACAGTAAACTGCAGCAAAACGCAGCAGCAGTGCTGTTTGTGGAGCTACATGTAAACCTAGTTGTATATACAGTCTATCATATAAACACACATCATCATAAATATCACCCTAAGAAATCCGGTTTATTCAGAATATCGATACATCGAACACTCTGTTCAGTCGTGTGCATCTTGAGAGCTAGAGAACGGAGCTCACCTCTCCTGCCATTAAATCATTCATGACCCTGCAGTGCTGTGGACCACACAGTGCCAGACCTGCCTCCCCCAATCTGTGTCTTCACTCTGACAGTATACACACAAATACACTTTTAAGCCCTGCACTAAAATCAGACTGCAGAAGGCAAATGCTCATCCAATCAGGCACACACATTATCAGTCAGTATTTATTTGTGTTGTCTTTCTCCTGCTTAATACACCTTTATTCTTTGCTACTCTCAGCGGCAGTATCAATCTATAAAATATGTCTAAAACTCGGATAGTTCCTTTCACTGCACAGCACTCCCCGCACCATCGATCAGCCTCGTGTCCATATTGATGAGCTCTGCAGAGGGCCTCGTTGGATACCAATCCTTGGCCGAGGGGGTTCCCTAAGACATCCTCCCTGTCCTGTTAATTTTCCTCTCATGACAAAAGCGTTTCGGCACTTATTAAGAGAGCAAATTAACCTCCAAATCCCGCTCTGTCTTCAAATATCTGCTTGATGACTATTTAATTTGTGTCCTTAAACAAGCAGCAGCCAGCTTGGAAATCAGGGTACGTTCACTGTAACGTTTACTTTAAGGTTGCGCCATTGACTGCAATTCTTCCCTCCCAGTGAGGATAAACTAACCCCAAATCCATCTTAAGTTGAAAACTACAGGCCGCACTCACTGCTACTTTTCCTATTCAAGGTTCTCGAGCGTGGAATTTTCACCCAAATCTCAGACTTTATCTCTCAAAAAAATTTACTTGATCCTAACCAGGTTTTTTAGAGCTGTCAGTAAACAAAAAATGAACTGCTGTCAGTGATAGAAACCCTGCGATTAGCAAGAAGGGATGCCCATTCATTAGTTCTCATTTTTCTGGACCTGTCAACAGCCTTTTACACGTGAACCACCCAAATCCTCCTGGCCACCTGATCACTACCAGACATCTCTGGTACAGCACTACTCCGGTTTGAGTCCTACCTCACAGAGTAATCATTCCAAGTAGCATGGCAAAGAAGAGCCCAAGCGTTACTTTCCACTGGGATACCGCACGGATTTGTGCTTGGTCCCCTACTCTCGCCAATATGCACCAACTCCCTTGGTCTGATTATCTGCTCACACGGTTTTTGTTACCACTGCTCTGCTGATGAAACCCATTTGTCCTTCCCATCAGACGACCAGACTGTCTCAGCACGGATCTCAGCCTGCATAAGATATATCTCAAAATGGGTGATGGAACGCCACCTTCAACACAATCTCTCTTAGACTGAGCTCCTGTTGATCCCAGCCAGTCCTGTTCAGCACAACATTAGTATCCAGCTCAGCCCCACTTCGCACTCTACTCGAAATCGATGACAATGTATTGGGTTTATGAGGCAGGCGCAGAGAGATAGTGAGGCTTTATTGGCAGCGAGACAGAGGTTTTCAACACGTTAAATAAATCAGATGGTGTGGATCATATGTTGCACCATTATCTATCTATACTAATCTAAGGTTAAGAATAACAGAAACATAAGGATAATAGTACAATCAATAGCATTAATAGTTTTTATAGAGTAATTAACTAAATTGTTTCATTGGCAGTTTTTAGAAAATTGTATGAATCTTTAACCTCTACCCACTTGAATTCCATATCTGTCTATCGAGCCCATGACTGAACAAGTGCAGAAATCCTTAATGAATAATTGATTACTTTGCATCACAGTATTGCAGAACAGCGTTGAATTGCTGCACTGGATCAGAGGGAGAGGCGGGTGTGAACACAGCTTGTATGTGTTCTGCACGCTCGACTGGTATCTGGGGCAATGTGCAACTCTGTATGTGTTGGATAAAGACAGAATCTGTGTGCGTTGGATAAACACAATCCAACCGATTCCTTGTGAAGGCAGTGCAGTGCCAGGTCCTTCACAGCGCCTGTCCTGCCCCCTCTGACTCTCTTCAGGACACGGCTGTGTCTTGTGGATGATCTTTGAACCAACTGTCAGTTGCATGATGCTGTGCTGTCGACCTGCTCAGATGCTGACCAGTCAGTTGAATGTAAATGAGATTCAACCCTGCTCCGGCCAGAAGAGGGAGCTAAGAACAGCTCATCCTTCATCTGTTCTCTGTTATCATTCATCATCATCATCTAAAATTCATTAAACCAGATATTCCACATCCCATCTTTTAAACACAATTTCAGTTTTTAAGGCAAATTTCAGAGCAAATGTCTGGTCTGGTCTCAGAGGACATTTCTGTCACCACATATTCATCTTCATATACTTCTCTTTCCAACTATTGTTCACACTCATCCCTGCTGTAATATCTGCCTATGCAGCTTTTTTTTATATATATATATATATATATATATATTTTTTTTTTCATTTAATCTTCCTATTGTGGGAAACAGATGTCTGGATGACAGTGTGGAGCCATACATTGGGTGAAAGTACACATATGCATACTTACTCACAGCCACACAGAATATACTGAACTTAAAATATATTTTTCACACCTTATTTAATTTTGCATCATCATCAGTTGCTATTTGCATATTTAGATGAAGAGGGCAGTGATGCCACATACATCTGGGTGACAACAAATGTCATGTGCTGAAGACACAGCTTGCATACCTTTTTCATTATTAAGTTTAAAATAAATTCTTAAACTACTCAAAGAAGAAAACTGCTTGAGATTGTTAACCTTGAGGTTGGTTAATGCATTTGACAAACTTTCCAGTAAACAAAGTTTCTCTGTCTCGGTCTTATATTATCAAGTTTGGCAAAGTTTAGAGAAAATAATGTGCATAAAAGTGAAAGATTGCAGACAACTTCAAATGACACACAAGTATGCCTAGCCTTAAAATGAAAACTGTTAAAGCCAAATTGACTCAACAGAATGGCTTGCTGCAAACACGAGCCAGAATTTCACACTTAACCATACTCCTCTGCTCAATAGGGAGATATTCTGAGCACATTACAGAATAACAGAGGCTAACGTTCAAGGATACTACGCATGTAAAAAAAAGACAGAAGAAGAAAAATAAACCTAATAAATTAATTAACACTGGACATACACTAAAAACATGGTGAAAATACTTAACAATAAAAATGTACAGTTAAATGAAATTAAAATACATTTCAGACATCCAGAAATAGATGTAAATGTAGATATTAAAGCTATAGTGCATAGTTTCTGTCGCCCCCATGAGGAATTCTAAGTAATGACAACAAAACTGTTGGCGCGTCCACATGATACAAGCCTTCTGTGATCGCGCACCCCCACCCCTCCTCCATGCAGTTGCTAGTAGCCAAGGAGGACACCGAGGATTAAAAAAACATGGGCTCTTCAGAAGAGGTCATTATCTTCACTTGAGCTTCTGCGTGGGAAAGTCACCGGACGCCACAATCTTCTGAACAACCTTACTGAGAAATAGAGAGAGAGTTTTGTGGAGCTGATCGTCTTAATTAGCTTTGTAGCAACTCATTTGGCAACGGCTTAAAACGGTAACGGACGTTTATTAATATCAAAAAGTTACGCACTAAAGCTTTAAGATTAAACAGCAGGGGAAAGTAAACACTGAATATAAATGAAAAGTAAACATTAAACTGGTCTTGTGGACTTATGTTTTAACATTAAACATACAATACATTTCAATTATGACCAGGTTTTTAAGTTGAAGAAGATTTAAAGACAAAGTGAGCACGTGTGATCACAGAAGTGGGTGTAAATATATTTTTTTAAAGTGTTGAAGTGGATACAGTTTCATCGACTCAGCAGGAAACAAGAATGCAAAAACGACTAGAACGGAGTAACAGTAGGGGATGTGGGGTAAGACAGCTGATGAATGATGGAAAAAAAAACATTTGTTCAAGGAAGTTGCTTTATGATGACCTTCACCCTCCTGACCAAGGACAAAGAAGAGATGGAGAAAACAAAAGGGGTATATGGATGCTACTGTCATTTTAAATTGTGTGAGTTATTCCACTGGCAGCCTGCAGCCTTAACAAGTCTCAGGCTGCAACAAAAAACAACAACCAAATAATTCACATTTGAGAGACTAGAAATTTGGCCATTTCTGCTTTGAAAAACAATTCTCTATAAAAACAATTTTTGATCGACAAATGAATGAATCATTCAGGACTGCTCGTGTGAAATGGCTGAAGTTCTTTGTTAATACACACTGATTTGTGTTTATACACAGCATAAACAGTGAAAAGCTTACAGCTGAAAGTCCTTAAAACCAAAATTTACAAAGAAATGTTCAAGAGATTCAGACTTGACTCATTCACTGACAGATTCATCCAACTTCTATATGACTGCAAACAAGCTTCAGGTCCAAAATAATTTGACATTTAGAAGTGCAGAAACAGTTATCTACTGTAAATGTGTCACATACTTCTTTAAAAAAAAAAAAGGAAGAGTAAAGGGACACAGGCAAAATATTGATCCAGCAGTTACTTTAGACACACAGAACAACCCAGACAAATACTGTATGGTCATACAAAGAGGAAGCCACAACGACCACACACACATATACACGCACACTGGCATCAGATGCAGAAGCGTTTCAGCAGTGTGTAGGCAATTAAAGGTATGTGCCTAAGGGTGTGCTGAGGCCAAAGTCACAGTGCTCTATGCTCTGACAAACATTTTCTCCATTACCAGCAGACCAACTGTCCTGCGCCGCCTCAAGCTCCCGCTATATATTCTCCTTCACTTAGACTCTGCATGGAGGCAGAGGGGGAAATGGGTGAAAAGAAGAGTGACCACAGGAACAAGAGAAAGGGGTGGAGGAAGTGCTACTGTATAAGAAAATGAACAGAAAGAGAGATGAGGACATGGTGAAGTCAGCAAAATGCAGAGTAGTCTGGATCTAGCCCCAACCATCAATATACCTGAGAAAAGACATGCCAGATTATCTTTCTGAATCTGTCAGTCTCTCCATGTCCCTCTGACCAAACTGGGTTGGAAAAGACAAACAAACAAGGAGGACGCAGTGCTCAACTGTGGTGACCTGATCCATATGATGAAGATGGATTTTCAGTGCATGTCATTTTACAGGAAATTAAATATGGATGTAAGAGCACATACTGTTGGTGTACATTTAAAGAACAGCGTTTCTGAGGGAGATTTGTGTAGTAGTGGCAGAGAGTGTAGGAGTATTTGACAGGAGGAGCCGAACTAGAAAATTAGATAATACATGAGATGATGTCAGTGTTCATATAGTGATATGAAAAGTCCTCTGTGTAAACACTAGGTGGCGACATCCAACTTTCTCACAGAGCAGCCAACACTGTGCTGACTAAGGGCTGGCTGACAGTGGATGTGCGTGTGCCAAGCCTACGTACATGTGTGCTTACATGTGATCATGTATGAGGTGCGGTTGACCTTGTAATGCTGCTGCATACACGCAGATTCTCCTTCATCCTGAGCCGATACCGTCCCCGAGGACCCACCCCCCTCTTCTTCGATCCAAACTGATTTAATGTGACGGGGGGAAATGCAGTTAAAACAGTATCTGAACAAATGTCTATTTACTACATCAAAGGTTTTATAAATGTGTGGTGGAAGTTGATTATTCCACGTCTATCTAGATAGCACTCCCATTTTCTTGTCTTTTCCTGCCTACCCAAAACATTAGGCTGCCGTAACAGTAAAAATTACTCATGTTCCATCTCACACCATCCTGCCTCTCTCTGTTGCTCACTTAATCTCTCTTGTTTCTCTCTCTAAATGTGAGATCCATAGTGCTTAGTGCAAACTCAGAGGCTAAGAGAGAAGAGAGGGAGGTTTTAAGAATTGAAAGCATGGTCTTGCAGTGTTGCAATGTGCTGCAAGTAACTGCGGCAGAGAGAGAGAGAGAGAGAGAGAGAGAGAGAGAGAGAGAGAGAGAGAAAGAGAGAGAGAGGGAGGGAGGGAGTTGTAGTCTATATTGAAGCAGGAGGATTGATTATGGGAGGAATGTACTGTAAGAGGGAGGGAGGAAGAAAGGGAAAGGGTGGGCACATGGCTCTGCATCTGCTTGAAAAAAATCTCTGGGGTCAGCCAATTAGAGGCTGGGTGACACCACTATCCTCCCAGCTAGCTAGTAAATCCTGTGCCACAAGACAACCCACGTGCCTCTGTTCAATGAACGTGTGAGCTTTTACACTGACACGCGAACAAGCACGAAGACACACACATAAAAAAAAAAAATGTTAAGTACACAGTGAGATTGGAGATAGTTAAACATCGGACAGCTAAGTGTTTGAGTGCCCAGGGTCACTTGCTTTAATGGCAGATGTGTCTAAAGAGATGGAGTATTAACTTATGTCATTCAATCATCATTGGAATGACTGACATACATCACAACCAGAGAGGGCTCATAACCCAGCTGACGACAGCTATCCACATCAACCCACTCCTGCCTGACCTCTATGGATCATTGAAATAATAGGAGTAGGGTCGGAATTCCATAGCAAACATCCTTTTGAAAACCTTATTAATATCATGCATACCTTTAGGATTAGTTTTCAATAATTGTAAGTAACTTGTACATGTTCTCACCTCTAGTGGTAACATTATTTCAATGTAGATCGATTGTTTTATTTGCCTGGGTTTTGAGATATACATCTCTGCAATTTATGCCTCCACACCAATACAATAGACATACCGTAGTATTGGTATTGTAATGTTATTTTTGCAGTGTGAACAGTTTTTCCTACTACCAAAGAAATATTCCTGAGGGACAAATATCTAAATACCTCACCACATGGTCCCCTCAATAGCTTATTCTAAGCTTCCCATCGTATCACATGATCTTCCTCAGCAGATGGGAGTTTCTCAATTGTCATGACAATTTTCACATTTCTATTTTTTTCTCAGCACATAAAAGACATTGACCTTGGAAACAACTGAAACTGAGAATATGGAAATTTGAAAATATACATTTCCATGACAGCTTGGAAACTCCATCTGCTATGATCAAATGTGTTTTTGCTGTTTCCAAGGTCAAGAATGAAATCTCCCAATCTCAAAACCGAAATTTGGGTGAACTGAACCACTGTTATCTGGCAAAACTTTGACAGCTATGCTTCATGTTTGCTATTTCGCTGAAGGTACATTGGGCCTCATTGACAAATCTGTGCTTAAACCGTGCGTACGAACGTTTACCTAACAAATCCAGGTTTTCATCAATATTTCCTGACCTTAATTTGTTTGTACTCTCCAAACAAATTTAGAACTGCCTAAGATCATGCATACGCACAAATGATAAAGGCCCGGCTGCTTTAGTAAATGTAAACATAGACCTTCAAACTAAATGCATAGCGAATTAAAACTTCAGCCATTAAAAAAGGCTTTAATAGACAATATTTAAAACTGGTAATATACTAATGCATTGGCCAAATGTATTATATATCTATGAAATTGACCCCCTTTCATCATAAAAACTGAGTGTCCCAGTCCTAGCTGACAATGGAGTATATGAGGTCTTTACTTGAGGTCAAGGGAATTATTTCTGACACAATTATAATGGTCTCATGACAGCCAATGTAAAAACCAACCAATTAATTACAGTTTAATGTATGTTTTAATGTAATGTTAACACAAACCTAAAGTGTTACCCTTCTCTCTTTACAACAACTTCACCGTTTTCTTCATGAGACACCTCTAGGCAAACATATTATGGGGGTGTGGCAGTATGCTGATTGCAAATAGCGAGCACGTGCCTGACCATTTAGAATGATTCTAATTCACTCACATATGCACGGTGGTAAGAACAAAATTGGCCGGTGGGCACGTGTCAGGAATCTGACAGTAAATCTGCGTCCGCAATTATATTGTGAGCAAAATTAAGAATATTTATACGCACATATTAGTGAATGAAGCCCAATGTTGGATATAATTAGTAAAAACAAATGTTACCCTTGCAGAAAAGATTGACTGTGCCTCTATTAGGGTTGGGTACTGTTCACATTTTTACCGGGACCTGAAATTCGGGTTCTGGTACGTTTTTTCGGTACTTTCCTACGGAGCCCCCCTGGTCCCACTTTGTCAAAAAAATTAATTATAACTATCTTGTGGCCACGAGATAGTATCATGGCCACAAGATAACTATCTCGTGGCTATCTTGAGGCCTCAAGATAGTTATCTTGAGGCCTCAAGATACTATCTCGTGGCCACAAGATAGTTATCTTGAGGCCTCAAGATACTATCTCGTGGCCTCAAGATAACTATCTTGAGGATAGATAACTATCTTGAGGCCTCAAGATAATTCTTCTTCATATTTTATAGCCTATATTTATACTTTTTACATGTATATATGTCACAAAGTGGAGCCAGGCAGCCAGAGTTTTCTTATGTTGTATATAGTGTGGTGTTTCGGGTGTTTTATTTTGTATATAGTGTGGTGTTTTGGTTTGCCTGGCACAGAACGGAAGACTCCTCCCAGTGCACCTGAGGCAGATCTCATCAGGAGCGCCGATACCGTGGGTGCTCTGGAGCTCGAGCACCCACGGAAAATACTGAGCACCCACGTGTGCCAGACTGCCAGTAGGCTACATTCATTTAAAATTAAACTTTGCAGTTGGTGCTTAGTGGATTGATTCTTAATTTCCCACGAAGCTGATCGCGGTTACTTGTCAGTTAAACTGTTCATCTCCAATCCTATCTATATTTGTGAGAAGTGGCGCTGTCCTGAGTTGAAATCCTACTTTACGGCTTTATTACAGAGTTAATAGGCGTGTGTGTTCGTGTCAGCCGCTGTCCATTTTCTAAGGTTCTGAAATGCAAACGATTTTTGACAAATTTTTTAAAGGGCGTGCGCCTGTGCGCACCCACGGAGGAAAACATAAATCGGCGCCTATGATCAGGAGAGATGCTGGAGGAACACGGAACGCGCTCCAACACACCGGGATATACCGGGAGCGCATTTTGATAATGAATGGCTGAGACACAAGGAGGAAAGAGGAGGATGGAGCACAGATAGACGGGCAGGACAGTGGAGCCGGAGCCAGAGGACAGCTGTGGATGTTTGGCGGGTTGGCGCCGGGAAAAGCAGAGTGGACGTTGCGTGCTGCTGGCCCTCTTCCCCCCTCTCTCAAACAGAAAAGGGTAAAGACTGTAGTCCCTTTCTCTATAGACTGGTTGAAATCAGATTTTCTATTGTTGCCCAAATCGCACTCGCACAACGCCAACGCGCCGATCCTCCAAACATCCACAGCTGTCCTCCGGCTCCGGCTCCGCTGTCCTGCCCGTCTATCTGTGCTCCGTCCCCAACGTTTCTTTTTCGCTCTCTATCCGCTCCTCTTTCCTCCTTGTGTCTCAGCCATTCATAATACAAAATAAAACACCCGAAACACCACACTATATACAACAAAAGAAAACTCTGGCTGCCTGGCTCCACTTTGTGACATATATACATGTAAAAAGTATAAATATAGGCTATAAAATATGAAGAAGAATTATCTCGTGGCCACAAGATAGTTATCTCGAGGCCACGAGATAGTATCTCGAGGCCACGAGATAGTATCTCGTGGCCACGAGATAGTATCTTGAGGCCACGAGATAGTTATAATTAATTTTTTTGACAAAGTGGGACCAGGGGGGCTCCGTACTTTCCCTCTGTAATGACAAAAAATTAATTTCAGTTGTAAAAATAATTCAAAACTTTTTTACCCTATTGACTTAGAACGTTTTGTTATTTGTTTAAAACATTTTAGACACCACACAAAATAAAACACCTCCCTCTCCCCTCCCAAACCCATCCCTAGAACCAGTAAATCAAATAATTATTCATTTCTTTCTATTTTAGCCAGTTTTTTTTATTTTCTTTCTCTTTTTCATTGCTCTTTAATGTTTTACGTAAAGCCTGTTAATCAGTCACCAGGTGCATATAGAGAACACTGTGCCTGTCTGTCTCAGAGAAGTGTTAACCAACTGCACAGTAGTCTCGAATTGCCAGACCTTCCTCCACAGTGCTGCAGAGGAGGGTCTGGCTAGTCCACACAGCATTCTGGGATGGGAGAAAAATGTGCTTTGGTTTATTGGCATTTCTTTAAACCAATCACAATCGTCTTGGGACCGCTTTCGCCTCACCATTATATTATATTGCAGCGATCGCTGCAGAGAGAGGACAGATGAGACACACTACCAGGTACCGAAATTTGACACCGTTTGATTTAACGTGAATCGGTCCTCGGTAGTACCGACGTAATTCGGTCAGTATCCAAAAAAGGTACAGAATTCGGTACCCAACCCTAGCCTCTACACTGCATTTTGCAGTGTGAAAACAGTCACTAGTTGCTATCTAAAATAATTGTTAGTTACAGGCAAAGAAGAACCACAATATTTCAGCCAAGGTAATTAAATAATGTGTACTAGTGCTACTGCACATGCAGCACCTTCAACATAAGCATGAATGAATAAATTAATGAAGGTCCTGTTATGTTAGTGGCCATCCTCCTGGAGAGCAGAGCATCACTGTGTGCTTGCTGGGTGGGATGAGGAAGAGGATCAAATCAAAGTGACACAACCTCTGCCTCCGGGGGATTCAGATGAAGGGGTTGACAAATGGCTAAGCTTTTAATAACAGGTCCATGATGCTACAACATATGACACTTGACACGAGGATTAGATGACTCAAGAAATCTGCACTCCACTAACTAATATTTGTCATAAGGGAGCATAAAGTGGTACTCCAAGGCACCAAACAAGACCAAAGTCCGGGTCTTGTAATGTCATCATCTGTTACCCAAAAGGACTGTTTTAGTCATAAAAACTAAACTTGAATCCCATCCTCAAAAGCCCTTCTAAGCTGCTATAACATATATACTGTATTTCAAGATGCCACTTTGGCTATGCAGGTTTAATTCAGTCAGGAAATTCAGACTCCAATCATGAACTAAATCTTTTCCTTCCCATCGCATTAAATGAATCAGACTCTCTATTGTCCGCACTCCGAGAACTGAAACTGAGAATTACAGCCGGGAAGCTGCACTGCTGTAATGACCTACTGTACTTCTGGGTTTTGAATTGAATTATTCCTCTTCCCCCCAGTAGACAGAAAAAAAGGAATCATATCAATCAGGTAAATAAGACACCCGTCATTCAATACAAAGCAAAAGGGCGCAGAGTCACCCTGGGGTCACCCACACTCCTGATATTTCACTCCTTTATGCTTTCACTCTCCTATTCTATGGCTCTACCCCTGGGCTATATTCCTTCAGTCTGAGCGCTCATCTTCACACCAAACACTAACACATAAGGTGCTTCCCACACACAAACAAATGCAGTCCTACACTGACATGCTTGCCTTGAACACAAAAATACATGCAAACTTGCAGAATACATGCTCTAAAATGTAGACCTCTGTATTTTGCCACCTAAGATAACTAGCCTACAGCTATGCTAGCAACTCTGTGAAGCCATACACACTTGTGATTGGAGTTAAATTCTTACAGTACATCAGCATGCTCTCAATGACAATGCTAACATGCTGTTGCTAACCAGGTATAATGTTTAACATGGTCACAATCTTAGTTTGGTGAACTAAGCATGCCAACACTTGTATCACTGAAAGTAAAAAAAAATTAAAAGTCAAAGATAGTTAAGATATTTCACACACAAACAAAACAAAAATAGCAACCTTATGGTGGCCCTAGTCAACTATGTCAGGGGATCATCCAGGTCAGTAGGAAAAATCCTCTGATGACCACAAATGTCTGTACAAAGTCCAAAGTGGTGGACCGAGTAAGAGACCAGCATAGCCATCACTAGCGCCATGCCGCTAGCATGGCTAAAAACAGGAAGGGTCTCTGTAAACATCATCATTCTACTCATTTATGCTCTTTTGTGAGCTGAAGCATGAATGAAAAAGAATGACTTCAATCATAAGGTCAGTAAAAGGTGGATGAGGATAGAAAAATGCACCAAATTGCACCAAACACCTATTGTTTTACAGTAAATTATATGCCCTGTTGTTTAGAGACAAACATACAGGACAAATAAAATCTTCCTCTACAGAGCATAACACAGGCAGATCAATACAGTAACCAGTGGTAGGTTGCACATTGCAGAGGCTCCTAGCTATCGCACATATCAGTCCAAGAGATGCTTGCAGAGTCTGAGGGTATCAAGACAGGAGTCAAAGTACCTGGACATAAAACCACACTAAGCTCCCTATACCACCTCCTGTCCTTTCCTCTCTCCTTTCTCATCAGCTAGAAGGAGATTAAAGGAAAAGCTCAGGTTGGGTAACAGACACCAAAAGCTTTTTTTTCACAACAAGCTGTCCAGCAATGACCTATAAAATTCCTCTAAGAAGATCGCCTCATTCTTTCTCTCCCTCTTGCCCCTTTTATTTGGGCATGATGAGGATCCATTTCAATAACCCTGATCTCTCAATTCTGGTTTCAGGGAGTTACGTAACAGCTGCACTATTAGAATAACAATTGGGAGGAGAGATTAGCGCAATCGGCCAAGGAGAGAGATAGAGAGGAAGATGAAGGGAGGGAGGGAGGGAGGCACTAGGAGGGAAATCTAAGGAAGCCCCTCACAATATGACACATCATTTCATGTGCTGTCTCACAAATAAATAGATTTAACAGTGCAGTGGGAGGCGAACACAGACGGATGCTGCTAGTGTTAATGTGTTTTGGAGGTTTACACCAACCTGTTAGGAGACTAATGCTTTGCTGAAAGCACTGCAGTCCTACGTGTCAGTTCAGCTTCATTTACAATCATCGGCCGGGAAGCACACCAATAAATGTGTCTTGCAGGATTTCTTTGATAACAGAGATAAGAACACAAAATAAGCGTGTGCTGATGCTCGTGGCTTCAGTCTTAAAATGAAATGAGTCACTGCAGTTAGGATGAAACTGAAAACATGGCGGAATATCTTCATCACCGATCAACAATTTAAAAACATCCTCCGGCTTTGGAGTTTTGGGGAAGCCGAACCCCTGCAGAGAGGGAGTGCCTGCTGGATGCTTGATGTTATTTGGCTCTTGTTTATTTAATTTTTCTTCTTCTATTTTAACAAAGACTGGAGAGTAACTTTTGAGCGGGGGAGTCGTCTCGTCTCTCTAATCAAATAAACCTGATTGGGTGAGGTGGGGTATCTGCTTTGGATTCACTCAGTCTCTGCTAGCTCATAAATAAAAACCTGCTATCGCCCTGGTAAACGGAAGAGGTTGGAGGAGAGAGGTGGGTGTTGGTGAATTGGCCTCACGTGCGCCCGGCTTTAATTAGAGCAGAGTAGGCTGCCGCTCCTGGCCAACCCGCCCCAGCAGCACTTACTGTAGAGACAAGGAGCTGGACTCACTGAGACTCATTCCCAGGCTCCATCAACGTGAGTGAGTACATTGACAAGGCCTGCTGAGTCATCTGTCTAAGGGGTTCCACAGGGCATCTGGGCCATCTGAGCTGCAGCCACACACAAATACAGTGTCCTTATGAAGACTAAAAACAATCTTAACTCTAACGCTAACCTAAAACTAATCTAAAACCTCTGTGTAAGATCTATGTGGAATTCCAACAAAATGCAGTTATACAGCCACGACATACTGGCTCCAGAAAACCCCAACTGCAGAGGAATGAAAAGTAAAATATCCTCTTCGAATAGGAAAGTAAATACAAGAGCGGGGTTTTTTCACATTGTTCCCACTAATTCAAAAATACAGAATCTATGAATATGCAAATGTCTCTTCTACTTCATTCTCTCAATACTGGAATCAGCGTGTAACAGCCTAGCTCCTTCCAAAGATACCAAAGCAGCACCTCTAAAGTGCACTGATTAACACAGTATATATATCTTGTTTGCTTAATCTGTACAGAAACAAAGTGTAAAACACTTGCGGTATTACAGCTGGTTGTGCCGGGAGCAGTGAATCCTTAAGTTTGGTCCTCACCGTGAGGTTGCCAGGCAACAGACAGGGACTCCAGGAAGTTATTGCTCGGGCCAGGAAATAGCCCGGCAGCTTGAGTGGTATTGATCTTCTCATCTAACGGTAAGCAAGAAAGTGAATTGTTTTGAAGCGTATTTTAAAAAAAATTCACTAGCATGTTAACGAGCAATAATCATTGCAGCCCTTGTTGGAAGGACCAGCCAATATCCGTCTAGTGACACCCAGAAGAGGGGAAATCAGAAGCCACTGTTTACACAGATATCGACTGATGGCAAGTTCAAGATGAGAGACAAAGATCCACACCCATAACTACTATTTACATGTTGTAGCCGTTAATGAAATTGATTACCATCTGCCAACGGTTTGACCTGAATGGTTTATTTATTGTGTTAATTTTTTATTTAAAATCCATCACTTTGATCACAGCAGCCAGTGATGGTACAGGTAAGCAGGGCTGATTAGCAGACGGGTTGCTAGAGTTGCCTCTGATGGGCTTAGTCACTGCTGCAGAACCCCTAATCCACTGCAACAAACCTGGACACACACTCAAAACACACACACAGTCATGCATGCACACAAACACAGCCCCAACACCTGCAGCACTACAGTACCAATCTGTCTCAGACACCGACACATTAACCTCACTGAAGGCTCTGCTTCCTGTTAAGGCATGGAGGGTAAGAGATTTTGGAAGGGCAGACAGAGACGAGGCTGGAATGCTGATCCACTGCTGCCACCTCTGCTTTATATGAAGATGGAGATAGAACTTAGATATGACTTTCACCTTTGCAATGTTCACTGGCAGCCATGTTGGCTGCACGGTCCTGCACCACAGCGGTTGTTTAGGAACCTGAAAGTCTATGCGGCTGATGTTTACCTTTAAGATGCCTGATGGGCTGCGATATACAGCTGCTGCCAACACCTCTGAGTGCTGGACAATATACAGCAATAAAGGAGCCATAGTGCATCCTGACCAGACTTAGTGTATTGATGAGTCCGAGTAGCAGCACCACTAAGTGGTCAGTCCTCAGCTGCTACGACTTTTTCTGCACTTCACTGCCTTGCAGGTAACAGACAAGCTCGACTTAACAGAAACCAGATGTGCACACAAATGTTGACCTTTTAGCTACATCAAACACAGACTTTACACATGATCTTGCAACACTTCACATCAACAGTTTTATAGCGCTACGGCAGAAAATTAATGAGCATCTGTTTTCAATATTTGTTCATCTCATTTTATTTTTTAGATTTGATGGTTCTAGCTTCTCAAATGTGAGGATTTGCAACTTTATGGGCTTATTTTACAGTGCCAAGAGTTCACTGGTTCCAGGGTCTCAAATTTAAATACTTGCTGTTTTTTTTAGTCTTCTATGATAGTAAACTAAATAAACATTTTTTTGGACATTATTAATAACAAAAAGAAAAACAAAGACTGATTGATGAAAATCCATTATTGGCTGAAGCCCTAATCACAAAAATAGGGTAATGTAAAGAGATTTACATATGCCTTCCCATGTCACAACATTGTTTTCAGATGAAAACTCACTGAAACAAAACTCATTAATGCTCCAACCAAAATGAGTAAAAGGTGAATGACACAAGAGAGAACTCCATATTGTGGTACACAAAAACACTGCCCTGGACATACATCCTGAATGGGACTATTGTATTTGTTAAACACCCTGAGGGCTCACCAAGTACTGACCACATACTGTAGCTCGAAAACAATTGTTAACGGGAGGAAACAGATCTCTAAATGGTCATTAAGAGTCCAACTAAACCAGCTCACAAGACAAATTTAGTTAATTGTTTTGTTAAGAATTTGCAATTAGAGGTTATATTTGAACTTGTCATGTCATGAACAGAAAGACGATTCTAGTTGTTTTGTGTTCACAATTCTTATTGTCTTTCTACATTTGTATTCAAAGCAGTAATAAAACATAACTACAAAGATTGAAAAAGCTTTTATTCACTAACTACCAAAATTAAGAAGCCAATGTGTAAAACGCAAAGGCCAAGTTAACACTAAACCTAAAATTAACAAAATGACGTTTACCTGGAGAGTTCATATACTGTATTTTCAATCTTCAAACAGTCCGTTTAGAAATAAATGCCAGTTTAACATTGTCCATGACCTTGAAATAATCCTCAATCTTTAAATAAGTAATCACACTAGATACATTTTTATCTGCCATGTTGATATGAGACAAACAATACAAACACAGCAAAGTACTACTTCATACTTCAGGGCCATTTTCACCAGGTAGGCCACCTCACACTATAGCAGCTTTAGATGTAGACACAAACCCACATACAGAATGAGGTGAAAATAGGTGCTGGCTAGGACAATCGGGCTTTGTTCACATCCTGACAATGCTCATTTTTCAGGAGGACCAAACTCATCAATAAAAGTAATTTGAGGACAGCATTAGCCACTGCTCAGCAACTGACCTGAGCTATATAACACCACTACACCATGAAGCCAATTAAAATGGCACTATCCCCCTATGATGACGAATTGTTAGCTTTATGACTCTGAACATTCATCAGCGGACAAAGATTTGTTTCCCCACAGGGATGGAACTAATCATGTAAATCACCAACATACATTAGCCACAAATAGTACATTAAAGGGATTAAAACAATAAAGAGGGTAAGACATTAAAATAATGTCATTAAAAGATGCTAAATTAAAATATATTACTAGAAAATAACATGCTTTTGACTTTCAAGAGCCCAGCTAGCAGCCCCTAGAGGCCAAAAGACCAACTGAACCAAAGAACCAGGTGACAGTCTAAAGTAACCTGCTGACACCATCATCCTTTCAGAGCCCTGTGCTCCTGCTATTGCGACTAAAAATACCAGAGCAATAATACATCAACCACAGTCATTTTTTAACAATTCATTGGACAAGACATGTAAATCAATAAAAGAAGCTACGAGTGATTTCTTCATTTAATAACTCAAAACACATCAATTGTGCACAATAAATGATGGGAAGGCCTCTGGTGAGGAATGAAACCGAAGCTTACATTACATAACAAAAGCCTGGTTTGCAGCTAACAAAATGATACAGAAAGAATGTGTGTGTGCACGTGTTAGTATGTGTGTGAGCAAAATGTATAGGGTTAAATAAAAAGTGTTTTTTCACAGAGAAAAATGTTGACCTTGCCCACTCCACGAGGATAGGGACACTCCCGAGGTGCAGGGCAACACACAAGACAGCTGATGAAACAACTCATGAAAAACAGGTGTCGAGTGGCAAAGAAAGAAAACAACCAAGTGTGACGGTGGTTTCGTTAACCCCCATGCAATGCAAGGAAACTTCTGAATTACAGACTGTAGAATATGACTACGTAGCTGCGGGCATCAGAGAGGAAACAAAGAGGGCACTGGAGAGAAAGAGAGAGAATTCCCCCAGTGTTAACATCTGCTCCAGAAACCAGGAATGGCTGTAAGCCAGTGTTAAAAAAAGGAAGAGAGGTTGGGAGGGGGAGCTGGAGGGGAGTCAGGAAGCTTATTTGAAAGACTTAAGCTGCATGGTTACGTAAGTGATATGGGATCCTCTGAAACCTCATGTATGAAGACCATTACACTTTCAGTCAAAGTTGGGATGCATTAGTACCCTCGCTAGAAATCCTATCCCTGCCTTATCCATACTGTTAGAGCTGCAGGCTTTTGAATATCATCTTGCACGTACCGCACTTGCACACATGCATAAACCACACACACACGCGCACATGCACACACATCTCTGCACCGACTTTCACAATCCTGGTCCTTTTAGCAAAAGGTTGATCAGACCTATCTCTTAGAGTGGTTAGAGGTGGAAAATATGGAGAAACCTTACAGTAACTCATTGGCTCATGTCATTGCAGACAGTGTGGTGGTATGTGTGTGTCAGTGATGAAACGATTTTGTCCAACTCTTCTACAAAAAGAGCTGACGAGCATACCTCTACTGAGCTATCTACTCCAGGTGTATCCGAGTCATATCACCTTTCCCCCTGTTCACAAAAAATAAAATAATCTACTCGCTACAGCCTTTCTGCCCCGCTCCCCTCACTGTGAAAGTGGAAGCTGTACTGTGTTTCTGTCCATAACACTGTGTCTACTGCATCAGCATCAGATTGGTTTACAGCCAGCCTGGCACGGTGCAGGCTCACAGGGCGGCTGGACTCGTACTCAGTTGCTGAGGACCAATATGCCACCAGTACACACAAGCACAATCTGCGGATGACTCATTTTTATTAATGAGTTTGAGGGAAATCCAATGAGAGGCCAAAGGAATGAAGTAGACTCTGCAGCTTAGTTATACGTCCCTGCAGTCGGTGACTGGCGGAGCAGAGATTTATTGTTTACAACGAGCCCTGCCAGTCACTCCAGCTCTGCCTGGGACTTCTCAGTCAGACACAAGTCTGCAGATTTTGCTCTGCAGTCATTAAAATGCCACATAAAAGGAAAAGCTGAGAGGATGAGAACAGACTGCGGAAATTAGCACGCTTACTGTCCTCGTGGATAATTAGTGAAATAGTGAGTAGTGAAATTTGGCTCACCATACCGCAGTGTGAAAACAAAGACAGAGAGAAGAGAGAGAGAGGGGACGAGACAGAGACGTAGAGAGGGACAGAGACACTGAGAGGTAGAGTACTACACTGCCTTATCAGAGAGGGCAGTCAATAAAGCAGGTATTAAGCAGTCGAGAGGAGCAGGAAAGCATGCAGTGTGTTGTACCGTTTCCCCATGTCGGTATGCACAAGTCATACATGTGTGCCAGGGAGACTGTGTGTACACACAGTAGAAACACACTCATGACTGAGTTTCCATGTGTGCCCCGGTACCCCTGACCACAGCTTAGCATGACAGAGAAAGAAGGGGGGGGGGGCTCTCAACCTTCCTGCCCCCCTCTCCAGCCACCCCTCCCTCCCCACCCTACCCCCATCACTCCACCCCTGACTACCCCACCTGTGAATAGACCCAGTACCTTGCGTTTTTTATCCCGTGAGCGACTCCTTTTTTTGTTCCTCTCCTCCTCCTTCTCTTTGCGCTCCTGCTCTAGCTGGGCTTCTAAATCCTTGTTCTTGCGGAGATGTTTGGCGGCTTGCGCCATGGCGTTGGTAGTGGGGGTGTAGGCGGCGTTGGCGTGTCCAGATCCTACGGCGGTGGTCTGCGGGGCAACAGCGCTGGGACTTTTACCTGGTGCCGGCCAACACTAGCGCTGCCGCTGCTGCTCTGTGTTCCTCAATGGCCCTGCAGAGTCTGCGAGCGTGCTCACCCTCTGCCTCCTCCTCCTCCTCCTCTTCAGCAGTGCAGTCACACACACATCGGCAGTCCTCAGCCGTCTGCTGTGGGATGCTACTGCAGCGCTGCTCTCTCTCCCTCTCCCTCTCTCTCTCTCTCCAATGCTAGCACACTCTCCCTCTCTCAATCGCTCACATACACTTCCCTCCAATTTTTCTGCCGCCTTCCTCTCTGTTCTCCCCCTCTCTCTGTGAAGAAGAAAAAAGGTAAATAAGAGTAAACAGGTTTTCCCTCTTGACTTGTTTTCCTTTTCTACATCTCTCTTCCCTTCACTCCTTTGACATTTTGTGAAACTGCTTCGACCCACCCCACCGTCAACAAAGAATCAAGAGGGATGAACTGACAGTCAGTTAAGTAATAGCCAGAGCAGCTTTGAACTTAAGTCAGCTCTCCTTCCTCTCATTTCATTGATTTTGTTTCCTTTTCCTGTATTTAATTTCTCAGCATCTCATAGTCCTGCTGTGTGTCCATCTGTGGAGGATCGCTAGGCTGCACAGGGAACCCGTCATCAGCCCAGCCAATCACGCAATCACTCGCACGGATAACAGAGGAAATAAAATAATAATCTAAAACATGCATGAGGGGAAAAAAGCTGCTTCTTACTCGTTTACTCTCACTCTCTTTCTGCTCGCTTCTCCCTCTCTACTGTTTAGGCGCTGCAGCAGACATGATTGGTACCCGTGCAAGGATGTTGGTGCAGTGTGCTTGTGTTTATTAGAGTGAGGCTGTGAGCAATAAAAGGCTATTCCATATCACTCCCTGACTGTCTAGGGTAAAGTGTGATACAAGAACATCAAAAGCTTTGCTTTATTGACTTCTGTTTCTGGTTATCTGCATTCCTTTTCTCCTCTTTCCCTGATCCCCCGTTATAGTTTTGTGTACAATAAAAGACATATGTGATATAAATACATGTACTATAGTATAAGTGGCTTCTGTGTATAGTGCTCATGTACACTGTATGTGTGGATATGTGCGCAGTGAGAAAGAGGTGCATAGGGAGAGAGGGGCTGATGGAGCCAGCACCTGTTTACTGGTTTTTCTTCCTCCTTCCTTAATTTTTTTTTTTTTTTTTTTTTTTTTTTTTTTTTTTTTTTTTTCTTCCTCTTCTCCCCCCCAAAAAAAAACCCCAACCCTCTTTTTTTTTCCCACCTCACTATATTTTTTTCTTCTTCTTTCTTCTTTCTCTCCCCCTCCCCCTCCCCCCCCACAAACACACCGCTCATCATATGTACAGCAACACACAAACACACATGTTCCACACGCGAGCACACACATAAACACACACACGCACAGTTAAATGGTGCCACATGTTCCTGTCTCTGTTTTTTCTCTCCTCCACTACTTATTATAGACAATCACATTGGAAAAGTAGGATATTATCACTCTCCATCCTATTGTCTCAATCTGTCATATATTTTCCTATTCTTACAGTAATTATCAGGTCAGAACAGAACAGATCAGTTGAATGACTCATGATATTGAGCCCAACTTAAATGAAAAGTACCCTTGAGAATATTAAAATCAGGGTGTTTCTTGGCTCTGTGTAATATTATTTAATGCCAAAATGATATTAACAAAATTAAGATTGTTATTATCTTTTAGAGCCATTCCTCATATATTTCACTCATTATCTGGTGCTCTCTCTCTCTCTCTCTCTCTCTCTCTCTCTCTCTCTCCTGCCAAAGCATCCCCTGATCTGATAGCAGCTCTCTCTCTATACTGCAGCATACTAATGAATAGGACTGGTGATATTGCCTTCTGTCTGCAATGCTACTACACAAATCACTCGCTCATGTGGCCTAGCTATGACACAAACAAACACAAATACTGACGGGCTGACAGCTCTGTGGCAAGAGATCCATCACATTATTGAACTCCTGGGGAATGTACCTAAATGAATCACTAGCGGGACTGACTGCACTGGTAATAAGGAGGTTTTTGCTTAGCCAACCAAATTGGTCTTGTTATGCTATACTCTTACTCAGCTAATGGAGGGGCAGTTTTACAGTGGATTTTAACACAGCCACAATGCAGGGGCCATTTATAAATAGTAGCTGGATTATCTGAGGCTGAACCTGGAGAAACCCTGAGGAGAAGAGGGCATTCCACTCCCATCACATACTGACAAGCAACATGGTAGCTTAATAACTAGAGAGATGCTTTTACTAAGGGTGTCACCGAAATTAAGTCACAATCTCGAATTTCTAATTAAAAAATGAAATCGTCGACGCTGCCACGCCCCCATGTCATGTCCGGTCGGCTTGCCAATCGGAATAAAACCATAGAAAAAAAACATACATGTGTAGCGTAGCCCATTTCCTGATTGACTACTACACATACAGTAGCAGAAGAAGACCAGCTACACCCAACGGAGCATACACCGATCGCACTCAGCTTGAGCGAAGCACTGCCGGCACGAATGAGGTAAAAAAACAGGAGTGAGACGGTTCATTCTCCCGGTTCAATGACACTACTCGGGTTAATCTACCACTCTTCGGTCAGTTCGTCAACACTAGAGTTGAAGTGCTGCAAGGTAGTCAACCTCTTCTAATTTAGCTACAGCCAGTCAAAAGATAGCTTGGCAACTGCAGATGCAGGAGATCCATCGACAGAACTTGAACCCCCTCCTCTTTCACTGAAGTCGCCGGAATGGAAGTATTTTGGATTTCCAGTGAGTTATGTTGCCACAGTTTGCAAGCTCTGCTATGTGCGTGTACCATATTCTTCCACTGGCAGCACGACTAACATGGCAGTTAATCTGTGTGGTATATGTTCAAAGACACTGTTTGTTGTGAACTTGAATGTCATCTTCTGTGAAGAAGAGTAGTTGCAGTTACACAAGAGAAACTATCTATAAGTTATTGTTACATTATGTTGTTAATAAATGTTTTAAATTGACAATGTAGTGTGGTACATTGCGAACAAAGGTCAGATATTATATTGCATAAAAGTCTAGTCTAAAAATGGCATAGCAACCTGTGCTTTAAATTTTTTTTTTTTTTAAAGTAAAAATCGAGAATCAAATTGAACCGTGACCTTAGAATCGAAAATGTAATCGAATCGAGGATTTGGAGAATCGTGACACCCCTAGCTTTTACAGAACATCCCGTTTCAATGCCTTTTTTGATGCTGTGCTTTTCGGCCGCCTTCAAACCTGACATGAGTTTGCCTTGGATGCAGCGACAAGAGCATATTTTCAAACTGATTGCAACTGCATTACCATGTATCAATTATGTAACTTATGCAAGTTACTGCTCCATACTGACATGTCATGGAAACCAATGGTTGGTAAATCAATCTAACAAATTTAGAATTTAACCTGACAACAGCTACAACAACCAACAACAGCTAACCAAAAGATCAACCAACTAATCAGCCAACAGCCCAGTGCATTTAAATTGTTATACTCTATTTAAAACAGGACAAACAGAAATTAGCCAGCAAGAGAAAAGAAATACTGATCTGAGGTTGTGGGGTTGGTGGGGTTGGTTTCACTGCTTAAAAACAAAACAAAAAACTGTTCATTTTGACACGTTTCACTAATCAAAACAAATGCCATACATGGACCCACTTGATGGAACCCTCACAAATGTATTAGCACTTTTGTGAGTGTGACAATACTACCATTAGAGATCTCACAAATTGCTTGGTGAAACATGCTTTTGATGAAATCACATGATCTTTATCAGCAGATGAAATTTGCCTAGTTGTCATGGAATTTTAGATGTTAAAATGTCCATTTATTCTGAGCACTTTAAGGGCTTCTCATAGCCTGACAAGCCAGACTCACCATTGACAGCGCTCAATCCGAGGGGTGGGATAAACGGTTGTCTTTCAGATTCCCTCTGCACGCAGTAGGATAGCGCTACAACCAACCATAGCAACTCTAGTTGATAGATTAAACTTTTGCCGCATCCGGTCAGGCAAAACTCTGAAGAACAAATCTTCCTTTTTTAATGACTTCAGTGCCATTCTTTGTTCTTTTCTCAAAGAAAAAGTTAACTCAAAGTCTTCCAGAGACGCGGCCAAAGCCGATTTGAAAGGCCACTGATCGCCAGCAGCAGCCATCTTCTTTGTTTTCAAATAGCAGGGAATTCACGCTGAACCGTCGCAACTCTGCCGTCATTATGTTAAGCCAACTCTAGCCACTGAAAAGAAATAAGCAGAGAAATCAGACCAGTTACAAAAGCTGGTCAGTCTGACATCATATTGCTTGAGCTCATTACTATTCATCAGCTTGCCCAGTTGCGCTGGGTAAAGGATGCTGACAGCCAGGCTCTCATTGGCTAGCTGTTAGCCAATCAGATTCAACGAGCTTAGCTTGTTTGAATATTAATGAGAACTGGCAGAAATTGAGCAGAGTCTTCCTGCAGGCTTTCTATACCAAACTAGAATGGCTTGAAACAAGGTAACCAAGGCATTTTTTCCACAAAATATGTTACAGAGTCCATGGTAGAACTTCAGACATCACCACAAAGTAATGAAATACGTGTGGCAGGGCACCTTTAAATGTTGAGGAAAAAGTAATTTGAGCATCTGTAATTTCATGGCAACTGAGCAAACCTCACAGTTTGAGGCCATTTCACAAAAGAGATTTATGATTACAGTTTATATGTAGGTACAAATAGTGACAATGTCATGTTTCACAAACAGCATTGTGGCACTAATATTTCATACACATACTTTTTGCTTAAACATGCTAAACCACGGGAATGGACTTAAACCAATAGAAGCCTATTTTTGTGTTTCAGAGTGCACCCAGTGTATATTGACTGTCCCTGGGGTGGTCCTGCCTGGGACACAAAGGGACAGGTTGTGTGGACCTGGGGGGAGAAAGAAAACACACAGCTACTGCCTGAGTTCTCTTTAGTGTGACGGCCAGCACCCGCCAGCATATTAGCCGCTCCAGTGCTCCTCTAAAAACAGTGGACGGGACACGACAGAGCCCCACACATACACCGTCACACGCTCACATGCATACTCACCACAGTGAAAGGAGACAGAAGAGGCAGCCTATTCAACACATAGAAACATACTGTATGTGACCTCACTGTCAAATACAGACCCTCTGGATTGAAACACAGACAGTTATGTAACTGGTCAAGTGTATACAGCAAAATAATTTGTTAAATTAACTCAGATTTTCACACTGGCCCAGTGTTTATATAGGTCCACACTAGTTGGTGTGTTAAATTTAGTTTCCCAGCACTTAGTCATTAGTCACAACACCTTACAGTGTGTTTTCAACACTACGTAACATATAGAAACAGCAGACGTTGCGACGTAAGAACAGGAATGTCTGTAGTAACAGAACAAATTTGGGTACATTTTATGAACCTAAAAATAGGGTTATCGTCTACCGCCGACATGGCCATTTTCACCAGACAACTGCTGTGCACACCTATAGCTCATGTCGTGGACAAAGCCAGTGAATGAGTACGTACAGTAGTTCCACTAACAGTTGAGTAGGCGGTCCTTCAGTGTGTTCCAGGACACATTCATGTACACACTGACTACGTTTACAAGCTGTCAATTTTCGGGTTATGGTCGGGTTAAGGTCACTATTCGGGTTTCTGAAACATTCGGAATAACCCATTTACATGCGTGAGCAGAGAGAGTTACTCCTGTATACATGGAATTTGTAATCAATTGGCAATATCCCGACGTTAACGGCGACGCACGGTTAGCGTCTGGACATAGCCTACGGACAACCTTAAGACGCAATAACTTTTTGGTCACCTTCTTATAAATCTCACTATCTCTGTACTTTCTGCCGTCAACAAAAGACATTATATTCATGGTTTTCACCACACTAATAAAGAAATTGGTTTCCTCCTCGCTCCAAAAGTGTGGTGCTGTGCTGCGTCTCGCCATGTTTACCTCTACTTCTTATTTACTTCTTGTTTACTTCCGGTATACTGCGCGCAGGTTTTCTGCATTGACATATCTATATTATTATAGTATATAATTATTATTATAACTATGTTTTCTGGCGCATACAAGAAGTTCCTCTCCTCAAAAGACCAAGATTCCTTGCGGATAATAGATCACAGGAAACACACAAATCAATGTTCCTTTTGATGGGGATATGCCGATACGCGTTTACATGACCAAAATTTCGGGTTAGAAAAGGGGTAACCCAGGTAGCATATTCGGGTTTTTAAAAACCGGAATATGAGCATATTCAGGTTTTTGCCTGTGTTTACATGGCCGTGCGCGACCGGGTTATTGCTAATATTCCAGTTTTGAACGGGTTATTGGTTGCATGTAAACGTAGTCAATGACCACCTCCAAATGTGGTCTGAGCGATCGGATCTCAATGCATCCTCAATGCATCCTAGTGTGTTCACACCTTAGGGTTCCTGCACACTGCCTGCGTGGCGTGAGCGTGTCAGTTACGTGGTGTGTCGGTTTTTATTTCGGCTCCCATGTTAACAGGTTAGAGCTTGCACACTGCCTGCGTGACACGCACGCATGCTAGAAATAGGATCAACGCCTATTTTTCATGCGACACGCAAGCGTGTTGGAAGCGTTTATAGAATACAAAAAGATGTTTATATGTCATTTTGACAAGAATACATTTAATAAATGACATTTTGATGTTTGAAAGTCTCTAGGTTTTGACATAAATGCAGCTATAAATGTAATAAAAAAAATATATAATAATATTATAATATATCGATTTTCAAATACGAAATATTCTGTAGCCTATTTTGCCATCAATACTGTGTACAGACAAGGCTAGCAGCAGCAGCACTGCGTCAGACACGTTTCTGGTGTGCAAAGACATAGAAAACGCCACGCAGCCACCACGCAACTGACACGCAAAAGAAACGCCATGCTCACACCACGCAGGCAGTGTGCAGGAGCCCTTAGTCCTTAGAGCAGGCCCCCACATACAGCTCAGCTGATTTTGTCCAGTGGCCACTCGCGGTATAGCAACGAAAAATACCCCTGTAAGTCAAAAAGGATTTTCCCCATAAGCCACCATTGTAAAAGAGACATCTGTAAAACTGCTGCCAGGACACCTCGACTGCAAACATGGGCAATTATGACCCTTTCTATAGTATATTTTTAAGCCATGACTTTTTAATTTTTTAGCAAATTTTCCTCAATGACAACACTGATTTGTACAAGCACACTACCCACGTGCGTGTTCTGTCTCGGGTGAGCCATATCACTCGCATGTGAGTGAATATTGGCGTGCAAATAAGTTTCTATCCATTCATTGTAGCAATGCGCCGTACGGCCATCACGCAAATGTGTCAATTTAGCTGCAGACACAACGAATAATGGTGTGGGCTGTGGCGGTTCTAGTGTTAACTTAAATGTAAATATGACAACAGACCATTCCTTTTGTTTTTATTAGCTCTCTTGCATGACACAGGCTAATTCAGTAATGAATGTGTCTTCAAGCGCTTAAAAACAAAATATGAATTGCATACGAATATGCAAACTGAGAATATTCAATTTCTTTACTTGGAAAAAAAAAAGAAGTGGCAGAGCATCGTTTCTGTGCGCTCCATGGATGCAGCCCATGGATAATCTTAATTAAAATAAGATATTTTATAATAAAGAACATTATAAGATGCAGCCCTTTAGACTAGAAGTCCAGTAGAATTTTCTCAACGTGCAGTCAACAGATTCAAAACGCAGTTTGCTCGTTTACATGGCCCGAGGCATTATGGGAGAAACACTACTGCAAATTAGGGCTGGGACGATACGGCTTTGTCCCGATTTGATTCACGACACATAGATGCCGACTGTAGTTATATATATATATATATATCAGTATTGCGATTTTCTTTGCCTGCTTTAATAAAAAACAAAAGTTGAATAATATACTTCTAGGGACAATATATCATGAGACATTTCTAAAAACTGACTGTTTTCTAAAAAGAATGCACATCACATGTGAGTCAGTCTGACATTTATTTAATTTGGAAAGAAGTACATGACATGTATTTTCTGCTTTCACTCTGTTTTGCTGGAAACGGATTTGATGTAGTCGCTGTCGGCAGTACCGTATCAACAGAAAATATTTAGGTGAATCATTGGTAAAAAATAAATAAATAAAAAGTGGTCCAAAAAAAATCAAGATACATACGATTGTACATACTTTTTTCCCCCACTCCTGCTGCGCTGTCAGTGGTCACATATCACAGAGGTAAATCCAGAAGCTTGGATGTAGCGCATCGGCAATATGGAAAAAATCAAATATCCCGATATTTTTGACCAAATACCTCAATATCGATGCCGCAAGGATATTGTAGTGTTGACTATTGGTGCTTTCACAAAATATTTACACAATGAGATTTTTGATAAATAATCATCAGTAATGTGTATATAACGACTACGTGGGTAAAGGCAAATAATAGAACAGTTACAACAGTCTGGTAAGTTCAGAAAATGAACCAGGAAAACAACAACACTTATGCCATATTACGATATTACGATATCCAAAATCTAAGACGATATCTAGTCTCATATCACGATATATATAATATCGATATATTGCCCAGCTCTACATAGGGGTGGACGATATATATCGTTTACGATAATATTGTCATTGTTGTGTTAACGATGTGCAAATTGACATTATCGAGTATTTAAATTACTTAGAAAAAAACACTTCAAAACACGCATTGGAACCGATAGAAACGCTACACATTCACTCATGTCAACAAAGATGGCGGCGCGCGATTGGCTACTAGCTCTCCTGTCGGTGTATATTTATACAATTACAGCCACACTGAACTAATCAATACAGGACCACGATACAACACAGCCGTTACGAGAGCCTTCCAGGCGGCTCATAACATCCCGGAGGACATAGCCAGATCGGGCGCTCCGTAGGTTGTTGTCGGCAGCTAGCACGCTGAGCTAGCTACCAGCAGGATAAGAAAATAATTCTTATTCATTTGTGCACAATGAATGGAGTACCGACCGCAGGATCGTTGCCCAGCACGGCTCACCTGACCTGGAGCCCTGTTGGTAATATACAGACCATTTTATTTACTATTTACTACTAAAACAGCACACTGCCGTCTACATAGCCCCCGATGCTAATGTTAGCACAAGTTTGGCTCACTGCTAACCATAGTTAACAAACTGCAGCGCGATCACCTGGAGGGGATACAGGGGACTTTAACAAGGCGTCCTTAAAGTCTGTACTCCCCAGCTTTTTCCTACACACTAGACCATGTATACTCGAACATCAAGAAAGCACACAGACCTGCGCCTCTCCCTCACCTGGGCCAGTCAGGTTACATCCAACTACTGATCCCAGCATAAGTCCCAGTCAGAAGGACTATACAGCCAAGTAGAAGGACTATCAGAACCTGGCCTGACACGGCCCTGTCCCAGCTCCAGGACTGCTTCCAATAAGGACATGGTTGTGTGCAATATGTTACAGAACAGAGCCCTTTGTTTATTGTTATGATTTCATCTTGCTTGTATGCTGCACAATTTACATTACAGCAGAGGTGAACAACTGAATGTGTACTCAGAGTTCAATGTTCCTACACTAGTTCAATTAGTATTAGTATAGTATTAGTATTTTGTCTTTGAATTGTTTTTACTTGAATACTTAAATTTTAAAGAAAATAAATAAGAACTGTTTTCATTCAACATTGTGCCCTTTATTATCATCAGTGATTAAGTAAACCGGACTTTTAAAAACACATTTTTAAAGGATATCGTCTAATTATCGTTATCGTCAAAATCTGAAAAAAATATCGATATTATTTTTTGTCCATATCGCCCACCCCTAGCTCTACATAGGAATGAACGGGGCTCCGCCATACACGTTGCATCCAGCTCCTATAATACATCCATGACTTAGAGCTGTCAGCTTGTAATCAGATCACTCAGGACGGATGTTAATACCAGGTGTGAACAGGGCTTACAAATGTTAAATGTAGTGACAGTTAGCACTACAGGTCTTAACCCTGGATTCACCCTTTACACCCCTAGGGTTGGGTACCGTTTGGATTTTTACGATTCCGATGCCAAACCGGTACTTTTAAAACGATTCAGATTCCTAAACAATTCCTAAACAGATTCTTGAAAAACTGAAAAATGACATAAAAGAAAGGCTTTTTATGGAGTTTTTTTTTTTTTTATTGAAAATTATTTAAATTTAACAATATATTAACGTTTTAAAGTACTTAAATATATAATAACTAAACCTAAGTCACCTAACACACAACTACAATAATTTAACAAATAACAGTTACACTATTAACAAGTACCAACAAAATAAATGTTGAGTTGGTATGCCAACCAGCTTCAAACTTTAGCAGTTCTTTTGCAGAAAAATTACCATATTTGCCTTCTCTGGCAAGATACTACACCTCTCCTGACTTATGGCATGTCCTGCACAGGAGAAAACTCTCTCAGACAGTGTCCAAGATGTCTGTACACACACAGGTATGAGCTTGAAAGGGCAGACAATTTGGGGAGGCTGTCCCGCCTCCCCCACCACCAGGCTACAGGGTCTTGTCCTGAACGATAGACTAGCAGAGTAAGTGTAATATGTTTACTACCGATCACGTGCAGTGAATGGTTAATATGCTTTTACGTCCGTTTTGGTGAGTCCAAAGGGAAAATATGCCATTTTAAAAGTAGCCTTCATTTACGGTAGCTAGCTAACGGTAGACTACAGAGAAAGTGGGATATTTTTACGTCCGTTTCAGAGCGTGTACAAAAAGCCGTCTGTCAGCAGTGATTGTAGAGTGCATGTCGGGGGAATAGCGCGGACACGCGCTTCACACCGCGAGTGGGCACGTGCGCCACTCGGCAGAAAAGGAAGAAAGAAAAAAAGAGTCTGCCGCTGTCCGGAGCAACAGAGGGAAAATATTTCAGTCGGAACCGAAATGAGGAACCGAAATTTGCGTACTAATCCGGTCCGAATACTACCGTTTGCGTAGGAAGCGGTACCGTAGTGGAACCGGGTTTCGGTACCCAACCCTATACACCCCTAGTGTAAAAATGTACTAAATATTTTTCCATCTAGCACCAAGAGTTACAAAATTACTTTACATTCCTTATTTTCTCCCTCCAAAATAACTTGTATCATTCTAAGAACTAAAGGGGGTCAATTTGTTTAGTCTCACACAAATTTATTTTGGCTGTCAAAAATATGATTGGCACTGGGCACATTTATTGTACATGAGGTTTTAAAATTAAACACAATTTAGACCAGAAAGAACAAAAGGCACACTGTTAAGGCATCTGAACCACATGCACTTTGTAAATCAAAAGGTTCGTAAATCAGCAGTGTCAGTTTTGATATCATCCTTCTCTTCTCCATCTAATACTTTATTTTGTAGGCATGACAACGTTCACTGAAATGGTCAATCAAAAGCTTATCGACAACAAAGCAGTGTCCACCAAAGGTATCCTAGGTCTTATAGAGAACACTGGTATTTTACCCTCAGTGGAACTGAACCCAGTTAGTTCAGAAACTGTATGCTGGTGACATGTAGCTATCTTGCCAGCATCACACTACTATCCACGTCACTCAGACTAAATGGTTTCAATGGTCCACGTTCAGTGTGTTTTAATGATGATATCTCCTAGGCCTGGCAGGTGGAACACCCAAACATCCTGCTTGTCACATCCCTTAGTTCTGAAACTATAGAAAACTGAAAACAACTGACAAGTGTGTATGTGCCTAAATAAGCTTCAACCTTGAGCTGAGATAGAACCTACAAGTTCTTCATTAACATACCACCCAGGGGCGGCCTCTAGCTCACCCAGTAAGAGCATGATCCCCATGTAGGCTGAGTCCTTGGCAGCTGCCCGGGTTTGAATCCAACCTGCAGCCCTGTGCTGCATGTCGTGCCCTCTCTTTCTCTCCCCCTTTCCTGTCTATCCACTGTCACTATCAAATAAAGGGAAAAGCCCCAAAAAATGATCTTAAAAATAAAAAAATAAAAAACATACAATCTCCTGGCTGCTCTTATGCAAGGTCTGACAAATAAAACACAAAATCATCTTGAACACAAATAAACAGTTGTACACTTTGCCTTAAAAGTGAGAGAGATTTAAGCATAATATGCATGGTCATCTAGCATTGTGGATTAGTGGTTGCTCACTTTTAAGGCCCCTTGTGGACTTTCCAGCCAGTCATTCTTGACTCATTCAACTTACACCCACACCACACAGGTGAAACTCTTGGGACAATAGTCTCATTTCCTGCTCTAATTTAGTCATCCTCATCATCAGAGACAGGCCACATGGACGCACAGGCACGGAGAATATTTCTCAAACCGACACTTCATTAAATCAGTCATGATGACAGGAAAGCTAATAATGCATATTATTGCTTTGCATCAGTCATACTAACATATCAGCCGCAGCAGTAGCTCATGTAGAGATACAGCAGATGCTGCCAGGTTTTACTATGCCGTTCATGTTGAATCCACCTCAATATTTCAAAGTCTCTAGTGTGTTTTATTGGCAGAGGTCCACAGCTTACAGTGAGATACAGTATTCCGCAGGCCAGTGCCATCCTCTGCACCATCAACTGTGGCTTATAGAGTTATTTTAGCAGCAGTGTTAGTCACTATCAGCCAAAATGAGATGATGGGATGAACAAAAACCCTTGCTGTATTTGTGCTACTACAGTATGGATGAACACTGTGGCCCATTTTGTGATTTTAAGTGGATCAAAGGATCATAATACTGCCCGTTTAACCATGTGAAACAGATTATGGTTGGTCGTCACAGAAGATCAATTGGAAAGGCAAGAAACATCCGAGTAGGGAAGACTAAAGGTCAGACAGCACCCTCTATTGATTAATAAGGGGTACTGTAACAAAGAGGGACAGGAACATTCACTGCATGGGTCTACAGCCAAACATGAAGGGTCTTGGTACTAACCTGCTGTTGAAATATGTTCATTTAGGAGTCTCTAATCAACCAACATAACAGAACAATTTACCTGTTACAATAACCGACATCAGTGGTGTCTTACAGGAAAAAATGTACAGGACTAACAGGACAAAGACAACAAGTGTGGTAGGATTAGGACTAATCCATAATAGTGATTACACCATGGATCACAGTGCCCCCCGTAGGCTCATCTTGCAGTACTTTGAGTGAGCGTACACGCACAGCAGAACTCAACACTGCACTGCAGCACATAGCCAACTCAGAGCAACACCACAGGACTGCACAGCTCAGTGCTGCTCCGAGAACACACCGTTCAGATAGAATCACGTGTCCTAATGAACAGGATAAAACCTAGTGCATGTGAACATGACCACTGAAATTTGTATTTAATTAGTGCCGATGATGGACAGTACGAACAGAAACAACAGTTTTCATAAGCAATTTATCATGCAAGCAGGTCCACATCTTTACAGGTGGTGAGAATTATAACAAGCATCTATTAAGAGTGTAATGCAATCCAACACCACAAACTGCAGACTAAGAAATGACCATTAAGTTAAATCAATACATCTCATCTCAATTCCCCCCCACCCCCCTCGACTGGCACTGCACCAGCAGAGAGAGCACTGATTGGTAAAGCCATATGGCAGGTAACACACCAAGGACAGGCTTCATGTCCACACTGTGGCGTGGCTCAGGCAGCCTGCCACCTCATCTAAAGGGCTCATCTGATTTGGCTCTGTATTCAAGGGAACCATGTAGACCAGAGTTCAGTGTAAATATGCCACGAGAGTCACTGACACTGCACCATCACCAGCTCGGGGGTGTGAGCAGCAGTTCAGAGTAGTCCCAAAGCCGCAGAGTCAGCAGTGAATATCACTGCCACACCAACTGGGAATGGCAATGGCCTTCGGCACATTGACAATCACCGCTGTTGTGTACAGCGGATCTTTCAAAGCACAGCACAGCAGTGTGTAGGCAAAGCAATACTTTGTTCTCAATTGGCCGTTTAAAAAGGAGGCCTGTCTAGTGATTGTAACAATTACATAAGGGAGAGATGCGATGAGTCTGCAGCATTTCTTGATCAGAGTTACAAAAATAGCTCAGGTTGAAATCCCTTGCAACCATTTAGGGGAGTCTCTGACCACAAATAACAGAAGCTGCCATCTGTGAAGAGTGAAGTACAAGAGCTGCAGGTTTAGCAGTGCAGGCACTGAAAACACAATTTGTGTAGATGGGATAACATTGGTACTACTTTAGCTCTCATGATGTCCTCTGAAACAAACTACATTAAGTGATTAAAGATCTCTGGAGAGCAGCTCTACAGAGAGAAAATGCCCAAAATACTAACTGGAGCAGTTTTTCCACATAGTGCCTGACCAATGAATATCAGAGGATAAAAGTTGAAGAGGACGCTGTGTGTGATGCCCCAAAACATGAAGCTGCAGCAGTTGAGGGACAGACCGTATATCCTGTTTACTTCTGCCATCTAGTGGTGTCATAGTGCAATTGACTTCTAAATACAACAAAGCTGTGATCAATTGATAACTGAGGTGCTGAGTGTTGTCTGAACCTCTCTGAGTGATCGACTGATGGGTAGAAATAGTTGTTATGGCACAACTGTCTGTTTATATCTTCTTTTGTCTTGTTGGATGTCTACGACCGTATATCCTTAGAAAAACCCTAATGCAGTGACTTATTGATTTCATGGTAAGAAAAACAATTTTTGATGGCATTTTTAAATCTTTATTTCTTCCAGTTAATCATTTAACAAAAACTATAATGTATAGCCAATAATGTAGACAAGCAGTGTTTTTTGTTGTTGTTGTGAGG
This sequence comes from Perca fluviatilis, assembly GCF_010015445.1. Classification (NCBI taxonomy): domain Eukaryota; kingdom Metazoa; phylum Chordata; class Actinopteri; order Perciformes; family Percidae; genus Perca; species Perca fluviatilis. Next base: position 19,661,665 of record NC_053117.1, read on the forward strand.
ATAGAGGAATGTTATGAGGAGGGGAAAAGATTTATGACCTGGATGCTTGGCTGGCACACAGGGAGAGACGACGTGGACATGACGGTTGTCTGATCAGGGAACAGGATCACTGGAGACATCAGATGGACAGCTTTATGTGCGCTGGATGGCCTTTTGGTGCTATATCACTATCAATCTAATACATTCAATGGACCGTTTGCAAACAATAGACAGCTTTTGCTCCCTTAAATAAAACATACTGGTGAAAGTTTTAATCTGTTTACTGGCAATATATAAAGTATAAATAAAAGTATAATTGCATTACATTTAAAGTTTAGTTGTACATTATCATTATCAAAATTTGTGTTGCCCGTTCACAAACTTGTCCTTTTTCATGAATATTTACCGCCACCATCAATTCCAAGTATTCCTTTTGGCTTGAAATTTTACATTTGCATTCGCATGAACTGGGGTAGACGCTCCATATTCATGCGCCAACCTGAAATAAGTTAGCCGGTAAGGGACATACAGGACATTCTGCTCCGCCTTTCGTGTTTTCGCTGTCACATGATAAACTCACAGGTGCTGCTAATGCTGCTAATGGGTATCGTAGCTTCCCCGCCCCGGCAAGTTTGAAATAGGAAAATGGAGGACAACACGTATTCAAAATCCAAATTTCAGGAACAGGAGTCTTCTTCTTCTTCACCCAGAAAAAGAAAAAGAATATTGAAAAGAGCAAGAGACCGGCTTTTTGAAGCGTGAAGGCTACCGTAGCTGTAATACCTACTTTGAACTGCGTGGTGCGAGCATTGACATATATATAATGGACCAACAGAGCCTGTTGCTCTGGACGGAGACCAGTGAAGGCTATTAGAAGCACTTTTCCGGTGATGGCCAGCTTTACTGCGCAGCCTCCAACTGAGAGAGACAGCGTAAATGTGACGTGAGCAACCTGTCTGAAAGTTGTAAGTCTTCTGGTAGCTGTGCCAAGAGAAATCTCAATCATTCCCAATCTTACAGAGACAGAGAGTGTAGGGATATGTAAGGAGATAACATAAGCACAGGCTAATTATTGCTAACTAACATGCTAGTTAACATTAGTAATTAAACCTAAACAGCTAACGTAAGTCGAAACTGCCTGCGAGCTTCTCCTGTACTATATGGTAATTCCTCTACTGTGCGACAGTAAGTCACTTGGTTATGACACAATCGTTAGCTTATTTTTACAAAAACGTCTGCTACGGAGCCATAACGTGAGATACAAGGTAATGGAGCCTTTTATACGTTGCGGTGTTTCTTTAGAACTAAACAATGGACACATCGAGTCTTTAAACGCTTCGGATGTAGTTATTCTCAGTCAAGGGATGACGTAAAAATTTTTTTATTTTAAAAAATTTAATGCAAAAAAATAGCGTTAGCAAAGAATTAAAAAAGCCAGGAGGTTATGGGCAGTTTAAAACTTGGGCGGAGAGTTGATTAAAATATTAATCTAGATGAAATTGGATATTTAAATTAAGTTTTGCTGTAGTTACTTGCCTTGCTTTTAGTTCATGCTAGTATGGTGTGAAAATCAACTTGCACACACTTGACACCAGCTTGAAATAGATAACTTGCATTTAAAAAATCCAAACTTTCAAAAGTTGGATATAGGGCTTTACAGAAATCACTTAAATGCAGCAACCAGGGGCACGTTTTGAAATCGTCAACTGCATTGCTACATAACAACAATGTAATAAAACAAATATGACGAAATGCTCAGTTTCATGTCCCTGCAATTAGATTTTTGTAAAGCGATTGCTCCCTGGAAATAAAATACTAAGTGAACATATGTAACCTTTTAATGTTTCTGAAACTCATCTAATGATCATAAATTACCTGTAACAGTAAATGAGACCAGTGAAAAGAACGCTATTTTTATTCATCCCTTTGCCCGGTCCAATTTTCCCCACAAAGCCTACAATAGCCTACATTAAATTACGTCCCCCTTCCATTTAGTGCCCCGTTTTATTTCTTTTCAGTCTGTTTGTGTTGGCCAACTATGTTCTTTTCCCTTGTCCCCCTGTACTTGTGTAAAGTGTCCCTGGGTTTCATGAAATGCGCTATATTAATCTAAGTTATCATTACGTTGGTTGCTACAACAATCTGTTAATGCTTTGGCCTGGGACACAGTGACAGTGATATCCGGTTTAGCTCACGATCCAGGCTAAGTGTCCGTATTCAACACTTGAAATGCAACGATGCATCTGTAACATATTCGCTTATTGTAAATGAATGATTTTCTGTCTGAGCAAAACATTCATCACAACTATATGACTTCCCTTTAACACTAACTCAGGCAATACAGCACTGTAAAGAAAAGACCTTTACGACAGCAGCAGGGTCCATACGCATTTTAACCAATACTTTTTGGCAAATTTCCATGACTATGTGTTCCTGAAAATGTCAGTCGACATTATACAATAAGAATACAAATCTGTGTTAAAGTTTACCCTCAGAGGTTTAACTATAACATGAATGACAATTTATGTGGTTCATAGTGGGATTCTTAATATCGCTCCCCGAATAGAATGTTGAGGTTAAGACGACGTGAAAATACATTTATTAATTACATATTATTATGCTGCGTTAAAAAATAATTCCATGACTTTTCCAAAACTTTTTATGTTTCCAAAATCTTTCAAGGCCTGGAATTTGCATTTTTCAAATTCCATAACTTTTCCAGTTTTTTTCAAAACGTATGAACCCTGCAGCAGGTGTGGTAAAAAAAAAAACAGAATCAACCCAAACTGAAAGTTACAAATAGCCACTTTAAAAGGTCCCATGGCATGAAAATTTCACTTTGAGGTTTTTTAACATTAATATGAGTTCCCCCAGCCTGCCTATGGTCCCCCAGTGGCTAGAAATGGCGATAGGTGTAAACCGAGCCCTGGGTATCCTGCTCTGCCTTTGAGAAAATGAAAGCTCAGATGGGCCGATCTGGAATCTTCTCCTTATGAGGTCATAAGGAGCAAGGTTACCTCCCCTTTCTCTGCTTTGCCCACCCACAGAATTTGACCCACCCATGAGAGAGAGACATCATGGCTTTGAAACGAGCAAAGTGGCAGTTGGTCAAGGCCACACCCCCGCCCTCTCCACCTTGCCCCCTCTCTCCTCCTCAATAGCTACAGACATAGAAATGGCACATACTAAGGAAAGCTCATTGTGGGACTGGCTCTAGTGGCTGTAATTCTGCACCAAGGCTGAATTTCCGGGAGAAAAAGATTTCAGAGACAGTATTAGGGGACCACTAAGGCCCTTATAAAAGCATCCAAAAAGCAGCATGTCATAGGACCTTTAAAATAAAAACGTAATGCGAAATGGTCAGCAATAATGTGAAGTTTTATTTATAAAATGCTAAATCATGATGTCATCTTGAATATATTTCTTGAACCGTTTCTTTTTTCTCCTAGCCTTTTGAATTAATAAAAAGCATATAATATAAAAATATATCCAGCACATCAATATAGCAGCAAACATATTTTTTAAGTAAAAATTTAGTGGAGTAATGGCGTCCTGTGCAGAAAAACCAAGGGCTGTGACAAAGCATCGGTATTTGACAAGTCGGGGAACGGCGGTCTACGAGACCCGTGTGGAGGCAATCCCAGCCCACTTTTTCAGTATTTCGAGTACAGCCCCCTTTAACTGACCAGGCCTGTGTGCATGTAGGTGTAGAGTTGACCTCAATGAAGAAAGTATAGGTAAGACTGACAAGTGAAAAGGGCAAAGAGGGAGAATTAAGAGAAGAAAGGAAATGGAACAGGAAGTGCAGGGAAGGAGAAGGCAGGAGACTGATGTCAGTCTCCCTGAGTTCCATGCCCTTCCCCTCGCTCCTCCCTCCTCTCATTCCGCATCTCCTCTCATGTCCCTTTTCCTCTGTGTATTTTTCTTCCCATGATTCCTTACACTTGGCTTCCTCTGACCCTCTCTGATTCCTCTCAGCTTGATTCATCTTTTCCTCACAGGTGGCTAACCAACATTACGAAACACGTCCCTGTGTGGTCAGAGCCTCTGGATACTTGTCAGTATTAATCTGTCACTGTACGAAATTTGTTAATATCAATTCAGTTTAGTTACATTAAAAGTAAAACACAAGGACATCTGGCAATATTGTTTCAAACCCTGTAAATCTCAGAATACAAGAATACCCTCTGTGGACCGTTAACAGTAATTACTGGTTTTCTTCTTTACAAGGTAAAACCAGAGCCAAAACAGACAGTGACTCCCCTCCTGACACCCAGCGAGTCCTCGCTTTGTCCCAATCTGTTCCTTTAGATGTACAGCCCGCCTCCCTCCACCTGTCTCCTATTCTTCCTTTCTAATCAGGCGTCACTGCCAATCAGTTTGATCGCCATGACAACATTTCGCATGACGCCCCCTCCAAACACCGCCACCACCCCTATAAACAAAAACAAAACAAAAAAAAGAAGCTGAATTCCGACAGCTCAGGATTGATGAGGGTGAGTCCTGTCAAAGGCCAGAGATTAGATTAGGACTGACACACACACACACATACACACACACACACACACACACACCACGAACTACAGCTCAGAGGCAGCAGGTGCTTTTGGTTAAACCTTAATTACATGATCTCTGATTTCTCTAATTGATATGGTAATGACTATGTAATTAATGCAAAAGCAGAAATACCAGCAGCTCTCCTAATGAATGGATTTATTTGATTAGATATCCTCCTGCATATTTATGCATGCTGGTATACAGAGGACGGTGAGACATAAAACGGTTGTTTGTGGTTGTTGTCACAGTGTTGCTACCACTTGCATGCTGGATGTGACAGAATTTGACACACAAATACACATATGAACACAAATGAAGCTGCCTGCAACAAAATCATGCTGAAAAAAATACTGTAACTAAAAGATTCAGTATGTTTGCTGCCTCTTATAGTGAAAATGATTCTAGGGAAGAACACTAGAGATTAGGGGAAAGGGAAGAACTTGCTCTTTCACAAGTAGGTGGCGCTATGTGGCTGCCTCAGACACACAGGAGCCACAGCTTGCATGACTAGAGATGATCATGAAGAGCGCTGATGCACCAACTGAAATTGTAAAATCACTAAAGAAAAGTTGCCATTATAAGCCTGAAGATATATTTTGGTTTTAAGACAGCTCACATCGGTTTAAAGCAGAATTAAAAAGTTGAAGCCCCTCTATATATATATACACACACACACACACACACACACACACACCCTTCTGGGGATGAGAAATCATTTTCCCTGCTTGCACCAAAACGTCCTCTAATATGTGTCTCCATATGTCTTTTCGTCTTCTCTTGTGAGGTATCTAGCGGGAAGCATTTAAGAGGAAGTCAAGTGAAAGCACATGTGGGCCCTGACCAGGAGCAGAGACCTCAGGCCTTCTCCATCTTTCACTTAGCCATAACCACACCACTCAGACACTGCTTTGACAGCTGATCTGGACACTGCTGTCTGTACCTGTCTCTCTAATTAAGTCTATAGGTTTGCAAAAGAGAGAAAAGAAATCCAATAACCTATAAGACTGACAGTTACCACACAAACTGATGTTCTGTAACGGTTTCAGAAAGTGCTATGGTTAGACAAAAGAATTCAAAGCAGCGGTTTGTGTTTTTTTTTTACCATGAGGATGTTTTCGATGGGGCTTTTACTAAAAGGTCAACAGGCCTACACCACCTACATCCCATAACAAGGGCGCAGTAACTTACTTGGGTAAGCATTAAAAGACATCAGGTTTCTCCACTTTGAGGAGGAAATAAGGTCTTCCCAGCTGTCCAGACTACTCTAAAAAATAAGTTGCGGAGTCAAAACATTTTTGTCACTGAGCAGTTGAAAATCTGCCAGAAGTCATTTTTCAGACTTAAATGATTGCTTCAAGAATTTCCATTTAAAAGGGATAGTATAAGCAGCTGAACTGGCAACAAGGCTAATGTCATGTGTCACTTGTTTAAAAGCGTGGTGGAATATGAGTTTTATCTTATAAACTAGCAAGTCGATGTTCCAAAAACATGACACGACTGGCGTGTTTGCTGTTTACTCTGGGCCTAGTAGCCTACTTCACGGCCAAAAGGGGCACAAGATATGAAAACATCAATCAAAACGACTATAAAACACAAAATAAAACTTTCCACAAGCTTGGGTTTGGATTTGCTGCTAATATCATTTGGTGAATCCCACATTTCACGACGCGCTGGCTACAGAGACAGACAGGAGAGGAGCTAATACCATTAATGAATGGTGGCGCGCTAGCTAGTTGGTTAACTAACTTACCTCTGAATAATGTGTTTCTTAGGGGGCCACTCGGGCCACGGTTGATGGATGGCCTTACAGAAGCCGGGTCAATTAGCCAGACTGGGTTTCCCTCCACGTCGGCTGCAGAAAGCACCGGGAGAGCTCCCACCTCTGTCACGCGGCCTGGCTGTAATTAATCACCAGTGTGGGGCCTTCTCACCTCACACCGGCGCGCGCGCGCGAAAACAGCCAATACGTGCGTTTGGCCCAAATTACATCCCCACTCCTGTAATCTGGCTAATTGTCAATATTATACCCAGAGGAGGAGAAAGATCGTGACATAAAAAGTCTTCCCTACCAACAAATTGGCTAAAAATGCAGAGAAATAAATAAAAAGTGAAACTAGAGACAGGTAAATACATACAATTCTAGTAGGCTACATAGTATAGTGAGTATAGTATAGTATAGTAGAGTATAGTAGAGTATAGTATAGGACCATACATTAACAGTTGGGTGTCACAGGCTTTATTTGAGTATATTTGCACACAGCTGTCAATGGTTTATTATGCATACAGGAGTAAAACCAGATATGTTAAATTATGATCAGAAATATGCAACATACATCATTTCTATTTTCTATCTGTGTCTACAACTATCTATATTCATTTAGGCTATGTAAAATCAGCATGAAATGAGTGATGGCCCTTTTATCTAACTAAATGATTAATAAAATATATATTTAACATTAGAAAAGTTGTTAGGTTTGATAAAGATGCAAGGTCAAAAACAGATGGAACATAGTGACTTTAATAATGTGATTTATCTCTAAAAGCATCATTCTGGTTACACGTCTCACCCCATGCAGTTGTTAATGTGCAGTTCAGTCTCTCCCTTACACACAAAACAGACACACAGGTACACAGAGCACAGATTGAGAGGCAGGGACAGAGACGTACTCCTGTGGTCTCTGGACAAAAGCAGCAGCCTGACAGATGAGGTTTGTGTTTTGGGGGTGGAGCTATGTGTTGCTGCTGTGTGTGTGTGTGTGTGTGTGTGTGTGTGTGTGTGTGTGTGTGTGTGTGTGTGTGTGTGTGTGTGTGTGTGTGTGTGTGTGTGTGTGTGTGTGTTTGTGTGTGTGTGTGCGTGCATGCATGCACTTATGCATATGTGCATGAATGCATGTCTGAGCGTTTGTGTGCATCTATGTGTAGGTGCCTGTGTGTGTTTATATGTGTGTATATGTGTGTATTTTATTGGGGGGGGGGGGGGGTCTCATGAGGCAGCCCTGTGTCTGTCCCATCTGCCACCCCACTCTACTGACACCCAAGGGAATGGCAGAAAAGGTGGGGGGGGGGGGTCATTTTGGAAAAAGGAATCGGGGTCCAGTGGTCTAATGGGCAACAATACAGGTTTCACTGACGGGCCAAAGGCAAAGGACACCGGCTAGGTGCGTGGAAGCCAATCTAGAAATCTATTTGACAAAACAGTGGGCCACCACCGAGCTTGACAAGCTCTGTCTCAGTCTGCCTAATAAGGCACGCACACCCTTGAATGAGAAAGGGGTGCACTATATTTTACGCACACACAGAGACATTACATACACCTGGGGCTAATGTCAGTATAATGCATGGCCATGCTGCGGCCGGAGGGCTAATTGGGTATATAAACACAAACACATCCCTTGAGAGGCAAGAGGGGAAGGGTGAATTTTGTGCTATATGCTCCCTGTATTGTTACTGCAACTTAAAAATGGAAGCTCATAAGTACATAAACAGTATTGATAATGAAAGATGACATGGTGTTTGCTCTCATATGCCCAGCAGCTAGATGCTCCTTTGAAGCTGTGCACACAGTGTGATGTGGAACCACTTAGTGGCAGGTGGCATCTCATCCTGTCTTTATCCAAACTGGGATCAGAAGACGATAAATGGCGCCGCCGCAGCCTCAGCAAAAGCAACAACAACAAAACAGTCATGTGGAAGAGAAGCATGGCATATGGCTCTTGCACCACTGGGCAGAAAGCGCATTCAGCAAGATGAATGCCGAGGTGCTGGGAACAATGCTGACTTTAACTTGTCAAATTAACAGCATATCAAAAGAGAGAGAGAGAGAGAGAGAGAGAGAGTAGGAATATAAGGAGTAGGAAGTGGCAGCAGCCTGAGCTTTTTTGACACATGCCACTTGATGGTGACAAAGACAGCTCGGAGACAAACAATGACTTGATGTTGGGGTCAGATCACAGACAATGTCAGCAGCTGTTTGATGTCCACATGTCTCTCCCTGTCTCTGAGCTGAGTTGTTGATACACTGTTTGTCCATACTTGTCTCATACAAACACAAACAGACAGACGTGCATCCACTAGGTGCTGCCCTGCTCCCTCGCTGCTTTGAGCGCTATGTTAATGAAACAGTTGCCGTCTCCTGGCATAACAGTAATTACCCGATCAAAATAGAGTGAGTAATTAACTGCCCTTCTTTAGCAGTGCTAATTACATTAGCAGAGAAGGGTCATTTCATTGGAGCAAAAGAGAGGAGAGAAAGAAAGACGGGATAAAGCAGTACCAAACAAAGACCGAAAAACTAGGCAGTGGTGAGGCACATGTCGAGGCATGTGTGTGTGTGTGTGTGTGTTTTAAGAGAGAGAGAGAAAGAAATAGAGAGGAGGAGGCCACGTTGGAGGGAGACTCATGTGGTTCTCACTCAGGCCCCCAGAGGCTTGGTCCTCAGAGAAAAGCAGGCTTATTGAAGAGGAGAGAGATGGGGAGGGGGTGTTGTTGTTTATCTTGACATGCTCTACTCAGTCTTTAACGCTCGCATCACAATTAAGATGCTGCGGCTCATCAGCTATGTATACAAAACAGTGTAGCAAGCTGCACGAGCACACAGGTGATGGGCACAGTCAAAAATAGATCCAGCCCAACCCTGAGATGTGGAGTCTTGTAGAACCAGGAAATGTTCAGATAATACAGTGTGTGTGTGTGTGTGTGTGTGTGTGTGTGTGTGTGTGTGTGTGTGTGTGTGTGTGTGTGTGTGTGTGTGTTTGTAAAATAATTAATGTGTAATTCTGTGTTCCATGTAAGAACTAAAATAACTTAAACCAACATCAGTGACTTTTTTCATATTTGTTTTATTTGGAGCACAAAATATAATTACACCTTGAGACTTGAGATATACAAATCACATTTGCACCATTTTTTGTACCGTTTCAAAGAAAGGTGGCTTCAAAAAACATAATAATAAATTGCTAATACTTTTTTTAAATAAATAAAATTAACCAAACTCTAAAAACACATTTGCAAATGTCATCTATTCTGTGTTCTTAGTTTTCACATCCTGAGAATGAAGTTTGTGTTGTGATGACAGAAATCAATGAGTGAGAACAGCATGATATGGGTTAATGAACACCTAATATGCCCCGTTCTTCAATTGAGCAGTTTGTGCTTTCATTTACTGTACTGCATAGTGACTGGAGACCTGTACTGGGTTGAGAGGTTTAAAATTAAACTGTAAAATCTATAAGCTATAGTCATATAAATTTGCAATGTTGAGTGAAATAATATCAGGGCATTGGTGTGACAAAGCATGCATTATAAGTGAAATTAAAAAGGATAAGGCTAACTAATATTTTTCCTTTACACAAGGACAATAACCTCCTTCAGATGTGAGCACAATATTAAGATTTTGTTATGCAAGAACCTGAAAACTGGGGATGTTTTGTTCCAAAAAAGTGTGTTATTGTTATGTTCTCCGCCATATTTCCCTATGATCATTCAGCAAATTAATTAGCAATTGTTGAGATAACTTTATTTCAGTAACAGTTGGAAAAGGACCAATTTATAAAAACACGTTTATATTATTCCCTAAACTACCTATAATAAGTTAAATTGCTTGTTCTTAAATAAATCAATATATGAATTCCTTTAGTAATAACCCTTGAGACAAAGAGTTCTCCCTTGTAAAACCGCAGAGATCAGAACAAAAAATAAAGGGTCTATTTTTCTGGAATGTAAATTGTCTTCAAAAAGTCTACTACAAAAAAACTTCTTGCTAACTCACAGACAGTGTACACACATGCCATTTAAGTCCATACACAGACAAATAGCACCCTGCTTCTTAGAGGTTCTTAGAGTCCGTCAGTGCTCTCGCAACGTGTCCCGTACGTCTCTGGCCAAGGTTTGGGAAGGTTGTTGGAAGAATCACATACTGCATGTGATAGCAGGCCAGAGGTAAATACAGATGCTTTTGAAGCTTCAGTTCTCCTTTTGTTTCCTTTCAAAATGCAGACGCTTCATCACACACACACACACACACACACACACACACACACACACACACACACACACACACACACACACACACACACACACAGAGTAGATGGCTGGTCTTTGGACATTTTCGTACCCCGTCCTGTTCATCCACCTGGATGAAAAAGGGACTAAGAAATGGCAGGTGTGGGGGGCTCAGGAGGGAAAGTTATACATGGTCGCTAGTGATCAATTTTCCATTCTCCCTTCCCTCTTAATGCCAAAAGAGAGGCTAAGTGAAGCAGTGGTCTGGGGTAGATTGGAGTGGGTGCTTTGCTACATCGGGGGAACAACCAGGCCCGTCATCGCTGGAGAGAAAAAAATATACAAAATCTATGATTCTAATCAATCAGGTCTTGCATTATTGTACATCCAGCAACTTCTTTTCCGTCTTGTTCAAAGCTTTCGAGCGGTTAGTACAAGAGGTTAGACTGCATTCGTGAGTTCAGACAGGGGGGTCAGATAGTGAGTTGGATGGCTACCTCTGAAGCTGTTTCCCCCTGAGGCCGGGCAGGCAGGGGAGGGAGAGCCCTGGGGCCTGAGGACGGGAGCAAAAGCACTCTTCTGTTTAGCAGCAGACGGGAAGGAGGAGAAAGGCAAGAGAGACGATGAAGAGCTGGAGCTTCCTGGTATAGTAGGGCTGGAGGGCATTACTGTGGGAGAGAGAGAGCAACAATCAGTCTCAAGTCTGAATATCACAGCGGACTCAGAAATGTGTGGTTAATTATCACAGAAAAGTATAGATCATTATAAGGTCTTACTATAGGGAGAGCCTGTGGGGGAGGCACTGCTGAAACCAGGAGAACCAGGTACTCCTAGACTGGTCATGGGAACTGTCCCATAGCCTCCAGTCATGCCTCCGCTGCCCCCGTAGCCTGACTGCTGAGGAGTGGAGGCTGATGGGTAACCCCTTGGAGACAAGCTGCTGGAATTTCGAATGTAACCTGGAAGAAAAATGAAAAGGTTGGGTCTGTTCTGAGCTTCATTAGTGGAAAAAGAGCTAAGTAGTGAATGGTTTATGTCCCATTCTACTCACCTTGGCTGCTCTGTCCATGTTCCCCGATGCTGACGCCTAACTGAGAAGGATAGGAGCCCAGGCCCATGACACTGCCGTGGGCTGGTGAGCTGGGCAGCGCCTGCAGCTGACTGTGAGGACGGGGGACACTGTAGAGCGCCTCGGCGATGTCGGCCGCACGTTTCAGCAGCATGTCCTACAGGAGATACAATGACACAGAGTTTAGCAATGGCTCGCATTGTCACAGATACAGAGAGAGGCCAGGTGATGCACTTTTTAAGCTGTCAAGATGTTACCTGTGCAACCCCACGTGTCTATAACCTGACAGGAAACAGGTGAGCATTAAAAAATCCCTAAAGCTGCGTTTGTCTGAGCTATGTCCAATTAGTCCACTGTTTAGCCACTTTTTGGCAGCTGAGTCAAATCTCAGATGTTGAAGCTTCCTGACACACAAACACTGAGAAACTGAAGCAAAAACATCTGCTCAGAACTGTAATACCATGCTGACAAAAATTACCTCTCTCAAGCAGGTTTTCAATCCCTGCAAGTTAATTACTGAAATGTATGAAAAAACAGTGGCTGCCTCTGGAAGTTTAATAAATAATGGTATGCTTTGGAAAATGGTCAGCAGTAGATTGTGTAAAGTATACACAATTCATATTTAATGGGCTAAAATCACAGGTGTAGTCTTTATATATATATACACACCAATACGCCATTTTAAAATATTTGGGGATATTGCATTAAAGCTGTTGCTGTTCACCTGATTACTGTGTGGATTTCCGTACAGGGCCTCCACAAGATCTGCTGCTCTCTTCAGGAGAATCTCCTGCAAAAAAACAGATTTTATTACATTAATATCTTGATCAGAGTGTAGCATGCAAAGGGATTCTAATGACCTTTGAAGAAATCTCTCTAATGTATGACATTCCAAGGAAACTATTTTATATCTCCAAGTGAGGAACTGTATTTCTTCTATGCAAAACAAATCAGTCGGGATTCCTGCACTCTCATCCTTAGAAGAAATTATAATAAACAATTGCAATGCGAGAGGGGTTTGATTTCATCAATTTATAACTGGCTTGCATCTGGCTCTAAAGAAACGTTGATAGCTAGACTTGAGATATGGAGGACTTAAAAAAGGGACATTTCAGAAAACGATAGAAAGAAAACAGCAAACTCTAATTTAAAGCTACTCCAATATAATTGGCTGATGCAGACATACACAACTCCTGTTAAATTCAATAAATACAACAGTAATATACCTGGACTTTGAGGTTGAAAATTGTAATTGCAATAAAAATTAATAAAAAACACTGTCAAAAAAACAAAGAGTGAACCATGCACAGTTCCATGAAACATCAACATGATTATGATTACGTCTCAAACCTTGGCTAGTTTCTCTGGGTCACCAGGATGTCGAGGAATGACCTTTTGAAGACGTTGGAAACCGTAGTCTATAGTTGGCTCATTTAGGGCTGAAAAGAGAAACATATAAGAGTAAGAATAAAAAAGAAACATATATTGCAAATCAAATCTTGTGTAAAGTTTATTTAAATGTCATGCTTAAAGACTGTTAAATACCTGTGTGCCATTGTAAAGTCTAAACAAAGCACACAATGTGTTGTCTAAATACCTGTGTAGATGAAGCGTCCAGGCGCTCCCTTGCAAAATTGTTTGGATTTATAAGACAGTGTGACCTCCACGACCCCGGGGATGTGTCGAGGAGGTGTCTGGACACGGATAGCGTGCGGCGTGATTAGCTGAGGGAACAAAGGACGGCAATTGTGTCACAAAACAGCAACAAATTATTCCCCCCCTGTACCTGGTAAATATTTAGGCTAACAGAATACTGCGGAAAGATTAATTTGTGTAGACTGCCCATAAATCATCTAAATAATGAGACAAGCCATATGCTATATATATCATTTCAAAATACGCTTCAGACTTTACCATCATTAGTGAGATGTTTTGGAGACAATTCCTACCTCACTCCACACGAGCATGCTGCCAAACACCACCTGCAGCCCGTCAAAGAAGTTCTCCCCGATGACGATGACCATCGCCCCGCCGGTGGTCCAGCCCTCACTGGGGCTGATGGCTTTGATACACGGGGTGGCTGTACCGGAGAGCAAAGCAAGAGTTACTCCGAGGGTTTCATTGCCGGATGTACACCAATTTAGTTTGTTCAGGCTACGTCTAAAAAGCTCATTTAATGGCAAACGTTATTTTGTGACTACTTAATTCTATCTATGTAGCTTTTAACCGTGAACACCACCACAAACTGCATGAAGACCAGGGTGTTTTAGATCCATGTCAAATATAGGTCAAAAATCACATGACCTGCAATCCTATAGAGCAGTAATTAAAGTTCCAGTGAAATACATTGTAAGAGTACAACAGTATAACGGTGTAAAAATTGAAATCTTACTGAAGTATAAAAATGGAAGTATCACTAACATGCAGGAAATGGACCCTGTGAAAGTATGTTATTATGGGATTATAAATATTGATACAAAAATGTTTAAGGGGTATTTTAAGGTTGAGGCTGGCTGCTGTGAAGATATTTTCAACTACAGTCCATCATATGTTTTATATGTAAAATATGAGTCAACAAAGTAACTGGTTACTATGGCTGTCAGATAAATGTAGTGTAGTAAACTAGAAAATTAAGTATAAAATAGCATAAGTTTGTGAGTACAATATTTATATATTCACTTTGTTACAGAACTTTGCACAACAGGCAAATGTAATGTGTTTTTAAAAAATCCTTTATTCCAAATGCCATCAGTATCCTCAACCAAACCAAGTGACAACATCAATATGAGCTGCTTTCTTAATGAATTTAAGCATATTTATTTTGTTTTTATCTTGAAAAATGTTTTTATACTCAACTTACTATGTCTGATATGTTGTCTGTATGTTTATTTCTTGTATGTCTGGTGAGCCAAAGGAAAGTTTCCACCCTGGTGGACAATAAAGATTTATTCTATTCTATTCTATTCTATTCTATTCTTGGTTTAGAGATACTGTAGATGTGACTTATTTAATGGATCTTACCAGATATTAAATTTTGTTCTTCACGCTTAAAGAAATGGATTTAAGATAAGATTTTATTATCATCTCTGCTTTATGTGAAGACAAGTATTTAATTAATGCATTAATTAGCTCAGTTAATGACCTCAGTAGCACCACTGGTTATGTTTGAAATATCACAGTGATTATGAATGGACATTAAGCAACTCAAGTACCTGCTGTTACAGTATGTATTATGTTTCTGAGTGTGAATGATGAAGTAGACATGTAATAAAACAACAAAAAAGATAAATGGGGTGTGACATTGTGGTGTGCCGGTGTCTCACCATATTCCATAGAATTCTCGACGGACTCGCCTGGCTCCAGTCTGCGGGCCCTCCGACCGTGTTTTGAGTTGTTGTGGACGAACATGTTGTCGGACACTGCTAGGACGTGGCCGTCCACACTCACAGTGCTGGACAGGACCACCTGAAGGAAAGAGAGGAGGAAGATACATGAGTGTTGGTGCACAACTTAGACAGCACGCTGCGAGTCACTGTCTCCGGTTACAACAGCAAAATCCCTAAGTGACAATTTGTTTCGGCATACAGGTGATAGTAATATTTCTCTATAGGTAATGTGACATCCCTGGGATCTTCATATATCTGCATTCTTCTGGTGATGACACTGCTCATACACCCCTCGACACACACACACACACACACACACACACACACACACACACACACACACACACACACACACACACACACACGGCCTCCATATGGCCTCTCCACTGCCTCTTGCCTAACTTTTTGATTCATACAGCATGCAGCAGGCTCATCGCTGTCTCCTCCTGATCCTTCAATGACACCAAACATATGGACCAAATCTCCCATTTTTGCCGGCCGTTAAAGCAGTGGATGATATATAGTCGCCCTAATTTGATTTTCTGGCCACAGCATGTGGGTGTCCCTTCCCACATCTGCCTCACATGGATGACACACATTTAATTAATGAGAGAATACTTGTAGGTCTTTCTCTTCGGATGTTTATGAGAGTTGATGTGATACTATTTTTGAAAGTGACAATAAGTGCATGTTTGAGAGTTAGAAGGAAAGGGTCAGTGAGAAAAAGTCACGTTTTAATTAAATATTAAAGTAAAACTTTTCATAATGTGCATTTTTAGGAAATCAAACAGCAAAGATAAAACCTTGCACTCCCTTCAAAATAAACACATGGCAGTAATTTTGCAGGTGGAGGAACAAAAGAAAGAAAAGGAGAAAAAGCATATGTGCTATAGGCGGTGGAAAAGGAGGGGAACATAAAGGAAAATAACTGTAAATTATCGATCAAGCAGCAGACTCCTGTCCAGCTCTGATCACCTTTTAACCCAGAGATGAGAGTCTTGGAGAGCCCAGTGTGCTCATAACTTCTCAGCATGTGTCACATCCCAGGAGTTAAAGCAAACATGGTGGAAGATAGAGGGAGCACGAAGAAGGGGAAGGGACGAAGGGTATGCTGGGAGAAAGAGAATGCCAGACAGGGGCTGCTGGTGCTGAAAGACGGCAGAGGAAGTGGGGCGGGAGTGTCCCCTGTGACCACTTCCTGGGTCACGGAGCATGACCTCCTCCATCTGGAGCCAATCACTCAATTCTTGACAACTTCCTGAAACACCTCAACATATTTCCTGCACCCCAACGACCAAAACTCCCACATATCTAACTCTAACTTTTCATTTGTCTTTCCGTCTCTCTGACTCCTTATTGATTTTTAACTTTCACCTCTGACTCCCTCCTCTATGTCTTCAATTGGAAAGTCTTGTCTTTTACTATGTAAGAGGTTATGACATTAATGCTACTTAGAACAGACAATTAATTAATGATTAAATTGTTCTATTAAGATGGAGGGCTGTGAAGGGGGTATGTTTTGCAAGAATGTAAAATATATATATATATATTTTATAATTTGATTCCTTCCCACATGTCCCAACCTTCCCTCTTCCCACTCACACACATTCTTTTTTACCATTTTTTCGTACCTGAAATCTCCTCATATCCCTCGGGTTTCCCGCTGTCTTCAGACAATTCTGGTTACATTTCAGGAAAAACTTCAAGAAAAACCTGCAAAGGTAAATAAGAGGACACATGTTTGTACATCAGCAACAAAAGAAATCCCATGAAAGAATCATGTATATGATTATTTGCTGCCCTGCAACACACTGGCAGTCAAAGAAGACATTCATTATTTTTCAGAGACAGGTCTTGTGGATGGTGTGTGCATGTGTGTGTGCTTATTTATATGATTACAGCTCTGACATCAATCCCGGCTGTTTAGCTTAGTATTAAAGTCAATGTTAATACACTTTCAATCAAGTGATGAGAATTTGAAGCACAGTCCGGTAAAAGCGCTGCTGTGTTACAAAGTAAACTGGAGACAGTGATGTATGCCAGGGGACCCAGGGGACCGTGATATCCTGCAATGCCGTATTTGAACCCCCACATGGGAATGGAGAGGGAACGAAGTAGAGACAACTACAGAGAAAGTGAAATGAGCAAGTGGAAAAAGGAAGGTAGTGATAGAGGCACAGGCACTAGTATGGACATGAATTTTGTTTTCAAGTATATGTGTCTCATTACGTATGTGAGTGTACTTTTGAGGGTGATCGGCTGTGGAGACTGAGAGAAGCTGAAAAAAGAGCGAGGTGCTGATAGCCTCTGCTACACCAAAGAAAACCTGAGAGAAAGGTGGAATAAATAGGAGAGATGGAGACTACGGAGAGAGACTCCAAATCCCAGGTGTACACAGTTCGGCAACACAGCCCGCTGCCATGGCAACGCAGCTCTGCCGCAATCCCAAAGTCCCCATGCTGAGAGGCAAAGACAGCGATAGGAAAGGGAAGGCAACAACAAGAACACATTCCATCACTGAAACACAGCGAGGAGGGAGACTTGGAAAGATGAAATGCAGTAAAGTATATAAAGAGGGCAGGTGCAGACGAGGCTGAGAAGATCTACACAAATCTAACAGTGACAAAAAATTAGGCAGATAATGTGTGTTAAATGAAAAGAAAAAGAAAAGTGAGCCTGGACGTGATGTGGTTTTATGATAGAATGATGGCATTAGCAAATATATAGCCTTAAAACCAGATGTCCACTTCAATTTGCAGAGAACACACTGCACTCTGTCTTGCCAATGAAAAATCCATCCATTAATGTTCCAATTAAACAAACAACAACAGTGCTGAAGAAAAATGCTGCAGAGGGAGGCAGTGGTTTTGGGCTACATGGTTAGCTTCAATCCCACCCACACTGTGCTCTCTGAAAATATAAGTCTTCTTAATGGAGAGCGGTTGTTTGGAGAGGAACTTCATATTGGCCCCAAAGACCTGAACCCTCCCATCGAATACTAATCTCTCCCTCATTCTGTCAGCTTTTACTCGCTATTCTTCCATCACTCGCTCCAGCTTCCTCCCATGCGAACAGAACCTGGCATGTAACTAGCTCCGAGTTCCAACAGTGTGTCCAATATTTCTTGATTTGAGCTATTTCGTCGGAGGACAATCAATATTGTTGTTGGCAGAGGGTGATTATAATTTATCAGGGAGAGCTCGGACCTCCAACCTCAAAGCTGCGCTAGACCTCAGTTTTGGGTGGAAACGTAAAACTGCACATTTGTGCCTCTCCCATTTCCTTCTTCCATTTCTTTCCTCGTCAGTCTGACTTTTCTGTTCTTCCTTACATGGGCTTGTATAGCACCATGACAGTATCGGTTTAAAATTATTTAAAATCACTATATATACAGTACATTACTAAGGAAAGTTATACAGTTTGTTTCCGGACTCTGAAAGGGTACCACAATTGGTGTTCTGTTTCATTTTACTGCCTTCTTTGAGGGTTATATTGTATGTAGGTTTTATCCTGGGCAATGATGCTTGCATTATGGCTCATTTTAAACGCTAAAGCCATCATTTATAAGGAGGTAAATCAGCACAGAGACCACATCTTTTGGTTTTAGTACCCATGTCCATGGTCTGGCTGTGGTTTAGCCACAATCATTTCCTTGCCACTTGCTTGTCGACCACTTAATGTTCATCTAACCAGCAGTCATCATTCATTTGACTGACTGACATGATAGAACATGCAGTGATGCCTCAGATAGTGATATCACAACCCTAATTGAGAGGTTGTCTACAGCCACCTCAGGCTTTGTGCACTTTCTAAAGGGGTTCTTGACCTTGTTTGTTGACTTCTTCTCATCATTCCCTGTTTGTATGACACCAGATGCTTTACACACACAAAAACACACATTCACATGCATGCATGCACACTCTAATACACCGACACCCCCACCTTTTGCCCCCCTCCCAAAAATCCATTGAGTCAACTTTTCACCCCCCTCAGTTTGGACGCACACAGCTGCAAATGCTGAAATTAAAGCGAGACATTGACGCATATATTAGCATGCATTAGCCGCTTCCCCCTGCCCACTTAACATGCAAATCTCCCAGCCCCGTCGCCTCGCACCTTCTGCCACACATTCATTTGCTGAATTATAATTAGACTAATCTTGCATAATTAATAAGAAGTCGAGGACCCTCTGTTTTTTATCCCCTCCTCTATTGTGGTTGCAAAAGTTTAATATTGCTGTTGTTTGTTTTTGTTTTGGTAATGTAATACACCCACACACCTCCCCATCCAGAGGGAAGAGATGAGGAGAACATGCAGAGCATTGGAGGTGATCTTCGTATCACAGGGAAATTGCAGAGAAAGGCTGTTTTCAAAGAACTCCACTAGCTTACGCGTGTTCATATTTAAAGTGTGCCTTGTTCTTTACATTCACAGAATATGCTGTTCCATAAAGCAGGTGTAGAATGATGATTCCGTTTGTTTAAAACATAGTAAAGTGAGTAACATAGTGCAAATAAAGATAATAGGAAAAATGTTTCAACTCGTTTATACTGTAATATATGTCTGTAATGATAATGAAATTATTTTTTTCCAATCGCTAACAAGACTGTAAGCAAAACATTATTAAAGCTTATAACAGATTACTAACAAATGTGATGAAACTTGATAAAAGGCAAACTCCTCATGATTTATGTTGTTCCTTATTAAGGACAAATTTGAAATAAGTAATTGATTTCACAGAATTTACTGTGGCAAGCAATGGAAACCAAGTTTTATCTTCCACAGCATCTACCCTCCATAGACACACTTAAGACAGGAAACACAAACAAAACACAGACCCAAGTCTTAAACCTTGGGATCATTTTCCACTGTGGCACCACAGGGAGTCTATTTTTTTCTTTTCTGTCTTCACTTCTGCATCTCTGTCAAGACCTCCAATCCCTTTTGTCTGCATCTGCCTCAGTTCCCAAGACTAAACACAGGCCTCTCACTGTGAGGCGGCCACCCCAATAGTGACCACGAGCTTAACTAAAACTAGTTCAACGACCAACCAGTAGGTCAAGACACAAAAAACAATAGCAGAAATGCAGTTTTTGGAAATATTTCACCCCTCAGTGTGGAGCCTCAGTTTCACATTTCTCTGTCTGTTGGGGCATCTGTTACACATAAGTGTTACACACTGTGCTTTACATATGGCCTTAATCATGCAACGAGCACCTAAGCAGCACAGGACCCCTAACAAAAATTTTCATAGGCATTCATCAGCACTAATCACTGTTGACATAAACTGCCTTTTCACATAGACATAAAACACATCGCCCTCTGTGCTCATTGTAAATGAAGGTTTACTGGTAGCAGCAGTTCTGGAAGCATGTGATGCAAAAGGCTTTAATGCAGAGTTCAAGTTAGTTAGCAGCAAAGCTAGAAAAAGGTTCTCCACTCATCTCATTTTCTGGGATTTGGCTTTGGCCTTCCAATTTTGGGTTACTGCATCAAAGACGACACATTTATGCTTTCATACAAATATATAGGAGGGGAAATTTTTAGGAAAAGAATGAGGAGATTGTCATAATTTTTGTTCAGCAGACATTGATGCCCTGCTGCTCAGACATAGGCAAAGTAGTGAGGTGGAGACAGAAAAAAGAGCTGCTCCACTTCATACATGTAACCTTTACCCCCTCCACAATGCTCAATAGCTATTGATTGTAAGAAATCAATAGAGAGATCAGAGCAATAGAAGAAGAGAATGATGGCGAAGAGGGGAGGCAAAGACAGAGGAAGAGAGGGAGAATGTTTGTGTCCTCTATTCAGGGCCATCACTCATCAGACATCCCCTCCATCACACACCCCCCCCGCCCCCCTCCATGTTAAAAAAACAAAACAGTGTCCTGACATCGCGGTGGAGGGGAGCTGAGGGGAGGGCAGGGAGGGTGGGAGGAAAATTAGGAAACCAGATGTGAAGCATTAAAACATACTGACATGCTGAGGGCCTTCCTCTGCCACACTCACACACTGAGAGCACTAACTCATACAGCAGGCCCAGATACGTGCATGTGTGCATGCATATGTCACACGCTGGCTGTACAAACCACACACATATTCATGCGTGATTTCACAGGAAAATACATAAAGACAAATACCGACTTGCAAGCAACCATGTGTGCACAATCAATCATGCAAAATTTTACACTTTTGCAAAAATTATGCCTCGAAAACAAATGTCTAAACGTCATATGTACTGTATGTACTTGCAAGCTGATGTTAAAAAAAACATAGTAACACAGTAATTGGCCAAAAACACGCTGCAGCTCATGGCTATGTGCTAGGATTTGGATAAACCAGTGTTGATCGAAGAATGTTTCACGGCAAAGCACAAATCTACAGATGGGTCATCACGCATCAGTGTATGGATATGCGTCCAATTAGTACATGTACCCGGGCCGAGGAACGGCCGGGGGGGAGGGATGGAGGTGTTTTGTTTTCCTCCATGGGGAGAGCTGTGTTTGGGGGATGGAATGGTGAGGTGAGGTGGGGGATAGTAATAAATACCCCTGGACCCGGGTCCCCTGGCAGACTGGAAGCTAGACTGGTCACCAGGGTTAACACCCGGGGCACATGACCTTTGACACTGCTAATGGGGCACAGAAAACCCTCCACGAACTGATACCCCCTCTGTCGCATACCACCACAGGACCTTTCACACCAACCTCCCAGTCCAACCCCCTCCTTCGCCTCCTCCTCCTAAAACATACAGGGATATCTGTGGCATCAGATTCACTCGCCTTTCACCGGCAAACGTCTCACAGCCAAACTGACTCCATGGTAGTCTTTTCTCCCTTTGTTGTAACAGCTTGTATAATGCACATCCAGTCATCAATCAAACAGCTGTAACTTTTCAGATTTTTACAAGATTGTCACAGTTGAAACCTGTATCCACTATCTACAGATTATCAAATGATGGTCACCACATTACCCTGTTGTCCATTAGTTTCTCAGTGACGTCAGTGTTTATCCTGTGTGACTTTAAACGCCATCTGTATCCAAATGCCAGCATGCACCTCAAACCAGCCAAGTATATTACAGTGGTAGAGAAAGTATTCAGATATTTCACTAAAGTAAAAGTGTTCATTATACAATCATAATCTTCAACGTAATCGGTAACTATAACTTTCAAATAAATGCAGTGGAGTAAAATGTACAATCAATGTAGTAAAAGTATACAGCAGAAGAAAATGGAAATACTCAAGTACTTTAAAATTGCACTTAAGCACAGTAGTTGAGTGAATATACTTCATTGCTTTCAACCACAGAAGGGCTGATTATCAACTTTTTGGAAAGGTAGCACTTAGTATTGAAAACTGAACCGAATGCCATATCAGATAATTACGGATTTAGATAATAATTTTGCTTATTTCAGACTGTATTTTATTCAGGCAAAGTTCTTGTCTGACTGCTCGTGTGTATACAAACTTTTACATTTCAGAAATTCAGAAGTTTGCTAAATAAATAATTTGTAGAAAACATTACATTCCTTGAGGATTGTTTTGATATCTGTAAAGTCTGCTAAAATAGCTGCGCTATATCAAATACATTAAATTAAAACCCCTGTCCTAATGATCAGTGGTAAGATAATCAGTGGGTCAATCGACTCCAGGTAGTCTCAGGCAGACAGCGACCACATGGGGGAACTCAGCTCTTTATAAATTTGCCTGGTGGATTGGCTGTGCCCCTCCTGGCCTCCTCTTAGTTGCCTCCCAGGCTGGCTTCACCCCTGCAACCTCAGCCCCAGCCCACCCCGCCTCTAAACTTGAGAACTGTGACAAAGCCAAACATTTAAACCACTAGTGCTGATTTATAGAGCTTGTTGCGCTGTAAAACATTAAGGCTTGCCACCGCAAAAGTGACTGAGGCACGGCGGAGCTGCGAGAAACAGAGGGCTGAGGGGAGGAAAGCAGAATGATAGGAAGGGTGCACAAGAGGCACTCGAGTGTTTCAACGAGGTTTCTCCTGGGTGCTAAAGTGTTTTACTGCATAGCCTCTCGCTAGCTCCTAAATGTGCATCTCAACAATTTAAAATGAATTAATGTTTCAGTCTCCCAAGCTCAGCCAAAAGCATAGATTGCATACAAAGCTTGGCCACATGGGACTGCGGTCAGACTGCCAAATAGATGGATATGGATAGATATTCAGAGTCTGCAGAACATGAATTCACAACCAGGACAGGGAATAGAAGTCCCAACAGTGGCCTCACCTCTCCCAGCATGCTTGGTGTGTCCTGAGGGACAAGGATTCAAAATATACTCTCAACTGTCAAGTAAAGACACGGAGCACCCTCTACAGCTGAACAGATTTCAAACATACGAGGTCATCTGCAATACACCAACACTAATCTTGCTTTCTCAATACCCTTTCAATCAATCAGCCACTAATCAGATTTACCAATAACACGTGTATATCAAAGCTCGACCTGAACCTCTCTCAGAGAAGAACAATGAATCTGGGATGAATGCCACCGAGAGGGAGAGGAGAGGAAAGAGAAGCAACAACAGAAGGAGAAGAGATGTCTTCTTAATTAGCCAGTAATGATAAGATCTGACAAACAACATCTGTTTCCAGAAAGAGAGAGAAGAGGAGGGGAGATAGGATGAAGGACGAAAGAGAGAGAGGCAGCTGAGAAACCTGTGAAGCCTAGACAACAGGGACCTGCTTGTAAGAAAGTAAAGGGGGAGTGGAGGGGATGTGTAAGGGAGGGAGCGCTGTGTAGCGTGACACAATAGAAGAATGGATGAGAAGTATTACAGAAGTGAGGGAAAGACAGAACGGGGAGGTAAATCTGACAGGGTTGAGGGAGTCGAAGCTCCAGGACGAATTTGACAGACAGAGGGAGGAAAACAGATCAAAATGAGAGAAAAGGAGGGAGACAGACGCAAGAGAAGGTGAGCTGGATAATGGTGCTGCAGGAGGAGAGGAAAAACGTGTGAAGAGATGGGAATGGAATCACTCAGGGGTCCAGGGTGCTGTAATTTACTGTCCGTGGCTAATACACAGCAAATGTGTGGAGCCGAGGACTGGGAGAGGAGAAGGAGAGCCGGGCGGCGGGGAGGCTGAAGGGAGGGCACGCTGACTGTTGGGGCTCTCAGCATGCCTGCTGGGAGCCTGTCAGCAGTCACATCACCCCTTGCCCTCAGCCCTGACAGATTCATCAGGACCATTACACACACACACACACACACACACACACACACACACACACACACACACACACACACACACACACACACACACACACACACACACACACACACACACACACACACACACACACACACACACACACACACACACACACACACACACACACACACACACACTCTGTATCCAAAATATTATAGTGACATTGCAATTGCTGTTCCTGATGGGGAAAACACAACATCTGTTGCACTGAAAGATTCAGCCGGCAAAACACATAAAAGCCAGCGATGATTCCTGCTTTTCTGTAACTTATTATAAGTCTACCCTGCAATCCGTACAATGTAAAAATGTAGATCTATTGTATGAAAACTGTATCTAAACAATCTCCTTGTCTTTTTCCATGTCCCACAGGAGGGATAACTATTGCCTTAAGCATTAGCCAATAAGGATTTTTATTTAAGAAATACAGCAGATGTGTAAATATTAGTGTTGGGAAATGTTTTCAAAAATTGAAAGGGTGGAGAATTTGTAGAGAAAACTAACTCCTGGGAGAAATATAGCCCGTCCAGATACCAGATAAATAGACAGACAAACAAACAAGGTAGCTAGCGGGGCCGGCCCAGCACCAGGGGGCATTGTTAAGTCATTAGTGAAATTTAATACCTCAACACACCGATCCCCATCACACTCACACAAACACACACACGAACACACACACACACACACACGCACACACGCACGCACACACACACGCACACACACACACACACACACACACACACACACACACACACACCCTAACAGCTCCACCCACAGCAGCAGCATCCAGCCAAAGAAAACAGCCCTTGTTCCTAAATACCACTACTAACTGGCCTCTGACTCCACACCCACACCCACACACACACACAAGATACTGATTATACTGATACAAGATCCCCTTACAAAATAAATGGCAAACGCAGGAATTTCACATGACAAATAAACCCACAAATACAAATCACACACACATAACCCAACACTGCTCATTTGCCTGCGATCTGAAGTACCTCTAAATCACACTAATCTGCCCCCTTCTGATCCTCTGAGTGCCCCTACTTAAGCTCTACACTGCTCAACCAAAGGTGAACCCTATTAGTGGCCAGACAAATGAGAGGGTTTGCCCCAGCTACTCCGAGAGTGCGAGGCCTTTTAAAGTGTGCCATTGAGCTGCAACTCAAAACTTCCAATTTGCCCCCCCCCATCATCTCTGCATCCCACCCACTCTAAAGGTCCCCCTGCTGTTCCTCCACATTAGCCCATTGGTAGTCCATTCCCATTTCCTGTTAACATTTCTCCACTGATCTCTGTCTCCGACTACCCCCTCTGTAGGCTCTCTCAAAGAAAACAAACCAGTCCTACTCCTTGTGTCAAGGTTCAAGCCACAACAGCTAACACTGGCTGAAGCGGAGCAAAGGTGACCAAACACAAACTCGGCTCATAACCTACAACTCATTATACACTTCCTGTGCACACAGGAGTCCAGGATCTTCCCAGTTCACATGAGACCACATCGCAGAAAGCTAGTGGCCCCACAAAAGGTCCCTGATCTCATTTTCAGCAGTCTAACTCTGAGTGACGCTCCCACTGTTTGAAGCAGTACCTGTCAGTGAATTTGATATTCGAGACATTGCAGCGTCTCTGTCTGTCTTTGTGTCATCCTCCCCCTTGCATTGCCCCAAGGGAGGAGCCATCCCTGCGGTCCTGTGCCAGCTGCTCAGTGGTCCAGCCTGTGTGCCGCTCCGCTGTTTGAGGCGGTGTGCACTGGAGCCTCAGGGCCCTGTCGCCACGCTGCCTGGCCCCCTGCCTGAGGTGCTCGCTGACAGGGGGTCTGGAGGGACTGGACAGTACTACCCCACCAGGGAGAGACCTGTGACAGCAGACTGAAGGGACCAGTGTGCCTGACTTTGTCTCTGTGCATGTATGTATGTGTGGCACACAGGTAATTTATGCATACATATTAATATCAGCATCACTGTGATTTTACTGATTGTGAGTGCAATCTAGCAACACTACGACATTATCTTGGCTTATCGTCTGTGGAGTGAATTCTGAGTTTGCTTATAACTTGGCCAGTATCCTAAGTGTAGTATAAAATACTTTTTTTTCTGATTAGTTGGAACATATTCATTTCAATTTTATATTATAGTGTGCAATGTATATTAAACTCCAGGTTAGCAAAGCAACAATTTTCATGCTACACCTAAACAAAATTAAATAAAGTGACTGCTCACAAAATTGGTTGTCAGCCCGCCCTGGGTAAATAAAGACACTGCATGTGGTATCCTTCAATATATATCAGGATAGGTTGTAATGCATAATCAAACAAGCCCCAGGTTTTTTCGATACTGTGTTCAATGAGAACACAGTGATTTCTCCATAAATGATAACATATCCAGTAAGTTTTTTTAAGAAAAGGGTCTGTTTCAGTTTGCAGCAACTTTGCGAACATCATCTGCAGCTTTTTCTGTGGCCGAAACTCAAATATGGAGGATAGAAAAGCACCTCCTCCACATCCTCTGTAAGTTGGATAACAGAGTAGGAGAGTGATCCACAACAGCTATTGTCAAGAGACTGCCTTTTTTTTTAGCTACTTCACACAAAAAGTCCTCTTTTCTGATGATTGGCCCGCCCCAACATCCTGTTTCAGAATAAAATATATATAACAAAAAAAACAGGAGGGACATTAGAAACTCAAATTTGATTTCTTAAAAACGTTATTGGCTACATGATGGGATGGTTCACAGCCCCTCAGACCTTTAGACAAGTCATCTTTAATAAAATGTAATAGAAAAGGTAATGGGAGTACAGGTACAGCATGCCAGTATCAACAAAGAAAGTTACAGTATGAGTTCCACTCAAGGAGAATCTTATAGTGGGAGTATGAGAAACAATCTCCTAAAATGACATTGTTGTCTTACACATAAAACTCTCAAGTGCATATATGATGACCTAACAGGGCGACTTGGCGGCAGTGTGTAAGTATGCATCTGGGAAAGGGGAAGAATTTGACCCCTGACACAGTCCAACAAATGTTACTGCATTTATTCTTTGGCTGATAGTTTAATGTTCTTTTCCCAAAGACTTGAAGCTTCTATTTTCTTTTTGGTTGAAGCTGAAGAATGAGGAGGCTGGTGTTCCCCTCCATTTACAATACAAGGAGAAACTATCTGTCCTGCTGTAAGAACAGGCAGTGAAAGACCATTCAGAGGCACAGAGGGAAGTGGCCCGCATCATCATATACTGTTATTTGTTTTTAATTATTTTAAGACGCGCAGACACAAACAGGTGAATGGACTAACATGGAAACAGATGGTCAGACTGCCTCTCTGATACACCACAGGCATTTACATACACCAACAAATGATATCTGAATAGTTTATTGTCAAACTGTCCAGACAGTGTTAATCCGTAAAGAACTATAAAAGACATGCGGTTTAACTGCACTGCAGAACTGGGACTGTGTGCACGTGTGTCTGTACGTTATCATACTGGAAATTGTCTTTGTGTAGGAAAAATAGATTTGAGAATTAAAATCAGCATGAGGAATTCAAAATAATAAACATTCAGCTGGGCGATTTTGTACTATCTACTACACATTGATTAGGATTGGGGACGGGGAGAGACCTGCACTGACTAGTTATAAACAAAGCTGTGGTACATGCACATAACTAGAACCAAGACTATAAACAGATCAATATAACCCACAACCTAAGATTAAGAGTAATGGATTCCTCTTGGAGCCGAGCATCTGAAGTCAAGCCCAGGACAACTAATCATTGCTCAAATAGTAAAATGATCAACTCAGAAAGCAACTATTTAAAAGAAAGCACAAAAGACAATGGTACTTGCATCTCAGATGAAGTTTTTTTTTTTTTTTTCAGTATTTGAAATTCAAAGGCTGATATACACGAGTATGTATGAGTCTTTGTGAGCTAATTTTGAGTCAAGGGGAGGGGAGAGCCATATTGACAACATTGGAAAATTCCTATTGATTATTCTTCTTTTCTCTGAGCGCCGGCTTGTTAAAAAAGACCCCTTTTGGAAACACGATCAATTAGTGAGATAGTGCTTGCCATTGATCACCCTCTCTCCCACCCCCACACACACACACCTCACAAGACTCTTTCCTTACGATGGATCCCTCCACACACTCCTTATGACCAACTATTGATCTCAGCTTCTTAGCCAAATATAAAAGCACACACTCACACTGAGCACTGACCCCCCTCCCATCCAAACCACACAGTCTAATACTAATACTGACATCTGCTTGTCTCCATAGTAAACCCATGGTCCACTCATAAATACAGAGGCCAGCTTTGGCCCAGAACCAATATAGTTTCTCAGAGGTCAGAGGTCAGCATGGCAATAATGCCACCATTAACAGATCTGCCTAAGTTAATACTTCTCAGAGAAGAGGAGCTTTACAGAGTAAAACAACATTAGTATTATACTTAGGGCTGATTATATTTTTCCTTTCATTGATAAGTTGATTATTGATATCGGTTTAATGGATTAAAACTTCAAAGTATAAGACTGAGAAGAGCAGCAGATTTTCACTTTTGAGGAGATGGAACTAGCCTTTTTGCTTGATAAATGACCTAAACAATCAATCAATCAAAAAGTTGATGTCAATGAATTGTCAATTAACCAACTGATCCACTAGTTGCTTCAACACTAATTGTAAAACAAGCCGCCACACAATACAACAATATTATGGCCAAATGTAAAAATGTTACATTACAAAATAGAAAAGTATAAAAACACTGATTGCATGAGTTTGAGAGGTTAGTGAAGATTGATGGTGATGAGCCCAGAGGAATCAATTTATCTATCTAACTGATCGATCATCCATTCAGTGAACAAGCCAGTCCATCAGTCTATCTTTGACTGACACTCTCCAAACAGAGAAGTCACATGAGTGTAGCAGTTCACCAATGTTAAGATTATACAATTGTAAAACTATTAGACACAGCAGGCAGCGGGGCATTAGATAATTCTCTCCCATAGGCAACTTAAGAGTCATCTCTTTGTCAACGACTGCCCTTGCCCTCTTCATCCCTTGGTCCCTCCACCCTCTATCCCTTCACCCCTCCCTATGGATCAGCTGTGATCTCCTCTCTCTTTCCTTTCACTCAAATCAGGATTAGGGAGAAGAGGAGGCGGAGGGGGGAGCAGCAGCAGCAGGAGAAGGGGGAGAGAAAACTGAAACAATATGGAAAGGAGATTAGAAAAGAGGGGGTTTGGGCCGTTTGGGGAATTGCAAACTCCCTTGTGCTTGGGTAGGTGTCCTAATGACACCGCCTAATTATGGCAAAATTAGACAGGCTAAAGGGAGGGGGGGGGGGGTTGGAGGAGATTGTAACTTGGAAAAAGAAGATGAGCAGGGGAATTAGGCAATAGGGAGTGAAGAAGTAGGCGCACAGTAGGAGCATGTGAGAGCAAACGGAAAGAGTGAGAGGGGTGTGCAGTAGTACAGATACAAGGCGAAGCGGGGAGTAAGGGAGTGTGGGGCTGAGGGTGAGAGAAAAAAGAGAAAGGGAAGAAGGGGTAGAAAGCAGTGGCTGGGCGATAGCAGCGAGTGGGCCCCAGCACGCTGCATGTTAATTGGAGAACAGGTGTTGGGGCTGGGAGCAGGAGGCTGATTACTGGAGCCACAGAAACAGACCGTCTCCTCCACACACAGACACACACACACACACACACGCACAAATGCACATAGGTTTCACACACACACACACAAACACACACACACTCACACACACACACACATGAATAATTTAATACCCAAGCAGTGACTAGGAAAAAGGTCAAAGTAAGGGTCACGAGGAAACATAGACAATCGCACATACATCCATATACATACATAAATAAACATGCAAGGATCCCACACACATGAAAATATACATCCGTTTGTGTTCACACAAACAGTGTATACATGCTCTAAACACACACATCTGTCAATCTTTTTTAGAGCGTGGTGTACATGCATACAGTACAGTCAAATGAGAAAGTGCACACAAGGTGGGATAAGAGGGCACAGGGCCACGCAAAAATTCCATTGGCTTATCAGAAATTAACTGGCTGCTAATAGGCTGCTCCCTGAGGAGAGGATTTCGCAGGCCAGTCAAGACAGAGAAGCCCCAATCAGGACGGGATATGCCCAGTGTGATTAGAGAGTACAGTAGGTCAATGATTCCATTTAAATCAATCCTCACAGCCGCACACCAGCCTGCACACACACACACACACACAGACGCACACACACACACACACACACACACAGACACACACACACACACACACACACACACACAGTCATACAGATTGCTCTTTCTTCACCAGCCGCCGAGCTACTGACAAACAAATTTTGAAAGGTTTAGCCATGTTAGGAGGAAGTTTAATAGGGGTGCGGAGGGGGATATTGGGAGAGTAATGTGCTACAGTAAATGCGAAAAGCAGCTGCTCCTAAGTATTCTGGGAAAATTCAAAAGACAACAGCCCAATTTTTTCCATTATATGAAAACTATCTTCAGCGGAGATCCTTTGAGACACACTGTCAACAGCCAGCCAGCTTGAACTGAGGAGGGGAAAGAAAAGGGTCCTTGACGTATATGAAGTGAGTGTTTTCTAGACAGACGATTGCAGGGAAGGAGAGAAGGAAGGAGAGAAGGAAGGAGAGAGGAGGGAGAGGAGATGAAGGTTGCGTCCATGACATCACAGAGAAAGTATTTCACATGCGGTCTGCTTATGAGCATTCATCACACTGGTTAATGCCAGGCAGACAGTGCGAGACCTCCGAAATCCCTCGCACGTGAAGGCCCTCACACACGCTGATTACTGCGGGGGTCATCCGCCTTTAAGCCTGATAACTGGCTGTCAGGGTGAACATGTACTACATATGTGAGCCTGTCTGGTGGTATGAAAGATCCACATGAAAGATTCCACAAGTTTTTGGCAGATTTCAGGTGCAGCTAATGTTGGCTGTTAAACGTAATGAGTGACCAAACTGAAACAGATCCCAGCAGGGTGAAGATAGATCAACAGATAAACAGAAAGCTGAAGAGAGAGAAACACATGGGGGACAGACATGGACACAGATACTTTATACTGTAGCCTCCTTGCATTGATTCAGTGTAACTGATATGGCAGAAACACTTATCCTTATGTTGTAAATATGTATCCATACAGCCCACACATCCATCCATGCATGTGTTGTAACTGGGGCTTATACTCGGCCATGCAGCTACTCCTCTCACTTGGTTTAAGTAAATGCAACAGTTGATTGGTGAGATCTCATTACAACAACCTTTCCATCAACCTGTGATCTCTCCTTCTTTGTGACTGTGTAGGTGCATATGTACAAAAATGGGCGACCTGAACATTTAGCATGAAGAGGTGCTTGTTTGACGTGGTTTGACTGTATGGGACATGATTTGATCTCATTACCTGTCAATGATGACTGGGTCAGAGGGCGTCTCGTTTCGGTTGCCACAACTTTTCTTCTCACAACAGCGGCTGAATGGGCAGTTAAAAGAAACAGAAAAAAAGGAAAAAGTCAGTGGAGCAAAAAAACAACAACAACAAATTAAATAGGAGGAGACATCATTTGTCTGGCCCATCCACATCCAACGGGCCCAGACTACTATGCCCCGCAGTCGGCCAAGATCCAGGAGCACACAAAGGAGGCATGAGAGGGGAGGGGAAGAATAGACAAAAGAATAAAAGAGGAAGAAAAGGTACAACAACACACCCTACAAACAGTGAGAGACTATTCAAAAGTGAAAAGCCAGCCAGGCAATCTGTCACATTGATTTCGAAATCAAACTCAACCCCCACGCAGCCTCATTGCGCTAAACACACACACACACACACACACACACACACACACACACACACACACACACACACACAATCGCACAACATCCTACCATTCGTCAGCAGTCCTGTCCGAGGAGCCTGCTGGCCACCCAGCCCCCCCCCCCAAAGTCCCCTTCACTGCATAACAAAAGTGCCCCCACCCCTAACCATCTGCCACCCCTACACCTCGCCTCACCCCTCTCGTGTCCCAGCTTGGCCCTGCCCTGCCCCCCTCCGCCCCCCTGTCAGACGGCCTCACTCCCCAGCTGTGATGCTTGCCCTCTGCCTCTTCGGCTCTGTTATTAGCCAGCTGTGAGTCACATTCGGGCATCTGCTGGCTACACAATGGCAAAGCCCACTCCGTCTTATCCCCTCTCCCCATGGCCCAGCCCCCTATCCTTTCCCCTGCTGCCATCGAATCCTGGGTCACTGCCCCACTTCCAGACCGCTCTCTTCAGCTTCTTCTCCATCCATAACCCTGTGTTCACCTATTTTCTTTATTCACCAAACACTAACTAAAACCTTCTGGTCTCTAAGCCACAACTAGGTATTTTTTAAACTCACTTTTATAACAACTCTTTGTAACACTGGATGTGACATTGGGAGTAAACCACTACACTTGTCATTACATGTTGACAAACTTCAAACATGAGGTCTTGGCTAAACTAAGCTTGAATTACATTTCGATGAGGGAAAGGCGGATTGTTCCCCAAAAGTATGTCTGCTGCTGTCAGCTGAGGTCTGGCTGCAAAACACCAGGCCAGAGAGTGAGGAGCTCCAGGAAGAAACAGGAGCTGGCCAGGGACATGCTGCGTTACAGCAAAAAGCAATGGGGAAGGGGTGGGTTACCACTGTAACAAGGATGATGACAGACAGGCTAGACTTATAATTCAACCACAGTCTAGTTTTAAAAAAAAGTAGAGCGCTAAGCATCATCCCAAAACCACATTTCAAGCTAACTGAGACAATGGACCTTTTTCACAGCAGACATTTTTGACTTGTCATAGTAGGAAAAGCCCAGCTGAAATTGATAACCTTAACAATGGCTCAATTCCATCAAGTGTCCCAGTAAGCTGTTTCAGTGAGTCAGTATGTACAATACCAGGACCTCTCCTAAGTGGAATGCAGCCATCATTAATGGTTTTGAATACACCTGTGCTTTTCCTACTATGACATGTCAACATGTCTGCTGTGAAAAAGGTCTATGCAGAGTGAAGGAGAGTAATGGATATTTGGATTTCAAGATTTTGAGGATTTTGAGCATGCGTGTTTTTGTGTGTGTGTGTGTGTGTGTGTGTGTGTGTGTGTGTGTGTGTGTGTGTGTGTATAAGACTCACCTGCACATAACCTCGTGTGTAAGCAGAACTCTGCACATTTCTTTTTTTTTTTTTTTTTTTGTCTTTAGGGGGAAGAAAAAAAAAAAAGACCCCCTTTTTTTTTTTTATTAAACTTCCTTCCCCCCCCCCCCCAGAATTTAAAGGGGTTTCCCCCCTTTTTTTTGGGCACACAAAAAAGGGGGGCGCCAAAAACCCCCCCTTCGCCCCAACCCCTGCGGAGAGGGGGAGGAAAACAGAAAGTGGTTGTTATTAATAACTTTAACAAGTCATTTAAGGCATGAGGGAGGATTTACTGAAAAATATGTAAAAATGTATGATCTCTTGCCCTCAGTGCTTTAGTATACTAGTGCAGTGATTGCCTGGCGATGGTTGCACTGGCAGACCGCTTGGCCTCCGGTATTGCTGCCATGAATGCTAAAGCATACACGTCATTTGATAACAGCTAACTATTTGGGACGAGACTTTTTCAAGAAACAAACGCGTTCATTTCATCGCTGATGCTTGAAATGTTTGAGTTTGCTACAGTGTAACATGTCTGGTCTCCTGCTTGGTCTTCAACATCTGTTCTTGAATGTACTATAGCGAGTAACAGTAGGCTACAGTGTAACCAAGCGGCAACATTCGGCTCTGAGAAAATGCGGAAGCGCCTAAAACCTGCATTCTTTCTAATGGCCAGCAGAGGGCGACTCCACTGGTTGCAAAAACAACGTCCGATAGACGTCTGAACCTACTTCTCACTTGTTCTATTACCTCAGTACACGTTTTCCTAATGAGTTTATGGTCTCACTCCTTAGTTAGTCCTAGCATGATGTTAATTTTGTAAATTATAGACGATAAGCAGGCTACGCTTATGGTGTGGCTACCTTGCTATTGACAAGTCGCTATGTAGAGATCTTTCAATCAGGACCAAGCATATCCATGGCACTGTGTACATTTAAATAGCCAGGAACTTCTTTATGGGTGTTATCTGTGTTTTCATCTTTGAAATTTAAGCCTTTCGCTGTGTGTTTTCAATTCATCAAAGTTTATTGTAAATAAAGTTTAGATCCTAAAAATGTCTTGTTCGTTCGTTGTACAAAAAAAACAAACTCTTAACGAGTTGGCTGTTCATTTTTCTGGTAAGTAGGATTGATTGTTTTTTGCTAGCAAAAATTAGCATCCTAAGTAATAGCTTATGTTAATGTGAATAACGGATGCACCTTTCTAACCAACCTGTGCTAGTGTTAGCTGGTAACTTAGCGTTTAACTTAGCGCTCCTCCCCAGCTCCACCCTCTCGTCCAAATATGGTGACTTCTGGCTCCAAAAGACCAAGACAAAATTTTAAACTCAAGGCTTCAAAATGCAGTCCACAAACAGATGGGTGATGTCACAACGTCCACTTCTTTTATACAGTCTATGGGTGTAACGGTACACAAAAGTCACGGTTCGGTTCATAACCTGGTTGAAGAATCGCGGTGCGAGCTCGGTACAGCGGGGGCAAAAAACAACAAATGCATTAGTCTATTCTTGATTTATTTTGAAGGGACAGTAAGGCAAGTGTCAAAGACAGACAAATCCCTCTTGTTGGAGAGGTAACATTTTGCCCTCTGGCAACTTTGGTAAACTATTTTCATTATAAAAGTAAGGAACATGTCAGACACTTCTGTATTACACTGTACCGACACTAAACAAATAGGCAATAGGTCACAATATGCCAAAAAACAAAAAAAAAACATCTCTTGAACTGAAAATACCAAAATACATAAAATAAAACAAAATCAAACTCGTGCATTAGGAGGAGTGTTTCAGTGTCACCTTGACTAAACATTCAAAGCACCCAAACCTTTATCATCCCGGTGGTGGGAAGCACATCTGGGTGATGCCGTTGAATGTGAGCAAGTTGGATGTGTTTCTATTTCACATACCTGAGAATGGTGGAGCAACGCTGACATACCGTCATTGGGCATGGTCAATCTGAAAACTGTGTGCACCATTTTGAACGAGGTACGTTTTCTTTCATTTGGTGGATGTGTCAGAGGTGTTACCCTATCCTTTCTATTCCATTATATATCATATCTATGGTGTGTATATAACGCATTAATAAATATGTCCTGAAGATCTCTAGAGCTTGCACTCTGCACTGCACTTCCTTGGGTCCTCAGCAAGTCAATCGGATGAACGATTGTCAAGAAAATTGAAGGACAGGCATACAGACAAGAGACTTCTTCTATTTTATTGGAAATTAGAAGTAGAAGAGATCAAGCTAGAAGCTCCACCCTAATTGCTAAATGCTCAATACTGTTGCCATAAATGAAGCAACTGAAACGGCACTGAAACTCCTAAACTCCCTCTAACCAGTTGATAAAAAAGTACATGATGCTGAGGATTCTCAAAATAAAATGGAAAGATTTATGATTATTTATATTATAAACTCTGGACAAGCTCAAAAAGCATTGAACTCTGTCCAGCCAACATGGAGGAATAAGATTGGCAAGCAGTTTGTATTTTCTCTCTGATGGTTTCTGAGGGGATTGAGAGTTATTTGATGTTTGATGAATATGTCATGTTCGGCTATGAGGCCAGAATTTACAACCACATTCTCACGTTTGTCAAACTGTTCTTTTCTTGGATATTTCTCAGTTAACTTCTGATTTATTCCCAAGTTTACATGACTGACTGGAGATTAGAGTTATACACTAACAGGTAAAATAGCACCTGATCAGTTTTTAAGGGGTTTAATTGAGGAGCGAATGTCTTCTGAACATTGTCTCTCGTTTCTATGTATGCAGGTGTGTCTCTGAATCTCTGGATGCTTTAAAACCTCCGCTGTAAATCACACAAGATAGGGAAACCACATGTAATGAATTGCTTCTTGAGAGAAGAGCGCATTACCCAAGTATTTTTTTATAGAGACTTTGGAGAGTATTGCTTTCAAAATGTGTTTCTCTCATCAAAGTCTTGATCGAGATGCCTTTGATATCGCGTGGGGGAAGGGGATGAGAGGAGGGGATGCAGAGGAAGTGCTTTTGGTGTGCTTGTATGTACGGTGTGTGTGTGTGTGTGTGTGTGTGTGTGTGTGTGTGTGTGTGTGTGTGTGTGTGTGTGTGTGTGTGTGTGTGTGTGTGTGTGTGTTAGTGTGTGTATGGTGGGTGTATAAAGGGGTAGCTCTGGAACATGTCTTTTATCTTCTCTCCCATGGGTTCCACTGCGATGGCAGAGTAGGGGCAGCAGTGGCTCATGGGACCCAAATTTCTCTACGTACTGTATCCCTCGATCTGATATGGAAGCACTATGGGGGGTTGGAGGAGTTGGGGGGAATGAGAGGGGGTTGGGGTGGGGTGGCACCATGTACCTCATTTCCCCATACATGGGCCCAGTGTCTCCTCACAGAGCTGAACGTTAAATTGTACAAGCCCAGTGATTAGATGATGAGCGGAAGGAAATTGATGAGCTCAGAGAAGAGAGGTGAGGTAAGGATGTTGAGGAAGATTACTTAAGTGGAAAGGTGTGTGTCATGTTAGTACCGCTGGTGTCACCCCTGACCTTTTTTCAACTCCTGCACCACTGTCGTCTAAATAATCAAATTAGACACCTCAAGAGGCAAAGAATCAACCCATAATCTGAAAACTCTGAATGTTTGACTGTACTCACCGTTGCTGTAGAGGAGCTGTAGCTTGTAGTGAGTGCCGTTGTTGGTCTTTTCTCCCGTCTGCTCCTTGGAAAGAGAAAGGACAGACACAGAGACAAATGCAGAGCATGCAGTTAGGCACATTTGAGGCACAGATAAGTAGAGCTGAGCATCCCCACGCAGTGTTAAGCACAGCGGGGCTCTCCTAATCCTGCAGCTCGCCCTTCCATGGGAGCAGCATGGAGATCAGAGGGTTGTAGGCTCAGAGCCCATGTGGGACCTTTCGTTGTGTTCAAGAGCTGAGTGCTTAACCTTGAGTCAGATGTTCTTTGTAGCAGTTGAACTATCATGTCTGATGTAAACTCCTAAAAACCTTAAGATCAAATGCAGTGGTCCTCCTTGCAACGAGGTAGCACAGGCATGGTTATATGTGTGTGCGTGTGTGTGTGTGTGTGTGTGTGTGTGCGCGCGTGTGTGTGCAAAGTGTGGAAAGTACTGTATGTGAGACTGAGCAGCAGTCGACCTTGACAGAAAAACTTCCTTTCCGCTATCCCTCCCTCCCCCAGGCTCTCCACTAGCCTCTCACTTCTTCCTTCTCTCCCCTCTCTGTCTCTTGTTCCCCCTCTTTCTTTCTCTTCTTCTACCTCTACTGGTCTTTCTAAGTGGTCTCAAAGGAATGCTCTCTGGTCCAATAACCCAGGAGGCTGGCATCACAGAGACGAGCGCGAGAGACGAGGAAAGAGAATGAGGAGAAGGGAAGTAGAGAAACTGGGAAAAGGAGACATGGTGAGGAGAGGGGGAAATTAAGATGCATGGAGATAAGCTGGAAAGTAACAGAGCTCCAAACTTCATATCAAAAGTGAAATTGAGACTTAACGTCAGGAGATAGATGGATGCCTAGCTTCATAAGTTTTGTGACTATACACAGAGGAACATTTATTTTGCTTTGCCATCGTTCTACCTCTGCATAATTACAAAGCAAAAACAGATGCCAGGGTAACCATGCAGAAAATGAACTCCTCCACTGCCATCATATTACTCTACGCTGGCCTGTGTGGCACAAAGGGGAGCAGACAGACAGCTTTTAGCCCTGGCGTTAGCACTGCCACCCACCCTCTCCCTCCCTCCCTGCCCATGAAATTCATAGTAAAACTATGTTTGAACTTCAGCTGACAGGACGATGTCTTCTTGTCTTTCTCACAGGGGAGATCTGTTGCCAGTTTAGGAGGCTCTCACTCCCCTCACCACAAGGCAGAAACATCCATCAACACTGGGCATAAGGCTCCCACTCCAGGCAGTCTCTTTCTAACTCTGTCTCCACACTGCACCCTTCCTTATTTTGGTCTGGTCCAACCTGAGGAATCCAGCTCCCCCCCACAGCAGTATTTAGAGTATGGGAGGGGGGGCATGAAGGAAAAGAGACTTTGATGATTAGTTCACTGTATAACTTAACAGGAGCTAGCATAATTTGCATTTTAAAAAGTAGAGATGTCCTCCTAATGAGGCAAGCTGCTAATTAGTCATTAGATATTCTTTTTCAATCCCATATCATCAGCTCATTCAGGGTAGATCTTATGTAAACATGTAGCCGTCAGCTGTTCGATATGCTTGGCTTTACTGGGGATGGGGAAGATCAAGTTGAGCACCTGGTTACAGCTGAACCATATCACTAATACATTCTGTTGCTGTTGTTATTCTGAGTTTTGCAGACAATACTGCTCCAGATTTATGTTTTGAGAGTTAAAAAAGTCCTTGAAATAACTGTAAAGATGATGTATTAATGACATCCTCAAATAATCATTACGGCATACAGGCAATCAGAAAAACTAACACACCTTGTCATGCTCAACAAAGTCCACAAACGAAGTCCTCTCCACCTCCACAGGTTGGCCGTGTCTGTCATAGAGCGCCAGGACAAAGTGGAAGAAGTTGGACTTTCTGAGATTTGAGGGCGGCTGCTTCTCAAAATGAGCTCTTGACAAAGCAACTCCACTGAGGACACAACAGGAAGAGACAGTCAGCTCTACAGATATTCATATTGTGTTATAATAGACTGAGTTATACTGATAAATACAAAGGTTATTTCTAATTAAATTACCATCTAACAATATAATCCATTGGTAGTTGAAAATAGTTCTCAAATCTAAATAAAGCAAAAACAAAGACTTTTCTCTGCTTGTAGTAAATCATGAAAACTCAATTAATATGCTTTTGAAATATTTTCGATTTTCTTGCACTTCAAAGGCAGTTATTCAAATATTAAAGTCGCTTTTAAAATAATTTAATTTTCCATATTTGGTAAGTTTTTTTTGTTCTCCAATTGTTGAGGCCTTCAGTTTATCCATACAATCATTTTCAATAGTCAATAGAAATAATAAAAAAAAAAAAATATATATATATATATATATATATATACATAAAAGAATATATAATTTATAAATATTTTGCTTTCTCCATATCTTTAAGAAATGTTTTCTTGTCTAGAAAAAACTAATGTGGCCTGGAAAAACAGGAAAAGCAAAACTTGTTGAAACTATATTTTAGCTTGAAAACTGAAAAGTCAACAACAATAATATCAACACTTTAGGGTTGATGGTGAAGCATCGTGGTTAAAATATAGGCTACCTACTAAGTGTAAATAGGCTACTCAATGTTACATTTAAATAACTTAAATATTTAGGCATATTCCCCGTGCAGGTCACATAGTCCGTACAGTGTTTCTATAAATTTACCTTCGATCTAAAATGGTCCATTTATATCTTTCAGATAACTCAAAACTTTGATTTCTCGTGACAGCATTAAACGTTTCTTTTAAAACGACGAGTTTT
The DNA here is from genome assembly GCF_010015445.1 of Perca fluviatilis. NCBI lineage: Eukaryota > Metazoa > Chordata > Actinopteri > Perciformes > Percidae > Perca > Perca fluviatilis. The sequence continues at coordinate 19,701,520 of NC_053117.1, forward strand.
TTTTTTTATTGTTGTTGCTAGTTTTTGGATAAAGTAATACAATCAAGATATTTGAATTACATTTTAACTTTCAATAAAATACTCCATAATATCAAATAACCGAAATACAGCATGAATTGCGCCATATACTTACTAATTGCTGTTATCTATTAAGACGTAGCCTATGTATTATACTAATCGACTATTTCTTTCTTTTTTCTTGAAAACGCTGCTGCGCTTGTCCTAAACTTTGGACATTGGTGTGTGTGTGTGTGTGTGTGTGTGTGTGTGTGTGTGTGTGTGTGTGTGTGTGTGTGTGTGTGTGTGTGTGTGTGTGTGTGTGGGTAAAGAAATAAAAAACGTGAATATGATAGTTGAACAACTTTGTAAATGTGAAAAACAAAATGTGAAAAACAATAGAAAACCCGTGTAATATTTCTGCTGATAAAAAAGAATAGTCATAAATGTAAAGGCCACTGAAGAAAAATGAGTTTTTCAGCTACATCAACTAAAATAGCTACACGGGGGGGAAATCAGCTTTAGGCACATAGGCTCCTGGTTTTCAAAGTATCTCAAATTGTGTAGCCTAAACTTAATATTTAAATTGACCTTTTGCACAAGAGTAAATTGTCTAATTTGTGTGACTTAATGTTAAAGTCTATTAGGCTATAGTTATGATTAATAGTGTTGGGAATATGGGCTTACTTGCCTTGTGGGCATATAACCTTTTATTGCTTTAAAAATAACAATATCAAGTGTTGTTCTTTCATCATATTTAAAGACGTTTTATGAATTGGGGGCAAAGAGGTTTAAAGGGGACTCGTGTCATCTTTTGCAACAAGTAGCCTAGTTTGCAGCTCTTTTTTGATGGACACCTGCTTAAAATTCACACATCATAAACTATATTGTGCTCGTGATGCTGATTATGAAAACAAATGCTGTCACGTTGCCAGCAAGTCTGAGCGCAACTGATGAAAATAAGTGGTGAGAATGTAGTCTAACGTCAATAGATCAGCTGGGTTTGTACTGTACCTTTGCGCCGCTACGTTCGCATCCACAACCCCGACATTACGCACCCACGACCGAACGGGATCCATCTCCTCTCCAAGACTTCTCTCTTTTAATCCGCTCACTTCTCGCATCAGATGCTCCTGGATCCCGAACATTTAAGCCCTGTCCTGCGCGTTTGGGTGCACTTTTTTGAACTTAAGAAAAAAAAAAAAAACTGAGCTGGCGAGCTAAAGCACTTCGCAAACACCCGAAGGCACTGCCCTCCTCCACAGCTTTGAAGAAGAGATGACCGACGCGGTGTGATGAGGTTTCAGAAGGCTCCTCAGTTAAAAATCCACGCACACTTTCTTTTCGGGCTGAAACGATGATAATAAATGTATTCCCCTACTAATTGCAAGCATTGTCCAAGCGCAAATCTCCAGCGTCAGTTCGAGCGCAATGTTCACCTGCTCACACCTCAAACACTTCAGAGCGAGTCCGTCTCGGAATATTCTGTCCTATAGCCTAGGTGAGAAAGTCCTCCTTTGTCAGAGGGCCAGATCGGATCAAAACAGTTGATCCGAGGGCCAGGAAGCTTGCAGTGAACCGCTGTCTTGAAGCATGAATGAGACCCTCTGCCGGGATAGAGCGTGGAGGAGGGGCCTTAGTGCCATATGGGGGACCGATTGTTGAAATGGATGCTCATTGGTGTAAAGTGCATCCGTTGTTTGGACTTCTGCCAGATTCAGCATCCAACCACTAGCCTAACTCTTGCAGCAAACTTTCAACACATTACGTTGAACCAGGGGGATGATAAGGGGAAAACAAACAAGTGTTACACATTTTAAAGCAGAAACTATCGCATCTGTGACTTGGAAATAGCATAGGCACAGGCCTATTTGTAGTGTGACAAACGAAAGGTCTGTTTGTGCGTGCTTGGGCGAGGAGAGAGGGGGGGGGGGGGCTTTACAATTATTCATATTATTCAACCTCAAAATTGTGGACACATGTTTAAAAAAAGCATACATGTTTTATATTTACGTGTGTTCATCTCTGAGTGTTTAATAAAAGCCACGTGTTCAAATGTGGGTTTAAATTCTCCTGTGGGCCTACACTCTGCCCTGAATAGTCTGTAGGCCTACAGCAAGTCCTGTTTGGTCTATTCATTCAAGTCAAAATCTAACACAAGTGCGCTCTCGACAGGCGCGTATTCAGCAGCTCGACCGTCTGCTCCTTTGAACGCAGTGATTCCGCTGAGGAGGCATCGCATCAGTGTCAGCCGCAACAATGGCCGTCTGGTTGGTCCATCAATCTCCGCCGGCAGCGGACAGGGCTGCGCTCTGATTGGCGTTTGGACCGCTGCCTGACAGGGCCCGAAATGAGTTCTTAATCAATACAACAGACTGTCTTATCAAAGCCAAAGTGCTCATGAAATCAGTTAGAAATCACGCAGATAAAAAGAGTCTACCTCGTGTGTTATTTGGCAAGTTAGAATATGCGTGGCCTATTCATTTTGCCTACGGTCTTACGAAGTTTCTTCAGCTGCTGATTGGGATCATTGCAAATGCTCTGTGAGCTGTAATAAACCTAAAAAGTACAGCTATACAAGCCCAAGCACAATTTATTATAGTAGTTGTAATTCGTACATTTTACATTAATCATATCATGGTTTCAATAGGTAGGCTAATTCTCGGTTTCGAAATTGATCTATGTTTTGTGTTTAGGCCCAACAGCATTTTTTTATTTTTTTTTTGCAGGCTAAACATTTATTTCTTCTTCTGTTCATCGTGGCGTTGAAAAGATTTTTTTTTTCCAACCCTGGTTCTTTGCCCCTTGCCGATAGCCTACTATTGTCTCTGTGTGGAGTTTGTGCGCCTGGACAATGGATGTAAATCTCCCCCCTCGGATCCCGCCTCACCCCACCATCTGCCAGCGCGGGACAAAGTCAGATGTTCCCCCAATTACGAGCGCAGTCTTGGGGAATCCTGCTGCCGAGTCTCCGCCCTTTCGCCGTGTCCCTCACACACTTCCTCTGACATGATTGACAGCTCTACTTAACCATGAAAAATCTGTATATGATGACACACTTTAATAAAATTCCTCCACTGAAATGCAGAGAGATGCGCTCTATAAAGTAGGTTGCTTGAATGGACTTATTGGTTCTTTGACTGTCCAATTAAAGAGAAGGAGCACATGAACGTTACAGCCAGTTGCAGACACAGGGTCTGCTGTCAGTGCCTTGCTCAAAAACTCAGTTGGTCGACCCAGAATGGCTGAATATGTGCAGGACATCAAAGCTTCTGATGATTTCTCTGCAAACTAAAAGTAGCCCAAAGAGAAAATATTAATGTAAAACTTGAATTTACTGCACTTTACTTGTGTAGGATGGTAAACACTCACTCAACATAAGTTGAGCTGTATAGTAAATGTTAGGAGGTGGCGTAGTTGATCAGATATCATCAGAAGTCATCAAACACATTTTGAGTTGACATAGCCTATGTATGTCATATGCTCAAACAGGTTTCTGGTGTCATCACATGACAATGTTTTGTTAAATCAGCTGTGCACATGTGTCCAATCATATAACATTTAGGCTATCAGTTTAATCTCTTTTGCCAAAAAGACCCTAATCACAGTTATTACGGCTTTAAAATTCCCTATTCCAGTATATATCTCACAAACTTCACCTATCATTTTCAGCTTGTTATTACGCTTTATGTTAGCCTATATCATTTATTTATGTATTCATCTATCAATGTTAGTATTGTGAAACTCAAAGTTGGCCGAAAAGTGTACATTTTAACAGAGAAACAGATCAATTCAATAGAAAGCTGTGGATTTTCGAAGATGCGGACCGACTCGTCTCATCCACTTCAGCCCCACAGGTGCGACAGGCTCGGCCGTGATCATCATCCCAACCCGCAGGACCGGCCTGTCTAAATGTGGCTTTTCTAAATTGGTGAAGCGGAGAGTCAGGGCGAAAATGGGGGATTAGTCAAACCACCAACGTCTTTCTAATCAATTTAACCCGCTGAGACGGCCAGCCCGTGTGTTTTTAGGGAGGAGGTGAGGGAGGGATCGGGCGGGGGGGGGGGGGGGGTGCGGGGATCAGTGACTGCTAAACCAAACAATGGGGTATCGTGTGCCGCTCGTCCACTCCAGCATTCCCCCGCTCCCATGGGACACCCAGAGCCACTCTGTGTGGATGGCACTGTGTCCACGGAGGTCAGGAGGGGCGTGGTGTGTGTGTGTGTGTGTGTGTGTGTGTGTGTGTGTGGAGACGCAGCAGCTGGTTTCCGTCCCTCCTCTCCACTGCGTAGAAAACACCAGAGCTAATGCGACCCACCACGTCTTCAATCGATCGCCATATATATTGCGCTCGGTTTTTTTGTTTACTTATTTAGGATTTAGGCAAGGATGCAGATCCCCTGGGGAGTGTCGGCATCCGCAATTAAAGCGGAGTGACCACCATTAGACTCATTTGTTAATAGCAAAACATCATCTGATCTGCTCCAAATATAAAGGGACTGTTGTGATTTGGAGTTTAATAATTTATTTAAAGAAAAGAATATCTATTGTGATCTATTCTAGAATAATACAAAGCAAGAAGCTTAGAATATGGTCAAAAATAAATAGGCCTGTAGAAAGTTCAAAAGTTAGGTATGAATATCACCATATTCCTGGCAGCCTCCATATCACTGTTACAGCCTGTAGTGCTTTTTCATCAGTTAAATAAAATATGACATGTTTTGGTCTTCTTGTGAATTGGTTGGACAATAGCAATATAGTTTATCTTTTGAATTACACTTAACCTTTCACCCTCCCCGCAGACACTGTCAAGTACTCTTCATTTAAGTGTAACAGTTAGTCTACTTATGTTAATTATTGTGGTCAGCCCACATGGACTTAAAAGAACACCAAAATACTGCTGCTAAGTGGTTAGACATTTGTCAGACAAAAACAGAGCTTCTTAAATATGTTATATATTACATTACATTTCACACAAAGAACTTTGTCTTCTCACGTGCCAGTGAGCCAGTATGCATACTAAGGTGTTGAAACTAGCCCAAATCGAAGCCAGAGTGTTACAGGTGCTTTTAAACAATCACAATGAACAGTTATTTGCTGGTGATGTCAGTGCACATAAAAAAATGTGCTGAAATAACTCTCTAAACACTTTTGACAATGAGTCAGTTTGCATTGAACTATGAAATTTATAACTGACTAGTATGGGTGAAGACATTTGTTCTGTTATGTTGGTTCTTCAAATATAAGGGATCCCTCAAAGGGAAGAGCTGAGTACGAATTCACTCCCCCATATATTGCATCCTGACTTGCAGCAGTACAGATATACTGCAGGCGAAACCCGCTGGCCTAAACTCACTTTATCATTGTATCTGTTTATGATTTATTTAGATTTTTTTGAATTATGCCAGTATAAACTACACCTCCAAATCAACAGTTCATCTTGAGAACTGTAATTCATCCAAATCAAGTTGAGCCTGCTTTCCTAAAAGATTGTATGCTTGTGCCATCTACTGGTCTGGTTAAGAACATCATCAACTGTGGTTTTCTGGGTCTGCAAGCAAATATGATATCATGTTCTGAAGTTGTATCACCATAAATGTCATTCAGAGGCAGTGGTTGATCTGTAGAACAATCATTTTTTTATGTGCTTACACTTAAATTTAGGAAAAACAAAAGTGTGTTCAAAACAAATTGAATAAGCTGTAAAAAATAAAAAATAAAAATTAACCCACTGTACATTTCTCAGAAAAGAGGGAAAGATAATTTTAAAAGATAAAGGATTAATTCATAAAGAATTAAGAACAATATCACATATAAAGTCAGGTAGTTTCCACAGGATTAATGCCATGTCTTTAAACATTGTGCTTTTCTGTCAGCAAGCTCCACTATACAAAAATGTCTATTTTAAGATGTCAGCATGTCTTCAATTGCTTTAGAACTTTTTCACATTTGATTCATATTAGTAGAGACTGGTGACTTCAACAAACTCTCAGCATAGCTCTGCTTAACTTAAACCTGAGAAAAGGTCAAATCTGAATAATTTAGAGCACCTGTGCTGCCTTTAATCCTAGTGCAATGCAGAAAACTGCAAATGTTAAGTGGAATTATCTCACCCTTTTGGTAGCATTTAAGGAGTGCTTATTAGACTTAAAAACTGATAAAACAGATTATTTTCACAGTGTTAAGAGGATATTGTGGGTCAACAGCTGTGTAAAGAACAGTCTCCTACTCAGTGAACAGTAGATGCCCTGAGAAGAAGCTGTCACGGGTCAGACCGTTGCCACCGTGGTTGACCCTGTCTCCCCTCTCGAGCTTAATGTATGTGCTGCTACTGGCTCTGATGTAACCGCTCTGCTGGGTGGTGAATGAGTGCAGAATCTGCTCTCCATTACGCATCAGATCTGCACTTCCAGCGCTGTTGAAGATGATTCCCGTGGAACTGGAAATCATAAACACCTGGATACTCACACGTAAAATACCCTGTCCTGATGTCATAGCTGTTCTGTCCATTGTAGATGACCTCTCGGAAGATCATGGGCACGCCGGTTTCAAGGTAGTTGTTGCCCAGTCTCACAGAGAAGGCAACTTTCTCCACGGTGCCATGAGGTCCAGGTGGTCCAGGGGGCCCGCTCAAACCATTTGGACCACTGGGTCCTGAATGAAAATAAAACATGAGGACAATTATAGCAACAGGACCTTCCCAAACATCAAAATACAATAATGTTGGCACTGCTTGGCTTTTGTCAACTGTGTCAGATAGGATTTCAGGACATTAACTCACCATTCTCCCTCCTTGGACTCAGGTCAAATGCACTGATGATCTCGCACTGGGTGTAACCGACCCTCGGGGCTGGTACTGGAAGGGCTTGTCTGGTACATCAGTGATACCAGTGTTGTCACAGATGATGCGAGCAAGTGAAGTTTCTCTCAGGGACCTCCTCTGGCCCTCGTTCTCCCACCAAAGTCTGAAATTGGACAGTGTGACTAAATTTTAATAGAAAAGTAAACGTGAAGGCCCAAACGCACTGAAAGCATATGGCGCTCGTGTTTTGAAGTACTCCCATTATTTAAAATGGCCGAACACTCACCAAATGCATTATGACACGCGTCAAACTGCTTTAGCAATGTCAGTTATGTAACATACCGGTCTCCCTGGCGGACTCTCTGGAACTGAGTGGAAATCAAGCATGCAAACAAGGGTCCTACTCTTCCTCCTGGGACAAATGGCTCAGACACTCCTCCCAGCCACACATCGTCAGATGTTCCGTAGAGATCCAGCAGTTTCTTGGCCAGATTGGTGGTGTTCAGTACATTTGCCAGGTCTGCCTGATTTCCCACGCCATTTGTTGTAGCCTAAAAAGGAACCCACAGGGTAAAAAGGAAGCCATGTTTTAAGTGTGTGATCTGTAAGCCTACAAAATCCTAGATGTGTTGGCAAAATTAATTCTTGACATGAAGAATACAAAGGTAGAACAATTAAATAATACCAGGTAATCCATGGTCTCTGCCTCTCTGCATGTTGAGGGAAGCCAGATCCATCGCCAACTTAGCGAAAAATTTAAAGAGCCTGTCCCTCAGCTCATCAGTCATCATGTGATTCTGCGTGTTCAGCTTGGCCTGACGACCCACCAGGCCCCTGATGATTGGGTCCACACCTCCTGAAGAACACAAGGGACCATTTTTCATTGTTTGTATTCATTCTCCAACTAACGATTTATAATGGCAATCTACAAAAACAACAACAAATAAACAAACAAAAAAAACGAGTGTGATCATACAAATTCACACAGACACATACTGTAATGAACCAAAAGCCTGAGAGAATAGTAATGTTTTGAGTTTGCTTTTAAATGCGGACACAGTTGTGATGGACCTGAGGTCATCACGCAGCTTGTTCCAGAAAACAGGACCACAGTAACTGAAGGCCCCCCGGCCCTCACCTGACCTGGATCTAATTCTGGGTACAGCTTGGAGACCTCTGCCTGATGACCTGAGAGGCCTGATAGGGTTGTGTGTGATCCATGTGAGCAAGTCAGAGATGTACTGAGGAGCTAAACCTTTAAAGGTGCCCTGCCACACAAAACAAACCTTTTTCCTTGTATTTTTTTGAAATATGTTAGGTCCATATGTGTTTGTGTTATGTCGTGAATGTGAAAATGAACTGCTACCTCCTCTGTCAGCTCTAGCCACTGAAAAGAAATAAGCAGAGAAATCAGACCAATTACAAAAGCTGGTCAGTCTGACGTGGTGTTGCCTGAGCTCCTTACTATTAATGAGGTTGCCCATTTGCGCTGGGTAAAGGATGCTGATAGCCAGGCTCTCATTGGCTAGCTGTTAGCCAATCAGAGTCAAGCAGCTTAGCTCGTTGAATATTAATGAGAACTGGCACAAATTGAGCTGAGTCTTCCTTCAGGCGTTCTACACCACGCTAGAATGGCTTGAAACAAGGTAACCAAGGCATTTTTTCAACAAAAAAATGTTACAGAGTCCATGGTAGAACTTCAGACATTACTACAAAGTAATGAAAAATACGTGTGGCAGGGCACCTTTAAACGCTTTATAGCCTATAAGCCAACGCAGTGATTTCAGTAGCGGAGTAATGTCTTACAATTTAAGGACTCCGGCTGCTACATTTTGAATGAGTACTGATTGTTTGGAAAATCTTGCAAATAGATTGTTATAGTAGTCCTGCTTGAGATAAATGCATGAAGCAGTTTCTCAGAGTCAGTTTGAGATATCAAAATCCTGAAGTAAGCTGTGAGAGAGTTTATCTTCTGACGGACATTGCTTGCACCAAAGATGTAGCCTGTGTTTCCAGAACCACAAGCTGGTGCTGAGCGGAAGAAGGGGATGCACTTATCCCCAAAGCGGGGGTCGTCTCTGGGAAACTGTTTAGATGACAAGAAGCAGTTAGCATCCAGTGTGTGTGTGTGTGTGTGTGTGTGTGTGTGTGTGTGTATGTGTGTGTGTGTGTGTGTGTGTGTGTGTGTTTGTGTGTTTTACATCTTTGGGAAACTGTTTAGATGACAAGAAGCAATTAGCATCCAGTATATATATATATATATATATATATATATATATATATATATATATATATATTGTGTGTGTGTGTGTGTGTGTGTGTGTGTGTGTGTGTGTGTGTGTGTGTGTGTGTGTGTGTGTTTTACATCTTTTCTTGTGTAATGCACAACACTGACCTGAATGGGAAAGCAGGGCTCTGTGCGTTCACAGCCCTGGTTACAGTCAATACCATTACTGAAAAAAAAAAAATAAAATATATATATATATATATATATATATATTACCAAAGGAAGAAGAAAACTGTTGACTTTTCGCTCAGGGTCCCAGCCTTTAGGCAGAGAGATTGTATCCTGGTACTCAGCAGGGAGCCAGCGGGTGAAAAGTGTGCTGGAGGATCCTAAGCGGCTGTTTACTCTAGGCAAGAAAAACTAAATAAATAATAAATGCTTTTTTTATACTGTGTTAATCTTCTCTGTCTTTAAGTTTGCATTCATGGCTTTTTTTTACATTTCTTTTAATGTTTTCTTACGAAGCAAAAGGAAAGGATAGGGGGGACAACAAAAGTCTGAAGCCAAACCTCAAATCAGGGACATCATTACTAAATGAAAGATAGCTGTGCACACTTGTCCACACTTATTTTTAGTTTCTTTATTTGTGAAATGTAATGAAAGGTTGCTATTTAGCAGTGACCTTACTTGTTGTTGCAGGTGTTGCTTCCAGTACGAAACTTGTCTAATTTGGGAGTTGTCCCGCAGGAAGGGATACGGACTTAGGCAGAGCAGCAATGACCTTCAAATCCTCCTCAGAGATCACATCTAATTAACAGAGACAAGGAATGAGCAACTCTGCTGTAACCAATTTGCAAATGTTTGTAGGGTAGGTCAGAGAAGCGGAAAAAAGATACACACCTGTGTCATTTATGGAGCGTTTTTCACGTCTTTTCAAAGATCTCTTGATCAGATTAACAGCATTATCCATATAGTCAGCAGCACGCACAGCAGTACGGGTTGGCCCAACAGGCTGCTTCATCAGCCTCAGGATGTCTGAAGGATTCGCTGTATTCCTCCTCACACGATCAAGGCTCCTGTATTGTAGTATGGAGAGGTCAGATTTATGAATTCATTCGGAATGTCTTCAATAGTCATTTTATAGACTTTTGTTATACTCTTTTTTCAATTAATGAATAATTTATACAGAAGTTCAGCAGGTTTGTACACTCACACTCTTCTGGAGTACTCATAACCCCACATTGGCCTTGGCTGCGCGCACAGCCCTTTCAATGTCACTCCTGCTCAAATGTGATTCTAAAAGCAAAAAACACATTTGGTTTAATTGACTTTGTGGTTTATTCTTAATACTGAGATTTTGGTCAGTGCATTTCTGACATGAACATTTTTCAGGTTTCATTCATACCACACAATTACTATAGCATTTTACGAAATATCTATTGTTGAATTATAACTGAAGAACAAAACATAATAATAAACATTTTTACTGAAATCTGAAGTTTAATACAAAAGTAAGAGAATAGCGTGGCAGGGTGACATTGTTTTCAATCAATCAAATAAAAAATATATTTACAGCTATATGAAGCTATTCTAAGATGGTAGAGGTAGCATCCACCTGTACGCACAGGTAAAGACCTGCGGCCAGCAGGCACAGAAACCGATTCATCTCTGCAAAATAGATAAGTATTCTCCAAAGTAACGCACTGGTCAAATAACTTAAACTAATGATTTTTTTTTTCTAGCCTAACAAATACCTGAAAATATAAAACGTAGCCTATATATACAAATCTAATACATTATTATTGACCATACCATATTAACTGTAGGTTGTCTAGGCCTATATCTAAAAACAAATATCTAAAAATAATATGAAAAGGTAAAAATATAGTAAAAGAAAAGTAAACTAAAGCGCAAAGCTCGTGTCCTCTATGTCCTGTAGCTGCAGCTCTCAGAAGTTATACTGCCCATAATAGTTGTTGCTTTTTATAAGTCTGGACGGCACGACATTTGACACCCATTTTTTGTCCGGAATTTTGCTCAAACAATGAAATATTTTCTTCTTCTTCTTCTTCCTAGTTCCTTCTCCGCGCAGCAGCTGCAGTCCTGAGCGCCAATGACGTAAACACAGAGCAGCGAGGAAACCTATCCGAAGATCAACGTCAATACAATGTCAACGTTTTTTTTATATGATGAGTGTTTGTTATTAACGTAGGATTATTCGTAAAGATAAAATTAAGGTCCGGCAGAAGAACAAGAATTCGGCGAGGCCTTACTAAACGAGATTTTTGTTAATCCGAGAGAGAGAAAAGTCTCTCACATAGTGACACATTTTGCGTTATGATTTATTGTTTCATTTTTCGTCATGCATTTATGTCTTTGTTTCTTTGCTTGTCAATTACATGTTTGACGTAAATTCTGCATTTCTGTAGGCTATAAAATGTAATCGCTAGAGGCCTACTTTTGGAAAGGAATGGTGCAGCGCTAGGCTACACCTGAAGAGAACATTCTGACGGTAGCAATAGGTTAGATAAGATAATGAAAAAAATGTGTCAAGTGTCAACTTCTTGGAGTAGAAACATTTGCAAAATGTTCTTGTCATGCAATGTCTGGAAACGCCTATTGCGTGTCATGTTTTCCTATTGACATGAGGCTATATAATACACAATGCATAATGTACAAAGTGCTTTACAATAAGGAAATCACATGAGCATAAAAACAGGGAATCAATGTCAAATAAAAACAGGGATAGAAAAATACTACTGATAAATAGGATGGAAAATAAAACACTTAAGAACAGCAAAAACGAGATAAAATGAGATGAAACAATGCATAAGAATGCACAACATAAGATGGAAGGCAAAACCCAGTGAATAATAATAAGGCGATATTAATAAAATAAATCAGCCTGTAAAAAACCAAACATTTGCGGCATCAGTAGGCCGCAAAGATAAAACTCAGGAAGTATATCTACCTTTATATCTCAGTAGCCTATTTAGTGATTTAGATCATTTTATAATCAGCATAATAAAAATGCTGTGCATGTCTGTTAAATATATATCCTGATAAAGTGAAGAGGATTGCAGTTTTTTGATCAACGAAAACTAAAATGTGCTTCGTTTGTTGGATTCGTAGCCTATGGAATAGCCTTGGCCTACCTCTTACACAGTAAAAAAGAAAAGCATTATTTTATTTGCCAAGAAAATTTTACTTTCGTTATGTAGGCTAACCATATTTTATTTTTCACATTCAAATTTTCCAAAAAAAAAATTTTTTTTTTTCCACAAAAAAAAAAAATATTTTTTTTTATTTTTTTAAACATTTTTGTGTTCCGGTTAGCCTATCAGTGTGTCTTAATTGTGCCCTTCCATGTCTCACTCACACTCTCTCTCTCTCTCAAATTTTTTTTTTTTTTTTTTTTTTCTCCTCAACAAAAAAAAATGTAATGTGGAATGGGCATGTGTGTGTGCTTTCGAGAATTCAAAATGCCTACTTTGGTCTATCTAGCCTACTTTAGGCTACGATCTTTAAGAGCAAATCTATCAAACTGTGCTTTTTTACGCGCGACCCAAAGTTTCAATTGGACAGAATTGTTTTCTTTCTAATCGGCAAAATTTAACTCATTACAGTCTGTGGTCATATCACAGATTGACAACTGTGCGATTCATTGTTTCCGTCTACCTTGATAAAGGCGCGTTTGACGTAAAGCCATAAACATGATATTAGCCTCAAACTCCGCTTGGGCAGTGGCTGTCAGCTGCAAGGAGACATTATTATTATTATGCAATATGTGGCACGTAGCACCGGTGATTGCCGAAAGTTTCTCCCTTAAGGCTTTCCAAAGCAATAGGCCCAGGCCGTTTTAGCTTATAGTTACAGTACAGGCCAAAAGTTTGGACACACCTTCTCATTCAATGTGTTCCTTTATTTTCATGACTATTTACATTGTAGATTCTCACTGAAGGCATGAAAACTATGAATGAACACATATGGAATGATGTACTTAACAAAAAAGTGTGAAATAACTGAAAACATGTCTTATATTTTAGATTCTTCAAACTAGCCACCCTTTGCTTTTTTGATAACTCTGCAAACCCTTGGTGTTCTCTCAATGAGCTTCATGGGGTAGTCACCTGAAATGGTTTTCACTTCACAGGTGTGCTTTGTCAGGGTTAATTAGTGGAATTTTTCCCCTTATTAATACAAATTAATACAATGTAAATAGTCATGAAAATAAAAAGGAAACACATTGAATGAGAAGGTGTGTCCAAACTTTTGGCCTGTACTGTATATGGTTCCACTTCTAGGTAACATGCTCCAAAACAATAGGCTATTGGACGTTAAATCTCATCGTCTTTCTGTAGATATTGCTGTGCCTTTGTTTCTTACAATGTTTGGTCACTTACAGTTCAACATTTGAAGATACAAGTGTCCAAACTGTATGCAGGATACACTGGGTGGCCTTTTAAATTCCTCTCCTCATGAATTTCAATGAAGTCAGTTCAAAAGCATTTTTTTTCACCTCACCAATCTTCAGTAAAAAAGCATAAATAAACCAAATTAAATTTGGCAGGGATTCATGCATGTTGTCTCTGGTTATAAGGTGTGGTTTGGCAACAACCTAAAGCTATTATCACGTAAACAAAGCCTATAATAGCTTACTGGACATGAGATGGTGACACTGGCTGTGAGGGTCAGAGGAATATTAATGATACACTGGAAATGTTTTAGCATGAATCCACTCCCACGAATAACTGAAATTGTAACAGCTGTTGGTAAACTGACCTGGTAAGTTCATTGTTGTCTGGCCAACACTGTGAATCTGGAATATCTGAAATCTGGAAAAATAAACACCATGCCAAAAGATTTTGATTACATAGTTGAATGTTTCTGAAGAGGTTTTAAAAATCAGTAAAGTGCCACAGACCAAACCTATAAGGAACTACGAGGTGGGAAAGCTGCTTTACATAAAATTATGTCTAAATGCAGTACTTTGAGATATTGGTTGGCTAAAGTTATTATCAACTATACCTAATTTTCATTCATATTTGGTGAAAGGTAACCAAATCAAACTGCTAACACATTTGGAGTTCACCTAAGCAAAATGGCATACTTTAAGTATAAAGTATATCATAAATTATGCAAATTTTCTCCTAATTTAAAGTTCAAGATAATGCAGATTAATGTGTGAGAGCTTAAACTGTGACACACAGCAAAATCAAATAATTATATTATTTTATTACATGTTATTTATTTACCCCTGCTATACATTTCTCCTGGTCCAATGTTGTTCAGTTCACCAGAGATCTTGGAAATATTGTTCTAAAAATAAAAATACTGAGTCATAGTTGTTTGAATAACACTCATTTAATGTGATGTAAATTGTCAACTCTTAAGACAAACAAGATTATATTCCACATATTTCTTTTTTGAAAAATACATGCCTTGTAATGCCCAGCATTTTTTTTAGAGTTCACTTTCATTTATGAGTCATTAAAATTGCATTTTAAAGAGAGAAACAAATCAAATTAAAAGGAACTAAGAAAATATCACATTTCAACTGAAAGCTAAAGCACTTACAGCAATCACAATTAATTCCAGCAGTTAACGAAATGTAACGTAAAAATAGCCCTCTCATTATTAAAAATGTGGATAAAGGAAAAGTATTTCATTACACACAACAAAGCAAGCAGGTCAGCAGGAACATGAAGAAAGGTCACGTAAAAATCAGATGCTCTAAGATGTAGCGGTCTTTAGTCAGACCGCTGCAGTGAGGATTCCTACACAATACTCTCCTTCCATGGTCTGAGGTCAAAGGCCGGGATTTTTATTACATTTAGTGTAACCGGACTGTGGCCCGGGCCTGATACTGGAAGGGCTTAACTGGTAAATCAGTGATACCAGTGTTGTCACAGATGATGCGGGCCCGTGATACGTCCTTCAGGGGACTTTCTCGGGCCTTAGTGAAGACTCCCTCGATCTCCCACCAAAGTCTGAAATTGAAAGTTTGTTCATCTTTAAACGTGTGGCAAGCACAGCAATTTCCACATCTTCAGTACATGTCAGTCAATAGTGCAGTTTTAGTGTTTATTTGAATGTAAAAGTAGAGATGGGAAGTAATGAAGTACAAATACTTCGTTACTGTACTCAAGTAGATTTTTCAGATATTTTTACGTTACTATTTATTTTTGTGCCGACTTTTTACTTTCTACTCCTTACATTTAAAAAAATTGGCTTGTTACTTTAGTTTCAAATAATTTCAGTGGAGTTACCATTATTATTTTTTGCGTCATCAATACCAAATTCACTCTAATTGGATGGGAATATATGTTGTTATAATGTGCTGCAAATTGTGCCAACCAAAACACCACAAACTGCTGGCTTTGGGTTAGGGTTAGGGTAGCTGGATTGCACTCTAGTAACATTTGTGTGGTCCTGGTAGCTTTGCATAAAAAAATGGTTGTTATTCGCAAGGCTACTTTTACTTATATACTTTAAGTAAATTTCCAAGCCTGTACTGTCTTTTACTTGAGTAAAGAAGTTAAATCAGTACTTTTTTTTTTCTAACACAACTATCTGTACTTCTACTTGAGTACGGGAAGTGAGTACTTTTGCCATCTCTGTGTAAAAGTGAATGTAAAGGTGCAGGTAACACAAATATCTCCAAATCTTTAGCAATGTCAGTTATGGATACCCGGTCTCCCTGGCGGACTCTCTGGAACTGAGTGGAAATCAAGCATGCAAACAAGGGTCCTACTCTTCCTCCTGGGACAAACGGCTCAGACAATCCTCCCAGCCACACATCGATGTTGTCAGGTGTTCCGTAGAGATCCAGCAGTTTCTTGGCCAGATTGCTGTTCTGAAGCACCTGAGCCAGCTCTGCCTGATTTCGTGGCTGTGACAGCCCACAGAACCCACGCCATTTGTTGTAGCCTAAAAAGGGACACAGGGTAAAAAGTAGCCATGTTTAAGATGATGTATGATCTGCAAAGGCTCAGATGCAGACAAAATTCTAAAGATACAAAACAGAAAAGAAATAGAAAGACCAAATGAGTGTAATACCAGGTAATCCGTGGTCTCTGCCTCTCTGCATGTTGAGGGAAGCCAGATCCATCGCCAACTTAGCAAAAAATTTAAAGAGCCTGTCCCTCAGCTCATCAGTCATCATGTGATTCTGCGTGTTCAGCTTGGCCTTACTACCCACCAGGCCCCTGATGATTGGGTCCACACCACCTGAAAAACACAAGAGATAGGAAAATTTTAAGTTTAAGCTACTGTTGCTGATCCCACTGGGAATCATGTTGTCTAAAGCGGGTCTTCAACATTTTTTATAACTGAGAGAGACTGAACAGGGATGCCCTACTACAGGGGTGTGTCAAACTAAATTTCACTATAAGGGCCACACTGGAAAATTAAACTCACATCCCAAGGGCCAGGCATGTATAGTTTATTGACATGCTTTTATTAATGCAAAGTAAAATATTTTTGACTGTATTATTGCATGTCTCATTTAGCCTTCTTAAATAGAAGTTGCAAAAAAGTTCCTTAGCCATCATAGAATATTGCAAATCAAGCAAAACAATGCTTTCTGATTACAATTTTAAAGTAGGCTGCCACACAGCCGACTCCCAACAACCATGTTTCACAACCTAAATATAGAAAATGCTCTGGTTCTGTGGGGATTTCTGAATCTCAAAGTCAGCGAATCTGCAAAATTCTGCTTTGAGTGTCGTGTAATTGCAGTTTGAAAACAGTTTCCTGTCTTTTTAATTAATCTTTGAACCTAAATTGATATGCAAGCTGGATAAAAATTTGTGAGGACCCGGAGTTTGACACATGTGCCCTGCTACATATATTGTAGAAAATTAAGTTGCATATTAAACTGGGCCTACAATAACGTGTTGGCGACCTAAAGCCTTTATACATACATTTTGAGTGCATAGAAGCTATTAAAATGATAATGTTTGGCATGATTTTATAAATCATGATTTAACGTTAAACATGCATGTGGATCAGTGGACGGCTACTTTAGTGACTACCTTACATATAGGCTAGTAATTCTATCATCATTGTATTTTTTTCACAAATAGGCTGATTTATATTTGCTAATAAATATTTTTTTTTGTATTAATGTTAAGAGATTTTAAATGTTGAAAAAAAAATGTGTGGCCCCTCTGCAGTAACTCTGAGGTCCCCTAGGGGTCCCGGAGCCCCTGTTGAAGATCTCTGGTCTGCATTTGTGGAACGGCTAATAGAAACGGCATCTGTCTAAAATGACCTGTGATTGGCCAAAGTCTCTTGACTTTCCATTAAGGTGAAGTATAACAAGTTAACGATCTTGACTATACCTTCAAAGACGATCCTCCATGGTGCGAAGAAGGATTTGTGCAGCAATGGGCTGGGGAATTTAGGGTGTTCCTTGTATTGCTCATCAAGGCGAAAAATGAATGGCTGAATCATCAGGTGAGCGAATCGGTAGGCAGCGGTGGCGAACACATTGGAGATGCTAGGGTCCACGTTTTTATCATAACCAGGGTAGGTGGACAGCTGCTTGGCAAGAATGTCTGGACCAACAATGTGAAGTAAGTAGTCTCTGAAAGTGATAACCTGAAAGACAGAGAAGACACTGAGTTAATTAAACCATGTGAGGACATAACATCCAATCATCAATGCAACATTTCTGGAATCCATGCAGCTAAGCCCCTCTCTAACCTGCATATATCCTCCCATGATCTTGCGTGCTTCCTGGTAGAGTCTCTCTCCGTCCCACTGAGGATTGAGATTGGCCAGAGCACGGGCCAGACGGTTGTGCTCACGCATAAACAGTGTGTGCAAAGAGGCCAGAGCAATGTTCTCATTGGTGCGTACATCACCTTAAAAGTCAGATAGAATCAGGAAAATAGTTCTGTCAGCCCTGTGCGATACTTGGAATGAATCAAACACTTTGAACTGTACGTCAATTTTGCTGCCACTCACCACCCACAAAGCAGGGCACCTCCTGTGCATTTGTGACATTAGTAATGCGGGCCCGGGTAGCACATACGTTGGTCGCCGAGCTGGAGAAGGGCAGGAGCTCCTTGCCGTTGTCAGTGAACTGTGTGTTGACCCTCAACAGGCCCTTATCTGAGGTGAGGTCGCGTAGGGAGCGAGCTTTGATATCGTCTTCACCGTACACCTGACCCGCATCAATGTAAGCTGTGAGAGAGTTTATCTGCTGACGGACATTGCTTGCACCAAAGATGTAGCCTGTGTTTCCAGAACCACAAGCTGGTGCTGAGCGGAAGAAGGGGATGCACTTGTCCCCAAAGCGGGGGTCATTTTTGGGAAACTGTTTAGATGACAAGAAGCAATTAGCATCCAGTATATATATATATATATATATATATGTGTGTGTGTGTGTGTGTGTGTGTGTGTGTGTGTGTGTGTGTGTGTGTGTGTGTGTGTGTGTGTTTTACATCTTTTCTTGTGTAATGCATGACACTGACCTGAATGGGAAAGCAGGGCTCTGTGCGTTCACAGCCCTGGTTACAGTCAATACCATTACTGAATGAGCGGATGGCAGGAGACTGAGGAGTAAGGCTAAGGTCATGGTCAGTCCACTTGGCGAAGAATGTCACCATGAGAGTGTAGGTTGGATCGCTCTCTACATCAGCGTTTGCTGTGCTCAGGATTCTGTTGGACACATCCCTTACCTGTGGACAAGATGTAGACAATGAGCACCTTGGTGAAAGTGGCACAAGCTAATACCTTAAGCATTAAGGCAGATGTGATTAAATGTTACGGTTCTATACTTTGTTCAGTATTATTGTCTTTTTCCACCTCCTCAGGAGGATATACATATACATATATATATTACCAAAGGAAGAAGAAAACAGTTGACTTTTCGCCCAAGGTCCCAGCCTTTAGGCAGAGAGATTGTATCCTGGTACTCAGCAGGGAGCCAGCGGGCAAAAGGTGTGTTGGAGGATCCTAAGCGGCTGTTTACTCTATGCAAGAAAAAAATAAATCCTTTATTATTCCTTCTTTTTGTCTCACATGTAGTTGTACAGTGCCATGCACAATATGTACTATAATTGACAATCCAACAACAAAGAATGTTAGCAATGCAACGGTCACTAACATGTCTAAAGAAAAAGACAGAGAACCAGGAGGAAAATCTTTGGCAAAATTCAGTTCGGCCCCAGGTTAAAAAAAAAACGTTAGTCACTTAGCTGTGGTTTTAATTGTCAGTTGTTATTTTTATGGTCCACCCATCAATCTTGCTATTTAGCAGTGGCCTTACTTGTTGTTGCAGTTGCTGCTTCCAGTGCGAAACTTGTCCAAATTGGGAGTTGTCCTGCAGGAAGGGATACGGACTTGGGCAGAGCAGCCTGTCAGATCAGCAATGACCTTCAAGTCGTCGTCAGAGATCAGATCTAATTACCAGAGACAAAGAATAGACATTTTTACTGTGACTTTTATCCCCCTGTATGGAAAACTAAAAGAACATTATTTTGGATACACACCTGTGTCATTTATGGAGCGTTTTTCACGTCTTTTCAAAGATCTCTTGATCAGATTAACAGCATTATCCATATAGTCAGCAGCACGCACAGCAGTACGGGTTGGCCCAACAGGCTGCTTCATCAGCCTCAGGATGTCTGAAGGATTCGCTGTATTCCTCCTCACACGATCAAGGCTCCTGTATTGTATGGAGAGGTCAGATTTATGAGCACTGAGATGTTATTACTTCTGGTACCGCACAACTTGCAGTTTGAATGTATTTCATAAACGCTCATGTTATGCCATTTGTTTCTCTATCACTGCAGAACTTGTGTAGCAGTTCAGCAGGTTTTACACTCACACTCTTCTGGAGTACTCATAAGTTGAATCCACTGTGGCCTTGGCTTCAAGCACAGCATTTTCAATGACACTCCTGCTCAAACGTTGTTCTGAAGGCACAAAACATCTTTCAGTTAGTCTGGTCTCTGATTAAGTCGTCTTCATTTTCTTATTCTGTGCTTATATTGATTTTATTTTCAATGGATTTCTAAAGCTATGATGCAGATTTCTTTCAAGTGTAAAATGTCAATTCAGTGATTATTATACACTATATGCATATATTCCTATACAGTATTTAGTTTTTATCTAAATGTCAAAACTAATTGTAGTAGGAGACTATTTAATATAAATTCATAACGACTGTTTAATTTATTTATATTTGATATACAGTAGAAGTACTCACCGGCTTTCACATGGTTTTGCAAACACAGGAAAAGACCTGCAGATAGCAGGCACAAAGCCCACTTCATCTCTGAAAAAGACAAACCTAGTCCTGTTATATACACAGTGATCAACTGGGTAACATAGCAGAGGGCATGGTTGCCTGAATGAGAACTACAATTAACCACAGAGTTAAAAAGTTAGACAAGAGGATTAATACCTGTGATGTCTTGGAAGTCCCACGTTGAACCTTCAGCTGCAGTCAGGAGTCAGTGACTTTTAGAACAATTAGTTGTCAGTATATATAGTATTTTTGGAGGAAGTGGAAACTCCTTACCGCTTTGATCAGATTGATGAGCATGTGGTTTAGCAGGAACTAAAAAACCTGTCTTGCAACCAACATGGCGGTAATCAAATTGGTTCAATTAATTACATATTTCCTCCTGGACAAGCAAACAGCTTGTATATGTATATGGAATTATTGAAGAGTTGGTGAAGGACATTGGGGCATCGATCATCTTATCTATAACAAATTATTTGTAAAATCAGATAATGGTCAGCTGGTTTTTGCAAATATCAGACAGTTCAGTGTGAAAAGTCTCTTAATTCATTCAGAAGCCAACCAGATGTTGACAAGAGACCGGCTTTTTGAAGCGTGAAGGCTACCGTAGCTGTAATACGTACTTTGAACGGTGTGGTGCGAGAGTTGATTGCGATATATGATCTCAACGCTAAATGGGAGAAATTCCTACACATTGGACCTTTACAGCAGCATATTTTTTATATATATTTTTTGCCAATGCCCGTCATTAAAATAAAATGTCAAACTATTTATTTTATAACTTTCAATGCACTATAACCTTTATTTTACGTATTATAACTTTATTTTACTCTTTTTAAATCCAATATATGCTTTTTATCTTGTCTTGGGTTTCATTTGTATCTTGTCCTAATGGCTTTTCATGTGAAGCACTTTGAACTTCTATGTTGATGATGTGTGTGTGTGTGTGTGTGTGTGTGTGTGTGTGTGTGTGTGTGTGTGTGTGTGTGTGTGTGTGTGTGTGTGTTTAGATATGCATAAGGGAGGGGTAATCATAAAATAATCTTGATCGTCTACTCACTTATGGGAAAGATGGGAGTGTCGTTTGTTCATATGCAGCTTCAGTTACCGTACTCAACATAATCACCGTCCTCTCTATTGTTTGTATCTATGTTTGGGCACAGGCTGACTGAAAGCAGTATGTGGGTTTTTCCAAAAGAATAAAAATATTAAGTTCATACAAATTCGTCAAACGTTCCCAGATCATTCAACAACAGGCTTATAAAAAGAAGACTTCCCAAATACAGTTGAATATTTTTCAACCACTGTGCTACATTGCACTGCATGCTTCACAACACGCTGCTGGTAACAAAAGTGGCTCTTCAAAGTAAACATATATACTGTATCAGACAAACTTCCATTTAAAATAACAAGAAAGTTAATTTAATTTCTTTAAAAGTACCTAACCTGTCTTATTTTAAGGAAGTACGGTAACAGTGGGGAATTTACTGAGTGTCTTTTCAGGTAAATGGACTAGAAGGGATGTGAAAAGTCTCTTAATTTCTTAAACTGATCCATAATTCACTGGATCTCTTCATTTTGTTTTAAATGTGGCATTTTGAAAGTGGCATTTGAATAATAAGTATCGCCTCAAGTATCTTTGCTGAACAAACCTTTAGAAACCAACTAGCTATCTATCTGCAAAAAGAAACTTCCTGGTTTCAAGGTCTTTGGGCATCTCTGAATCACGCACTTTTCCAGTCAGTCACGGAACAAATATTCAGAAACCAATCAGATGTATCATCTGCAAAAAAAAACTTCCTGGTTTGAAGGTCTTTGGGCATCTCTGAACCACACACTTTTCCAGTCAGTCAAGGAGACAAAAACAAGTTCCTAAACTGAAGCCAAAATACACAAAAGCCTCCCACGATTTATTTGATAATTTAAAAGCAAATTTGATTTTTAACTAATTGCATTTTTATTGTAAATTCTAATATAGCTTTGTGAATTATTGTATTTAATTCAGCACTTTACCTCGAACATCACATGAATTAGTCTCCCATTGTTTTACTGTTTATATGTCCACTTCCATGTTGAATCCTCCTGATGTGGCTGATTTCTGTTTTGGTGGGCCTATGAGCTGTTTATTTGTGCATTAAGGAACATTTAAAGGTCCAGTGTGTAACGTGTTTAGTTGTCCATTATCAAAATCTGTGTTGCCCGTTCACAAACTTGTCCATTTTCATGAATATTTACCTCCACCATCAATTCCAAGTATTCCTTTTGGCTTAAAATTATACATTTGCATTCGCATGAACAGGGGTAGACGCTCCATATTCATGCTCCATCTTGAAATACGTTAGCCGGTAAGGGACATACAGGACATACTGCTCCGCCTTTCGCATTTTCGCTGTCACATGATAAACTCACAGGTGATGCTAATGCTGCTAATGGGTATCGTAGCTTCCCGGCCCCGGCAAGTTTGAAGAAGGAAACATGGAGGACCACACATATTCAAAATCCAAATTTCAGAAACAGGAGTTTTCTTCTTCGCCCAGAAAAAGAAAAAGAATATTGAAAAGAGCAAGAGACCGGCTTTTTGAAGCGTGAAGGCTACCGTAGCTGTAATACATACTTTGAACTGCGTGGTGCGAGAGAGTTGATTGCGATATATGATCTCAACGCTAAATGGGAGAAATTCCTACACATTGGACCTTTACAGCAGCATATTGAACTCATTACAGTCTGTGGTCACATCACAGATTGACAACTGTGCGATTCATTGTTTCCGTCTACCTTGATAAAGGCGCGTTTGACGTAAAGCCATAAACATGATATTAGCCTCAAACTCCGCTTGGGCAGTGGCTGTCAGCTGCAAGGAGACATTATTATTATTATGCAATATGTGGCACGTAGCACCGGTGATTGCCGAAAGTTTCTCCCTTAAGGCTTTCCAAAGCAATAGGCCCAGGCCGTTTTAGCTTATAGTTACAGTACAGGCCAAAAGTTTGGACACACCTTCTCATTCAATGTGTTCCTTTATTTTCATGACTATTTACATTGTAGATTCTCACTGAAGGCATGAAAACTATGAATAAACACGTATGGAATTATGTACTTAACAAAAAAGTGTGAAATAACTGAAAACATGTCTTATATTTTAGATTCTTCAAAGTAGCCACCCTTTGCTTTTTTGATAACTCTGCAAACCCTTGGTGTTCTCTCAATGAGCTTCATGAGGTAGTCACCTGAAATGGTTTTCACTTCACAGGTGTGCTTTGTCAGGGTTAATTAGTCCAATTTTTTCCCTTATTAATAAAAAAAATTCATATTTGGTGAAAGGTAACCAAATCAAACTGCTAACACATTTGGAGTTCACCTAAGCAAAATGGCATACTTTAAGTATAAAGTATATCATAAATTATGCAAATTTTCTCCTAATTTAAAGTTTCAAGATAATGCAGATTAAATGTGTGAGAGCTTAAACTGTGACACACAGCCAAATCAAATAATTATATTATTTTATTACATGTTATTTATTTACCCCTGCTATACATTTCTCCTGGTCCAATGTTGTTCAGTTCACCAGAGATCTTGGAAATATTGTTCTAAAAATGAAATACTGAGTCATAGTTGTTTGAATAACACTCATTTAATGTGATGTAAATTGTCAACTCTTAAGACAAACAAGATTATATTCCACATATTTCTTTTTTGAAAAATACATGCCTTGTAATGCCCAGCATTTTTTTTAGAGTTCACTTTCATTTATGAGTCATTAAAATTGCATTTTAAAGAGAGAAACAAATCAAATTAAAAGGAACTAAGAAAATATCACATTTCAACTGAAAGCTAAAGCACTTACAGCAATCACAATTAATTCCAGCAGTTAACGAAATGTAACGTAAAAATAGCCCTCTCATTATTAAAAATGTGGATAAAGGAAAAGTATTTCATTACACACAACAAAGCAAGCAGGTCAGCAGGAACATGAAGAAAGGTCACGTAAAAATCAGATGCTCTAAGATGTAGCGGTCTTTAGTCAGACCGCTGCAGTGAGGATTCCTACACAATACTCTCCTTCCATGGTCTGAGGTCAAAGGCCGGGATTTTATTACATTTAGTGTAACCGGACTGTGGCCGGGCCTGATACTGGAAGGGCTTAACTGGTAAATCAGTGATACCAGTGTTGTCACAGATGATGCGGGCCAGTGATACGTCCTTCAGGGACTTTCTCTGGGCCTTAGTGAAGACTCCCTCGATCTCCCACCAAAGTCTGAAATTGAAAGTTTGTTCATCTTTAAACGTGTGGCAAGCACAGCAATTTCCACATCTTCAGTACATGTCAGTCAATAGTGCAGTTTTAGTGTTTATTTGAATGTAAAAGTAGAGATGGGAAGTAATGAAGTACAAATACTTCGTTACTGTACTCAAGTAGATTTTTCAGATATTTTTACGTTACTATTTATTTTTGTGCCGACTTTTTACTTTCTACTCCTTACATTTAAAAAAATTGGCTTGTTACTTTAGTTTCAAATAATTTCAGTGGAGTTACCATTATTATTTTTTGCGTCATCAATACCAAATTCACTCTAATTGGATGGGAATATATGTTGTTATAATGTGCTGCAAATTGTGCCAACCAAAACACCACAAACTGCTGGCTTTGGGTTAGGGTTAGGGTAGCTGGATTGCACTCTAGTAACATTTGTGTGGTCCTGGTAGCTTTGCATAAAAAAATGGTTGTTATTCGCAAGGCTACTTTTACTTATATACTTTAAGTAAATTTCCAAGCCTGTACTGTCTTTTACTTGAGTAAAGAAGTTAAATCAGTACTTTTTTTTTTCTAACACAACTATCTGTACTTCTACTTGAGTACGGGAAGTGAGTACTTTTGCCATCTCTGTGTAAAAGTGAATGTAAAGGTGCAGGTAACACAAATATCTCCAAATCTTTAGCAATGTCAGTTATGTAACGTACCGGTCTCCCTGGCGGACTCTCTGGAACTGAGTGGAAATCAAGCATGCAAACAAGGGTCCTACTCTTCCTCCTGGGACAAACGGCTCAGACAATCCTCCCAGCCACACATCGATGTTGTCAGGTGTTCCGTAGAGATCCAGCAGTTTCTTGGCCAGATTGCTGTTCTGGAGCACCTGAGCCAGCTCTGACTGATTTCGTGGCTGTGACAGCCCACAGAACCCACGCCATTTGTTGTAGCCTAAAAAGGGACACAGGGTAAAAAGTAGCCATGTTTAAGATGATGTATGATCTGCAAAGGCTCAGATGCAGACAAAATTCTAAAGATACAAAACAGAAAAGAAATAGAAAGACCAAATGAGTGTAATACCAGGTAATCCGTGGTCTCTGCCTCTCTGCATGTTGAGGGAAGCCAGATCCATCGCCAACTTAGCGAAAAATTTAAAGAGCCTGTCCCTCAGCTCATCAGTCATCATGTGATTCTGCGTGTTCAGCTTGGCCTTACTACCCACCAGGCCCCTGATGATTGGGTCCAGACCACCTGAAAAACACAAGAGATAGGAACATTTTAAGTTTAAGCTACTGTTGCTGATCCCACTGGGAATCATGTCGTCTAAAGCGGGTCTTCAACATTTTTTATAACTGAGAGAGACTGAACAGGGATGCCCTACTACAGGGGTGTGTCAAACTAAATTTCACTATAAGGGCCACACTGGAAAATTAAACTCACATCCCAAGGGCCAGGCATGTATAGTTTATTGACATGCTTTTATTAATGCAAAGTAAAATATTTTTGACTGTATTATTGCATGTCTCATTTAGCCTTCTTAAATAGAAGTTGCAAAAAAGTTCCTTAGCCATCATAGAATATTGCAAATCAAGCAAAACAATGCTTTCTGATTACAATTTTAAAGTAGGCTGCCACACAGCCGACTCCCAACAACCATGTTTCACAACCTAAATATAGAAAATGCTCTGGTTCTGTGGGGATTTCTGAATCTCAAAGTCAGCGAATCTGCAAAATTCTGCTTTGAGTGTCGTGTAATTGCAGTTTGAAAACAGTTTCCTGTCTTTTTAATTAATCTTTGAACCTAAATTGATATGCAAGCTGGATAAAAATTTGTGAGGACCCGGAGTTTGACACATGTGCCCTGCTACATATATTGTAGAAAATTAAGTTGCATATTAAACTGGGCCTACAATAACGTGTTGGCGACCTAAAGCCTTTATACATACATTTTGAGTGCATAGAAGCTATTAAAATGATAATGTTTGGCATGATTTTATAAATCATGATTTAACGTTAAACATGCATGTGGATCAGTGGACGGCTACTTTAGTGACTACCTTACATATAGGCTAGTAATTCTATCATCACTGTATTTTTTTCACAAATGATTTATATTTGCTAATAAATATGTTTTTTTTTAATTAATGTTAAGAAATTTGAAATTTTGAAAAAATATTTGGTGGCCCCTCTGCAGTAACTCTGAGGTCCCCTAGGGGTCCCGGAGCCCCTGTTGAAGATCTCTGGTCTGCATTTGTGGAACGGCTAATAGAAACGGCATCTGTCTAAAATGACCTGTGATTGGCCAAAGTCTCTTGATTTTCCATTAAGGTGAAGTATAACAAGTTAACAATCTTGACTATACCTTCAAAGACGATCCTCCATGGTGCGAAGAAGGATTTGTGCAGCAATGGGCTGGGGAATTTAGGGTGTTCCTTGTATTGCTCATCAAGGCGAAAAATGAATGGCTGAATCATCAGGTGAGCGAATCGGTAGGCAGCGGTGGCGAACACATTGGAGATGCTAGGATCCACGTTTTTATCATAACCAGGGTAGGTGGACAGCTGCTTGGCAAGAATGTCTGGACCAACAATGTGAAGTAAGTAGTCTCTGAAAGTGATAACCTGAAAGACAGAGAAGACACTGAGTTAATTAAACCATGTGAGGACATAACATCCAATCATCAATGCAACATTTCTGGAATCCATGCAGCTAAGCCCCTCTCTAACCTGCATATATCCTCCCATGATCTTGCGTGCTTCCTGGTAGAGTCTCTCTCCGTCCCACTGAGGATTGAGATTGGCCAGAGCACGGGCCAGACGGTTGTGCTCACGCACAAACAGCGTGTGCAAAGAGGCCAGAGCAATGTTCTCATTGGTGCGTACGTCACCTTAAAAGTCAGATAAAATCAGGAAAATAGTTCTGTCAGCCCTGTGCGATGCTTGGAATGAATCAAACACTTTAAACGTCTGTACGTCAATTTTGCTGCCACTCACCACCCACAAAGCAGGGCACCTCCTGTGCATTTGTGACATTAGTAATGCGGGCCCGGGTAGCACATATGTTGGTCGCCGAGCTGGAGAAGGGCAGGAGCTCCTTGCCGTTGTCAGTGAACTGTGTGTTGACCCTCAACAGGCCCTTATCTGAGGTGAGGTCGCGTAGGGAGCGAGCTTTGATATCGTCTTCACCGTACACCTGACCCGCATCAATGTAAGCTGTGAGAGAGTTTATCTGCTGACGGACATTGCTTGCACCAAAGATGTAGCCTGTGTTTCCAGAACCACAAGCTGGTGCTGAGCGGAAGAAGGGGATGCACTTGTCCCCAAAGCGGGGGTCATCTTTGGGAAACTGTTTAGATGACAAGAAGCAATTAGCATCCAGTATATATATATATATATATATGTATATGTATATGTATATGTGTGTGTGTGTGTGTGTGTGTGTGTGTGTGTTTTTACATCTTTTCTTGTGTAATGCATGACACTGACCTGAATGGGAAAGCAGGGCTCTGTGCGTTCACAGCCCTGGTTACAGTCAATACCATTACTGAATGAGCGGATGGCAGGAGACTGAGGAGTAAGGCTAAGGTCATGGTCAGTCCACTGGGCGAAGAATGTCACCATGAGAGTGTAGGTTGGATCGCTCTCTACATCAGCGTTTGCTGTGCTCAGGATTCTGTTGGACACATCCCTTACCTGTGGACAAGATGTAGACAATGAGCACCTTGGTGAAAGTGGCACAAGCTAATACCTTAAGCATTAAGGCAGATGTGATTAAATGTTACGGTTCTATACTTTGTTCAGTATTATTGTCTTTTTCCACCTCCTCAGGAGGATATACATATACATATATATATTACCAAAGGAAGAAGAAAACCGTTGACTTTTCGCTCAAGGTCCCAGCCTTTAGGCAGAGAGATTGTATCCTGGTACTCAGCAGGGAGCCAGCGGGCAAAAGGTGTGTTGGAGGATCCTAAGCGGCTGTTTACTCTAGGCAAGAAAAAAATAAATCCTTTATTATTCCTTCTTTTTGTCTCACATGTAGTTGTACAGTGCCATGCACAATATGTACTATAATTGACAATCCAACAACAAAGAATATTAGCAATGCAACGGTCACTAACATGTCTAAAGAAAAAGACAGAGAACCAGGAGGAAAATCTTTGGCAAAATTCAGTTCGGCCCCAGGTTAAAAAAAAAACGTTAGTCACTTAGCTGTGGTTTTAATTGTCAGTTGTTATTTTTATGGTCCACCCATCAATCTTGCTATTTAGCAGTTGCCTTACTTGTTGTTGCAGTTGCTGCTTCCAGTGCGAAACTTGTCCAAATTGGGAGTTGTCCTGCAGGAAGGGATACGGACTTGGGCAGAGCAGCCTGTCAGATCAGCAATGACCTTCAAGTCGTCGTCAGAGATCAGATCTAATTACCAGAGACAAAGAATAGACATTTTTACTGTGACTTTTATCCCCCTGTATGGAAAACTAAAAGAACATTATTTTGCATACACACCTGTGTCATTTATGGAGCGTTTTTCACGTCTTTTCAAAGATCTCTTGATCAGATTAACAGCATTATCCATATAGTCAGCACGCACGCAGCACATGCAGGCTTGGCCCAACAGGCTGCTTCATCAGCCTCAGGATGTCTGAAGGATTCGCTGTATTCCTCCTCACAGATCAAGGCTCCTGTATTGTATGGAGAGGTCGAATTTATGAGCACTGAGATGTTATTACTTCTGGTACCGCACAACTTGCAGTTTGAATGTATTTCATAAACGCTCATGTTATGCCATTTGTTTCTCTATCACTGCAGAACTTGTGTAGCAGTTCAGCAGGTTTTACACTCACACTCTTCTGGAGTACTCATAAGTTGAATCCACTGTTGCCTTGGCTTCAAGCACAGCATTTTCAATGACACTCCTGCTCAAACGTTGTTCTGAAGGCACAAAACATCTTTCAGTTAGTCTGGTCTCTGATTAAGTCGTCTTCATTTTCTTATTCTGTGCTTATATTGATGTTATTTTCAATGGATTTCTAAAGCTATGATGCAGATTTCTTTCAAGTGTAAAATGTCAATTCAGTGATTATTATACACTATATGCACATATTCCTATACAGTATTTAGTTTTTATCTAAATGTCAAAACTAATTGTAGTAGGAGACTATTTAATATAAATTCATAACGACTGTTTAATTTATTTATATTTGATATACAGTAGAAGTACTCACCGGCATTCACATGGTTTTGCAAACACAGGAAAAGACCTGCAGATAGCAGGCACAAAGCCCACTTCATCTCTGAAAAAGACAAACCTAGTCCTGTTATATACACAGTGATCAACTGGGTAACATAGCAGAGGGCATGGTTGCCTGAATGAGAACTACAATTAACCACAGAGTTAAAAAGTTAGACAAGAGGATTAATACCTGTGATGTCTTGGAAGTCCCACGTTGAACCTTCAGCTGCAGTCAGGAGTCAGTGACTTTTAGAACAATTAGTTGTCAGTATATATAGTATTTTTGGAGGAAGTGGAAACTCCTTACCGCTTTGATCAGATTGATGAGCATGTGGTTTAGCAGGAACTAAAAAACCTGTCTTGCAACCAACATGGCGGTAATCAAATTGGTTCAATTAATTACATATTTCCTCCTGGACAAGCAAACAGCTTGTATATGTATATGGAATTATTGAAGAGTTGGTGTAGGACATTGGGGCATCGATCATCTTATCTATAACAAATTATTTGTAAAATCAGATAATGGTCAGCTGGTTTTTGCAAATATCAGACAGTTCAGTGTGAAAAGTCTCTTAATTCATTCAGAAACCAACCAGATGTTGACAAGAGACCGGCTTTTTGAAGCGTGAAGGCTACCATAGCTGTAATACGTACTTTGAACGGCGTGGTGCGAGAGAGTTGATTGCGATATATGATCTCAACGCTAAATGGGAGAAATTCCTACACATTGGACCTTTACAGCAGCATATTTTTTATATATATTTTTTGCCACTGCCTGTCATTAAAATAAAATGTCAAACTTCAAATGTCAAATTTATTTATATCTTTCAATGCACTGTAACCTTTATTTTACTCTTTTTAAATCCAATATATGCCTTTTATCTTGTCTTGGGTTTCATTTGTATCTTGTCCTAATGGCTTTTCATGTGAAGCACTTTGAACTTCTATGTTGATGATGTGTGTGTGTGTGTGTGTGTGTGTGTGTGTGTGTGTGTGTGTGTGTGTGTGTGTGTGTGTGTGTGTGTGTGTGTGTGTGTGTGTGTGTGTGTGGTATGCATAAGGGAGGGGTAATCATAAAATAATCTTGATCGTCTACTCACTTTTGGGAAAGATGGGAGTGTCGTTTGTTCATATGCAGCTTCAGTTACCGTACTCAACATAATCACCGTCCTCTCTATTGTTTGTATCTATGTTTGGGCTCAGGCTGACTGAAAGAAGTATGTGGGTTTTTCCAAAAGAATAAAAATATTAATAAGTTCATACAAATTTGTCAAACGTTCCCAGATCATTCAACAACAGGCTTATAAAAAGAAGATATCAATAAGTAACTATCATAACACTTCCCAAATACAGTCATATTCTAAAAATGACCTCATTATCCCACAGTTGACAGATGTATTGTAATACAGTGTGTAATCACAACACAACTCCGCTAGTACATTATTTTCTATTACTTTTATCTTTTTTCAGATTTTCTGAATTACTAGATTCAATTTTAACCTTTTTTTGGGTCTTCTTGAGTATTAACTGCAAGGCATTCTTAATATTAATGACATGCAAACCATAGACAAAAAAAAGCTCCAGGCTTGCCAAAAAAAAAAAAGTAAAATCATTTTGTCATATTTTTCAACCACTGTGCTACATTGCACTGCATGCTTCACAACACGCTGCTGGTAACAAAAGTGGCTCTTCAAAGTAAACATATATCCTGTATCAGACAAACTTCCATTTAAAATAACAAGAAAGTTAATTTAATTTCTTTAAAAGTACCTAACCTGTCTTATTTTAAGTACGGTAACAGTGGGGAATTTACTGAGTGTCTTTTCAGGTAAATGGACTAGAAGGGATGTGAAAAGTCTCTTAATTTCTTAAACTGATCCATAATTCACTGGATCTCTTCATTTTGTTTTAAATGTGGCATTTTGAAAGTGGCATTTGAATAATAAGTATCGCCTCAAGTATCTTTGCTGTTAAAGTCAAATTTAGCCCCACCTAGTCAATCACGAACATTCAGAAACCAATCAGATGTATCATCTACAAAAAAAAACTTCCTGGTTTGAAGGTCTTTTGTGAACCACACACTTTTCCAGTCAGTCAAGGAGACAAAAACAAGTTCCTAAAATGAAGCCAAAATACACAAAAGCCTCGCACGATTTATTTGATAATTTAAAAGCAAATTAGATTTTTAACTAATAGCATTTTTAATGTAAATTCTAATATAGCTTTATGAATTATTGTATTTAATTCAGCACTTTACCTCGAACATCACATGAATTAGTCTCCCATTGTTTTACTGTTTATATGTCCACTTCCATGTTGAATCCTCCTGATGTGGCTGATTTCTGTTTTGGTGGGCCTATGAGCTGTTTATTTGTGCATTAAGGAACATTTAAAGGTCCAGTGTGTAACGTGTTTAGTTGTCCATTATCAAAATCTGTGTTGGCCGTTCACAAACTTGTCCATTTTCATGAATATTTACCTCCACCATCAATTCCAAGTATTCCTTTTGGCTTAAAATTATACATTTGCATTCGCATGAACAGGGGTAGACGCTCCATATTCATGCTCCATCTTGGAATACGTTAGCCGGTAAGGGACATACAGGACATTCTGCTCCGCCTTTCACTGTCACATGATAAACTCACAGGTGATGCTAATGCTGCTAATGGGTATCGTAGCTTCCCGGCCCCGGCAACTTTGAAGAAGGAAACATGGAGGACCACACATATTCAAAATCCAAATTTCAGAAACAGGAGTTTTCTTCTTCACCCAGAAAAAGAAAAAGGATATTGAAAAGAGCAAGAGAACGGCTTTTTGAAGCGTGAAGGCTACCGTAGCTGTAATACGTACTTTGAACGGCGTGGTGCGAGAGAGTTGATTGCGATATATGATCTCAACGCTAGATGGGAGAAATTCCTACACATTGGACCTTTACAGCAGCATATTTTTTATATATATTTTTTGCCACTGCCTGTCATAAAATAAAATGTCAAACTATTTATTTATATATTTCACTGCACTGTTACCTTTATTTTACGTATTATAACTTTATTTTACTCTTTTTAAATCCAATATATGCCTTTTATCTTGTCTTGGGTTTCATTTGTATCTTGTCCTAATGGCTTTTCATGTGAAGCACTTTGAACTTCTATGTTGATGATGTGTGTATGTGCGTATGTGTGTGGTATGCATAAGGGAGGGGTAATCATAAAATAATCTTGATCGTCTACTCACTTATGGGAAAGATGGGAGTGTCGTTTGTTCATATGCAGCTTCAGTTACCGTACTCAACATAATCACCGTCCTCTCTATTGTTTGTATCTATGTTTGGGCTCAGGCTGACTGAAAGCAGTATGTGGGTTTTTCCAAAAGAATAAACATATTAATAAGTTCATACAAATTCGTCAAACGTTCCCAGATCATTCAACAACAGGCTTATAAAAAGAAGATATCAATAAGTAACTATCATAACACTTCCCATCTTCCAAAATAGTTATTATCCCACATTTGACAGATGTATTGTAATACAGTGTGTAATCACAACACAACTCCGCTAGTATATTATGTTCTATTACTTTTATCTATTTTCTGGTTTTCTGAATTACTAGATTCAATTTGAACCTTTTTCGGGGTCTTCTTGAGTATTAACTGCAAGGCATTCTGTGCAAACCACTGTGCTACATTGCACTGCATGCTTCACAACAAGCTGCTGGTAACAACAGTGACTCTTCAAAGTAAACATATATCCTGTATCAGACAAACTTCAATTTAAAATAACAAGGAAGTTAATTTAATTTCTTTTAAAGTACCTAACCTGTCTTACTTTAAGGAAGTACGGTAACAGTGGGGAATTTACTGAGTGTCTTTTCAGGTAAATGGACTAGACAGGAGAGGCGTGAATGCCAAACTGGAAAATCCACATGGTAGTTCACCACTATTGCCGGGTGTGCATCTAGTTCAGTCCGATGATGGATATGATAGAATGTAGTGACGAATTTACTTTACTCCATCTTTGAACAGTGTTTGAAGAAATGGATTAGTAGACAAATGATGCATGATTATGGAAGATATAAACAATGCTTTTTTTCCCAGTGCAGTACTGGAAGTAGCCTATAAAACGCCTGCTAGTTAAATACATTTAGATGACGAGATTAGGAATAGCCTAATAGTGACAAACTGTCACAAAGCTGTTAGGTTTTTTTGTTTGCTAAACGACAATGGGCACAACTGGAGCCACATGTGCCAAACTCAAACCACAGTATACACAGCAGCAGTTCATGTGGACTAAACTCTAGTCAGATTTTCATTGCTGGAACACATTTCTCAAAACCCTGCACCCTTGACTTTAACTACAACGTGCACAACACTGTGGATTTACAGCACTTTGTTGAAATGCTAACACACTGCTGTCAAAACTGTTAACCACACATTCAAAACAGAATAGATTTCAGCATGCGCGGAGTTTGCGGGGGGCCCGGTAGCTGAAACGGGTAGGCTAATTGCATTGTTTCAAAAATGAGTGGAATATATTATTCTCGACTATTTTTTTTTTTTTTTTTTTTTTATGCAGGACCAAAAACGATAATTAGCCTAGGCTACTGTTGCACTAGTCTGGACATCTTACCGTCCCCATGTTGCATTAAAGGTTACCTAAATGTCATGTATATAAATTTGCTGTCATCTTACTAATTGATTGCGCGTTTTGTGTAGATTTGGACTTTTATACGTTTTATTCCACTTTGTTTAAACGGCGAAGTTCACCTCGTTCACCTGTTTGGAGCCGACTGGTGAATGTGACGCTTGTATAGGCCTTGCTGGATACACCGTGACTCTGTTCGTGAATCTACTGATCGCTGTGGATTACTTTTTTTCATGTCATTGGATTACGGCAAAATACTGGGGTTTTTTTCGCGTCTTAAGTTTTATGGTGTGATTGTGCTTGGTTTCTGCGTTTGGAGAGGCATCTCAACAGACTTTAGGTCCAACACTGATTGTTCACTGTTACATTTTAGTTGAATTTAAGTGTCGGGGAATTCCGCCACCGTCTGTCTATTGTGCTCCAACACAGTTGTGCCGCGATTGGATTTCATAAGGGCGAATTGTTAAATTGTTACAATGTAATTTCAAATCTGCTTTAAAAAATAAACATATGTTTATTTAGCATGTTTGTTTTGTCCATATGTGCTCGTGCTGTGTTCCCAGGTCTCAGCTGCTACAATGAGTTTTTTTTTTTTGTTGCCCCCCCTGGCTCGAATGTCAAACTCCGCCTATGGATTTCAGTGTGGTGCATTTCAAACACTGCTGATTTGCAATTACAATTCAAGCTGAAAGCCTAAGCAGGTGTATTGTTTTAGACTAGTTAGTAAACATAATGTATATGGTATTTATATAGAGAAAGCTCAGAAAGACTTTTTTTTATATACAGACACCAAAAAGAATGAAACAATTATACACTGTACCGTTTGAAAGAAACAAAGATACCAATATGTCCAGGTAAGATGTCTGAAGTTATGTACACAGTTATAAAAAAAAAAGTGAAAAACACTATCTTCACGATAGTAAAACTGCGTTCTTACTGTTTTTCAGAACGTAATGGAGGTGGAAGCAATTAGTCACACTATTCTTTGTTACTGTTACGTATGTACCTTTAGTTTTTTTCCCAGTAATTCCATAAATTACTGGAGAAAAAATACTATATTGAAGCAAACTGATGATTTTCATTCCTTCTTGTTTACCTTACATAAAAATGTGTATATTACATAAAATCTATATACAGTATTTTCTTTAAAGAAACTATTGAGTAGTGTGAAGTCAATGAAATTGTTCAAACTGTAAAGATGAAAAGTTTGTAATTTCTGTATTGGTGTTTGATGCTAGTGTGTCTGGCTGCACTGAGCCTGTTTTGAGACGTGTGTGAAGAGTTGTGTTGCTTTGAATGAGTTTTGCAGGAGATGTGAACTGTTTAGTTCAGGTGACTGTTGGTAGTGCAGACTGTGGTTAGAGTTTTGCACATGTGGCTTCAGTTGTGGCCAGTGTTGTTTAGCAATTGAAAAAAAATCTTTAACAAGAGGCCAAAACATGTCAACAACAAAAAAACAAGGAAGAAAAGCTACTTCTTGAATATGATAGTGATGCAACACAAAGTAGAAATGTCAATAAGAGAGAAAAGCTCTTTTTGCGTGTGTGTGTCTACAAAATAGTCTGCAGGTTTGTCATACCATTAAGACAATGGCCTTTTGTCTTCAGTGCATGTTTATTTGTTCTACACTGCAGATGGAAAAAGTTATTTAGTCTTGTAGTGTTTCCTCATATTTGATCATTTCTTACTTTCATTTCATCTTAAAGAATATTTCCTGGAGACTGTCCTCCCCAGAAAAACACTCCAATGAGTAGCAATTATGACTCAGAAGTGGTGGCGCCCTCTAGTACCAAAGAGGCAAAGCAGGAAGTAAGGTGACAAATTTAGTTTAGGAATGAATAAGAAGTAGCAGTGACTAATTTTGTTTCATGTAATCAACAGTGAAGACTCTGTGTTGGAACGGTCTGCTTATTCATTACTCATGCAGCTGTAAAAATGCTATACGGTTTTGTGAATTGATCTCCAAGATTAACTCAGAGATTATATTTATTTTTCATAAATAATTATTAATTGGAATGTGTTTTCTCAGGCAAGACATATTCAATATTTTGTATTATTGAAACATCCCAGAGGTTTCTAAAGACAAGAAACAAATCACAATAGGCTTTCTTGTTGTATTTGTTTTGCGGCATAAGGAAGCAAAGCTGTATCAATGGATGTACCAGGATGAAGCATTATTTCACAATCTCATCCAAAGCATACAACATGCAAAACTATATGGTATATGTCCTTTCCAATATTATCATATATGTTTCCATTATTTATAAAGACCCTTCCTTCTCTGAAAGCCAGAGGTATTAGAAAACACTCAATTAACTTTCACTGTTATGCGGATGACACCCAATTATACTTGTCAATCAAACCAGACGAAACCAGTCAGCTAGCAAAATTTCAAGAGTGCATTAAGGATATAAAATCCTGGATGACCTATAATTTTCTGATGTTAAACCCTAACAAAACTGAAGTTATTGTGCTGGGCCCTAAACACCTCCGAACTTCATTATCTAGAGATATAGCTACTCTGGATGGTGTTGCCCTGGCCTCCAGCACCACTGTTAGAAATTTAGGAGTTATCTTTGATCAGGATATATCCTTTAATGCCAATCTAAAACAAACCTCAAGAACAGCCTTTTTTCATCTTCGTAACATTGCCAAAATTAGGAATATCCTGTCTCAAAACGACGCTGAAAAACTAGTCCATGCATTTGTTACTTCCAGGCTGGACTATTGTAATTCCCTACTGTCAGGTTGCTCAAATAAGTCTCTTAAGACTCTCCAGCTGATCCAGAATGCTGCAGCGCGTGTTCTCACAAGAACTAAGAAAAGAGATCATATTTCTCCTGTATTAGCTTCTCTGCATTGGCTTCCTGTTGAATCCAGGATTGAGTTTAAAGTCCTTCTCTTGACCTACAAAGCTCTAAATGGTCTAGCACCATCATATCTAGAAGAGCTCCTAATACCCTATTGTCCCACTAGAACACTGCGCTCCCAGAATGCAGAGTTACTGGTGGTACCTAGAGTCTCTAAAAGTAGAATGGGAGCTAGAGCCTTCAGTTATCAGGCTCCTCTCCTATGGAACCAGCTCCCGATCTGGGTTCGGGGGGCAGAAACTGTCACCTCATTCAAGAATGAACTTAAAACTCTCCTATTTGATAAAGCTTATAGTTAGGGGTGAGGAGTTGCAGTGTTCACCTAACTGGCCCAACTGCTTCTCTTCATAATTGTTAGATTAATAATACATAACAAAGTAGAGGGAGGCAGGCCAGCCAAGCCAGATCCGGCAGGGGGAGAGTTCTAAGCCCGAAAAAGCTACCTCTCCTTATGACCTGTCTCTCTTAGTTACCTGTTATAGTTACGCTGTTATAGTCCTAGACTGCCGGGGGACTTCCTTCCTTTGACACACTGAGCTGCTCTCTCCTCTCCCTTTCTATTACTGTTTCTATTACTGTTACTATTACTATTACTATTTGTGTGCAGCCCGTCCCAGAAATGCTTGTTACTAATCCTAGCTTCTGGGGAGTTTACTCCCCGGTCCTTATGCTTTTTCCCCAACGCGTATTTCCTTGGAGAACGTTGGCACCAAGACCCTGGTTGCAGCTGTCGCCGTGGTCCTGCTGCACTCCCTGCTGAGCTCAGCGATGCCCTGCAATGTCATGCTGCGTCCTGCTGAACCCTGCAGCTTCCCGCTACATCCAGTCACTGTTCCATTATTAATGTGACTACTATCGCCACTGTTCATCACACCCCCCAACCGGCTCGTCAGACACCGCTACCAAGAGCCTGGGTCTGTCCGAGGTTTCTTCCCAAGAGGGAGTTTTTCCTCGCCACTGTCGCACTGCTTGCTCTTGAGGGAATTACTGGAATTGTTGGAATTGTTGGGGCTTTGTAAATTATAGAGTGTGGTCTAGACCTACTCTATCTGTAAAGTGTCTCGAGATAACTTATGTTATGATTTGATACTATAAATAAAATTGAATTGAATTGAATTGAATAGGTAAGAGCTTCCCCTGCATGCACTCTGTGAAATGGCTCTTCTCATTCCTCCAGTCTTGCATTGTCTCTTTCCTCATCCTTCTGGTGCCATTTCTTCATGAATCACTAATGGTTGCATCAGTCAGGTTTGAGCTGAAGGTTAATTACCACAGACTATAGACAATTCAATTTTCGTCAGTTCAAGTAATTATCTTAATGATACTGCAAAAACTATTACAGAAGCAAACAGATTTCCTTATTGTAACATGAATCATCTTTCTTTTTTTCCTTTTTTTTTTTTACAAAGAACCAATCTGCACTGGAAAGACTGTTTACGCATAATTCCAAGTTGGGTGTCATCGATACTAACACAAACAGAGTGACAGATTTTTAAATATGGTGATGCTGATTGAAACTGGTCATTTAAATATTATTTTGTCACATCATATCTGCTTTCAGAGAAGCTGATTAAAAGCATTTATGTATGAAATGCTCTTTTCTATTAAACTGGAATATAATTTGGTGGCATATAAAATAATGTATGAAATAACTGTTAGGCTGATTGATGATCCATTAAGCATTAACTAATAAGATCAAAGTGACTTGATCATTTCTTAATAGTGAGCAAAATGGATTCATACAGCCTGCATTAATTCATGTAACTATAACATATAACTATACATGTGTATTTAGTTGTACATTAAGCCTACTTAATGTGTAATCTACTTAATCTGATAATGAGATTGTTGATTATAAAGACATTCTGCAATTACTTGATTTAATTAAAAACTGAACTGGAAATTCGGACAAAGATGCGTCATTTTGCGTCATCTTTTACAAAAGGAATCAGGACATCGCTTAAACCCGTGTCAGTCTGAATAGGTCAACGCTTATAATCTTCCTCAGGAGCATTTAGACTTCAGAAAGTGAAACTTACACTAATTTGCTACTTGTTTCAGGTTGAGTTAGCTTTTGTTTCAGTAGCTACAGATACACTGGTGTTTGTGTGAACAATGATTAGCACTCATCTGCACGGTAAACAACCAAGTGATTATTTAAAAGACCCCATTAAATGACTGGCTGCACACTATAGGCATTTGTTACATCATCACTAAACTGTGTTTCAAACCAAGAAGCCTTACAGTTGGTTGAAGCAATCATAATTATCGATAATAACAGAGACACCTTAGAACATAATGCAGTGCAACAAGTAGATCATTTTTCATAAGTGTTTTATTGAATAATATTTCACAGCTGACTGCATCTGTATCTTTTCTGTTTCATAACATTGTAGTCAGCCTACTTCCTGTCGCAACAACCCAATCTTAATCACTGAATTAATGACTTCTTTTTTTTTTTTTTTAAAAGAGGGATTTATCAAGTCTATGTTCCAAGCCTCACCTATGGTCATAAGCTTTGCAACATGGCATCATGACTTTGCGTAAATATACAAGCCACTTTCATAAAGCCAAATGGCGTGTTATTGTACGCATTTTCAGCTATCCACGTGTATGCCTACGCCGTATACAGCTGATGTAAACATACCCGCCACGTTGCGTTGCAACGTGGCTGAAAAAATCGCCACACGCGGGGCGTGAACTCAACTTCCCCCCGCACCCATATAAGCCTAACGTTACACGTTATTTTGCGGACAGCAAAATAAGAGAGAATAAGAGAGTATATGGTGGTGTGGAGTTTTGTCCACACACAAACACAACCGCAGCGTTTTAAAAATACAGCCAAAGTGGAGACTAGGGAAAAATTTATTTCTGTATTCGTGGGGTCAGGGAAACCAG
This sequence comes from Perca fluviatilis, assembly GCF_010015445.1. Classification (NCBI taxonomy): domain Eukaryota; kingdom Metazoa; phylum Chordata; class Actinopteri; order Perciformes; family Percidae; genus Perca; species Perca fluviatilis. Next base: position 19,741,691 of record NC_053117.1, read on the forward strand.
AGTTAGATACGCTGCCATCATAACCCTAATTTGCGCATAGCAGTTGTTGTTTACATTGCTTTTGTCTGAGCTGTAAGCTCTGTACACTTGCAAAGATCCTCTATATTAAAAATAGCGCATTTCAAGCATGGATGTATTAAAAGAGATTTCAAGCAGCGCCAATGGTATTAACGGGGCGTGACCTCGTTTGAACATTAAGTGAACATCATGTGGATACATGAAAAGTTATATAATTTGTTAATATGTTCTTTTGCTAACGTTAGATATTTACACAGCTAAAAGACATTTAGCATCACGGAGCGTTTTGTTAGGGCGTTCACGAACATTAGCTTCTTTGTGTTGCCAGATCTCACGAGAGTCTGGTCCTGAGACAGAAACAGGTCTCAAAACATTTTCTCCTAATGTGTCCGTCTGAAAAATGCCATTTTAGTGACAGAATATTCTGGAGATATGTGGCTTGTGAAAAATTGGTCCAATATATACTTTGGTGATTATGAGGTGAAAAATTCGCTCATAATTTGTGTTCACGTTTGCTTCTCTCGTTAGAATCAATACACTCAGGACCTGCCGCTAGTCTCCTAAAGAGGCGTGGCTGAGGTGGAGCCCACGTGACACAGATACAGGAAACTACTCTGAGTTGGGACGTCTCAGTTCTAAACATAGAAAGAAATGGACAATGTCACACTGTTGTTTTCCACAGAGACCAGTGAAGTCTATAGAGAGCCGAAGGCACACCCCTTCCGGTGGACCTCATGGGACCTTAATTCAGAAAAAGAAATAATTATTTTTTGATCCCGTTTGAATTGAGCCATGGATTACAAATATGATGTTCGTCAATTTAAAAGATAATTTTTCAACCGAAGAAAGTCTCAGTTAGCCATAGGTTTGTCATATGACCACTTAGTTTTGTGTGAAACTGCTCAGTGAACTACATCTCTCGTCTCACACAATTTACGTCACCTAGCTTGATGCTCAACTTGCTCGCTAGCTAGCTAGCTTAGCTCTGTTCCACAACACATGTTCCACAACACATGTAACGTTATCTTACCTGATGTGTTTTATCCAGTGAAGTGTTTTCAGCAGATAAGGAAAAGAACAAGCAAGATCCTCTGCTCATTTGAGTAACATTACATCCCCAGTACGATACACAGAGACATCGTAGCTTCAGCCAGACGTCATCCATGCGACATTGAATTGTGTAGTCTTTGTAATTATGTATTTTCACAGTCTTACACTTTTACTTTAACAACAAACCAAGATTTTCTTCGGTTGAAAAATTATCTTCTAAATTGACGAACATCATATTTGTAATCCATGGCTCAATTCAAACGGGATAAAAAAAATATTATCTCTCCATTGACTCTCATTCATATTCTTTCGAAAGATAGGTCCCGTTGGCCGGAAATAGAAGGGCGTAACTTCGGCTCTCTATTAGAAGTACTTTTTCGGTGATGGCTGAGCGTTACTGTGCAGCCTCCAACTGAGCTTGACGACATAGATGTGACGTGAGCAACCTGTCTGAAAATTGTAAGTCTTGTGGTAGCTGTGCCAAGAGAAATCTCAATCATTCCAAATCTTGCAGAGACGGAGAGCATTGGTATAGGTTAGGAGACAACATAGGCACAGACTAATTATTGCTAACTAAAATGCTAGTTAACATTAGTTATTAAACTTAAACAGCTAATGTAAGTCAAAACTGCCTGCAAGCTTCTCCTGTACTGTACGGTAATTCCTCTACTATGCGACAGTAAGTTGTGTGGTTATGACACAATCGTTAGCCTATTTTTACAAAAACATCTGCTACAGAGCCATAACGTGAGATACAAGGTAATGGAGCCTTTTATACAGTGTTGTGTTTCTTTAGAAATAAACAATGGACAAATAGTCTTTAAACGCTTCAGATGTTAAGTTATTCGCTGTCAAAGTGACGCCAAAATGAATGGCAGTCAATGGGATGCTCCATCTACTGAGCATGCGCCAACCAAGCAGACACTCAACACACACATGCTCACAATGGGCCTCATTCACCAACCCTTCTTACGAAGAAATGTGTTCTTAAACCCTTCTTACGCACTTTTTACGAAGATTCTGGCATTCACTAATGTTTTCTTGACATGGATTTGTTCTTGGCTAAGAACAAAATCTACGAACACTGAAAAGCACTCTTACGCACATTTGAGGGATGACAATTTGCTCCAAATGATTGCTTACTGCATTTTATTTAATTCTACAGTCGTTTACAATCATAGTATTGTACTGTAATGTATTTCTGATCATTTGTTGAAAAAAAAAAAATCATATTATGCAAAAAAAAAACTAACACTGCAATTTACATCAGCGATTAAATCCTGCATTATTTGGTGATTGATCGCGCTATTTATAGGGCCAAAATGCAGTGATAGAATGTAACAAAGTACAAATTCGTCGTAACTGTAGGCCTACTTAAGTACATTTTTCACGTAGGCATATCTGTACTTTACTTAAGTAGACTCAATAGCGCATAGCCTACTTTTGACTTTTACTTTGTTACATTTTGCAGCAATTATCTATACTTTCTACTCCACTACATTTCTACAATGTTCCGTTACATTTTCTGATCAGTTTCTCCCATAGACAGTATATTTTCCCCCCTGCCAAAACGTCTTCCTGACGTCACACGTTTGTCTCACCAGTAAAGTTTGGTTGCCATAGATACTGTAGGCTATATGTGGGGCACCGCTGATCCAAGCCGGCTGCGCTGCTCCAGGAGCCCGGGCGCAGCTAATACTGTCTATGAATACAGCCCCCGGTAAAAGTGAAAATGAAAACGTTTGTTGTTTATTATTCCCGTTTTTAAATCATAGTTGCCATCTATTTCTCTCCACAGCGTCGTTTACTCCTCCGCCAGGCTGCGTAAGATGCGTTCATATCTTAGGCTATTTATTTGGCTGGACCTCTTCACTCTCCGCATTTGTGCTGCTTCACACACTTTATTTGCTTACTTGCATGGTTAAAGAAAATAAAATACATCCATGAATAAAAGCAACCGCATTCCGATTCTAACAACACATTTCCGTTTTATGCTGGTTAGGATGGGAACTTTTTTTCAAAGCCAGGCCTTGTTTGTGGTAATGGACATATTCTAGCCTACTTTACTAAAGTAAATATGTCTCTGGTTATTTGTACTTTTATTTAAGTACTGAGATTCAGTACTTCCTCCACCGCGGCTCCGACAATCTCCTAAAATCTGTCTCCCAGGAGGTGCACAGGAAGTGTCATGTCCTTATATGGGAAGTTGCGGGGCGTTTTCTTATGCTAATTAGAAAACTGGCACGCGCTTTCAGTTACGAAGACGTGGGATTCATCAATCCTAAGAACGCAGGTGTGAACAAATCTGCTGTTTAAGAACACGTCATGAATCCGACGTAGACTTTTCTTAGGAACCTTCTTAAGAACATATTTAAGAGAAAACTTAGGAAGATGTTGGTGAATGAGGCCCAATGTTTTTCTATGTTTGTGGCACACTTACTGTCTGGCATGATTTTGTCAGCGTTTTCAATAGTTTTTTGCGTTGCAATGTGTAGCTACTGAAAATGAAAATGTGTACGTGTGGACATGGCCATAGTCTTCTTGTAGAACTAAAACGTTACATGAGTTCTCAACATAGCTGCCAACACTCCCGTTTTTCCCGGGTTTCTCTCGTTTTTATGCCCTATCTCCCGGATCCCTCCCGGTTTATTATTTCTTCCGGGAAACTCCCGTAATTTGCATGGCCCAAACTCCTATATAAATAATCGGACCAATAGGTTTGTCTAATGTAGACCAGTTGCCAGATCTTGTATGAAACGCATCCTATTCACACAATCCACACACCATATACAATTTTCAACCCGTTTGTCACCTCAGTCTGGCAACCTCTGCGCAAGCTTCACGGAAAGTTCAGACCCGAAAAACGAGCAGATAAAAATGGCAGGTGAAGGCGGTGTTCCCACAAAGAAATGGAAATATAGTGTTGGGCGCAACAATTTACATGCATCTTATCTAGTCATATCGACATCCTCCACGCTTTTTGTAAGGTGTGTCGCATTGATTTTAATGTAGCACACAGCGGGGAAAATGACATTACCCAGCACATTAAAACACAGCGGCACCATCGCGCAGAAGAAGCACATTTCATCCTTCATCATGAAAGAACAGACTGAGGCAGAAAACGTGAAGCAAGCTGAACTCAAGATGGCAATGTTGGTAGCACAGACTTAATAGTACACTTAAGAGTATTTGCTTGCCTGGTCCTCCGGGAACGTTGGGTTCATTGGCGGGGTTAGCCAGGACCAGTCGGGATCACTTTACTGACTGTGTCTAAATTAATTTTTGCGAGTAACAACTCAGGTACTCTAGCTATATAATTCAATCGGAGTAGAAGAATGTTGAAATGACATAAAATGCCCGTCCCTTGTAGCCGTGATAAATTAGCCTGAAGCTAACGCTTAGCTACCTGTTCAGGAGGAAAGTCCAACTCTTTGGCCTAATTGGGTCAGTCATGGGTCACTTTATGAGTCTCAGCAGTTCTCAGTTGCTTGTTTAAAGCATTTGATATATGTTAAACATGTTAAATTAAAAAAAGTTTGAATCCAGACATTGTTATGATTATTTACATATGCAAGTTACTTTTCCTTATATATATGTTACCTTAACTGTTGAGTGTGCAATTTTAAGTTACTTATTCAACTATATAAATTCAACAGAAAATAAGTGGGTATTGTGTAGATGTTCAAATTACCCTAACTTTGCAACATTGAGTTTCTACTACTAAAGTTAAGATAGGAAAGGTTTTGAACTTTTCTCAATGTATTGTTATGAGATACTGCAACTTTGAGTTAACATAAGTACGGTTTTAAAAGTTAACTTTATTTATTGCTATGAGTTAATGCAACTTGGAGTTAATAAAAATTTAAATTGAAAGCGGCACCAATTTTGTTTTTTTACAGTATTTCCTCTGATCTGCTGCCATCTACTGGTCCCTTCAGAAGCTTTCATTAGCTGTTATTTTCAACATGAGTTATGGACTGTATTTCAATAAAAGAATTTCAAAGTAATTCAGGAATATTCCTCTTTATTTAGAGAATGGACTACATACAGAACTGCCTTAATTCTTCGTGGCATTGATTCAACAGGGTGCTGGAAGCATTCTTTAGAAATGTTGGCCTATATTGATAGGATAGCATCTTGTAGTTGATGGAGATTTGTGGGATGCACATCCAGGGCACGAAGCTCCCGTTCCACCACATTCCAAATATGTTCTATTGGGTTGAGATCTGGTGACTGTGGGGGCCATTTTAGTACAGCGAACTCATTGTCATGTTCAAGAAACCAATTTGAAATGATTCGAGCTTTATGACATGGTGCATTATCCTGCTGGAAGTAGCCATCAGAGGATGGGTACATGGTAGTCATAAAGGGATGGACATGGTCAGAAACAATGCTCATGTAGGCTGTGGCATTTAAACAATGCCCAATTGGTACTAAGGGGCCTAAAATGTGCCAAGAAAACATTCCCCATACCATTACACCACCACCACCAGCCTGCCCAGTGGTAACAAAGCATGATGGATCCATGTTCTCATTCTGTTTAAGCCAAATTCTGACTCTACCATCTGAATGTCTCAACAGAAATCGAGACTCATCAGACCAGGCAACATCTTTACAGTCTTCAACTGTCCAATTTTGCTGAGCTCATGCAAATTGTAGCCTCATTTTCCTATTTTCAGTGGAGATGAGTGGTACCCGGTGTGGGTCTTCTGCTGGTGTAGCCCATCCGCCTCAAGGTTGTTCATGTTGTGGTTTCACAAATGCTTTGCTGCATACCTCGGTTGTAACGAGTGGTTATTTGAGTCAAAGTTGATCTTCTATCAGCTGGAATCAGTCGGCCCATTCTCCTCTGACCTCTAGCATCAACAAGTCATTTTCGTCCAGAGGACTGTCGCATACTGGATGTTTTTCCTGTTTCAGACCATTCTTTGTAAACCTTAGAAATGGTTGTGTGTGAAAATCCCAGTAACTGAGCAGATTGTGAAATACTCAAACCAGCCCGTCTGGCACCAACAACCAAGTTGCTTAGATCACCTTTTGTTGCCATTCTGACATTCAGTTTGGAGTTCAGGAGATTGTCTAGACCTGGACGACACCCCTAAATGCATTGAAGCAGCTGCCATGTGATTGGTTGATTAGATAATTGCATTAACGAGAAATCTTACAGGTGTTCCTAATAATCCTTTAGGTGAGTGTATAAAGCCCAGATAAAGTAGTAACATATTTTTGTCTGTATTGAAAGGTTTATTGTCTTACAGTTTGGCAATATTACATATATTCAAGGACTTGAGGTCATTTCTCCACTTCTAGTCTATTTTACACTGCAGTGAAAATTTGTGGTTTAGAGATTTACACATAGCCTTTAAATTGATTACCAAGTTATCTTTTGTTTGTTTTCTTGTTGAAATGACTTGCTCCACAGCGCCTGCACATTACACCTGCCACTGTGATTGGGTGATCCAAGTCCAAGTGAATCAAAGTAGAATTATTTATCCTTTATTGCAAAACAAGTGCAATAACAGAAAAAAATACCAATGGTTCAGGGTTAAAAAAAATAATATTAAAAAGGAAGGATTAAGTTCAGACAATTATAAAATGTGCATATACATATATATATACACACATATACATATATATATACATATATATAATATATATATATATATATATATATATAAATAAATAAATAAAGGGGCTGTGGAGTGGAGTGCTGAGTTTGTATGTATTGTGTAATTTTATGTTTAAATTAAGGCTATAGAATATTTTTGTAAATGTGAAATTTTGCTAAGATAGTAAAAAGATTGGTAACACTTATAATAAGATACAAATCATATTTGGAGATGCAATAAAACCAAAATCATCTAGCAGGTAGAATGATCAGACATGTTTAAGCACCAATGCTTTCAACAACACAAACACAGTTAGAAGAAAACAACAACTCATGTACCATCCACTATGTTAATATACCATTGGGTCTCTTCTCATAGAAATATGACGCTATTTTTTTTTATCAGAGAGGCTAAGCAAATGCATGGTCCTAAAATCAACATTTTTTTAAGAGGAATCCAGCTAATTCGGTTGCATATGAATTAATGTATGAAGTAGGCCTAACTGTGAAACAACATCCTTTTACTGATCTATTATGTGTGAACTAGTCACATGAAGTCATCGTGACATTATCATTGTTGATGGTGAGCACAGGAATTCATTACATCCTGCATTAATTGATGCAAAACCATTACAGTTAAGTCCACAGAGGAGCAGTTACATTTCTTTTTCTGCAAATATTGTGCTGGATGCATCGATGGAGAAATTTGAAGCAGACATCTCCAGATCGTGAACTAGGCCTAAATATTTTTATTTTTTATTTTATCAAACAACATTACATGCTACATTAATGCTCGTCCGAAGCAGACGGTGGCGATAATGCACCTAATACGTAGTTTGCCAACTGTGGTTAAAACCTACAAAGAAGAAGAGCAGCACGGATGTTATTACAGACAAAAATCATCTGCGCCTCATATCGTTTTGTGCTTTTTCACATCATGTCAACATCTGGCTTTTTCCTGGTGGTCCTCGCGGTGTCTCTGTGGCCCGGTAAGATAAACATTTACTGGCAACGACTAACGATTAATGTCCGCATCACTGTCACCTGACTAGTCGCCATTCATGCTTTTGTCAAAGATCAGGTTGTTTTCGTCGGATTTATCACAACGTACCCTCAAAACACGTTGCACGCAAATTCTTCTGACAAGTGCTGAAATATATAGCATAATAATATAGTAGGCTACCATATAGTACCTTTTTAAAAGCGTGTCCTTTGTCTTTTCTCTTTCTGTTTAAAAGGAGACTCCAGGTTCATCAAACAGAAATCTCTGGTAAAATTGTATTAGAATAATCCTAAAGTCTCTTTTTGCACGTGTGTGTGTGTGTGTGTGTGTGTGTGTGTGTGTGTGTGTGTGTGTGTGTGTGTGTGTGTGTGTGTGTTTAAAATAGCCAATGCATTTATTAATTAAAGGTGATGTTATTGCCGTATGTCACTGGGCTTTAGTAACCAACTGAATCAAATGTTGCTGACATGATTGTTTTCAGGTCTAATAAATAATCTCACTGTGGCTTCTCTTTATTAGACATTGGATGTGTGTTCAGAGTGCAGTCAGGTCATCCAGCTGTCTGCCAACATGATTTCCAGCAGAGATACCAAGGTGAGGATGGTGGTGACTGCACACTTTCACTTTACTGACCACACATGTGCAGGGTTTGTGGAATTGGTTAAAGGGGAAACTGGCAGACACACCCAGCAGCTGGGATCCCAGTAATGTCTTTAAAAGTGAAACCTTAAAATGAGCGTTTATAATGAGGTACTTGTGCGTTGTAATCCGATTCGATGAGAGAAATTCCAATATTCTAATGTCAGGGCGTTGAAATGTGACTTTCAAAGCTTTACATTTTGTCAAGCTATTTTTCACGTGCTCGCTTTGCACTCTGCAGAGTAGATACCCGGTATTATTGCCACAACATAGACAATGCACTGACTGCTGTGCTTTTGCAGGAGACTGTATATGGAACCTTGCATGCTCTGTGCCAAAGCCTCCCAAGAGAGCAGGCATCAGAGTGTGAATCACAGGTGAAGATGTATTTGCTGAAAGTCCTGCAGCAGACACCAGGTCACCTGGTGAGTTTACACTCCTATTTAGGCTTCTTTAAAGATACATAGGGGGAAAGGAATTAACACTATGGCCTTCAATGATCACCTTTTAATGCAAGATAATATGTTTATGTAGAAACCAGGAGAGACCTGTATGGTTTTTGGACTTTGTGTTGCCCGTAAGGAGGATGAACTGCTGAAACTTCCTCACCATGCCACCAATAAAGATGTATCCAGTTCTGCACTCAACACAGCCACCAGCACCCATGTTAGTATGAGAAAGCAGAAGTGGCTGTTAAATGAAAGTTGAAATGAAACTTTTTATTTCCATCTTATATATGGCCATCTTATCAGCTATCATCTCTTTAGGGGCAGTTCAACCCAGCTTGCACCCTGTGTTTGTTTATTATCAAGAAACTGGAAACCTTGTTGCCCAAGAATATGACTGAGGTAACTTTTTTTTTTCTATCATTTTGTATAACATCAGGCACATATCCCGTACAATACATCACATCATGTAAATATCTTCTTTTTTGCCCTTCAGGATGCTTTGATGAAGATCATGGGAGAGGTCTGTGATCTCGTACCAGAGAGCTATAAGGAACGATGTGATGATTTTGTCGACAAATATGGCACGCAGATAGTCGAATTCCTCTTATCGTCAGCTGCACCTCACACAATATGTACTCTTTTGCACCTCTGTTTGTTCAAGGAGCAGCCTGTTGCAGGTTAGTCACATGTTTATAATGAATACATTAGGCCATCGTTTGCTAATCAGTTTGACCAGAAACTCACACTTTCACCACCAAGTTTAACGCTCCACTGATTTCCTAGAGTGGTTCCTCCCCTCGGATTGTGAGTCATGCCGCACGCTGGCTGTGCTGAGCCGACTTCACCTGGGTCTCAACTCTACCGAACCTCTGACTTCCTCTTTCCTCCAGTCTGTGTGTGTCCACCACCCCAATGCCATCCCCAAGGTCTGACCCTCGGCTCCCACTAACACTAAATATCCCTCAGTACTCCCAACTAACACCTTCACAAATCAGTACAACTATAGAATATATGGCCTCTCCTTTTTCAGTGAAGTGATTTAAGCAGTTTTTAAAATCAGATAGACTAAGGAAACAAAATCGTTGTCACTTTGCATGGAAGTAACTCTTGTGCTCTTTTCAGTGTGATGCTTTCACTAAAATCTATGGCTCCCGACTGCAAAAGGTTTTGGGAAACCAGATGGACGTTCTGCATGCTTGTGAGGTAAGAATGAGCTCTTTTACAATGACCTTTGGGACAATAGACAAAGAAGACATTTCTATATCCACAAGTCTTCACACAATATTACAGATCCACAAGAGGATTTGTCCGCAGTAAATGGTGTCAGTACACTAAAAAAACTGTACCAACAATTGATTTACTAACATAATTTACAACAGTATGCTGAGCCCTAGAAAACGCAATACCAATCATAAACAAAGTGTAACCACTTGAACTCATGAACACAAATTCTTTGGTCGGGTTCATTTTCTCTGGATCTCTTGTCCCGTCTGTCCTGCAGAGAGCTGATCTGTGCGTGGCCTCCAAGAAGTTGGAGCCACTGGGAAAGAATCGCTGTACTTGGGGGCCAAGCTACTGGTGCAAAGACATTCAAACTGCTCAGAAATGTGGTGTAAGTTAAATTTTCTTTTTTTTTTTAAATACAGCGTACAACAATGCATTAGGTTTTTCAACGAAACCGTCTTTTGCCATTTGCAGCATGGCCACCCATATCGTGTTATTTCACAACCATCAAACCTGACCCAGGCTTTACTCAGCTACAGGACTCCCGGCTGTTCTCCTATTTTAAGTCCATTGTATCTAGCTTCTCTTTTGTAGAGATTTTAACCTATTAATTCGGGATTGTTTTCAATGTTTTGTTCCGTGATGGTGAATAAGTAAGCAATACTGTATTTATAGTACCAGGGGAGGCAACTACGAGGGTCTGCATTGAGAGTCCAGATGCTTTCTCTGCAGCATGGATGATGGGCATAAGGTTTTGCCAGCCAAAACTGACAAATCACAGTAAAAATTTACATCATTTCATCTTTGAGAAAATGAAATGGGTTGAAAATGCATGTAAAATCTATTTGGGTGAGGCTATTTGCACCCCTGGTACAATTAGCAGTGCATGCTATTTGTACCCTGATGCAATTGGAAGTGCTATTCATACCCTGGTGCAATTAGAAATGAATGCTATTTGTACCCCGTCGGTGCACACAGCAATGTGTTCTATTAATACCCCATCTGGTACAAATATCAATGTATGCTATTTGTACCCCTGTGCATTTACAGTACCTTGGCATATATTTACACACAGTTATCCATACTAATGTATTACACCTTTTTGGAATATTATTGCTCTGACATTTTTACCATAACCAATCCCACTCCTCTTGCCTAAACCTAACCAACCAGAGCAGGCATATTCATGAGTCTTCCCCTACCACCCTGCCCTGACTTGCGCAATTGCATGCAAATTATCCAATACAAAAATACAAAATCAAGATCGCCTCACAGGGGAATCAAACTCCTAACTCCCATACCAAAGGTAAGCGTTCTAACCCCTCACCTAGCAGTTCTTACGGAACATTGTATAATTGTTTACTACTTGGTTTCTAGGTAACCGTACTGTATACAAAAAAATAGATACTAACAAACCAACGGTTGTATGCTTTCACTGAAGACAGAAAGTGCAACTGTAGTATCGATTTTCTGCTAGAAATTCAATTGTTATAAACTTTATAGACAAAACTTTCCTAACATGCCAGTTTCTGCTGTCATGGAAGATGAATGTCCGCCATGATTTCGGTGCACGCGAGGAACGTGTTTTTGTCGTTAGTTCAGCTGTGTGGTCGAGGCTATTCGCACCAGGGATGCAAATAGACACTCCGAATATTTTCTTGAAAAGGACAGACTTGGGTCCCTTCCCCCCTATGCTGACTAGTCAAAACACTGTTTAAAGTGTGAATAATTGAATTTGTTTCACATCCTCTTTCTGTTTGCATCTGCAGAACCAGGCCTTCTGTGAGAAGTACATGTGGAAGGAGTGAACCAAACTGCCGCCCTGTGTGCACACAAAGAACTACTTCCTTTTCACAAATGTATTGCACTGATGAATTTTTATAAATGTATTGCACTTAAACTGTTTTTTTTTTTCTTACTTTTTGGGGAATTATCCATCTCATATGAATGAGCCATACATATTCATCAAGAAATGTTCTGCTTTGCATGAAGTGTCACAACACTGAGGCTGTGATTCAGTCTGAAACATCAGTTTCTGCAGTGATTAACAGTTTTGTGAAGCGTTATTCTGTAGATTGCTACATGTATGTTATGAATGTAGAAAAAGTTAATTATATAGAATAAGCTCTTGGTATGTATTCAAGACCATTTGGATGACGACTACTCAAAAAAAGCTGCTTCATCTGTTATCTTGTTGCAGTTCTATGATCCCTGGTGCAAATAACCACATACACACAACAAAGTCCTAAAACTAAATTACAATCAAATGGTTTGTCATTAAAATTCAACATACAGACACGTGTCCTGGAGTTTGTTTATTTGGAAACTTCCACATAGTAAAAACATCAAACTTAAAAAAAAATAAAATAAAAAAAAAAAAAGTAAAATAAAAAAAACCATGGGAGACATTTATATTTGCTTTTTTGCATCTATAAAGAAAAAGTCCTGATGCTCTTTTGCCACTCATTTCTATATTCGGTTGTTATTTTCAAATCACTTAAATACCCCGTTAATTTCCAAACTGATGACAACCCTTCTGGCCATTCACACGGAGGAAAATGCTGCCTCACTTACACCCCTGTGTGGTGGTTTGTGCCATTGTCACTCCCTTGTCTCTTCCAGATCTAAGAGAGAAAAAAAAAAGCACAATGTTACTTTCAAAGACTATTTTTTTTCTTAATGATTTAAAACTGCAATCTGGTATGAAAAATTATTCAACTGATAACAGGTTTTTGAAAGCTGCGGTATCTTCATACTGAAACTCCAAATACTTTGTCCTAATAATCTGTATCATTAACTTTTACAATTCAGTCCTCCACTGTGTACATCAGCAAAATCACCACTTATACACCAGATACATTAAATTCTCTGCAGCAGCGCTTCAGGGAGGCATGATCTAGTTCCTTTATTTGATAAAAATGAAGATTATTTACATTACTCATTTATGAGTGATATATATTTATCTTTACAAAAAGGCCATCGCACAACAGTAACATTCATTTATGTAAAGAACAATAATGATTTGATTTTATGTTTTTATTAGGGCTGGGCAAGTTAATGCGTTATCGCGTTAATGCCGACAATTATTTTATCGCATATTAACGCAATTTTTATTATTTCTTTTATTATTGTAAAAGTCTGTTGCTCACAGGCTTTTATTTTGTAAGAGTCTGTTGCTGACTGCTGCCGCGCTTACAGGAACCGGAAAAGAAAATAATTAGCGGATAAACAAACCAACAAACATGGAGAAGGGTACGGAACTTTTACATGGCCATTTTCATTTTAAAGTTCTTCCAGACGGCGCAGTCGACAGAACCAAAGTTATTTGTAACCACTGCAAAGTTGAATTTTCTTATCACTGGAGTACTTCCAGTCGGAAATATCACCTAAATGCAATACACCAGCAATACACCAGCAAATAATTCAACGAAACAAACAGTGGCGTGAGGCTTCGGCAGACTAAGTTAGATGCAGTGTGTGGGAGAAGTATAGATCATACCTGCAAACTCAGGGAAGAATATTTTAAATAAAAAAATTGAGTTATACACTACTTTTGAATTCATTATTGGATTTTGCATATAACAATGCGATTTATCAGGGAAATCATGCGATTAATGGCGCTTCTCCATTACATGGTACCTGCTCGACTCGCCTTTTTTGGTTTTCCATTACGAAAAAAAGTACCTGGTACCTGCTAACAGATACTTTTTTTAGTACCACCTCAGTCGAGGTTCCAAGCGAGCTGAGGCGAGCCGAAACGGTGACGTGAAAACCTGAAGGCTGCTGACTGGTCGGAAAGAATCGTCACTGATCACTGCATTGCTAGCGAGAGACGGCATTTTTAAATAGTTTAGCCAGCGGTGTTTCTTTTGCTGCCGGAGGCTCCACGCAGAGCTTTCTCCGTAGCATACAAGTGGCCTGATGTTTATACTTGTGCGCTGGTGTGTGCATGTGTGATGTGTGTGTGTGTGTGGGGAGCTGGTGAGCGAGGGAGAAGTGAGAGAGTGACGGCGATTATCTCCGCAGCGAGTAGCGACTCTAGAGTCATATATATATATGTGAGAGAAACAAAGTGTCTCCCCTGTTCTTTCTGACCACGGTGGGAAATCTGGAGCAGTAAACGTTAACTATCTCTTTGATATCCTGTTGTTTACGGAGACGGAGAACCAGGAAATGAGTCGGGGAATACATCCATGGGGAAAAGCCATTAAAGAAACGCTACTAAGCCACGCCCGCGGCAGTCGCTATGACGACCAGCCACGCTGAGGCGGTACTAAAATCTGCAATGGAAAACGGACGCATCGAGGCGAGTCGAGTCGAGCAGGTACCATGTAATGGAAAAGCGCCATAAAACTTTTAATCGTTGCCCAGCTCTAGTTTTTATGTAACCGATTGGAAATGAACCTGCATGTTAACAAGAGTAATACTGTCTATTTATTTTTTCATATCACTACTATTACTCCCAAGCATTACAGGTTAAATGCACCTTAGTCTATCACATTATCAGAAGCTGCAACTGTCTGTACTGTAGCTTTGCCTTTAAGAATGTAACATTTTCCAACATGCACAGAATAAGCTGGAGGACTTGCCTGGATGTAGGCCTCCGACAGCGTAATCATCTGGGGGAGAATGTCGGTCACCTGCAGGTCCTGCATCTCATACCACTTCCCAGTTCCCTGATTAACACAAAGATTATTTGATGCATTTTTGGGGTTGTTTGTTCCAATGCCACCAGAAATCATTTCAGAAATATCTGGCTTCAACCTACGTGATGCAGAACATGTATTCTGTATGCTCCCTCGGTGGGTTTCCCATCATGCACTACGTTGGCGACCAGGTCATACGTTGTGTTTTTCTCTGTAACTTGCGCTTCTTCCGTCAAGTACTCACGAAGGTCTACATTCCTGTTGAGGCAAATACAGAGCGACAACATGAACAAGTGCATATACTGGAGGACAAAAACACACACGTCCATGACATTACCTCTCACAAGAGTTACATTATAACAAGCATTCATTACTATTATCAGCAACCACTTCATGGTTCTGTCAAAAACTTTGATCAATGCTACATATTTCATCTTACGGTGTATGAACAGCACTTACGTGATGGGGAAGTTGACAATTGTGGGATTCTTTTCCACAAAGAAGTTGTTCTTGGTGAATCTTTTGATGCAAAAGACGAGGTACGGAGGCAGTTTGGTCAGCTGGAATCTTTTGAGAAAATTCTCTTTGTAGGTTTTGTATTCCTGAGGGGGCAACAGGCAAAGTACTTGTCGTCATTTGCTGGTAGATGGCAGAAGTTAGGATTTCTTTTAAAGAAGATAGTAACTGTGGTCACCATGAACAAGGTAGATTATCTTCTACAGCACAAATTTGAAAGTCTGTTTTTGGAAAAAAAACTTGGAATTACATGCCTCAGTGCACACAAGCTGCGAGATATTGTCATACACCAAACCGCTGGTAAGAATGATCAGATCTAACAAGGAGTGGTTCTCCAGAAGGAAAATGTCTAACTGCTGGCTTGTCAGAGAAGAAGCTTCTTTAGCTTCCTGTGGGTGTTATCCAGGAAAGGTACCTGGTCAAGAACAGGCTTTCAGGATCTCAAGCATCTTTCTGAGAGGATTACCAAACATGAAAAGCAGCAGGACAAGGTGGTAAAATTGAGCTCGTTTGCCAGAGGAAACATAGCAACTGACTGAGTGCATACAAATGCGGAATAACAGCATATTGAGGAGAACAGGTTTGTGACCAGTCTTGTGTGGGAAATGTGACACATTATGTCAAAGTGTGTAATTTTCTTGTTTTGCACCTGTTCAAAGTAGTTGTTGCCCCACCATTATCCACCCTAAAAACGCCACTGGCTTTGAATATGTCAAAAATGTAATCAACCAGTTTTGGGCGAAAAATCTTTATCAACTCCAAGGCTTTTCCGTTAAAATTACTGCTTTGTAATATTGCTTCAAGTCATTTTTCCTCAATTTTATTATATTTCGCTTTTTATATTTGAGACAATCGGTACCTTCTCTGTGTTTCCATTGAACTTGCCCAGGATGTTGAAGAGGGGGACCTGCGGGATAATAAGCTGCTCCTTCTCATCCTTGTACAGTGGAGCTGTTGGGAGGTCAAGGGTTAGAAACAGGAAGGTAGACTCCGACATCTGCTCCTGGTACTCCTCCGTCACGAGCAATGCCTCTTTCTCCTCCGGAGTCTGGGGAATTTAAAAGAAGAAGCCTTTGTTAAGGTATTACTATCTGCAAAACTGGTAAGATCATTTAAAAAATATATTTTTGAATAACCCTGAGCTATTCTATTCGTAAAATAATTTATTTCCAGATGTCAATTAATGATTTTAAAACACAGGCAGGAAACTCACCAAGTCTGGGTGTGGAAGTTTCTTGGAGAAGATCCGCATGGAGCCTTGAAACGCTTTAGCAATGATTGCTTTGAGGGCAGAAAGACAAATGAGGACATCATTTAATTCACATTTTTCTAACAATAAATTATATATGAAACAAACTTTGATTTCCCTACTCACATGATCTTTTCTTTGTGCCTCCAAGAGCACCATGCAGAGCATTCAAGAACCACGTCATGAAGTCCACAGCATCTCCTGCAGAACAGAAAACAATGACTCAGCATAGTCTCTACAGAGCAGCATGTGTTAAGATCTGCAATGTGTAGCATAGTACAACACTACAATTTCTGGCAACTAAAGCTTACCTTGCTTGGTAATTTGGAAGTTCTTCTTGCTGCACAGCACCACAGCCTGCAGCATCTCATGTGGTGACACATGAGCTTTGAAGTTTCTCGGATTCCAAAGTTTGCGCATCAGTTCACCAAACCTCTGCACCAAGAGGAACATAATGTCCCCCGGTGGCCTACGGATTCCCCTGTAGTTTTCCTCCTCCAGGAAGTAGTTTCGCAACGGTGGAACATTGGAAAAAGCCTAGGAAGAAGAGGCAAACATGAAATGGTTGGGATTCTTTAAAACCTTTATGACCAAGTGCAAAGAAGGTTCACCGTGGCAGTTCATCATACCTGTAACACCACATTGGCGTAGTCATTGGCTTTGATGTTGTTGAGCCCTACAATGCCTGGCAGGTAGGTCGTACCATCGTAGGCTCGGTACAGTTTACCCTGCTTGTCCAGCCCCGCAATGTGCTGCTTGGCGAAAGTTGGTTTTAGCACATACTGCGGAGAAAGTGTCAGTGTCAGATTACTAACACAAAAGTACAGTTTGCAGTGGAGTATCTTTACACAGAACCTCAATATTGACAATGTGATACTGAGTATGACCTGTGATGCTTTAAAACAGCGTAACTAATGTCAGACAAAACATTTGAATATTGGATAAGTTGACTGTGATGCAACCTTTAAAACAGGATCAAATGGCCTTTAAGATATATCCTGATACAACAATCTCAACTACAAACTATAGCTAGTATAGTGGTTATTAACCCTTTCAGCTCTACCCATAACAACATGCAGCGTGAGATTTAAGTTGTTTTTTTTTTAAAGGAGGGTTCTGAACATGAAAATGAATTATACATTTGCAATCAAAAATAAAATGACATGACTTTACTTACCGTGATATCTTCTAGTGAAGAGTCAATGATCTCGTAGTTGTCTGGCAGACAGTAAAACTTAAGTGTGTGCAGATTCAGGAACACATGATGGGTAAACTGCACACTGTGAGTGTAAGCATGGGACTTCAAACCTCTACCTACAAGGACAAATACATAAATAAATCAGTCGAAGTACAACAAGGTGTTTGATGCCTGGTTAAATATCAGATAATTCACCTACCTTGAAAGTATTTCCCACATATAAGGCAGGCATAGACATTGATGTGGGAGAGAGAGATTGAGCAGAGTTTCTCAAAGTCGAAGTCCAGCACACTCCTGATGGATAAACCAGACAAGACTGAATCAGCTGCAGAGCTATAGGGGAGGACAAGACTAACTAACTTTTAGCACTAACATTGGCTATGCACATTTAACAATCTTGCCTGTTTATGGTGTCAAGGTAAGGACAGTGGCGGCTTCTCCGGTCTTCTATTACACGTCCTCTGCCTATTTTGGCTGGCACTGCAAAATGAAGTAAAACAACGAGATTGTGTGGAATTAGCTGAACGTAAGCTAGCTAACGTTATACATGCTAGCTGAACTAGCATTTAGCTAGGTTGTTAGGAGATAATGGATTTGAAACACAGAGTGAATTTGAAGGGTGGTAAGTTACATTTGTTTAAGCCAGTTCAAATTACACTGTAGTGGTAGCTACTTGTTGATCTGCCTATGTGTGACTGGTCCGACATGTGAATAAAATCTCACGCACTTTCATCTGGCTTCTACAAGTAGCATTGGTTAGCTCTATGTGGTTGGCTAACGTTACCTGCTAAGCTAACGTCGCACACACGTTAGAAGTAAACAAACGTACCTCGGTCTTCGTTGTCATCATCGTCCACTTCAACCTCTCTTTCTCGTTTCAGAGAAACCATCGTAACAGTAAGCCTGTGATTTTATTGTCAAAACAACGGAGAAGGCACAACTTTATTTCGAAGAGATGAATGAGTCAAGCACTGTGCGCGTCGAAACTCGCGGTGGTAACATACGTTCGTGTCGCGCAAATACAAACAGCAGGATAAAAACTAGTCCGGAGTTTGAAGCTAGCTACATCGATCCTTGAGCTGCTCGATTCAAGTTTAAGTTTCAAGTTATTTGTTATCAGGATGCACGACAAATACAGAAGCAGTCATTGTCACTGAAAATCTTGGGTCTCAGGCTCCCTCCAACAATGCTAATTAAATTAAAAGAAAACGAGATGAGAACCTACATAAAATAGTGCAAGTTAAAATATAGGTATAAATATACATAATGCAATGTGCAATAAGGTAATGTAAATGTGTGGAAGACAGTACATGAAAATGAATAAGCTTAACGTAAACATGAATGTAGTTTTTTTTATAAAGTGTAATTTCTAGCTATTGTTAAGTTGTAAACTCCGGGAGTGTTACATTTGGACAACAACTTACCAAGCTAGCATGTAGCTTTTTGTCACTACTTTCGATGGATCTGGATGAGACCAATCATTAGCGTCATTAGCTCACAGATACTGTCACCGCATTTAAGCTGTTTGTTAAAATGGACATGTTAAGAGACGAAGAAGTGCATGAGCTGAAATACAAACCTGGGGGCCGCTTGGATATGAGCCATGGCTTCCTGCACCATATCCGGAGGAACCAGATTGCTAGGTTATTTCCTCAACTAGCTACCGTTAGCTAATGCTAGTAGCTAGCCTACAAGCTAGTTCACAATATCTAGAGCTTCAACCACACTTTTTTTTTAATAGAAGTCAGTCTGGTGGTAAAGGAAGGTTCAGTAGCAGGGCAGGTACAATTATATACAGCTTATTTTACGTTAAAAGTGAAACTATAAAGAAAGGTCGCACAGGCTGCCAAAGTTATCATTTGTTTAGGATACTGCTGGAGGCAAAACAACATAACGTTAGCTAAAAAAGGTCCAGGTTTGTCAGTGTTGCATGCTGTTATCAGATGTAAGTCAGCGTTTACCCTCACAGAACAGGCGATTCGGCTGGACATGTTTTTCAGACAGGACCTCCGTAAGATGAAGAAATAAAAGTACAAGTCACCTTTTACATCATATTATATTTGTATGGGTGTGTAATGTATGACCTCAAGACTGAATAAAACATTGGCCTTTGTTGCTCATTGACACAACATAGAAATGCAGAGGAAAATGCATATAAGAATGCCACAATTCATTTGTCTCTGAAATGCATTTCACTAAAGCAAATGTATATAAGAAATAATTTATTTATATACTTAAATAAAAAAAATACTTTACTTTCTTGTAGGTAGAACAATAAAAAAAAGTTGGAGTAAAGTAACTTTAGCAACTTTAGACTTGGTAATATATATTTTTTTAGGAACAGGATTCATTCATCCTTATACAAACTACAGTAAAACAAGAACAATATTGCTGTAGTTTAACTAACTGGGTTAAAAGGTCAGCGATATGCTGCAATGCATGTTTTGAAACGCATATGGTATATTGTACATTTCCAAGCAAAAACAAAATGTTTAAATTATTGTCTCTTCAAGGGATGACTATGATAAAGAGGTGAAGCAAGCAAAAGAGGTGAAGCAAGCTAAAGAGCTTCAGCGGCGGAGGCACACCACAACCCCTAGACGACCCCGTCGACCTGATATTCAAGTGTACCATCCTCGACGCAGACGTAAGTTTGATACGCTTTGGTGTTATGTTTTTTTGTCGACACTAAATCCAGTAAAGAATATGCATGTGTGTGCTAATTTCCCAGATGGATCAGAGCCGGGGGCCAGTGCTGAGGCTGAAGAGTCTAATGAGAGTGGGTCGAGCACAGAGACGGAGACCCATGGTACTGAACTCTTCTGGCTTGACTATCAGGCAGACTCTGGTACCATTACCTCCTTCCTTGTGCACAAGGTTAATGCAGATCCCTTTGACTGATATTTCTGACTCTTTGACCTATTTTATTTGGCCTTGGTCTTAATTCCCCTCATGATCTTTCTGTTTTTAAAGGAGGATAATCCTGAGAAGGTGGTGGAACGTGTCACAGAGAACAATATCCTAGATTCAGCCATGAGGGCAGCTCTAGAGGCTCGACTTCAAAAGGAAATTGACAAAAGACGAGACAAACGCTGAGTGATATTCTCAAATAGTAGATTATGATGACAGAGGGGCTACACGCAAAGAGGAGCAAGACTTCATTTGCAGTTCTACACTCCTAGAAAGCATCAATGCTGTTGACAGTGTAAAAGGAGGACTCTGGGATCATGAACAGTGACTGTCAGAAGAGATCCAACTTGATGAGCCACAAATAATCCGTCTTCTGTTTTCTAAGGAGAAGGAACAGCACTTATCAAAGACAGTATAGTTGGGAGTTGACTGTCATGTTTACTACATTTTACTCCCCGTGGATTGTTACCTCATACCCTCATTCATAACTTTAAGGACACGTTGTGAGAGAGCACTGTTAACCATCCTCCTCTGTTGAACATGTCCTGTGTTTCTTGTGTTTACAAAGATCTAGTTTTTTATAAACAAGATTTTGACTTTTCTTGGAAAAATGCTGTGAAGGGAACATCAGTCTATCAGCGATTCTATGTTTAGAAATGTGAGAATTTAGTTTGGTTTCTTTTTGAGTTGGAGTTTAGTGGATGTCCATGATGTGTTTGTGTGGAAACTGTGTTTCATTGTTTTCAGTATTCTAATTTATTTTAGATTGTTGAAATACTTTTATTTTTGATACTGTAATATTTTGAGGACACAACTCAGTATATGTATAAAATGACACATATATATATAAAGGCATTTATGACTGTCCAAATGTGTCATAAAATGATATGCTGTTAAAACACTCAAATCGGGGAATAACTTTGATCACTTCTATCCTGAAATATACATATTGGTGGGAATATAGAATTGAAAAATACTTACTGAAGAACAGCAAAATACTGTATCACTTTAAACTGAGTGATCGAAGTGTTTCACATCATGTCCTCAGCAGGTGGCAGTATGAATCAGCTTTTCAGACTGCATGCCATCTTCTGTGTCTAAACTCTTTTTTTTTTTTTATCATAAGTCAAAGCAGTGGATAGTAGCACTGTGTTACAAGAATACAAGACAAATAGCCAAACTGTAATTTTCTATACACAAGAAATGAACAGCTATTCTCAATCCTTCTGAAATGTCACTTCTGTGGGCAAGGACACTTCAGGTACTACTTGTTGAACTTGCATCATTTTTTACTCAAAAGGTAGAAATAAACTGGAGAGCTAAACCTTGGATTTCCAGGGTGACTGGTGTATAATATGTAATATTGGTGGCTGCTTGTCTGATAAAGAGGTCTGTTTTGGTATCAGCCATTTTCATATCTTTTACCACCCTTCAACCTGGCGGACTAGTTTTTGTGTTGTTGACCTGTTTTTCCTGCTAAGACAAACCCAGCAAGTTAGAATCAGCCAGGCGCTTTGAAACCTACACACCTACAACAACATTGATGTAAAGAAGAGGTATTTATATGGCCCTGGGACGCACCTAGAGAAAAACAACTGTGTTCTTAAAAAGCGTAGTATTCCCCTTTCATCAGATACCAGTATTAGTGTACAGGTTTAATGTATTGCAGTCCCATTCATCCTCACATAAATAGATAAAATTCCTCCCATCCCCATGCTGAAAAGCAGACACAAAGTTCCACGACCATGCCCTGGCTGTGGAAAAAAACATAGTTCAGTTGACATTTCGACAGACAAGCTGTTGATCCACACCAAAGTAGGAGCTTAATTCATTGTTTTCATTAATGCATAAAAATATGCAAACTTCATCCTCAGCCCACATGGCGGGCGAAGTCTCCACAGTGTTATGCAAAGTCTAGTCATGGTGGATTGGTCTCTGCTATGCTATTGGTGGAACAGAGACACTCCCCAATAGATTGTCGACGCCCTTCTCCAGCTCACTTTTCATCTTCCAGTCAGCATGTGACTGAAGTTATGTCACCCATTCCACTGCTCGCCAGGTTATCTCCAGTTTCACCATTTGTCAGTTGACTGAAAATGATCCAATCACAACTCACACCTTCCCCTCTTAGTGCAACTTTACAACGTTATATAAAACACAACAACCAGTCGGTGCAGTTATTACCCCGCAGGAAACACTTTGTTGTTTAAAATGCATGAAAATATGCAATTTACTGAGGTACCTGTTGTGACAGGCAGGCTGGCAGGTATGTTAGTATGAAATATGTGAGAATATCTGCCTCAACAGTGGATACTCACACAGCTTCCATCTTATCATGGCCTACATCACATTGTTAGTGATGACTTATTTATACTTATTTATTTATTTATGGAGGTACTAAACTTCAATAGTTATGTAAATATTGTAAACAAAGCTCCATTGTTAAACACAAAAGTACACAATATCAGTCACCCCTTTCTCTGTATCTTGGTTAATGGAGTTGTGTTTTCTTAGTAGGCAGAACGTGCAGCCTATATTAACATTCTGTTTTTATTCTCTTTTATTTGTTTGACCAAAATGGTGACGCTCCAGTTTTCCTCATCATCCTGCATTGTCTCTTGATTTCTCTATA
Source organism: Perca fluviatilis (assembly GCF_010015445.1). Taxonomy (NCBI): domain Eukaryota; kingdom Metazoa; phylum Chordata; class Actinopteri; order Perciformes; family Percidae; genus Perca; species Perca fluviatilis. The sequence goes on from NC_053117.1 coordinate 19,764,833, forward strand.
GTTTTAACTGCAACTAAACTAAAATAAACTACTTTAATATGCTCATGGTAATCTAGTGTAACAACACATTTGGGAGTTTGTAATAGGATCAACACGTCTACCTCACATTCATATTTTGGACCATTTTTTTTTAAGTGGCTTTTAAACTTACGCAACCAAAGTAATCTCAAAGACGGATGTTATGTAACATTCTGTAGAATTTAGGCTGGGCTGGGTTCAGTGACACATTGAGTCTAAAACAACTTTAATAACAGTCTAGATCCGGCTACTTAAAACACAATTGTATTGCGTCAACAGTGATGATGGCAGGTTGATTCAAAGGTGCATATATGTAATATGGTGATGCACCTTTGTAACCATCAAAACAGAAGATATGAAGATAAGGTGTTATTACTCAATAACCAAATCACACAACATATCCAGAGTTAAGAAAGTCAGAACTATTGGCTGAACATAGGCTACATAACATGCAGATGGTTCAGGTTAATGTTATATTTCATATTTTACATTTTTAAAACATGTAGGCTGTGCAATAAGGCAGTATGAATAAAAAATATTTTGCATAAAAACAGGACAATACTTAACAAATTTGCATTTCACATTAGACTATAAAAATAGTTAAGTATAGTAAAAGCAAATTCATATACCATTTATACCCAGTGTAAAACACAACAAATTGAAAGACAAGCTATGAAAAAAACTGTTTATAAAACATTGTTTCCTTCCTCCTATTTGGTGCTGAATCAGGAAAAAGCACAAACATAAACCTGCTAAAGTTAAAATGTTCATTTTGAGAATGACTGCTGAACCAACATCAGTTTAAGGGCACCAATGTTAACAATTTGGAGTGAAATTGAGTAGTTCATCACATGCAAAAAAAGAGCAATGTGTGGCTTTAATTTTACTTTCCTGCAAAAGTACAGTAAAGCAACAGCAAGCTCCCACAGATATTGCATCAGCTGTCACCCAATCCTTACAAGTCTACTGACCTTAACTAAACAGCTGACCTGTTTCTGCTCTTTACACTGTGACAACTCTCTACAATGTTGGGCTCAAATAGTGTGTGTTGGCAGTGAGAAAATTAAAGACATTTTATCTTTCAGTCTGCAACAATATTTTTTATTGTTGTCCCACTGTCATGCTCTGTTTAGGCGTCTATAGCATTTTGTTTTGTCTCAGATGTGAGCAGAGTACAAGTGGTGTCCTCTGAGCTATTTGTTGTGGGAAGAATTTTCTGTCTAGAAAAAAAAGAATTTGTTTAGGAGAAATAATATAAACTTGTATCAAAGATGTATGTTCCACAAAAATGTACCTTTTTTAACATCAATCTAAAACATTGTAATAGTGCAGCTCTTGTGTGCATGTAAAAGTGTGATGCTTTGTCAGCTTGTCATTGCCTCACAGTGAGGGTAGTGCAATGCTCTCCAAGTACAGTTTCCCAGAATTTTATTAAACCCGCCCAGGATATTTCAGCTGCAACAGCCTCTGTTAGTGCTGCGATACTGGTGCAGTAGTGAATGGTCTTGCCCATTCAAGGCTGTGGGAGTGTAACCCCCCACCATTCAGAGATAAATATAGACGTTTGACAGAGCCAATGTGGTCGTGGAAATGCACAGCTGCTGTAGTCCCACTGCACACAGGACTTGAGGTCTGAATTTGATGATGTTACTTGAGCATGAATACTACTCATAGCTTGATATAATGTAACTGTAGTGATGTAGCTACTTTGTAAAATGATCTGGGCCAGCTCTTCTAGACATTATTCATAATGCCAGCTTGTAGATGTAGGCTTTTTAGAGTTTGTAATTCAACCTCCAAAACTTTTATACACCTTCACATTTACCTTATAACATACAAAACATAAAGTTGTAAATCAACACCTTCCAATAACTTTCTTTCATGAATAATACAACCAAAGTAAGCATGTTTTATCCAATCCAAGTCTTTGGTGTTGCCATGAGAGGCAAAAGTACCTGAAATCTAAGTATGCAGGTCTCCTTAACACCAAAACTCTTATTCTTATGACGATCACATGGGCAGACCACAAAATCATTAATTAATTAATTAATCATTAATTAACAAAGCTGGCAGGATTTGTGTGGCATAGTAACAAAGCTAATTATTGGAAAAAGCTCATTGGATTATCAGTTCAGTACTGAAAAGGCTCCAGATATCCTATGCTAGAACAGAATGTGATTAACTCAACACTACAACATAGCAATTTTGTCTATGTTATGTAAATGTGTTCATTTTGCACAGTATTTTTAGCATTGCACAAACTGCCTGATAAGTGTTGTATGGTGTTACCAACTGTATAAAAGTGCTTTCATTACTGCTGAGTTAGACTGAATTTTAATAATGCGCATTACTATTGGAAAATATCTTCATTGTTTAAACTCTGCTAAAGTAAACATTCTGTAGCTTTGAATCCTGTTGGAACTAAGCAAACCAGTTCAAATTACATAACATTAGCAAAATGTACCTAAAAGTGTACGAGCATGTGAGAAATGTATGTTGGGGTTAAGAAGGGCTGCAACATTTTCTTTTTTTAAAGGTCAAGCCGTATCTTGAATTAGCTGCAGGACTTTAAGCGTTTGATCATGTGGGCCAGAAAGCCATACAGTGCAAATTAAAGGTCCCATGACATGGTGCTCTTTGGATGCTTTTATATAGGCCTTAGTGGTCCCCTAATACTGTATCTGAAGTCTCTTTCCCAAAATTCAGCCTTGGTGCAGAATTACAGCCACTAGAGCCAGTCCCACAATGAGCTTTCCTTAGTATGTGCCATTTCTGTGTCTGTAGCTATTGAAGTGGGAGGGGGGGCAAGGTGGAGGGTGGGGGTGTGGCCTTGACCAACTGACACTTTGCTCGTTTCAAAGCCATGATGTCTCTCTCTCATGGGTGGGCCAAATTCTCTGGGCGGGCAAAGCAGAGAAAGGGGAGGTAACCTTGCTTGTTATGACCTCATAAGGAGAAGATTCCAGATCGGCCCATCTGAGCTTTCATTTTCTCAAAGGCAGAGCAGGATACCCAGGGCTCGGTTTACACCTATCGCCATTTCTAGCCACTGGGGGACCATAGGCAGGCTGGGGGAACTCATATTAATGTTAAACAACCTCATAAAGTGAAATTTTCATGCCATGGGACCTTTAATAAAACGCATGATTATATCATCATAATGCGTTTTATTAATTTGCACTGTCCCCTTCTTAAATAAGTGAATTGAATTAAGACGGCAGCAGCTCGCTAAATGTATAAAGTCCTTTTCTAAACTACTTTGCTTTACACTTTCTCAGCTTAGTGTTGACAAACTGCTTTATCTCACTTTGCCATTTGCTCCATTTCCTGCTTCCACATTTACAGTATTGTTTTGTTAAATAAACATTTGCTTACACCAGGACCAAGGCCTCCATGAGCCCTTTGTGCTTAGGTTACAGTGTCAAAGGGCCAAATGTTTTTGCTGAAATATTGACAACTACAAATGGCCATAGTCACAAAGTACGCATTTCTGCCCTGTATCTTATCTCTGTTATCAATTCAAGATCCACTTGATAAAGGTCACTCAGGTCACTGTTCCGTTGTCCCTGTTCCTAATTATTAACACTGCAAAGTTTGGAATCCTTAAAGTAAATAGTTAACTACACTTTTAAAGAGATACAAAAAAAAACTGGATGTCTTCAACAAATTTGAACCAAATTACAATTACCATTGTCTGCTGCTGCATCTGAAGCTTAGCTTGGTATGTAACTGGCCAACAAAAATACACGTTTGGGATGATATATGATTCTTTATTAACTACAAGTCCTTCAGGGAAATGCGTTGGACAGTCAGGTTTTTTTTTTTAAGAAAATATGTTCAGATTTTCTGCTTTATATAGCAGAAAATAACATGCTGATTCAACTCAGGCATCTAAATACTGTAAATTATGAATACACAAACCATTTGTTAACCTGCTTGAAAATGTCATGATGTAAATCATCAATATTAAACAATATTTGACATAAGTAATGTGACGAAAAGAAGATTAAAATGTGTAATAATGTAATCAATGTGTGCTTTGAATGCTGGCCTGTTGGTATTACACAAAGAGCATAACGGCTGACTTATTTGGTGGAAGCAGGGTCTGGGCCTAATCTCAGAAGGTGGATGTTGAATTAAAAAGGGCTGTTAGTAGTGGGGGTGATAATAAATTATGCTCAGGACGCCTATACAGAGTGATGTCAGTGCTACTGCAGTACATACTCTAGACACATGAAACCTTTTCTAAACTGTGTCTCAGTTGTACTTTAAGTAAGTTTTTCAGGGTGTTCATCCTGGAAAAACAACTAAATACACAATGATGCTTGGTGTCAAAGAAAGCTGGAAATTGACTGGTCTTCAGTGAAGGCGGGATAGGTTAAAAAACCTGGAGAACAACCTCAGCTTTCACAATACGAATACCTTAACACTAATTTAAAAGGAAAGGCCAGCACCTGCTTCGAAAGCTGAGGTAGCTGGATGTGCCGTTACTCTCCAAGAGCTATCTGTCACACTAAAAGTATTCTGACCTTTTCATTAGGTTCAGGCAGCTGTCAGAGGCCAATATGGGTTGTCGGCTTGGGGTCAAACACTGCACAGGAATGTACCATGTCCAGGAGCAAGAGGCTTATCCTGCACACAACCATGAACCCTGAACTACTTACCTCTGTCAAGAAGTGATGGGCAAAGCTACTTTGAAAGCAAGCTACCAATTACTTCAGACTGGAAGGAGTTGAGATACAGCAAAGCTAGGGAGAAATCTATAGTGTGGTTGACTAAAGCTACTTAAAAAAAAAGTGGTTCAAACTACTTGTCACATGCCAGCAGGAGTTGCCACTCAATTAAGTTTATTGCAAAAAGTGCCCACTTGTTCACAGGTCATACATAAACCGAAAAATTTAAATACCCCACTATTCATTAGAAAGTATGAATAGGATAGCAATAATCAGTGCCTATGCCTAATTGACACCTATATATATATATATATATATATATATATATATATATATATATATATATATACCTTTATATACTAAACTAGTATATATATATACTAAACTTGAATATATATATATATATATATATATATATATATATATATATATATATATTATATATATATATATATATATATATATATATATATATATATATATATTCAAGTTTAGTCTTACAAATTCAGATTCAAAAAATAAAAACTATAGCCAAATATTTTTCACAGGTGAGCTTCCTGAAATATCCCTGATAACTAAACCTGTCCTAAACAAAAGTGGCTCCCTGAATGAGAATAGAATATGAACAGTAGCAATAATAAAAGCAATAATAGCAGTAATGATATAACTATGACTAATAATGATTATAGCAGTGGGTATGATAAGAGTGCACGTGTCCTCAACACTACAGGCAAGACACAAACACAAGGCCTCAACAGTGATCCAGCAGATGAACAGAAAACAACTGTCACACAAACCATTTTTGCGAACTTCCACTTGACATATCATAGAGCTCAACAGTGACCGCTCACTTTTTTACGGCTCTGACTCCGGAAGTGTTTTGACGTTTCGAAAATTGCTTATATAGAGTTTTAAGTCTGGAACCAAGCCAACCAGCTACGAGATGAATAGTGAGCATAACACATGTGATTCGGCGCAAAAAATACATTTTGAAAACGGCAAAAAAAAAGGCAAAGGTGCAAGACCGTGTACAGACACTACCATAGGTAGAAGCTCGCTCGCGGGTACGGTAAACGTTTCTATGGTAACAGCGAGTTGGACCAATCAGAGACGTTGCTGTTACGTTTAGGATTGTGAGTAGTGTAGTTTTTCTCCATAAGATAAAACATGTTTTTCTTAAAGCAAGGTTGATTTCATACGGACTTCTAGCTTCTACAGGAGCAGAAACCTTCGTTTCACAACCACGTAGCTCGGAGTCAGTCTACCTCGGATGGTTTAGACATTATGACTGATATTCTAAATCCTTATGGAGAAAATCAATGGGATTTTTACTTCCGGAGTCTGTGGAAGGGTCTGTTGAGGGCGGTTGAGGGTCACTCAAGCTAGCGTGGTTCTGATTATTTAGCATGAAAGCTAACATCTGGGCCTTTCCAAAGAGGGTTTGTGTGATACGGAGATCGCAAAAAATCTGAATAGTTTTTTATGTTTGTTACAGTGTTTTTATTTGTGTTTTCCACTGATTGCCAAGACTTGGGAAAACAATTTTCATAAGTCTTGTTCATTATTGTTTTACTGTGAGATTTCAACGCATTCCTGTGAGATTCAATTTACGTTTATCTTTTCTTTTGTCATATAACAATTTATATATTAAGACATCACTGCAGCATATATCCTGATAGTCCAGGTTGTCCCAGAAAATAAATTCTCTAATTGTGCTGAGTTGACGTTATACAAGCATTCTTATACAAGGAGGAGGGGGGTTGGGGAAAGAGAAAGAGAGAGACTGGTTTACACTCCAGGGTTAAACCTTTTAATGACCTCCAACTATGGTGACCTGTGAATTTCAGCTTATTATACATTATAGTATCCTGGAGTGAAATTCTTAGTCCCAATTACACTTCAAAATCAACTACATTACAGTTGTACAAAAGTATGGAAATGTTTTAAATGTGCCCTTAAGTCATTGGGATGTGCTGCTAAACAGCTTTAGAGGGCTTTGCCAATGCAATCACTTATTTTCATGTGATAATCAGTTACCCTAGGAAAATCTGAAACCTCAGAATGGGGAAACTAAACAGTACAGCAGCAATCAATTTCTCTCCGAGCAGTAAACAATTAAGCAGGAAGTAGGACATTTCCAATGATGACTATACAATGGGAGATTTAATCCCTAAATGCTCTTGGTGTGGATAAATACCTTTTCATTTTGTTATCAGCCATGTATTATGCTTCCACCACAGGGAAAAGAGAATGGGCTTTTTAACCAGTCCGACTTATCAGACAAGCACAGGTGTTGGTAACACCTGCAACTAACGAGGATTGGGGATCTAATACAGAAACTCTTGACATAGGTCAGAATGAATAGTTGTCAGTATAAAAACCCTACATCCTCACTGTGACAAGTTTCCTTTTTAGAACTGGGACCTTCTTCTGCATGTACAATATCAATGAACATTAAACATGACACACCTACATATTTATGGTTTGGTATAGAAAGCTTTGTGTCCAAATTTCCCTTGAACTTTATTTCTTAAAAAAAAAAATCTCTGAAATAAAAGATTTGTGTAACCCCATTAAACAGGCACTTCGCATTACAGGCTAGAAGAAGACAAGTGTAGAACTAAATAGACCCACTTTCAAGTCTATCAATTAACATACAATATTAAAGTGATCCAATAGGCATGCTACTGGATACCAAATTGATTTATTTGGTGATCAGAAGGAAACTAGGGCTGGACAATATTTAAATATCGTCACACAAGACTAGAGATCAGCTTAGATTTTGGATATCATAAGGGTTGTCTTTTACTGGTTTTAAAGGCTGCATGACAGTGTGGTACTTTTCTGAGCTTACCAGACTGTTCTAGTTGTTCCATTTGCCTTTCTCCCCACTTAGACATTATGTCCACATTACTGATGATTACTTATCTAAAATGTAAGTGTGAAGATTTTGTTAAAGCACCAATGGTCAACCCTAGAATATCACAGCAATATCTATATTGAGGTATCTGGTCAAGAATATCGTGACCTCTGATTTTCTCCCCATCGCCCAGCCCTAAAGGAAACTTTATAAACTGCTTCTTTGGATAACAGACAAGTCCTTGAAAAGGGTTGTGTTTTCGTGGAAAAATCATATCTTAAAAAAAATAAATAAATAAACAAACATAATGACAACATTTGAAAGGAGTAGTTTTTATTACAGAGCATAAGGAAACTACCCAGTCTAGACATGAAGCACAATACAGTATGAGCTACTTGCTCCTCTGGAAGTAGAGCACATGTTGGTAGGAGGGGAGAAAAGCAAATGGGGAGGGGGGGGCAGGGGGCGTAGAGGAAATAGAAAAGGCACTCTTACACTTACTGTAGCCAACGGGATGACCTCCGAGTTGGTAAAAAAAAAAAAAAAAAAAAAGGAACAAAACCAAAACCTATCCCACGCATGAGATGGCCGTGTAAACAAGGCTGGTTTCTCTGTACTACACCAACCAAATGTTGCCATTCCATCAAGGATAGGTAAGATCTAAAGAATTGCACCAGGCATTTAAAAAAAATGGGATTTCAAAAACCAACCCACTTTGATCTACAGTCAAAATAAATAAAAGGTTGTAAAATAGTCAACAGTAGCCAGTGACACTTTCTTGATGAGGCAGACCAAAGCTTTTCTGTACAACACTCTGGAGCCTCAAGCCAAACAATGAAAAATGGTCAAGTCAAAAGGAATTCAAGATTCAATAGCCAAATGTGTTTAAAGCTGCCTTCTGAAACATCGGCTTCTCTGTATCCACGCTGAGTTTCAGAGAACAAATAAATAGTGTTAAAAGGTTTGACCTCAAGCCAATAAGACTCCGTGGCAAAGAACACTCCTTTAAGAATAAAGATCGGGACCAGGTTTCTCTGTAGCTACACCTGCCATCAATATACTTAAGGTGTAAAAAGGACCTTTAGTCACTTCAAACCATATATTAAAAAAATAAAATAAAAAAAAAAACCCAAGTGAAACTACATTTAAAAAAAGGACTTATTTAAAATTGAATGTCAAATGCATAAACAAGTCAATTTTTGCCATTACTATCAAGTATAACCAAAACCTCTGCAGACCAGAGCAGTGACATAGCAGCTTCTGACTTTTCTGTATTACGTCAGAAAACAGCAAAGGTCTGTAGGGGCATTTGAGGCTTCATGCTCATTTGAGAGCTTCAATTAAAATTTGGCTTGCCCATTAGCCTGCAATGCATAGCATTTTTTGTGAAAATAGCAACAACCCTTATATTTTAATTGTGCGATTCTAGCATCCTCCACAAAGACGAGGGAATAAAGCAAACAAAAAGGATAAAAGAACACTGGGTCAAGGAACAATTGGAACAGACTGAAAAAGGAGGAATGTTTAGAAAGCCACTAAACTTGTTTGGGAAGGTGCCAGATAAAAAAAAAAAAAATAAAGGACCGTCTGACTATCACATTTTGCTTCCAAATGGACTTAAATTTAGATGTCATGCAGACTCTTACATCAGTAGCCCCGGTGAAATAAGGAGTATTGCATATTGCCTAATATGCTACCGCCATGACACTGAAGACTGAGGATATTGATGTGTGGAATGCCAAAAAGGTGAACAACTGAATGCAGCTATTCAGGGTCTATCCCAACAAGAAACAGGGGAACCTCAAGACATTAGAGAACATGAAGTACTACGGTGCATGAGTTCATGGAACCCATCCAATTATTTAACAATCAAGTTTCTGAGGCATGCGTCCTATGACCCAGCATGATACTGCAACCAGCAGAAAACAGCAAGAAGACAGAAAGAGAGAGAGTTTGAGTGAGGAAAGGGAGTCATGTGTTAAATGATACCATAACTAAGAGAGACAAGGGCATTTCACCCCCGGAACCTTGGAGGCTTCTCTGTAGTATACACCAACAGGCCTGGGGGGAAAAGCTTAACAGGTTTAGTATTTAAGTTTTTTGGGCACCTCCCATGGGAAGGATTCTCGGCCAAAGTGGCCGTAGGCTGCCGTCCTCTGATACAAGGGCTTCTTCAGATCCAGCTCCCTGGAATACATAATCAACATATTTAGCAGCAGTCACACACACTGCGATCTCAAATGCACAAAATCTTACTCATACGAATTAACGCTGACATTAGCCAGTGTGAGTGTATAGAGTCACCAAATAAAATAAAGGAGATGTCAAAAACAAATCAGGTTTGTTAGACCAACTTGTTAAGAGGGTAACATGAAGCTTCGCCACTTACCCTGACAACCAAACTCATCCCTGTGCAGTGTGGTGACTGCAGCTGGAAACCACACTCAAGGCCGCTAATTTAACTATGAGCTACAGGGCTTTGTTACCAAAGAGATCATACATTGTCTACCCCAATAATTGAGACTTCTGCTCCCACTAATGGCTACATATGTAACTTTCAACTGCCATATAATTCAATGGAAAGAGCTAAGGCAATATAAAAGCTTTTAGTCACAAAAGCCAAACAAAGTGAAATCTGTATCAAAAGGATGGTTTCAGCAGAGTTTCACAATACATTAACTTAACCCTAAATTCTGGGCAGGGCAGTGTACATATATATAAAAAAAAAAAAAAAAAAAAAAAAGACACAGTGAAAGACCTGCTGTTTTACTGAGTAACAGCAGCTTCAGAGGTTATACATTACCTGACAATGACTCCAGGACGGAGATCAAAGTTCCTCTTCACAATATCAAGCAGCTCCCTCTCACTCTTGTGGGAGGTCCCATAGTGGAAGATAGAAATGGAAAGGGGATGGGCAACTCCAATGGCATAGGAAACCTAATACAACATACACGCGCATGTATTATATCAAACAAAACTTCAGGTGGGAACCTCTTGCAGCACCTCTTTCTAAAATGAAGAGCGGTGGGTTCTTCCACTCACCTGGACCAGCACCCTCCTGCAGAGCTCAGCCTTCACCAGAGACTTGGCCACCCAGCGTGCAGCATAAGCAGCAGAGCGGTCCACCTTCGTGTAGTCCTTCCCAGAGAAGGCACCACCACCGTGGGCTCCCCAGCCACCATAAGTGTCAACAATGATTTTGCGCCCCGTCAGTCCAGCATCACCCTGTGATGAAGAATAGAGGTTACACAGGTAAGTAACTCACAAGCTGTCATTTTATGAAAGCAAAACCCTCTGACATTTACCTGTGGGCCTCCAATAACAAATCGCCCACTGGGCTGCAGATGGTAGATGGTGTCATCATCCAAATAGATGCATGGAACAACAGCCTTGACGACCTTCTCCTTAAGGGTGTCCCTCATCTCCTCCAAGCAAATATCCTCATCATGCTGAACAGAGACAACAATTGTGTGCACACGCACTGGAAGCATGGCCCCACGGTCCTGTCGGTACTGGACAGTGACCTGCGAAAAAGATGCAAATATAAATGAGCTAAATCGCACTAACATGAGATAATTACAGTAGTCAATTACAGCAAGTATAACAGCTTCACCTGTGTCTTTGAGTCTGGCCGGAGCCATGGAAGGGTGCCATTGCGACGCAACTCAGCCATCTTAGCGTTCAGTTTGTGGGCAAGGACAATTGTGAGAGGCATGCTCTCCTCAGTCTCATCAGTAGCATATCCAAACATCAATCCCTGTAAAGAAAGAGGAAAAAAAATTAAAAAATTAAAAAAAAAAAAAAGTTCATCACTTCATTTAAGGACAATAGAAGACCAGCAACTTCAGGACACACAGACCAAAATGTGGATAGTCACTACTGACCTGGTCCCCTGCTCCAATGTCCTCCTCATTGCGATCAATATGAACACCCTGAGCGATGTCAGGAGACTGCTGCTCCAAGGCCACAAGAACATTACAGGTCTTATAGTCAAAGCCTAAGCAGGAGTCAGACAGCAACAAATCAGGACACTACTCTTAAGACAGTACACTTAAAAACAGAAACACAACAACATGCCACACCTTTGGAGGAGTCATCATAGCCAATTTGGCGGATTGTGTCACGAACAACTTTCTGGTAGTCCACTGTAGCACGTGATGTCACCTCACCAGCCAACAGGATCATCCCAGTCTTGGCAACAGTCTCTGCACCAGGTAAGAAGTAAAGTCAACATTTCAGTGTCAATGTAAACATCGGATTTGTGCCAACAAAGATATCAAAATTTGACTTACCACATGCAACTTTGGCATCAGGATCCTGCTTGAGATGGGCATCTAGAACTGCATCACTGATCTGATCACAGATCTTGTCTGAAAAAGAAGAACAATGCAACTTAACACCGGCAACAATGATGGACTGCTCCAAAACGGTTCTGTTGCTTTAGCGCCACCGACCAGTCTCGTGCTCAGTGGGAGTGGCTCTGAGCCTCTCAACAGTCGCCATTTCAGCATGCGCACATGTGGTGGGGAAGGGAGGGCGCGCAACTAACCGGGGACCTGAAGGCAAGCGTGATACACTTCTAAACATTGAACCAATTTTCTCTGGCGACAATAAAAACGTGGTTCGTTAAAATAAATAAATAAATAAAACACCCACCATCCCACGCCGCTGTTCAGCCCAAAAGTTAACGCTAGCAGTCAGTGCCTCACGAATAGCCACGAACTATTTGGCACATTAAGGAAAACGTTTACCAATTAAGAAATAAGGACAGTGATATGGCCAGAGCGTTCAAGTAACGTAATGTTACAGTGATTGCCTGGTATGAACACTAGTGTGTTTGCGGTCGATTGACTAGACAAGCGTTGGCATTATTTATTTAGCAAAGATTAACTTGGCTAGCTAAGTAGCGCGTGCTCTAGACACCGGCCCAGCTAACGTTACAGTGACGTAGCGGAAAAGGCCGTAACATCCAAAATTCAATAAAAGCAGATTACATTTATTTTTAAAGTGAAAATGTACAGTAACGTTATGTTGGGCAAACGACGTCGTAAAATATAGTTTTTTACTCATTTCATCAGACAGACTCCAAGAACCGTGTGTAGGGTCTTACCGGGATGTCCTTCCCCGACCGACTCCGAGGTGAACAAGAAGCAGTCCTCGTCAATGAGGGAGTTATGAAACCCATTAATCTGTCCGTTCATTGTCTTTAACGGCTGCTGCTGGTAATTTAAAATGTTACAGCGTTAATATAAAGCTAACTTATGTTTCGTATACTGGCGGTATCTCGGCGTTTTCCCTCCTCTCCCAAAGGACAGTCCTGTTACCTCGGTGTATTGATCCTCAAGATGAGCCTCATGGCGCAGAGCTCCAGTATTTATCCTATGAAGTCAGACGCTTTGACGTCACGCGGAGGTGGACCTTACCATCGAACCTATCAAAGGGGTTGTAACAAACATTAATAACGGGATGAAGTGTAGAATGGCAAGTACACACAGCGATAACACCTATGAAAACGTTACAGTGACACGAGAGCCTTGCTCAGTCAGAACCTTAACTTAAGTCATAGATATATATCTATGACCTTAAGTAACGTTACTATATCGTGTGTGTGTGTGTGTGTGTGTGTGTGTGTGTGTGTGTGTGTGTGTGTGTGTGTTTACGCGCGCGTGTGATAAGAATGGTGATGTAATAATAGAGTTAGTTGCACCTTGTGTTGTGTTCAGGCTTCAAAATTAACTTTTTCGTCTACCAGCCAAATGGCTAATGAATGTTCAAATATTACCAGCCATTCAATAGATTACCATTGGGTTTTTTGGCTGGTGAGTGAAGCCAATCTACCAGCCACTTGCATATTTCACCAGCATTTGGCTGGTAAACGGTGCTAATTTAGAACCCTGGTTGTGTTGTCATTTTAAATGAGATGTAGGCCTACAAGCTAGAAACCATACCAGTCTTGAATCAAACAGTTGTTAGACCTGACTTTAAAACAGCTGGATTTGAATCATAAACTTCTCTGCCAACATACACCCACACACACATGCTTCTTGTATTTCTTCTTTCCCTAGCCTTGATACCATCAGTGCTACATGCCATTCCTTAACCATTACCCAAACACAAATTGTATCTTCATTCTAACAATAAATCAAAATTAACATCAATCCCTAACCCTAAAATAGCTTCTTTAAGAAGTTAGGACTGGTCAAGATATCCTTGCTTTACAAAACAAAACAAAAACATAACAAGATTGTGAATAATTCCATATATGAGGATGTGGCCCGAATGGTTGTCACTTGAAAGTAGAGCTTGCTGTCATTGTGCATACAGGAAGATTTACTTGTTCAACAGAGCAGTGTTTGTTGCAGTGACAGTTGTGTTTTTAAGATGTTATGATCAGTTTAAAAGCTTATTTAATCAATAAGCTAGACCAGTGTTTCTCAAATGGGGGTACGCGTACCCCTAGGGGTACTTTAGAGTACTGCAAGGGGTACGTGAGATTTTCTTCAAAATGCTAATTTAAAAATATGTCATGCATAAATCATAAAATAATTATAATAATAAAGACATTTAGTGATGATTCTAAACATTTGAAGTATAGCATTCAAATGTTGTTCAGTTACAACGTTGTTGTCTAGTTAATCTTTCACTGACGGCGCTTTATTGCACCCCTTACATACTTTTTTTTCTAACAAATATGCTTTGCGCTGGTCAGGGGGTTCTTGGCTTAAAAAAACACCATTCAAAGGGGGTACATTACTGAAAAAAGTTTGAGAACCACTGAGTTAGACAATAGAGACTTAAAAGCCCTTATAAAAGTTCAGATTTTAGACAGTATTTGTTTTGTGTGTGTGTGTGTGTGTGTGTGTGTGTGTGTGTGTGTGTGTGTGTGTGTGTGTGTGTGTGTGTGTGTGTGTGTGCGTGTGATGTGTACCAGAAGTGTACCACACAACAAATAAAAGTTTCCCAGAAACCATTATTAGAGTTTGGTATAAACTCAAATCAATTCAATCTGATAAACTGCATTCATTTTAGCTATCACCAGAACATCAGAACATGTGCTTCCCTGGTGAAACAACCTGGAGGTACATTTGCTACAAAGTGAAAACTGGACAGTGGAGAAAAGAGCAGAGGCTGGGGATGTTGTATCTCAACATAACTTGATTATACTTTACTCAAAATCCATATTTCTCGTATCCTTCAGGCACTGTTGTTTAATATAATCAAAAGCTCTGATTGTGAACATGATGTACCTGTGAAGGCAACAGATGGGTTTTATTGTCGCTACAAGGACTGGTTTACCATGGTTTTAGCTTCAAAGCAGCATTTTATTCATTTGAGAAGAGTAGTATCTCTAATTTCAGTTCCAGTGCCTGTTTAAGTTAGAAAAGATAGATTTATCCAGAATCTGATTCTGAAATTGGGATATTGTGGTTTCAAAGTTTGTGACTCAGGCCACTGCTCACCAAGACAGCTCATGTATCTTTTTTTCTGCTGATCATTATGAATACGTACTATCTGACACCCTGCAACTATTAATCATCCCATTATAAGGATATATTTAAATGTTAAACATGGCTAGTCACAGTGACAAAGCATTTATGAAGGTGTGGAGCACACAAACAGCTATTACCACAATCAAAGCCCAGTGTTACATCATAGAGCAAAGAGACCTGCTGTTCTATCTGACCTACAGTGAGGAGATATAACATGTTCTAGGTGCTCAACTTGAAGTCAATAGTCCATCAGTGTTAAGGTGTAAAGATTACTACTCTAACAGTAGTGTTGGGTCATTTTTATTATCATAATGCGAAATAAAGAATAAAGGCAGCATTGGTAACTTTTACTGTGGCACATACTGATAATGGTTATTCCACACACAGTGGCTCATATCAGAAGTCATAAAAAGTAAAAAAAATCAAAGGTTACTTATGACATATCAGGGTCATTAGTATGCTCATTTTCTACCCTTTTAGTCAGTTCATTTAAATATGTTATTCTGGTGTTTACTGTCACTAAAACAACCAACCCAATCCCTGACCAGTGTTGCATCAGAGTGGTACATTCATTTGTCACCATGAATTTGCAGGGTGGACACTTTCTTTTCAGAAGACAAAAGCATGATGCAAGATGCACCTGCTGTTGCCTTTTGCAGGATGCGTTGTTGTGTCTGTTGCCCTCATTTATTCAGAAAGTCTAAAATAGCAGGTACCAATTATAACTCACAAAGAGCTGAATGGTTGTCCAAAGATGAATAATAGTAGACTGGAAGTCCACTCTAATACTGGTAATCACTGAATGAAGTTCAATTCTTTTATATAATTGAAGATAATGCATGTGCAGTACTGTTGTTGCATTAACAACCTTTGTAGTCACACACACACACACACACACACACACACACACACACACACACACACACACACACACACACACACACACTCTTTTTACTCTTTATGATCTAGACTACTGCTTTCTTTCTAATGTGAACTATTAAAGATATACTTGATTATGTGAGTAACTATGTATTAGACAGGTTTTGGACATGTTTTGAGTGTTTTTTATTTTTGTTATGTTGTAAGTATGAATGTTATGTACATAAGTTTGTTTTGTTGCACCTTTGATCAATATGTTTTCACTTATTCTGATATATAAAAATATAAGAAACAATAGATTACAATGTAATTACCCATTTTTCAAGCAATGACAATACATATGAAAAGACTCAGGAAACACACAGACAGCACAATTTGAAAGGGAGTATATTTTTTCTTTGGACAGTGTTGCACTAGTTTTTAGGTTAAAGAACAAAGCAAGCAACCCCTAAAACCCTTTTGCTTCATTCATCAGATGATTTCACAGAGATAAACAATTTTCATATGCCATCAGTTAGTATATCACAGGCTTGCTATTTTTTTATTTCATTCACAATTACACAACAACCGGTAGACTAAACAATCTACACTTCAGACAATAAAAGCAAAATTTTATCTGGATTTACTAAAATGGCAAACTGGAGAAATCAGACACTCTCTTCATAGTTGCTTTTAAAGCAAGAAAATAATTATCAATATTCTGTAATATCCATTGAAATAATGCTCCCTCACTGGCCAGCAGAATTCAGGCTCATTTAACAGTTAAATAAGAAAATAAATACATAATTTAAGTAAAATAATCTTTGTGGCATAGATTGTCTCCTATTATGTTTTCTACCATACTTAATATTTGTCCTTTACGTACATATTTCTTCTATTTTAGCCACTTCATTATAAAACAATAACATTCTGTAGACACAGCATTTTTTTCCATTAACATTTCACATTAGATAGTCACTGGTCATGACTGCAGAACTGACCATACTTACTTACTTAAATTACTTAAAGCAGGACACAGTCATACAATCTTAATCTCTTTTTAAACAAGTTACTCTAAACAAATGTCCATTAGATTTTTCATTTTCAAAAACAATAAAAATACATGAATGCACTATGAAATTAGTCAAACAATTTCAGATTACTGCATAAGCATAATTGCCCTGCATTTTCTTCACCTAACACTTACACTGAAGTAAAATTTTTATACTGTCCTTACCAAGTTTTTCTAACAATTTTCACAGCCACAATTATAACAAATAGGAGTCAAAAACAGCACTTTACGGCACAAAAATCACAGTACCGGAATGTACAGTATGTCCAGCAGCAAACCATGCAAACACAGTCACACCCCCTTCACTGCCACACACACACACACACACACACATCCATAAAAACACATACACACAAAAAAACTGTTTACAGACATACACACTGAGGTTACAGCCACAACAGTATACACTGTCCTACGCTAACAGCCCAAAAGTACAAGTGTCTAAGATGGTGCATCAGAAGTCACCCGGTAACAATGCAACACGATTATTGTGACTATTGTCAGCTAACCACCAGGATCAGTAGGGGAGGATCTGAGCAAGAGAAAACGCAAAAACAAACACAGGAACAGTGAACTGAACGAAAGCAAAATTTCATACAAAAAATAAAAGCATTAGATAAGACAATTTCATTTATTGGAAATATCACATTAGCATTGTGATATTTCACAATAGTGGAACATGTCAGCATTGTATCATACTACCTACAATGCAGTAACAAATATATGATTGTTTTGTTTTCTTGAATTATTCAAAAAGTAACTTTGCTGCTGTGAAAAGCAAGAGTTATGTAAGGCGCATTAATATAGAAGGAATGAGTCCAAGCAATATACTCTATATGTTTCCTGGGTCAGATATTGCTGTAGTTAACACTGAAGTACAGAGTTGGAGACCAACAATTAATCAACTAGTTCTGCCAAGACAGCCATGCAGATAGCTGCCGGTTAGCCTTCCACACCCATCACATCCCACTGTACTGATTTGGTGGCCTATTTAAAGGCCTTTTACGCATTACACATTCACTTTCTAAGCTGACATGTGCTGTGATGCTGCCATGGCTGGTGGCCGAGCCCCCTGAACCCCAGGCCCCCCCACTTTTTTTCATGCACCCTAGAGAGATCATTTGAAAGGTTCCTTGAGTCATGTTGCTATGTAATGCTGATTTTCCATAGCATGGAATATCCACAAGAGTAGACTCATACCGCCAAGTCAAAGTGCATATCTCCATTTGCAGAAGCTAAAAATGTTAGTGATGGTTGATAGAGCTGGTGATGCTTATGTGGGAGGTTTTGGAATAAAATGCTTTTTTCACTGTGTCTATGGTCCTATTGGTCTGAGCGGATAGATAAATGTTCCACAACTAAAGCAGGTGAGCGATTTGTGAGCATTGTCTGTGTCAAGTACGTCATACTCCTTGTCTCAAAAGTGTTTACTTTCGTTGGTATGCAGTCTGCTGACTTGACTGATAAGTAAATCAGTGCAGAGTTTGGGGAAGATGGTTTCTAAAAAGCATTAAGTAACCACTCTTTTACTTTACATGACCATAACATCCGTGAGTATTTCCTAATGCAAGGTTTCAGTTCCCTGTACTGTCCACACCTGAGAACGGACAAAGGTAGAAGAAACACAGGACAGAGTAAAAGGTTTACAAATAAAAAAATATGTGCACAGCTTAATAGAACAACTCAAGGCAAAGTAAGCCTTCTGGACAAACCAGATGGCTGTTCCTGAAAAGGATGGCATCAGAACCTGTATATTTTCATTACAGAAAACATACAGTGTAGTGGATGTATTTAATAAAAGACACAACAGTTGGCTATGTGACTTGTGACAACAGAAGGACTAGGTTGTGTATCACAGCCCTGAACCCTCCATGTCTTTTTCTTTCACCACAGGAGCAGACACCTGGCTGCTGCTGCCCTCTGCTGGACGTCTTGTGGACTCACTCTCAGCTGTGGTGGTGGTGGAGGGAGAACCAGTGACATTGAGCATTTTCATTTTGGCCTGTGCAGGGCTGCCAGAGCGGCTGCGACTGTGGCTGTGGCTGTGGCTGTGGTGGCTGCGATGGCTGCGGTGCTTGGCCTTGCGTGGACTGGGACTGCGGGACCTCGTCTTCATGAGGACAACAGTGCTGTCGTCCTCTGAGCTGAAGTCAGAGCTGTCTGAAGAACTGGTGTCAAGACCTGAAGTGGGAAGCTGGATCTGAAGAAAGATTAAAAAAATAAAATAAAATAAAAGGAGGACAAGAGGGGCATGTAAGATATAGAATATGGAGAAAGAGCAGCAACATGTTGGTAAATATTGGTAAAGGTAATGAAATAATTGTTAAGAATTGTTAAGATGCAGATGGGAACACCAGCAGTATAAGTATACAACAGATGTAATGTCCCTTTCTTAGTGCTAATGCATTTGATTGTTTTAACCTCAAGAAAGCAGTGCCAGAGTGCCATGATTACCTGAAATGGCTCTGTTACACCCACAATGGTGCTCATGTTGTTGCTATAGTAACCCAAGATAAAGTCCCCTGAGCCTTTGGGCAATTCCTCCTCGGTAAAGGTTACCTGGAAAACAGTTAGTCAGACATCTATTAAATGTGAAACAAAATGATCCCTGAAGAGAATCCAGCACGCAACCAGATTACCTGCTGTTCTTGTCGATTAAAATCAGCTTCCTCTTGCTTGGCCCACACGTATCCCACATAGTCCTTATGGTGCTTGAAACCCACCTGAGGATGGGCAGCACAATCACTAACAGTAACTACATGATTAAGATTAGTAATGCACAGAAATATGTGTTGTACTACTCCTGATGATTTGCTGACGTGGATTCTTCAGCCATAACGTTATTTGGCCAGTAGAGGTAAGACTATTTACCTTGTACAGTCCGATCCAGTCCCAGGAGCTGCGAGGGTAGCTGGGCACCAGTTTGAATTTTGCTGTGGCATCAGCAATACTATTCCACTCATCCTCCACTATGATTGTGACCAGGGGAACATCCACCTTGTATGGGAACTACAAAGAACATTTACCATAAACATTTATATAGTGCAAAGTGACTGTAAAGTTTCTTTCTTTATTTTAAAGATTTTTTGGGGGACATTTTAGGCTTTTATTTTTATAGGACAGCTCGAGACATGGAAGCGGAGAGAGAGGGGTATTGGCATACAGCAAAGGGCCGCAGGTCAGAATCAAACCCGCAGCCACTGTGTCGAGGAGTAAACCTCTCTACATATGGGTGCACACTCTACCAACTGAGCTACCCAGGCGCTCGACTGTAAAGTTTCTAAGATAAACTTAAATGATAATGAGGACAGAGTATCGAACCTCAGTAAATGTGTCCACGGCATCAATTATTATAAAAAACTGTCAAGTATCGAAAGTTGGCACCGAATGCATGGTCATGTTCTTAGGTCCAATATGAGCAGTTTCCTGATTTAAAATCATAACTTTGCTAAGTTAAAACTGTTTAATTTACTTTGGCAATGTTCTTGTACAGCAGTTTTAGTTTACATATTAAACATTGTTGTTTAATTCTCAAACTAAAGTGTTGAAAATAGTATTGTTTTGGTGTTGGTACCGAAACTAAGTATTTTATAATGTTATTAGCACCAGTATCGAAAGATTTCAAACCTGCAGGGTAAAGATGGAGGAGACTGGTTTGTGGTCACTGACGGTGTATTCCATGTGACTTCGGTAGTAGTGCTGTGTCACTTTGGTCCCGCTGGTCAGCCCTGAAATGGAGCTACGCTTCCCTGCGCTGACAGCAGCGCCAGCAGTGGCTCTCAGGCGCCACAGGATCCGGTCGGTCCAAGCTGGTTTACGCTTCTTCCCACTTGGTGGACGACAGAAAGAGAGATGGAGCAAGAGAAAAAATACCAACTTGTTAAAAAAAAGAAAATGGAGAGAAAAAAAGAGGCACTTTCATGCTCCCCCCCGGGCTAGTGAGGACCTTTCAGAGAGGAGAGTGTAAGTATTACTAAGCTAGGCTGTGATATCTGGTCAGTTGTCTAGAATTCATAACAGCAGCCCTGGCATCACCAACCTTGTGTCGTATGTATCTGTTCCAACATCAAACTTGTAGGTGGGAGGGAATTTTAGCGGCCCCTCTTGGAAACCCTCCAACACTGTCTCACTGTCTTTGGCCATATTGAGCTGTAACAATGAGAATTAGTAGACATCACTCACTGAGGATTTCTGTTTGGCACTCACTGACAGCTCCTGTGAGAAGATAGTGTGTTTCTTTATTGCCCTCTAGTGACATCACCTACACAGTCCACCAGACAAAAACAAAACATTTATTACATTTAATTAATTAATTACATTTAATTCAAACGTAACGTAAACGTAATTTCAGCTTGTGAAATGACAAGTCATCACAAGAATTCTGATCTGAAGTTAAGATTTTAGGGTGAACAGTTGTTGTTCTTAATGATTTTCCATAAGATTTAAATGGAAAGACTATTTTTGTTCAAAATTAAAAAGTCAATCAAAAGTTAACCTGCTACTAGGAATACAGACGAGTTAAGGGGCAAGTTGCTTTTCAGGAGGACTACATGCAGAGGAGTTAAATGTCACACAGTCTTTATACAGTATATTAGACCCCATTTTTACCTGATCCTTTTCCAACAACATTGAAAATTTGTTGTTATCGATGGCTGATTTTACCACTTGCATATCTAGGTCATCAATGCGGAAATTGAGATCTCCAAACCAGAACACCACACTGTGAAAAAATAAGTGCATAAGTATTTTTGCAATGCCGATTGTGACACCATTTCCCTCATAACACATGAATATGGAGAAAACAAGTCTGGGATTGTTAAGCACAGATATATCTATTGCAAATACATAGATATATATATATATGTAGATATATAGAGTGCAAAGGTTGTGCTGACTTACTCATGGTCAAGAACCCCGATGGCAGCCTGGCCCTCAAACTGCTGCTGCTGCAGGATACTCTCAAAGTCCTCCATGCGCTGCTCCGAGTTTTCCATGTGAGCCGGCAGGTGGCAGTTGAGGAAGCAGATGGTGTGGCCGAACGCTGACATGCGGGCGCTCACACCACCTTTATTCCCCTGTAACACCGACAAGCACAGGGGAGGTTAAATAATATTAAAGAGAGGAAGGCAAGAAAGCTTTTGTATTAATTGTCTCATCATTTCACTGGAAGCTAAATTAAATAGTCAGTGATGGAAAAGTGCCTAAAGACAGTGTATGTCAGTGTTTCTACTGTATTGATTGGTGCAAGTGTCTGTGGCACAGACAAACAGGAAGTTTACTCATTCATCTTCATTAGTGAAGAACGACATCAATATTTAATGCTAACAGTAAAGTGCACAGTTGGGGAACGGGATGAGTCTGCGGATTTCTACCTGCTGGTCTCCCAACTGCTCTGACCCACTAAAACACATAAGATGTTTCAGTATAAAATCTGCAGAATGTGGTGATGCCTGTCTGACTTCATACAGGGAGGATTTCACTTAAAAATAAGTGCTACATAACTTTTCAGGGGACAGCACTTAGTTCTGTCTCAGAGCATGTCATTGTCTTTTAGTAACATATTGCAGCAAACATCTTTTTTTTCCCCACCTGTTTAAAAAAAGAACTGGTCTTTATTTTCATAAAACTGGATGAATCAGCATTGTATATATCATGGCATATCAAGTAACAAGAGATGGATAACAAGGATAAATACAAACAACCTCCATTATTTACAAACCAAGCAGTAGAAGTGTGTACTGTAGTGGAAAGTTAGTGTCTGTCAGATCTCTATCAGGGTATCAGTGACAGTGATGCAAGCTTAAATCTAGTCACTCCTGCAGAGATGTCGTCCTATGTACAATAACACAGTGCTTATCGCAGAAAGGTGTCAGGAGCCGTCTCACCCAGTAACCCCCCAGGCCAGTACGGGTGGTCTCAGTCTGGACTCCGCGGAGGAAGGGCAGATGGAAGTACTTGGCAAAGACCAGTAGTAACAATCCCTGCATCCGCTGGGAGGTCACCTGAGGCACAGGGAGGAGAGACAGACAGACATGGCGAAAAAATATGATAACATGAATAGGTAGGTACACAGTGCGAGTTAGGAGGCGGCACTTTGCATATTTCTGAAAAGAGAGCAGTTATAAAGTTCAGGGTAACTCTGTACATAGCTTTATCTTTAGCACTAATATTTCAATAAACAAATTCTCTGAGCTGAGTCCGGCTTTGCTGTGTGTCCATTTCTGCTGCTCTGCTTAACTTTCTCTCCCCCCTCCTCTTTCTGACCCTTTGCATTTCCATTTAGCCCTGCAGGAGCCAGCGGTCCAGCTCTCCTACTACTTTACATGAAGCACTGCACATTAAGGAGGCCATAGCTTGTGGTCTGCCCTCGCTGTGGCATTAAACCACTTTGTAGAGGAAACGTGACGTACACGCTGAAGGCACTTGATGGTCAGACCTTTCCTTTCTCCATGCCCTCCACCATTATCTCAATAGCACTTGCATCTTGTTCTGCTACATAATGAAATGTCGATTTTGACATTTGTTCGCCACTGGTATAAAAAAAAAAAAAAAAGGTGTACTTATTTATGTACTGTACAAGAAGGGCAGAAATATGACATACATTGTGAAACAACGTGGTATTTGCATGCTATGTCAAGGCCCTCACCAGATATTTATGTCCATCCCTCCCTCTCCCTTTCTCCAGTGGCCCACACATCCCAACCCCCAACTGCAGACGGAAGAAGCATGAACACACCCCGCCTGAAATGCCCTGTGGCCAGTAATGGACGCACACATCTTTGCACGTGACATACAGTAAGACCCGCTCGCTTGTATACTAAGCAGCTAAATGTAGATTTTGACATTTGTTCGCCACTTACTGTTTTTGTTACGCAACAAATCTTTGTTGCGTAATGGATTCTACTGAACCGTAAAGTGGACCCAGTTTATTTGTGCTATGTGTGTGGACACATACAATGAGTGTGTGTGTGTGTGTATGTGTGTGTGTGTGTGTGTGTGTGCATCTGTGTCTAAAGTCTGAGAGAATAGAATCCCCTTTTTTGCCTGCATGTACTGTGGTTGAAAAGCACATACAATAAGTCACGGTAACACATTCAAAAGAGTGGCCATGTTGCAATTAGTGATTAGGGCCAGAAATTGCTAATTTGTGCATATACATTGTAGCTTACTGAAACATAAATGATGGGGACAATCAATGTTTCTGCAGTGAAGGGCAATAAGCTTTCCTGTGTCTGCAGTAGTTACCGTTTGAACCTGACTGATCTCAGAGCGAAAAAGAACTGATGGGGTGTCTCATTATTACGTGTCTGTCCACCATGTCATAACTAGACTGATTCCTACTGACACCATGCATCTCCCTCTGCTCAAGACAATCTACAATTAACACATCCCCTCAACCTGTTCACAGTATTAATATCCACATGAAGTACACAAAAAGGAAATGATTTTAACGAGGTTAAAGCTAACGTAGAAGACCGTGATACAGCCGGGGGACAGCATCAGTCTCACTGTCAGAGGCCCATCAACCCGGACAACAACGTGATCCAAAAATAAAACAGCATCCTGGGAGACATTTGTCTAGCTCTTTCAGCTCGACAGCTGATTCACGCTCTCTGGCTCACCATGCCAACAGAGCCAAGCATCGTTTCAGATGCAGCCAGACGAACACCAACCACAGCTGCAGTACTTGCCCCTTAAAAACATAAAACCTGGTAGATACCAACAAACCAGACAGTTCTTCAGAAAATAAACATTTCTGAGGATTTCCCATAGATATTTTACAGAAACACAGCCATGCAATACATTTTAGGAAGTATTTGCTACATCCGATTTATTGTGTGCATTCCATGAAGCCTATTGTATATGGTATGGTATGGTATGTGTAGGCATTGTGAAATAGAAAGATAGAGAAAAAGGTGCAGATACTGTATGCAGTCATAAAGGCACACAGAAGGGAGACTGAGAAACAGTGAGAGCTTGACTTTGCATTTTGAGCTTGGCAGACAGCGGAATATAGCAGATACGCTGACATTACACGCCTGTTATGAATTATCACCCCATCCGTTGCTCAGGGAACAAAATGAGCCGAAACTGTAGCGGAGAAGCAGAGATCTTATCAGCGATCACGTCATGCGTATGAATCTAAGCTGTTTAGCATTTTACTATGAGAGTGTGCATATGTTTTGATAATAAAAGCCATTACTGACCAGCACATAACCAAAGGGGCTGAGTCTCTCCATGCAGACCTCGCTCCACTGGTCTGTGAAGAGGACATCTTTTAGCCTTTTGTTAATCATGGAGTTCACTTCCTGCAGCCTTGAAGAAAAATGACACACAACAACACAAAGGGGTCACCAGCCAACAGAGATGTAAGAGGAGCTGCTGAGTGGGAGCTTTGATAATGTAAGGGAGGATTAATAAATGAAAGAAAATCATAGCCGTAAGGAGAGAGACATCATCACTGTGGTACAGAACTAAGCCTGGCTGCTCATTAGGGACATTGTTTTAGGTGTCCATGTGGGACAAATGTACATAAATGGAAAATTCAGCTTTTTTTTTTTTTTCTGCAGGACAGATGGGGACATGAAAGGGGAGAGAGAGGGTGAATGACATGCAGCAAAGAGCCACAGGTCGGAGTCGAACCCACGGCCGCTGCGTCGAGGAGTAAACCTCGTGCTCTACCAGGTGATCTAGCTACCCAGGCGCCGGAAAATTCAGCTTTTATGTGGAAGAAACTAGATGTGCCACAAAACACTCACCCGATAATGTACATGTCTGTGTTTCCATCACCAACATTCAGCCCCAGCAAGGAAGTGATGTCATCAGGTGGCGTGGCCGAACCCACGTTCCAAGTGATGATGTGCAGCCTGTTGGAAAAGAGTGTTAGGTAATATCTCTTATAAACTAAAGTCTCCTACACACCTCAGGTTCATAACCTACAGACTCTGAGTGACACAGCAGAACCCTTGTATTAATAAAAATGATTATGATGTAATCAATTTAGCCATTCTGATTCATATGCAGAGGAAATTGCATAAAATGACTGAAGAAATATTAAAATTAAGTAAAAAGATCAGTACAAACTGACTGTGTTCATTTCCAGCAGCTACTGTTTCCATTAGATTAATTAACACCATTGATTAGGGCAGTTGCCAGACAGCACTGGTGCAAACCAAAGGTTGTGTAAGGGATTGTATTTACACCTTGTATGTTGTTAATTCATGCAGTGTGATTTGATATATTGGGCCGACTGGAAGCTCAGTAGTTAATGTCACTTAAAAACAAGAAGTCCTGTGTTCAAATCCTTTGGTGCTGAAAGCCGAGCCAACTCTGGACCAGTCTGAATGTTACACATGTATATGATCTACTGTATATTTAATGCAGTATTTACGGTGCATTTGCAGGGAAGCTATTGAACAATTTCCCCAAAAAACTGAATGATCACCCAGCTCTTCTCGGTTTACTGGCCAAAGGTGATGGCAAAAGATAAAGGACATTTAGGTTTCCAGTTGTTCCAGGGCACTTGAGATTCAGCTCCCAAGAAAATTCAAAAAATGTTCTATAAAAAGTAGTGAGCTCACTATGCTTGCAGTGTTATCATTACATTTTCATTATTATCATTACATTCATTCAGTTCATTAACATTACATGGCATTAAATCAGACTTCAATCATTTCAGTTTTCTGTGCCACAACACTTCTGTTAAAATGTTCCCATTAATTTAGCAACCTAATCCAAGTCATTGAATTCACTACCTACTAAAGCAGGAAGTGGTTAGAAACACACCCATAGATTATTATCATTTAGCTGACGCTTTTATCCATGTCTTATCCATAGATAAGAAGGAACCAAAGGGAAAGAAAGACACAAACCTAACACTGAAATGGATGTAATTTAGAAATAACTGTATTCTGACCAAATTTGGGATATTGATATTATCCAGAGAGATTCTTCACTTCACAACAACCAATTTGGTTGTTGAATTTGTAAAAAAAAAAAAAGTTGTGGAAGTAAATGTTTCATGACACAGAAACAAATAATTATGATGACAGTATTTCGCAAAAATCACCAGAATCTGACTACATGTTCACTCTAGTCATGTAGCCTTGCAGTGTTGACTGTCAGTGTATATAAATAAATACTATGTGTGCCAGGCTTTTTTTTCCTCAGCTGTTTGGGAAATAAAGGCGATGTTAAGACATGCTAAATCATGGTGGGACAAACCGATGAGGGAACTTGCCTGAAGTCTTCCACAATCTGGGTCTGAGTGTCAGCTGTACCTGCTACAGAGAAGGCTCTCTGAGCATGAGGGTTCAGGTGAGGAGCCTCAGGCCTGCTAGCAGGTGGGTGGGGGACTGAGGCAGCCCTAACCGGGTGGTGGCCCAGTCCTTTAGGACCAGCCTTACCGCTGGGCCCGGTGCGCTCTCCTAAGGGTTTGACTGCTCCAGGGCCAGAGGTTTTGGGGCGACTTGCCACAGTGCCATCAAGAATGCACTCGTCCTGGTTAGCCACCGGAGTGGGTTCAGCTTTGGTTTCAGCTTTAAGTTCGGAGATGTCAACAGAGCCCTCTACTCTGGCACTTCTCTGGGGCCGTCTAGGCCTGGCAGGAGCTCCAGGCTGGCCGGCAGTGGAATCTGTGGCCGGAGTCGCTGTATCTGATGCCGGAGCTGGAGTTGTTGTTGTTAAAGCTTCTGCTGCTCCCTTTGGGTGGTCTTCTTGCGTCTGGCTTTGGCTTGGATTATCTCCGTCCATTTCTTAAGATTTCTGTGACAAAGAAAACAATAGGAATGTTTCCACTTGCAAGATGCACATCATGTTTGCATTTTAGGAATTTAAATTCATATTCATCCAGAACATCTTACCCTGAAGATAACTTTCTTGAGTAGCATCAGAATTATATGGAGAGATTTATGTAAGGAACAAGACCAAAGTTTCTGTGGCCAGTAAATGATGATATAATGTAATACAGAAAATTTATTTTAAAAAAGGAGCTAAAAAGGAGGTACAGAGAGGATTTATATCACTGGAACACTGAACAGCACGACATGCAGCCTCTTTCACAAATGACAAGTCCATTCAGCTGATGACTGCAGGACTGTCATGAGACCCTATTGAGCCAGCAAGACAACTGAGTGAGTCAGTCAGGCTCCCACCGATTCATGACTGTTCAATTACCTGCCTTCTCATGGCCTTGGAAACAGAAGAATACAGCTGCATGTATGATATGAGACCAAAATACATAAAGCAACAGCTAAAGAGCAGGAAGAGACAAGGAGAAACATCTTCTCCTACTGTCCTAACCTCTTGGAGCTTTTGAATGGAAGATTTGGAGAAGAAAAACGCCTGGACACAGTTTAACATCCTCTCTACGTGTGCCTAAGCCGCCCGCCAGTCCAGCAGTAACCAGGGAGATGCTCAGTCAGCTCATATCAGCTCAGAGCACCTGCCACACATTAACATGAAGAACCGCTGCACCGTACAGAACCACAAAAGTCAACAGAAGGGAATAAACAACAACACAGAGAGAGGAGCTGCAGAGAGATCAGACAAACACAGAGAGTAGAGGACAGGAATAAAAAAGAAATCTAAACGCATTCATTCAAGTAACAATCCATTTGATTATTATTGTGTGACTAAATGACTGCTTTTCTTTTCTCTATTGCAGATTGATAGGACACAATAGTAATTTCAGCTACTGCACACTGTTTATAAAAGTGTTGGATTTAAATGCAAAACGTAAAGCATTTTAACTGCAGAGGCAACTGCTTCAATGAGTTGATGAAAAATGTATAAATAACTAATGTATGTTATAGAAATTCAAACTTCCATGGAAAAATATGGCCATACAATTAATGGGAAATCAAAAGGAAAAAAAAGATACAGACACTGTAGTCCATAAATTGTTCATCACCAAAGATGATGAAATGAAAGCAAGCAAGAAATGCTCAGATGTCAAATCCCTTAAACAAAAAAATCAGCCACATACAGTAGATGGGGACATTGTATTGTGCTTGTGGACACGTCAGAGCCTTAAAAGAGCTGATTTGGGCACTAAACTGTGGCAGCAGGGAAACAGGTTAGAAAAGGACCAAAAAATGTCAAAATCTTCTATAAGGGTGAGCGGACACTTAATCTAACATTATCAGGTGCACAGCCAAATCTTGGCAGACATTAACCCAATTTATTCTCTGCATGGTTGAAACGATGCCATGTACATTAGGGACATATTTTTGGTCAGCAGGGAGACAGGGTTATCTGCTTGGGGACGGGGAAACGACAGAGCCTTTTTATAATTATTCACATGACCTTGAAGAGACGGGGGCCATGACTTTCGTGCAGAGAGGAGGGCTGCCTCTGTACTCCACATGTGCCCACAAACATGCTGGCCTCTCAGTCCACCAATAACCTGGTGCCTGGCTGGGCATAATGTATTCCTATGGTCCATGTATGGCATTCGGTGGGGGGAGTGTGGGAGGGCACACGTGGGAGTGGGTGGTTGCAAAACGAGCCGAGGGAAGCGAGAGGGAGAGCGGAGCGAGACAGCCCATTCAGTGACAACACTGTGTCTCTTTGCAGAATGTCTCTAAATTGATCCTCTCACACTTCCCTCTGGCACTGTCTATTTTTCCAAGCTTTAATCTCTCTCTCTCTCTCTCTCTCTCTCTCTCTCTCTCTCTCTCTCTCTCTCTCTCTCTCTCTCTCTCTCTCTCTCTCTCTCTCTCTCTCTCTCTCTCTCTCTCTCTCTCTCTCTCTCTCTCTCTCTCATCGTCCCATTTCTCTAATCCTTTCCCTCTCCCCATCTTCTCCCAGACTCTGTTGTTCCATCTTACCCACCTCCACTGCATGGGTATTGAATCGCTCACAACACCAATTTAGTTTCCCCATCCCTATATTTTCCCTTTCACATCAAGCTGAGCGCAGGCACTATTCCTGGCCTAAAAAAATTCTCATTCCTTTCCTCTCTTATTCTGCCTGCACTCTGAGGTGACACTTGCGCTCCTCCAGCGACGTGCTCTGTATTGTTTCCTTCAGCCAACCACCTCACAGTCACTATCAATGACGTCAACATGCCACAGTCCCAGCGGCCACCGCCACAACAACCGGACATTGATCATAATCAGTGCTAATGTGCTCGGGAACATGGGGAAAAAACTGGAGAATGAGAACATGTTCAAACCATATTTGAGAAAAATATCTGGGAACAATGGGGAGGTATAGTATGTAGGACTTTGTGGAGGGGATAGTGAAAGAAGGAAATACTAAAACGTGAGATATGGACACTGATTAAGGTGGAAATAGCACATGCAGAGACACTTTTTTTTTTCTGCAAGCCAAAATCTAAATTTCTAATACACAATTTGTTTTAATTTGCTTAATGTATGACAGAGTAAGAGCCAAACATTTGTCTTTCCGGGGACAGTAATGACACATTACCACTTCTTATTCCACTCACGGTCACCGAGGAGAGAGTGGAATGATTTGATAATAACAAACGTGTCATGGTGTTTACATGCACCCTCCTGAGGGGGCTAAAACTGAGAAAGCCAGGAAGGATGTGGTGTAACCCAAACAGCAGGCTCTAGCCAGCCTTCTTGACTCCTCTGGTGGGATTATTTGACAACACAGATAGTTTTGGACGACCAGATGATCAGATCACAGCCAAGGCTGTAGGATGTCAAGATGATCTTGCTTACAGTCTAACACTGAAGACATGTGCTGACAACATGCAGTATAATGTCTGCACTGCAAAATTATATTGTAAGATGCAATTTCAGATTCTGTCAATTAACAATTATAGAAATCAGTCAAATGAAAACATTTACTTTTCTGCTTAAAAAAGGTCCTCTGTAGAGGAAAACGGTCACCATGTTGTTATCAGACGCAAAAGCAGCATCTGGTTCACCAAATAATTGACTTGCATACATTGCACAATTTCAACTAATTGGGATAAAGTTTGTCATTCAGCCCTACCTAATCTGTCTGTGAAGGAATCTGCATGCAATCAAATGCAATGACAAAAACTCATTAGGGATGATAAAAATAAATCCACTGTGCGTGGACTGGAACGTGAAACATGCCCACAGCATGTGTACTAAGGTCTGCCTGTGCATGGAATTAAAACACTACTTTATAGAGAAGTCTCTTCACTGCCCACATATTTCTACATGCCCAGTTACTGGTATTTAAATAAGAATGAAGAAATACGTACGGAAAGTTGCAAAAGCAGCTTCACAGTACAGTAGCTGATGCTTCAGTAACTACTGAGAAAATCTGTTAGGTGAGTGATAGTCTCACATTGCCAGACCTGTGCTGTGGAGTGATAGTCTGGGATAATCAGTGAATTTAGACTCAAATTAAATGCAGAGTTTTGGAATCCAATGTTGCTACAGATTATTAGGCTTGCAGCTAAATCCTCCCTCAGTGCATCTTTCATATTACATTATATTCTAGCACTATAATGTGCTTGGTGTGATTCAGATTGGCAGAGTAAGGGTAAAGCTTATATGGTTTACACCATTTTAACAGAGCATAATGACAAATGTATAACATGAGTTAGTGACCTGAATGCACATAAATATGCAAATATTCCTGACAACCAAGAGAAGGATTTTTGTCAGGAGGTGTCATTTGATACGTGGTATGCTCCGTTTTGTTAACACTAGAACACAAGTTTTACATTGCACACTTTTCAGTGTCCCGTATAACATATTTACATACTGAAACAGAAATGACTGATGTACCAGCTGAAAGAGGACAGCAGTAGCAATTACAGTATCTGGCCTAATTACACTCTTGATTCAACAGCAATTTTTGTCTGGCAGAAAAAGAAGATGAAGGTCATTATTATAAATATCAGTGCCAGAGTCTGTACACTAATGTGTGAAAACCTGATAATGATTCATCTGCATGATCTCTAGCATTGAAAAAGGTGATACATTTGATATGTTTATTCTTAATTATCATGGTTTTACGTTGCAAACAAATAAGCTGTAACATGTATCAATGGCCAACACATCCACAGCATGAGGATTTCTTTACAGTGGATGTTAGAATGAAACAAAAGTAAACAACAATATTGGTGTTTCTGCTGTCACAATCACTGGTAATTAATAGAGGCGCGTCCTGTTACATAAATGTCCCTGATAGGTTTCAAGACTAAACAGCACGCATGCTTGCAGCTGATTAATCATCACCTTTACCTGTTGTGGTTCTTCTGTGCTGAGGATTTTTCCAGCTGATGGACCTTGAGTAGGCTAAACCGTTGTCACAGATGTAGCAGTCGGTCAGCCTCGGTGGAGGATGTGAATTAATACGAAACACGAGAAGAAGGAGGAGTGAAACGTTAACCGAAAATACACTGAACTTTCCTTTCCAGTCGCCTCCCAGATGAAACTATCGGCATCCCAGCGCCTTCCTTCCTTCCTCAGCGGGGGAATGACAGGGAGGAGGAGCAGGTGGGTTTCTAGCGATGTTGGCGACAGATTTGCCAGGCGGGCTACATCTCAGGAACACAAATGTCTCCCCCTGCGTTTAAAGAAACAGGCTTGTAGCAGCACGCGCACGCGTATGTGTCCTGTGCCTTCACCGTGCCCTTCAAAAGAAAACAAGACGTGTCCGGGACGGCACGAGAGACGGAGAGAGAGAGAGAGAGAGAGAGAGAGAGAGCGCGCTTCCGTAAACGAGCAGCCGCTGCCTGCCAACGATGTTCGGTTGATGATTACAGTAGTCCGGCTCTGAGGTTCCCAGAACTACAGCAAGTAGAATGTAGATATCATGACAATTACACAAACATGGCTTACATTTGCGAACTTAGCGTACACTTATCTCTCTACTACAACAACAGCAACAACAACAACAACTTACCTTTTGTCAATTTTAGGCCGCGAGCCAAATTACCTCTTACCTATTAATCAGTGTGGATTTGAATGGCCGTTCTATGTAGTCAAAGTCTATGATGAAGCACTACTGCCGCATAGTGGTTGGTTTGGAGAGGTGCGTGGCATAATTACAGAACAGCAGTGAGGGTTGTATGGCCTTAGCTTCTATAGCATTTCAATTGGCCATTTGTAGACTGTAACACTGTCTAAAAAAAACCCAACTGAGAATATTTTTGTTGGTGGATATAAGATTTGATGCACCCTACCTTGTATTTCATTAGTTTGAAAAAAGAGCAAGGGCGCCATGTAGGGTCAAGGGTCAAGGTTAGAGTTGCTTGGTATTGTCTTAGCAGAACTTTGAATACTGTTTACTTATTAACTTGACAGGAAAGATAAAAATATCTTACTATAAACTTGCTCTAGATCTCGTCTTTCTATATCCAAATTGTAATTTATCAAATTAACAAAGCCAATTGACATGCATAACATTTTTTTTCTTCCATTTTTTAATTCATGCTATGTATTGCTATGCTTTTAATTTAAATAATTTGTAACATAACACAGATGCAACTCTTTGTAACTTTTCTTTACAAAGTAATGGGATAACAATGATGCATTTTTCTGTAAATTTAAAAATGTTGTATTAATTAATTGTTTGTAATTTAGAACATTGTTACTGGTACCCTGCACTTTCATGCCTATACGTTGCACCTTCAAAAATCAGTGAAACAATACCAACAAAAAAAAAACGTTTCTGATGACACTCAAGAGAATATTTTAAATATTTATTCCAGGAATTCATAAATCTAATATGAAAAGTGAATATGCTACTAATATTAGTATCATTATACTTGCTACAACATGACGGTTTTCATGACGATTTTCTGTCCTCCAGACTCTAGAAGGACCTCTGGTGACAATGAGTCTTTAATTTAAGATTTAAGTGCAGGGAAAGATTCATTCAAGTGCTGAGCAGGTTCCAGGAGAGAGAGAGAGAGAGAGAGAGAGAGAGAGAGAGAGAGAGAGAGAGAGAGAGAGAGAGAGAGAGAGAGAGAGAGAGAGAGAGAGAGAGAGAGAGAGAGAGAGAGAGAGAGAGAGTGTGTGTGTGTACTTGTTAGGTAAAGCTGTGCAGTACAGTAAATGTGGTGAAGATAGTCACCTGAAGCTACTGGAGGCAGAAGTAAAAGAAATACTGCAGGATGTTGAAAGCTCACTGCACATATATACTCTATCCTCATATGGAGAAAAAAAAAACTAATAGCATATCCATAGTCAACACAGATGTAACGTTGACCGTAACATAGATACATAGGTTTTTGTTTTTTTCTTATATAATGTGGATTATACACTAAGGCATATCTTATTTTTGTTATAGATTTTCTTTTTCATCCTTTCATTTGGGCCTATTCTAGAGCGGACCAGCAGTGCTGTATGTCTTTCTCTTCTGTGATGAATCCCAATGAAAACAACAAAGGTTTTTGTGCAGTATATAAGTCTGTGTGTGTGTATGTCTGTATGTCTGTGTTTGTGTGTGTGTGTGTGTGTGTGTGTGTTTCCTAACCTCTTTGCTGCTTTCCTCATTATATCCTTTCAGTGTTCCTCTGTTCTATTGCAACTGATCACTCCAAATTCACATCTAATGTTTACTAAAATGCTTTTGAAACCCTCCACTTCGGTGGCAATAAACACTGCCTCTGTACATCTTATATATCCCATTTTTGTTGTAGTTGTAGCAAAGAAATTACAGGTATTAATTCAATTTTGTGTTCATTTATAAAGCTTGTGGTGTTGCATTATGCTGAAACGTTGACATTGGAAATCAGTTGTGTTCTGCCGCTATGTAGGCATATATTTTTTACATAATATTAAAAGAATATACATTTGAATATAATCAGGTTGGCCCTAACTGAGCAATTTGCTCAAGAAATGCCTCATGATTAAAGAGACTCAAAAGCATCATCACCGTTTTGACAAATCAACTCAGCTCAGGTCCCCATGTTTTTTTTGCCAAACACCAACAGCCTATGTTAACAACTGTTGATACAATCACTTAACATAGCAAAGATCACATTTTTGGACAGGTGTTTTTTTTTTCCATCACAGGTAACTCCTCCTAAATGTAGTAGGCTAACACTTGATTTACTTTGTATAAAGTTCATTGTTCATCAACTTCATTTTTTCTAAATATGAAACAACCCACCTGCCATATTCTGCTTGCTTGATCTTAAAGTAGGCCTAAATAAAGAGACTACGTAGGCGATCTTTGAGCCTGTATGGTTTCATAAAGTGATTTCATTCTTTCATTGCCGATGATTAACCATGGATTGCATATCACATCTATGAGATTACAAGACAAAAAGAACGCACCAACACTGTAACTTGATGGGGATCTCGCAGATAACCAATGAGCGCCCTCTCCACGCCTCTCTCTTTCTCCTCTGGGAGAAATATTTGACGTGGCAAGAGGTCCGGACGTGACATATCCGCACATCAGCTCTCCGCCTCCTCTCTTCAGCTGAGTTACGTTACTTACCTACAGACATCTGCAGGTAGCCTAGTACTGGTCCTGGAGCAGAGCGAGTCCTGGTCCACGATCTGAACCAGTAGAAATAATGTGGCTGATTGCGTTGGCCAGTTTACTTCACTGCGTCTCGGCCTACGATGTGGATCTGAAGAAACTGGACGGGCTGGCGAAAGCGAGGGTGGAGGTACAGTAGCCTAACACCGCAGCTTATGATGCTACTCATACGCGAGAATAGGCTGATAGTTGCATTTGAAGGTGCGGCCGCGCTGTGACTACATTTTCAGTCAGATTTGGTTAAATGTATAAATGGATGTGTTTTAATCCTTATATTTCCGTGCTGGGCGCATGCGTGAGTGATTTCTTTTTCCCAATAGAGCTGTAGGGATCTCCATGCGTTTACAGTAGGCATATAGGCTACCCAATTAAGTACACAGACTGTGTAGACAACATGTAGGCCTATTTTATGTAATAACCATAAAATTGGCAACAAAGTGACAGTTCTAATTCTTATCTGAAAGGGACTGGAGGTCTGATTCCTGCACAAAAGTTTCTGAAACTCAACCCCTCTTTTTGTGAGAAACCATGCACTGTTTCCCCCAGGCTGTCACCAAATCACCACCCTCACCCTGCCACCGTCACCGAAGAAAAGCATGTTATCTGTTGCTATTGTTGTGTTAGTCACACCTGCTACTCAATACCTGCGGCTCGGATTTCTACAAAAATGGGTTAGGCATCCATCCCAGAAGCCTAATCTAAATCTGTGCTCTCAAAGGATGCAACGCTGCAGTGATAATAGAACATTAGAGAGACTTACTTAAGTGTTTTTGAACAAGGAAACTAACCCAAACAATTGCATCTCCACAAGGAAGATATGCTGACACATTTCAGTGGCTGAAATATGTCCGTTATCTTATTCCTAATTTAGGTGATGTCTCATTTCTAAAGTATGAGAGCTGCTTGTTTTGTTTAATCAATTTCAGTCTTTATTTTGATAGGACAGTAGAAGACATGAAAGGGGAGAGAGAGGGGGAATGACATGCAGCAAAGGGCCGCAGGTCGGAGTCGAACCCGGGCCCGCTGCGTCGAGGAGTAAACCTCTATATATGGCGCCCGCTCTACCAACTGAGCTATCCGGGCACCGAGAGCTGCTTGTTTAACTTTCCTGTATCTTATGTTCTGTCTCTTTCCAGACTTGTGGTGGATGACAGCTGAACAGGCTCAGAGAGGTAAGTTACCCCCATCAACAGGAACAAAACAGGAAACACACAGAGCGCCAGTGCCAGATGCCTGAAAGCCCTGCCTAAAAAAATTCTGCTCACTGAGAAACATTTTAGATCTTGAGTTTCACATAATCCCCCCACAGATCTGTCACTGAAACCAGCTTTGAGTGAAAAACATTAATCCCCACCTCTGTCTGCAGGTCAAAGCCTTTGTGGTCCAGGACATTCCTCTTTAGTATCTTTTGACTCAAGTACACTGCTGTGACTTGTTCTTAAATATGTTGATTATAATTTGCACACTGTAAAAAGTCCAGCATTTTCTCTCTGTGCCGATCCTTGACCATCACTACCTCAGCCATAACCTGGTGATGAAGCACATTCCTGGGGCCGACCCTGAGCTTGTCCTCCTGAACCACTATTTTGAAGAGCTGGATGTAAGTCTTTGTTTTGCAGCTTATTTATATTTGCATTGTACTTGTTTCACAATATCAGAGCCCCTATATGTAGACTTGGAATGTGTTTATAGCATCTATGGGATATCATGTGACAATTATGATGTAAATCAGGGTTTGTGTGTTTTCATCCTATTTGATCTGTGGAATTGAAGGGGTTGGGGTCTTTCTAAACCAGTTACTACAGTCAATTTTAAAATACCCCACAAACAGAGGCTGTAAGCATTATTATTATTATTATTTTTTTTTTACGATATATTTTATTAATTTTAAACCAACAAACCAACAAGCCCAGCTATTACCAACATACAAAACAGGGGGAAATCATTCACACACACAAATTGCACACCACATGTTACATCACATAACCTACATTATTGTTTACAACAAAACACATAAAAAAAAAAAGGGAAATTTCAAAAGAATTTATGACTTATTGGTGAAGACAAAATGTGGTCTCCCATCCTGCAGCAAACCAGCAAGATCACCAGGAAGGCAATCAAGAAAAGGTTGCCAGATATTATAAAACAAGTTGGCATTGCCCCTTAATGTGGCACTGAGGCGTTCCAGAGGAAAAACCTTAAATATTTCTGTGACCGAGGGAGGTTTTTCCTCAATCCACTGGAACAGAACACAACGCATTGCTAACAGTAAGAGTTTACCCAGTAACAATAGTTGCCCTGCAGATGGAGAGAGCTGCTCTAGATGTAGATTCATAAGGAACAAGACTGGGTCTGATTTGACTGTTTTGTGAAAAATTGAACTTAGCTCCTGAGAAATATTCCTCCAATACCTGAGTATTAAGGGACATTGCCAAATACAATGATAGTAGGTCCCTACTTCTTTCTTACACTTCCTACAGAGGGGAGAGACTTGGGGGTTAATCTTGTTTAGAAAATGAGGAGTGCGCTGCAATCTATGCAATATCCTGTACTGACTCTCTCTAAGTCTATTACACGTAAACCGTTTCTTAACAGATTCAAATGCATCTGACCAGATATCAGTATCAAGATCAACCTCCAAATCCTTTTCCCATGACTCCCTGTTTTTGTTAACATTGGCACAATTAAAAGAGTACAGTTTTTCATAAAAAAGTGAAATAAATGTTCTGTTATTGGAAGCGATTGAATTAAAAGTAAGGAGGAGGCCATCAATTGGATTCTCTATTGATTGGTCTGTTGGAAGTACAAGATTGGGCTGTACAAAATGTCTAACCTGAAGAAAGCCAAAAAAGTGGCTGTGTGGTATTTGGTATTTATTCTGAAGTTGTGAAAATGACATAAAATTACCATTTTCAAATAAATTACCCACAAATCTTAGTCCCTTTGAGTACCAAACATTGAAAATACTTTTCCCCACACCAGTAGGAAAAGCTTTATTTTGGGTTATAGGTTGTAATGCCAATGAAAAGCCTCTCTGACCAACATATCTAGCGATATCACGCCAAGTCTTTAGAGTGTTAAGCATAATGGGGTTATTTTTAACCTCTGCCATGGATTCACCTTTGTCGATTGAAATAAGACTGATGGGGGGAAAAAGGGGCACAGCACCAGGCATCCACCAGGGTTCCCTCCTGGTGGAGAAAATGATTGAGCCAGCCTGATATTATGCGGTATGACAGGCCCAGTTATAATCAAAAATTGGGCAGGGAAGGCTTGAACCCTCTTTGTTAACGGGTAATTGTAAAGTCTTCATCTTTAATCTAGGTCTCTTTCCGTGCCATATGAAATTTGAGAGAGCTCTTTCCATACCTAAAAATGCCCTTCTAGTGATCCTAAGTGGTAGCATTTGCATTGGATATAATATTCTGGGAAGCACGTTCATCTTTATCAGGCTGATCCTGCCCATCCATGACAGAGGGAGATCGAACCATCTTTCAAGATCACATTTAACTGCTGTCAAAGTTGGCTTAAAATTCAACTTATACAATTCTTCAACCTTAGCTGATACTCTGACGCCCAGGTAAACAAAGCCAGCACTCAACCATCTAAATGGAAAATTGACAAGGGTTGCACGGTCTCCAAAGTCACCCAGTGGCAAGGCCTCTGACTTGTCATAATTAATTTTGTACCCTGAAATTTGACCAAATTGACATATAATTGCTACCAAAATGGGTATAGAAGTCTCTGGCTTGGTAATAAACAGTAATATGTCATCAGCATAAAGCGATATTTTGTATTCAATGTCTCCTAAAGTTACACCGGACAGCCCATTGTGATTCCTAATAATCTCAGCAAGTGGTTCGAGAGCAAGTACAAATAAAAGCGGTGAGAGGGGACAACCCTGACGTGTACCTCTACTCAAGGGAAAAATATCAGACACCGAACCATTTACCATGACCCGGGCAGCAGGAGACCTGTAGAAGCTTAACCTACTGGAGAAAATCCGAGCCCAACCCAAATTTATCAAGAACATCGAAAAGGTACTCCCACTCTACCCGCTCAAACGCTTTTTCAGCGTCTAATGAGACCGCCAGGACCCTCTTCTTTGTACTATGTGAAAATTGTATTATGTTTAGGAGCCTTCGAACATTAGAGACAGAATATCTATTTTTGACAAATCCAGTCTGGTCTGGTCTAATTAGGACAGGTAGCATCTCCTCTAGTCTTCTAGCCAGGAGTTTTGATAATATTTTGCAGTCAACACCAAGCAAACTTATTGGTCTATAAGACCTGCAACAATCAGAAGGTTTATCTTTTTTTTAAATCAGAGAGATGTGGGCCAGATTTAAAGTTCGTGGAAGTGTGCCTCTTTCAAATGCTTCAGTAAACATGTTAGTCAGGGGTCCAACCACCAGCTTGATCATCTTTTTATAAAATTCAGGCCCGAATCCATCTGGACCCGGGGCTTTCCCACTCTGTGGTGATTTAATGGTCTCTGTAACTTCTTGTGCTGTAATTGGTCTACATAAGTCATTTCTACAATCTTCAGTTAAGGTGGGAAGATGTATTCCATCAAAAAATCTTTTTCTCTGCTCTGAGGTGTTTTGGCATTCGGAGGAATATAGTTCTTGATAAAAGTCCTTCAAAATTTTGCATATGGTTTTGGTTTCAAACTTCTCTGTGCCTTTACTATCCCTAAGCGATGGTATTACGTGAGGCCCTGTCTGGCCCCTGGCTAGTCGAGCCAGGAGCCTCCCAGGTTTATTGCCAGATTCGAATAATCTATGCTTAGCAAAAAAGATGGCCGATTCTGCTTTTTGAGACAAAAGTTGGTCTAGGGCAGAGCGGGTTGCTTCTAATTTCTTAAGTATAGATAATGAGGCGGTGGTCTTGAGGTCCCTATCCAGAGCTATAATTTGTTGCTCAAGTTCTATTTGTTTTGCCAGTGTACTTTTTCTCTTTGCAGCCGTATAGGAAATTATGGCTCCCCTCAGGAAGGCCTTGCCAGTTTCCCACAGAGTAGACGCAGAGATCTCGGGTGAATCATTTGTTGAAATGAAAAGGTCCCATTGTGATTCCAAATATGTTAAAAATGCGGGGTCACTTAGAAGAGAAGGATTTAAACGCCAGTGTCTAGATAAGGGGTTATAGTAAGGTGGCATGAGCTCTATAGAGACCGATGAGTGGTCTGAGAGGGCACATGGATTAATGGAGCAGGCTGTAGTAAGCATTATTTTTTAAACTTAAAAAAAAAAAAATACATTTGGCTTTGATGGTATAATTTATAGCTGCATTAATGTTTTTGTCCACTTGGGGGCAGAACTCCACACCAAGCTGTAAACCCACATCTGACTTCACCTTTTAAAGCTCTTAGAGCAAATTTCCTAGCAAACCGTTGCCAATTAACACATCCAGCACATACGGAGCAACACGATGTGTAATGGAGTTTTTCACGCAGCATTAACAGTGACCGGAAAGTAAATTTAAACTGGAATTATAATGCAACCTGTGTGTGTCCTCCACAGCGGATCGCCCTATCTGACATGACCCGCTCTGAGATCAACGAGCTGCTGGGGGAGCTGGGCTTCTACAAGAAGGCTAAACCTGAGGACGAGGTGCCGGAGGAGTTCCACTTTTCTCCTGCCAAAGACAGCCCGTTTAAAGATGAGCCGGCCTATAAACCCTCCACTTCCCATCTTGCCACAGAGAATGCCTCCTCAGAGCCCAAAGCAGAAACCAAGCATACTGACCTATAACCCACCAGAGTGGAGAAAAGTAGGGATCTCACAGTACCACTAAGCCCAAAAGCTGCTCCACGACCAGCTGATTATTGCAGTCGATGACTAACAAAATAAGACCAGCAGGTCATGGATCAGCCCTTGGGCAAGGACACAATCTTAACATCAGCAAAAGGCCTTTAAAAAGTCCACAGTCTGAATTTGCACATATTGTTCTTGCGGTTTGTTCTTATTTTTGCAGCAATAATAACCCAACCGGCTGCTTTGTGAGTGCTTTTCTACTCTCTACACGACTGGAAGTGTGTACATTTTATTGTTCCATCATGTGTCAGCTGTCTTCAGGATTTTCGCCTCTCTTGAGTTCTCTTGCGTGTCTGATTGCTTCCTACCTACTGTGAAACCGAATGAAGCCCCAGGCAGAAAACTGTCTGACTGGCCTGAGGCTGATGCTACATGTTCTGGTGGGTTTGACAAATACACACAAGAGGATTTAAGTTGAAGCATTGTAAAAGAATAAAATGAAATATTTGAAAGAAATAACCTCATCCTCGGCCTTGCTGTGTTGAATGTTTGTTCTCATGTCGGTTTCCTTCAAAGTGTAGATTTGGCAGATGTATGAATGAATGTAAGCATGTTTGACACTCTTAAGAAATAATCTGGTGTGGAAAAAGCAAACGTGTGTTTTATGGGATGACTCAGAGCAATAATCCCCAACAAACGCACTCATTTCTAAAATTGGTTTAATTTTAATTCACATTTAACTGTCGTGCACAGAAACATGAAATTCTAACGTGTTTAAGCTCTTATGTACAGAACTCACTGCTCCGTGGCAGGTATGTCAGTGGGCAGCGGTGATAATAATAATTGTCAAATAATTTCTCTAAATCTACTAAAACAGAGCTTTGAGAAATAAGTTTCTTCAAAATCAGCTCTGAAACGATCAGATTTTCAACATCTTTTCAAAGGAATCTTAATTTTACAAGCGGAATACAAATCTTCATTTAAAAAATGTCCTTAGCTTCATGTTGTCAAATGTACAATTGGCAGTTATGTTCAGTCATGATTACTCACGTTTAAAACAGAAAGCCGGCTTTCATCAGGCCCATGAACTCGTTCAAAAAGTGACCCCAATTAGTTTCACAAAACATCGTGATAGCTTTTAAAAGCTTTTGAAAGCATAATGTACACACTTACAAAATAAAAAATAATATATTTCAAAAAGCTCTACTCAAGCATAAATAAGAAGCCCTCTAAAAGAGCTGTGTTTGGCAGGGCAAGTCAGTGATGCTGGGGATGATGGCAGCACTGCTGTACACACTGTTTGTACATATGCTGTCAGTCAAGCAGTAAGAAACATCAAGTAATGATACAAGTCAGCTGTAGACTACCACCCATTGCTTTTTTTCTTTCTACCTGAATAAAAAACTTGTTTGACTGCAATGCATTTCTGCTGTTATATTATGATGATACAGTGATACAGGAGGGGTACAATGTTCAAATAATCTGAAACATGTTCTCAGTAGCAATGTAGAGTTCGGAAAAGTGAGATTACTTATAACAATGAAGAAAGAACATACCTGTTCTAATAACTTAATTGAAATACTTCAAGAGTTTGGTAAAAGTTAAAAAGTACAGAAAGTAATGCATCATATGGTTAGGTGTATTTTTCTTCTTCTGTGGAATTACAAACAGAAATGCTAGCAAATTGAAGTGTAGCAGAGAAAAATGTAGGTATAAATAACTTAAAGGGGAAATACTATAAAAATATTTCTCTTTTCTCTCTTGATGTGTTTTTCAGTACACTGGCCTAGTGACACAGTTACTGCATGTTAAATATTACCTAGTACAAAGCTGAGTACAAAAAAAGTACAATTTTAAAGCTTAAAAGGTAGTCTTATAAAAACATTGGCGTTCTCTTGCTGGAGAAAGGTGGACTTTACGTGAAAAAATGAATACACATCACCGCTGCCAAGAAAGAAAATAAGCAAACTGACAAACTCTCTCACACACACACACACACACACACACACACACACACACACACACACACACACACACACACACACCCCAACTTGTCCATCAGAGATGAGCAACTCTGTGACGCAGCCTGTCGATGCAGAGGCGGGTCATCAGGTGAAGATTGAGCTGGGGAGGGGTGAGGGCTGATGAAGAGGAAGTGGGGGGGGGGGTGATGCCACGTCAAGGCTGAACCCTCACTGAGCACAGGTCAGAGGTCACAGGGCCGACCCATGGACATCTCGTATCTGCGCAGGTGGTTGACCAGAGACTGTACGTAGGTGAAGACGCATTTGGAGTCGGGTTTATTACCCATGATCATCATGTCCTCCACTTCCAGCAAAGGCATGCAGTTGGCGTAGCTCCTGAGGAACAGCATACAAGACAGTGTGTATGAGAAAGAGGAGGATGAACAGACAGGATGGTAGAGGACCTGAGCTGGAGCAGAGGGGAGGATATTCTCTTCAGATGTTCAGTCATGTTTATTCATATTTAATCTCGTGATCATTAACCAAACTGGTGACACACACACACACACACACACACACACACACACACACACACACACACACACACACACACACACACACACACACACACACACACACACACACACACACACACACACACACACACACACCTCCTTGTTGTGGTAATGCTCTACTTATTCTTTTAAATCCTTTTTTGTCTCGGTTTTCTTTAAAGCACAGTGTGGAAAACCCTTTAAAAGCTCTCTATAAATAAACTTCAGTAATGCAGCGCATTTCAATAAACAGTTTTTAGGAACAAAGACCTCACATGTGAGCTATGCAGGGAGTGACCACAGGGCGGCATTATATCTCCATATACTGTAAACCCTCTGACATCCCAAACAAACAAAGTGTAGAGTAACAGGAACAGCACAAGGGTAAATCTCTCATATGAGAAAATAAATGTCAACTACATAAAATCGGTTATGTTTTTTTAAGGAACTGTAGACATGGGGTCATTCTGCACTTTCCTATTTACACTATCTTTAAAATGCTTCACAAGCATAAACACCTGTAAATTCACACTTGATAAAAAGTCAGTGGACAACAAAGCCTTTTCGTTCTCTGCTTTGTTTCTCTACTTCTCTGTTTGAAACATTGAGATACAGCAGTTCCTTTTAAAGTGTTGAGCTGCAGATGGTCCTGGCTCTCTGCCTGGGCCATAGTCTGACTACGCAGAAATGCACACATCGAGACACACACACACACACACACACGCACACGCACACACGCATACCATGTTTGGTACTTTGGACCTCAGTAGCTTCAGATTAACATGAACAATCAAATATCCAAAAGTGTCCAATAAAGGAGTTTTCTGAACAGCCACGTTTGATTTAAATCCTAACAGCTGCTTAAAACATGCAGTCACACCTACTCATACACACTCCCTCCATCCCGTCTCTCAGAACCAAAGTAAGGTTCCTTCGTAGGTTTGCCCCCTCTCTCACCATGGGTTCAGTTTTAGGTGGGGTGCGACTCTAGGAGGAGTTTTTGGTTTTAACCAGGCCCTTCGTCACCAGACCTCTGTAGAACTCCTGCAGGTACGTATACACACACTTCCAATCCGGCTCGCGCATCTTCACCATGTCGTCCACATCCAACAGCTGGGGACAGTCCACTAGTTTCCCGTGCCCGCACCCCGCAGCAGGTGGGGGT
Organism: Perca fluviatilis; assembly: GCF_010015445.1. NCBI lineage: Eukaryota > Metazoa > Chordata > Actinopteri > Perciformes > Percidae > Perca > Perca fluviatilis. The sequence goes on from NC_053117.1 coordinate 19,809,702, forward strand.
GGGGGTGGGGGGTGGGGGTGGGGGAAGAGGGAGGACGAGGACGAGGACAGGAAAGAAAGGCAGACCCAAACAGATAGAAACAAAGAATAGAAAGGAGGAGAAGGGAGGAGTACAGATAAGAAGAGAGAAGGAACAGGACAGAGATAGTGGACATAGTGTGGGAAATAGAGGAAGGACGAGGGAAAAAAAACAGATAAAGCAGTGAGCAGCCAAAAACGAAAAAGATTCAGGGTGAAGAGAGAGGGAGAGAGAAATGACACAAAAAGAAACAATAACATTACATTCTCTGTGTTCACAAATCTATCCATGAGTTGACATGCTTCATGAACATCATGATACATTCATTATGTGGCAAACACACACACATACACACACACACAAGACAAAACAAAACGTCAAATGAGCGTCAGGTGATGCTCATTTAGCCTTTTTGTTTGTGGTTGTTTTTTTCTGTGAAACTTTTGACCATTTCAGTAACACAAGACACGATGAAAAAAACAAGGATTCTGCAAAAAAAAAAAAAAACTAAAAGACAACCATATGGTGACTCTAAAAACAACACACTGGTGCACAGGATGGAGTGTGTGTGAGAGTGTGTGTGTGTTGGGATTCCAGATAACTGGGAGGGTCAGGAGTGCCCAGGGAAGTGAGTGATAGTGCAACACAAAGGTGGAAATGCGGGGGCTGTGGCTGGGTGACAGTCCAGTGTTGAGAGCATGAATAATAAATCATATCAGCATGGACATTATGCTACTGGGAGCATGTGAGAGCACACATACACACACAAAAAAAGGTGTGTGTGTGGGGGGGGGGGGGCATTACAAGTCGGAATGGTGTGATGTAAGAGGGATGAGAAAGAGAGAGGAAAAGGAGAGGAGAGATATTAGGAGTAAAAGGAGAGGAAATGTCGGGGGCATAGCCGAGAGCTTGTCTGTTGTTTTTTTTAACCTGGTGGTTGTTTGGGGAGGGTTTGCTCATGGGTCTCTGGTTTAGAGGAGATGGAGGGTGTCACAGCAGTTACTCATAGTAGAGGACAGATGGAGAGTGGAGGTTTAGAGGTGGAGTAATTAGAGTAGTAGCCTTGAGGTGGTTCAAGACACCTGGGAGAGACAGGAAAATTAACACTGGGACATCAGTGGAGGAGCTTCCACATGTTCTCCGTCCGTCTCTGTACTTCAGGCTCAATTAGAGGTTGGCAAAACTGAATAAAAGCTCGAATGGGATTTTACAGAGAAACGAGAGATGGGTGTGAAAAACCTGTAAGATGCAAAGAAAGGGAAATGTTTGTTTGGAAAAATGGCTTTGACGGTTTGATTTTCAGTGTGTATTCACTCCACGGCAGCCTTGGTTGGAAGATCATGTTTCTATCTTTAAGGAAAGCTAAGCCTGCGGTAGCTTCTTCTGCTCCTCATATTCTTCAATTTTTCCTTCCAAAAGTAAGAGAAATGAAGGCTCACTGCAGCGGATGTGGTTTCTCCAACAACGCTCTCACTTAACAGTCAAAACTTAACAACAACAACAACAGAACTGATGTGGTTAGTGGACATGTTACTGGGACAAACGTGTTTTTTTTGTTGGTGTGTACTCACTCTGCAGTGCTGAAGGCCACCTCAAAGTTTTGCCTGCGGTTGCTGGGGCTCAGGGAGGCGTAGTCAAAGGATTCAGGGAAAAAATTGTGCACCAGGGCACAAAATGCCATGCCGTTACTCCAGCTGGATGAAAAATTCTGAATATCCACATGCTGAGGGGAGAAGACAAACTCCAAATAAGTGATGGAAAGATTCCAAAAGTAGGAAAATATTATCTCAGCCTATCTTGTCTTAATCATCAGGTTCAGATACAGCTCCACTGGCTGACATTACAGATGAGCACTAAACACACAATGGGTTGCCATGGCAAGTTGGCTCACCTCATACGAGCGGGTCTTGGCACGGCACCAATCGAGCAGCATCTGCTTGATGGAGTTTGCGTTGGGTACACCAAAGCTGGTGGAACGCTGGACCTTGTTTACCTTGGCGACCGCCTGATTTCCAGGGCTGAAAGAAAAATTAGCTTTGTGTTAACATTTAGATGCTTCGACCTGCTCCTTTTCTTTCTTTGGTAGTGTTTGGTAGTAACACCTCTCTGTTTATCCTTACCCTCCTCCTTCCTTCTCCAGCTTCTCTATCATGGCTTTGCGGGCCTGCATGGCCGAGGTCTTCGGCAGAGTCTGAGCCCTCATCAGCTCCTTGCGCCTCTCTGCCTGCCTTCGCTCCACTGCGGCTAACCCGCCACTGCCGCTGCGGGACGATGTGTCATCCTCGCGATCAAACACACTGAGGCAGGGACACGTACAGCAAGTTAATCTGTGAAAGTCCACGGATTTCAAATTGAGTGTAATTACTGTGCTGATATTTGGTGACCTACCTGCCCACTTTTTTGCTTGTGTTGGAGGAGGAGGAGGATGTGGAAGAGCTGTAGCTGAATGATTTTGACTGGACTGTCCCTCCTGAGATAATAAACAAAAACACAGACACATGAACAATATTGGTGATATGACTGTAATAACTATACAGAATTGTAAGAGAAATAAAGTATTGACTCACTGTCTGTTTTCTGCACATAACTGGCTTCGACGACAGTGCTGCGTGTTGATCGGCTCCCATCATCTGTAAACACAAACATTTGAAATGATGTACATATTGGACATATCTGTTTCATGACTGTCAGTAGCCCTACAATTTGTTTTTCATCTGCTTTTACGGTTAACTTTTACCTCCCAAGATGCCTTTTGTGTCTTGCAATTGTGAATAACAAGTCACTGTGAGTGGTTAAAATACAGGTTCAAAAAAGGTTCAAAAGAAGGTTTCAGAAATGCAGGAAGCAAAGAGAAAAGAAAAAACTACCAGATGAAGCGAAGCGGTCTGTCTTGGTGACTTGACTGAGTTTGGAGCCATCCGCTGACTTCTCCACCTTCCTCATCACCACCTCTCCTGCTCCGACACCAGCGAGGCCTTTCTGTGTTCGCTCTTCTCTCTGCTGCCGGAGCTCCTGCAGACGGGTCTCGCGCTCCTTTTCTCTCTGGTCTGGTGTGGAGGAGAGGAGAGAAGGGACGGAGAGAAGGGACAGAGAGGTGGAGAGATGATGTAAGTGGAAAAAGAGGAGGAGGAGGAGGAGGACAAAAGGTCCTAAACAAACTGACAGCACCTCATCTGACTGGCACAAAGAAGGATTAAAACAGGGCTTCCAAATTTGAAGCGATACATTTCAGGATTTTTTTTTCTTCACAGTACCGTAAAATTCCTCTGAACACACAAACACCCACACATGGGAGGCTCGGAGCTGAGCCAAAGCTGTCAAGTAGTATGTACTGCGCAAACATCACAGATCAAAGAGAGCAAACACACTCTGACCATCCTCTGTGGAAGGCTGTGCCAAGTTCAACAATGTCCAGAATACTGATACCTTAACACCTGCAGGGCTACCTAAAGCTTTGACCTGAGAGTGTGCATTATTTAAACCTACTATGCAGTGGGTTTTTTTGCCCTTGGTATGCTCCATGCCACTGAGTGCACTGAACTTTTACAGATCAAATAAGGAGGTTCAACTGTCAGCCTAATGCAACCAGACGCCTGGTGAAACCATATGTCAAGCGCTCACAGCAAAACAGAATACACCAAAATGTGGTACACGTTTTAGCAACAATGTTGCAGCACACTGAGGTGAGTGGAAAACCAGGATTCATGCACTCTAACAAAACTGTCAACAAATCCTTCATCATCCACCACAGAGGTCTGAGAGATAAACTGTTGTGGTGCGACAATGACAGGATGGTGCACACAAAAAGACAAATGCAGGCAAGTATCGATTGTTAATGCACACTGCACACCAACCTGCCCTACCTATCTCCTCTTGAGTACATCCCAGCATGGCCTCTGAGGGCAGAATGGATAGAAATCATGCAGAAATTGTGAGTAAATTAAAACCATCAGGCTTAATTATAATGGCGATGTGTCTACCTTTGATGATTTGAAAGAAAGCAGTTGTCATGATAAAATGATGGAGCAAAAACGTTGATGTGGTTGGAATACCAGGTAGAAGATTGTTGTTACCTCTCTTTCTCTTGCGAAGGTCTCTCATTGCTGCACGGATCATCTTCCTCTCCTCAAAGTCTTTCGACTCATCGAGCTGTGGAAGGAAGAAAAAAACAAAAAAAAAAACAAACACAAACGGAAACAATGAGGTCAATCCTCACAAAAAGCAACGTAGCATGGCTCTATTTATGCATGCAGTTGTAACATAGCATTGCGCATACACACAACACCAGGCTAGGACTTTTCCAAACACACCCTCGCAGAGTGAGACATTCAGTGTTAATACTCAAACTTTCTGCATGACTGAAGCTGCTGTATTTGTTACAAAGTGGTGCTTTCAAATGTAAATCATCCAGAATTATAACTTGGGTGTGAAGTACCATTTTGTCGAGGAGCTCTTCGTCTTCGATAGCAGCCAGCTGTTCTTCAGTCAATTTTCCGGAGCGCTCGTCGGGTTTGGCCCGAGTGCTGGAGCCGTTGGGGATGGCCGGGACGTGACACGCCACCTGGGCAGACGGTCCAGCTGAAAACACCGGCTCAGACGCCACGACGGGCTCCGTCTCCATCTGCACACGTCACATAACACAAAAACACACAGCGTGAGCAACAGCACGTACACACAGACATGCAAAAAGATGCACAGTTACATTAATTAGTTTCATTGTCTATGTTCATTTAAATCCATTCAAACCGTCATTTGTGACTGTAGTTGGATATGTGCATTGTCATCTGAGAGCTCTTGCTGGACGAATCCCCTAACCTAAAGCTCAGGCTTTTAAGTTGTACACTTATGAAACAAGCACGGGGTTTATAAAAAAAAAAAAATAAAACATAACTGCAGCTTGCTGACATTTAGGACGTAATATGCACAAGAGGATTTTGGTTAAATACGCTGCAGCCATAATAGACCTGAATGTGTAAAGTAGGCTCCCTCTAATAATCTCTTTTTGTACCAAGACTGCCAGATCGCCACGTCTCATCATTTCTTCCATTCCCTCCGCCTCCCAGCCATGCCAGAGAGGGTGACAGTGAGGACATGAGAGCGAGAGCACCCCTGCCAAGTTACTGTTACCGTAGTTCATGGAGTGTGACTGACACACTGAGTGTCTAAATGATACAGAGCTGCTGTAAAGCAAAAGTTTATGTGACAGGTACGGTACACCATTATGGCTGGAAGATGGGAACAATGCATTAGCAGATATAAACTCTAAGGAGATGGTATGTACACCAAAGAAGGAGTGAAGGAGCATGGTGCAAAGGAAGCAGAGCACCAAGAGAACAAACATAACATTATAGGTTGTTAATGTAAACCTAGATATTTACAGTACCAGCACATTTGGAGTGACCATAAATCCTACAGAAAACAACTCTTACATTTTCATTACATATGGTGCTGAATGCCTGCGGCAGACTATGAGCTCTAGCTGTGGCTTCAATGCCTTTGTTGTAACTGAGTCCAGGTCCAGATATAGCTCAGACAACTGGCCCCGTCCCTATCCACAGCTGCCCGGCCCTCCTCCCTGCGGGCCCCAGCAGGGCCAGGTCTCACAAGGGAGGGAGAATGCCCAGCGCAGCCACTGTGTTGTGTGATCACGGGTGGCCACTGGTTTTAAGACTTTTCTGGACATGGGACAGACTGGACTGAGAGGCACTTGACCGACGAGGAATGTTTTGGGACCCAACACAGCCAAACAAGGCCTCTGATTGAGGCAATGAGGGAATGTCAGTGGAGTGAGTAAATCCCAGATAACCTTAGTAATCAAGTCATAATTTAATTCAGCTTCAGGATAGTTTTCAGCATCCGGGTAAATGCTCTTTTTATTTAGTTCTTCTCTAATGAGAGAGCTACTATTCTTCTGAAATGTTTCCATTTCACCACTTAGACCAGCAATACTGTCTCCACCAGCAGAATTATATCAAGCTGACATGGGAGAAATAGCGGATATTGCACCACGGCAAAATAGTCAGATAAGGTCACCCCTCATTATCACAATTACCAGAGTAACATTTAAAAGAAGGCCATCACCTTAACTGGAATAGTTGATTGGCAGACCCAGCTGTCTTTGCAGGATTAGACAGGAATATGAACACTGGCTGGTTGAATAACTGAAGATAATGCAGCAAATACTCAATATACATCAAAATGTCACCAGTGTACACAAACACACACACACAGGGTTTGTCATGGGATTTTAAGCGTACACAGAACAAACAAGGCTAAAGATCAGGGCCGAGGGTTATCCTGTCAGTCATGAAACTGTGCATCAATCTCTATAACGGTAATGTACATAAGACCTTAAATCCCATTCTTGTTTTGAAGCCAGACAAGTAAAACCTTTTCATTTATGGCTACTTTTTAGAAAAAAAAAACCCTCTAATGCTAAGTTTATGTTCCTGCCAAAGTGAACATTATGGATGATCTGAAAATGGCAAACTACAGGTCAGAGCCACGGTTACTGTTAAAACATGGTCACTGTTTCCTCTAACAGGCAGTGTATCCACTCACACTTGCATGCAGACACACATAAGTGCCAGGATCAGAAAAGCATGGTGTTGGAGGATTGGAATACCTCTGTGACAGATTGCAGTGAAGTCCTCCACATAAACACAATCTGTCAAAACTGACTGACAGCTGAGACAGCCTTTTTTTTTTTTTTTTTTTAAATAAAAGGAAGTAAGGATAGAATGTAAGATTAAAACCAATGGAAAGCTAAGAGAGATTGAACAGCAGGTCAACAAGTACGTGAGCAAGAACACAGGGCGTCACTAGCAGGGGACGTGAAAGTACTCATGGCCAGCTCCACATGTATTGTCAACACTGGAACAAAAGACATTCCCATTCTTCACGCAGCTTTTCTGATTTAAAAGCAGTCATGATCAGAATCATTAACAGAGAGCGGTACCGTGCTGTTGTTGCAGGAAATGTTTGCCATCAAAGAAGGAGCAGAGAGGGAGCGGTGGGTTGCAAAGGTGGGGGGGTGAGGGACAGGTGAAGGCTCGGATTTCTGAGGTATGCTTGTCCCAGTAGGTACAGAGTCTGAGTCCTGTGGGCATGATAAAGGTTCCTGGGGTATGCTTGATGGAGTATCCAAGAGAGTGCTAGCTGCACTGGATGGAGAATCTTGGAGAGTACAGGATGAATTATCATGTGGCGCTTCAAGTGCAGTGTCCTGGGGTGTCCAGGCTGGAGGATTACTGCATGATGTTAGAATTTCACTGGATGATGTTTTGCTTTCACATGGAATTGTAGGTGAGCTTTCCTTGCTGGGCACTACATGCAGTAAGGTATCAGGTAGCCCCATTACCTGGCACAGGGCCTCCACTTGCCTCACCAGCCCTTCTTGCTGAATCCTCACTCTCCGGTTCTCCTCCTGCAGCCTGGCAACGGCCTCGGCCAGAGGACACACCTGAGCTGCAGCCTCCTCCAGACGGGCATCCACTCGCTTCCCAAAGGCCTGCAGGTCCCTATGGATCTCCCCCACTGCACACTGTAGGGTTAATTCAAATTTCCTCTGGCAAAACTGCTCCTCTTCATCCTTTGCCTCCTCCTGAGCAAGCAGATCACCAATCACCTCTTCCAGGCCAGACTCGGCACAAGCGCTATCTGGGCTGCCCAAAGCCTCTGGAGCCTGTGAGGCTGGGAGGAAGTCCAGGTTTACTCCAGGCATGGTCAGACCAGCTGCACTCAATATCACACTGGCCAAAGTCAGTTTAAATCCCAAAAACTTAAGTTGGGGTGAAAGATCAGAGAAGTCAAAAGGTTGTGGTCTCAGATGTGAGTGTAGGTGTCCTCTCCGTCTGTCTGTCTACAGAGACCTTCCACAACAATACACGTTCTTTATACCCCCCCCAACAAATCTCCCCTAGCCAATGAGCATGCAAGGAATCCTGTTTCCCAGGCAGCAGTAGCACCACCTCCTTATTTCCAGGTGTCATGGACACATCTATGCATCTCCTGGCCCGCCATCATTCCACTGAGCCAGTCAGTCCTGGGGCACTGGTGGAGGCCAGAGGGGGAATGGTAGCGGCAACAATTCAGAAAACTCACCCCTCCCTTTTTGAACTTTCCTTTTATTTATAGCCGTTGTCCTTCACACCTCGACTGGCAGGCGACGAGGGGTTTAGATGTGAATCAAGGCCTGGGCTAAGTGGAGTTACACGTTAGTGTTTCACTCCTCATAAAAATCGCTTTCTGACAAAATGCAACTGCGTCGTGACTAATCAGGTCAGTTGTGTAGCATGGCTGTGATTCAAGGCAGAGGGAAGATCAGTCCATGAAGGACAACGTGCTTAGGGCCATGACCCAGCAGACAGGGTGACCAGTGAGGGTGAGCTGGGGCCCAGTTCTCCACGCCTCTCGGCAAGGATGTTGGGAAGGTCAATGCGGCCCTTCCAATATTTTGTTTTAGGCTTACTGACAAAGCAGCATGGGCCCAGCTGCTGCTCATGTGGATGCTTCAAGTGCTGTTGTGATAAATTAAGAGCTCTCCAAGAGCGCTGACAGAAGTCTGTGTGTGTACGCTGTTCATAGTATAAGATGCTCAAGTACATCTTTGAAATGCCTACTGACAATTTATTGGCATATTGCAGACCATGCAGAGAAATCAAATGGTACTGTACATCCTGCAGCTCTGAAGACAGCCCGATAAGAAGCAAAATGTGATGAACCTGTAATTCTTGATTACATGCCAATGCATTACAAACATTAAACTGATTTTACACAACAGAACACTGTAAATATCTGTAACTTCAAAATTCAAGGTCATGACAATATAACCAATTTTTTTTAATGATCTAAACACAAACACAGTGCATGAATCTAAGATCAAAATAATCTAGGCTGGCAGAAGGCAACAGTGGTCTCTCCTGGGATGTACAGGTAAGCAAATCAGTTTCCAAAAACAATCGGACCTCGAGGGAGAGAAATGTGACTGGCAGCATGGAAAGTGGGTCAAAACCCAAGAAGGACATGGCTCTAGTCTTACCATGCATCAAAGCGCTAACACACTTTACCCACAGCAAAGCAAAGTGATGTAGAAAGACAAGGAGCACGACAAATGAAGACTGAAAGTACATACACACACACAAGAATTTTCTACATATATATATATGGGTCTGTATTTCTGATTATGGCAGAAACTGATGTAGTAGAAACTGTATCTCTTCTCTTCTCTTATGTATGTAACCGCATCTGTGGCTACTGTGAACCCTCTGCTGCTATTCACAAAAGATTTTCAAAAAAATAATAGCTTCCAACAGTGCTCAAAAATAAAGCAATGCAGAGATTTCAGTCTAAAGAAGAACCAACATGAGGAAGACAATCTAAATCTAAAATGGCAATAAAACATCATCCAGACATTAGATAATCTCACATCTTTTTCTCCTCAGTCTGCAGACCAGGCTTAAATCTGTGACATGTGTGAACTGGTTGGGTAACCAGCATGTTTCATGGACCAGCAGTATGTTAACAATGGGGTCCTTCTTCCTCCGTGCGACATGAGACAATCTTTCACTGACTGTGGGCCTGTGTGTCCATGTTCACGCAGCAGCACTTTACCAGTGTGACCCAGAGCTTGGCAGTAATCTCCATGACCACTGTCGTGTCATCACTCTGGTAATTAAGCTAAGGCATTGTTTATATTTGTGTTCAAGGACAAGCGCAGTGGTCGGCATGGACGGACAGCTGAGAAGAGTAAGAGCAGCTGTGATCACTCGGAGCAGGAGGCATCAATATTCAGCTGCTGGCCTTACCTGTCTGAAATGAACTCCCACTACTGCACTGAAACACTACAAGCATCTTGACCTTGCCATTAACTTTATCTTAATGTTGCTTTCAGAATAAATAACAAGGAGCAGCTCCGACTCTTTAGCTCACATTTGTCCCCTGATTTTTTCAAAGTCTTTCCATTGCTTATTTTATCTCAAATGTTTCTCTCCATTGACTCTCAAATAGATTGTAATCTATAGGCAATTCACTGCAAGAACAACTTGTTTTAGTGGAATAAAAAAAAAAAAATACCATAAAAGAAATAGGGGAGGTTGTGAGTGCTGAAGTTAGACCACCGAAGAGAAGCCCAGACCACCCAAACAGATGAGAGTCCCAGACAGGAACCAGTGTGGTCAATAAACAACAATCAAACACTAAACACGAAGAACATATTAAAAGTCATGTTACGCCACTTTGATATCTGCACCCTCTTATAATGAACATATACACCAATGTGAAAGGGTACTTGTATAAGCTACTTTCACATGAATCCTCCCCTGACCTGTCACACAACCTTGCACTTTGACCAAACCAGGGAAAGTCAGAGGAAGAATTGTCTCTAGATCAGTCTGAAGGTAACTAAGCTGCCTCCCCTCTGGTTGATGCTAACCAAGTCATCTGCCAAGTCACTCAGGCTCAGTGTTTGTATGGGAAAACTTGAGCAGGTGAAATATCAACAGTCAGCGTCAGAGTGACGAGAAGAGAAATACTTACTTACTGTCATAGCCTTGTGTTTCATCAATGCATGCATTCATGTTGAGCCTATACAATGCTGATGCAGTTGTTCGTATAGCCATGAATGTGAATCTCAGCCTTGCATACAGTCAGCAGGATAGTAACAATTTAAGGCTAAACTAATGATTGGTGACTGGCTATAATCAATAATAGTGAGAGGTCCTGGGAGGTAAATAAACTATTCTAATTGAAAAAAGAAGATTATATGATGCAGACAGCATATATTTCTTTTAGCATAATTTGAAATACATCATGTTTAGTAATATCATACCCATGTGAGTACACATGCAAAGACATTACCTGCATACCGTTATGGTAAGGTTGTAGCAGCACTCAGCTCAGACAAATATAAACATCAGCTCCTGCAGAATCTTTGTCCTCTTCTTCCTACAAAATCCCTTTTCTACAAGGCTCTGCTGTGGTATCGTAGTTTGTACCTGCCCTTGCGTTTGTGCGTCTCAACAAGGGCATATCTGATGAAGTCTCATTCCAACACCTTAAATGTACCCCGCAGCCATGTGGAGCCTCCTCTCAGCCCTAATTAACCAGCTCCCAGATCCCATAACCAGATTACAGCTGCGCTAGACACGGGCTGGAATACACAGCCATTTAAGAGAACACAGAACACCACTTCTCCTCTCCTGATCCTCTCAATCCCCCACTCTCCATTTATGAGGACACTTCCTTTCATGGAGGAACGAGGAGGTTATAAGGAATGAGGCAAATGGGAGTTTAGCTGTTCTCCCAGAGGTCACTGTGAGACGGGAGGGGATAATTAGACTCTGATCATTTCCTTCCTATCAGAGTGTGCAAATTAAGAGGCTAGAGTTGAACCTTTAAGTTTTGGCCCCCTGAGAAAAGATGCGATGAAAAACTTGTGTCAACATGTGTTTCGATGCAGCTGGACAGCAATCAGTGTGCATGCAGACAGACAGGTGTGATTGGGGACTGAGATAAATCTCAGTGGGTATGGCCTGCCGAGAGAAAAACTAGGAATGCCCGGAGCACCTCCCTCTCCCTCTCTCTCCTTCACATACCCTACAAGGACAGACGTGACTGGCTACCCACTCTGTGTTTGATAAACACTGTTCTTCCCTCTCCTCCCTCCTTTTCTCACACTCTGTCTGTCTTTCACTGTCCTGGCTCACTTACTTACTTTTCAGGCCTTTATAGGTGATTGCTGTGACAGGGACGCAGCAAAAACACAGCGGAACTCAATTGAGTCCGTTGGGAATGAAATAGTAGATGAAAATAAAGCGTTAATCTTTAATTGGAAGGAACGGGGAATGTGGTTTTGATATTTGTTTGTCAGGTTCTGTCACCAGATTCTCCGGAGCCTCATTGTTTTGATCATTTCTAAGAAAATAATTTGCAAAGGCAGACTGTACCTTGATGGAGGATCCGGAGGAGAGGCTGGATGAGGAGATCTTGAACGGTGTAGCTCTGAGGCCAAGGGTCAATTCTGAAACAGACATAATGAAGAGACAAATTTATATGGATTCTATGTATAAAACATTTTATTTCAGGTAGATATAGTCCACAGCTATGGGTTGAATAAGAACAAACTCCAGAAAGACAAGAAAGGTCCCGGCGCACATATGCCATATGGTGGCCATTAGTCAGTTACATAAGCTGCCATAGCCATAGTGTCATAAACAACACAGTCTCATGTCTAATGAGAGACAAGCGAGAAAATGTAGATGACGCCACCTTTAACATAAACAGCCCTCTTTATTCGCCTGCAAGAGTGCATTGCACATGCATTTCCTTGTGACCCGTTGTCAAGCTATATGATAAAATACAGGATTGACGCACACGAGCCCAGCATAGTGTACATTTAAGACTATTGGTAGGTACTTTTGAAAGAAACTGGAGACACAATCCCAACCTGCCTTTGGTCAGAGGAAGACAGGCAGGTTCCCAAAAAAAGTAGCCCAAAACCATTAAAAGCAAATTGAGCTGGAAAAAAAAAAAACAGTGGGACCCTCATGAAGGAGCCCAGTGGGGCTGCCAGAATGTGTCGGGGGTGTTGGTTGTAAGAGGTGTAATTGCACAGGTCCAGCTTGAGTCTTAAATAAACTGTTTGGGTTGGAGGTCCCGGTTGCTGGGAAGAGCTGAAACTTAAGACGTCTTGTTTGGACAGACCGTAACGGCAGCTGCAGCAGCTCTGCTTCTGAAACAGACTGAGATTCAAGCTATTCATGTTTTTTCTTAGTGCAATTAATGAATCCCTGCTGGTACCGTTAGCACTATGAGTATGTACTGTGCTGAGTATGTACATGTACAGGAACAATGTGTCGCTGCTTAACATGCTTAATAACTACTTGACAATAAAGAAAATCACACCATCTAAGTATGCTTCGTTGAAAACTTGCTGTGACTCTCCAACACCTACAAAATGCTACATATTTTAGTAATTAAAAGTTGCATGTGTTGTGTTTTTCAGTGTGACGTGACTGATGGATAAAGCAAATACTGTTAGCTCAATACAACTGATAAGGCCATGCATTATTTTGAAAGATATTTATATATTTTCTTCCTTCATCAGCCACCATGTTCCAGGGAAAACTGTCTCGTTATTTTGTTCCATAAAAGTTATTTTATTTTGAAACTGCTCGCTGGCCGTTCCATTGTTTTCCTATGGGGAGAGCGGTGGCGCCCAACTAGGCTACCCTTGCCGTCAGAATTGTCGCCATGGGCTGTGCTCAAAGTTCAAATTATTTCAACTTTGACCTACTTGCCGCTGACCTTTCAAGGCACAACCATGGGCGCAACCAATTCCAGAACGTTCCTCCTCTGCGCTTTGCCTCTTTGCTCTGCGCCCTACCTCGCGGTTTTGCCGCGGATCATATGCAGGAGGTTTAAGGGGCTGACCTTGAACTGCAACATCCCTGGTTTGTGTCCGCCCCGGGGTCCTACGTTGCAGGTCCTTTCCCATTGTGCCCACAGTGTCTAAAACTGCTGGGCCACCACTGGCTAACTCATGACTTTGGTTTCTATGTTCTCATTTCTTATCAGACAAAGTAATCAATTAACTGGTTTCCCAGTTATTTTCTCATTTAAATGCACACCCAATGAATATCTACAGCATGGAACAAAAAAACACTGTACTGTGTTGTTCTATCAGGCTTCTTCAATTGCACTGTAACAGTATTACTATTCAGTCTGGCCTGAGACAGCCAATTATTGTTTCCTTTGTCCCAATACACTTGCTTCTGTTGACTACTGACCTCATCCCCTCCACATTGCAGCATCTTGCCCACTATTATAACAAATACCCTTGAGTACAATCACGCTGTTTCATATTCAGCCCTAACAGCTATCCCCACTCATCCATGCGCTTTGCATCATCCCACTTGTGACCAATTCCTTGGTGCCGGTCGCCTCCCACAGCGACTGGGATTCCATTGTGATCTAAGGGTTGATATAAGCAAGGAAAGACATATAGACGCTAAATTAAGAGTCATACAGCCTGAAATGCAGTGGGCTGCAGATCGACATACTGTACCACCGCCATAGAGAGCTTTAAAAAAGGTAAATAAAATCAAGTTTCACCTAAAAAGCATGGTACATTAAGTGGTTAAAGAAACATAGGTGTTCCGTCATCATTCCAATCCTGAAGTAATAATGCATGTGAAGAGAGTTATTTGAGCACTGACTGAGCTAGAGTTGTTGGTTGTTGCTCCTACCTGCTCGCTGTCCCAGTGCATTAGAGGTAATGCGTGGGGTCACGTTGGTGATGGGTACGATGTTGCCCCGAGGGGAGGACGTAGAGGAGGTGGTGGTACGTCCATCCTTGATCTCGATGGTGAGGAAAGTCTTCATGTCCGGGTCTGCCTCTCCCTGGGTGACCTGCTGTCCAGCTGCTCTCCCTGGGCTCCTGTCTTCCTTTGAGTTACTGGAGGCATGCACATCTTTTTCAGCTGGATGCCTCGTCCCACCCATGGAGTTCTGCCATTGGCTAGCTGAAGACAGAGGTTTGTTAGCCACACCTCTTGGCTGAGGTATGGCCTGACTATGGGATGCGGCAGGGGTGCGGGAAGTGGAGTCCACACATGGCCCTGCTGGCTTGTCTCCAGATGTGCTGAGGGATGCTGCTGTGTGTGTAAACAGCTCAGTGGCTCTGGAGAGATTTGTCATGCCGTTACTGCCGGTGGTGGTCCCGTTTCTTAGAGGAGCTTTCTTCAAAGCTGGGACGTTTGGGCTCTGGCTGGGCTCCGTGAACTTGCGCATTCGATCACGTACAGAGTTGGTGCGGTTGAATTGTTCCAATATAACATCTTTCTTCTCAGGTGCTGTGAAGACATAATGCAGGAGGGGAGTTGAAATCACAGAAAAACACAGAGCCTGGATTCCTTCCACTATTCAGGATGAATTCAGCACACTTACAGTATCTCTTGCTCTCATCATCAGCTCCTCCTCCACCTTAAAAGCACTCTACAAATCCCATTCCTCTTTTCCTCATCTCTCTACATTTTGTTCCTGCCCCTTCATTTTGCTTGACTTAACCTCCCCCGTTTCACCGCCTTTCAGTTTCTATTTTTTGGACTTTTCAGGACATGTATCTTCCACTCATGGATATATTTTCATTCTCTCATCCGTAATGCTGTCAGATAATGTGTACAAAGCTCACGATTTGGCACAGACCCTCCAACGGAAAAAAAACACTAGTCATTAGAGGAGAAGAACTGAAGTCATCCTCACAAAGAAAATAAAGATGTGCTGCTCACAAGGGAGACCACAGTTGATAGAACAATGGACACAGAAAAGAACACTGTTAGAAAGAGAGAAAATTATGTAAATTATAACACTCCCTTTCCAACACTTTCTCCTGTGAGTGGCGCTTTACAGTCCCACTAATGGCTATCATTGTCTCCATATACTGGAGTCCTGCAGGCTATAAACCATCTGGTGTGATATTATTACACACTTAAGTTCCCCTAATGAAGATGACAAATGCAATGTCATTGACCATAAACTAAACCAAATGAATCTGTGCATATAGTTATAAGAGAATATAAGAGTTATAACGTATGATTTCCATTATTAATAAATCTGGGGATTCTTTTTCACGTTTAAAAATTTAATTTAGTCTATAAAAACATTAATGGTAAAAAAATGTCCATCACAATTCTTTCAGAGCCAAGAATGTTAAACATTGCTGTCCTTTTTCTTTATTATGAATGTTTGGACTTAAAACATGAACAAAATTGATGTTGATTGATTTTCTATTGATTAATTAGTTCAGGACTAAGAGTTAGACTAGTTTCTTACCCGAATCCTTTTCTTTGCCACGAGTGAGAGGCAGATCGCAGGAAATTGTCATCTAAAAAAGTGGAAAAAACAAAGAAACATGATAGAACAATCAGCAGAGGAAGTAGAGAAGATTAAGGGTTAACATGCACTGTGCCTGGATTGAAACCACAGAGCTGCTATACTGAACAGCTCCATGTTTAACAGGGCAGCAATGCACATTCATGAGAGACTGGAGTCTACATGGGCGGCTGTGGTGACAACACACACACACACACACACACACACACACACACACACACACACACACACACACACACACACACACACACACACACACACCTAAATACAGAATAAACCGGCAGTGTTTTCATTATGTAACACATTTGTGTTTGGAGTGAAGCAGTGGGCCTCTGTTCTTTTTTTTTGGCAGCGGGGCCATGATGGGCCCCAGAGTGTTTACATTACTCTCAGGAGACAGAGCATCAGCACATATTGCAGGGAACAATAAAAGAAGCGGTCCGGGGCTAGCCTTGGGTAAACACATTCAGAAGAGCGACACGGTGGTGTCATGGTGACCAGAGCCCCAAAGATGGGAATTGTTGCTCAACAGTTAACGACGAGTACCGAAACAGCAGCTCTGTGTGTTTGTGTGTTCTCTGTACTGTGGACTGAAGAGAGACAGAACCTGTGGCCCGTAACAATGTCTATCTCTCTCCGACAGCAGGTGAGGGTGACACGCAACAGAGGTGAAGCAGAGACACTCAGGTACACGGTTT
Organism: Perca fluviatilis; assembly: GCF_010015445.1. Classification (NCBI taxonomy): domain Eukaryota; kingdom Metazoa; phylum Chordata; class Actinopteri; order Perciformes; family Percidae; genus Perca; species Perca fluviatilis. Next base: position 19,826,309 of record NC_053117.1, read on the forward strand.
GTTTGTGTAGCCAAGTAACAAAAGTTAAACATCACATAACAGGAGTTCAGCATGGCGTGTTTATGGATGCCGATGTGACCTGGGTGTCACTGAAGAATGGAGTGTCGGGGTTTATCAGGGATAATGAAATGGAAAGAAAGAGAGAGCTTGGACTGTTGCTGCATGAGACCGTGGCTATGTGGCTCAACACCCCACTCTAGTGGTGCAGTTATAATAAATACTGTGTATTGTTGCGGTTCAGCTGGCTCAAACTGATACAGATGGGGACAAATTAAAAGAAAAACCAACATGAAGTGTCTCATTAAGCCTCCAGAATAGCTGCAACGTACCTTAGCATAGATATGTCTCTATAACTCTTCTGGAGGGATGAACACCATTCTTCCAAAAGATATTCCCTCATTTGGTGGTTTGACAACAGGAGTGGAAAGAGCTATCTAACAGATGTGTCCAAAGTCCAACTGTAATCACATTTAGTCATCCATTTTTGGAGTAAAAATGAGACAAAGTAAACAACTTGCGCAGTAGCCTACACGTCATGTATGCTGCAGCAAACAAAAAGAAAACACAATGTAATTTCAGTTGGACTTTAAAGGTGTTTAATTTGGTTGAAATATGGTAACTGAAGTCTTGATCATTTTCATAATCATCAAATCAGTCCGTGACCCCTCCTGCCCTGTATGGAAGCTGCACGTATTATTCAGGGTTTTCCTTTGATTTGTCACCTGTCTGCATAGTCCAGACTCAAAGACGACAGCCATTCATCTGATACAAGGACTTTGATCTCTACCTTTTGTTTCTGGATGTCGATTTTTCCCTTGGTGCTACCGTTGAGCAGGCCATTTGCAGGATCTCTCCTGGAAAAAACAGCCCCATCAGGCTGCTCCTGGTCAATGATGCGGTCCTGATTGGACCGAGCATTGAGGCTGGCTGGACCTTGGCTTCCGCTTTCGGTTTCTGAATCTGTGCTGGAAGTTGAACCACTCGTGGCGACCTCCACCTTCTCTGCTGGACTTCTGTCCTCAGAGGACACACTGACACTCTGGTCAGATGTACCCGAGTCAGTCCGTTTCCGTGACAAAAGACCAATGCTGTCTGAAGCCCCAGAGCCCAGACGCGGTCTGACAGAGTCTGAGACATCTGAGCCCAGTCTTTGTCTGACGTAAGACAGGGAGCTGAGGCTTCGCTCTGATGCCCCAGAGTCTAGCCGACCACGCTGTAAGGGACTCTGGCTTCTGTCTGAGGCTCCAGAGTCCAGCCGGGCTCTGTAGGCTGAGCCCACACTCTTCTCTGAGGCCACAGAATCCAGATTGGGCATTGAAAGCACAGAGGTCACACTGCGGTCTGAAGCTGAGGAGTCGGACCTTTGATGATGAGACAGGACCAGGTCAGGCTCTGTTGTAGCAGCCTCTCTCTGAGGCTGGATCAGCAGAGGTCCAGGGCCATCGTCCTTCACCAGGTGATCCAGAACCAACACCATGCCTGAGTTTGAGCCTGCAGCAGAAAACACAAATGAAAGATGAGCTATAAATGCCTTTCTGTACCTTGTGCCTTCCTGATTTTGTAATAAACGGATTCTCATATTACTTCTATTCTTCCTGTCATATCAGTAGTACACCAAAGTGAAGAGGGTGTTACTGTACATGAGCAAAGGAAACAGTAGGTGGTGAAGTTTGAGATTGAAGCGATGAAAATGAAATACTTCTGGTGGCACAGAGGCCCGCATGGGAGGCCAGGCTAGAAAATATCACTTGGGATCACAGAGGAGGCACGTGGAGACATGAGGGGATGTAGGCATTTCCTCCAGACTGGCCTCAGTTCCTGAGCAAGATTTGTGAGATTGTGCCGGTGGATGTGCGTAAAAGAGAAGGAGGGGGTCACAACTAAAGAGAGGGAGCATGTGGCTTAACCATAGGCGGTAAGCAAGTACAAGAAGTCAAGGATGAAGTGGGGGTGAAATAGAGACAAGGACAAGTACTTCCCCTCCCCTCTGTCCAAGCTCCTTCACTGCTCCTTCTCTCCTCAGGAAACCACACTCCAAACAACACAGTGCTGCCCACATCCTCCCTCTGTGATAGTCTTTACCTCTAACACCCCATAGTACTTCTAGTGATTGAAATATCTGAAAACAGAGAAAACCAAGAGTGTATCAGATTCCCACACCAAGGCATGAAAACACTCTGTGTGACCTGTGTTTGCACAAACTCTGCAACCAAATGGGGTTCACCAAGTATGCATGCCTGTCATTTACAAACCAAATCAAAGAGTCTGATCGGCAGCCGCAGAAATCTCTTTCAACTTCCGACAAGACAGGATCAAGACGGATGTTCACAGCTTCATTTAAAGCAGCTGATCTTTATTATTTATTTATTGTGTAACACCTACTATTAAAAGATGCTCGCTAAATTTGTGAACAATCGGTTTATAAATGGCAAGCCGTTGTTGGTTAAACAGACCAGATGATTATGTAATTCGGTCTGAATAGAAAAGGTGATTATGATTCGGACAATAAATGGCTGCCATTCTCATATGTGACACTATGAATGGTCTACTAGACAGCAGTGTCTATACCTAATGATGCACTCAGCCCAAACTCAATTACTGCTCAACTAAAGTGAAAGACAAAAACACATCGCTTCTTCTACAAACTCTCACGTTATTGTTCATGTTTTTGCCATCGGGAAGCTCTCATGTCCATTGTGTAGTGATTTCTGGGAAAATCCCTGATGCTGCTGGGTAATGAGAGGCTTGCTTTTTTTTGTTGTTGCTCTGAAATAGCTACAAAAGCAGCCTGAGCTGTGCACTCTGCTGCCAGTCAATATATAGAGCACAAACAAAGGCCAACCAAGAATTTTCTTTATACTTCTTTTCACACCGAAGCAATGACCCGAGGAAAGCTTGCGTTTGTCGTTGCTGTGAACAGTTCAACACAGGCTTTTCGACTCGGCCTCGCCTGCTGATGACCTTGGTTTTACATGGGTTCGACACACCTCTGCTTTGGCGTACCAGATAGAAGACGTAAATGTTATGTTACTATCAAAGTCTCATTCAAGCTGTTGGCATTCGCTTTTCATAATGGTACCATAAAAAGAAAAGAAATATACACTAGGCTGTAAAAAACATGCAGAAACCATTTATGCCATCAAAAAAGGAGTCTGGCTGACCAACTTATTTTTAGGTGATATGCCCATGATTCCTAGCCTTTTTGGCTTGTGACCCTTCGTAGTGATCAATGCCCACTCTTGACAGTTTGTTACAGCTTGCATACGTCTCTGAGCTGTGAGAAGTTCATGCAACGTTAGCTTTCCTGATAACATTTTGTTCATTTTAATAGTTTCGAAGATGTAAAATTCTCTCGAAGATGTAAAAACCCGCAAAGATTTGAGAAATGACCATCATTTTGAGTGTTGTCTTTTTTTTCTATTCTGTTATCCTCTCAGATTTATCCTCCTCTATGGTTTACTGTAGCAGTGACTTGTATGGTGCCACAGTTCCAGACCAAGGTCTTGTGTGAGAGGTAATGACCTGATTTACATGCATGACTAGAGGCCTGTTATAAATGGTCATACATGCTCCTGTGTTCAGTCCTTCACAGGGTTTTGTGTTAAAAATTGGTACAAGTGTCAAACTTCAGTTGAGCAAGTTTCTCTTTCTGGGAACTTGAAGCACACAACACATTCCACTGAGCATCTCTGCAAACATTTCATTTCCTAACTCACAGCCGTACAAGTTATAGTTTGCACTAGACTACAGTACGGCACCCAATGTTCATTGAGGTAAATATAAGCTTTTCTGTCTGCGAGGTAGAGGTATGTATTTGTGGTGTGTTCAAAGAGCAAAAAGAAGCCGCCACTGATTGTCCAAGTCAATCTCTTATTTTCTGCCACTTTCCCTCTGCTAAAAAGACAACCACCCATTTAAGAACCACCGGCCCACCCTGGCTACACTGTCTTTTCCCAACCATAAACGGTAGTGTCCTAGTTGATTGGTGTCCACTTTAAAAAGGCACCTTCCTCCTTTGCTTTTCTATGGTGACCTTATTTTGTTCACCCTAGCTTCACACTGGTTTAAATTCTAAGGTAGGGATAAATAAGGAAACAGTGGGGACTTTCTCCGCCAAGTCAACTAGGCCTTAGTTCTGTTCTGGTATCAGCTTTATTTAGCAGAGGTGTGGCTGTTGGGTTTCCCTTTGTTGCTTCCCATAACCCCACCACCAACCCCAGGTCCATGAGAAGGACACTGGGAGCCAAGTCCAGGGCAGCCAAGGCCACACAGAATGACAATTATTATGGCTGTCAGCTAAGGGCCAAGTTAGGTCAGCCAGACCCGGGCTTAAATAAAAGAAGAAAAACACTTTCATCTTCAGCCAAGGATGATCCAAGTTAAATTTGGTGTCCTATACAAAGGGGAATGTCTAATTAATAGTTTGTCCTGGTGTGTTTAAATTGGACAAGATGTAGGTAGGTTTGTAACAACATTTATGACTTGTCAATAATGCACTTTTGTTGTTTCACAAGCTAGTCATCGTCAGCTCTGCACCTGCAAAGTTTTCGAAAGCACAGAAGTGAACGAAGCACATTCATCCCCGTCTGAACACTTGCATTCATAGTACTTTATTAATGGCTGGGCTAACAGAGTGGTTAATGAAATTACTTCACACTTAAGAAGCCAAAGTCATTAAGCCTATGGCTGTGAGTGACTCCAAACAGTTAATAAAGTTAGATTAAGGAGCCTGAACTAATATGACCTCCTGACCGCCACCTCAGGAGAATGGCTCCTTCAGCTGACTATTTTAACAGGCAGTGAGGAGGAAATTGCATCAAGACGGATGTATGCAGTCACATAAACGCAACAGAGGTGGTCAGTGTTGGCTTCGAGTTATAAGTTCTTACCCAAACTTGACCTTTAGGTGAATGTTTACAGATAATAAAAGATTTCATGTTGGCTAAACATCATCTAAGTGTGTATAGCATGCAGACAATGTGTGTTAGGCAGGCGGTCACAATCAGTTTGGTAGGGAGTTTGGTTTCTTACCTCTTCTCTGCAGCTCTCTGCTTTGTTGTGTCTGCTGGCCGTGTAACTCCCGGATCGGAGATCTGATACGCTCTCGCTCACTGTGACTCTCCCGCTCGGTCAACTGTAAAAAAAAAGAAAAAAATAATCACACATGCTCAGTGCATTTCAATAAAGCTCCAGGTGTATAATGCTCTTTACATTTCTCAGGTCACAATGTCTTCCGGTTTTTATTAGGGACAAACTGCCAACTCATTCCTCTGATCAAAACCAAAGTGAAAACATTAGCCCTACAATCCTCTGTTTGAGCTCAGCTGGTGATCACAACAGTCTTTTGTTGGAGGTTAAGGTCAAATGCTCGAGCCATGATGAGCAACATGCTTGTCCAGCTGGAAAAGTAAAGATCTGTTTTATTTTCCATTGTATACATTGGGGAGAGAGAGAGAGAGAGAGAGGAGAGAGAGAAAAAGAGAGAGAGAGAGAGAGAGAGAGAGAGAGAGAGAGAGAGAGAGAGAGAGAGAGAGACCCTGAGTGCCAACATATACAGTCAATGTATGGTTCAATACTGTGTTATATCTCTGCTTTGCAGCCTTACTTGACTCGGGTACCGTAGCTCCCACTCCTTCAAGATTACCTGCAGTCTGACTGCAGCACAAAATACAGCTCTTTCTGCAAATGGCCCTAACCTGCACTGATAGAGGAAAGTCGCAGCAGCGGGGAGATCTCAGAGGAGAGGTGGGAGTATTTTGGCATATGGAGAGGAAACGGGAGAGGTGTGGAGGGCAGGCCCGAGTGGGGAAAGATGAAGATGCCGGCACTACTGTTGAGCCTCTGATGCCTGATCTTGAGCTACTCCACAGGAGAATCAGCTGCACAAATAAGCACCACACACACACACACACACACACACACACACACACACACACACACACACACACACACACACACACACACACACACACACACACACACACACACACACACACACACACACACACACACAAAAAAAAAAAAACACACACAACTCCGAGGACTTGCAAACCTTTCTATGAAAGGGCAAAAAGCTCTTGCGTGTGGAGCTTCAGGTGGTATATGTCATTCTGTAGTATGCATTCGAAATGATTAACTATATCACGGCACACGATCTGCTTAAAAGGTGTTTCACAAGAGGCATCTGGGTTAAGAATAGTCCAACAAAGGTTTGGGTGGATCCCAAAAAAACATACAGGACGTGACCTTACATACTTAAAAAATATAACTCCAGATTTAAAGCCTACTATTACTTTCAAAAAGCTTCCGAAAACACATTCACAAGCTCTCAAGCAAGCAAAGAAAGCATACACACCCAACCACACACCACAATCAGTTGACCATGTGTAAACTATGCTATCCTACACAAGAGACTGGCACAGAGTGAAAATATTATAAGTCACACCTTTGTGTGTAAAAAAAAAAAAAAAAAGGCTTTTAATCAATGCAGTGTGTGAGATCAGAGAGAGACCGAACACAAAGCCTGCTTGAATTTAAACACAAGCCAGAGGCAGAGGTGAGAAAGGACTCGAGGCTTTCTGCTCCGTTGACAGTGATCTTCCCCACCTTGTGCAGATTACAGGGCAGACCGGTTCAATCACTGAAGAGAAATGTACTCAGACATTGTTGCAGGAGATGGCAACACAAACAGGAAAGGTGAATCTGGAATGGCACTGCTCAGGTTATTAACAAAGACACCATGCCAAGTAAATGTTTCACATAATGTAGTTAAGAGGAGATTAAAATTAAAATCGTCCAGGAGAGATCGATCGGTTTGTGAAGAAAAAAAAATCTTCAAAAGAAGCAAGAAAATTGAAATACTACATGTTGTGACATCATAGCAGTGTAAATCTACATACAAGGTGCTCCAATTACATTTTTCCAATAAGGAGCAAAAAATCTTGGTGGCAGCAAAATTCTGAGGCATTAAAAAAAAAAAAAAAAAAAAAAAGTCTTCTCAGCTTTTAAAGCCAACGCTAAAAGTTGCTTATGCAGACTGGGAGTTTAGTGGAATGTTCATTTAATGAGTCATTACAGTGTCTGATGAGTTTGGAGGACACAAACAGTATTCTGCAACAACACAAAATACTTGAAGGCACTACAGTGAAATAGTGTGAGAGGTCACACACAAAAGGGCATTCTCCTTTTGAGTGGAGTCACTCAATCAAAGAGTCACAGGGGGAGATTATTGTGTTTGAGCCATAAACACAATTAGAGAGGACAAGTCTTTCCTCACCCGCCCCTCCTCTCCCTCTCCTGCTTTTACCAAGAGTCAGACAGACACAGCCATCATTTCACAGCTCCCACTAAACCACAGGGAACATATTTCTCACAGACAGTGAGGCAGAGGGGGGAAAAAAGGGAAGATAAAGTGGAACTGTAGAAGCAGACCAGAGCTCCGAACCTGCTGCCAGCCACCATGCTATCATTAGTGGCTTCCCTCTGGTCCAAACAGTGAAGACCTGACAGAGTGGAACCAACCCTGACACCGAACCACTCATCTCACGTGGCCTCAGGAGCCTGATGCGTTGGACTATAATTGCAAAAACTTAAACCCGTAAACACAAAAACAACTGTCCTCTCTTGTGACCACAACGAGGCGTCGGCCATCTGGATTCCTCTGAACCCTCAACTTAACAGAAAAAAACAAAAACAATGAGACATCGCTGAGGCACACTCACCTCCTTCACTGAGCAACTCAGACAGCCGACATCAGCTACAGAATAACACGCTGGGTTTTAATGCTAAGTTTTCCATGAAAGTTAAATCCATCACTCTACCGTTAAGGTCAGACCTTTTAAGGGTCTTCCATGGGCTTCAAGCTGGAGAGAGAAATAAACCTGGCAGCTCTTTTTCCATTACTGCAGCCTGAGGAGCCACACACTCGGCTTACCTCCAATAACTGAAATACAGTAGCTGGAATGAAGTAGCAATCATCTCAGTATCACAGACACAGACACACACACACAGAGACAGACAGACACACACACAGAGACACACACACACAGACACACACACACACACACACACACACACACACACACACACACACACACACACACACACACACACACACACACGTGTGAGGGAACCCACAAAATACTCAGCCCTGAACCTCCTTCCCATTTATACTTAGTGCACATCATCACATGCCAATCTAAGCTGACTTTCTGGTCTTTTTTTCTACAACTCATCTCCAAAGTCTGCTAAACCCTCTCTATTGCAAACGCTAGGCCCAGTTTAAGACAGTTAAAATTACTCTTTCCTCAGGTCTCTTCTTGCAACATGTTTATGATGAGATCAGAGAGCAAACAAAACTCTGTCTGGAACGGCAACACCCGCCTACCCAACAGCCTACCTGAGCTCTCCCAAAACACCTAGACAGCATGCAAACTGTGACCTCAAAGAGACAACTTGCAGGGTTAATTCATAAAATACTTTGCCTTTAATGCGTTGTAGAATCCTTATCAAGTTGCATTCATTTCAGAATTAGGCATGTTGTCAATGACCCAGTTTCATCTCATACATCAATAAGGTGTCATCTACATCCTAAGAGTTAAACTGTTAACTTAAGTGAACAAAAATGATCTAACTCAGCAATAAACCATTATGTACACAAACCTGAAAAGTAAACAGAGAGGCAGGTACGTCCCATTCTTCCGTCAGTAAGAAACAAGCGCAGTTCAATGAGGAAAGATGTTGAAATAGACTTTCAGTGCATAAAAGATAAAGACAGTCAAAGAGGAGTCTTTGGTCTGTGACAAATGGCAGCAGAAAAAAATATGAATGACATTTACCTTCTCTTTGCTGACCCACTGCCTCCCTCTCCCTCTTCTCTCTCTCTCTCTCAAGAGTAACCCTCTTGGAGTCAGGACGTCCGCTACTCTGCCGCTCTACTCCCTAAGCCACATCATACACACTCAAACACACACATACACATACACCACCACCAACACCACACGCACACATAATACCAACAAGCCACTCCTTTGACTTCCCCTCCCTCCCATTTAGTCGCCAAAGGGTTCACACACACACACACACACACACACACACACACACACACACACACACACACACACACACAAAAGGAAACTTTTATTGTATGTCAGCTATCCTTGCGTGTCATTAAAACATGGCCATTAAATACAGTTATTACCTTATAATGGGTGTTGGATTCTGGCAGAATTACAGCTACAAGGAATATTTCACCCTCAAAATGATCATTTCTATGTCACATTTCTAGCCCACTTTTTCTTCAATTCATCAATTATTTCCTCTGTTTTGGGATTTTTCATTCACCATGGAGGCGTGCAAAAACTAAAGTTTCTTCAAGAATTCAAGATAACACAGTTATTAGGGTAACTGATATACATATGATAATTTTGAGGGTGAATTGTTCCCCAAACCCACTAATTAAACATGCATATACTCCATATATTTTCCATCTTACATTTTGGTTACTTGAGGTCTTGAACTGGTGTTTGTTTCAAGCTGCTGGCAGAGTACACACATTGCGTGTGTGTTTACGTGTGCGTTTGGCTGCTGTGGAGGCCTATCTAGGACCTCCATCTGTCACGGGACAATTGTACGCAGCTCAAAGAGATCCGCTGCTGTGATGTGAGTGGAAGGAGCCCTGCTGCTGCTGGTTCATGTTGTTATTGGCCAGGTCCCCATTCCAGCGCAGACTAGGCTGCTGAGGCACAGCTGGTGGGCTGCCTGTCTGTCTGTCCGAACTTCCCCCTCCCTCCTCACTATCCAGACTTCCAAACCCCCCCGTCATCCCTCACACCACCTGTAGCTCACAACTCCACCGCTGTACAGCTCAGCTGTCTTACAGGAAGTGAGGTAAAAACGCTTGAATGTTACAGCATCCTGTGACGCCAGGATGCTGTCATTGCTTCCTATCGGAGGAGAATACACACACACACACACACACACACACACACACACACACAACACACAGCAAAGGCTGCAACAGACAATGGGACGGATACTAACAGCGATTCATTCCTTCCCCTTTACATCACTTTTGCGGGAAAAGTGAGTGCTTTCACACAAACCACCAGAACTCTGATAATGCGACTGATTGTATTTTTCCTTTAAATATAAATATAAACTTTGTTTTCCTCCACTAAAATCTCATCCACTGGCAACAGAGCATTTATCAAAACAAAACTGTGATAAAATACAGCAGATAAGATAACATTTGGCTCCCGACAAAGTCTCCCAAACAGTAAGCCTATGTCTTCACATCATGTTTTCTGCAAAAACCATATAATTCAATCTAGTATGCTAAAAAAGTAAAAGTTTAGTTCAACTCTGAAAACATAGTCAGATATCATCCACTAGAGGGCTGAGAGATGTCCGAGGACAAATTTGCAGTTTCAGATAGTGACTAAAAGAGATTCAAAAACATGTGATGTTGGCCATCAAAAGTATTTCATCAAATTAAATTAAATAAAGTTATTTGAACCTCTCATAACCCTCTCTAAACTTTAAATGTCAGTGTGCAACTGTCTTAAAGTGTTAAGGGCTGTAGAGAGATAGATAGTGTCTGGGAGACCGTCCCTGTCAAAAACTATTTACTGCCTTCACTAAACACCAGGCTCCAAGTAAATTTGATCTTTCTCCTCATACTTGGCCAAACCTGAATGAAGATATAAAAAACAAAAGCACATTCTTTGCAAAAGCACGTGTGTGTGTGTGTGTGTGTGTGTGTGTGTGTGTGTGTGTGTGTGTGTGTGTGTATTCATGACACAGTGTGTGACTCAAGTCACAATGCTTGTTGTTGTTGTTGCATTCTTCATTGTAGCAGCAGAGAAACCTCAGTAGTCACTGTTGCCATGCAAACAAACATTGCACCCGCAAATTAGTCTGCTGGTCAGTTCATTTTTGCAAATGGAAGCTGACACGAGTGAGTATTAGACTTGGGACAGTTTACTCATTACACACTTGTAATGTGACGTTCAGACTATATCACCATAATACAGTGACATTTAATAATTTCTCCTTTAATTGACACTGATCGTTCTGTTAACTCCGCTGTACTCACCCCAGTTCCCATGCTACTCTGGGGCTCCACACTCTCAGGCTCCAGGCAGCGACCCTGAGCTTTACCCCGCTCCACAGTCCCTAAAAACACACACACACACACACACACACACACACGGCAGTAGCACAATAATTAGAATGAAGTAGGTGAATCATTATCCCATCTGATTTCAAACCTCTGGTCATTTATGAAATCAGGAGAAGAGAAAACAAGATTCTCTGAGGTTCCCAGACATGGCCCTATAGGAGGAGGCTGCATCAGTGTTTGAGAGTGACAGGGGCCTCACACAAACCAGACAGCGCTAAGGAATGACAGGAATCCACTATCTGATCCAGCATCATAGGTAGATCTGCCACAGTAACTATGGCGACCACAGACAGCCCGCTCTCTCTCCCACAGGAATTATGCATTCACATAAACACTTTGTATTTATCCCCCCCACCCCCATGTTTCCTAAAAAATAATTAAACTTTAAAATTAAAATGAAACTGGCAGTTAAGGTCACAGTTTATCTTCTACCTGTAATTTCAGCGCCCTCATCAGGCCAATCGGTGCATTTATTTTTAAATTTGGTACACACACACTGAATTTCCCTGAATGCATCTACCTTTTTCATCAAGATTGAAGCAGTGGTGTCCAGAATATCGCATAACATTTATAATATTGAGTCACTTCTTCTTTTTTTTTTTCAGTGTCCTAATGTATTAAATGTTAATAGGGATAGATTTGTGCCACAAGTTTTCTGTCAACCAGAACATAATTATGGTCTTTCAAAGTCTGACATTTTGACCTTTAACTAGATCTTTGCAGCACAATCTTCAGACTAAACAGTTTTAAGTGTGTGAGTTGCCAGAACACAGTGACAAAATGCACCATTCTTAAATGTTTTTTTACAACCACACAGCTTGTGTCACATATGAGTTTAATCTAACCAGTGAAAAGAAGCATCTTTCATGTGGTATCATATTTTGAGGCATTTTTGAGGCCTTTATGTCTATAGGATAGCTTAGACTTTGAAAGGGGGGAGAGAGAGAGAGAGCGGGGAATGACATGTAGCAAATGGCCGCAGGTCAGAGTCGAACCCGGGGCCGCTGTGTCGAGGAGTAAACCTCTATATATGGGCGCCCGCTCTACCAGGTGAGCTAACCAGGCGCCTGTGGTATCATATTTAACAGACATACAGACACAGCTTGACTCCATTTTATCAAGAATAGCTGGACTCTGTGGCCGGGTTGGCTCAGTGGGTAGAGCAGGCACACATATATTTAGAGGTTTATGCCTCGACGCAGAGGTCCTGGGTTCGACTCCGAACTGTGACAGTCTCTCTCTCTCTCTCTCTCTCTCTCTCTCTCTCTTTTTTTTTTTTTTTTTTTTTTTTTTTTTTTTTTTTTTTTTTTTTTTCCCCACTAAAAGGCAGAAAAGCCCATAAAATACAAAAAGAAATAGCTGGATTCACCTTGCTGCTGTTCATCTCGGACTTGTCGGATTGCTGCTCTGATCATCTTCCTCTCCTCATACTCGCTGGCGGCACGGAGCTTTGCGCAAACACACAAACAAAATATCAGTGTGCACACAACAAGCATGTAGTGTCACCATTTTTCATGATATTCTGTCCGTTAATACCCACCATTTTCGTGAGCTCATCAATGTCCTGGATTGATTGCAGTTTTCGTGACAGGACGTCCAAGTTGGCGCTGGATTCTGACCTGAGAAGGGGAGATGGCGAAGTGGTTATAATGGTGGTCATTATGATTTAAAGTCAACTTGTGCTCATGCAGCAAGCTACAAACTCATAGTATGTTAAAATATCCAAATACAAATGGTGTGCTTCACTGACTCTATCCTGAGGCCTCTCTGTGGATGTGAAAGGCAGCAGAAAACCATTCCAAGATAACACACTGTTTTATTGGCCCATCAGGGGAAACGGTCACAAATCGACCGTGGAAAATGTGATACTCTGGCAAAACAGATTTGACAGCAATGACCGAGAGTGTCTAAAATAGGCTGCCCCCCCCTCTTTTCAGCCTCATATTTCCCCGTTTTATTGCTCACTTTTATGTTGGTTTCTATTACTCATACGCTCCTCCAGTTCTCTATTATCTTCTCTTCAGTCGTTGGTATTAAAGGATGTGTGGCACGTCAGAGTGGAATATTTCACATTCCACCACTGAGAAGTACGGGATAATGCAACTTTCAGACGGGTTTTGTGTGTGTGTGTGTGTGTGTGTGTGTGTGTGTGTGTGTGTGTGTGTGTGTGTGTGTGTGTGTGTGTGTGTGTGTGTGTGTGTGTGTGTGTGTGTCTTAACACGTGTGTGCATTTGCTTCGGTAGGTATGCTTATTCTAGCAGCTTCAGTGAGGCTTTGTTATTGTAATCCAAGACTTCTGAGAGCAACAGTGAATGGAAATGATTAGGCCCGGCCCGTCTTAATTGTATCCAGTGAGAGAAAACGACAGCAGAAGGTTGAGTATCCTCTTCACATCCAATAGTGTTAAATCGTTGCTGTGCTCCGATTCAGACATTACCAGTCAGCAACAGTCCCCTGTTACAAGATTCAGTCCATCCTGACATGCAAAGCTCACCTCATCCACATAGAGAATGAACTTCAGACCATCAAAGCTTTAAGTTCCCATACTATTTGACTTTTGTGATTGTAATTTTTTTTGGTCAAATATATGATGGCTAATGAGGAGCTATGTAGGGTCAAGATCGTCAGACAAAAACCTGCATTGATCACCTAAATTACATAAATCACTCCTAAAATATTATTTTTTAATAAAAGTAACATGAGGTTTGATGAAGACATATTCCACTAACTAAGCGTCTTTAAAATAAAGATAATCACAATGTTTACAGGAACACCGGGATGATCTTCTTTAATAACTAAAGCCTGTTTGACCTGTTTCTCATTCAGTTTGCCAGCAGAAAACGTGTTCATTGACAAAATGGCAAGGTGGAATTCAAGCTGATTTATCCTTAGCTGTTTGTTTCTGAACTGGAAATCACTGAGAATTCTCTTACTAAAGCAATAAAGACAAACAAATGAGCTGAGAAAACTACTTCAATCGGACTCTCATGAGATGTAATGTGACATAAGGACACATTTTTAAAAGTGAAAGTATTTACAGTGAAATGAGCATACACAACGGAAAATGGAAGATTTACTGTGGTTGCAGTTTTCTGTCCCCTATGATTTCCTGACATGACTTTTCCAGAATTTTCCCTTTTCCCACTTGAGTTGAGGAATGCTGCATCTGGGTTTTGTGAGCGTTTTCTCAGCATCTCCAGTTCACCTGGACTAGTTCAATTTGGACAGATCTCTTTGTGCATTGTGTGTGTGTGGTCTTACCTGTGCTGGTTCTCCTTGTCCTCCTGCTGTTTGAGGCGTGTGGGTCGAAATCTCTTGCTGGCCAGAGCGGCCTCCATGTCCTCGATCTCCCTGCTCCTTAACTCCCGGATGGCTGAACGGATGAGGCGCCTCTCGTCCAGATCCACGGTTCCATCCAGCTGCAAGTACAGCAGAAAAAGACAAACAAAAAGAGGGCATGAAGACAAATGTGTTTTGATAGTTTGTAGGGGTGTGCAAAAAAAAAAAAAAACATCGATTCACATTCGTATCGCGATTCAAGCTCTACCGATTCAAAATCAATTCATAGAATTCCAAAAATGTATTCATATTTATTTTTTCATTTTGTACTGGCGTGTATATACTGCATTGTCCTTAAATGAGTTTAGCTCTCCATTCCCATAGATGGCGCTGCATCGAATTCACAATGACGCCTGGGCACTCTTATAATCAAAATAAGAACGAGTGCAGCAGAAGTAGTTTAGTCGGCGCAAACAATGGCAAACCTCACAGAATTATTCAACCTGCTCCATCCTCAGTGAAGGTGAGAGTTTGGGCACATTTCGGCTTTTATAACCTCGAGGGGAAGATGGAACTTGATAGGAATCATGCTATATGCAGGCTTTGCAAAGCGAAAGTTAAGTATTTTGGAAACACCACAAACTTGAGAACTCACATGGTACACCATCACCCAGAGATTAACATTAAAGACGTGGACGAACAACAACCTAGAGTAAGTACCTCCTCCTAACGTGCCAGTCAACCAACGCACTCTTTCAATGTTCTAAACTGCCACCAAACTCTGACCGAAAAGCTCTTTTTATTTAACAGTTTTATTTTATACTTGAATTAAATGTATTTGAAAGCTGGCCAAAGCTTGGCACTTTGCAGTTTTTAGTTGCAAAAGCTTTTATTTTTTTAAGACATATAAAGTAATATCAAACTACATTTAATTTGTTGCGTTTTTCTTTTAAAATTGTATGGCTACTGCAATCACAAAGTAACTACATTTACATACTGTGAATGTTTTTTTTTTTATCTTTTTGAATCAAAAATCAATTTTGAATCGAATCTTGAGCCTAAAAATCAATATTGAATCGAATTGTGACATTTTCTGAATCATGCACCCCTAATAGTTTGCTAAAAAAAAATTAAAAGTAACAGGACGCCACACAGGACGCCAAACATTTGGCTTGCAAAGATCAGCCACTTGTCATTCTTAAATTTGCATCTATGAGTGAGTACACCACAGAAGCATGGTCAGGAAACGGCCATACAGTTATTTAGGAATCCAGTGCTATAGTATAGGTTCACAGGCTTGTTCTCAGTGTAAGTACTGAGCGGTGAATAAGCAGAACTGCAGGGCTCATAGTGTAGAGTCGTAGCTCCAAGTTCCTTCAGTCGCC
Organism: Perca fluviatilis; assembly: GCF_010015445.1. Lineage (NCBI taxonomy): Eukaryota > Metazoa > Chordata > Actinopteri > Perciformes > Percidae > Perca > Perca fluviatilis. The sequence continues at coordinate 19,842,155 of NC_053117.1, forward strand.
GTCTCTTGCCCTCTGTAATTAATGTTGTCAAGCAAGGACAATAACGCATTTGTTTACAAGAAGAGACAGACTGCGAGCCAATCTGCCTGAACACACAGATGTCCAGCCAGAGTATACTGAAAGATTTTGTGAAATATTTTTTAGCCGCAGTAGCAGCAGCTTGGCTCTTGGGGCAGCAATGTTGGTCTGTCAGTTGACTGAAATATAACAATGCCTAAAAGGCTCTGACACACTAACCAGACGGCCGACCGTCAGCAGGAAAGGCAGTCGGACTGACTGCCTCCCCGAGTTGGTCAAAAAAGTGCCTCGGAACACACCGAAGCAACGCCGACTTGAGCGTACGTCTCCATAACAGCAGGCAGCGCTAATCTGTATTGTCGCCCAAAAAATAAAAACCGGCAGCTGATTGGCCGAACGCATCATGTGGGTCTGGCTTCTCCTGAATTTCAAAACCGACCTTAATGGCGGCTCGTTCGTTTCTGAAAACATTTTAAGCGAGAAATAGGCCATGCAGTTGCTGAATCCGTCTTCATTTCAGATCGACAAAGGTCAGTTTAAAAGATTTTCATCAGATTTTGAGAGGCGTTCGTCACGCTCATCCTGCTCGTCATTTCCGGGTTAGCACTCCACCAATCAGATTGGTCATTGAGTCCGACTGCCCACTGTCCGATTCAACAAGTCAAATCGTCCCAAAAGAAGGCCGACGGCTCCTCCTCCGACTGACGACGGCACGGAACACACTCGAGTCACTGACCTCACCGGACTTAAATGGATTGCCATGAATTTTTTTACAGACATTAATGGTCCCCAGAGGATGATTCCTATTGACTTTGGTAATCCCCTGACTTTTACTCTAGCGCCAACAGCAGGTTGACATTTGTGGTTGATCAGCAAGTTAGCATTTTCATTGACATCAAAGTCATGCTGTGCCTCAGTTCATAGCTGTAAAGTTAAAGTTTTGTTAAAGATTGCAGCCTAACCAGAGTCATAGCTGACAGATAATAAACACAAGTATCATTCAGGTGTGTGACATGCAGACAGTATTAGACTAAACGGCCTTGGCTTAGTTTTAGATGTGTGATAGGGAGTTACAGGGTCAGCAGGGCCGATGAACGGCTTATCGATTGGTGATGACAAGTGATCTGACTTCACTAATGTGAAAAGACAGAACCACCTGAGCAAGGACCAAAGGATGAGAAACAGGAATGGCAACAGCAACAGCTGGTGCTCGGCTATAAGAAAGAAGTGTGTTCAGTTCGCCGGGTCGACCTATCGTCCAAGTGTCTTCTTCTGTGGCTGGAATTCTTCTTGGTTGAACAGTAGCCAGGCTGCATGAGGCCCCAGAGACTCAGATGATGAAGTGGCTCACTTCAAACACTTACGGAGCCATTTCATTGTTCCAAGTGGCTATTAGCTAAAGGATTTATTTTTTGAGCGAAAGAGAAGTAATTAAGGTGTGAGAGTGTGTGTATAAAAGCACGCCTGGAGACAGACACACCAGTCAGCGAGCTGGATGCTTTCTTGTTAGCGACAGCCGCGAGCATGGGAGGGTGGAGGGAGCCCTCTATTGTCAAATGAGAGACCGATCTGTCTTTCGGTCGACAGCGGGAACCATGCAGAGATGAGCAGCTCCTGCTCCTCTGGCAGGCTTTTCTGATACACTTCGCGCACAAACACACACTTTAAGGCTTCCTGCTGCACCAGTTAAAACCTGCAGTCGACACACAAACCTTTGTATGCCAACTGGTTGCTGCTACAGGGAGCTGGATGTGGTTGTTAAGCTAAGCCTTGCAGCCTGCTGGGTTGAAAAGGGGGTTGATGTGCCCCCCCTGCTGGGCCTGGAGGAGGAAGAAGGTGGGGTGGATGTCTCACGAGAGATGAAGAGGGCCAGTGGTTTTGAGGTCTCGCTGTGGTTTGACAAAATATGCAGCCCGAGTTGCACAAGCGCAGAGGGGCTCTCCTATATACTAGTATAATTTGTGGAAATTTAAAGTGCTGAGTGACTGAAAATAATGTGTAAGAGGAGAACGTTCTCAGAAAAGGCAGGAAGAAAGCTTTTGAGGAAGAAGGAAAACGATAAGGGGGGAAAAGTAAAGTGGTTGACAGGGAGAAAGGATGACAAAGTGAAAAAGAGAAAAATTAAGCTGGACTCGGGAATGCCTAAAAATGGGCAGATGAGAGCTGGGTGGGAAAGGGCCAGGCCTCGTACAGGTCATTCCTCACATTCCTGCTGACTCACAAGGAAAGAGATGGTAGTGAAATCTGACCACCAGGAACTGGAGCTGGGTCCAACCCAGCAGTGACCAGGAGTGTCAGAGTTTAAGAGAGGAAATGAGAACACACTTGCTCATTTCTATCATTGTCTAGTGTCTCTCTCACATCACATGCACGCAAAAACACACACACGCGCACTAACGAAACACTCGAGGGAGCAGTCTGTTACCACACTGTCAAGCTTACTGCGGAATAAATGTCATAATGTGATTATACAGCCAGTAGACTGCCAAGTTTTAGGACTTGATTTATGATTTATTTACTCATTATTGAGATATAAACAGAACAGCCTTAGGGCTGGGCCTCTACTCTAAAACAATAACTTCTGCTTAGCATTTCAAAACAGGCTGCATTTTGGGCCTTTTTTCTGTGCCTATCAGATTAAACATAAAGCAAAATCACATAAGAAAATGTTCAACAGACAAGGACGACCCCTAAACTCAGAGCATGTGATAAACTGCAGAACTGTCCACATCAGTTCCAATAACCTTTTAAAATACAAGCACAGGGAGGGGAATCAAAACCATGATGTGATGAAAGGGGGAGATGAAAAACAATCCCTACATGTGCACGTCAGCACTTTGACTTTAACCTGCTTTAAGGAGTTTTAAATGGACCAATGGGTGCACAGATGGCTGCATGTCGATTGGTTGCAACATTTGTACACTAAATTCAATTGGCACAAATCCAGCAGCTGTAACTGACTTTTCCTTTTCGTATTTGAAAAGAGGAAAGAAAAAGTCAACCAATAACTTCCCTGCACAGGAAGGTAATGAGTGGGCGTAACCCAAGCTAATAAAACACACCTTAAACTTGGGTGCCTGCCAAGGAAAACAGCATGACCGTTAAAAGTACCAGAGACAGAGAAACAGACTTGTTAAGAAACAGAGTCCATTTGACAAAACCTCCACATGACAGTGGTCTTTACAGAGAGTCAACTGTGTCAGTGGGAGTGGAGAGGGAAAAAAAAAAAATCAATGCAGTTACACAGTGACAGCACCTTACACCATTGACCGTCCCCAAAGGCAATTTTCAAACCAAGCCACAGACCTCTGGGTAACCAACTGTCACTGTGGCTCAAAACAACAACACTGTGACCAAGAGAGCAGCCGTTATACCCAGACAGAAAGCTTTTCATGCTTCTACTGCTAACAGACGTATGAGTCAGAAATAACACATAACAAATAGGACACACACAAATATGTTTTACTGAAAATGATGCCAAGACGTCACCGAGCTGTCAGCACCTTTAATGATGGCGGGGAGGAAAGTCATGTTACAGTCTGGTTTGCTGTACAAATGGAGGTCTCATCACCCGATCTGAGGAAGCTGCTGTCACACCTGTTGGCCTCGGCGGAGTCACCCGACTCAGCCGGTGATATACAATGTTAGGAACAGGATGAAGGAGGTGGTTATGACTGACAGGGTGGGGAGAGAAAAGACAACCCCGTACAAACTGGGGCAACTTCTTCAAGGCAATGCTTCCAGATGTGTCTTCCCGACTATTTTTACTCACCGACATAAACCAGAAAATGATTACCTTATTTGGCAGGAATCATACTGTGGTGAGAAGCAAGGTACATAAAAACGTTTAAATGTTTCACAAGCGGGCTGTTGGTCATTTCCTGCCCGAGCAGCAGCTTTCTATCCTTTAAAAAAAACCTCAAACCTATCCAAAGACATTCGACTGAAGCAGCTCAATTAATCACAGCCAATTAGAGAGTTCATGGTTTAGCAGTAATCCCGACCAGCTGGTGACACACTGCTTAGGACAGGAACACCCTCTGAACTCATCTGCTACACATGAAACCGATTTAAATGTGATTTTTTTTTGAGTTTGTGAGGCTGGTTTAATTTATTTTGACACACATGGAAATAGCCTCAGAAGTGGTCGAATATGGCAAAATCTCAAGGTTCTTTACGTGGCTAAAATATACTGAGCTACTATTTAGTGGGTCTGCTGTCCATAGCTGAGCTAAGCGCACACACTGTTACAACTACCTGTGGGTGCAGCACTGAAATGGAATTATGTTAAACCTGTGGAAGTGAAACAAGTCAGACCACTCAGCTAAATTACTGTGAAAATAGAAAGAAATGGTTTACAAGTTCAGATTTGTCTTGATTACACATAGCAACTGAAACATGGATTAGATGTCTCTGTACACTGGGCTGAATGGTAGTACATATAATATACAGTATATTGTACTATAATATATACTTTGTAGGGTAGAAGCTGGCATTGAGAGCAGTCAGATTTTCAGTCCGGTTTATTTATTACAGATATTTTTTGTATTTGAATCATATTTTGCCTGTATTGCTACAATTTCAGAACAGGTACAGAAAAAAGGTATCATTTTGGTATAAATACCATAACTTATGTATCACTTGCGACACGAGTATTTGTATTTTATAGTTTGAATACCCAGGCATACTATGCGTGTCTCTGCAGTCTGCGTGCTGTGGTTTACAAAGGTCAGGTCAACATCACAGCTCGTTGTGTGGACAAGACCTAGCTTCACCCTCCCACACACACCCACCCACCCAGCCAGCCCTGCTGGGAGCACAACGACCCCTCAGGCCGAGTCACGACCTTTTGACTCCCGGTGGGTGTGCCATGTGCTTGTCTCATTTGCTGTTTTTGTACTTAACACTTTCTACTTTGTAAACTATGACGTGTCAAATTCCCTGACACAAAGGAGTATGTATACTTTCTGCATGCGCGCAAGTCCACGTGCATGGGTATGAGAGGTAGGGGGTACTCTGAAATGAGCTACAGTAATAATTTCCAGAGCAGGCTGAAGGTTAGAGTGTAGCCAGGCAGCAGATCGGATCAGTGCTTTAAACTCACTTGTGTCAAACCCACAAGTGAGTTTGCCCTTATAAGGACATACGGGACACTCCTGGTAGCAGAGCTGAAGTGGATTACCAGCTGCCACTGAGGAAGCCGGACTGGTACGGACATTGAGACAGACACAAATAAAAACAATTCGAGAAAGACTGAAAGGGTGAGAAAGTTCAAAAATATTTGTATCACTGTTAAATCTCTTCTTGCCTTGCTTTGGGGCAAAACTCCAATCGAAGTCAGGTGGAAGCCTATAAATCATTTCTCACTGCCTCAGGAAAAAAAAAAAAGGAGTGCATGCATATAGTAGGCCGGCACACCACACCCACTCAAAAATGGGAATATAATCAGGATACATGAAAGCCCTGCAAGGCATGGGACTCCTGGTTTCTCAGAGGAGGGAGTTTCAGTCACCTCTCGGATAAAAAATTAACAAAGAAACGAACCAGATTCAAGGTTAAAACTCATTGTGCTACAGTGCACACTGAGCCTTCATTGTCTCACAAAAGAGAGGGAGTACCTGTGAAGTATACAAGCCAGGAAGAAAGAAAGATTACTGCACATGTGGCAATGTGCTCTTTGTGAGTGCGGCTGCACGTGTGGGAAGGCTTAACCTTTATTAATAACTAGATGGTAGGACAGAGGCCCAGAGCAGACCTGGGAAAACAGTGTCCCGTTTACACTTGAGGTAGCAGGCATAAAGAACGGACGCATGGAGGAATGCATGTGGGTCAAAGGGGGGTACAGGCATCAACTATGTCCTATAAGACTGTAATGATGCACTGAAGACAGATCTGAACTCACTCATGTGCATGTTACTGACTCATGCTCATAGTAATCTTACATTTAGTGCAGTGGACTCCACACACTTATGGATAATAAGTGCACACTTGATTGTGCACATGGGGTCAGGATCTCAAAGTAATTTCCAATTTTGCGGCATTGTTGCATATCTAAACTACTCTCTTATAATCATCCACAGAAGAACAAATTGCTGGATCGGCTGCCTCCATAAGAGGTTTTGGCCAATTTCAGCTGTCCACACACACTTTTGTCCCCTCTGAATGTGTCTCGCTTCAGAGCTGTAGGTCAGGTCACAGAGAGCGATCCAGATCAGAGACAGTCTGGTCGGGACAACTCGGCCCCAGGAGCTGGCCTGATCAAAAAGGGTTTTTAAGGCCAAAATAGGCAAAAAAAAGCAGTCTCATTATTCTGCTAGAAACTGCCAGAGCTGTACAATACATTATTAAAACCTACACAGTACATGCAGACCAAGTGTGAACATTACTTGAGCATCCATTCACTTTGACAACAGTCTTTGTTTGTGGGCATTTCACTCTCACCTCTTAGGTCAAATGTTGAGTTTGTTTGACAATGTTATGTAGATGTTTGTATTGCAACTGGTGCATTGGTTCTCCAAGTTGAGCTTGCTCCAAAAAAAACACACCAAAACCTATTTTCCACCAAAGCAGGATCTTTTCTTTTCACAGCTTCTATGTGTAAGGTTTTGACTCATCATACCTAATCATAGGAAACACACAGAGGAAGGCAGCTGTCCACAGTTTGTTAGTATCCTCGATAGTCATAAGCAGAAGATCTGATACAGAATTACATATTTCAGCCGGAAGGAGCCTTCATAACTAAAAATAAGAAAGACTGCATTGGATCCTGCACTTCACCCAGCCTTGTGCTGTGAGCAGAGCCAGGTCACAACAGCAGCTAGAGCATGATGAATCTTTCCCAAATATGGGACACCACTGGCCAAACCGAAGCCCTGCGTGACCGTCTCTTTTAGTTTAATGAGGAAAGACCTAGAGGCGAGAGGGATGTCCCGCAGGAGGAAACAGGAGGGGGGTTAAAGCACTCTGGGAGGCTGCAGAGTACAAACAGTTTGTTTTAATAGATCCATATGAGCCAGCCATGCTGACTCCACAGTACCTATTACAAGGGGAGTGACTGACAGACAAAACCAAACAAATGTTAACAGATCAGCTGTTATTACCTCAAGAATGCCACACCATTAACAACAGTGGTCTGGAAAGCAAAACATCAACATCCGCTGGACGATTTCTAGTAGATCTCAGGAAATGGCTCTTTCGGGACTCAATATAGATAAGGCCAAAACCAGCGTTTCTACATTTCTCTCTCGGTCTCGCTCTTTATCTATTTCTCTTTCATTGGTTTTATTTCCCATGTAAAAAGTGCCATCCTTTCCTAAGCTTGTGAAATGTGACACCTGTATCTTTTTTTATTGGTTTAATTCAGAATGGGACTTGGCAGTAAACCCCAAACATTTTTGATCCTGCAGAGTGCTGCATGCCATTTCCTGTATGCTATTTTGTTCTCTATAAAGCAGAGCCACGCCTTTATTCCAATGTAAAGGAAAAAAAACAAAACTGGACCGAAGCCCAGCTACATTGTGGCATCTTACAAGTGAGAATCTGTGTTTGGCCAAAGCAAATGGGTGCTGAACAGCAAAGGCATTTTAATAGCACCTCTTCAATTATGTAAGTCACAATGTTCTCGTCCCCTGAAAGAAAAAGCTTCCTTATTTCATCTAAAGTGGACATTAACCAAGTTTCAGGTTAAAGTGACATATTTTTGCACAAATTAAACACTCAGAATCTTCAATTTGATCTTTAAATCCTGATGAGTGAAGGAAGTATGCTCATAGTGGGACATTATAAATAAGCATGGAGACCACTGAAACAGCAGCGACAATGCAGATTGTACGCATCTGGTAAGTGTTTATTCTGACTGTAAAACACCTGGAAAACAGCAGCTTTGAGGATCTCTAAAAAACTGAGCACCTAAAGCATTCAAACTCTAGCAGTGATTTCTCTAGCCAGAGACGCCTGGTGGTAGTGAAGGAGACCACCTTCAATCCCTTATCCAGACCTTTTGCTTATGGCATTATGACAATCCAGACAGATGGAGCTCAGTGATAAACACCCTTTCTGCTGGATCACTTACCACAAAGACGAAAACACCAGAGCAGCTCTGACAGTCTGGTCTATATCTGATGCGCACAACAATTGGCCCACCTCTCGTTTAATAAACCTTGATAAACCCCCATTTATCAAGGCATAATATACTGTTATGATATCAGTCTAGGTCTATAAACCTGAACTACAACACAGAGAGCGGGCTCACAGAGTCCAAACGCCGACGAAGGACGCTGGAAAGCAGACCCAGAGCAGAGGTCGCTCAAGACGGCTTGGTCACCAAAACAAGCAGGCCCGGCTCCGGAGCGTGAACTGAAACAGCGGCTGGGTGAGTTCGTTTAACAATACTGTATTCATTTACTATCATATCATATGATTGAGGTCACTTTTCTACAGTAGTAGCAGCTGGTGTCAAGCTGCAACTCTTTGGCCTCCCTCAATAACTACAGGCTGGTTCTGCGGTTTCTCCATCATGCCCAATATCTTATCACTGACTGCGTTTTGACGTGCACAGGGGCGATTCGATTCACATCCTGCTGCTATTCCGTTGATCTACAGTCGGAGGTGGTAATGTGCCAAGATACATAGAAATGCGCCAACAAAGTCATAGCATCATTAAAATTATAGTTGCTTTGTAGGTGGTCATCTTTGTCATGCACAACATGTTTGATCTTTAATTAATCAATTTCCAGAAAACTGCAGGGAATTAGGCATCTCATTGGCCTAAGGGGGCATTAGCACATTTGTTCGACTGTCTATTATAGAAAATGAGTTGTGATATTTTCAATGTATTCCCTCACTACAGGACTGCATACTTTATGGACAAGGAGCACAAGCATTAACAAATACGGTTTACACCTTGAAACACTCATAAACAGTCACAAACTGTTCATTTCATTCACTTACTGTCAGAATGTAATCACATTACTGCGCTGACACAAAACGTATCAACATATGTAAGGTTGGTTTGTTTTACTAAGTGTTAAACTGCCACGTTATTCTTTCATGACTTTTTAAAATGACAAAACACACCTGGTATCCCGTTCATTAATGAAATACTGCTCCTCATATTCAAATGCCAGCTCATGTTTCCAAAGTAGCATATATTTAAAAATGAAATAACAATAGCAAGTTTTCATTTTAATAAGGAAATACGACACACTGAACTCAATTTCAACCTTAAACATGGAGCAAATGTTTGCCGAAATACATCTGAACGCGTGCTCCACTTGTCAGAATTATTGTTCCAGAGTAACAAACTACTTAAAGGCCACAGACCAAAAATAGACTTTGGTGGATATGCACATCATCTCAAAGTTCACTGCTTTTCTTTTCTCATCCTTTCAGAGCCAACCATGGCTGGCTATTTATAGCACTATCCAGTAACAAAAGTTTCCTGTTTTATCAAACAAGTGACTTCTTATCTCTTTGCTCCCAGTGGCAGTGGTGTTTTGGATATTCACTGTCAGAGGCTGAAGTCTGCAGGCTGTAACTAAACTGCTCTTGTTGTTGCGATAGACTCAGTACTGTCACTGCAACAGTGTGTATAAGTCAGTTTTGAAGGAAAAACTGCTCTGAATGGTGAATTGTTCACAGCCCGTTTCTTTCTTACCTCCTCGCTGACACCTTTGAAACATAATCATACGGGAAATGCTTTGTGGCAATATGAAGGGCGTAAATACCTGTGAGAATGATGACAGACTCAGCAGAAGAAAAAAAAAAAAAAAAAAAAAAAAATCAGGTGTGCACTGTGAACGCTGTGCTTGTAGTTACGCCTGAATTACTTTTTTTTCAGGGGAGAGAAACACCCTGTAAACATCCACTGAGGTCAAAGGCAGTTATGTTCACCAACTGCCAGCATAAACCCAGAAGCAGCAGGTGTTATCAAGGGTCAGGAGCATAAAACTCTCCAGACTCTTTTCTTTTGTGTGTAGTAAGGAGTGGGGGAGCTGTATTCAAAGGAAGATCTGTTGCATGCAACAGCTTGTATATGAAACTGTCTGCAGCCTCTTTGAAGAAAGAGAAATGGTTTTCATCATTGTTGACAAGACTCAGGTTAAGTCTTGCATAGTCATGCTCCTGCAATTTATGACTCCTGTTGAAATATAACTTGAGTGCCTGTTAACATTTCCCTCAGCCCAAAATAACATTTTCAAATGTTCTTTTTTGTCTGACAAACTGTCCCAACTACATTAATTTTACTATCATGTATGCCAAAAGGAAGCCTCAAATCTTCACACTTTAGAAGTTGAAGCCAGCAAAGGTTTGGCACTTTTGCCTAAAAAGAAAATGACAATTTAGAAAAGCAATTGTTTTTTTTGTGACTGAAAAAACAATTGTTCAATTATCATTATAGGTGTCAATTTAAAATAAAGAAGACATTTTTAAAACAACTACGGCTCCTGCTTCAAGTGTAAAAGGCACCTAAAAAAAATCTGAAAATGTCTCAAGTTATATAATGCGGTATCATTTTTCCGATTTATTCTTTCCTGATGAGGAGTCTGACATTTTGGACCATGTCTCCGGGGGGTGGGAGAATCAGGAACTTTACTGAGAGTCCACAAAACAAACCCATTCTTCCTCTCAGACTGTAACCATTGAGCCCTTGTCAACGCACAAAGGGTCCAGAGAGCCATAAAACGAAGGCCCAGGGGTCCCATATATCACTGGGGCCGGACCACAGAGTGAAATTGCCCTATTTTAAACATGTGTGAATGCTTCTTGCTCACCAGGGAGAAAGGACGGTCACAGGGCTGGCAAGACAAGTTACAAATCATTATGCGAGACATCCAGCATGTGAAATCAGCCCAGCGGGCGCCACTGACGGAAATGTCCGCAAGCAGTCATGCCAATTCAGAAATGAAAAGGCAGACATGCATAAGCAGACCACAAACTGTAAAAGACAATAATAACATTTCATGTATATATTGACGTTTCTAAGCATGTATGTCACATTTGGACTTTTCCTGCACTCTTCCAATGATGCATTGCAGCTGAGGGGATTTCAGATAATTAGGTGTGGCTGACAGATGCTTAAATCAAACCTTATTCTTAGCTAAGTAGGCAGGTGAACAGGTGCCACAACAACAGGCGCCTGTAGATATGGCTCGTCCTGCAGGTTTGTCACATGCACACAGGAAGCTATTGCCACACAGAAGACTCAGGGCTGTAACAAATGATGATCATCACCCTCCGAGCTGCCAATCACTCCGCTGATAAAATCTATTTTTAAGTGACAGTGGCTGGAGTCGTTTGGTTAGAACGAGCTTTTCTCTGGCCTCAGCAGCTTTTGTCTTTTTGTGTCCGCAGATCTTAGGCACCATTCAGACAGATGACCCGAAACAAACATCCTCTCCAAAAGAAAGTGGGACACCAACTGATTATTTTTGTGGATATTTAAATAATTGTGGTGGCCAAGAGAAAAGAAAAATGCTTTTCCTGGTTGCCATGGAGGGGATTAAATGAGCAATATAAAAGGCAGCCTGGGCTTCGAATAGAAGTGTAGAGAAGGGATTAGAGAGGCTGCCATATGACCTTCTGACTGTTTAGTTCATTAAGTGCAACACAGGCCTGGAGTTTGTGTTCGTTATCCAACTGTTGTTTAGTAGAAGCTCCTCCTCTCAGCTTTATTAACAGTTTAATTAAGCCTGGGCATCTCTGAATGTCCATCATCTTTTACTAGTCCTAAAAAACTATTCTTAATTTACCAGCTCTTCAACAATGACTAGATTTAATAAAAACTAAACACAAAAGGCTCCATTCACGTCTCTGAGGAGCTGAATTTAAATTCCATCACATCCCCATATGAACTTCTCGTCTGAACAACAAGTTTAATCAGAGTTTGTTTCCTTTGAGTTCACTGTGGAAAACCCTGACACTCGAGTCACCGCAAACATCATCAGTGAAAATGTGGGATCTCGGTGACCTTATGGTCACATGTGAGGGAGGGATTCAGCTCCATGAATCTATTGCTAAGAAGAGATCTAACTCAGTAATGGGTTAGCATCAGATGAAAGTAAACCCCATGAATTTCAACATCTGCTTGATAGTCGTTTTATTCTGCGGCTGCAGCTCTCTTTAGACAATGCCGACATTTTACAGCGAGCTCTCGCAGGATACAGGCCACACGACAAGATTCAGATACAGCTCGATTTTTTTTCTAATAATTTTATCAGAAATAAAATATTACGGAGATAAAAAGTGGAAGGGAGTCCTCCGACTCACATACATACATAAATTTGAAGCTCAACTCAATTAAATATAAATCTACAACACAGTGTTAGAAAACTAAAGTGGTCCAGCAAAGAGCTTGAGATGTCCTCATTCTTTCCACTATCAAAATCTGTAGTGACCAGTGGGTCCTTCCTTTTTGAAATTCATTTAAACTCCCTCTTTCCTGCTTTGTCCCGCTAAAAATAAAATCATAAATTTACTCATCAAAGCAACTAATTCTGTAGTTTGAAGTAAATGATTATACTGAAAGAAATATTATTTCCTTGATATACTCCTGTTCTTCCACTATTATAGTAATAAGGTTGGCCTTTGAAGCAACACTAGAGAACTTTTTGTAACTTAAAATAATGTTTCCAAAATTGTTTCAGTGGTTCATCAACTCGTAACAGGGTGAACGGCACTTCTGCATTCGCTTTGCGGCTCTCTACCGGCTACAACCATACTATGCAAGTTTGCCAGATCGGGTCGCGGATCTGTAGTTCGAATGAGACATAATGGGACAATTCAGCTTCCAACCTGTAGGGGGAACGAAGCGGGAAAAGTTCTCTAGTGTTGCTTTAAGAGATTAATGAGAAGAAAGCTCTTGGCCAGACTTTAGGTAAATAATAGTTTAAATAGTCTCAGGCAGGTCAAGAAAACATTATATTTATATCCCGCCTTGTTCCAAAGTAAACAGCCTTTTCTTGTCAGGTTTACTGATCTATAATGAACAGAAATCAAAATGTTTTTTCGGAGATTGGCATCTTCTTAAAGGGCACAGTCTTGGGAAAGCAAGTGGTGAGAATAAGGAGTTAAATTCGCATGTAGATTAATACAACAGGTGGTCAAAAACGTCACTGTATTTACCCCTACTTTAATTACAAACTTCCAGGTCATTATATATTTGTAGTAGTCATTACTCCAGAATAAAAAATAAAAAAAACACACCAAAGGACAGTATTGCACATATGTTTCATGTACCGAACTGTTGCATTATGTATTACTGTGATTTAGACAAACCCAGTGTAACTGTGTCTAAACAGGAACAGGCTGACTCATGCGTCCTTGTAAATGTGTCTGTGTTACAGGTGTCATAATATATATCAGACAGCCTGGTGTCTCACCTTCCTCTGCCTCAGGAAATAATTAGGGCATGACGTATGTGTGATTGTGAACCAGGAAGTCTTCTGTTTTTACATGTTTTACTTTATCAATACTGATTTGCTGCTCACACTTGTGACATAATGTCTACTATAGTAATGACCAATACATAGAATGTTATGGTGACTCACCTTTTAAAAGAACATTACTTTATCACACCATTTTGTAATAGAGATGTGTGATATGTGTCATCACACATTAATGCTTACTCTAGTCAGTTATGTCTACGAATATTTTTTTTCTTCGTGGATCAGTCCATTATTTATTTGATTTTTCCCCCCCCCCAATCACCAGCCCAGAACCTAGAGATTTAAAAGTTTAAATAATATAAAACAACAAATCCTTGCATGTTTGGTTGATAAATTACTTAAACAATTAAGCGATTATCAAAACGATTAAAACCACTTATGGTTTTTCCATCTAGTTTGCGCTCACAAAACCACCAAACAAGTCTGTTACATCAACAGCTGCAATGATAACACTTTGAAATCCACCATTCACCTGCCTTCTTACAGTCAGACGCACTTCATTAGATCTGTAACTAACAATTATTTTCATTATCCCCCTGCCTATTATTTTCTCAATTCGTCGATTGATTATTCTATTAAAAATGTCAAAATAATGGTGAAAAAAATGAATATTTAAACTCCTCAAACCTAAGGTGACCTCTTCAAATGTCTTGTTCTGTCAGCAATCAAACATTAAGCTATATAAAAGTGACAAAACAATTTAACAGTTATCATACAGAGCAACAAGAAGCATATACAGTATGTGTGCATACTACCTGCCAGTATTATCATATAACTGACATACATGAATTATCACAGAGCGATTGGCAACAAAATTATGAAAATGGTATTATGGTTAAACATGTTGGCTACCCTTGAATTAAGCTTTTATGGTGCACTACATTAGCCTATATAGGCTGTAGTAACAATACAGACATACCAGCATAATGAGACATTTCCATTTATTTTCCTTATAAGACTTCATCCCCATAAAAGATTTAACCGGTCTGATACAACTTCATGTGATGTATGCAAACTATAGGATGACGATAAACATATATCTGCTGAATGCTAGGCTATATTTTACAATCCTCTGTCTTCCCCCAGACAGGTAACGTTAGCAGTATCACCACAGCGGTCCACTTTCATTAACAGCATGTAACTTCAGGTCAGAGCATCTCATCATCTACTCACCAAGGCTCGGAGAGAGGACTCATCCAGCGCCGAATAACTCTCCACGGACATTTTAATCTTTCTTGTTGGGCTCAGGTGAGACGAGAAGGTCTGGATGTGATCTGGTTCCCCGGTCAACGTGTGGTCTACCACCTGCACGACTTGTTGCTGTTTTGTGTCTTCTTCTTTTTCAGTTTGGCTCGAACTTCAGCGCAGTTAAAAATTTAGAAACTTCCTATGAGTCAACGAAAATAAACCCGTGTAACGTTTATGGAGAGCATATTTCGGTCCGGTTTTTGTCGTCTCGAGTCACAGTGAAAGCAGAAACAGACCCACACTCTCTCACGAGGGGACGTTGGCAGCTTTTTGAACCGAGGATTCCCACTGAAAGGTGTAAGCCCGCCCTTCTCTGTCGCCGGATTCTCCCGGTGCTCATTCAAAGCGCGCCGCTCTGTGGGAAAACGCAAAACAGCGTCCATGTATAGGGGGTGATCAGTGCCACTGTTAGCCACTAAAGCCTCAATCTGTGTGGAAACAAATATAGGCAATAATGCCTATATTTGGACCGTATTTGGCGTTTTTCAGCAATAGTCATTTGATGTATAGGCTACATTACGTTACCATAGTAGTACCATAGCAGTTTTCAATGTTAGTGGCGTTCTCCAGTTTTTTCCCAAGGAAATTCCTCTGGAAATGAACAACTGCTTATAAACTCAACACAACAAACCAACTAAATAAGTATCTTAAAATATCTCTACAATTAGTAGTCTTCTAGATTCTTTCCAGGAAACGTCCTAGGAAACTTTAGGGAAATGATAAACCTGGAAAACAATGCAATATCCTTTTATCTCCTCCTTTCTAAATGCTGTTTGAAATCCATGAAGCCAGTAATACACTTGCAGTGGAAAAATACTGAATACTTTATTTATATTATTGTCCTTAAAGTATTCAAATGTAAACATATATAGTGTGAAAATACTGGAATTGGCCTAAAACGAATTGTGTAGAAAGAAAATCCCCAGAAAAAATACAGGACATGACCTAAGTGTACTACTCAGTATCCTAAATAGTAGCGACCACCTGTATTTCAGTATTTCATGAAGACAAGAGCAGTCCCAAAGGAAACTGCATTGATGATTTGAAAACATGATCTTGTGGACTACTTCAAATGACCCAGTTTAAAATGCATGCATACAATGTCACTTTTATTTCCCTTTTCCCTTTCTCAGGAAACACCTATTTATCAGCAAATAAATTCCCAAATAACAATATGTAGGCTATTTTTTTTATACATTTTTTATTGTTATTAGCATAATTTATCATTCAGACATACAGAACAAATTCCAAAATATGTGCCAGGTAATATCAGATGAAACAAATTGAACAAGAGCACCCTCTCTCTGAACCCTCTCCCACCCCCCACCCTCTGCAGTCTCGAGGAAAACAAAACAAACAAACAAACAAACAGAAATCATACCTTGCCTAATCACTCTCCTCTAGTTCTTGTGGGGCTGAGGACATTAGGCCTGATATTTGTCCTGCTGTGCTTTTCCATAGGTTGATAGTTGATGACTTGGCTTTGTTAATCCTTGCTGTAGAGAGCTCAAGCATAACTATGTCTAGAAAATACACTAACCACTGTTTAAAGCGAGTGGGGGCAGAGTTGATATATCATTTTCTTGGTTGCAGTTGAGCCGGCTAGCCAAATTTTCCTCTGTCTCTCGAGCTGGTGTATTTTAGAGTCATCATTAAGTATCAAAACAATTGGGTCAGTAGGAATTGGACATCCTATCGCATCAGATATTATTGATGTTGTTTTATGCCAGAACTCATACACCTGTTCACACTCCCAGACCATGTGCAAGAAAGTTCCAGTTTGTTCAGGTTGACAGAATGTACAATAGGGAGTAGGAGTGACTTTAGAGACGTATCTCTTCTGGGGAGTCCAATATGTCCTATGGCATATGTTGAAGTGAATATAGTGGTGGTTTGGGTTCTTGGAACAGTGGTAAATGTTGTCCCAAACTGACTCCCAATTAATTGTGCTCGCCTCAGGGCTCAGCTCTCGTTCCCATTTCTTTACTATTGGGAGTTCTCCTATGGATACTTGCAACAGATATGTAGGCTATTTTGACACACTACCAGAGCTTAAAAAAATATCCTGAATTAGTCAATAAATATTATACATGAATTGTATTTTAAGGTTGATTTTCATTACCAGTGACATGTATTTACATTACAATAGTTTAAATTTTCTCCAGTCTAGATCATATTTCTTGTATTGCTCATATTCACTAATTGTAAGTTTGGTCTTAAGAGACTTATTTCTTTCCATAATCTCCTTTTTGCCTTAGATCAGTGTAGATATGAACCGAATACTGTCTAGTGCACTATCCTTACTATGCAAAACCATGACCATTTTGAGGTCCAAAACATTTAACGGAGCTTTTTGTATGTATGCATGCTCATGCTCAAATGGCCGCAGGTCAGACTAGAACCCTGAACTACTGCGTCGAGGACTGGGCCTCTGTATATGGGCGCCTGCTCTACCAGGTGAGCTACCCAGGCGCCCGCAACAAACCTATGCTTGATCCTAGTGTGACTGAAAAAGTGGCCATTGCCACATCAAATACAATGGAAGTAGCAGGATTTGTTCTCAAAGCCCGTCTGCTCCTCTGTGGCATTTCTCATCTCTCACAAAGGGCACCAGGTAAGTTTTAGTTAGAGTTTTGGTACCATGACTGGTAAACCAAGGTGAGCTCGATGTATAAAGATGTATGAAACACTGACAGAATACAAACTGGAGCCATGAATGTCCTCATTAAACATTTAATAGCCACACAAGACAAAGAGCATCAAGACAGTTGTTCTTAAACAGGAATAGTCAGCCATGTGCCGTGAGTGCCCACAGTCCAACCAAACACCACACCAGGAGATTTCACTCATTATTTGCTCCTCACTAGTTGAGGTTGATGAGCAGGTGTTAATCAGGAAAATGCTCTGGTGTGGTCTTTGGTTAAAAGCGCTCAATCATCCTGTGGCACAAGGTTGTCTATCTTACAGTATATGTATTGCTAAAGTGGACCCTATGTTACACACAAAATACTTCTTATCAATCTTAAATCCTATTCAGAGGAGCAGCACACAAAATTGTTCATACTACTTAAAAGAAGATTGGACAGGAGACACTGCTTCAAAAGCCATTTTATCGTAACACCACATATATAGTTCTATAGTTATGATTTTAAAAAATCAAAATATTACTGAAGAGTATAAAAAGACAAATGTTCAATTATACAGGGTTTTTTTTCGTGGTCAAAGATGCATAAATTTATCAAATCTATTCCTCGAGCCCTTTTTCACAAAATAATCTTTCAAAGTGCTTTAGGTTACATAAAGATGCAGATACCGACAGGAACACTGTGAAAGACCCTGAAAGAACTGACAAACGGGGGTGAAAACTAAATGTCCTTGGCTGAAAGAACAAGGTAAAGATTAAGTTAGACAAATGCACACCGACAAAGCCATGTGTCTGTTTGATCTTCTCAATAATACTAATGAGCCACAACACGACTTGTAGAGTAAAAAAAAAAAACTAATCAAATTCAGCACAAATAAAATCCATTTTATAATTTATCTTTTGAGGCTAGATGTTAGACATACATTTGAAACAAATCTTGAAATAAAGCAGAATATGCATTAATACACCAAATTACATACTTCGATTTTAATAGTAAAACTCATTAAAATATAAACTGCAAGATAACTAATACTCAGACAGGCACTTATCAGATAGGTATGTGTTTTGTTTTCAAACGTGTGCAAGAAGATACATGAAAAGCAGAGTAGCAGATTTGGTTTTTGTATTTCTCCATATGTTCCTGCTCTCACTCCTCTTGCTGCTCTTCATTCTGCTTCTTGGGCAACTGCAAATGGAAGAATACAATAGGAAATCCGTTTACAGATGCAACAATGTGTTGAGTTGCCTTAAAAGGTCCCATATTATGCTCTTTTTGAAGTTCATACTTGTATTTTGGGTTACTACTAGAACATGTTCACATGCTTTAATGTTAAAAAAAAACAAACACATTATTCTCTATTCCTCAGGTGGAATGTTAGTGTAACCTGAGTGTTCCCAGGTTATTTAAGCCTGGCTGCAGTGCAGCTCTATCTCTCTCTGCCTGCATGACGGTTTCTGCAGTTTCAGCTACTTTACTACTTTTACTTTAGGTACTTCACTTTATTTACTTTAGGTATAATATGCAGTATTAAACAATGAACAACCCACTAGAAGTGTGTGATTGCATCTGTATCTGCAAAGACCCTGCCTTCTGCCTACATTTTCTTCTTATTTTTCTGTGTGCGGGACGTTTATGGGCGTCAGCCAATAAAAGCATGCAGGGCGTGCAGCCCGTTGTCATTCCCAACCACTTCACCCCTCAGCGTCTCATACCGATGCACAAGTTTAAAACCCCCACACCCACCCACGCACACACACACACTTTAGAATGTATCCAGCGACTGATTCACTGCTTTGTTGGCTGCTACCTATCTCTCTCTCTGGCTCGCTGAGCGGCGGCCAACTTTGAACGCTGTGTTTGCAAACTGTAAGCGATACTTACTACATATTATACCTTTAAATATAAAACATTTTTTGTTTTGGTTTTTTAAACTTGACGGTTACCTTTGTCAAAGAGTTTCTTCTGTTCCCTCTCCCTTCTTTATTTTCTGGTAGATGTACTCTGGTGGACAAACACATTCAAATCAAAATATGAATAACATACTTTAACAGTCTATTTACAAAAAAAGCACAGTTGTTTAACAAATTCTGAATTGGTCAAGTAGAGCTTAAAGTGACTATATGTAACTTTTACACGTTTCTGAAACGGTGTAATGTTCCATCTAATGATCATAAATGACCTGTAACAGTGTAAAGAACGTTATTTTTATATAGTTTTTATCAATGCCTCTGCCCGGGTCTGAAGTCACAAAATGATTTACAGACGGTAGACTGCACTACAGAACACACATTCTGAAGGGACACAGATTTCAGCTGAACACCGGATAAGCCTACGTTAGTGGGTATGCAGGTAAAAGGTAGCAGTAGATGTCTTTATGTATACCTAAATGTATTTTAATTTGATTTTAGAAGTTATCTGCTCTAGTTACAGCTGATACTGGGGCAGGGCCATCACAGAAAAGAAAGAGGGAAGTGAAAGATGACAAGCGAAATCGAGTCAATCTCGGTCCGGCTTTCAACAGATGGAGACAATTATGGGACTTTAAATTATTCAAAAACGTTCCCGAATTGGCCCTCAGGTATATAATAGGTCTATTTCATTCATAAAATAACTTTACAATGCGCGTTGTGCTGGTCAACAGTAGCTGACATTAAATTACGCCCCCCTTCCATTAAGCGTGGACGTTTTATTCCTTTTAGTCTGTGTTTGTGTTGGCCAACTATTTTCTTTTCCCTTGTCCCCCTGTACCTGTGTGAAGTGTCCTTGGGTTTCATGAAATGCGCTATATAAGTTATTACTACGTTGGTTTCTACAACAATCTCTTAATGCTTTGGCTCATGACACAGTGACAGTGATAACCAGTTTAGCTCAAGGTACATCCAAAGTAGGCTAAGTTACCGTATGCAACACTTGAAATGCATCTGTAACGTATTCGCTTATTGTAAATGAATGATTTTCATCGCAACTTTATGACCTCTCGGTAACGCTAACTCGGTAATACAGCACTGTAAAGAAAAGACCTTTATGACAGCGGGTGTGGTAAAAACACCACTGCTTTTGTCCAAAGCATATAGCCACTTTAAGTAATTCAAATGAGATTCAAAACTTAGTCTTCATATGATTTGATGATTGCTTTTACCCCTTTAGAAATGCAGAACCAGACTTGTCAGTGTCACCGAAAGATGAATGAGCGCCTTCTGCTTCCCTGCCCTGCTGAGTTCTGTTTTTTACAGAAGCATCACAGTTGGATGTCTTCCTTTGACTTGGTAGTCCAATGTAGCCTCTCTGCCATTCCCTTGGGTTTTGTCCTGGTGGTGTGTTTCTGTCAAAGTCCCCATCTGAGAAGTCAGCTATATGTGGAACAGGACACACAAGATGTGTAAATAAACATAAATATACAAGGTGAATAGAAAACCCTCAACACTTCAACAAAACTTCCCCAAAAAAATCCACACAAACTATCTTTTTTTTTTTTTATCAATACACAACAATTACAAAAGCAGTCGTCACTGAAAGTCTTGTGTCTCAGGCTCCCTCCAACAATGCTAATTAAATTTGTATAAAAAGAAAATCACAAGTAAAACAAACTAAATGAGAATCTAAGACAGAAAATAGTGCAAGTTAAAATATAGGGTCATAGTTTGTGGTGGCTCTGAATTGAATACTAAATACTTTATCTAATCAAATTTGTATCAGTTTATTAATTTTCAAAATAAATTATTTACATTACCTTGGGGATTCATTCTCCTTTTAAAATCTGGAGACATCTGACCAACGGCGTCTTGAGCAGGGCTCAGTGGTTTTTTGACGGATGCTTTTGTTAGATTATTCAGTGGAGGGGCAGTCTGAGGACGCATATCACATTTGTCCTAGATATAAGAAAACACATTAAATTGGCCATTAGCCATGATGCAATTACAAATCTGTCTATTTCTTTTTTCTGCCACACTTTTGTTAAATATTCATCATTCATGAACACATTCAGAAATGGTCATAACAGGCTGGTTGTGGAGCTCGATATAGATAAGACATATTTGAAATATGTTTAATTGCCACATTTTTAAGATTTCCTACAACTGGTCAAAATAATTTCCTTTCCTCAAGGGCAACAAAATAGTCACTCAAAATGTGTCATTCATTTTACACTGGCTATCTTACTGACATACCTGATGGTGAAAGACCACAGCCTCCTCCAGAGCAACACCACAGAATTCACATGGAATGACCACATCGCCCTCTAGTGGACTGGCTGGAGGACTGTAGGAGGCCGGGGAGACTGATCGAGGGAAAGTGGGGATGTTTGAAGCGAGTGTGTCAGGGACGTTGTGCATCAGCCCTGAAGCATTCCTGCTCATCCTGTCCTCTTTAGGTGGAGACAAGGGCTGCTTGCTGTAAGACGCAAAGGCGGAGGCGGGGCTGCATCCAGTCTGAAACCAATAGAAGAAAGGTATACAAAAAGGTTGAAGTCTCTGTGAAGTCAACAAGTCATCATTCGTGTCCCTAACTAGATGGAGATAACAGCCTCTTTCTTGTTCAAACAGGTAAAGGCTGTAACTGGACTGGGAACCGTCTAAACAAACAAAGATAAAGTAAAGTATGCAAATGTTTGCATCCCGTGTCACGTCTGACAGAAAAAAAACAGAACGCACCATGACAAAGCAAGTAGGTCACAGCAGGTCTGTCTAACATTAAGGGAACTTAAAACTGAAAGAGGGGCTGGAATAAGGTTAAAACATTTCAAAACATCAACAAATAATCCTAAATTCCGTAATACCTGCCGTTTTGGAAGATATTATTAATAAAGGTAGTCTATAGATCCATGTTTCCCTACACTGGCAGCAATTCCCGAGCGTCAGAGTTTTCTTTGCTTTTTGTCCGCCAGTCATCATGATTCGGCATGATTCGGTGTAACGAAAGAACAACTGCAAGGGTCATTAACATACTGATCAGCATTCACGAGGTGCTTTGCATTGACTATTTATGGTTAAAAATGGGCGTGTACAGGGCGGGATAAGAGGCTGATTCACGTATGCACGCTTGTAGGTAATCTCCGATTTATAAAGGGAACGTTGCTTACAGGAGTGTGTACACACGGTTTTATAAATCTGACTTTTTTTCGGCGTTCACCATTTTGGGCATTTGGGCGTACGTACACTTATAGTAAGGATCCTACACACAGTTTTATAAATGAGACCCCAGGCCACTTACATAAGCTACGGCGAAAGCTCTGCGTGGAGCCTCCACAAAAGCATAAAGCGGCCTTTAGGCTGGTTATACAGTGCCTTGCGAAAGTATTCGGCCCCCTTGAACGTTTCGACCTTTTGCCACATTTCAGGCCTCAAACATAAAGATATAAAACTGTAATTTTTTGTGAAGAATCAACAACAAGTGGGACACAATCATGAAGTGGAACGAAATTCATTGGCTATTTCAAACTTTTTTAACAAATAAGAAACTGAAAAAGTGGGCGTGCAAAATTATTCAGCCCCTTTACTTTCAGTGCAGCAAACTCTCTCCAGAAGTTCAGTGAGGATCTCTGAATGATCCAATGTTGACTTAAATGACTAATGATGATAAATAGAATCCAGCTGTGTGTAATCAAGTCTCCGTATAAATGCACCTGCTCTGTGATAGTCTCAGAGGTCCGTGTAAAAGCGCAGAGAGCATCATGAAGAACAAGGAACACACCAGGCAGGTCCGAGATACTGTTGTGGAGAAGTTTAAAGCCGGATATGGATACAAAAAGATTTCCCAAGCTTTAAACATCCCAAGGAGCACTGTGCAAGCGATAATATTGAAATGGAAGGAGTATCGGACCACTACAAATCTACGAACCCGCGGGCCCTCACAAAACTTTCAGCTCATACAATGAGAAGACTGATCAGAGATGCAGCCAAGAGGCCCATGATCACTCTGGATGAACTGCAGAGATCTACAGCTGAGGTGGGAGACTCTGTCCATAGGACAACAATCAGTCGTATACTGCACAAATCTGGCCTTTATGGAAGAGTGGCAAGAAGAAAGCCATTTCTTAAAGATATCCATAAAAAGTGTCGTTTAAAGTTTGCCAAAAGCCACCTGGGAGACACACCAAACATGTGGAAGAAGGTGCTGTGGTCAGATGAAACCAAAATCGAACTTTTTGGCAACAATGCAAAACGTTATGTTTGGCGTAAAAGCAACACAGCTCATCACACTGAACACACCATCCCCACTGTCAAACATGGTGGTGGCAGCATCATGGTTTGGGCCTGCTTTTCTTCAGCAGGGACAGGGAAGATGGTTAAAATTGATGGGAAGATGGATGGAGCCAAATACAGGACCATTCTGGAAGAAAACCTGATGGAGTCTGCAAAAGACCTGAGACTGGGACGGAGATTTGTCTTCCAACAAGACAATGATCCAAAACATAAAGCAAAATCTACAATGGAATGGTTCACAAATAAACATATCCAGGTGTTAGAATGGCCAAGTCAAAGTCCAGACCTGAATCGAGAATCTGTGGAAAGAACTGAAAACTGCTGTTCACAAACGCTCTCCATCCAACCTCACTGAGCTCGAGCTGTTTTGCAAGGAGGAATGGGCAAAAATGTCAGTCTGTCGATGTGCAAAACTGATAGAGACATACCCCAAGCAACTTACAGCTGTAATCGCAGCAAAAGGTGGCGCTACAAAGTATTAACTTAAGGGGGCTGAATAATTTTGCACGCCCAATATTTCAGTTTTTTATTTGTTTAAAAGGTTTGAAATATCCAATAAATTTCGTTCCACTTCATGATTGTGTCCCACTTGTTGTTGATTCTTAACAAAAAATTACAGTTTTATATATTTATGTTTGAGGCCTGAAATGTGGCAAAAGGTCGAAAAGTTCAAGGGGGCCGAATACTTTCGCAAGGCACTGTATCGGTCAGTAAGGGACTGGTTGTATTTAGCAGATATGATGCACTGACCTGGAATTTTAAACTGTCTGCCCTCCAGTTTTTCTCCAATATTATATGCATGTTTTACTTGAATATGGACATGCATTTCTTAAAGGAGAACTAGCATTACAGTATGATGTTAGCGTTGTCATTGATCACAGGCTCTTAAGTCCAAAAAACAAAAGGGTATCTGTCGGTTACCTGGCTAAAAATGTTAACTACATGATGGACAGATAATATCACATAAACCACAAAGAAAAGGCTATTGAATCTGCAGCCTTTTTATCCTTCTTAAGGCATATATTGAAAAGAAAGAGCATGAAGGAGTACCTAAATGTGTATATAGACAATCCAGACAATCCAATTACTTTAATTACTCTGGAGGAATTAAACCTAAAGTATGGTCTGCGCTGCCCTCACTACAAGAAAACCTTGTTTTCCGATAGCTGGGAGCACAACAGCCTTTGGAGGCATGGGGACATGAACTTCAGGTGACCATAAAAATCAGCAAGAAACTAAATTGAAGAGCTTTATTATCATCACTGAAAGCCGAGACTCTACAAGTCTATAAATGTGACAATCTTTTCTTTTTTTTTAGGCCTCTTCTCAATGTATTGTTAATGTAGTGCTTTTGTCCATATCAGGATCATGTGAGCACAGTCACCCCTTTCTCTAGAGGGCTGATTGGTTTGTAGGCATGTGGTTAGTGGTTTAGATCCTACCATGCCTCATGATTTAACACAAAAGGATCCTTGCCAAAAATGTTTGTCTAAATTAAATTCATATTGGCCAATATCGGGTTAAGAACTTATTCAGCAGGATGAGCCATGAGTCAACCCCCAAGAACAACAGTGTAACCAAAAGAATAAAATGACATCCCTAACCTGATGCAAAATGAGGTCCTCTTCAGGAAACAGCTCTTCGCAAAACTCACAAGGAAGCATGGAATCTGTGGAAATCATTTAAAATCATTAACAAAAACT
The DNA here is from genome assembly GCF_010015445.1 of Perca fluviatilis. Taxonomy (NCBI): domain Eukaryota; kingdom Metazoa; phylum Chordata; class Actinopteri; order Perciformes; family Percidae; genus Perca; species Perca fluviatilis. Next base: position 19,867,414 of record NC_053117.1, read on the forward strand.
GACAACAGAATAACTCAAAGTACTCTAATCAACACTATCTTACCTGCTTGATCATGTTCCTGGACTGCACTTGTGCTTGTGCCTGTGAAGTTTGAGAAGTTGTTGTTGGGCGGTGAGAATGGAGAGTTTACAGAGGTGTTAGACGTCTTCCCAATCTTGTGGTCCCAGATACCACTCCACAGGTTTCCCTCGACGCCTCCAGCCACTGATTCTCCATCACTCTGCAGGCTGAGGGCCAACATGTAGTCCAGGCCTGATGAATCGTCACCCAGTGTCAGCTCACTTTGTGGCCACGCACTACTGGTGCTGCTATTGAGAAAATCCCTCTGCCCCAGCACTACAAGAAAACATGTATTATAGTTATTTCAGAAAACAATTTTAGCTACAAGTACAGTAAAGGAGAAAAAAAGGATATTTAACACTTCGGGTCAAATTGACCCGTTTTCAAATTTTGTTTTAGATCATAAAATATGGGATGTAGAAATAAGCGCTGAAAATGTGTAGAAGAAAAATTTTACAATTTAAAACGTTGGAAAAAGCAAAAACAAACTGTGAAATAAAGCCTTCAAAAACGTTTTTTTCAAGGTTGACGGGAAGGGTTAAATGTTTTAGCATTTGTTCCGTTTAATGTTTTGACAAAACCCTAATGTTAAAGCCACAATATTAAAGTTTATTATCGCTGTTCAAGCAAACCATAAAATTTAAATACACACAATAAAGGTTAGCAACATATGCAATGTGTTCTTTGGCCCTCTATTAGGGATTACCTTGCCTTATGTTGAGCTAGCAAAATCTCTCTAAATTAATATAAGATATTTTCCAAGGGCATCTACTGCATGTCCTCCTGCCTGCAAAACTAATTTCTATAAAGATGGCCTTACATGAAGAAAAAGTTGAAAGTAACATTTACAGTGAGATATTTCTGTGTGACTCAAATTTTAAGTGATTTTTAACAAGATGTAAAGCTCATGTCAAATGTTGTGGTACTATAGAAGAGTTGGAAGTTTAAAAAGGTACTCTGTGGGGGTTTTGACCACTAGTGGTGCTTGGAGCAATGTTTTTACACGTGTGTAACCCAGTTTTGTTTGTATCGTGCACACTGAAGAACGCAGGCGATGCAAAACACATTCTTGCTGCTGGGTTCATGGCTTAAGAAATGTTTTAGGGGAAAGGAAATGCAATCGACATGTCTGTTACACCTGATGGATGCAAACAATGTGTTTTGGTAAGAAACACTTGATGTAAACATAACTTTTGTTTGTTCACAAGAAAACTCCACAGGGCACCTTTAAGTTGCTTTTATGGTCCTTTAAAGCTACATTGGTACATTTTTGGCCAATACATAATGATATATTCAACTAAAATAATTGAGCTGGCTGGGCATTTTTTCCCCCCCAACAGGAAATGTAATAATCAATAGGTATTTGATAAACTCACAGTGGCTAAATGTATTCCTCGGGGCAGTATTCTTCCAGTCTGCTGGGCCTTGAGGTCCCCTTGAAGTGTTATATACCCTGGGATCGAATGGCAGGGGAAACGCCTGTTGTTCCGCTGCACTGATGTTATTATTCTTTGGGCCTCTCTCTTGGGCTCTTAGGAGGTTTCGGATGGAGTGGGCTTCAAACCATGCCCCTGGAGCCTGTGGTTCTACTGGACTGCGACTTGTCCGGCTGTTGTTCCTCTCTTGGGGCGGTGTAAGACTTCCACATAAGACCGGATGCACAGCTTGTTCCCTCAACATTACATTGCATTTGCAGAATGCGCAGGGCTCAGTGCGTGTACCGCAATAATCCTCATGTTCTTTGGACTGACCGAAAACTATCTCCAGTTCACAGTATTGGCACGGGACCAGCCGCTGAGAACATTCAGAGCTCTGAAAGAAACAATTGTAAGGAAGCACAATTTGAGGATTTACGAAAGATGGCGGAGCATCAATAGGGAATAGATAAATAAGAATAGGGAAGAGAAATGTTCTTCCGAAATACCTGGTGAACATCAATATGATTCTTCTCAATTTTCAAACCACACTTGCATGTAATCTGAAATGAAAGGGAAAATGCTTTTAAAATTGCAATCCAGTAACAGTCTGATGTTAGTTTATGGTTAGCCTTTTCTTTAGAATGAGGTTTGAGGTTACTGACGTGCTTTTCGATTGACACAGAGGCTGCATTTGCCAGTTTATAGTTGGCGTGTTAACTGATATTGACAATACATATACTTTATCCTAAATCAAATGGATTGTTCAATAAGCAATGAAGCACAATGAGGTGTTGCATGTAGTGAATTAATATAAGGCAGAGTCAAAAATGTCCACAACATACAAGAGTTCCTCCCACAGAGTCTAGAGTTTTACTGTCCTTTCCTGCTCCCTTATCGCACGGATACTTACTCAAGATAAATAACAGATATTACAATCACAAGTTTACTTCAGTTTACTGGTTTCTGGGTTTGGGACAGATTAACTAATGTTCACACATATTGATTGGCTTTTCCAGGCTATGCAGATAACTTTTTTCCACTTTTTGGTACTAGGCCTGCCCTTTAAAGCAACACACATCTACTGCAGGAATTATGTTAAAGTCTCCCATACTGCTGTTCAGATGTTACCTGAGTATGTTCCTGCTGTTTGTGCTCCTGCAGATCTGACCGGGGCACTGGCTCCTGGCATACATCACACAGTGCGATGTTTCTTCGGCAGTGGATCTCATGGGTAGTAAAATTAGCCTCTGGAATGTCATGTTTGCTAGAAAGGTAAAGAAAATGATGAAAACCTGTTTTCACCACCATATCAAAATGATCACTTGTAGTGATGTTCCGTGATGTGCCGAGGCTTCGGAGCGTGTGTTGAGTAATCCAGGAAGTTTTTTTTCAGTGCTGCGTCGAAGTCTGTTCCCCAGTCGAGATCAGCCCCATCCACAGTTAGGGGTTCAGGTTTAGGTAGGGGGGAACAGATCTTGACGGGGGAAACGGAGCTCGATAAAAAAACCTGAAGCACATATCGATGATTGTATCGTTTTAGACAAATGGTGTCACTGATGATGCCCGAAGCCCTAACACAGTTGAGAAATGATTGTTCCTGAATAAAATGAATAAAGTCTCCCCTCCTAGTTACACAAGCACATTCACTGGACTTGATTTGTACTTGATTAAGTTGGTCTTGACTGCAGCCCTGCTAATATTGCCCCTCCTGCCATTATTATGAAACAATTATTTACCAAAGGACTGATTACACACATTTGATGCATTACTCACAAGACAGATACAGTGATGTTGTACAAGCATAGTCCTACTTGTCAGAAAATAGACAATATATTGATAGGCTATTAATGAATTACATCAAAATTGATTTATTTGTTTTCATTGTTGACTTTCATCATTCCCAAGCCCTTACTGGTGCAAAATACCGCCCATCACGGATGGTTGAGATCATCTGCCTGTTTTACACTCTTTGACCAACGGGTGGTTTTGTGTGCACATAAAGCCTCAAGAAATGAACTGTTTTTACCAACCAATTTGCTGAAAAGCTTCAATACTTCGCGAAGCTTCATTGGCTTGTGTGTACAATGTATATACCTTATTCATACTTACCAATTTCCACAGAACTGTGTATTTTCATCTGCCATGGCTTTACCGAGGCCTATGGACAAAGTGTAACGTTAGTTATTAATGACACAAAATAGCTTGACTGACATGTAACGTTAGGAGAAAGTGACACTGTTTTGGCGAGCTTCACTGATGTTTATAAAAAAGGAATTTGGTTGAGTTCAACACGTTTACAGTTTCGTTGACGTCTAACGTTTACGCAATTAAGTAACGTTACTTAATTGTTCAAATAGCCCCGTGAATAATCAGGGCTAATGTAGCTAGCTAACGTTAAAGAGTACAGGTAGCTAACGTCACCACTGGTAAATGACTGTTAACAAATGAGAGACTGGTTGACAGCTCTTACGCTTTGCTCACCCAGTGTTTCCAGGCATGTAACGTTAACGATAGCTAACGATGGCCTGGATTAACAGTTAATGTTAGTCAACAAGCATCTCGAACTACCTCAAAATGTTGGACAATGTTAGCAGTGTTGCCTATAGCTACCTAGCTACGTAGCTTAACATTAAATTCCTTGTTAGCAACCACCACGTAGCGTTGATTTAGCTAGCTAACGGTAACCTAACTAACTTAATACACTCCTTACGTTAAGGATAATAATGTGGCGCCCAGTCCAAGCCTGACAGTCGTTGTGATGTTACCGTTTGTCAATTAATTCACCTCTGTAGAAAAGTAAACCCGATTACGACAGCTATTTAATGATGTCTCGGAAAACAGTTCGTTATTTCCTACTTGCTATTTCCACACACAGAAGTGATTGTACCCCAAGCGAGGCCTCTCAGGCTGTCTACGTATACATCCGTTCCGGCAACTTTAAAATGAGCACGACCATACCAAATCCTACCATAGCAATTGATGATTTCATTCTATTGCGTCTAAACGCAATAGAATTGTGATCTGAATTTGTAAGGGACATGCATATTTTGAGGTTAATGGTTAAAGCTACCTGTACGTCTTTACTCAGGGCAGAATATACTCAGTATCTCAGTCTCCAGGAACGATTTTGATTGGTTGAGTAAACACCGTGCGCTTGTAAGAATGTCTCGGGTGACACTCCTGCTTTTTTATTTCTATCCAATATCTTATTTTACTAACACAGCTTCTAAAACTGTGATAAAGGTGTCAATGATATATACAGAATTGACCTTTTAGCACCAATGCTCCGACCATAGACTGTAAAAAATAGGCATCGACTCCGTAACTATCTAGCTAACTATCCTGTCTACATCGGAAATCGGGATTTGTCCATTTCTAACCAACCTGCTACCTGTGATCGCCTGTATGGTGATTGCCCTGCGCATGCATTTGAGCAAATATCTCAGCAGTTTATGATATAACATAAAGCGCGAAGGACTGTCAGAGCTGGGAGAAAATTATAGGCTTTCTTCCGAAGCGGTCTAGCAAAACATCGACCGCCGATTTACGTCATATGTCACTGTAATAATATATGGTGACTGGTCGGAATGTATTGGTATTTGTGTTTTATTATTCGTTAACAAGATGATATTATAACAGAAGTTGTCTGAATGGCCGTTCAAAACGTGCTAATACACTATGTCTTTATCCAAAGCACAGTTGGCTCGTTTTGTTCGTTATTAGACACAGCCCAGTGTATCCTTGAAGCCGCGATCAGCTTTAATAAGAAGAAAGTGGAAACACAACGTACAGATAATTTGACTCCGGCTTTTGTCGTTGGCTGAGAATTTGTTCTTCGGGTTTTCAAAGTAGCTTCTCTTCTCTTTGTCCCCACTTCTGTCGTCCTCTTCCATGGCCTACCGAAGGCGCCTGAGTTTTGCTGTGAACCAGGGCTTATTGTTGCTGTCAATTACTCTGAATTATATTATAAATAAAATATGTATTAGCCTACATAGTTGGGTGAAAAGTTGTATTTCAATTCATATATAAATGAACCACTACATAAGGGTTGTATCATCTGTATCCATAAACTAAATATATATTTAAAAATTCCAAGAAAAATGTATTATGTTTGCAAAAGGAAACTGAAGGATTACAAGAAGCAATACTTCTGTTTTATCCATCAATTCCAGATATGTGGCATACACAAAATTAAGATCAACACAACATTGTCCTTTCAGTGTTTATTGAGTTTTTGATCTACCAATACTGTCATATCAGACATTTTCATTTTTGTAAGGCACAGTTTTGTTCAGATAAAACACTGATCTTATTTACAAAAAAAAAAATGTTCGTACATACATCCTCGCACCTCCTCCCAGTCAAAATGACCCCCCAATGATTGGACCATTATTGTAAATATATAAAACTTTTAATTCATTTCAAAGCCCTTGTTCCTTATTTGAAAAGGTAAATTCATTCATGTATTTTACATGTACATGTAATATGAAATGTAACTCCATGCCAAAAGTTTGAAAACAAAATTGTGAAGAAAAAGCAATACATTTCAAAAATGTGACTAGATTCAAAGAAAGGACTAGTTATATATTCAAATAAGGGCCTAAGAGTGGATAAATCGCAGTTAAAAGTGTAAAAACATGGTTGTTTTTCCTCACATTGTTGAAAGGCTTTCAATTTCTTAAAAAGCAGTACGTTATAAAATGAACACTCTACTGCACCCGATCCCATGGGTTGGTTCCTGGTGATGCATTAAGTTATCTAACAGTTCCTAATTGGTTACATGATTGTCTGATATGAATTTCGGTCCAACATGAAGAAGGTTTAGGTTAATTCCCTTGCTCAAAGTTGCCAAATGAAACATTCATCAGGAATACTAGCTGCATTAGTTTGTAAAAGGATGGCAGTACAAACAGCCCTGCTGTTGTAGCCAGAGTTAAGCTCAGGAAATGACCATGATACATGCACCAGGACTAATAAAGACATCTGTGGAAAAACTACATATACCTCAGGTCACTCATCCTTATCGTGCACAGGTGCAATCGTTATTGCTCTATTTTACAATCCAGGGGGGAAATATTTAGTAAAAAAAATAAAATGAAGTACCAGCACTGAAAGATCAAATATGCAGGGTTCCACAAGTAAATCGGCACCACAAAAATTAACTAAAATGACAGTAAAACAAATAATTCACATTAGACAATTTCTGCTGTTGACACGATGATTTCTACCAGCTCCTTTATGGGGTCATGATTACAAAAGCTTTAAGTGGCTATCAGTAATCACTATCTAGCAGTTTAAAAGTATCCCTGTAATCACCATATCTTGCATTTTACTATTTTAATGAAGAAATTAGCAGGAAAATATCAAAACACAATATTGCATGAACAAATTAACATAGCTATAATGCAGTCAATGGTGGTGTTTTTTGTGGGGCAAGAACAAAGGCATTTCAAAATTGTCTATCACTGCATCTATTCACATGCAACGGTGTCAAAGAGCGTGTCAATAGGAAGCATCTTAGCATACATGGGATATCAGATACACAACCAGCCTGGACAGAGAGCTATATACTAATGTATATACCTGTGCATTTTTGTGCCCGTCTTCATGTTAGACTGACAATACCTTCCACAAACTTGTATTGTCATGCATGTTCAATGTCACTACTTTTGACGTTTTTACTCTCCACTTCACAATATTGACGGACATTTCAAAAAGCTGAGATTGGGATATTTGGTCAGTCACTGTAATTACTATAGCTAAAAGTTAGCAAAAAGAAAATTGTCTATGTTCAGACAATCAAAACACTGTATACCAACTTCTGAAGGGAAAAAAAGCTGGTTTTTCCAAATGTCCTTGGCCCAATATACAATATTCAGTAGGTTGCTCTTACAGAGTTGTTAACCACAGTCCTGTGAAAAAATATTCTTATCACACACTACACTATTTCATATGATCTAGAGTGGCAAAATGGAAGAGAGGGCTCAAAGGCAGCATAAAAGATAAGAAAATGAATACAAGGACAAGTACAGTACAAACCTTTATGAAATGAAAAGAAGAAGGCACAGATTTGAAGAGTTGAGACTAGAAGTCATAGAGGTAGCTGAGGTCACAGAGAGGGACAAAGTAGGAAAAGGAAACTGTTTAAAAAAAGGGGAGATGTGTGATGAAATGTCTATCTGTCCTTGGATCCAAGCTTCTCGATCAAGTCCTGCAGGGGAGCAAGCTCTCGCCTGTCGATGAGGTTGAACTCCTACAAGAAGAAAAAAACGTTTAATATCAGAGCGATTACATTTAAAACTGTTTATATGACACAATGTTGCTGCCCACACACAATCTAGAGTAGTGTGGTCAGTAACCGTGTCTACTGTAGCATTGACATGTTTAGAGGCCCAATACAATCCCCAACACTCAATGGAGTTAACTTACAATTAGTGTTACGTTACAATTACGTTAGTGTAACTAGACACTTTGCATAAAATTATTTGTCACACCACATAGGCAAAACTCCTCCTGCAATGTCCAATTTTCAATAGCTCCCTTTAGACATATAATCTGGGAAATTGCTGAGTTAATCGGCTTTTTGGCTTTCATGCATAGGTCTCTGTTGCGAAAAAGATCCATGCGGACTCTGTTTAAACATGACAGGACTGCTGCAGTTACCATGCTTGCATAATAATTGACATCTGGCAAAGACAAGAATAGGTGTCGCAAGGTGTTAGGTGCAATGTCGGGAACAGTGGTTCTCAAACTTTTTCACATCAAGGACCCCTAAACTGAAACAAATTAGACCACGGGCCCCCATCTGATAAGACTGTGTCCCAGGGTCCCCTAACTGAAGTTTTGCTTTTTAGATGTGTTTTTACAGAAAGTGAATGAAACCCACGAGCAACATAGTCATACAATCAGCCATTGTGTTACTTATGGATGAAATATAGTGAATATAAATGATCCCCCTTTTTGTTGGGGACCCCCTGGGACCCCAGACCCCACTTTGAGAACCACTGGTATAGAACAAGAGATTATTTACTGCCAAATCCCATTAAGATGTCCTGTTACCTTGTTCGTAGCACAGAGAGAACAGTTCTTGTATTTAAATGTAGGATCAGTGTTGAGCAATTCTAGTAGCGTAGCTTGCAAAGGGTCGCTCTTCGGAGTCTAGTCTGCTGTCTTTAAAGCTTCATTCCCATTCCTAGAATGACTGGTTGGCACACTGTACTTCATGTACATCACACATACAGTTATCGTTATCTGGTTGATGCTTTTACCTGTATGACTGATTTTATTCACACGTAAGCCATATTACAGACATGTTACTAGTTCCTCAGCAGGCAGATTGCCAGAGCAACTTTTATGGAAAACATAACGTAAAATCGGCAGAGCCTATATTACAGTGCATGTCTGGATGGGGCTTTAAATACACAGCAGTGATTAAACCCTACATTGTAGCAGGGTAATCATACCTGAACAAAGAAAATGAAGTGCTTGAAGGAGGTGTTGAGGTGGGCCTCCTCCTGCAGCTGCATCACAGAGTCAAAATGTTGGTGGTAGATGTGAGCGTAAACCCTGAACAGACGCTTCAGGATGGTTTTGGCCACAGACATAAAGTTCTTCGGAAAAGGAACTCCTGTGGGACAGTGGGTGCAGGGAAATGCTGATGTCAAAAGTAGAGCATGTGCTGTTTCTAATCAAAATTCTAGCACAAGTATGGACAGTAGCAGAAAAATCTCTCCATCCACACAAAGTTACAAATCAAAAATGTACACGGCCTGCAGACAGGGGAGATACCGCGCAGTCAGACGGTATTGGGACAGTGACACATTTTTGTTGCGTTTTCTTTGTACTCCAACACATTGGGTTTGAAATGAAACACTGACTATGAGATTTAAAGTGCCAACTTTCAGTTTTTAATATGTTACATTCACACAATTCCTACACTGTCCATTTTATTTAATTGTAATCTTTATATACACTGTCCTTCAATTCCGGTGGACCAAATGAAACGCGACAAGTTAACATAAACTTTAAAAAATATATATATTTTGTAATTATCATGTCTAAAGTCTACAACACATGGACTGCAGCCATCTTCACTTCTTGTTTGTTTTGGGGGCTCACTGCTCCAGTTGGCTCTTCATTATGTGAGACACGTCAGCTGATGTCACACAGAGCACTACAAAAAATCCTGCTACATTCCATGAAACGGTACAATTCACAGCTGTGTCGGAGATAACTCTTCCATTACCATATTGCACTATTATGCTACTTGCACACTGGTTACTTCATATTTATATTAAACGTATTTTGTTATATAGGCCGTACTATGTATGTAGGTTGAACATTTTATTCTACACTTGTATATACATTCTTTTCATTCCTCTAAGTATATTTGTTTCAGTAGTTCTGGCATTTTATCTTTTGCTATATTATTTAATCTTATTTATTATTTCTAGTATATTTCTTGTATTTTCTGTATGAGTGTATGTCCTTGTAACTTGCTTCTGTAACAGAGTAATTTCCCAAGTTTGGATTAATAAAGTCCATCCAACCATCCATCCATCCATCCATCCATCCATCCATCCATCCATCCATCCATCCATCCATCCATCCATCCATCCATCCATCCATCCATCCATCCATCCATCCATCCATCCATCCATCCATCCATCCATCCATCCATCCATCCATCCATCCATCCATCCATCCATCCATCCATCCATCCATCCACCATCCATCCATCAGCTCATTGATTGCATAATCATTGTTTCATTCTAAACACAACTGAATAGCCCAAATACCCTCGGACTGCTCTGTAAGTGCACAGGCCAGAACCTGTAGCAATAGGTTTGTTGTCTGGTCTTTTCTTTCTCACAGAGCCAAACACATATTTTACACACATATCTAATAAATTCAGAAACCACAGAATAGCATAGATTATATGTAAAATAAACAGATCAGAGTCTAGATTGTTGGACAGAAAAATATAGTTCTAAGAGATCAAAGACAAGAAGTCAATCCCCAAAGGGTAAAGGTAAAATTACAGAAAAAAAGAGCTGTCAACTTTGCCTGGGGGAAAGACAATATGAAAATTAAATGAAAGGGATGTATATAGTTGCCTGGTCTGCTGGAGAACAATGTAACTAAAGACTGTTTGGTGTTGGTTTTATTCTACTGACAGGAAGCTACTGGGTAATTTAGAGATACTAGCGTAATACACTTTTACAAAAGGTGAAATTGCATCCAAAATCATCCCAAAAAGCGTTGAACTCACCAATCTTGGAGGGAAAAAGTGTCTCATCATCCAGTTGATCCTGCACCCAGGTCATCAGGTAGTCAATGTACTTGGGTGCAGAGCATTTGATGGGCTTCTTAATATTGGTGCCATCAGCCCAGTGATATTCATATCTACAGAGAACAAAATAAATTGGCACCTCTCGAATTATTGACTAGGTTCATTAGTTACAGCAGACTTACGAGACATAAACATGAAAGCTCTAGCTATAACATGCACTCATTCTGCCTTTCTGTGAAGACATAACATCATTTAGATAAGCTAAAAAAAATTAAAAAAAAGAGCAAGAGGGGGAAATGCAAAAGTATCTGCAATCATGTTCTTGATAGCAGCTATGTCAACAGGAAGTGAACTGAGGTCTCTTCCTCCTGATTACAGACTGAACACAGACAGTCTTGGCTGGAGAGAGGATAGAGGAAGTGCCACATCTAGATTCTAACCAAACAGCCTCTACAGGGAGGGACCACATGCAAAGTTGAATTCCTGTTTTCCCCATGTGACTATTATGATGATGCATTTTAATTTAATTCACTTTAATCGTTACAGCCATTCAAAATCTGAATACATAGTTGGGTTCTTTTATCGCACGACACATCATTTCCCAATTCTTGACAAAACTATATTATGAAGGCGATCCTGAAAAAAATAACTTATATTCAATTAAGTTCAGTTCATAAGGCTTCAATTCAGTTACATTTTGGTTCAGTCTAAGATTATTTCTGACTTTGTTTCATCACTTGGTAGCATAATCACCTTCACTCACTTACACTTCAAATTGGACTCAGTTAAACTGCCTTAAACTCTTTACCTTTATTTCACAAATGCCTGTAATCATTACACGCAATCCCTACTTATCATTCAATTCTGGTACGCTTCTCTTGTAAAGTAATGCTTAACTGCCTTTAGCAGTGTGGTATTGTGCCATTCATGACAATTGTTTTATAAAATCATATAGACTGAACCACCGTGACGTCGCGCTAACACAAAAATCTCTTCCAAGTAGACAAATAACCATTGGTTTCAACTGCGGAGATATGTGAAATCAGCAAACTTGTTTATGTCTGTTGTCATTTTCAGCCATAACTGTAACATTTAAAGATAAATAGTTAAACACGGAAGTCCGACCTATCTGATGTTTCTGTTGTGCTGATTTTCTGTACTGTGTTTTTTTGCTAGCATCTTTGATAAACCAAATCTAGCGACGCGAACAGCAACAGCCCACCGCCCGTTGGACTAACTGCTAGTTTGGGTGGTGTCATTTTCTTTAGTCTGTGGCCCGACCGGTAAATTAGGTCTCCAACCCAACATTAGTGAAAGTATTGACATATGAAAGGATCAAACATGCATTTTATATGAATAAGATGAGAGTATATCCAGTTGTTCCTCGCCCCCATTTGCTCAGCATGCACGTGACTGCAGGAGTTTTCTACCTGGAAGTTATTGTAAACAAACATTATGGTAGGGTCTATTACTGTAGGTGTGTTATAAAGCCCTGTATCACTGTGCTGTACTCTAGAGCGTCATATCTGTCATTATTTATTTCTAATTGTTACTCATGTTTCTAATGTTCTTTAAAGCTTTGTGTTACACAGCTTGTGTCTCAACAAACTCATGATATGTTCCATGTTTCCTAAAATTGCATAAACGCATACTTCAGCAAAATGTTTCCCTTGTTTAAATGGAACTTGCCAAATTATATTTAGCCTATTTTGAGCTGTTCAGGGCAGGTTTTAGCTAAGATTATACGTTACATGTTAAATTAGATACATATGTTTGGGGTCACTGTCTTGATAAAATAAATTAAATAAAAAGTCTTTTCTCTACCATGTATTTCATCCTTTACCTTGACAAGTCTTAAGTAAACCTTTTTACTAAAAAGTAACTTTCCTATGTTTCTGTGGTGTATTTTCTGCCAGGAAACTGACTAACCAGTAGTTGGACCTTACAAATACAGGAGTATTTAAGCTAAAATCAAATGTCAGGCCCTGATTACACATGCAGGTGTCAAATAAAAAAACACTACTGCTGTGTATAACACTCTCTTTACACAGGACTTTGTGGGCTGTTACCTTGGTCCAGCAGACATCACAGAGCAGCTGGTCTCAGTGCAGAACTCGGTGATGGTGCCATACAGCATGTTGATCTGGTTGAAGAAATCCACCGCTGAAAGAAAGGATTAATTATATTTCTGTTCTCTAGGAATGTTCATGCTCATAACAATAATAAACAAAATAGTGTCACTTTTCTATACATACAGTGGTTTGATCTGGTCTTTGTATACAATATAGACAATGTATGACCTTCTTTTTTAGAATACATTATCTACAGCCATACATAGCAATCTCAATTTCTGTACACATGTATGGCCTGCTGTAAAATTAAGGATGTGAATACAACCAAATATGGTCACATTTATGCATGTGTATGCTGCATGACCATTTCATATTTCTGGTAAACTGTCTTTTCAGGGTTGTTTTTTTTAAGTTTGTTTGACCACACCTCTCTTACTTTACCACTTGGTGATGCAAATGTTTAACCTCTGTACAAGGATCATTTGTACATCATTGTGTATCATCATGTTTGCAAATTTAAAATGGCAGTGTGTGGACTGAATAATGTTTTCTATAAATAGCTTCATTGCATTCATCAACTCACTGTTGACAGCGATCCACTCATTGAGATCCTCTCCCTCAGGCAGCATGACAGCCTGCCTCAAGTTCCCACTGCCCAGTGTTGCCTCAGCGTGTTTCAGGAGCTCATACTGATGGGAGCCCTCTGGGATGTTCTTCTTCGGCTTGAAGGTCTTGGATGAACGACTGCCACTGCAAAGAAACAAACGTGGAGTTGAGCAACTGTCTGTGCGCTAGCAGGACAGTGACCTTTTTAAAAGGCTTGTGTAGGAGTAGAAGCTCCTCTTGGGCCTTCACATGTGAGGATCCTTCCTGTCTAGTTTGTGCAATCAGCAGCTGGTGAACATCTATTAAATGAATACTGAAATGATACTTGTGAATTAGTGATAGACCGATCAATCAGACTGACTAATGCCATTTTGAGATAATCGGCATCGGCCAATACCTGCACTCACAAGGCCAATTTACAAAAAACGTCTCCAGACACATCTGCAGGTAGGACTTCAGCTTCATGGTAGCAAGCCTTCAACCAGCTAAACTAGCTTACAGGGCTCAAAAAAATATTGTAAGGACCTCCCTAGCCCCCCTCCTACGCCTGAGGAGTACATTTATGTAAGCAAGTGTAACTGTAAAGGTTTTCAGGCGCTGTCCACACGATCACAGAGCGTTTCAAAAACGTTGTTTTTCCTTTGTGTTTTGTAAAACTATGCTGCAAGTTATAGCCTAACATAACACTAAACTAAACACAGACTGAACAGAGACAATAACAGTGTTAAATGTTAATTTAAGTTCAGCAATGTTGTGTCTCATTTACTATTATTAATAAATTGTTGTATTTTAGCAGATGCAAAATAAACATGTTTGTTATCATTGACAATGATATCTGCATTATATATCGACCATCAGCAGCCCTGCTGTCTAAATATCGGCATCGGCCATGGAAAAACCCATATCCATCGACCACTACTGGTGATAATCGCTGCCACATTTGTCATACGTTCAAACGTTTGTCAACTTGTCACGGCTCGTTTTCAGTGTGACAGAAGTATGACTGTACAATCTGTGTCATGCAAATTGAGTTATGGTGATTACCCACTTGGTGCAACAGACAGGAAATGTGACAGTGTCGCTGTAAACAACAGTTTATCACATTGCTCGACGTTTAGCAGCCTCCCAACGAGGTCAAGACAGCAAAGATGTGTATGATTGATGACTAATGCGAGCATGCATTAAGTTTAGTTATAGTTGGCGAGTGCTGGGAACCTATAAATAAACACAGCTCACATATACTGTTGCGACGACGAATGATAAACCTAACGTTACGTAAGAAAAAGGCGGTTTAAGTGTAACCTACATGTATTAGGAATGCAATGAGGTTAACGTTAGCTTTTGTTTTCTGTAACGGTGTCTTACTTTGACGCCAGTCACTTCCCTTGATGGAACTTCGTAGAAGCGTAGCTAACGTTAACCGCAAGCTCCGTCTGTAACTTAGCAAGACTGCTAACTTTACTTACAACAGGAAGCTCATCTTGGCGAAGCAGTCGTCGGAAAGCCTCGATTACAACTCTGATTTAGTAAACAGATATTTGTTTTACAAATAGACAACCACTTGTCAGCGATGCCTGCTAATAGTAGCTAACGCTTAGGCTAATGAACTGCACCCACAGTGGCTCTTCCTCTATCGGCTCTCTGTAGAAGCCCGGCAGGCAGACTGTCGCCCCCTCCCAGCTGCATGTAGCTACTACCACTCGCCACACTTTTTGTCTGATTACCATATTTTGTCACCAACATTTTTTGTTTTTGTTTGTTTATTGCAACAACAAAAAATAATGCTTGCATGCACCTGAGCTAAAATGTAGGTCGCTAGATAGATAGATAGATAGATAGATAGATAGATAGATAGATAGATAGATAGATAGATAGATAGATAGATAGATAGATAGATAGATAGATAGATAGACGTGGTGAATTGGTTTTATTGCCTATTGGGAAAAGTGGGTTGGGGCCAGAAATTACCAGAAACTAGCTGACAAATATTGACTAATATCGTCCATGGTGGAAGTAATTAGGCAGTACAGTGCTCAGTTTGAGTAATACTGAGGTATGTGTACTTTACTTGAGGGATTTATTTATACCGCACTACCTAATATTTCCACATCTCAGAGGGAAATATTATACTTTTACTCCACTATAATTATTATAGTTATAAAAATATGTATTTATGTTATCCTTTTTTTTTACTCCACTACACCTCTCCTGCTACTGTATGGACGGTTCATGTCATTGAACACCTACAGAAGGCTATTATCTATGCGGTAGAGGTGTGGCAGCAGATAACAGTGACGCAGGCACCATACGTGCAGGGGGGAGGGCTTTAAAGCCTCTCTGCTCCACTGTCTATGCTTCCTCCTCCACAGCTCCACAGACGTCGCTGACTGTCAGCCTAGGTGGTGTGTTACGTAACCGTGTTTCTCTTCTCTTCTCTTTTCTTCTCCTCTCAGCCGGTCACAATGGCAGCGATCAGGGCTCTCAGGAAACTGTGCCAACACTCCCAGCATCAAGTCTGTAAACTGCACACGTCCGCCTCGAGGTGAGTGCGACCACCAGTTCAAAAATCTGATTTAATTTGGGTAAATTGAATCCCACTTCTAATGTTCCGCGCGTTTTCTTTCCAACATGAGACGATATGTTCATAACTATTAAATATATATTAAAAATATTACTTTATTTGCCGGTCTTCTGTAAAGTTGTGTAAACACGGATGGAAGATCGCGCGTTTTCTTATGGGGCTGTTAGTTTGATGTTATTGTAGGCTACTAAATGTCTGCAGTTTGTCACATTTGTGTGCGCCCCTAGCGTTATGCCGGTAACATTGCAGCTGCCGGTTGGCTGATGAAATCGGACTCGGTGCTTGCACCCAGAAGCTTGAGGACCCAGGTTTCAGCTGGAGACCGAGGTGTTGGTCTGCACTCAAGGAAAATAATACATGCATATCCATTTTGGTCCTGGATGACCTATGGCAGATATAATGTATGGTATTTATTATGAGAGGACATCATACAGATGGCAAATTTGCAGCATCTCGTGCAAGTATTTATTGGAAACGTGCTGACTTCAGCATGACTGAGATAAATGTAATAATCTAATGTTAAACACACGCCCTGCACATGATCTACAGCTCCAGAGGCACAGGGTAGATAATTTAAAGCTATGACATGTTATGCATGAGTTATTACCTTATATCCCAATATTATACAACTTAAAAGCAAAGCTTAATTACACATAAATACAACTGGCCTTGCATTAAAATACACACCGCAACAAGCAACATGCACAGAAGAATAACTTGTATTTAAAAAATTAAACTAACAAAAGACATGAACAAAAACATTATTTTTTAACACTCTCCTTTGAGGTTGGTCTCTCTCACTTAACATCTCTTTGTGGCCATACATTTAAAAATAAGCATTATCTCCTCAGTAAACCGGCTTTGTGTTTGAATTCATATGAGGTTAAAGAGCCCTTTGCTGCCCTGCAATCTTGGCCCCGTTGTCTCACCCCATTTTGCCCAAAGATGTGATACTTTTCTTTGAGGTTTAATTAGTTTGCAGAATACAAGAGTGCTTGTGTCACTGTTGATGGCTCATTACTCTTCAGTTATTAGCTAGGCCTACTGCTCTCTGTTTGTTGTTATATAACGGATAACCATCTTGACGCTTTTGAAATTTAGACAAAGCAGCAGGAGGTTAACCCAGTTTGTATATTCATAAGAATGTTATACATCAGTTTTAACCATCAGGGGCCTCTGACTCTACTTGGACTTATCTTGCTGTAATTGAATATATGGTAGTGTACAACTCTACAGTACAAGGGCTAATGAAGCACATGGCTCCTCTGTCAGGTGGAGACGTGCTGTGCTGTGTCTAATTTTGGTAGCAAAATTGGTGCTTGGCCAGGCTGAATGGTTGAGATTGGTTATAGGTTTCTGGTGTCAAAAGTTATGTTCAAAGGCAATCTAGAGTCCAAGTCTAGTTGATAAGTTCTGTGCCAGAATAACAGCAGAAACGCAGCTTGTTAAATGTAAGTTATCGACGGTTTGTCCTCTGATCCCAGTCTTTTTGCATGCCAACTCTCAGACAGGAGGCGGTGGTCATCTCAGGAAAGAAACTAGCACGACAGATTCGAGAAGAGGTCCGGGCTGATGTGGATAAATGGGTTTTAGCTGGCCACAGGAGACCCCATCTGAGTGTGGTTCTGGTGGGAGAAAACCCAGCCAGCCACTCCTACGTCCTGAATAAGACACGATCTGCAGCTGATGTTGGTAAGAAAAAACACCCACAGTCCTCATTCGTATGTGTAAACAACACTTTTCTACAATAAAAGAACAAAATGCGTTTTTAGTTATTTTCTCTCTTCAACCTCCCACAGGAATCTCTAGTGAGACCATTGTCAAGCATTCAGACATCAGCGAGGAGGAGTTATTAGACCTGATCTACAAACTTAACACAGACCATCGTGTTGATGGCCTGCTGGTCCAGCTGCCTCTCCCAGGTACAGAGAAACTGGAACAGTGAAACCGAAATAATAACAATGACTAGAGGGGCGGCCTCTAGCTCAACCAGAGTTAAAAAAAAAATTAGTTGAGAGAATCATGCTACTGTAGAGTGGATGTTTTGTGTCATGGTATGGGCTGTCGTTGTCAGCCAGGATAAAAATCTGTGGGTGCAAGTATCAGAGCATGAGTTGGCAGCACATACGTTAAAGCGCAGATCTGCCAACCTGCATGCTGTCTCTCTGTTAGGATTTTCTTTATTGTTAAACAACACCTATCTATGCTTAAATAAGTTTCATTTGTGAACTTTAACAAACTTATATGTGTTCTAGAACAAAACATTTGAGATCGAGTTGTCCTGACATTAACTTATCTTTGTTTTCTGACAGATCACATTGATGAGCGGACAATCTGTAATGCAGTTTCCCCTACCAAGGACGTGGACGGTTTCCACGTAGTTAACGTGGGTCGCATGTGCCTGGATCAGTCCACCATGCTCCCTGCCACTCCCTGGGGAGTCATGGAAATTATTAAACGCACAGGTAACAACCGGAGTTATCGCTTACTTTGCCTTTTTGGGTTGAATTGCTGTTGACCAAACTATGTCAACTAACTGTCTGAATTTTGAAAGGAAGTTTTTCCTCACCACTGTCTCACTAAATGCATGCTCCTGGGAGAATTGTTGGGTCTCTGTAAATTAGAAAGTGTGGTCCAGACCTACTCTATCTGTAAAGTGTCCTGAGATAACATCCATTATGATTTGACACTATAAATAAAATTGATATAGTATTTATTGAATTCTTGTCCTCTAGGTATTCCTACTATTGGGAAGAATGTCGTGGTTGCAGGACGCTCCAAGAATGTGGGCATGCCCATTGCCATGTTACTGCATACAGACGGCCGTCATGAGAGGCCCGGAGGTTGGTTACTGTGCATGTGTGTTTATCTGTGTGTTTAAAGATGGAGGGTTTAAATATACGGCATAAACACTAAATGTTTTTTCTGTTGCAGGTGATGCCACGGTAACCATTTCTCACCGTTACACCCCAAAGGAGCAACTTTGCCAACACACTAAAATTGCTGATATCATCGTGGCTGCTGCAGGTTTGTGCCACCGTTTATTTGCTTGCATGTGACAATGACTGAACTGTGTAAAACTCAAATCTTTGTTCAGTAGATTATTTGTTTCTGTTGTCTAACTGTTCTGTGTGTGTTTACTGAACTATCAGGGATTCCGAACCTCATTACCTCCGACATGATCAAAGAGGGAGCAGCGGTGATTGACGTTGGAATAAACAGAGTGCAGGACCCAGTCACAGGAAAGAGCAGACTGGTTGGAGATGTGGATTTTGAAGGTAAGGCTGGACAACGCACATGATTATATTTCTGCATCGACATGCATGGTGTCTCGGGTGTCTGTAACATCATACCTGTTCTGTCTATATTCAGGCGTGAGACAGAAGGCGGGCTTCATCACCCCTGTGCCCGGAGGTGTGGGACCCATGACAGTGGCAATGCTAATGAAGAACACTGTCAAGGCAGCTAAGAACGTTCTGCTGTTTCCTCCAGAGAGGATCCGCATGGTGGCTACATCCTAATGGGCAGCAGAAAATCCAAGCCAGAGTGACACATTCCACCCCTGTTATTTTTTACTTGGAGCAACCTGAGGACCTTCATTTGCACACGGACTGGAAAGATGATAGCTTTAAGACTTTCTTCCTGCTGGCATCTTTAACCTCTTCTAACTTCAAGTTCAGCCATGTGTAGACTGTTACATTCACTCATGCAGCTGTGTTTTATGTAACAAGGTTTTTAGTATTTATCATTTGCAATGTATTTTTGGGGGGTTTTAAGGAATCTTATGGGAGGAATATTATTTTATTTATTACTATATTGACATAATATTTAAACATGAATGGAGGCAGGTTACAGCATATAGGCCTGTCTGTTGTGTTTCTTTTCCATTAGTTTAGCCTTATGTACCAAGAGTGATAAGGGCTAACATCATCAGGAACACCTATATTTATCAATATACAAGCTTTAAAGATTCACAATTGCCTTTGTAAAAACTTTGAAATAAATACTACAAATATGTTCACACATTGATGCTTTCTGTGCAAACAGACTGTCTCTTGTCCTGTACATTGTAGAACAGTGACCATAATGTTGTTCTCTTACTCTCTTTACAGTGTCAGATTTACGCTGATGCACTCATTCCAAATATAACTCACTTTTCAGGCACTATCATTTAAAGTAATGGCCTCTTAGTACCAGTATTGAATAACCACATATTCCTGCCCCCACCTTTTTGATCCAACCGGCATCATCACCACCACATATATCTATGAGTCAATGGTCTCAATTAGAAATTAGCGGAAAATGTTTTCTACACCATTACCCTCTTTATTCCAAATCATATCCTGATTCACAGACAGACTCTCTTTATCTCTTTATCTACCTATTCTATAATTATATTATAAAAAAATTATCTATCTTTATCTTAAAAAAAAAAAAAAAAAAGGATTCCACACAGTTATATCCACCATTCCTTTAACGCACTGACCCGTTTAAGTGACATGGAAGCAAAGAGACGGACAACAATACTCAATGATTACTGTGACCCCAAATATCCGATACACTTGGAACTTATTTGGGGCAGACCTTCACCCTTCCTTCACACATAAGGTCAGATTCTCCCACTGAGACTATTTTTCATCTGTTGATAAGAAACAGTGGCCTTTTTTTTTAAAGTCACCTTAATGTTGACCTCATTTAACCTGAGCTGACCCCTCAGGTTATTTATTGGTGCTGTGGGAGATACCACTGGTTTATGGAGAGAACCTATCGGGGTCAACAGGTGGTGTGGTTTGTGGGTTCACTGAGTTTGTAAGGTTTTCTTTGGGTCTCTGCATGAGATTTATAGGATGGGCCTTTCTAATCTGCTGCACTACTTGGACTTGTTTTCATTGCCTAATAGAATATATTGAAAAGAAGAAGATAGACTCAGGGGACATAGTTATATGATACTTAATCTGCATACTAAACGGCTGGTAAGGGAACATTGCTGTTTTTTTTTCACAAATAAGAAAAAAGTTATTTCCACGTAAAAAAAAACATGTATTTGAATGTGGTATGAAGCAGTGAAGAATAGAACAATAATGTCATTTATCAAACAAAAAACAATCGTAGAACATAACTAAATACAATTACTCAAGTATTGTACAGATGCAGATGTATACAAATATGTCCCTACATTTCAGAGGGAAATGTTTTCACTAGATTTATTTGACAGCTGAGCTTGTGACATATGATCAGCTTGTAAAATAGGATGTGTGGTTATTGATGAAGCCAGTGTTTCCAAGTTGTGCTGGTTTGGGACCTTTTAAACTAAACAAAGCAACATGCCTTAATGTGGATAAGTAGAGCAGTTTAACCAAAGAGGGCTTTTCCCCTCTCACATTGTATACATTTAAGGTTTTCTACTGGGGTGAAAGTATCCAGTATTTCACAAGAAAAAGAAAATAGTCATGAAAAAGGAACATTAAAAAACAACCTTTCTTATCTATAATCATTTAAGGAATAATCCAATAACAGTCTAAGAAAGGTCATTCTGCATAATGAGTAGGCCTACGTTTATTTGTCAAACTTTAAGCACACCTTTCTGATAAATCTTCTGTACTTCTATTTAAATTACAATTTAAAAGATTATTATCTGTAACAAAGTAAATTGTTTTGATAGTTTAATAAAGTATTGGCTCTGATTACAACTTTCAAATCTGGTAAAAAAAAAAGACCCATACCTCAGCATGTCGATATAATGTTTAAACTAAGGTAGGAACTAGGAACCTTTATATTGTATTTCCGGATACCGACGGAAGGCAATTGGAGACGCGTATACTTCCGTAAACTAAAGGAGCCAGTCTTCAATGGCTGAAGCAGCACACTTTCTACTTTATATGATCTTCAACCAGGTTTTCCGTGTGGATTTAAGTTCACTCACTTGTCTCAGTGATGGATCGCAACAGGTCACTTGACAGAGTTGGCAGAGAGAAAAGACACGAGAAGAAGAAACGGAGACGGTCCTCCTCCTCTTCTTCATCATCATCATCGACGTCGTCTTCCAGCAGCAGGAGTCGAAGCAAGTCGTCAAAAAAATCATCTCACAAAAGTCAAGGTTGGGACTTTAAAAACTATTTAAATGAGAAGCTTTGACAGCAACGGAAAGCCTTATTATCAAATCCCTCTGTTGAACTTTTTCTTCTCTTTCCCTCAGATGTAAAAACACAAAGAAAGAAGCGCAGAAGAAGCTCTTCTTCTTCATCATCATCCACCTCTTCTTCCTCATCGCCTTCATCCTCGTCGAGTGATGAAAAGACAAAGAAGAAGAAAAGTAAAGCTAGGAAGAAGAAGTCGAAGAAGAAGAAGGCGAAGCTGAAGAAACAGAAGAAAATAGAGAAAAAGAAGAAGCCGAAGAGAAGAAGGAGAAGAAGAAAGCAGAGGTGGTGGTGTTGCCCACTCCTCCAGCAGAGAAGCCTCCATCCTACCTGGAGGTGTGGCAGAGCGAAGAGGGGACAGTGGAGCTCGGGCCTGGTGGGTCATTACATCACTCCACACCTTGTTGTTTATATATATATATATATATATATATATACTTTATGGAATTTTTCATTCACCATCTGGTTGTTAAAGTGATGTAGAAGGATCAGAATCACTTCTTTTTCTGATTGCAGCTCTTCAAATATGAGGATTTGCTAATTCTCTCTGTTTTATATCACAGCAAATTGAATTTCTTTGAGTTTTGGACTGTTGGTCGGACCAAACAAGAAATTTAAAGAAGTCTCCTTAGGTTTTTACTTTTTGGAAATGGTGATTGTATTTTTCTGACCATTTATAGTCTAAATGATTAATTAATAAATAAAAGGTGCAGCCCTAATTTGCACAGTTTTGATGTTTGTTCTCCACCTAAATAGATAGGTGGATAATTCAGCGAATTAAACACCTCACCATTAAAAGTATAAATGGTGTGGTTGACAAATTAATATTTTCTCAAAGTATCATAATCACCTAATATGAATATCGGAAGAAAAGGAACACAAGTGCATTATACTCTGTTTTCCTCTGCAGTCATGACAGATGAGCAGAAGGCCCGACTCTCCACTAAAAGGCCTCTCACCAAAGAGGAGTACGAGGCCAGACAGAGTGTGATCCGCAGGGTGGTAGACCCAGAAACCGGACGGACCAGGTAAGCTACAGAGTACATAGTTTACAATCCACAACAGGTAAGTGTAGAGGAGCAGTTCACCTGTTCAGATGTCTGTTCCGATTCACAGCATGATCAAACACTTTCATTCCAGCCTAACCCCAAATTTCCCAGAAGAGCATATACATAAAATACATAATTCTAACATTATGATGTAATAATGAATGACAATTTTCCCTCCAGATTGGTGAGAGGAGAAGGAGAGATCATAGAGGAGATAGTCAGCCGAGAGAAACACAAAGACATCAACAAGGTACAAGAGAAAGTTTCAATTATAACTTTGTGGTATCGATCTACTGTATCTAACAGTGAACTTCCATTCATCCCATAGCAAGCCACCAAGGGAGACGGGAATGCCTTCCAGAGGAAACTGGGAATCAACAAGTAGAAGATGCCATGATCTTCTTCAGGACAGCGGCCTCAAGGAGCTGAATTTTATATCATAATTTCAAACGGTTGCCTCTGATTTCACTGTACAGTAGTGGAGGTACAAGTTATAGGGGTCATGTACAGTAATGAGCTTAATCCAGGTAAAAGCCAGTATCTCCTATTGATTTGCCTTTTTAAATCTATGCGGGAGTTAGTGAGAGATTTTAATGTTTTTATCCTACTGAGATCTGCAAAAGGAACTCTACGCAAGGAAGAGGTCCCACATAGTTTGCACATTTGCTGATTAATGCTAATTTATTTTATCCATGTTTGAAAGCATTTCAGTGAGTACATCGAAGGTTCAATCCTAAATGGACTGCAAGTACAGTTGTTTTCTGTACCTGTTAGTCAGATGTGTGACTGCAACAGACCATTCAAATGTTTTCTTAATTGGAAATTAACCGTTTCATGTTGTACTTTAAATCAAATCATTAAGAATCTTGTTTAAGTGTTCAGTATCTTGTCTGACTGACTCTTTTGGCTACATACCCTACACCCACCCGTAGAGGTCTGATCATCTTTACATCTCACATTTTGGTTCTCAGAACAAAACTGCATTTGTGTGAACTGATTCCAAAAAAATAAACATTTTTATTACCTGCAATGAATCATCCTATATTTGAATACGCCCTGATCTCTGAAGAGACTATCCTTGTCATATTATTTTCATGACATTTACCATTTTGAGTGTGAAAAACGGCAAAAATGACTGAACTGTTCTTTATGTTCTTTATACACTGTACATAAAAGCACAAAGGAATGGATAACATTAAGTTATCCAAAAACCTACAAGATACATATCCTGTACAATGAAAATATTTACCAAGGTATGTTGCATATATATATACAGCCTATGAACGCTAACTGTTGATGTAACAGTGGTTAACATGTTAACCTGGGGAACAGAGACAGAAAGACAGATTGCCTAATGTTAGTGAAATATGTCAAACCGAGTTCTCCTTTGTACATTTCCTTTTAAGTGAAAACAAGCCAAAGCCTTTTAAGAAAAAATATGGCCTTTTCCTATTTCCAAAAAGTAAACAGTCTACCCTTTTCCATTAAGTCAATTCGGGAGTGAGCAGTGTTCATTCTAAGCCTCACAACACAATGGCCAATGTAAGGCAGAAAAGGGAAATGTAAGGCCTCTGGTAATGTGTGTGTAAGTAGCAGAATCAAAGAGATTGTCTGCCCAGAGGTATCCAAACTTCACAGATAACTGCACCGCTTCGTCTTTACATTCTCTGGATTTTGATATCCAGGCAATTCAGATCTCTGAGGAAAGACATATGGTTCAGTAGATAACCACGCTGCATGTTTTATAGCATTGCCCTTCCTTTTTTCCAAATACTATCAATGTACAAACAGCCATTCGATCAGCATCTTTCAAAAGAGTTTTATATATGGCTTCAAGCCAAATCTCTAAAATGGTCAAAATGCAGAGGGATTGTAAAACAGTTTGTAATTACACTTTTCTTCACCAGGATAGCTGGAAACAGCCCTGGTCAAGCAAGTAATCGGTACCTATGCATTGGGATGTACACTTAGTTATCTAGCATTAGGTCTCCCCTCATTGATATAAAAGGGGTGGACAGATTATTAGAAACACCTCTCAGTATAACACAATACAATTCAACAGCATCACAAACTACAGCCTTTAAAATGACCATTAAATTGATCCCCTCTAAAACAGTTAACACATTAAAATGTTGTAATGAAGGTAGGATTTGTTGCAGGACTTCATTTGTTTTTTTTACATACTGTAAGTGTACCTAATAAAAGGGCAACTGAGTGTTGATTTCTGGATCACTTTTAAATGTTAAGTGACTTCATCTGAACCTCAAAAACAAAGTTAAGACAGAACATGTCTGTCCACAGGAAAAAACCTGCAGTAATATTTCACACCATTATCAGGTCAGTGGCACTTGTGAGAAATCTCTTTTTTTTTAATGGACTCTACAAATGTTGCATGGGTGCCCTGTGCGTTCGTTGAGTGCTAAGATGTGTTCAGATTCCCTCTGCAATTTGACATCTGTAGAATATGTGCCTGTTGAACTGATTGTCAATGCACTGTGCTGTGTTCCTCGGCACAGTCAGTTTGATCTTGTGGTGCAGTTGAGTAATATTGCACATTTCCCTTACATTTGAGCCCATATTGGTCCGTTGCAGTCAGCTTTATAAATGCCTATTAGAAGGACAAATAAACATCATTTGAATGAATAAATCACAAATGTTGTAACCTTGTCAGGAAAAACGGCAAACAGCATAAAGTTAAGACTTAGCTCTGTGCTCCTACTTCTGACAGCATTTTGTACAAAATTTACAATTTGCAGTTTGTTCTTCCTATAAAGGCGCAAAAGCAGAACAGAGAAAAGAGACCTTAACCTAAAGACGATTATCTATGAGCACATTCAATGCCTAATGTACAGCTTAGGGATAACCAGAGAGAAGCCATATCCCAAATTTCCAAAATAGATAATAAACATACAATATATGACACAAGATAGCAGTTCTGTTGATACAATTCTGGTGATCTGCAAGATAACATAATAAAAATACAATACTGTGCCAGGCAAAGACCTCTTTGAGTTTTGGCTGCTGCAACTGAAGTTTGAGGAAGAAAAAAACTAAAACACAACATAGTTAAAGTAATATTAAAAACACCTTTTGTTCACAAAATCAATACATTTTAAAGTATCTATAATCTTAAATAACAATAATCATCATCAATCATTAAAATGTATCCAGAACGAGGTGGTGTCTACCCCCAGAGTGAAGAAGACACTTAAAACTGGTCTTCAGTGGACCAGATACCAGATCTGCACTGTCACGTAACAATTATGTACAAACCTTGTTAAACCATTCAACTACATACTTACACAATCTATTCCATTTTTTCAAAGGAGACCATAATCATTTCCTCTCTGTTCATGTACAGCATATCATTCGATACTGTTTACTTTGGCACATTAACCGTACAGTAGTAGGAGTTTTCCTTATAGCCGAGTCAAACATTACTGATTCAGGGAGGTTCAGCAGCGCAGTGTGGTGAGATGTGGTGAAACGCTATAAAATCCCAGGAACAGTTTAAGCTGCAACCATCATTAAAGGGTAATTTCGCAGTTTGCTTCATGTGATATTTGGATGGTTCTTTGGTCTGATGGACGACTAGAAAACAAGCTAAACTGGACTGTATGGTTTGCTAAAACATTATTTAGTCATCGCTTGTGTCTTTGTTTATGCAACAAGTAGTAGATCATGAAAAAATCCGTTCATGTTGGCTTACAGAACAGTGGTTGTTGTTTAATGTTGATAAATGAAGCTTTTTTCTAAAAACAAATCTGAAAAAGATACATTTGGGCTAAATGACTGTGTATTTGTTTGGTCACACTGAGAAAAGAAACACATTCAATCCAGTTTTACCTGATTCTCCGCTCAGCTCCCAGACGTGAACATATGTGGTTATCACATAAAAAAGGACATAGCATTAATCCTATCGTAACTGCTGTGCTTGTGGTGTCAGTGTCAGTTACAGCTCAGGATCAGAACAGTATCCAAACTGGGACCTGATACAGGCTGTCTATAACCACTTTGTGTTGTTAACTTAAGTATACAGCAATGGGGTGCTTGTATGTGTAACCATTTCCAATCTAAAAGCCCGCTGTAGGAGGAAAACTGACCCTGTAATCAAGAATGATAAATATGTACTAAACAGTAGAAACAGTCTGGATCCCTACAATATATGCTTTGTCTATTTGTGTGCACGTTTCTGTTTCAGGAAGATGCTCCTTGAAATGCCTGTTGAGTTTTGTGTGTGTTGTGTAATAAATATAGCCGTAGCCTCTGTTCATAAATATGTGTAGAGTGTAACTGGCATTAGTTTATAAAGAGTGGTTTGTAGCACCTATTGTTTTCATTGTGGTATATACCCATTTGGTGCAAGCCAACTGTTTTTCACTCTTTGCATTTATCTTTGTCATGGGTCTCTTCCTCAGCACTGTATGCTTTTCATCACTCTCCCGAAGGTACTCTGTCTTCCTGATCTCATTTGGGGCTGAGAACGCCTGGTTCCAGCTTGGTGCTGCTGCTGCGGCCCCAGCAGCTGGCTGTGATGCTCATGCTGCGCTGTGCTGCTCCCTGGCTGTAGCTGTGAGCGCACTCCTGCCGATCCCGCTCCAGCCTCTCGCCGTCCGATTGGCTCTGTGTGCGCTCTGGCCTGTTGTGGATGCTGCCTGTTGGGGAGCTGGGGGCCGGTTGGGATGAGATGGTGCGCAGCAGGTGGTTCCTCTTCCTTAGGAAGTCGCTGTTTGCACCCAAGCCGAAGCTGCCTTTACGTAGCACCATGCGTGCACTGCTGGACTTAGCTGGCCGAGAACGGTGGCTGTACTCCAGCTGGGACAAATGAGCTGCATAGCCCTCTGTGATGAACTGTTGAGAGGATCAGAGAAGAGACATTCTGTCAACTATAGGGTTGGGTATCATTTGGTTTTTTTTCGATTCCGGTGCTAAATCGATACTTTTAAAACGGTGCCGGTGCCTAAACGGTGCCTGAACCGGTACTTTTCAATAAAGTAAAAAAAAAAGAAGAAGACGAAAAAAAATAAGGGTAGTAAACAACAGTCAGTGACTTGTTTATTGCTAAGGCCATGGTCAAAATTAAAGATTTAATAATAATGTAATAACAATAACTTATTTCACCAGTATATTGCTGTTGAACCCCAGATGGGAAAAGGGTATTTTACAATTACTGTGAATGCACCACGAGGCTACCTGTTTTAAGTGAATGCACCGTCTGTGTTGTTTAATTCCGACAATGGCAGCTGTAAGTGAACGCACCGTCTGTGTTGTTTAATTCCGACAACGGCAGCTGCGGGTGAACGCACCGTTTGTGTTGTTTAATTCCGACGACGGCAGCTGCAAGTGAACACACCGTCCGACCATATAAACATACTGTATATCTATGAATTCCGACAATGGCAGCTGCTGCAGCGCTGCATTGCAGACTGTTACATCCCGCTGTTGAAGTACTCCACAGTGAAATTCAGTCACACTTTACACTGCTTAACGTTAGCTGTCAGCATTTTACCGGTGTTTAATCCAGCTGCTAGCTAAAGGTAGGCTAACGTTACGTGCTGTCAAGTGTAGTGTAAAGTCAGGCACCGAAATGAGGCACCGAAACTTTCGTTCTTATTCGGTCTCGTTACTACCGTTTACGTCGGCACCGGTTCCCTATTGGCACCGAGTTTCGGTACCCAACCCTAGTCAACTATGAAGAGAATTTTGGTTCAGTTAATTGATATTTATATATTTAGTTTAAAAAGAGTTAATTGGTTGTAATAGTGGCAGTATTAGTAAATCATTTTCATCTGGGTTTTGGTATTTACTTTAATATCCTTGAAATAAGTTAATTAAATATATAAATTTGAAAAACAAGTTGAATGCATGAAAAAATCAAATAGTACCTGGCACTGCATCTTCTTGGAGGGTCTCCCGACGATATATATTTGGGAGGGAGGAATGCCAACGGAGGTGTAGACTGAGATGTCTTTGGTTGATCCGTAGCCAGCGAAAATCTTCATGTGAACCTGGGATCAGCCAAATGAACAAGAGAACTGTTTAGCACTCTGTATTTTTCTTCGCGATTGAGATAATATTTCTCTCATAGTTGTACAATGTCATCATTGTTGCTTTTGTTTTCACCTCTAAAAGTATATTCCT
This sequence comes from Perca fluviatilis, assembly GCF_010015445.1. NCBI lineage: Eukaryota > Metazoa > Chordata > Actinopteri > Perciformes > Percidae > Perca > Perca fluviatilis. Next base: position 19,896,771 of record NC_053117.1, read on the forward strand.
TATTCATTCCACAAAGAACTAGACTACACATGCACACACTATGGTACTGCACATAGACCCCCCTCAATCCTCCCTTTCTCCCAGTCTGACCTCTGTCAGGGACTTGAGGAAGTTGGCCTTGTGTCTGAGCGGGTCGTGGACCAGACCGTCACAGAAGGAGACAATGCCATGAGGGAAGTTGTGCTGAGATAACCAAGCCACTACCCGCTGCTTCTGCATGTCTGGCCGTCCTGTCACATAGATGATCATATAGCCTAAATCTTGCCAGTGCCTGCAACGAGGAGGGACAAGATAACAGAATTAAGACATAAATAACAATGCAAAATGCTGATGTACTCTCTACATGCTCTGAAAGAGACTCAAACCCAAGAAAACAGGAGAAGAAGAGCAGCTAGGTACCTGACAACATCCACGGCTCCTGCCCGCACTTTGGGATCACTGCCCATGATTGACACACTGGCCGCAAATGACCCGTCGATGCTGAATACAACAAACTCTGTACCACGTGGAACAGCTGTCAGGTAGCTGTCTGCACATGTGTGGTCACCCCTGAGGAATGAAAAGAACAACAGAAAGTAAGAAAATGGAGAAAGACCAAGTCAACATTTTTTTATCTCAACAATCCTCTTGAGGACACTGAAACGCAACAACAAACTGAGCTAAAACCAAATATAAACCAGGCTTCTTGATAAATGCACCTAGCCTGAATAATTCAGTAAACTATGACATGCCATCAGGGTTTGGGAATAGGCCTTTTTAAGATGTAAATAATAAAATGAAATGTCAGAAATCTTTAAAAAAAAATGTTTTTATCATATATACATGTCAAGTTAAGGACACAGAACATATACAACATATAAACAGGACAGGGAAAAAATACACTGCAAAACATTACCACAATATTGCCAATGCCACACCACCGTCTGGAGGGTTAGGGTTACCCTCACTCCCCTCTTTCAAAACCCACCTATTTAAATCTGCTTTGAATCAGTGATTTATTCGCCAAATGGCCTTCTGAAATGGTCAAACTAATCTCACCTGACAACCATTTTGACTGGGTAGACTCCAATGCCCAGACGTTTTTTCTCTGGGATGGCAAAAGACACACGGCCACTACTGTTGGTCACTTGTGTGTTGAAGTACACCCATTCTCCTGATGGGGGCTGGGTCATGATGTGGAGATCAACCTGGACAGGATTACAATACCGTGAGCACAAACTACACAGGCATTACTGACATCTGTCTATGTGTGCTCTTGTGGTGGCGAAAGAGAGATCACCTTCTCCCCGGCCAAGGTGACCATGTCCAAAGGGCCGTACATAAAGCGACCTGTCACGACCTGCTGGGAGTCTTCTGTGAACACCGCGTCGTTAATGCGGTGGTTGGCAGTCACGTTCTGTCAAAGGAGCGAAAGAAAGATACATGCTGAAATGTAATTTTCTCCATGGCATTTAACAAAAAGCAAATTGCTGATGTTGACTTGTCTTAACACATTTTCTTGTTTGGCATTTTTCCTTCATTTAATGAGATTTGATGAGAAAAAAAGGTCAGAGACAAGGAAGGAAATCAGGATTTTGTGTCCCCTGACACTTAACTCTGACACCCTGATGCCTACCCTGATCTTCACAAGGGTCCTCTTGCGGAGCCACTTCTCTCGAGGTTTAGAGGGAGTGAATTCAGTCACTTCTTTCCCATCGAGCTCCAGGATGCTAGAGTTTTCATGCCTCATGACCTACAGGAGAAATTTCAATGACTCATTTAGTATCTCTGAAAAGGACTAACAGCCTGCTGATCACTTATGAACAGGCCATAAAGAGTGGTAAGTATTCTTATGTTGACTCACCTGTCTCAGAAGAAAAGACACAACATCAGTGGACTCCCAGTATGATGCGTGGAAGAGGTGCGGTAAAGCCACTGTGGGGAAAGCGGTGAGAGCATCGGGGCAGTACAGGGCAAAGTCCAGCCGCTTTGTGCCCCACCAACGTGCTGCAACTGCGTTGGGAATGGAGTGAATGGCACGTAAGGTGAAACTGTAAGAGTCAGTGTGAGGTATGCGATGCCACGCGAAGGTGCAACACTTCTGAAGCTAAAGCAAAAAAAAACGATTTCAATCTTAAACCACAAAATTGTCACCGATCTCGGCAGTTCTTCAGCTAAAAGAAGGAAATCGGAAGAAGGAAGTTAAGGAATTAGTTATTAACAGGAAAATCAAGTGCAGGAGGAAGAAAAAGATAGTTAATGACACATGATGATATGAGCAACTGAAGATGTTATTCATGTTAGTATGAACATGAAAAAAGATTATGGATTTGGAAAGTATTATTCCTCATCAATGTAAGTGATTGCCTCATATCCTTATGAATTCAATCTTTTTTCTTAAGATATTTTTTTGGGCATTTTAAGCCTTTATTTTATAGGACAGCTGAAGACATAAAAGGGGAAGAGAGGAGTAATGACATGCAGCAAAGGGCCGCAGGTCGGAACCGAGCCAGCGGCCGCTGCGGCAAGTACTGAGCCCATGTCTGTGGGGCGCAAGCTCAACCAGGTGAGCTACCCAGGCGCCCCTTTATAAATTCAATTTTGAAAGAATACAAGGGGAGGAAAAAGAGGCTTTCTGCAGGAGAAGCGTTGAGTTTTTGGATTTTGACACAGTATAGTACAGCGCACAGAAAAGAACTGTAGCCTCACGTTGATTTCAGAAGTCCCCTTTCTCAGAAAAATACCTTGGTCCACTTCAGCCTGGGAGTCCAGTGAGACCAGATCAGATATAGCACGCTCCAGCCCAGGTGACTGGCAGTTGTCGTGCTGGCCAGTGGGACTTAGACGGTCACTAGTCTCTGCCACACCGTCCAGCTCTGCTACTAGATCTGCATCAGGAGATCCTGTGGCCTTGCCAGCCTCCGCTTTCTTACGGGACTTAGGAGGACTTTTCAGGAAGAATTTGTTTTGTGATGAAAGGGCGAGTTGGGACAAAAGGCAGAACTTTTTGAATTGGTTAATTTGGCGTGATTTGGCTATGGGGAGAAAAGAAAGAGAAATAAAGAATTCACATGAAAATGAATGCATGTTGGTATGTAACAGTTTATGACAATTTAAACAGTTTGAAGAGTGATGTTGAATGATGTTGTTGATGAGTCCGGTGTTAGTAAGAGGTTGAAAACAGAACTGTAAACGTCAAAGCTGAAAAATAATTGTTAGTACAGTAACAGTTATTGCAGAAGGGCAGGGTGATGCTGTTGAACGTCTTCTGATGCTCTGTTATCACATGAACAACAATCTGTTATAATTAGTTCATGTGTATCTCCAGGGTTGTACTGTAGGTGCTAAAACAGCAGTGGACAGAACAATAATTTGAGGTACAAATAAATGCACTGGTAACAAAAGTGAAATAGTGAGGGACAGGGGGACTTTGGAGGACAATCTCACATAAAACAATAGAATACTAGTCATCTCCGCAAACACCACACTAAGGAGTGGACAATACAGGAATGGCTGACGGGGGCAGGTGTCTACATGCATTGCAACATTAGAGAAATGCAGCACTCGTTCATTGCATTTACATTTAGACAGTGGAGAAGGATAAGACAGACAGTGAAAAGTGGCGCTAAACTTGCTCTTCTTCAGGACTCTGCTTGCTCATATTGGGACTTTGAATTTCAACACGATGGAGTAAAACTCTCTGCATGACAGTCTGGTCACAATGCAGGTGTTAAGTCTGGCTAAGTAGAAAAATAAGCTATCTGGCTGACTAGACTGCTCCAGCTGGAAAGCAGGGTGTATGAAGAGTCAGAGTAGTGGGGTTGAGAGAGAGTGAGAGAGAGAGAGAGAGAGAGAGAGAGAGAGAGAGAGAGCGTTGAGGGAGCAGAGTCGGAAAAACAAACAAGATAGGAATATAGATTAAGATAAGATTTAGACTGAAAGAAAGAGAAAGCGAAAGAGGGAGAATAACTAGACCAGTGTTTGTGTGAGTGGAAGGAAGAGAGAGGCTTTTTGGTGTTGAGAACACTTACTGTTGGCTATGTTGGTGGCAGTGTAACTGTCTGCCATTCCTGAGACCTGGCTGGCAATGCTGACTTCACTGGCCCTCCGCTGGCCCCGGGAGAGGGGGCCCGTTACGGGGGATGAGGGGTACGAACTGTCCATGAAGACACCACCATGAGACTGAACAACATCCGCTATCGAAACAAGGAGATCCCATTAGACAGAGACACAGGTAAGGGGAACCCACAGTGATGAGGGGGAGGGAGATGTGGGTTAGGGTGGCAGCAGAGAAATGTGACGGCAGGCACCATAGTTTCAGAGGACATGTGAAACCAAAAGGTGCCGCATGGTGGATAAAGTCAGTTTTCTGTAACCGACTCTGGGAAACATGGGCGTATGGGTACATATAACACTTAAAATCACAAATGTGCACATGTGTTACAGTCACACCCACGTGTTAGTATCTCTTATGGAGATAATTATGAATTCTTTTTTTTTAATCAGATGACCTCTGACTATTCTCACAAAAATAGGTAACAGTACATTCAGTATGCATAGATCGAGCTCCACTCTACAGTGCACTGTACAAACACAACATCACAAGCAGCGCAGTCTTCACATCAAAACATCTCTGAAACGTGGATGATAGTAGAAATACCCTCTGCCGACATCAATAGTCTGATATTATGGATTATGGAGTGATGCAGACACACTGAGACCTGGCTTAATAAACCACAGCACAAACACAAATGCTTGCGTCCTCCAAACATTGAATGTGGCATGAATATGTGATGGCAACATAACAAAATGTAACACCACATGAGATGCTAATCAGATTTTCCAAAGTATGTCCATGGCAAGTTGTAACAATTGTGTATTATTTCTATTTCTAACTAGAAATGAGGCTAAGAACTCAACAAGGAAATTAAACACCTTATACAAAGTAATTTAGATAAAAGACTAGATGCTGCAAGAAAAGGTGTATGCAGTATATGTAATGGTCTATCGGTGTATCTGATTTATCAGAAACATGAATGCAGCTCTTGACTCTTGAAACAACAGCGATGGGAATACTCAGAAAGGCGATGATGGGTATGAAGCAAGAAGGTTGTAACAAACAGAAATAAGAGACACAGTGAATGGGGGTGAGGGCAGATGCAGGTGAATGGGAGAGGCTACACACACTCCATAGTGGCGGGTGTGGCTTTGAGGGAGCCCTCCGGCCAGTTTAGCACAGGCACAGGGATGCAGGTCTCACTGATGGCCTCCTGACAGCGAAGGGACAGGGGAGGCCCGCTGTCAAGTAGCAGCTGAGCGTTGCTCTGGACTGTCTCCACTACAGAGGGAGGTGGAGGGGCAGAAGGGGCAGAGGTCAGGGGAGGGGGGTAGGGGGGTTGGAGGTAGAGAGCCACATTCGCAGATATGAGGACAGGAGGCCGAGAGAGAAAGAGGGAAAGAAGACAAGAGGACATAAAAAACATATGAAGCAAGAACAACTGAACATGAGACAAGAAAGCAGAGTCAAGCCCTTAGTCGAGCCCATTTCTTTTGAAATGCAACTGCTAGTCAGTCATATACTGTCGTATAACACTACTCTAAGATTGGAAATGCCCTGGAATCGGCTATTCATTAAAACATATGGCACATACTCAAAAATGATCTTGAATTTGTCTTTAAAACTTAATCTGTACTGAAAACTTTGTCAATAAGTTATACAAGCTCATTTGATGAAAACTACTTTGACACAAAACCTTGGCCTGAAGTCCTTAAGAAATATCACCATGCTTTTACATTACATGTCATTTAGCTGCTTGTACAGTTTATTAACCCTCATGTGGCTCATTAAGAAGCCCTGGTCCAATGGTAAATGTAATGTATGTATTTGAACCTAGAAAGAAAATATCTGCTCATAGTTACCTTACTACTTTATGTGTACTTTTTCTTGGGGAATCACAGACAGATACAGTATTTGTATTAAAGGGTAGGATGAGGCTCTAAGGGTTACTCCTATGGGTTACTCCACTATAATGAGTGTCCAAACAGAAACCACCAGCAGAACTATGAGCACATTTAGATGAATAAACCGCTTCCCAAAAGAAGTTGAAGCACAAACAGTAATTGAGACAATGTTTACTGGGTGTGTGAAGGAACTTATAGTGTGCTACAAAGGTGTCTTTAGGACAGGTGTTGTCTATGGCAAGCATTCCTGGGAAACGGGACAATCAGTGTCTCAAGTGTCAGCTCATGTGATCTTAACTTGAAGGAGAAATAAAAACAGCCATTTTATTACAGGGAATTTTGCATTTGTGTCTGCAAGTGTGAATCCAAGTCACAACTACATATATTAACTGTAAATTCTGTTAATTCATGACAGGATATTTACTGAATTGATATAACTGAGGCTTTTAGACATCATCGGTGCAGAGGGCTCACCAAGTAGGGCAGAGTTTCCGTCTCCCAGGGGAAAGCGTTGGTAACGGGGCACGTTGAAGGGAGGCAGGAGGTGAAACTTCCTCTCCAATAGAGGCTCCAAGCGGGAGGCTGAGGGATCGGCTGGGTGGAACAGGTTGTAGACTTGCTGACAGGCAGGCCGCAGTTGGGCCACTAGGGGGAGAAATCGAACCAAAGACATGAGAGAGGAGAGGGTTAGGGTTAGGATTACTAGCTTTTAAACATTGGTAATGACAACCATACGTACAATTAACACTTTATGATGAAAAAGAACTTTATAGGTATGTCTTGTACAAGTCACTATGCTAATTTGTGCACCTAAGGTAAACCTTTGCACTTATGTAGACAGAAAAGTAATTTTTTTCACTCTTGCATAATGTGTCAAATGCAACAAAAACAATGTGTGCTATTACTGATTACATTATAACCCTGTCTTAATTAGCTTACCATCCAGCATTGGAATGACAGTCTTTCTCAAGGCGAGTACCAAGCCTAGTGGAGAGCCAAACAAGAAAAAGTCGGAGACCTCAAAGTCAAACTTTCCCAGGGAGCCTCCATCCAGCATAGCGCTGCTGCTCGACCTGCGTGAGACTGTGTCGTTCCGCAAAACACTGGCGTGTAAGCTGGAAGGACAGCACAAAGTCATAAAACTAAATCACACTCAGACAGAATATAACACAAGAAAGGAGGTTATCTCCCAGGTAAGGAATTTTGTCATCCCACACTCAACACACCTGGTGAGGAAGGCCTGGTGTTGTTTTATTGTGTCCAGCTCGTAGGTGGAGGAGTCACTTCTCTTGCGTGGCAGTTGTCGCTTGGTGTCGTCACCTGAACTGGCACGAGGAATGTCAATGTTACTGCGACTGAGGTGGCGGCTGCCCTCCAGAGTCGGAGAGGCTGACCCGTGCCCGCTGTTGATAATGATTCCAGGAGAAAGGAGGTCCTGGTCCTGCAGGGTTGATACAGAAACATTTGTTAGGAAAACGTACAGCACTTTAGAAACAGTCCATATATCTAATATGAAGGAGAGAAAAAAAGTTTACATTGTACAAATTCTATGCAATATAATACTCATTTCTGATATAATCATATATATGTTTGATGCAGGTAAAAAATAAAGTAGTAAACCATTTGTTTTTTTAATGACTCTGAATGCTTTGTCTTACCTGTACACTGACGACACTGCCCCTGCGACTGCTGTCCTGGCTTTCATTAACTGTCTGGTTGCTGCTGCACAGTGCATCAAATCCCAAGATTCCTCCCACACAGTCCCCAATGAGGCATACCTACAGAGGTCAATGTCCAGACATAAAGTTAATAAAAAAATAATTAGATTTTTGACATACAGCCTTAGGTCTGCCTAAAATGTCTATACACCTGCTCCAACAATAACACAAACAAAAGTGATTATGCCCATCATAACATTTAGATAAAAAAGGTAACAATGCATACAAAATTAAAGACCAGGCTTAGCTGTGATACTGTGATTATGTACATGTACTGTATCTTTGAGAACAAAAACACAAATCCTTATAAAAATGGCATATAATACTCAGTAACTGACCTGGCCAGAGAAGACTGCCCCGTTGAGAGACTTTATGAACTCTGTGTACACCTGGTTGGCTCTTACAACGACAGTGGCAATGGCCTCCTGGTACTGTGGAGCAGAGGTGGCCAGGAGGGGGAGAGCTGCCAGAGGGATGTGGTCCTGGCTGCTGGACAGACAACCCTCATCGTAGCTGTATGGGCTCAGGCTGCCACAAAAGAGCCAAATTGACAAAATTAAATGAACATATTTTTATGACCAAGGCAGTCCACAGAGGAGTGGGAACAAACAAACACAGGAGGAGGGGCGACGGTTATGAGCTGCACCTGGATCTGTTCCATCAAAAGCAAAAAGCAATCAGTCAATAAACAGATACCGTCAATCATTATTCACAATGCTTGCAGCATGCAGAAGAACACGTGCACGTGTGTCCTCTTACTTGGAAACTAGGGAGAAGGCCTCGGCACAGATGGCAGGGCAGGGCACCAAGCGTATGGCGATGCGTCCCAGCGCCGTGGGGTAGTGAACACGCATGACTGTTTCGAAAGCTGTACTAATGGTGTTGACGTCGGCCTGCTTGCTGTTCTGGTCCCCTCCGCCTGTATCCAGGATGTTCCCTCCGTGCAGAACCAAGATCAGCACATGGATCTTGGAGGGCTGCAGACACTGCTGGGACGAGCTCTCCTGAAAACAGAAAATACAATTTTAAAAAAAGGGTGATGGATGGGGATGACGAGGAAAAGCTCTTGGGAGAAAGTTCAATAAATGATATACTGTATTTACTTATGAAACATCCTTTTTAGCAGCATGACCAAAGACAACATGCTCACTGAGAGGGAAAAATCACAGATAAACAATATTGCCTTAGCTATTGCGCATCAAATTATTTGTGTTTTGACAGATTTGTGAGTCATATTTGTGTTCATCTCTTCAAACATGGACCGCACAACAAAATGTTTGTACAAACTTATTTTCACAACCAGAGAAGGGCGGAGAACCATGAAGGGAAACAAAACATAGCCCACCTACACTCCACCTAGACAACTGTTCAACAGCAAACAAGGACAACACATCCTGAGGACAAGTCACATCAAATAGAACAACATAATGTGCAGTTTTGTCTTTGAAGTCAGAGACAAAACTTTTCATAGAAGCACTATATGTACACTCAACGCCACAGCTGCAAGTACACAGAAGTTAAACAGAGGGGGTTGAGGTTGAGGAGTACACATAGATTTGGGTTTTGGCAACGGCAGGAAAAAAGGGCAGGGGCAGTAAGTACTGGGTTTGTGCAGGTGGATCGGGGGTCTGTGGAGCTACTGTAGCCCACAGTGCACTAGGGCCAAAATGTTTACTTACTGACTGGTGCCTTGTTACCGTGATGGTGGGAATGGGAGAGCTATCGGCTTGGCCGCTAACAGAGCCACGCATCTGAACACAAGAGGACAGAGAGGCTCAGGAACAAACAGCCCTTCTCTTATCCCCCAAACTATAAAAGCTGATGCAAATGACTATGTATGTTCATTATCATGAAATCAAGTTTAACGGAAGCTTTTTGGTGCTGAAGGGCATTTTCTGTGGATGGTTCTTCATGAATATCTATTTAAGACATGATTCTGCTGGTTAGGGTTGTGTTTTGTAAATACACACTCACGTACCTCATCTAGTCTTTCCTCACTGGTTGCTCTCTCATAATCCACTGTCATTTCCTTGAACAGCTCACCTGCAAACACACACATTCTTAACATAAAGTTCAGAGGCAGGTGAATTTCCAAAATAAAGTGCTCATGGTCTTCATCATACCAGGAGTTTCCTCTGTGTCTGCAGATTCAATCTTGTCTATGAGGTCGTTGGAGTTCCACTTGGAAATTTCCTTTTGGAAGACCTCCTCGCCGTCTGAGAAATCCTCTGTAGGCAACACAAGATAAATCATCAACTAAAGCATATGTGCTATTCAGGGTGTCATTACACCAACAGTATGACGATTAACAGGGTCGTATGAGTAACATTTGCTAATCCATTTATATAATAAAACAGGTGACCAACAGAAAGGAACCTTGTCAAGCTTTCCAACAAGATATTGTCAAATGACTTATTCAAATAGATACATTTGTATTTATAACTACTTGATGTACAGTACAGGCCAAAAGTTTGGACACACTTTCTCATTTAATGCGTTTCCTTTTTATTTTCATGACTATTTATATTGTAGATTCTCACTGAAGGCATCAAAACTATGAATGAACACATATGGAATTATGTACTTAACAAAAAAGTGTGAAATAACTGAAAACATGTCTTATATTTTAGATTCTTCAAAGTAGCCACCCTTTGCTTTTTTATTAATAAGGAAAAAATTCCACTAATTAACCCTGACAAGGCACACCTGTGAAGTGAAAACCATTTCAGGTGACTACCTCATGAAGCTCATTGAGAGAACACCAAGGGTTTGCAGAGTTATCAAAAAAAGCAAAGGGTGGCTACTTTGAAGAATCTAAAATATAAGACATGTTTTCAGTTATTTCACACTTTTTTGTTAAGTACATAATTCCATATGTGTTCATTCATAGTTTTGATGCCTTCAGTGAGAATCTACAATGTAAATAGTCATGAAAATAAAGAAACACATTGAATGAGAAGGTGTGTCCAAACTTTTGGCCTGTACTGTAAATGTGGTGGCCATTAAATACTTGTTATGCTGGGTATTTTCATGTTTTAAGTATAACGGTTGTGTTCACCTATGGCTGATGAGGGCATGTTATTTTGCAATCTCAAATAGGTGAGTACATGTGATGTGTGCTGGAGGACAGTGGTGTGGTTTATTACCATGGTTTTTCAAAGTAGAAAAACAAATCTTTTTACCAAACAAATACCTATCGAGAACAGCTTAAAACTAGTATGTATCTTTTGAATGTACATTAACATATGAATGGACTGGGTTATCCATCCACTGACATGCATCTGTGATTTAAAAAGGAAGGTTCAAGATCTAAGACAGAACATCCCTTTTTATCCCATAATTTCCTCTTAAACTGCCCGTAGCTTCATTTCTGAGGAAGAGGCTGCTACATCCTGTTCACTTTAGTCTGTATTAAACTATTGAAAATCAAATCTAAAATTGAATTTACAAATGTCATGTAATTCCATTTATTTCCACTGTAGTTATACTACAAATAAATAACACAACCATTGTAAAGAAATGGAAATAATTTTATTTCATAGTCACTTGCTTTGCAATCAGGAAATTGCAGCCAGTTTCTCAGAAATGCAAATCCTTCGGTCATTAATTGTATGAGATAATGTGTCCTGTACACGGTTCTTAGTTGCTGCATTTCTTTCATTTATAAACATGTATAACAACCCAGTCTTAAACTGAATAAAAAATGTGTGAAGGTAAATCAATAAATAACATTTTATTCCAGCTTGTTTGCAAGTTGTTTAGTTGTTAGATTATATAAATTGTAATTGTAGCAGATATATTAGTTTTGAAGAATAAGTAGTGCAATACTAGCTTTATAAGAAAGGTTAAGTTTGTACCATCATTCGTAGATTTACACCCCTAATTAATAAATAATGATAGACCAGACACACTGAATGTGACATCTGTGAGGAGTTCTCATGAAGCTTTCCTTTAGTCATTTGCACAAAAAAAACACAGAATAGGGGAACATGACAGTCATAAATAAACTTGCATCTCAAGTGTTTGTAACAGAGGACTACTACTACTACTACTAGAGTACCATGACCACAAACAAACTTTAAAGATAGAAATCTAATCAATCAAGTCAGTCTGTTTCCAAATTGTATTCCTGTACCACCACCATGTGATTCATCCAGGCACCAAAGCACATACTTGTGTTCATATACACTGTATCTTCATTTTGATACACTGATCTCATTTATGTACTGTGGATGTGGGCTTGGTCTGCAATCAGCTGCAGTGGAGAGAGGTGTGGGGATAGATCAGGAGATCAGTGCCAAGGTGAGTTATTTGTCTCAGCTGATGGTTGTTGATGTGTACTAATTAAACTCTCCCTTTATATGCAGTAGCGTGCTGGACCTTCAGATGACTGCCACACACCACAGAGACAGGACACTGGGCTGGGAGATATTGTTCTGTTGATTCTTTGTTAAAACGTTGTGAGCAACGCACTGTGCGCCTGCCCCAGTAGCTGAGCAAACAGCAGTGCACGGTTGGTGGTTATAAAGTTGTGCTAAAAGTGTGCGCAGTCAGAATAAACACTGTTGCCTGTAAATTGTCTGTCTGGGCTGTGATCTGTGCTGACGGTAACCCACGGTGGCAGTGAGTTCTGCAACATGTACCATAATGAAATAATAATTTCATAAGGTCGTCTGTGCAGTGTAGGAACATCTGTAAATCATATACTGTAAACATCAGACACATCAGTAATCACTGTATTAACTGTCACTGAGACAGAGCGTTATGTACACTTTTTTTATGACAGTGTAGTCCTCATTTAATCATTCATTTGATGAAATGTAATGGGCTTTCACGTCAGGCACCCAACATGCAATAAGGAATCCATACACACATGAATACTGCAACACACAATATAATATCGGATGTCAACGCTGATAAGTATAATGATTGCATTCCAGTTACAATGATATTAGCAGAAATGTATTGCACTCGAAACAGATGGAGACTCACGGACTCAAGACTGCTGCTAAATCAGTATCAATATAATAAATGACATCACAATTTTATTCTTGTTTCACCATCATGAAATTATTTCACCATACAAACACTGGTGAATTATTTGGAAGGGGGTCATTCATTGCTTGGACATATTATGAATTGTAAAGGAGTGTGAGTGTGAGTGTGAGTGTGTGTGTGTGTGTGTGTGTGTGTGTGTGTGTGTGTGTGTGTGTGTGTGTGTGTGTGTGTGTATAAACGATGATGCAGGAACTGGATTGTGTTGGTGAGAGGGGGACTGATGGGCAGAGACGATAGTGATTTCTGAACTAGACGTCAGGATGGTGTCCTCGGCCACAACTCATCCAGCAGAGAGCATGGGTGTGGTACCACACCCACCTATTTTAACTGCAGCCCCAAAGCATGCTGGGTATCTGGGAAGCTTAAGAACTGATCTGTGGTTAAAAAAGATGCATGCAGAGTCAGGGGAGAGGAGAACAAGCAGGTTCTTGGAAAACTGAACACAGTAAACACGACACTATTGATCTAACTGTGGACTCCAATTTAAAATCAAAACTGTGGTTACCATGAGCGTCGAAGAACTCCTCGTCTGAGCTGTCGTCTGAGTCTCGCGCTATGCTCTGCATCCTCCACTCTGAGATGCTGTGACGTGATGGGCTCACTGAAAGACAAAAAAAAAAAAAAAAAAATCACTGTTATTTTGGGACATGTGTTTCAGCCTCTCTCTTTTCTTTTTAAACACACACTACGACAAAGAAACATTTCTCCCCCGGCCCACACACACAGTGTTATATAAACATGCAACACTCTCTGTGGTGCATTACTTCTTCACAGATGGACTGCTTGGTGGTCAGGGGGGTTGTGTGAAAAGTGAGGCCCAATGTAACACAGACAAGCTACAAACACTCCGACAACCAAATGCCAGTCACGGAAAATGGCAATACTAAAAACAGGCCTCATTTAATATCTATCACATCTTCAGACTATGCCTCACATATAATTAGTGTGGAGGATGAGGTGGGCGTCGCTCTAAGGGGCAGGCTAGTGAGAGGGGGGCACAGCTGTAGCTGTCAGTGCACAGGAGAAAACAGCAGTGGTAGAGGGCAGGGTCATTGCAAAGAGCGTCAGCCTCCTCTGGTCTGTGACATCAGCACACTGCTAAAAATAGCCCAGGAGAAAACTACAGGGGAGAGTTACCGGGGTGAAACAAGGCACGCTGGATGAGAGGCAGGGTCCAGGTGGCAGCTACAGTGAGCGCTGCCTTGCGGTAGGGGTGACACCAGAGATGGGTGTGTTCGGACATGTGGTTCGTGATGTCAAAGCTGCTGCTAAAAATAACCCAGGTGATTTCCAGTGAGTTGTAGGGGTGAGGGGAGGTAATTTGGATAGTACAGCAAATGTGGAGGCGTCAGTAAGAATAGTCAAGTAGAGTAAAAACATTCCAATTAACATCAGGCACCGGACCAAAAAAAATCTAAGCGTGGCACAAAGTCTGCATACTAAAAAGCTGTCTCCAGAGGTGTTTGATCTTATTAACACCAATTCAACAATTTGAGTTCAGAGCTCTTCAGTAGATTCTGATTCATTCAGCTTGGGAGCAACTTTTGTGTATACCTGTGTACAGCTAAACTATAAGAGAGTCTTTATCTTTCTACAATATCTACTGTCTTTTGAAAGAGATGAACCAATTAGCCCCACTGATGTCAATTCACTTTTCTTATAGAGTCAGATCTTCTGAGTATCAAACCCCTGAAAAGGGTGGCTGTAAAAGTTTTTGGTTGGCTTCTTCACTAAAAACTGTAGCTGTGATCAGCTTGAATGCATCTGGGTTGATAGTGGTAGATTTCTTTTTTAATCTAGCCATTACAGTACTTCCTGTGGAGCATAGAGTTTTGAGGCAATCTTGTCTTCATAGGAATCCATTTTAACCCACATTAGTTCAACCACCAGCAGTTCTTAACGCAAAAGCAAAGCAGTAACTTTTAACAGCCACCTTTCCGGTTTACAGCGGGGTGGAGTGTTTACTACTCAAAATAGTAATTTTGGGAGGATTAGCACTTTACTACATAAAAGGATTACGCAAAAGAAAAATCATACAAACAGAAAAGGCAAAGTGGTATTTTGACACATGACCTTGTTGAATTCCTCATATGCTTAACATACTAGCTGCCAGTGTGAACAGGTCTCAAATATCACAACTGGCTGTGTTTACTTATGGAACCATTTGACTTTACTGTTAGTATATCTCAACCTTTAAGGTTAAAAAGATTCCGGTGGCAGACTGAACAAATAAGGCTTACAAGATATAATATGTAAACAATTTCCTTAAAAAACAATGTATAGACTAATACAAAAGTAATCCCTCTCAATAATCAGTTATGACCCACTAGAAGTGTGTGGTGGTGTCTGTATCTGCAGAGACCCTGCCCTCTGCCTGTATTTTCTCTTTTCTTATTTTTCTGTTAACGGGCGTCAGCACAGTCTTTGGGCCCCACGTGGGTGTGTAAACCCCAGCCAATTAACAGCGTGCTGGTTGTGCAGCCTATTCTCATTCCCCAACTGCCCCTTTGCGCCTCATATCGACGCACAAGTTTACCTGACACACACTGTGGCGCCATCCTGCAAAGGTGTGTGTGTTCATTTGTGCTTTAGAACATAACCGCTGCGAGACAATGAGAAAAAACGTATTATTTCTCCGATTCACTGCTTTGTACAGTGCTCCCTCTCTTCATTCATTCACTCATAAGCTCACTGCCTCTCTCTCTCTCTCTCTCTCTCTCTCTCTCTCTCTCTCTCTCTCTCTCTCTCTCTCTCTCTCTCTCTCTCTCTCTCTCTCTCTCTCTCTCTCTCTCTCTCTCTCTCTCTCTCAAGGGAGAGGGGGCCAACTTTGAACCGTGTGTTTACTAGCAGTAGTTGTGCGCCTCACCTCCTCTCTTGGATGAGCGGGAGGATCGGGATGAAGTGGACCATTGCTTGGTGAGTACACCACGTGGCTGGAGAGTCTCTCCTCCGGAGTGAACAACCACCTCCTCAGTTTCAATGGAGCTGATCGCTTCTTTAACCTCCTGGTGTTTGTCCGGAGACGGAGCATCTCCGTTGGCCTCTGTGGCCTCCTCTGCCTGGCTGAACTGGGCCATCTTCGTGGCCAGGGCCAGCTGGGTTTCCAGTTCCAGCTGCCGGATGTCCTCCATGGTCAGACCGTACCACTCATCCTGCCAGCACCAGGCCTGCCGGTGTGCACGCACCATCACCTTTCTCAGTCCTAGGGAGAAACACTCATAAGGTTTCTACATTTAGATGTAGAGAATTAGAGAAGATTCCTGTCAAAATACGCTGTTAGTAGAACTAAGAAACTACTACATTAGATAAAAGACTTAGATCTGTGACTCCATACTCACCAACATCATGGATGAAGCGTTCAATCTTAGACTGCATGCCCCAGTAACGAAATTCCACCTTGCAGAGTTTGTAGGCACACATGATGGGGGTCTTCCCTGGGTTATTTTTGTACTCTTCTATCCAGTCGTCCTGTAGAGGACCCCTCTGGGTCTTGGCTGACTTGTAGAGCCGTGTGTCCTCCTCCGCTTTGTACTCATGGGGGGGAATGGGATCTGTCACAATGTCGATTGGGTCTGCCAAATCCAGAAAGCAATGACTAATGGAGCCAGGTATTTTGAATATATTGTATGAATTATGTAACATATTCTGTGTCTTTAATATCATACATTAGTGCAAACGGACATAAGTGGTCAGGGTAGTAGAACTTCTGGACTTGTGTTCAAAGGCTTGGAATTCTTTTAATAGCTGAATTTCAGACTGACATACTTACTTGACTTATTCATTAAAATGATTACAATCAATGTTGTAACCTGGTCACTGTATCTCCACAGCACTGTGGAGTACTGTGTGCCCTAAATGGCCACTTCGTTTCTGAGGAGCTTCATATTCAATGGGCATGCTACCAAACAGAAAAAAACATAAGCAGTACCACTAAATTGCCACAAGTGGGCCTCACCTGCTGTTTGAGACACAAGAGGACCAATATCAAGACACCATAGGACTAAACCTACTAATACTAACCTGTCACCTTAAATAACTATTGCAAGAAAAGGTCGTTACGTGCTTTATTGGTTCTCTAATACAGTAAGCTATACTGTATTAGAGAACCACAGCATGTATGTTGAGCTTGCTATGTGGTGGACTTTAAGAGTTAAAGTAGCCTGATACACATCAACTAATATTTTAATATTTGAGTTTATTTTGTCCTAATGGTTCAGGATCAATACCAAACTGTCTCACCAATAGTCCTCTGCCTCTTCTCTGTTGCAGACATGTTGAAGACATCTTGATTGCCTGTGTCAGATTTGTAGTAGGTCTCAATGTCAATGGAGAACTTCTCAACAAATGGGCAGGTGTATCTGAAGAAAAAAAGGCAACAAAATCAACGGAATGGAACAAATGTCCAAATAAAGCAAGATTGCATTATGGGTTGGCCTCTGCCTTTATTAAGAGACTTAGTTCTCAATTCAATGGCTCGAGATCTACTACTATTTTATTAAGAGTGAAAACACCCTCTCACTGCTGAGGATAGGAAACTTGTGAGCATCTGAGGCCCACCTGTTGCATCTGAGGTGTCTGCAGCAAAGCTGTCAATGGTTGAAAAGATGTCAACAGGCACTTGCAGTCTATCAATATCCTGACAGTATAGTCAAGAGCACATCTCTCTCTGTTCAGCACCTTCACATCTCTGTTTGTCAGGCGCCACACAGACAAACACACTGACACCTGACACAGCAGCTAGAGCAAAACTTCAAACCAGGCATGATTACGCTCAACATGCATCACATTTTCTATGTATAATAAACTGAATATAAGAAGGGCTTGAATTATTAACCCCTAAACAGGTGGGGGATGAATTTTTGTCTTCAACTGTGTGTATACCTACCAGCTGCAGCAGTTAGATACCCAGGCACAGAGCATTTCTTTTATTAAAATAACAAATGTAGTTTTGTGCAGCCTTGGCAGAGCTGTATGCACTCTCACTCCTGCTCTGAAGGAGTGTGGAGGTGGCCTTCCTACAAACCTCACCTGGTGCGGGTGTAAGGGTAGGCGTTCCAGGACTCCTCTTCAACCCTCAGTGCTGCTTTGGGCAGGATGGAGCGGAACCAGCTGGGAATGTGCATGCCAATATGGTAAACCTTGTGGGTGTACTGGCCCGTCCCACCCGGTCCATCTGTGTAGGGCTTGTTCTCTAGAATCTCCACCCCACTACCTTCACCACAGCTCTCTTCTCTGCTCTTTTTCTATAAGAAGAATAATGAAATGAATTGGCAAGTTGTTCATGTTTGCATAATAGTGTAAAGGGAATGTTACATTTACAAAATTGAATATAGATTTACCCTTGACAACCCTTACCCTTGTAAACAAATGTTTAACAAGGAAATGAAACAAACACATCAATGGTGCCTTTTGTAAATAAGAATCTGACACAAGATGAGACACACACTGAAATTATTGGCTTCCTAAAAGCTACGTCACCTCTGAGTTGCAAATCAGGAAGCCCAAGAAACCAGCTTACAGAGCCACACCTTATCTCCCATATTTACATTCCAGGTGCACACAGGAAGAGAGGCTGGGTGGAGCCTGAAGATGCAGTTGGGTAGACTCCCAGCTAGGTGACTTAAAGCTTCACATACAGGAATGTGTGGCATGGCAAGAGGAAGATTTGTTATTGTTATGAAATCCGTAAAACTGAAAAAGTGGACAGCAGAGCATAGTCCAGGTGCTGACGGTATTAAAAACACATGGAGCAAAGAGCAAGGGTCATAAATGTCAGAGATTACTGACGTATCATCTTCCCTCTTTCTCTTATCAGCAGTTGTCCAGTCTTTCCACATACACAAAGTAACACACACAAAGTGTGTTCAGCACAGTATTTAGTGCAGCACTGGGATAACAGGGAGACCGATTTCTCCAGTCATCCAGTGGGGAGAGGCGATGGAGGCAAGGCAGTGAGTCAACGGAGTGGGGAGGAGGAAGCCATGAGGCGTCCAGCGCTCCGGACCTCATTACCTCTGACAGGTCATTCATTAGCCACCCGCTCTGCTCTCAACAGCCCAGACACAGCTCCAAAGACACAGCACAGACGCTACAGCACTGGCCGTAGACACAGCCAGTACATGCGACAGGAACCCCAGTGTTGAAACATAGTTTGATAAATTATGTTTGCATAACTATTTACATAATATGTAAACGTGAAATTTACAGTGTATTGTACGCATACAAAACCCTATCAAAATGTGTGCAGCTGTAGAAGTACGCACATGTGTGTAGACAGATTTAGGAATATAATCAATTCGTGTTAAGTTCACCCCGAAACACAATAAAACTAGACTGATCACAATAAGAGTATCGTTATATTTGGAAAGATATATTGCTGTGGAGTTTTCCAAATGTAATTATTTTTTCATTGTGTACAGACAGCGCCAAATGTTGGCAAATTATGTCTGGATGTTAAGTCAGCAATCTAGTTAAAAGGAAAAAATAAGTTTTTATTGGGTTTCGCGGGGGACTGTCCCTTTAATTAGGTTACTGACAGGTGACAGCAGCACTTTATCTCCCTCCTGGAGCAACGGATGATTCTCTAAAGTTAAGCAGAAGAAAGATTATAAAACATTGTCCAGGGCTTAGCCGTTCCCTGAGGGGAAAAAAGGGAAATGAGGGAGTAGATAACATTCAACATTAATTTAAATGAACAGTAAATGTAATGTTAGATTCCTAATGAAAACAGTGTGCTCTGTTCATTTGTGTACAGATGTAAACCGTACCTGTGGGGGAACAGAAATAAAGAAATCGTTTTCAAAAGTCTCTGGAAGTGTGTCGACTGTCTCCATAGAGGCGGGAGGGGGGCTCTCATGCACATCGTTCTTCTGGAAAATCCTTTTTTGGCTCAGTACACAAAGTGCCGCTGAGTTGTAAGTTCAAGTCCTGCCCTAAAACCTCTGTAAAATCTCTCTCGCGCGCACGTACCATTTTTTAAACAGCCACCAAACCTTTATAAATAAAAGTTATCACCATTAAAGTCTACGGTCTGTGTTTAGATCCGACTGCTCTAACAGGATGGGAGTCACATCCTGGTTTTTTCCTCTTGCCATCAAGTCAGTGAGGCATGTTTCCTGTTTGAGATGCTTTTTTTCACTCCACTCCACAGATACAGATGCTTAGTCAGAACATGACATGGATGTGTGCCGGATGAATGAGACACAGTGAGATCTTCTCATATTTAATTTCTTACACATTCAGCGTTTGCTTTGTGCATTACTGCAAATCCCTATGCAGTGATACTGAATTTACAATTAGCTATCGAATAAGAAGGCGGAGTTGTAGGGCAAAGTAAAGGAAGTGAGAGGAGAGATGGGGTGGGGCATTAACAGCTGAGGTGCAAATATGGCCAGGCTGTCCTAAGGCCCTGACTTCATCTATGCTGGTTTGCAGGCAGGCAGGCCTACATGCTGCAGTTGCCCTGGTAACATAGCAATGAAGCGAGGGTAGACACAGACACTGAGCAAAATCCTCTCTGCTCAGAATACAGCTCACTCTCTCTCTCTTTTCCTTCCACCCCATCTCTCATTTCTTCCCCTCCCTCCTTCGCAAACTCTTTTTATCCTCCATTTCCTCTTTTCATTCACTCCCTCTCTCGAACAAAACCTGACCACCGGCATGCTGCTGATGTCATGGTTTCCATAGTGACAGAAGCCTCACAGCAACAAGGCTGTGCAGAGAGGGTTAGGTCAGGGGGAAAGGTAACTATTGGTCACTATGGGTCACTCTTTCGTTGACATAACCACCACATTATAGGATCCCTGAAGAAGCAAGACACACTGAAGCCAAAATGACTCAACCTGATAAAACACACCTGGAACTATAACCTGCTCTTCAACAAAGATAAAACCACTTGTGATATACATTACATAATCGAGTCCCAAGATCAGCACGTGCATCAAACAATAAAAACTGAAAAATGCACATAAATGCCCAAATGTGTCAAAAACATGTCTAAACAATAATAACTTAATTCAAAATTGATACCACAGTCCAAGTCATTGTGATTGCTCTCCATGCCTCTCCCGTGTACTGCTGCACATAGTACACCTGGCAGTACAACTGGATTAAATAAATCTTCCTTCATGTACAAGTCATATGAAGAGAAAATATGTTGCCACACAGGATAGTTAAAGCTGTATAAATTAGCCATTCCTGCTTGGTGCTGTAAACCCTAAAGCTCTTACACAGACCCCCAGTCTCCAGCTAAGGGCCTGGTTATACATATAAAACTGTCTGACACTGACAAAGCAGTATGTCCATCTCCATCGTGGCAATATGTGTGTGCACTCAGTTTTCAGTGAAAGCAATGTGCCCACACCCTCCTCCTGACGAAACATGCAGCCTATGACAGCTGGAAACAGCCAGCTTCTGAGTTTAAATTGGATAATCTATCGGCACACAAGCTCTCTTTGTTGTTCCATTACTCCACTGACGTCAGAACGTGTGACCAATCATTTCATAATTGGGCACACTGTGATCACACTCAGTGTTAATTGTTCTCCTCTCTGTCAACTTTCTTTTGGTTTCCTGGTTTCTGCACCACTTGGCTGTTTTCGGGCAGGTGTGTGTGGGTGAGAATTTGGTGCTGTGACCTCACCTGGATCATATAGAGCTGGGCAATGCGGTACTCCTCCACACTCATGGGCATGGGGATGCGGTACTCCTTGATAAGCATGGTGAATCTTGGAGGATGGGGAGAGGGGGATCGGAGAGAAGATTGACAAGGGAAGGGGGGAGGGACAGAGGGAAGGGAGAGGGGACAGGAGAGACTCGGGGGGGCTCCTATATGTAACTTGTCAAATCACCAGCTGAAGTCCGCATTGACGGTTCCTGTGGGGGAAGAAACAAAAAAAAAGCATGAGATACGTAAGCTGTGAATAGATTTGAAAATAAATACCTACAAGGCAGTCAGTAGTGTTTGTTAGAGTCAAAACAAGCCGTTAACCCTGATCGGATTCCTAGATCTCCAAAAAAAAGTTAATGGTTCTTCAAACGGGTCTTCATCAACATCCATCACTCAAAAGCAGAAACCAGCTTCAATCAGCAACAAAAAACATTCCTCACAAGCAAAAGATAACAGTAGCACGCAGACAAATTTCAGAAGCTGCAAGATTCCTCTAGGACAAAGGACAAAGATTCATTCTCGTGGCTCACGTGCAGATGAAGAGGAGAGGAGAGCCGGAGTTGTCATTCAGGACATATGCTTAATGTAGGTCCTCTATGTCTAGTCCAAGCCCTGGCACTAAGGACAAGCATAGGCATCGTGTCTCCATCCAGCGTCTCAGATTTTAGATTTTCCAGGATAAACTTCTCTTCTTATACACAGGCCACAGCTTAGTGTGTGTGTGTGTGTGTGTGTGTGTGTGTGTGTGTGTGTGTGTGTGTGTGTGTGTGTGTGTGTGTGTGTGTGTGTGCGTGCGTCACGGAGACCCGTGCCTTACCGACGGTCCCAACAGCCACCCTGTCTCTCCCAACCCTTCAGCACCGTCACATGGGGGGCTCACTCAGCATAAGAGGGATTACAGTTGAGTGGGGAGCATTACACAACATTGTAAGAGCCCCCTGTGCATGATTGAGGTTTTTACAAATAGCAGCCTTAGAATTACACAAAGCATTGTTTTTAAACCACTGGGCAGATAGAGGTAGGTGTGGGCTATACATAACCAACGTGTGGGTGGCGTGAGTTGCAGAAGTCTGCTTTTGACCGCTAAGAAGAAAAAGCACCAAAACCAAGCAGGTACAATATAAGATCATGGCTGTACAGACTGTCAGCTAAGGCGATACATCAACTGAAGAGGAGTCAATAAAGATAGGAATATAAGAGAAACCTCTTCCGTCAAAATGAGTGATGAAGGACAGTACTGAATATTTGTAAAGAGAGACCAGTAAAACTTTAGTCCTTGGAGCAGAAAACAATTAACACTATAGGCTGAATCCTATAATGTTTTTTCCATTCTCCAAAGTGCATATGTAGCATTTTGGGAAAGAGCTCCACACCTTTAATAATTCAAAAAACGAAGATTTAAACATCTAGTTAATGAAGGTATGGTTCAGTCTGTATTCAGATATGGCTGGTGAAAGCACAGTGGACAGGATCTTGGTCACCATGCCGATGAAACTGTATTGTACTGTATGTGTTTGACGGACGACAACAACACTGTCCTCGCACTGTCTGCATTTGGCTGTCCAAATGTGACTACACGCAGCATTGCATAACCCCAATATTTACTCTTTTCTGACCGATGGCAGCAACTGGACCTCGCTCTGGCAGCCAGCCATTCTGTCTAATCACACTAATATTCCCACTGCGGCACTTATCCAGTGAACAAAAGCTAGCTTTGGTGATGCTCCTGTTGTCTGCAAGGGATCTGTTCCACCACCTATTTAGTGCTCGCCATCACAACTTACCACTGAAGACACATTCACCTAATAAGCTCGCTGACGCATTGCCAGGACAAAGACACAGCCTGTATAACTTCTCGTGCTGGAGCAGGTGCTTACTAACAGACTGGGAGGTGTTCAGGTTAAAAAGTGTGCAACATTGTCTTCTATACATTTTTCACATATTATCTTTGCTCTACACAGAAGAACAACGCATTGAAAAAAAATCAGAGCAGAAAGCCACGTTTTGCTGAAAATAACTGCACTCTTGGGAAAGACTGGGATAGAACTAGGCTAGCCTGGAGAGGCCCAGTGAAAAGCCTGCAGCTCAGAAGCCAGAGAGGCCTCTAGATGTTAGTGCCAGGCTTTAGAGGGGAAGGTCACAGGGCTCATTCTGGTTGACCAGGTTTTAAACAGCTTCACAATCTACTTGAAGCACGGTTCAACAATGTGGCAACAGTTTGATTGTGGGTTGCAACTGATGCTGCAACAAATTTCCGAGTGTTTCTGAGAATTCTAGATGTGACAGCTGAACCGATTTGGAAGTCATTCAGTGTGACACAGTAAGACAGATTCTTTTACTGTCTGATTATCTGCCGGAGGATGACCACTGTGTGAATCGAAGTCCAGCCAGCTGCCACCAACTGGCAACCCACATACAAGGAAGTGGCACAAGGTATTTAAAGAGAGACAAACAGAGAGAGAGAAAGAGAGAGAGAGACAGGAAAAGCAACAGGCAGCATAACAGAGGGACACCGTACAGTCACAACATTGCTCCGTCCAGCAGGATGTATTAGTAACCTGGGGTGATGATGAGGTACTGTGATTTATAGTAATGCTGATGCATGTGAATTATGTGTCCAATGGCCAAGCAGGATTATGACAGTTTTACTTTTTGTTAGAGCTGCTACTTACTTTTATCTTCATCATGAATTAATCTGTTGATTTTTTTTAAATCAACATATTTTCTGGTCAAATCTCTGAATCTAGTGAAAAGGGCCAATCACAATTTTCCAGAACCCAAGCTGATTTTTCCCTCATAATGACTCATAATACTCAATCCATTGATCAAGTAATTGTTACAGCAATACATTTTGCATTTGTTTATAGAATTATAATATATATATATATATATATATACACACACATATACATATACATACATACATACATACATACACACACACACACACACACACACACAAAAGTGGGATATATTCATGTCAATATAGTTGGCGATAATACTGCAATTTCTAATGCAGCTAGGACAAAAATGTTTAAAAGAGACAAACACATTTTAAAGGTCCAATGACATGGTGCTCTTTGGATGCTTTTATATAGACCTTAGTGGTCCCCTAATACTGTATCTGAAGTCTCTTTCCTGAAATTCAGCCTTGGTGCAGAATTACAGCCACTAGAGCCAGTCCCACAATGAGCTTTCCTTAGTATGTGCCATTTCTTTGTCTGTAGCTATTGAGGAGGAGAGAGGGGGGGCAAGGTGGAGAGTGGGGGTGTGGCCTTGACCAACTGCCACTTTTCTCGTTTGAAAGCCATGATGTCTCTCTCTCATGGGTTGGCCAAATTCTCTGGGCGGGCAAAGCAGAGAAAGGGGAGGTAACCTTGCTCCTTATGACCTCATAAGGAGCAAGATTCCAGATCGGCCCATCTGAGCTTTCATTTTCTCAAAGGCACAGCAGGATACCCAGGGCTCGGTTTACACCTATCACCATTTCAAGCCAATTGGGGACCATAGGCTGGCTGGGGGAACTCATATTAATGTTAAAAAAACCTCATAAAGTGAAATGTTCATGCCATGGGACCTTTAAACTAGAAGGGTATTTGGAGAGTGCAGACAAGACACAATCTAGTTTTTAGGCAGAGATTCTATGTTCATTTTAGCTTTAGCTTTTCCTCACCACAAATTCTTGTTCCTGTTGACTATTATTATGTTTTTTTTTAGGTTTCATTTTAGTAGTAGTGTCTCTCCTATTCTGGCTCATGGAAGCAACAGCCAAAGATGGACACACCCAAACTTGCTCCCACAAAAATGTGTTTGTTAAATATTTTGACTGGGTTTATTAGTAGTGTCAGATTGTGACATGGCTAAGATTTAGTATGCAATACCTTCTCTTTTAATTATACACTTCAGATTAATGATGCTTTCTGAATTACACTACAGATTAATGATGCTTTCTGAATTAGCCGATTTCAAGAGTGTCTGACTGCTCCACAAATATAAATGTCTCCTATACAGCAGTATTGCAGACACAGACCTATCCTAAAAATGCAGTAACTCCCTGATGGTTTAAACCTGTCTCTGACTCTTTCCTTTATGACTGATGCAGATGCTGTGCACAGCATAGGACCTGTAATGATCCACCAGCAGCCTCAAGAGAGTACTGGCACCATGCTTGACCCAGAAAAAAAGCCCTCACTCACACACACACTCACACACACACTCACACACACACACTCACACACACACACACACACACACACACACACACACACACACACACACACACACACACACACACACACACACACACACACACACACACACACACACACACTCACACACACTCACACACACTCACTCACACACACACACACAGCCCCAAAATAGCCTGGTCACAATAATCCTAGCATACGTAAGCAGAGTGCCTGACGTTGTTTGTTCAGGGAATATGCTCATTCCCTTCTAAAAATACAGTCTGTGGCCCCCTCTAGGCAGTGACGCAATAACAGCACACGCCACTGCACGGCTCTCATCACAAAGCAGCCTCCAATGTTCCTGTTCCCGTTTTGACAAAACTGAAGCTAACGATAGCTACAAGACACTTTGAGTAGGATTGTGTTTTATACCTCTACCCATCACCACCGCTTTTTCAGCCTGTTAAACGTGTGGCCAGCTGTGGCAGGACCACGCACCCTGAGGTGTATAATGCTGCAACTACCTCATCTGCGAACCTCTCAGAAGGTGTGACGAATCATCAGAGGTACTAAATCCTGTTTAAAACCACACAATTCACTTTTCAATTGAACAAGAATACTAAACAGAAGTAAAAGCTTATACAGAGGCACAGTTCTGGCAATCTATCATCTGGTGAAACCTTTCAGATAACATGATGCTACAGGAGCCACACGGAGGTTGCCTGTAAACACAGCTACATCTGTGGGACTCCTAGAGCAAATGCGCTCAAAGATGTGCACATCTGCGGCGCCCGGATAGCTCAGTTGGTAGAGCAGGCACCCATATAAAGAGGTTTACTCCTCGACGCAGCGGGCCCGGGTTCGATTCCGACCTGCAGCCCTTTGCTGCATGTCATTCCCCCCTCTCTCCCCTTTCATGTCTTCAGCTGTCCTGTTGAACAAAGGCCTAAAAATACTCCAAAACAACAAATAAATAAATAAATAAATATATATATAAATATATATATATATATAAAAAGATGTATATAAAAAGATGTGCACATCTGCTCACCTCTAAACAAGGATAAGTGTCTGACCTAAACACATGAAACCTGCTTACTCCACAAAGCAAAGAATGGATTATCGGTCACAGGGCAGAGGCTCCCGCTTCCGCCTAAACATTAAATAAACCTTTCACTCTGAGATCTATTTTCCTTGCCACCCCGAGACCGTCCTGTATCACAATAATGGAAAGTGGCATTACTAACTCTGTCTGAAGGTGCAACATATAGCTTAGAATCGAAAGCTAAAAAAGGTACAGCAGACAGGTTGACCACAGGACAGAAAGCAACAGCTGGGCCTTGCTGTCGACACAACGCACAATACTGGGAGGGAGGTGTTGACTCACAGGAGGCTTTTCCCCAAAGGCCACAATGGTGGCGCTCCTTTAAATTTAGCCCCGTTTTAGATAGCAGCACTTTTAGGCAGAGCAACACAGGAGGTGGTGCATCCCAGAGGAGATGAAGGAGGGAGAGCAGGGGTTCCCTCATGATTGAGACGAGGCAAGACCCCTTAAAAAATACAAGTGGAAAATATTAGGCCATGGACAGCCTAAAATACCATAGATCAGTTTCACACAGCGTTGCCTTGACATTGCAGAGACAACTTCAGCTATGACAACCGCTGCAAACAAAGCCTTGGCCTCTGACAAAAACCCTTGATTGAGTTGATGGGTTTATCCACCAATCCAGTTAAAATGTCAAAAGGCTTAAGACATTGCTGTTCGTGCTGGGCTGTGTGCGCTCCGTGGCCAGAGCGAGGGAGTTTAGCATCCACCTGCAATGACCAAAGAGGCCATAAAGCATATTTCAAACAAGCATACTGTACAACGATTAGGCATCTCCGTCCAACGGAGTATCTATTAAGAGCAAAAGATGAAGCATCATTAATCAGGGGTATAATGGAGATAAATATAAACTATGTGGCACAGATTACTTAATACAAAATTGATTTACACCCAACAAAACCAGCCCGCTTTGCATTCTTCTCTCCTTACGTACTAATTTTAACCTTTTCTATGAATCTATCTGTATTAAGGTATTACTTGGTAACTTGGGGAGCTTAACTTTTATCTATACCACATTTGTAAATGTGCAGGGTACTAATCATACATTTTACCCTTAATACAAGATCCTCCAACCTTTTAAATACTTCATGGGACAGCTGATGGTGGAGATATTTGTCATGCATGCTCTCATAATGTCTTATATACTGTAAATGTCTGACATACGATAATGTTGCGTGAATCTCACATGGCACCTGCTGTTGATGTTAGGGGCCCCGAGTCATGAGGGATCGAAAGGAAACATCTGGGCGTGACGCTAAACTGTACAATGTGCCGTGAGAAGACTATGTTAGGATAATATTCTACAGGTGCAGCTTAGCAGTGGGCGCTAGAAAAAGGAACTTGGGACAATATTCTTAAAGGTTCAACTCTGACCTCTGGGGAGACTACCATACCTTAGAGACGCCCATGAGTCTGTATCATGTTTTTACAATAAATAAGTCTAACATATGGATTTCATGATGTGGGGTACAGGGAGACGGGGCTTACGGTATAAAGCAGTTTGGTAAACCATTGTTCAGTGAGAAGATTTGTCTGCGTATGCATTTGCTGTATGTAGACTGGCTCTCCCACTCTGTGCCGTGTGGGTTCTGTGTCTGAATAAAGCTGCATTTAATCTGAAGACATCCAAATGTCATCTGTGAAGTCTCCTCACTCCAGAACCTTATAACAACAGCGACTAGAATATTTCTATTCAGTATACAGGTGCAGTTTGGGTGGAGGCTATCTGACAAAGATTTGTTCCTTGTTTGACTGAACAAACACTTATCTTTTCTCCATATTCAAAAAGTGGTCAGGATGGTTTGTATGTTATACCACACAATGCACAACTCAAAGAACAAACAAAATATAAGAGGGGAAAACATTTTGAGTGATTCATCATTTAGTCTGCATAACAGACTCAATTTGAACTGAGGCTGAGCTAACAAAACAGACAAATGCAGATGCAACATAATGTGATCTCTTAAGAACAGATCTTTTACTATCAGAGACGAGGACACCACAAAAAAAAACTGCTGCAACTGGGTAACCAGTGTCATTAGCAGTGTCACTAGCCAGCAGAGTGATATGATCACAATAAACAAACAGTCACATAAATAGTGGTGCATCATCTTTTGCCACACACACTGTAGATACCCATGATGCACCCTAGAACAAGGCCATCACTCCTCCTGTCAGGCCCATGCTCCTCCACAGGCTAAGGTGGGATGCACAACCTGCCCTTATTCTTTACTCATCATCCCAGTACCAGGGGAAAGCTAAAAATACTCGACACCCTGTGAGCATCTCCTCCATTGTATTCTTCCTCCTCGTCCTTTTCCTCCTACAGTAGCCCTGCAAGTAAGAACTGCTTCTAAAAATGATCCTCGTTTACACAGAGAGAGAACTAACAAGAACCACCACCGAGCACAGACAGCGGAGAATGTGCTGTCGTGAGGAAAGCAGAACTTTGCAAAGATTACTGTAGAGCAAGAGATAAAAAAACAAAAAACAACTCAGCCAAGCAAATTGTTATTCATCCACTAACTGAGTTTTTTGTCAGCAGGCAGATTCAGCCTTTCTTAACATTGATGGCAAACAATCAATCTAAAGCATGCCATGTGGTGTCATAACTAATCATTTAGCCTACTGCTTACAAATGTCACATAAATAATAAAAGGAACACCTGAAACATAGCTGTTGCAATGATCAGCTATATTTGTTCTTTCTAAATAACCTCAAATAAATGGCTGTATATTGAGTTACATGAAATTAGCTGTACAAAATCTCATGGCAAACATGAACTTACTCCAAGACAGATCAGTGAACCTCATCTGAAGCTTTGAACCAGTGGAAAATAAGAAAAATAATTAGATTAGATACCCCACAGAACGTAGGCCAATTAAAATTCTACAAGAAACCTCATGCCCAGTGACTGCTGAGAACTTTAAGCTGCTATAATAAGTGGAGCTATTGTTTTCTTATGCCTCAGTGTTGCTCATCAGCCCACCATTTTCCAAAACAGGCCTGTTACATACCAACTCTATCTCTAATCAACGCCACGCTTCACTCTGAAATCCAAAATTAGATGATCTTATATGCAAATTACAATTGGATTAATCAGTTATGTGCCAAGGTTAAATGAGGATCTCCCCTCGCTGTCATTCTCTTGGAGCACTCAGCCTAAATCTAGCCAGACCCAAATCAAATTACATTTGCTGCCGCTAGGGTGCGTCTAGATTTCTAGGCTAGCCTAAATCAACTGCGCAGAGAGCAATTTTATGTTACTCGGACATATACAGAAAAGAAAAGAATGCTTACCCCTCGAATTTTGTCCATTCAATTAATTAACGTGGCGTACAGACCACAGGGCAGGAACTGCTTTTGTAGGTTAAGACAATCCCTCTCAAACATCTCCATCCATCCCTCTATAATTGTTTAGTAGCAACAAGGTGCTGTTTCAAAAGGCCTTCTTGCTAATGTGGAGCCTGTTGCTGAGTACTTGCTCACCACTGACAGCACAAAAGCTTGGAGGAATAACAACTAATGGATTTCCAGTATCATTGCCACTAGCGATCTCTCACAATAGTGCAAAGTGGCTTTGATAAAGAACTACAGTGATGTGGCTGAAACTCGTTATTGCAGAGGGACGACGACACCTAGATTTTCAGCAATGGCAGAATGCAACCAGCTTCACATGCATCAGATATTCAAATTGCATGATCTGACTGAAAATCAACCAGTTTGTAATAACACTAAATGGAGTTAAGAGGAGGCATTTGAGATGAAAAAATAAATAAATAAAATTGAATGTAAAATTAAGTATAATAAGTCTAACTTGTGTTATTAGCATGATGCTTCTCTAACATGTGGCAACTGAAGGTTCATGGATAAAAGTTATTTATAAGCTCTGACAGCAAAAGCCTTACACAAAGAGAAAGATAACCTAACTTCTTAAGCATCAAATGTCTGTAGTTTAAACTACGCGTGGGATGCACTGATCCAAAACTACTAATTCATTTTTTGGATATCAGGCCAATACTGACTCAAATAGCAGGATCGGGTATTAGTGACAACGGGTCCAATCTATTAAATACAATTCTATGTTTATATACTATATATACACAAGTTTAAGTTTTGACCAGTGTGTTGCTGCACTTGAATTGTAATTCCTATTAATTTTGAAGATTTCTTACCAAGTTGCTGGTGTACAATTTACTATTTAAATAATAAATTCAGTAAATGTATATCTATGTTTTTATTTTACAAAGTTAGGAAAGCAATGTCAAGCATGATGTTGCCTCACACATAAAATAATGATTCAAGTCACTTCCACACAGTGAAGCAGCTTATTAATTAAAAACTGGCATCGGATCGGTACTTGGTATCGTCCGATACCCATAGCCCAGGCATCAGTATCGGGACTAAATAAGTCGGATAGGTGCATCCCTATATAAGGCATGTGTCATTTGTTTTATATTTTAGAAAATAGTGGCAGTTTTGTGGCAATGGAAAGTATAGTTGAAGCATATAATCAAAATGTGAATGTAAACAGAAAACATTTTGCCCTGTCTATTAAGTCCCATATTTAAAAAACAACAACAACAACAACAACAACAACAAACAACAACAACACTCTTTTTTGAATAACTGTATCGAAGAAGAGAAATTAAATGGATTATACACAAAAGATGTTTTGCTTGAGGCCAAAATGTATTCCCTTTTCTGCCCCTTTATCCTCTCCTTCATTGCTTTAATGGGGGGGGGGGGTTACAAGGGAGACACAGGGCTCTTTCCTTATTGGTTGCCAAGATGAAGTCAGAGTGATGAGGAAAATAGAGACCAGAGGCTGCAGAGGCTGATACTTCTTTCTCCTGTTTCTCCTGTTTCTCCTGTCTCCACTTTCACTTTTGTCAGTCTCTGTTCTTCCCCACCACGGCTCATTTCCACTGCACTCCGGTTTCGGTCTTCTGGCTAGAGCAACAGCTGGCAATGCTCACTGATTCTAATGTATCGTGAATCTAAATTAATGCTACTGTGATATACTGTAAGTATGTAGTCGAAAATTCTCTATATAACAAAATGCAGAATAAAAAAAAGAAAAGTGGTGGGTGTGATGCATAGTAGCTAAGGTGCAGGCCTAAATACAGCATACATGTGGGTTTCACAGACCTAACATACTGGTTTAAAAGTACTTTGTATACTGCTAATACTGTACTTGTGTTAAAGATAATGTTAAGACAAGCTTGCTACTGCCTGTATCACTTAGAGGGTCAAAATGCCCAATGCAATTATATGAAGTTCTCTTCATACAGTTAAATGAACCCACTAGACCACTAATAACTCCCTTTTCAACAATCTAGCAGTGAGTGTGAGGAATATGGAGAAACACAGGAGAATAGCAATATTGAATTTATTGAATCCTTGGGAAGAAATGGCTCTTCATACCCTAATTTCTCATGCTCTAGTAGCTGAGCAGAAACTGGATCTGAAAACGCTGGTGTGAATTGGGGACAGAAGAACAGAAAAATATGCAGGCATCAGACAAAAAATATGGAACAGTGAGGAACAAGGAGAGATAGGAAAGTTGAAATTGTGTTAAATCTGTATTTTTATTATTACACATAATACCTCTTAACTTTTTTTTTTTTTTTTAGATGTTTTGTCAAATCAACTTTAATTTCATAAATTTTCATGACGAAACAACTCTGATCCTAACACAGCAATCTCCAACTGTCTCAGCTATTGCATAATATTGTGTTCTTCTATCAGTCTTGTGGGTTTCTGCTTTGAATAAATTTGATTCACAGAGTCAACAGTTCAGTGAGTAGGCCTGTGTTCATTAAGAGGACACCATGCATCACGGCAAATTAACGGTCAATGATAAGAAAGCTGAGGCTGATTGGTGAAATACCTCAAACCCTCTTCTGCAGCACGAAAAATGCAGGCTTCCCAAAAGTGTTCTACCCAGTGACCAAAGACAGACGCTGCCTCTCATACTGACCATAAAAGGCCATTCTCAAAGATGCTCATGGTCCTATGATTTTGGCTAACATTTTGATGTGTACTAAGGTCAGGTTTCAGCTCTCTGGAAAATCAGGCTTCATCACCTTGGGGTTTTCTTATGAGAGCTATAAAAGCTAGAATATCTCTATCAGTCGTATACCATTAAGGATTCTGACATCTCTCTCACACAGAGACACACCACTCTGAATGAAGACATGGAGCTTTGTCTGGCACATGGAAGCAAAGAATGCACATAACGCAGAGAGACTTCTCTTTGAAAGCCTGTACACTGAGAGGAAAAAAGGGAAAGAGGTGAGAGGGCAGCAAGGAGGGGGAGTTAGGGTCTGAAGGAGTCTATTTTTAGCATCTGAAAAATCAGGTGTCTGCTGCCAATGGAAAAGAAAGGGAAGTGTGGGTAAAGTGACATGAAGCAGCACTGTCGCTTTCATTTTACATGATCCATGTGAGTCAGAGAGCGGTGCAAGGGTTGGGGGCTGAGGAACAGCAAAACACAGACAAATATTTTTTTTAAATGGCATATGGTCCATAATGACACACACATACACACACTGAAACACAACATAAGAATTAAAAGTGTAGGGATAGATAGTAAAAAAAATGTGATTTATAGACTTTGATGGTCAGTGACAGAATTAAAAGGTGCTCTAAGCGATGTCACGCGTTTTTTAGGCTACAACATTTTTTGTCACATACAGCAAACATCTCCTCACTATGCGCTAGCTGTCTGTCCCCTGAACACACTGTACAAAAACGCTGTCTCTGTAGACAGCCCAGGCTCCACAAACACCAACAAAAACAAACTGGCCAACCTGCACCACGAAACATAAAAAACAGTGTTCCAGCGTTCCAGCCAATAAACAACAAGAAGGATTTGGGGGTGGGGGTTCGGGGGTTTGTGCGCGGAAGCACAGCAGGGAGGGAGAGGGGACGGGATGAAGAGGAGGGAGGGGCGAGCTAGCCTCGTTTTGTTTGAAAATACTTTGAACGTCAACAAGAAGTGCCGTCACCCAACATCGCTTAGGGCATCTTTAATGTGGACATGTGGAAAAAGCCAGCAGGAAGAAGTCCACTAACCAGCACTTTAATCACTGGGTGGTGCAAGCAGCAGCATCTCTAATTCACAGCAGACTATGCTCCTTGCAGATAAGATTAGCTAATACATCATCTAGTGGGACTTTGCCTCACAGAAGCTGATAATATTGCATCTTTCAGCTTAAGAGCCAAGAAATTTCCTGGTAGAAAGGGTGTTTGATTTCACCTCGTGCACAAGCCTGATGAATATCACCATGAAACAACACCCCTCTTTCCTGACAGGATGCACATAACAGACCACATTCCTCTTCCATAAAATGAAACTCAAGTAAGGACACAGGAAGGTGGTTGACTGCTATAAAAAGAACCTGAGCTCTTCCAGTCCACCCACACTGTGAGAAAATCTGGTGTCCAAAGAGACAGGGACATGGCACAGCCCGCACAAAGCGTTCATCTTTGTCTCATTTCCCAGACAACGGCACTGTAGGAGCATTAGCAGTGATGTGCCATTCGTCAGCTGGCTCATCAGGGATGGGTAGGGACAGGTTGTACTCCTGTTGTCCCTGTCAACAGCCCAACACCAACATTAGCATCACCTGCTTTGTTCAAGGGAGATGAGGTGGGAGGGTGGATTGGAGAAGGACAGAGTCTGTGGAGCTCGAGGTGCAGAGAAAACACAATGTTCCTTTCAGTGCTTGGCTGGCATCCAGGTGCATGATGGAGGCTCATCTAAAACACTGTCATGATGCCTGATTGTCCGCTCAAGTTGAATTAACAGAAAAATTAGACCTTCACACAACCAGCCAGCTTGCAATGTGCCCCTATACTCCCCTAAGAGGACAACATTGTAAAAGATGTTATTCAAGATTGCTTCAAACCCCATGGGTGCCCTCACGTTTGAAAAGACACCCATACTAATCTTTGGTTTCCACAAATATATTCTGGATAGTGAAATTGTTTAAACTTCCTTTAGGGAGCTCTGAGAAATATGTTGCATCACTTTGAATAGGGATGCGCAAACCAATCATCAAAGTTGGTAAATATTCTTTGTTTTTGTTTTTTATTATCTAAAAATAAATAAATAAATATCTAAATGCCATTTTATTCAGCGGTTTCCCAAAAGACTCTTATAACCTGGTGTTATGCAGTATAAGCCCTAGTGTGTGTGCAGTACAGTGCAGCAAGAAATGTTTTCATTCATCCATCATCATTATCCAATTCCAAAGTCGACAATGACAATGGTAAGCTTCCAGCCTAAAAGCAGTCGCATATATTATCACCATTCCTGATTGTTCAAATCATATTTGTATTTTAGGACACAACACTAATGCTTATCCTCTAAACTACTCTGTCATATTATGTTAACAGTTAAGAGAATTCCTGCTCTAGCACTGCTAATCAAGTTAGTCATCTGGCAGACAAAAGACAAAGAACAAACAATATTTTATATGCCGGCTTTGTTGATCATTAAACACTTAATTTCAGCGTGGTGTTAAAAATACTTAACATTAAATACATGTATAACTTAAAATCCCCTCCGGTGCTGTCAGTGCACATAAAAATCTGTCTCTATTGACTGTCAAAAACATTACGTCAACATGACATGAGTTTTTGTACCCAGGACTTATCAGCTGTGGGAAAAATAGACTATACAGTCCGAGATAACATGAAAGGCTTGTCGCTAATCCAGTTTAATACCTACAGTGTCTTTCCGCAAGCTCATTTAACAAACTGCATTCCTACATTATATGCCAAGCTGTAGAGTAAATTGACTTTTCTAATTTTCTAACAAAGCAATCACAGAAAACTGGCTAATGCAACTATATGTACAATTCACCCACTGGGAGAAATGAGTCCCAGTGAGATCATGGGGGTACAAACTATTTTATAGATAGAATAAAATAAGTAAAGAACTGAGTAATCTATTATTATAAAAAAAAAAAGGAAAATTGTTCTTCACTGTTTTGTGAAGAACAGCTGCTCAATCTCTGTCACTATCCACTGCATCTTATGACTGCCCCTTGTCTTGGGGAGTGACAGTGATTGTGTGTATGGTGTGTGGGATACAACACACAGGAGATCAACATCCAATAGATTTGCAAAACAGTCCATAGTCGGGTCTAGTAAAGAACCAAAACTATACCACTCCTCTGCTTAAACAACCAAAGTGTA
Organism: Perca fluviatilis; assembly: GCF_010015445.1. Classification (NCBI taxonomy): domain Eukaryota; kingdom Metazoa; phylum Chordata; class Actinopteri; order Perciformes; family Percidae; genus Perca; species Perca fluviatilis. The sequence goes on from NC_053117.1 coordinate 19,932,660, forward strand.
TTAAATGTTATGGAGAAATTACACATGATAACACCAATATTACACAACAGTTCAACCGTTTTTTTACTAAATCAATGGAGATGGAGCAAGATGAAGAAAATGTCAAATTACCACACAAACAAGCAAGTGAAGTTATGACTATACGCTGTATTTTGTCACAGCAGCGTACTGAATGTTCAAACTTATTTACCCCCTAGTTAACTCTCCTCAAAAAACCTTACATAGCTCACTTTACGGTGTTTGTACCTGATTTTTCGCTGCTCTTCCTGTGACACCAATCACATCTGATAAGCAGTTCAAACAGTACAGACACTGAACGAAAAAATGTGGTGAGCAGCTGCATACGTCACTCCAACTTTAACTGACAGGAAATGCGTATTTTCTTGTTTCCTCGACTAAAATGGCTACATACTCTCACTTAGCAACAGGATTGTTGAATTATGCTGTAAGACAATCATAAAAAACGGAAGGCTGTAATAAGAGAAGAGACAACCTGTCACATGCAAGAATAAAAAAAAAGATTCCACACAATGCTAAGAATACTCAAACACATGTTTGTAAGCTACAGGCTTCTCTGTCAGGAAATATTCATTGCACAGTCACTCAGACATACAGCATATATTTACATATTCTCACAGCTTTCCCCTCCTGACCATCAGGAGGTTGTCAGGCTCCTGTAACTGTATAACATTAATGGTGGCTAATTTTAGTTTTAGGGGAAGCTACATGTATGACAAGAATGAGCAAACATTAGCATCTGAGTGCAATTAGAAATTCGAATCCTTATTTATCAAAAAGGTTATTATCACAATGTCTCCACTTTGCTTTTAGCACTGGCTTAAAACAAACAAACAAAATACAACTGGTGAACATGGAAGAAAAAAAACTTTACCAGCTACGTCTAAAACTCACAACTGTACAGACAATTTGATTTGATGGATTGATTCATAATCACATGCACTTTTTTCTCCTGATGTGGTGTGTTAGATTCAAGAAAGACACCTGAGAGTTTAAGCATGATGAGGTTTAAGCCTCTCAACTGCTTCTTCCTGTAAGATCTCTTGGTTTACTGAAGATGCATTGAACCATGATTAGTTTTTTAAAACATGTCATTGCATTATGTCTCCTCAGTTAAGAAATGCTTTGCAGCAGAATACAGAACTACGGATTAAAACCAGACAAACATGTGAAAGTCCATGTATGGTTTTTTAAGAAATAAAAGAACCACTAAACTCTTACTCAACTTCTTGACTGTGTCAAACTTCAATACGAACATAGCTGCAAATACATTTGCAATCCCAAAGCTTCAAATATAATTTTCCAGGAAATAACTTGTACAATATTTATACTGGATAAATATCTGTCGAAATGACTTGTTTAATAACATAGTCTTCCAGTGAGCGGCTTTCTGAGGGAGGTACTACAGATCCCAAATACATTTAACGTTGACCTAGTTTCAATCTTATATTTACTCAAAATAACAATAATATAGGCAACATATTTCTGTCGGTGCACTTACTTAAAGACAAATTCACATTAAAAAGAAGCTTATTGACCTAAAACATAAAAAATGTTATGCCTTAGGAGAAGATAAAAATCAAAATGAGAGAGTACTGCCAATGAAACTAGAGTTTAGACATGTTAGAGTTAAAACAGCATGGCCAAGTCCAAATGTCTGCACTCACAGACTTGCAAATATAGCCACAATGTATATTTATCCTCGAGGGTAAAACCTCGAGGGTAAAACCAGTGAGTGCTTGTGAGCTCTCTGACTTTTTGAGCACTATATGCCCCTTTCTGCATGTCTGCAAAACGTGCTTGAGAGAATTACCAACAATTCATAGTGTTCTAATGGTAAAAACGACGATGGAAATGTTTTTGTTTGTTGTTGTTAACATAGAAAGTGTACATTGCAATAAAACGTCTGTGTCGTTCTTTGCTTTGTTAATTCATACTGATTGTACTGTTTAAATTTGATCTGACCAAAAACCATACAGTAAAAAAAACAAAAAAAAACAGTGTTAACATAAAGGCCAATATTATCAGAAGGTGAGCAATAAACACCTCGTTTTATTAAACAACATACTAAGGCCATACTAAGACAATTTCATAAAATTACTTTTTTCATTTGTACTTCTTTAATTTACTTAGCTACAATTTGAAATGTATGAATAAATTGTCTTTAATGACAAAAAAAGACATTTCTGGGCGCCTGGTTAGCTCACCTGGTAGAGCACGCACCCATGTACAGAGGCTCAGTCCTCGACACAGTGGCCACAGGTTTGGTTCCGACCTGAAGACCCTTCGCTGCATGTCATTCCCCCCTCTCTCTCCCCTTTCATGACTAAGCTAAGAAATTTCTCTCAAGTTTTAAAGTCACTGTTTAGATTTATCAATTTGCATTGTCAAGACAGCCCTGCCCATGTAGCATATGTGTGTATTCATGTAAGTTAAAAGGAAAGGATATCCCCCACCAGAAAACTGGTTAGGCAAATACCTTGAGTAGCTGCAAAGTTTCCAGTAGAGAAGTCTCCACAGTTTCTTAAAGGTTAGAACCCGTATGACTGGTAAAGAGGACGGTGCACAGTCACGTGAGGAAGATTTGAATTCTGGGTCATCAGTGATGCTGATATTGATGGCCTCCACTTCAAGCAGTCTGCCCTTAATCATCAGACCAACACTTCAGTGACGGAACAGGCCTGTTCCGTCACTGAAGTGCATGGTCTGATAATCAGCAACGTGTTCATGGTGCAGTTCTTTGTGAAACAAATGGCATAAGGAAATATCCTGCTAGTCACCGACAGCTTTTGTGTGGTAATTGTTACAAATCAGCAAAAAAGGCAGCTATACATGTTTCAGATCAAGAGGAACATATGTCTAAAAGTCAAAAACCAAAAGTGACTCAGAAGAGAACAATCTGCCTATAATTCAGCGTGCACGAAATCTACTTGTTTTACAAACTTCACTTTTCCAATTTCTGCTTTCATGTTATTCAAAAATGACAAAACCAATGTAATCTTTAAGATCACGAGCAGCTGATGCCGAGTGTGTTCCACAACCCCCACAACTGTTGGTTTCAAAGAGGCAGGACGCAAGTTTTAACACGTCTAAAGAGATTGCACCCTGAGTGCATATTAGTTCAATATTCTTCAGGCACAGAAACAACACAATAACCTATCTCGTATGTGTTTCCTGTAATTTGTTTTATATATCAACTTTCTCCAAGCGCAGGCTAGAAATCGCTCTTCTAAGGCTGAGGCCCAGATCAGTAGCACAGATGCATCTCAAAACTAGTCTCAGATTGCAGTCCTATTTCAAAGACATAAAGCAGGGGGTCACAGTGGAGTGTTTGTGAAGCAGTTCCTGCCCCCATAGCAGAGCCATCATCTGGACAAGAGACGCCACAGCCTCAGAGTCAATGACTCACCCAGGCCTTGCTGAGTCAAGTGGAGTGACTCTTGATGCTAAAACTCATAAAGTTGTATTGAAAAGGAAATAGGCCGGGAGGGATACAAAAAACAAGCTTGTGGCGTGCAGGTTTTTAGTTAAGTCAAAAACCAGCTGACTGCAACCTCAAAAAAAAAAAAAAGGGTTCTCCTTAATTTCCAAGTGACCCTTCTGGCTGAGGTCATACCCATGGTTAATCAAACATGCTGATATTAGCAGCAGGGGCGTGAATAAATTCTCACACCTGGGTATCATTGTAAAGTGCACCAATGGACAAAAAACATTAAGCCTAAAACAAAAACACCAGTGATTCCAGTCATTTGTATTTTAACATTATTAGATGCACAGTATAACAGCAGCTTACAGTCAGGAAAGAGAGAGAAGCATTTCACCAGCTTTAACAAGCATGCCCATGTGACAGAAACAGGGACAAGGCACGAGAGCAGAAAAATATGCTGCACTTCTTCGGGCCATAGCAGAACAACGGAGTGAGTCTAAACAAATAGGATGTTGAGCTGTTGTATAGCACATTATGTAAACAAATAAATAAATAAATAAAAACTTGATGTTGTTGCATTTCTGGAAGGGGGATGATCACAATTGAACTGGAGTAAACCCACCCGTCACTTAGTTACCTAGCAACATGGCAGCACGGTAATGACAGATTGATGGCTTGCAATGCTCATCACATACCTGGACCTGATGCACATCAGTGTTGCACCTCTGGCTTCGCCACAATCCAGCACTCAGCATATCAAAGTTCACTGGCCTTTTCTCCGCGATTTCGGGGTCACTACTTTCACCAGTAACACGGTTTTCTTTCAGCACGAAACAGCCGCCGACTTGAGGTCTGGAAACGATGCCATAATTGAGATAAAAACGCATCGAAAGTCAGCAAATGATGTCCTTTACGTGGCCGTGTGTTTGGCCCTTCAGCAGAGGAAGGGGTGCGGGTACGGCATGTAAAGATGAGACGAAGACAAACATCATCAGCTCGGGAGTGTTGCACAGTGAATATTAACCGCCGTTTCTGCCCGTGTTTACAAAATCTGGCCACATCATTGCGCCGGAGAACCACACGCTGGATTTCCTCAATCGACAGAAAAGGCCAAAGTAGCTATAGTAACGTTAAAATGTCCTTGAATATCCAAGCTACCCTCGCAGGAGTTGGTGGTTGGGATCGTCCTAGCGAGGGAATTGAAAGTGTGGCTGCGAGCTCAGCCCAGCTGCTGTCGCCCCCGTCCACAGAACCGGAAAGAGCGAACTAGAGCAAACAGATAAAGAGCACCCGCCATCGTTAAGTTGTCACTCCTCAAGTCTGAGCGGCTGCAAGACTTCACAGTCCTTTCAGGCACGACACAAAATACTGCCAAGTAAACCCAGTATAACGAGGTTTCCGGTACAATTTTCTAAATAAAAGTCTGACTTACTGCGCGTTTGAATCATAGACTATATAAGCCTATGGTTACTATTTTTGGTTTTTAAAGTTGCAAACGTTGAATCGGTCCAAAAACAGCGTGTACACACATTTGTTGTTTGTTTTCTAAAACAACAATTACACACACATGTCCAAGATGTCAGGCTACACCTAACAGAACTATGCCGATTGCACCCATCCTACAAGTGCTCTCATTTGAGACTTTATTAGGACGTTATAAATAAATACTGTGTGCATAAATACTACCAGTGAATGTAACTAAATGTACTAAAGTACATTTCTCAAGTACAAATTTGAGGTACTTTACTCGAGTCTTTTCTTTTCATGCCACTTTCTACTTCTACAATTTAGAGAGAAATAGCCTACTGTACTTTTTATTCCACTACATTAATCTGACAGCTTTAGTTGAGTTAGCCTACTTGTAAATCAAGATTTTTGCACACAAAACACATGTATAAAATACGATGTTTTGTTGTAAATTAAACTAGCCAACAAGTAGGCCTACAGCTGAAATTATCAGCCGATTAAACACAGAAATGTTTTCATCCTTTCCAGTTTCTGGACTTTTACTTTTAGGCTACTTTACTTAAGAAACGTTTTCAATGCAGGACTTTTACTTGTAATAGAGTATTTTTACAGTGTGGTATTAGTACTTTTACTTGATCTGAATACTTCTTCCACCAAACTACACAGCAGCCCATCATTTAGTATTTCTGAAGCGTTAGTCGCCTATCTTCCGGTGTGTGTCTTTCTCTCTGCTAGCTTGACGAAGCTCAGACTCATCCAGCCATCTAGACGAGCAGTTTGGATAATGGGGCGCCCCCTGCTGGCTGCGGAGTATATGGTCTAACCATAGACCGTATATAAACGGGGTCTAACCCTAAAGTGGTATAGGAAATGTTTGGTGGTATCACAAGTGGTTACGTATTTCCGCAGGCAGAGGCTTTATTATAGGATGTAAAGTTACAAAGGTAAATGTATAGCAGTCGTGTTACATTCATGCACACTGTTATAGCCTGATATGCGGTAATAGACAAACCTACTTTTACTCAGTTTATCCGTATTCATATGTCTATGTATTTATCTGCACTGATACTGTACATTTATTGTCACGATCTAACTCAATTAGTAACAAAGTGAAGTGATTGGAGGGGGAAACATTTAAGAAAATATATTTATTTTCATATAATGGTGCATGGTGGGGACCTCAAGAAGGTCATTGATTAGATGTTGACCATTGCATCAAATTCTGCATATGCATAAAATATGAAAATGTTTCATAAATATTTCACAACCAACTTTGAGGCATATCTAAGAACTTAACATAAACACTGCAAGAAACCTGTTACTGGTAAATTCTCTTTTAAGTTGTGCACAGCACTTCAAAGTCTTTATACATTTAGTAATATAGTTTATTACTACATTAATTATAGATAATATTTTATCATTGTACTGTATCTATCAGAGAAATCATTACCTGCATTTCTTCTTCTTTTGTTTTTTTCTTACCAGAAAACAATGATGGCCAATCCTGAACAAACTGAAAAGCTTTGCACACACTAGAGTATGGATTAACTCTTTATGCAAAATCATTTTCTTGTGGACCAAGAAAATGTTACAAATGTATAAAACAGATTTCTTACAAATACTTTAGGTTGCACTGGAAAGGTGAGTCTTTTGCAAGATCCACATAAAAATCACATAATATCAAACTGAGAGTTAGTTTTAATATGAGCACTAAAGAAACAGTTCAAGTTATTAGAAGTGCACCTCCCCCAATCGCAATTTCAGAGAGATGTCATCACAGGTCATCAGAGAGATTGTCTTTTCCTGGTGACCTACATAGTTTCCTGATTTACTCATTATAGTCATTGTTAAGGGAGAGAGCAGGAAGCATTACATCACAGTCCATTGTTGTGGCCATATAACTATTTTGCAATAAATATATAGCATTGAATGGGCATCATCATTACATTAACATGGACTTTTTCAGGAATCCGTCAGAAATTACAACATACCCTTCTCCTTTCACAAGTGTTTGCCACTGCTTAAAGTGATGGACGCCTGCAAATAATGAAACTAATAAGGCAAAAGTTTAGGCTACTTTATTTGATTCAACAGCAATGTCTTGTGCAGTGTAAAGCAATGCAAAGCAATGTAAAAAGAATGTTATGTAATGTGTAGGGTGACTGAAAAGTTAATAAATAAAACAGCTAACCTGTACTGTCAGGTGAAGTGGTAATTAATCTATTATTGTATTCCATAATACTCGTGCTGATGCTCTTGTAAGTGATAAAAGGAGGGTTCATATTATTCCATCCAAAATTCATTTTTTATTTATGAAACACTTCTCCCAGTAGACTTGAAAATTGTCTGTATAGTTTTGTCCTTCGCAAATAATGGAGGCTGCAGTCAGCTTTGATTCACAATGGTTACAATTGATTTCATACATTTTATATGATTCCAACAGTGACACGTTTGCATAGCCGAAAAAGGATCAAAACGTCCAAAAAACTTCTCACTCCTGCAACATAATACACTTCACCTTTATCTGCTTTGTATGCTCAGTATGTTAAAACCTTATTTGTACTGTGGCTGGAAAGTCTATTGAATGATGTTTCACTCCATTAATAGGCCTTTTCCTACAGAAGACATTTTGACATGTCATAGTATAAAATCACAGGTGTAAATAATAAAATTAATGATGGCTCAAATCTATTTAGCTGCTTTGTTTTTAAAGGTCCTGATACTGGCTCACTTTCACACTGTCATGGCTTAGTGGGAGTTGAATAGAAGGGAGCCATTGTAAATGTTTTGACAAGTCAAAATGTCTGCCTTCAAAAAGGCATATCAACTGAAATCAACATTTCAGACATTCATAAACAACCATCATCCGTATCATATCACCTGCATCAATCTCAATAATCAGCATTACTAAAAGGGCAAATAATCTCCTACACCACATCTCAGATGTAGAGTGTGCAGCTCTTGGGAGGCGTATTTACACAAAATATTATGGCCATTGGCCTGGCATGGCATGTGGGGTACATTTATGATGACCATAATATATTGACATACACAGTAACACCCTCATATAATTTACAGTGGAGTATAAGTGTAGTATTCAGAGAACAGTACAGAGTACAGAATAACAAGTACAGTATCCAGAGACTACAGTTCGACTGTAGTCTCTAAATGCTCTCTTTTTATGTGCACACCACAGACAAGCAACATACAGGGCGATACTTTGGGACACCTTTGAGCTCATGTGAAATTTACAAGCATCATTTTCCACATTGCCGATACAAGTTTGTTGCATTGTGAATAAATAATGGTACAGAAAGAGAAAGGGCATTAGGTTTATATATAGTAGGGCTGATGATATTAAAAAAATATCTAATTGCGATCATTTTGACTGATATTGCAATTGCGATATGAGTCACGATATTGAGGGGAATGATCATTTTTGTATCATTATTCTCATTTTCATTGAAAAAAAAAGAAATTATTATTAAATTAACTAATATTGCGCACACCTGCGATGTGGATATTGCACTAGTTCATATTGCGATTTCGAAAAAATAGCGATTAATTGTGCAGCCCTAATACATAGGCTATATATAGTTTGTTAATTAAGTTATTATCAGGCACCTAACTTCCAAAAACGTTGAACAGGGGGATTTTGCCATTGTAAACATGGCCCTGCCAAATTTGATACCTTAAGTATCTTCCACCCGTAACCACCATCCACGCACAGTCATGCCTTTTAAAATGTCTACCAGAAAAAGCTTTTAGAGAAACTCCAACTTAAAAAAAGTTCTCAGTTTCCTACCTGCTAGAGTTTTGTTCACCGAACCGACACACGATGGCGGCAGAGGGTCAACACAGACCATGCTATCCTGGCCACGAAGAAAAGCACGACAACTGCTGATTGGCTGACTGGTGACGGAAATGCAGAAATGAAGACTGAACATAAACATAAACCATAGACCACACGACCGTGAAACAGACATGGAAATATAATAGCCTACTGTAGAGCTATTACTTAGCCTACATGGTAAGACGTTTTTTATAAAATAATTGATATTACCTGTTTGGTGACACACAAAGCGATGTAATGCTGGCGTTCACTTTCTATGTTTATTTAAAGACATGTCGCGGCTTGTCCAGTTCATGAGCTGTATGTACAGTGTGTCCAGTCGGGTCATATGGAGAGGTTCTCCCAGTGTCCCTCCACTGCTAATGCCGCTCCCGTCTGGACCGACATGTGTTTTGGCAGCCGGCAAAAAGGACTTGATAGACCTTCCTGTCCTGAATGAGGACGAGCTCGAAGAGCAGTTTGTGCGAGGATCTGGACCCGGAGGACAGGCCACCAACAAAACCAGCAACTGTGTGGTGCTCAAGCACATACCCAGTGGGATTGTTGTGAAGGTTAATCTTATTTTTAAATCCATCTGTGTGTCATCACTGGTATCTCTCAGTTAATGTGTAGCCTAGTAGATATTTGGTGAATGAATGACCCAAATCAGAGTTATGTTGTTGAGTTTCAACCTCGGTAACCTTATTCTTGACCATACAAGTCTCAGTTGAAAAACCTCACCTCATAGGCTAGTACTGTAGCTGTTGTGATGCTTTTGATAATAATTACATGATCTTCATCCACAGATACCCAGTTGTATTGTAAATGAGATTGAAGGACTTCTTGTCCATGTTGACTTAAAAAGTTGAGTTTAGTCCTTTCAGTGCCGTAAAAGAAAGAGAAATTGTGATAAAAGCCCAAGAACAGCTACTATGGCTACCCAAGAAGGGTGATATTATTGTCAACCAAAGTTATGTGATTGATGTTAATTTAATTTCTTGTACCGTTGCAGTGCCATCAAACCAGATCTGTGGATATAAATCGAAAGCGTGCACGGGAAATTATGCGAGAGAAACTTGATGTTGTTTATAAAGGAGAACTTAGTGAAGTTCTTGTAAAGAAGAAAGAGTCTGAGCTGAGGAAACAAGAGAAGAGGAGGAAGGCAAATGAGAATCTGGAGAGAAAAAAACTCTTTAAAGAAGCGCTGGCTGCAGACTCTAAACCTGGAAATGACACTGTTTGAAATGTTATAGAATGTATACTTGTATATTTCTGTACTTTAGGCAGATTGAATAACAAAACCTGGAAAGGTACTGTCAACTGTTCTAAATCCAATTAGCCTTTTATTTGTATAGCATCTTTCATGCAAAGTTACAATACAACTTACATCACCTAATACAAGACACAAGAAAAAACGAGAAAATAAATCAAATATTGTCAAATGTTGGTGATGTGTATAGTTCATCTTTCAGTGATTGAATTAGTGTTCTCCATAGACTGTAAATATGATTAGGATATATGCTTAGGTAAAAGCTGCAGTATGTTATTTGATGACGTAGATACAGTTTGTATTTCATGAAATCATGTACCATACCTCATTTCCGGTAGTAAGTTGTTAGTGTTAAGTTGTAGCCTCAGTTTCACACTAGAGCATTTCCTGCTGGCTCATTTGATATTGAAAACACAGATCAACAGAAATCAAAATTATTACAGCGGCAGCACTAATGATATTAACGGGATAATTTGTAGCACATTAGCTTATCATTAGATGTCAGCCTGATCTAAACCTCTTGGGCTAAACATAAAATACTTGACCTGTCTATGCCACTGTCTCTCACAGTCTCACTCTCAATACTCTCACAGTCTAAACTAAACTATTTTCTCCTTGAAATAATAATAAAAAAAACCTTCAGCTACATGGGACCTTGTATGCCCAGAGGTGGGCATACCCACACCCTTTTGCTAAGTATAGTTAAAAATTATGATAGGCTACATATGCTGTAAATGGATTTTTATTTATTACCCATGCTGAGGTAAAGTCATAGGACATTGAACATTTTACTGACTGAATCATGCTTTTCTTTCTGTTCAGTATTTTTTTTTTATTATCAATTATAATGTTCGGCATATAGAAATGCGTTAATTATCATAGCTTTTATTTAATTTAAGTAATCCCACTGAGATCAATCTCTTTTGCAAGGTAAACACATGATTACAGATGAGTTTGTGGTGGGGCACATGCATAGACAGTATATAAACGGGCACGTCTGACTGAGAGGTCATCCTTTATAGAGTTGCGGCCATACACTGTTACAGTCAATGGTTGCGGCCAATGAGAGAACTACTTTCATGCTCGTGCCCCTCCTGCCCGGACGAATCAGCCAATGAGAGATGCAGTACGGATTTTAAATCCACCAGGCTCAGTCTCACGCACTATTTCGCAGTGTAGCTAGCAGTCTGATGTTTGTCGTTACAGAAGCAGTGAATTAGCTAAGCACAGTGAGGACACAGAAGGCTAAATTTAATAAACTCCTCATCCACTGAATGTTATTCTGGGAACGGACATGGCAAAAGGTAAACTTTAATGTGTTTCATGTGTCGTTTCAGTAATGGTTGCATGTCACACAAGCTACTCTAGTTAATGTGTAACGTTAAAGTTAGCTAGCAAGGGTAAACCGAGGACCACCTTTTTAAATACACATTAGTTAACTAAAGATTACTAATAAAAACTCTCCGGTAATGGTCGGCTTTGTATAATGTCGGGTGAATTAGACAGCAGTGCTTACGTGTATTTATTTCCATGTTTATAAAAGGGAAGGAAAGTGTGCTAAGAACCGATAAAAAGCCCGAGGACACTGTTCAACATAAAGTCAACTCACGGAAGGAGACAAAGGAAAACAAACCTACAACTAACAAGGTATGTTTGGTTTGATTTTACGCTTTTGTTTTGGCGACTAAAGTAAGAACCACATTCGGTGGTGTTACACCCACCACTCGGAAGGCAACGTTACGGTTACAGCCTCCGTCACTACCTAAGCCTGGCTGGCGTCGTAGCAACAGCTGTAACCAAAAGCCAGTATTGAGCCCTATAAGCAAAATGTACCCCCAAGCTGCGCACTGCCCTTTTAACCAACCAAACGGTAAGGTTTAGGTGTAGTAAGAAAGTATAACGTCACCTATACACCTTAGCTATTGTTATAGGGTTTAGAGCTGAAACTTGAATTTAACGTTAAGGATGTCAAGATGTGTTTCCTTGTCGCTAGAGAAATTGTTTGACCAGCAGCACATGTACACTGGCATTGTACAAAGTGGACTTACAGTGAGCTACAAGGTTTTGAAATTATGATATACGCTCCCATAAAATCCATACTCAAAATATACATACATACATACATACATACATACATACATACATACATACATACATACATACATACATACACACACACACACACACACACACAGTTTTATTAATGTACTATCCAATAATTATTATGCATACTCTTGCCAATCAGACATGGTACTACTAACGTGGAGATGTTTATCATTCCTGTGTTGGAGTTTGCAGGCAGAGCAGTGAAGTCTTCAGCTAGCAATCTGTTGACATGGTTTTCTGTTGGCTCCAATGCGCTTTTTAAGGGAAAAAAAAATGTTGCACAGAGCATCCCTGAACATGTGCACCTATCTTCTAAATTTAAAGCACCTTGAATTCACATGCATGTTGGGAGCAGAAATAAAGACATTTAATACAGTCTGTACTAGCTGCATGGTTCCAAACACAGCCTCACAAAATATGACCATTTATTGTATCTCTTCAGATTTAGCTGAATGTTTATACAAGTCTTTAAGTTTACTTCTGTGAATGATACAGGGTTTTAAATATAATTTTTTTTGCCAAGGTAGATAATAATTCTTTTTGCAGGATTGCGTAGGCACAGTGCAGTCATTTTTCCAGAGTCTACGGAGTCCAAGCAAACCTAGATCCCCTCTGAGCGACAATTCAAGCATGCTGATCCAGGAAGGAAATGAATCTGATGCAACTAATCCTGACACGCCAAAGTTTAAAAAAGGCGAGTACCTAATTCAATTTTAAAACTGTTCAAATCAACTAATCTGAAATGCTGTTATGTCATTTCCGTCTGCATGTGATCTCACAGCTATTTTGCTGTAATCCCTATGTTAAACGTATGGTCAACAAACCAATGTGTACCACAAACAAATTCCGGTGCATGTGAATGGTAGCAGTGTTCACTGACCCACTATCTTATGACACAACCTAACTATTTTTTTTTTTTTTTTCACTCTTGATTAAGGCCAAATGTTTAGGGCAGCTGTCAATTTTATTCTTTGTTTCTTTCTCATTTTAGACCTGCCTAATGAAATAAAATCTGAGAGTTGTGAGTCTAAAGAGCAGAAGCCTGAAATGGCTTGTCACAGTCATGTGATCAGAGAACAAGGCCCTGACCAAATTGAGAAAAAAGAGTCCACCACGCACACAAATGGCAGGTCTGCAGCAGACCTCAAACTTTCAGCATCCAAACCTCAAAGTAGAACTGGTCGAAAACTCGGAGCAAAAAAGTGAGTGCAGAAAGCCATGTCAAAAAAAGAGACTCAGAAAGTTGCACAATCATGATATCTCATTACTTTGATAATATTTCTCTTTTCAGGACAGAGGACAAAACTTCCCAAAACAGAAAGGTGACGGACTATTATCCCATCAGACGGAGTAACAGAAAAACTAAAGCAGAGTTAAAGGTCGGTATGTGAAAAATGCTTTTTGTGGTTTGTACTATTAACCGTTAAAGCCTTTTCCACAAAGTTAACACGTCATTTTGTATCTGCAGTTAAGATATTTATAATTTCTTTTTATGCTGATTTGTTTTTTTTTGAGAGGATATAAGGCTTATGCAACTCCACCATAACAGAAAGTTTGACTTTGACCCAATAACATTCAAACTGTGAACAGAGTGAAGAACACAGACACATTGATGACCTGATAAAGAATGACATTGAAGAAGGACTGCAGGTAACATTCAATGGTTTAAATGTATGGCGCCCCAAATGTGTTTGACACATTTCACTATGTATTTAATAACATTAAAGTTATTAAATAGTGCTCCCATTACCAATCTGATGTTTGCTAATGTGCACAACGCACGGCAATGATCAGGCAACAGAGTAGCACATTGTAGAGTTATCCACTACCCTTTTAATATGGTAAAGCCATTTCTGTAAGTAGAAAAAAAAATCATTTTAGTAACAACAGAATTTATCAGTGGTCTTTAATGGCAGAATTCTATATTTTAGATCACTGTAGGCATTTGCAATATTTTCTGTAGATCAGTAATCGGCACGAAAGAGGCAAACAATTTCTCTGTAATCTAATCCGGCATGGATTAATACTTAGTAGTTTCTCATTTTGACAATCCCTAACCACCATGTTATACTTTAAATATTGTTGAAAGTAGTAGTAAAGCAACCCCTGCACCATCACTAACTCTGTTAAATTTCACACTTTGTTGCTTTTGAATGTCGACAGATCAAACACATAGAAGGAAAAGGAAGAGGGATATTTGCTGTCAAGCGCTTCAAAAAGGGAGAGTTTGTCGTGGAGTACCATGGAGATCTACTGGAACTAGCTGAGGCTAAAATAAAAGAGGCCCAGTATGCTCTGGATCCTAAAAAAGGCTGTTACATGTACTACTTCCAGTATCAATCCAAAACGTACTGGTAAGTCCAAATGTCCCCATTCTGAAACATGATTGATGCTGGGCTTCACACTTAATTTTATTCATTTTCTTTCTTCAATTTGTTAACTGGGTTAAGATTTGTTAAAGGTCCTATGACATGCTGTTTTTTGGATGCTTTTATATAGGCCTTAGTGGTCCCCTGATACTATATCTGAAGTCTCTTTCCCGAAATTCAGCCTTGGTGCAGAATTACAGCCACTAGAGCCAGTCCCACAATGAGCTTTCCTCAGGACAAGCCATTTCTGTCTGTAGCTTTAAATGCTATTGAGGAGAGAGGGGGGCAAGGTGGAGGGCGGGGGTGTGGCCTTGACCAACTGCCACTTTGCTTGTTTGCAAACCATGATGTCTCTCTCTCTCTCTCTGTCTCTCATGGGCGGGCAAAGCAGAGAAATGGGAGGTAATCTTGCTCCTTATGACCTCCATAAGGAGCAAGATTCCAGATCGGCCCATCTGAGCTTTCATTTTCTCAAAGGCAGAGCAGGATACCGAGGGCTCAGTTTACACCTTTCGCCATTTCTAACCACTGGGGGACCATAGGCAGGCTGGGGGAACTCATATTAATGTTAAAAAAAAAAAAAAAAGTGAAATTTTCATGCCATGGGACTTTTATATATATTTTTTTAAAAGGTTGCAGTAGGCTTAAAAATGAAACCTTTTAACATTTTCTTGACATCCAGTTTGGATACCGGTCTTGTGTTTTTAATGACAGTAAATCTTTATTTGTTTCTGTGTTAGTGTGGACGCTACAGAGGAAACAAGCCGGCTTGGAAGACTGATCAACCACAGTAAAACTGGAAACTGCCAAACTAGGCTTCACCCCATCAGCGGTACCCCTCATCTGATTCTGGTGGCTTCCAGAGACATTGAAGCAGAGGAAGAGCTGCTGTATGACTACGGTGATCGGAGTAAAGCCTCAGTCTTGGCTCACCCTTGGCTCAAATACTAAATCCTCCACCACAAATGTTCATATTTTAGATGAATTGGTGCTGGTCCTATTCAGCGTTATGTAAAAGATGCTATAGATGAGTAGTCCTCAACATGCTTTTATATGAAGTATAAAAAAAAAATACTTTTGTTTTAAATTGGGGCTAATGCGTCAACTCATGAGTGTATTTTTCCAACTGTTTTTATCATGATTTTTTATATAGAGATTTTTTTTATTTTTTATTATCTAATTGTAGCAGACTGATGCAAGCTTGAAGGGCATTTCTCCTCATGGGGTTTCCTTTTGCAATGAATATAATTGACAATTCAATTTCCCTATTGTAAATTATTAACTGTGCTGTAAATTAAGGAATAAAACACTTGAGTTTTCATTCCATCTGTGGCATGGTTAATGGTGAAGATCTGAGACCTAAATGAAATGTGGTGCTCTAAGATGACACTCTCCTCCACTTACTTTGGGCATTTTTATCTTAATTTGATACCTTGTGGTCTGAAAGAGGACAGGAAATGTGGGGATAGGGGGCCATAGCATGCAACAAGGGTCCTGGGCTGGGAGGGAGCCTAGAATGTTGTGGTTAAATGGTATGCGCCTTAACCCATAAGCTAGCCAATGTCATATTTGCATCCGCCCCACACTGCAGTTAAAGACAAAGCTTTTGTATTGCAAAGGGGTTGCAAGACTGAAAGACAAGTGAGGCTAAAAATGTATGTCAGATGTTGTGACTGTTCACACAGTGCATATTGTCTTTCAACTACATTTCCATTGTATGCCAGAACAACTCTTTTCTTTATTTGATAGCTGATAGTTTAGAGTGAAAGAAAATATGTTTAGGATTACTGGACCAACAAGAAGTGCCTTAAAGACTTAATTTTGATTTTATAAAATTACATTTTAAAGCTTATAAATAACTTTATTGAGTGATTGCATTCAGCATAATCTCCAACACTAGTTAGATAATACTTTCCAGTTTTATTTCATATCCTCACCAAACCTTCCTTGTATTATATATTTCTACTACAGAAACTCTATTACTATCAACCATCTTAGGTTCAAATTTCATGTACAAAATACAGTTTGTTAGATTGACCCAAGACATCGTTTAAAAAAAAAAAAAAAATTTCAATATAAAAGTGGTTACATGATGAGAAAAATGTGCTGACAAATCCAGTTTGTCTTCTACATGGTCTGTTCTTGTGAAAGGTTTTTCTTATTTTCGCCTGAATGAAAACCTATAAACAGAAATGGTCCAGAGTTAGTTTAAGGAGTTTCTTCCCAAGCGCTGTGGAGTGAACATGGAACAGACAAGTTAAACTGCCCAGTGCGAAAAAGCAACATTGTGTCATGGCAGACTGTAATTACTGACGGCTGCAGTAGTTTGGCAGACGCACTTATTTTTCCAACTTGTCTCTTTCTCTCCTTCAGCACTCACGCAAACATCCTCAGCAATGCATCAGCATGAATTCATTCGGTCACAAGTATATAATTAGGAGACAGGAGACAGACTGTGAGAACAATCTCCCTGCTAGCTTACTTCAACATCATGTGGTTGCTGATGAAATTTATCTTGAAACCTTGCCATATGAGGTAAACAGCCTAAAAAAGTAAATGTTACTTCCTCCACGTCTTTCAGATCACTTCTTTGTTGTCTGCACATTCATACTACTGTATTCAGTAAAGCAATCCATCCTAGTACTCACAGTTTGCCTATGGTTGTCTTCTCTTCTTTTGCATGGTTTGTCGTGGCTGGACTGTGCTCTGTAGCTTCTGGTGTTTCCAGATCCACCTCCACCATGGCTGGTTCAGCCTGTGGTAGAATCCCACTGCACAACAAAGTAGAGCTTTATAGTCACTGAAGTTGTTTTACGTGAAGAAGGTGTCCTACATCAAAAATCCACACCATCAAGTTGAAGCCATACATGAGATTGAATGTATCTCTTTCTCTTCAAAACTAGAAACAGTGTTATCAAAAAGATCAAAGTAGCAATGAAATTGGAGGCTAATATTCAGCTTTATAACAGCACAGGTCATCTACATCTCAACTACCTTATGCAGTTTTATACAACAGATAATCCTGTATTTGCCAAGCTTATAGTGCTCAGATGTGTTGACATTGTGTCAAAGAGGTTGATTTAGCTATATGGTTATTATTTAGGATGTAGTTAGT
Source organism: Perca fluviatilis (assembly GCF_010015445.1). NCBI lineage: Eukaryota > Metazoa > Chordata > Actinopteri > Perciformes > Percidae > Perca > Perca fluviatilis. Next base: position 19,950,264 of record NC_053117.1, read on the forward strand.
TTTGTTGTATTGGATAAGACATTTTCAATGGAATTCAATTGCTAAGCAACAGCCTGGCCCCTTGTTAACTTCCTGTCAGTTGATGTCACATACACTGCAACAGGAAATCAACGTGGGGCCATTTACAATGTTTGTTTACAACCGTGGAATGGTCTATAGTAATTAAGGTGCTTCTCATGCCGTCTTCCTCATGTAACTCGCGTATGTAAATGGGGATGGACAACACACAATATAATGCACTTTTATTGCAAAAGGGGTGACATGAATTAAAAAAAAACACTTTAGACTTTAGTAACTCGCCTCTTGTAGAGCTGAAGCTCCTCCTGAGCCACCATGAGCTGAGCTTTGAGCTGGTTCCTCTCCTGCAGGACCTCCTTCAGCTCCTGCATGGTGAAGCGCGGTCTATTGGGGTCTGTGAGGTCCACCAGCAGCTGGTTTGGGCCCGCTGTTTGCTGTAATGGAAGACAGGAAAGCATCTCTAAACGTCCACTTTATGTCTGACAATTTTACTTCAACTGTACATGACAGACTCACCGTGCCCTGCCCAGAGGAGCTCTCCTTGATGATCCTGTCCAGTTCACTCTTCAGGTTGTCCCGCTCCATTTTAAGCTCCTCCAGAGACAAGTTGTACTTGTTGACCAAAGTCTCAAACATTTCCAACACACGCACTATTCTGAACTGTAAATCCGACACTTCTTCCCCTGTGCTGCTTATTTTCAGTAAATCTCGTCCGATTACATACGAAATGTCATACACATCCTCAACCGTGAGCTCAAACGCGTCCTTCTCGAAAGCCAGAGCGGGCGACGACTCTTCACCAAACTCCATGACGGAACGATACGACTCCTGAAAAATAAAAATCACAATAAGGTTAACTTTTCTACTCTACTAGCCGCAGTTCTCTAAATAATAGCGCTTTCTTTTCTTTTTGTTTCGGGTTCAACACTTTTTACTGGCAGAAGGTAACAAACTTCCAGAGCAACAGCACTTCCCCCATCACTCATCCACCAATAACGTGACTCGCTGGACTGCAGAGGAGGGCAAAGTATCCTAGCGACAGGTGAGTACAAAGATCGTTTATGACTCGAGATGATTCCCTCAACTGAAGAGGACTCCCTCAACCCTGTCCATCCGTGAACGCGTTTTTTTTTTAACGTTACAGAATCAGGTGAGAAAGCACGTGATTTGACTTTTGTTGTACTCTATTTTTCTCGTTTAACTTCTATTCATTGTTTACTTTCTCTATTTATCTGTACGTATTTCTGTCCTTGTGCTGCTTCATCACCTGAATTTCTCCTCTGGTTTTTCAATAAAGGCTTATCTTCTATTATTTTCTATTTATTAAGAGTGAAATGACCAAGTAATGTTTCTTGCCTACACAAAATATTATCTAATACTATAAACTTTCGAAATGTATTGGACATAAACACAACATACATCTAGCACATTTGTCTTAGCCATATTAGTATTTGATAATAACACAATTACAACATTCAAAAGATGAAAAATTAAACTTTATTAGTTTATTCTGAACAAGCATTGTTGTTAGGGCTATTTTTTTTTTTTTTTTTTTACAGTACTCATTATTGTTGGAATATATGTACTGGTGATGACCACAGTGTGGTGCCCCACTGTAGTGCTCCAAGTATACGGTAACATCATAAATGCTTGCTCTTATGGGAATTACTGGAATTGTTGGGTCTTTGTAAATTATAGTGTGGTCTAGACCTACTCTATCTGTAAAGTGTCTTGAGATAACTCTTGTTATGATTTGATACTATAAATAAAAATGAATTGAATCTTCTTTTTATCAATTCAGGGGACTAAGTACACTGTCTCAAACAGTCTCAGAAAACAGAGGCACATAATCATTCAACTCCATTGCTGCACCTTCAAACCCCACTCAAACACCAACAATAATTTGTTATATAATCAGATACATTTTAACATAATTTATACATAAATGACACAAGATGTCCATTTATATGTCTTATAGCAGCTAGACCCATTCCCAACACCCGATGTCATTATTCAGAGAATGTTAAGCAACATGAAAGTTTTTGTGAAAACTCAATTCATACTCTGGGCAATGCAGTGACAAAATTTCTGTATTTGGATCAAGCAATGTAGAGTGGACACTTGGGTGCTAAGTTATTTGATATTACAGCAGCATGTGCAGGATTACACCTAATGAAGTACAACTTTTTCATCGTAATATATAAAGTGTGGCACTGACAGGTAATGTAACTTTTTTTGTAGCCACTAAGAGGTCATAAATATACATAAGCATGTCCATTTATAGACATTTTTCTCATATTTTAACTACTTAGGTTCATTTAAAGCTCTTACCAAGTTAGCTAATATGTAGTCTGGCTTACCGGATGTACGATGCTGGGATAAAGCCTGACATCTGGCACGTCTCTAAAGCATTCCCCTCCACTTTTTCCCCTATCCCAGAATGATAAGCGGTGTAGCCAGATCATACTCCAGCGCTGACACAACGCTATGAAGACAGGTCTGGCTATGCAAGACTAGCTAAAATGCTACCAAAATGTATTGCAAAAGTTGCAAAACCAGTGGTTCATTTATCGTCACAGTTATGTATCAAAGTATGGCTTTAACTGGGTATTATTTTCATTGTTGATTAAACTGCTGATTATTTTCTCCATTAGTTGTTGGTCTATAAAATGTCAGATAGTAAAAAATGTCTTGTTTTTCTTCACAACTTAAAGATATTCAGTTTACTGTCATAGAGGATTGTGGTGAAAAATAAGAGCAATAATACAATTAAAACTCAAGGTCATACGAAGAAAAGTCTTCTGATTGGCATCAATGTGGGGTCGTCTGAAATCAATCCGGCTGCCACCATCGGCATTATAGCAGTGAAGATCCTGTCCAAAGATGAAAATGGAAAAGGCATGATCAAATGGAGACAGGAGGGACGTTTAGAATTAAGAGAAAAAACACAAAAAGCATCAGAAGCATCGTTGTGAGCATCACTATTATGTGTTTTGGGACCCTCAATAGTGACACTCACCATTGCCACCTCACATGAAAACAGGCACTATTTGTTTTAGAGATTCTTACACAATCTATTAAGTATGTTGATCTGATGATGTTTGTTTGACACATTATGATGATATATTACACCAATGGCGTATGACGAAAAGTGTGTGAGAGTCAAGTCAAATTTAAATGACTCACAAGCGTCTAATTCCTGATTCGGCCAGATCAGTGGAACTGGAGCATGGTGGAGGAGACGGAGGACAAACAATGGAGCTGATGTCATCCCCAAACTCCTCACTGATGGGTATGGAAGAGGAAACTGTTAACTTTTGCATCAGTGTTTTGGCCAGTTGAGATTAATCAAAACCTAATTTTTGTAACAAAATGTACCTTTTGTAATATGCCAGCTCTTCATGTAGCACGAACACTTGGGCCTTGAGTTCATTCTTCTCCTGCAGGACGTCCCGCAGCTCCTGCAGGGTGAAGCAAGGTTTGTCTGATTCCTGCTCCAGGCTGTCTGTCTCCTCCTCTGGCTCCGTCTCAGCTGACACCTTCTGCAGTCAAAACACACATTCAGCATTTCTCTCGAGCATGGGGGTTAAACTGAAACATATTTCTGCCAGAGTGGCAGTGGTAATTTATGTTAACAGCAGAAACGCACAATGAAAGAAAGCAATGCAACAATAAAATAGGGAAAGAAGAACACTGCAAGAAAATTAAAAAATATTTTGCAAATGTTTCATGGGCTAGGGAATGTAACAAGTTTGTAAGGCCTTAGGGACACAACAGTATGACAGAGTGATCATGCTTAGTATTGTATTGTTAATGTAAATAGTCTTATAGTGGGCCTCTGCTATAACAGTCAAACTGTGTAACCAGTGGTACCAGTAAAAATGCTGTTGTGTCCTCGTCTTCGTCACCCTCTTCCTCATTATTTTCTCTCTTTGATGACCCTGGGAGAAGGGAAGGACTCTTAAAGTAGTTTGCCAGGAAGCCAGGTTCCCCTCCACACTCCACCCACACTGAATTTGGTTCGGAGTTAGATGCCGAAGACTGAATTGGTAACACAAAACATCCACTTAGGCACTAGAACATTATAAATTATTATTACAAAGAAACTATGGCCTAATTATATTCATGATTTACAGCCTTCTGAAGATGAAGAAGAAGTCATTTTTCTTTTTCCTACCGTCATCTGTGGTGATTTAGGTGGTGACATCCCAGATCTGGTAAGAGAGGTTTCTTCTATACCAGTGACCTCTCTCTCCAGTTCCCACCCTCGGAGCTCCTTTCTCAGCCTCGCGACCTCCAGCTGCAGAGCCCCCAGCTCCTGCTGCCGTGCCTGGGCTGCAGCTTCCAGCTCAGCCCTCTGTTGGATCAATGCCTTTCCCTGAGCCTCCATCACTCCTGTCCTGTGACGAAGGTCCTGGTTGATTCTTATTAGCCGATGTTGCTGCATCTGGAGCTATAGTTAAGGAAATGTTTTTTTAAGACTTCACGAAATCTGTTCAAGGAAGGTAAATTGTAGACAGATGTAAAAAGATTGTCAGGTGCAAGTATGTGCTGTATATGGTATAAATCCTCACTGCCTCAACATCCTCGTTTTTTTGTGTCAGCTCATGGTCTTTAGCCCGGATTTCATCCCTCTGCTTATCCACCAAGTCTTTCAGCTTATTCATCACCTGCCTCTCCTTCTCTGACATTCCTGTGGATATCATAAAAAAGCACAGAAAAAACGTTCCCACATGCAACATCAATGCAATCTAAAAGTAGGATTCATTTATTTTACTTATTTACCATTCCTATTTCTTACCATCCACTTAGCCATCAATTTCCACTTGTGCCCAACAGCAACCCTTTCAATACATTTACAGTGACCAAATAAAGCATCATCCATGATGAGAACGATTCAAAGTGCAATGCGTTTGGCAGGTGACTCTAAAATCTAAATGTAACATCAAAACAGAACAAACCCTTTTTGCAATTGCATTACCACATGACAATGCAAATGCATTTTTTTTTTTTAAATAAATTAAAATGTTCACTGTGATGGATTACATTATCTCAAACACATTTCACGTCTCTGCAAGTTGATTGTCACACTGTACCAAAATGAAGTAAAACCAATGGCTGACTAAATATATTAAAGCATCTGTTACACCATGAATGAATGTCCATGAATTTCCAAACAAATAATGTGCCAGTGAGCAGAGTGATCGTATCATGCAGCACCCATTTATTTGGATGTACATGTTTATAAGCAGTGGGTGTACTGTGGCCCCGGCAGTACTGTAAGTATAGCTGCAGCCACCATTAAAATCTCATGCAAGAGCAATATGTTCTGGTCTGCTTCAAAAATAGTCTCCTTCACAAGCTCCTGACTGCCTCTCTTCACAGCCTCCTTTTTATCACAACATGCAAGCATGCAGCATATACTGTAGAATCCCATGTGACTATATCTGGGTAAATATGTGTAACGTACAGCAGATGGTTAATCAGCGCAACACAAATTTTCAGTGAGCAGCACACATATGGAACAATAATCTGATCTGTACTGGAACTCTCAGCCAAGACCAAACTAATTTAGTATCCAGAGTCATCACAAGATACTGTACAACACAACATGCATGGCAAGACTTCAAACAGCAACGAACAGCAGACCATGCAGTGATGTGTGTGTGATTATTAGTAGTTATTATACTATATATTATGTACTTAATACACTTACATAAATTTACCATTTGTATATTTTACATTCCATTAATATTTTTCACACTAGACTGCTTTTGTTCATCCGCATCAGTACATTCCTGTGACGTATGCCTTTAATGCCTGGCTGCAAACCCAATGCCCTTTGGGATAATATAAGTTGAAATTGATACAGATCAACTGACAATTCACTCATCACTATCTACTATAATCACCTTATAGAGATGAACTGATCTATAAGATGCTGTGGCACAAAAACTGAGTTGGTAGCCTGCAGTTACTGAAATGAAAACTGATAGAGGAAACACTTAATTTTTTTACCATTAAATTGACAAAATATCGTATTTACTTTGACTCGGAAAAGTCATAACCGATACCCGATCTGCTTAATAATGTAAATATTGGCATAGATACCAATCCGTCGTATTAGATTGGTGAGTCCCTATGATCATATCAGGTTATTCCTTCAGAAACTTAAGAAAATACATACATAAAAAAATTATATGATAATAAATATGTTAAAAGAAAATACTGTTTTCTCTTTTCCAATGAAATTTCTTGCAACCTCTCAAAAACCCATCAGACGAACCCGGGATGAGAGCCGTTGCTGCAGACAACCTACCCTCCTGTTTCTGCAGGTCTTCCTCTGTGACAGGGGACTCTTTGAGAGAGAGGCTTACTAACAGCCCCTTGTTCTCGGCCTGAAGCTGGGTGATTTGAGAGAGCAGGTCCTGGACTTCTCCTCGCCATACATCCTCCACCAACTCCAACTCCTGAACATAAGCGATAAAAACAGAAAAGAAACAAGCACAGTCAGGTGATGCACAAAGTACTTGGTATTTCATTGAAAAGGGTCAATATAGCTGGGTGAATATGAGGGCATGACCAAGTCAACAACACCTCACTTCAGATTTAGCTGCCTCTAAAATCCATATAGTATCATTATACTCAGTTTTGTTGTTATCATAAATGATTTGAAGTTGTACGTGTAGGTGAGTTCATTAAAGGTGTGCTGTAAATTAAAAAAAACAGTAACTTCCCTAATCATTTGTGTAGAGTAGTATTGTATCATATTGTATTATGTAGGATAGTTTACTCCACTAGTACTAATTAAATGTAATAAAGTATATCATAATCATAATATCAATATAAATAACTATCACAAATACTGCTTAATCGGTTAACTGATGAATCAGTTAGTGACTGCCAGAAAATTAATGAATGATAGTTGATTAATTGTTCAGCAATTTAAAGATGAAAAGTCTTCTGCTTTCTTCTGTTTCATCCAAAGTGTTTAGGGTTTGACTGTTGGTTAGACAAAAAGGAATTTTAAAATGTCAAAACTTATATGTGACTCAGTTACGTATGCACTTTAAAAGGTCACAAAACAATTACACGCAGACAGGTGAAGATTCAAGTAATTACACACGCACGCACGCACGCACACACACGCACACGCACACACACACACACACGCACACGCACACGCACACACACACACACACACACACACACACACACACACACACACACACACCTTCTGGTGCTTCCTCTCCTGCTCGTATCTGTCGCTGCGCTCCTGCCGCAGCCTATCCAGCTCCCTACGCAGCTCCTCGGCCTCTTGTCCGGTGGGTCCGCTGCTCACCAGGGCCTCCAGCATCTCCAGGACCCGCACCACTTTGGGCACCACCCCGACCAGAGACTCGCACCCAAACCTGTCGATGACCCGCTCAAACTCCTGTCCGAGCACCGCAGCTATGTCGTACACATCCATAACCGTCAGCTCCCCCACGGGTCTCTCCAGCGCTGACATAACGGAGGTTTCCATGTCTGTCCTCTGCAGTTACACCTCCGACATTTAACATATCTGTCTTTCCTCGGACACTCTGAGTAGACTCACATTTGCTGTAGAATAACTAGCTCACACAAGCTAGAAGCGTACGTGAACTAGGTAGCTAGCTAGCTAGCTAGCTAGGGGTGCGTGTGAACCTGATATTGAAGAACTTGTTTCAGTTTGTTGACTGTCAAACTTTGCTTTTGGTGCTGCATTCAATATCCCCGCCAACACATGTATATGTCACTTTCAACGGTAAAACATACCATCAATGTTCAAGTCATATGGCTCAAGTCAGTGTGCCAATAATAAAGGTTTCGTTTGGGGGACTCTTGCCTAGTTCTTAATCAGACAAGCTAAACGGTAAAGAGCTACTTGTGTTACATTGGCCATATAATCATGTTCCGTGAATGTCATATCAGCAGGAGTTTGGGTTTGTCGTCGGGTTTGAAGATTTTCAACCGCTCCTGAAGGCAGCAGCCCTCCCTTGACTCGAAGTCCTGCAAAAGTCATGGTGCATTACCCCATAGACAGTATATAAGCATTACCCTCTATGCACATCATTACACTTTTAAAATATACCAGCACCTCTTGGCCCTTGAGGTACAGGCAGCCTATAATAAGCAATAAATGAAACTGAATTAAAACTTAGAGAAAAAGTATTTATTAAAATATTACCAATGTATTAACATAACAATTTGATTTTCTTGGTAGGAATATGAAAATAAAATATGTATAGAATATATTACTTAATTCATTTTTAGATACCAACCTATATCTCCTATTTGTATAGTTTTTGTTATAGGCTGCAAATACAGTCAACTATGGTTAATCCTTACAGCCTGACAAATTAATTTTGTTTAAGGGTTCACGCCTCGTCGCCCCGACAATGGACACCTCCTAAGGCATTAACCCTTTATTTATTTATTTATTTATATCTATCTCTCTCTCTCTCTCTCGTGTTCAATAAAAAAAAAAAGTGATTTGAAATTTTTTTCATTTTAGTTTCTTCCTTAATGTGCTTTGTGTTGTGATTGTCATTATTGATCAAGTCTTTGAACAAATTATACCTAAAAAATAGAAGCTAAAATAGGATCGAAACAAGATGAAGTAACATAATGGGACATTAAATCAAACCTTTTATTGTTCATGTGTTTGACATTTACACTTCTTACAAGGAGAAACAACTATTATCTTAACTAAAATATATTAATAGATCTGAGTGTATAAAGACATTTCGTACAGAGGAAAGGACAGAACATAAAAAGATGCATTTTAAGACCCTGTATGAAAAGCTGCCATAGGCAAAGATAACTTGAACACCTTCCTATTGTACATTAACTTACCCCTAAATCTTCCTTCAGTCAAAAAGAAGCATTTGACAATTAAAGACACCTACATCCGATATTTGTGTGCAAGCATTAAGTCTATAGATATATATGCTTTACCATAATATCCTGGTTGTCCTCTAATAAAGGGACATTCAAGAGATGAGTGTAGATATGAATTATACTTGGTGCGAGTGGCACACTCCTAGACTGTTTGTATTTACAGGTATGACCCAATGCATTAGTACAGTACATTCCAAGGCCTCTGAGACAGACAGACAGACAGACAGACAGACAGACAGACAGACAGACAGACAGACAGACAGACAGACAGACAGACAGACAGACAGACAGACAGACAATCTTGTACTGTTGAGACAGAAAGCTGTTTTGCACATAAGAGGAACACCGTCCATGCTCCTTTATTATTATTTGTTATTTTTTGAATGATATTGTATGACATTTAGTGTGGACGGCAAAGTAAGAATTTCATTGTGCAGGGAAACATGCTTTCTGTCTGTGCATACGACAATAAACTCTTTGAACTTTATAAAGGTAAAGCCTTGTAGGATTTATGTAAAACTTTTGCAGCAACATGGATACACACAATGTGATTCCCCAGTTTCCTTTACTGCCCACCACAACATAAATAACATGTAGTAGTGCACAGCAAGAAAAATGTGATGTGCTCTGTAAGGAACGTCCAAAATAGTGTGCAAAAAGGTTTTCCAAAGCATGATGAAAATTAACTATTAACATACAATACAAGATATGCTGTCGATTTATGGTTATCATGGTTTGTATTCTAAAAGCAGCAGTAGTACTTAACCATCTAAAAAGAAAATTCTGATGCTGAAAAAAACATTTTCACGCAGCCTAAAAACACAATATTAACCTTTTTGTTCTTGATGCCAAATACTAAAATAAAAAGGTTTCTGCATGGATTGCATGCATTTATATCTTTAAAAAAAGGAACTAAGGGCAAAGACAGCATATCCCTTACAGGCATCAAGGGTCAAAAATCAGGCTTCTGGTTGATTTTTGGCAAAAAGAAAAAAAGGAAAACAATGAGATGCAGGATGAGGCAGAGGATTGTCAGCATGCAACTTAAAGGAAACAACAAGAGGATCTTTCTCTGGTCAATCCAACCATCCATTAGTGGAGAATTTTCCTCTTCTGCTCAGGCATTACTTAAACTGCAACACACAGAAGAAAAGAGAGAGATAAAGATAAGATTTACCAACAAGTCATATCTTATTTGCCCCCATACCACATTCAGCTTTTTCTTTACAGCCATTACCGTGGTTTTGGAGTATACGTTGGGTTTCTGGGCCAACGCAGGTTTCTTCAAGAGAGCAGGCTTGCTGGGTTTTGGTGACATGGCGACAGGATTGGCCAGCAAGGAGGTTTCACCGTTCCCCTCAGAAACCTGCTCTAAAGGAACTCCCGCCAACTCGTAGTGCTTCTTCCTCAGCTCGCCCAAACGCAGACGCTCGTTCTCCAACTGACTTTCTAATTCCAGCAGCTTCACCTGAGGGGCGGGAAATAAACAGGTGGTTATCTATGGTCAAAACTGTTTCTGATATATTTAGTTCAGTTTAATCGGTTAGTGTTAAACTGTGTTTTCTTTAAGTTTATTTATGGCTGAAGATATTTGTTTCAATTAGTAGCCTCCAGTTTTACATAAGATTGCAGAAATCTGTACTCACAACTAATAATGAAACTCATCCTCACTCAGCACACACTGCAAAAATGTATCTTTCTAAACTCAATATCACAGAAATATAATATGGCCTGTTTTAGATGATGCCTGGAGATTTGCAGAATTAAAATTAATTAAATGTAATTATTATGAATATGAGGACTGAATGTTTTCAGTAGCTAACATAAAATATCAAAAGTAAGTATGCATACACTTGCAGCCTTTTGCAATCAATCTTCAGTCACGTGACTTACCTGTGACTCCATTTCTTCTTTTCTCAACTTGATGACGGACATCCCAGAGAAGTCCATGGTTTCTGCACATAAACCGTGTTTAAGAGTTATTAGACAGATGCTCACCAGAGTCCACAACAACGTAGTACAACGATCAAATTGTATTCACCTTTTTCCTCCAGGTGCTCCTGGCCCGTCCTTGTTGAGCCAACCACATTAGCTGCCATTTCATTCACATGGCGAGAAGCCTGCTGGAGAACTGACAGCTTCTTACTGTTGCGGTCTGCCTTAACCTGAGGGCAAAGGAGAGCATTTGAGTGAGACCACATGACCCAGTTTAGACAACCAACAAACTCATTAGCATAATACAATGTAGTATATTTATACAATAATAAAGTATCTCAAAATGTATTAACTATTGTATTTCTCTTGAAATTAGACCATTACCTTTGAGGCAGCAACCAGCTGTGCTGTGCTAGCAGCAATCTCGTGGGAGCAGACAATCAACTCTTCGTATTTGCCTGTGTGCAGCACCACTTTATCAGCAGACTCCCTGTGAGGAAGCAAGGTAAAGATGTTCATTGTGCCTGAGCTGCAACCCAACATTTCTAGCAATCTCCCTGGAAAGAACTAGCTCTGACAGCTGCAATAATCTTTTTGTTATAATGGCACATATACTTTGCAGTGACAAAGATTAAAGACAAAATAAAATCAGAAGTTTCTCTATAATGTCACAAGCATCGACTCTTGGGCTGCTGTTGTATATTTATAAAGAATTACACCCTACGTCTTTTCCTAACCACTTTTTCTTGACCTCAATGAAAAACGTCATGAGGTCAAGAAAATTTCATAAAGACTAAGCAAAAGACCACTGCGGTGTAAAGAGAATCTGACTGCACTTGCACTCTGCTACGCAATGGCGGATGTTGTCAGGGCTTGTGAAACTACAATGTACCGAAGATGAACTACTAATAGCGCATCTTAGGTACTTCACCCTGTGCGTTCTTACAGTGTTGCTTCATGCAGTCTCAATAAATGTGGAAAAACAATTAGTATGATTGTATGAAAATAATTGTTAAATTTAAGCAAGATAGGCATATTGTTTGTTTCCGTGAACGGCCGAATGGTGCGTCGCTTTAAATGTTGCCACCGCAAGGAATGGTGGGACGGCATTATCTCCTTTACTTTAGTAAATGATGGACCAGTATACCATTTGCTAAAGGAGCAGTGAAGCACCTTTCCTTAGCATTAGAGAATTCGACCAGCTCTTATCATTGCTGCCACTTAAATACCTCCGGGTCATTTCAGTTAGGGACCTTCCTAAGCAACAACAAAAAAAAAAAAAAAAAAAAAAGAAAACACTATTCAACCGCAGCTTTGTCTTTGTTATTAGCAAAGCAGCCACATTCTGTGTATACCATTTTTTAACAGTAAGAATCATAACTAATTTGACAGTGGTGTTTAAAAATGCTACAGGAAATACACTGAATGATATAAGGATACAAGATGTAATGTCCTTTTAAACTTACACCATCTCGGTGGCTCCCCATCCCACAGCCTTGGCAGCAGAGATGAGTCCCTCAGTCCAGCGAGAGTTTCTGACGTAGAACTCCTGAATGGTGGCGGCGCCCTGAACAAGCAAAACGACAGTACTGTTAGAATTGTCTGTTGTATTTCTGAATGGAGCAGATCAGCTCCCGGTTTGATCTCAGAAACAAAAGCTGTTGAACTCAAACAAAATCGAGCTGCCAGTTTTGGATTCAAAATTAGAACAGCGTGACTCACTTTCCCACTCTCGACGATCTCCTTCTGCAAGTCTGTAGATGCTATGATAAGCATGCGGATGGCCTATGGAAGAGTAGATAACAGAAGAGAACCAAGAAATAAAAAACACATGTTCTTTAGGACTTTAATTAAAATATAGGATATATGCAGGGTACAATATGGCGGTACAGAACATACAGTATATTAGTTAAAACACATCAAACAACAGTACCTTCATCAGGTCTGTGCAGCTGTTGAGGATTCTGTAAAAGAGTGAAATAGTTGAGTTAGAACAAATTGTACACAGTGATTTATAGTTTTTTCTTCAGTTCACAACATTCACTAAAAAAATGACAGGAAAGAAAAAGGTAACAGACAGAGGATGCATTTTGGTACTGGGCTCTGCATACAATTATTAGCGTGATGAGAGATTTCAAAATCTCAAAGACTATGACTGTACCCAGTTTGATTTTAATTTAACCGTAATGATGATGCATCTTGTTACAAGTTGGCGTTTGAAGTCCCAAAAATTAACAAACCTTTCATTGACCTCCAGTTTAATTCCTGATGTGTCCTTTCGTGCCTGATTCATCATTTCCTAAATACAGAACCATACATGACATTTATTAGTTACAATAGATACACTGCACAACATTACAGGTAAAATCATTACAGATAATATTGGCACATCTTAAATTTTAAAGATTACTTACATCAATCCTGCGGACTGCCTCCTCAATAGCTGCTGATGTTGCAGCCATTTCCTTTTCGACCAGATCTCCTAGCTCATCCTGACGAATGTCCATGCTTTTTGGCCGCAGCTCCTGGATATAACAAGAGGAAAAATGATTAGTAATGATAAAAAAAAAAAAATACAAATTAACAATATTGGTAAGGACTGGTGAAAACTGAGCACAAATGTTAACAAGCCTTTAGGGGGAAATAAAATTGGATAGCCTGACAAATCATACAATATCATTACAAATATCACAAATTATAGTATATTATAATATATATATATATTATAACACTGCATGGAGGTTGTTGGATGTGCTTCCTATGGATTTCTTCTTTTTGTAGAGGGAAGCTAAAATAGTTCATGTATCAGTAATCCAACACCCACTGACACCAAGTCAAAGTCAGAGGCAGAATCTCATTTTCAGCAATTCATGTTAGGCCTCCTTGGAAGCAAAAAATAATTTGTATGTGTGTGTATGTGTGTATGTGTGTGTGTGTGTATGTATGTATGTATATATATATGTATGTATGTATGTATGTATGTATATATATATATATATATATATATATATATATATATATATTATATTGAGGGTTAATTTCCACTTTAAATTAATGTGAGACCTGGGTGTGGTGGAGTACTGACACGTTTACCTCACTGTCCCAGAAACAAGCAGTGGTAGGAATGTGTACAGAAAATGCTAAATAAGCAGTATGATGCAGCAGTGGTCTCTTTGTTTGCAGCAAACCTAGGTTAGGTTACTGCACACTGTGCACACAGTGCAGGGGTTACACAGCAGGGCAACAGATGTTCTATTATTCACAATCATATTTCTATCTAACAATTGTACAATTGCAAGCAGCAAACTGTGTATTTATAACATGTTTGTAACAGTTCTGTATGTATACAGAACTGTTATTCATATCTCATGTAGTGAACCTGGGGCTCGTTATCTTAATGTTGGTAAAGGCCCTGGTAGATTTAATAAAAAAAAACAAAAAACAGTTAGTGTCTCTCACCTGGCCCAAGTGCAGGATCTTTTGAACAATTACGCGGATGGAGGCCGGGTCCGCCCTCGGGAGGGTGGTCTTGGACTTCAAGTCCCGGAAGAACTGCAGACTCTGAGTGGCACAGCCTCTGCAGTTCTCTGTCAGTCCTGAGGGGTGTAAAAGGGCAGTGATCAACTATCGGCCAAATTCAGCGTTCTTTTTACACTGACACATTGAAACCTCATGAGAAAATGAAATGAGATTTAGCTTTACATGTTTATGAATGTCCTGGGTTATAAGTACTAAAATCTACACTTATAACTTTTGTAATGCCATGAGCTAGTCTAGATATTCCTTACGGTCTGCATGGTCAGTAGGTGCCATGTGTGCAGTGGCGCTGCCATTGATGATTGTATCCGCAGCCAAGTGGGAGAACTGGGTCAGAGCCCTCAGCAGCCCTCCAGCATCTGGTTACAAGAGCATACATAAAGAGAGCAGTATGCCACATTAACAGACCAGCCACAAACGGTCATAAGGTCAGCAGGATCATGTTGAATAAGAAGCAGAGCAAACTCACCCCTCATGTTACTCAGATAATCTGCATGGCCCTTTTTCATTTTGTCTACGGAGCCCAATGTGGCCTCCGCCCGACTTACGAGGTAATCTGTGTTTGCAGGACAAACAAGAGGATTGAACAAATAAAAACATAAGCTTTGTTGAAGTCTTCAGAATAGACAATACACTGTATATGGTCAACCAGCCAGGGTCAAGGTCTTTGCTTTTTTACTTATTTAATTCTCACAAACTTACTTTGTTGTTGATCTGTTCAGTTTATGTCTGGTAAAATAATGAAGTAGGGGACTGACCTGGAGAGCTGGTGCAGCGTATATGAAGGGGATCATCCAGTTTAGCAACAGCATCTTGGATGATGTTCTCAGCCTCTGTGACAGTGCCCTGCAGCAGAGCAAACTGCTCCTCCAGAAGCTTCTGCTTCAGCTGCTCCTCCTGACTTGACTACATGCATGCACACACAAATGCACATTCAAAAGAACATGCATACATGTATGGTTTAATACTTGTTGATGACAACATAATTATACTGACATCCAGATGTTTGACTTTTGTATCAGAACATCTCATGACAGCCAATCTTGAGTGCACATTGCACCCAATAATACAGTTTCAGCAACAACAAGCTTTACTGTTGGACTGATTTGACCAAATGAAGCCTGTGTCCACACTAGGTGCAGTAAGTACAGCAGAAAGCGGGAAGTCTAGATAAAATATTTGCACATTTACATGCATCCATGTACACCCATATTCTGCTTCATGTTTAATAAAATGACAAGTATTTTAAAAAAATTTTATTCATCCAAAATTATTGTGGAGCATACATTCTTTTTAACTAAAATTATAGCTTAGAAGCTCTTGCTTCACATTGACTACATTTACATTGATAAAGGCGTTGTTCCAAGACCATTTATGTGAGCTGTTTTTATATAGTATGTCTTTATAGTGCCTATAAAGCTATTCTGTGTATTTCCGGTGTTTCTGATTAGCCTGATGAATACACGAAGATGCTTACTCCAGATTACACTACAGCACACTTTCCCTGCAGTATTCAGACCCTGTCTTTCAGTTATGTCGCCATGGTATAGCCTTCCCTTCCCATTGTTGTACAAAATAACCAAAGAAAATTGTGCTTCAAGCCTTTTCCTTTTCAGTAGAGCGTGTGTCAACCAGTTTGGATGCCATTATTTGTCACAGCAGGTTTTCTAAAATGCCTTAAAAACTGATTGTGAGTCAAAGATTGATGAGGTGTATACTGCACAGTACAATATTTGGGCTTGATTGTAATGTGATTAATAGCTTTAATTATGAGCCTGCATGCTTTTCTGAAGCAGACAGACCGAAAATACTGCTGAATACAACTTAATGTATTGAGTTGAGACTAGTCTGCTGTTCACACTGTTGAGCTCGCCTCGTCCGTCCTGACTCACCTTCTCCTGCAGTTTTCCCTGCAGCTCTCCCAGCTCCCTGCTGTTCCTCTCTCGCTCCTGCTGAAGTGACGACTGCTGCACTTGCGCAGCCTGCCGCAGAGACGACAGCTCCGCCTCCTTTTCACTCACAGATCGCATCAGACGCTCCTTCTCCGCCTGCAGAGCCGTCACTGAGCTGTTCATTTGCTCCGTCGTCTGGCAAAGAGAGAAGCCAGAAGAGGCAGATGGCCGTGAGTGTCGGAAGGAAAGTCCATCCGGAAATGTGTGACATGCCTCAAGCCTCCAAACATAGAACTCTAAATACTAAATGATTGTGAATTAGCTAAACATCATCAAGGTTGTTGCTGTATTTTACAGTTACAGATGTACCCTCACCTTCTCGCTGCTCTGCAGAGTCCCCTTGATGCGCATCATTTCTGCCATCTTCTCCTCCAGCTGTCTCTTCAGCTTCTCCATTTCAAACTTCTGCTCTTCCAGCTTCAGTGACAACAAAACAGCATTATTTACATACATCTACACTGCTACCTTGAAACTTCCATGTTTTCTTTAAAAAAAAAAAAAAAAAAAAAGTACATGTCAAATGCACCAACCTTTATGTCAGCTTCCTGTTTTATTCGATCAACCTCAAACGACAGCTGCTGTTTGGTCCTCTCCACTTCTTCCTGGGTCTGCTGGGTTGCTGATAACATCTTTACAGTGTCTGCACTCTGTCAGCACAATAACACATTTATTGTTACCACACACAGCCAGGTGCTGACATCTAATTTAAAACAAACAACTATGGACTGGTCTGCAGTCTGTCTGTACCTTCCGAAGTAGTTCAGCATGGCTGGCCACCAGCTCTGTGTGCTTCTCCTTCATCTTATTGTACCGCTGCTCAGTGGCCTGCGCTCTTTCTGCACAGCGAAGAGAGGACAGCGTTATCGTATGTACTTGACCACATTTTGTCCATGAATAAGAGACAATGATGACTGTATGTTTTACTTTCTGCTTCAATGAAGAAGGCCTGTGAGCTCTCATGTTCTGCGTTTCGGCGACGCGTAGCCTCCAGCTCCATGCGCAGTTGTTCATTTTCCACAAGAGCATGTTGTTTCTGTGCACGCTGTTCTTCTAGTTCTGCCTCTAAACTGTTGATTTGGGACTTCAGCTGTGTGATGTAACGCTGAGCCTTCAGGAGAGGAAAAGAGATCGACATTTCAGGAATAATCCACTTGAGTCAGTACATATTCCGTTTGTTCAGCATTCAACATGACAATCTTGAAATTCACACTCACAAGATGCATTTATTTTTTGCAAACACCACCAGCTCATTTCTTGATAACGGACAAATCTTATTACATGATCTTTCTACTTTACATCTGCTTTTGTAGCAACAGAAAACGTGGGGCACACAGCAGAGAGAGGAAAGACGCAAGACAAAAAAAGCAAAAAAGGTTGCAGGCTGTGACGTAAAAAATCCCAACTGGAAATCCTTGTCTCCTTCAGAGGCTACTTGCCACATTCCACATGTCAGGAGCGGCATTTGCATCCACCCAGCACATGACCAGATTCCTTTGCATGTAGATAATAATGGCCTCTGCAGTCACATTTCTTCTATGCACACAAAAAAGGTTTGAAACCTCAGCAACAGGTGATTCAGTCTCAAAAGTCCTTACCTCTGCTTTGACTCTCCCCAGTTCTGCTCTCAACGACTCCAGGTCCAGCTTCAGGCTCTCAATCTGGAGATCTCTGCCGGACAGAAAACACAATGTCATAGTGTGCTGACACAGAGTGCATAGTGAAACCAAATAGTATGGTTGACACTCACAGGTTACAGTAGAAAAATCACCCTGGCTCACCTGTCATTAATGCCTCCATTTGGAGGTCCAAACGTCTGATCAAATATGTCCAGTTGCTGAGAAAAAGTAAAATAATAAGTGAAAACAAATGTAGATAACATCATGACAGAATTGTGTGAGTACTTGTGTGAGTGACTGTACACCTGCATGCATCAGTGACTTATGTGCCATACCTGTGGCTGTGCCTGTATGCTGGCCGTTGAGGCTTCGCTGATCTCGATGAGCGGCTCTGGATCGTCATCGTCGTCTTCTTCTTCTTGTTGCTCTGGTTCGTACTCATCAGGGATGACCACCACTGGCTTCACGTGCTTGGCCAGTGAGGCTGCATGCAGGAAGTTTGGTGGGGACTGACAAAGAGACAGAAAAAAAGTTGGTTAAATTTGTAAAACTGCGTTATCGTTTTATTTATGATCGACTATGAGAAAACCTTTATTTACAGGTTTAAACAGAGCATAGTTGTCTATGTAAACATAAACCAATTTCCCCAGTTTGTCGCTAACTGTAGCAGCATTAGTCTTTGACATCCAAGTTGGAGGCTCTCGCCATCCCTCTGAGCTCTTACATCAGGCAGCTTGGGAATCTGGATCAGTCTCTTGAAGTACAGCATGTCTCTGGCTTTATTGAAGAAGGTCTTAAGACTGTGGGACAAAGGACAATATATTTTCCAAACTTATTATAGATGGCTTCTGATGCGTTTTACAACAGTTGGCAAGTATGGCAAACGTATGTCATTGTACTAAAATACACATGAACCATTTAGGTAAAACAATTAAATTACATAATTTGTAATGGCACCATTTCCCCAACCCTGGACACTTCTCTCTGAACTCAGCAGCAAAGATATAAATGTGTCTGTGACACCAACTGACAAAGGGCAGGGGATGGGAAGATGTGATGGGCACATTTGCATGGGCACTGCTGGGTGAGGCAGGATTATGTTGCACACAACTCTCTCCCATTTGCCGTCTCATTCACTCGTAGCCTGTGTTCATGGATGACCTACCTGTGGAACTGGTCATGAAAACGATCACGGTGACCTTGTAAAGTGTCAGCGGGGAGACCTGAAATCCACAACATGGAACAACGTTTTTAATGCTTTGAGAATCATAACTAATCTCAAGGCCATAGCTTAAATTATAGCCATAATTTACTTGATTTATTTTATCGATATATAACGTTTAACACATTGATCCCAGACTTCTTAGGCTAAGAGGGAGTAATAACTGTTCTTACAGGCATGCAGCTTGAATAACAGCTTGACGGTGAAGTGGTAGAGGTGACTACAGTCCTGGATGACTTGGATGAGTGGGGCCAGCCGACACTGGCCTGATGTGAGAGTGGAGATGGCGATGGATGTGTTGAGCTGTCGGATCACTGGGAGAGAGAGAGATCAAAGACAGGAGCATACAGTGCATGTTAAGGATCTCTTTTGACTGTCACTTACCAAACATTTTGTTGTGTACTTGATGCCTGTCCAGTCCTCATTGGATTATTGATAAAGGAATCTTGTGGTGCAAACATAGGTTGTACTTTACCCATTAGGTAAATCAATCTGATAAGGGCTCTTTGCAGATACAGTTGGTAAAAAAAAAAATGTCTCCATTGAGACCCTTAGCGTCGCAGAGTGAGTTTTCACATTCGGTTCTTTGGTTACTTGAGTGCCTAGCTGACTGCTGAGGTAGCATACTTTCAGCAACATGCAAACATTAGTAAGGAAATTTTGTGCCAATGACTCCAAAACATAGTGCTGAGACTGAGAATGTGCGAGTACACCTACAGAGTACACTTCATTCACATTAGAGCCGCAAAATTTGTTTATGGTGTTTGAGATGTGATCCTGGGCCTCCACCCTGCAGGCATGGGAGGAGCATACCATTGCAGTTGATCCGGAGGAAATCAACTTAATGTCCTCTAATTGAAGGCATTTCCTCATCAATTAAAACACAATTTAGGCCAAACAGGAGGACACAAGTTAAAACCAAACCACATGATTGAAATCCCTTTCTGAAAAAAAAAAAAAAAAAAAAAGGACTACAGTCTATGTGAACACAGGCAGGACAAGAGTAGCTCACAATAACCCTCTTCAAAAGGGCTTGCGTTTGTACATGAATAGATAATGTCAGCAGGCTGCAGCCCTCTACTGTAGCTCAAGTTTCTCTTCCTTGGAAGAGTACGATAGGGGAAAGGTGTTTTTTTTGTTTTTTTTCACCTGTCTCTGCCAGCCTCAGCTCTGCGTCCAAGTAATCAAACACCTCAACTGTGAGCTGGAACCTGCAGGAGAGAAGTTGATACCTCCATTAGACATAAAAGAGGCCCCATTCAGAAACAATGAGGATGTGACCAGAGGCCTGTACTACGAAGCAGGATTTGGCGTTAACGAGCTAACTTAAGGTTCAACCCAGGATTTTCTGTACCACAACGGTGGATCAGTTGTTACCAGGTTAAATCGCCGTGGTAACTTATGCTGAACACCTAACCTGGTTGGGAGCACGTTAAGTTGGAGATCAGAGATCAACCGGTGTAAAAGCACCGCCTACTGACCAATCAATACCCTATTGATAACGTCGTCACCATTTTTAGAAGATCAGGCGGAGCTCGGTGCACAGAAAGAGAAAGAAAGAAGGGGGAAGGAAAGAGAGAGAGAGAGAGAGAGAGAGAGAGAGAGAGAGAGAGAGAGAGAGAGAGAGAGAGAGAGAGAGAGAGAGAGACGCTCAAAAAAGTTAAAACATTTAGAGACTGACAACCCCGTTAACATTCCCTGATGGGTATTTTTATGAAATATATATATTTTAATGGGAGGGAATTACAATTACAACATCGCCAATGCGCACATTGGTTTGAATTGTGTTTTTATTTGCTCTCACGATCGCTTACCACTGCCAAGGTTGCAACTGAAATAATACGCTAAAGCAACGACAGTTTATGGAAAGCACAAGTGTAATTATGGTCAGATCTTGGTCCTGACTGATGAGGAAGTGATATTGATAAGTGTTGTGATTTACGCACGTACAGCGTCCGCTATTTTTTTGCCAGCTTTCTTTCCTGTTTTAGGAAGCAGCGACTGTATTGCATTTTGCCTGTAAAACCGTGTCTGTGTTCTTCTTATTTACGTAGAATTATAATTTGCTCTTCTTATATAAAACATGCGGCTCTGGTAGATGTTTGCGATTGGTCGTGCTGTGCAAACACCGCCTCTTTTATGTGAACGCGCTCGCCGCTGGATCGGGAAACCCTGGGTTGATTGAACTAGTTGTTAACCACTGTCGTGACACAGCTTATGCGGGACCGCGGTTGTTAGGGTTAGGTGAAGCCAGGTAACTGAAATAAATCCAGGCCATGTTGATCTTGCTTCGTAGTACAGGCCTCTTGTGGAATTAAACGAGCAGCAGGGTTGGACCGTTTATTTTTTAACTTGTTTGGGTGGCAGCAGCTGTGCTTATGACTGATGTTTGAGGATTTAAGGCCAAACAGATACTTAAAAAAGTAATTTCCACAGTATTTGTAAACTCACACATTATTAATGTCTGTTCCTGCAGTGCGCTCCAGGACTTCATCTGTGGCCTCCAGGTTCGGTGGGATTTCTGAATGCTGTAGAGGTACATTTTTGGAGGTTTAGTGCCTATTCCCATCCACATTATGAATTCATACAAACGGTGTGGTGTGACTGTTAGAAAAAAATTAGATTTACATACTTTTTCTCTTGTTATTATCAAACTTTTTGCATAGAATATTATACTGAATACTCTAAACAAGATAACATGGAGCCATTGCGTGTCCTTGTCTGAGCACGGTGGAAAGAACCGGCGCTCCCTGACTAGATAAGGGAGAAGTCATCGACTGACAAGATAACTGACGACATCAAACTCTGTATTATGATGCATTTCACACATAAATAAGCTACTGTTTGAGGCTTACATTAGTCATTGTCTGTACTATTCTGTAGTGCGGAGACTGGCTTCTTGTTGTGTTCGCAAGTAAAAATGAACTTTGATATAACTTCAGTGGTCCTGTCTATTCTTGATAATGTAAATTAGCAGTGACATACGACAGGATGCTCTTTACCTTCACATGAAACTCCATTTTTGTGCAGAGCAGCTTGGTATACAGAGCCACCAGCTGTCCGTATTTGTCATGGAGGTTGCTCTGGAAACCACAGGAACAGACAGGCAAGAATTCAGCACAAATAATAATTAAAAACACATATATACATATACATACACACACCCACATATACATACACACACCCACATATACATATACATACACACACCCACATATACATACACACACCCACATATACATACACACACCCACAAATATATACACACACCCACCCACATATACCCATACCCACATATACCCACACACACACACCCACACCCACCCACATATACATACACACACACACACACACCCACACACACACACACACACCCACACACCCACACACACACACACACCCACACACACACACCCACACCCACCCACACACACACACACACACACACACACACACACACACACACACACACACACACACACACACACACACACACACACACACACACACACACACACACACACACACACACACACACACACACACACACACACACACACACACACACACACACACAATGGAAAAAACTTTTTAAAAGATGTCATAAATATGCAAAGACTCACCCATAGTTTCCCAATTTCAACTAGAGAACTGTGATGCCTCATGCAGTCTTGTAGAACCTGTGAAGGTGACAGCTTAATAACCAACTCTAGTAAAAATAATAAATGTAAGCCCTTTGCCTTTCCAACAATCCCTTAGTGTACAGATAAAAATCTAACTAAGAGAAAGGTACTTGGTGCCGTACATTGCGGTGTCCGTCCCGCAGGACTTTGTGCAGTACGTGACAGAACTTCCAGCTGAGGATGGAGCTGCTAGCCAGAGGGAAGCCCAGAGCGTAGGACCAAAAAGTGTATGCTCCCTTCTCCCTGTGAGTCCCCAGGATGATTCCTGTTGTTGTTTTATTAAGAAAGCACAAACTATCCCAGGACTGCTGCCTATTCCACATACAACACGTGCCATTTCCCACATCGTCACAATTAAATGAAAACAGACATGTTGATAGTTAGGTTTCCATGATATAGCCTGCACCTTTAGGAAAAATGATTAGGTACTATTTCGTATTCATTTCTATCTATATCTCATTACTTTATCCTCCTGGGATACATTAACCCATTTGTGTACCATTACAGATTTAGGCGTTCCTGTAAGATCACACCCTAATATTCTGTTCAAACAGGAAATACATCAAATTACAGAATAAACATCCTCCCAAGCACAGTTTCATGATGACTTAAATGTGCAGACACATTTCCCCTATGAAGGTAAACAATGACTGTCTGTCCAAAAAGAGAGACACGAAAAGGGTATTCATGCCTTACAAGTTGTGCTGTGAAGGCAGTACCACACACTACTGAGCAAAACAGAACAGAAAAACTATACTCGTTAGTATTTCTTTTTTTTTTTCTTCTTCTTTTTTTTTTAAAAAGGATACGTCGTACATGTTTCTCCTTCACAGGCGTCTCAGCAGAGGTGATGGCCTTGCTGATGCTGTTCAGCTAAAAAGGAGAGGAGAGAAGATTATATCAGGCTGCTCTGCAATGGCAGGAATGAATCAGAGAAACAATGACTCTGCACTGTGTACCTACAGCCTTGTACAGACCGACCTTCAGCTCTCACCTTATGGTAAGCCTGATATTAACTGACCAAAAACAGACAGACAGTCTTTCAGCTAGATTTCTTGATGATTTGAATGGTTGTGATGCTAAGTTTAGGAGGGATCCTCACCAGAACCACAGGGCACACAGCGGGCTGCTCTGCAACCTGCACAGCAGGTAAAACAAGTGTCGCTGAAAAGTAGCAGGAAGTAAGAGATAGAGAAATCTCCACACTGTTGAATGTGTGTCCCCATGGACATTCACTTATTTCAATGAACCTTAGATACAGTGCACCACAGCCCAAAAGCAATACGATAACTGCCTGGTGTGGTTATGTTACACTAGAGTGCTCTTGTCACGGTCATCCTTTTGTGCCAATAAAATAAAATTATAGGTTAGAGACTGGGGGAGCAATCCTTCATTTGAGAGAGATTTACTCCTTTGGTCACCTTGCTGAAGTGCTTTTGAGCAAGACATTGAATCCATCTCCCTGGTTGCTGTCTTGTTACTGACCATGCACTATAACCTTTTTGGATGTCTATTGGTCTTTATCCAATTATCACATTATTATTAATGTTTAAAAAAAAAAAACTTTAATCTGCAAATAAATATATATTAATGACTATTTTAAACCTTCACTAACAAGAATGCATTTCTTCACAGTTTCTTTATATGGAAATAACCATGGAGCTGATCATGCCTGATAGCAGCTGTGCTGAGGGCTTTGATTTGCAAAGAGAAAGCATGAACAAAATGTAGTCTAAATTTGATGCAAGCCAAAGATGAAAAATGTTCTACATTGTTAGCTGTATGATGTGCAAGGAGTTCCACTTTGAACTGCGTTTCCAATATGACCTTTGTAATTCTAAGGAATTTTAAAAGTATTTTTTGTTGTGGACAACACAGAAATAATATGTCTCTTTCTCCTCCTTCCTGTCTTTTAAAGTAAATTTAAATTAATTAAAATGAATTTCAATTTTTTGCCCGACTGCACAGCAGAGGAATGTAGAACAACTCTCTCTTACACAATCAAACACGCTTGACCATGATGTCACCTTTGGGACTCCTACGAGAGATATTTGACTCACTTACACATGACCATTACATAATGATCAAAGCTGTGGCTACACAGAACAATTACCCTGCTGTGACCCCACCCACAGCTAAATCAGGCTTAAAAATGTGTGGTGTGCCCTGCCTTAAGTCACAATTCAGTGCTGTGTTTTGTTTGAGGGAAGTGTGCTGAAAAAGTAATCAACACTGGGCCACAGAATAACTCACTCTACAGTCCCATGTCCCACTGAGGTGTCGCAAACAAATAGACAAGTTAGTCAAAACCTGCAGGAAAAAAATCTTTAATTTTCCTACATGCTTAGCTGTGATTGTTTTAATACGTAAGTCACCAAAATAGGACAAAACTAAGACAATACAAAATACAAGTACAGCAATGGAAATGCATATCTACTTGTTTGTCATGTGGCCTTTAACGCATCTGGCCCACAGTATCTGATGCTAGCAAGGCAGCTTCATCATCACAGTATTACATAATAGACTAATCCAACATGCAGTTCAACCATTAAAAAAGGAGCAACATTTTCACTCTTGGCCTCTTTTCCCAAAGTATCTTCCTGCATAAAAAGGCTCCTTTAACATGAGTGCGTGCCCATAATATGAAGTAGAAGTTGCACATACCAGTAAATGACGGTATATGACTGTGGTTCTTTGGTATTACCCTCAAACACAGGTTGAGAAATCCAAGTCACATCTCGGTTTGAAACATAATCACATATCAGTGGCACCGGCACCTTATCCCACAAAACCCTTAAAAAAAGCCTCTTTAATACATTACCAAAACCTGAGAGTTACCGCCCCACCCCAATCCACACACACATAACCACCAAAACATACATGGTCACACAACAAAGCACAGAGGGGCTACTGTGGCATTCAGAGTGAGAGAGGGGTGTATTGGTTCATAGGTGACCTCCCCGCCTGCTACTGACGCAAATGAACTGCTAGTTCCTCGTTTACACAGGGCAAGTGCAGCGGGCTAGCATGGAGGCATGTGTGACAATGAGGGGTTTGTTGGGGGAGGAAGGCCGACAGCTGGGGTAGACGATTGGGTTGGATGGGAGCTGCGCTCTGGCACACAGAGCCTGGCACTGAGGTCTCAACAGATGGCCGCTGAGCAGGGAGGCTGCAGGGAGACTACCATAGTACATTCAGGATGGCTGTCAGTCAGAGAGCAGCGAGAGAGCAAGGAAAGGGACGGAAAGGAGAAGGACACCGAATCCATGACATGAGGTGGATGGTGTCCAAATACTATACTACTGAACTGTAACAACGCGGATATGAACACCGGCTAGTGTTGCCGCATTTTGGGAAATAAGTCAATTTCAGTGTAATGGGAGCACTCCAGTGTACATACCCTTACATGTCCTTGCTCAAAGCAATTGGGCACTGGTTCTATGGGGATCAAACTAAAGTAGCAACCCTTCAATTACTTGCAGGACTGAAACTAAAGATTATTTTAATAAACCGTTTATCTGCCCATTATTTTCGTGATTGCCAATTTGGTCTTTACAACATCAGGAAACAGTGATCAATCACAATTTATTAGCGATAAAAGTGACTTCATTACAGCTCTAATTTCCAGTCAGTTTCTTTAATTGCCTGCAAATTTAACTAATTATTTAACTATACGTTTTTCACTATAACACACAAAAGCTCTGCTACGACACATTACAATTTCTCACTATCAAGCCTCACTATCAACCTACACCCAGGTCACACACACTAACAAACACAGATAGCATTTCCTTAATGCCATGGTCAAAGGTAAGTCAGATGAAATCCAAAACTTTTTAATAACAAAGAAATTCGGTCAAAGTGCTCCAGACATGCAGACACTGTCTACTGTCCAATAAGTTAGTGCTGCATCTGGTTGAAGCGTCAGTAAATCCTCTGATCAGCAGAGAGGAGAAGTGAGAGGAAGGGAAAGCCTGGACTAATCCCCGAGGCCTGCCATAAGTATCTATTGCCAGCTAGCATTAATGTAGCCTCTACACTCACTCCACAATCTACAGCCTCCATGCTGCATGGATACCTCCAACCTCGAGGCGTCTCTACCTTACCTTGTCATCTCTGCCTTTCAGCAGCATGTCCATGTGCTTTGACATCCTGGTGTGGCAGAGTGTTTGAAGTTCATGAAGTCAAAGCATCAACGCTACACCTGAGCTGCTTCTCACTGGACATAATGCCCCAAGGCAAGAGCACTTATTGCAGGTCCTTATCAGCTTAATTCAACAGACTGCTGCTGGGGCTCTGGCTGACAAGGTCACAAACAGACTTTAGCACAGCTCACACCTATTAGCTACATGTAGCACTAACAAGAATGCCAACAGTTTTTACCTATCCAGTATATTAAATCACAGAAGCAACAAAGGAAATGGTGAAGTGAAGGTTGAATATAATCAACACCATTTTCAGTAAACACTTGGATTTAAAGTGTTCCAAAAGCTCTTCAATCTCTTTTCAACTTTTTCTGTAGCTGTAATGTAATATTCTTTCTCAGATCAAATGCTTTTAAAAAGGTTGTTTTGATATTTTTATTAACTTTATATTGCTCCTCTCCTCTCCTTCTGCTTCTTTGTCCCTTTTTCTAATTAAAACTAGCACAGCCTCTCCCACATCAACACAGGCAATAACCCTAGCACACAAGCCCACACTGGATAGTTTTGTAAAACTTCCAACTGCTCATCCATTCCTAAACAGATACAGTATATAAACTCGTCCAGCCCAGACACCACACATGTTGTTCATCTGATGTTTTGTAAAGTTGTAATCCCTCAGATTTACTTTCTACTTTATTGTTAATGTTAAAACATTGCCATATAAGTTCACATTAACATGGGAATTTAACTAATAGTGTTCATAAATCATATCCATTACCAGTTTCATCAGATTAAAAGGACACACCTGGATATTGAACAACATCAACAAAGGCAGTATGGATGAAATTAAAAAAGGGTGACTAAATCAAGTGAACGAATGGCTGCACAGATCGTATAAGGTTATGTCTAAGTTAATTGTTAATACAGCATCCACTAAAATATTCAACAAAAGATAAGCGGTTCTTTTGCAACCATGACTGTATGTTGTCCAGTTGGCCAAGCTGGTTAATTAGCTCATGATTCACATGATGTTCATGATTAGCTGACATAAGCTCTCACTGCAAAAACAAAGTCTTCACTTAACACATCAGCATTTATTATAATGTGTGACACAATCATGACCAACATGCTTTTAATTCTCTCTCTCTACTCCCACTCAGTAGCTGTTTACCCTCCTCCCATCCCCCTTTCCTCTCTCTCTTATGGGCGCTCACTCAGGCAACAGGAGTGAGGGAACGGACACACACACACACACACACACACACACCACACACACACACACACACACACACACACACACACACACACACACACACACACACACACACACACACACACACACACACACACACACACACACACACACAGTCAACAAAGAGGAGAGAATGCAGGAGAGAGTGAGGTGCAGGAGTTTCGGTACTGGGTGAATCAGCAGTACGGAGAACCGCTAGGACAAGAGACATAATATATAACGGAACTCCCCACACTACTAGTTGAGTCTCCACATCCAAACAACTAGTAGTAAAATGCTGATTGGAGGCGATATAGAGCCCTACAATAATCAGGATTCTGATTCTTCCTCATACACCAACCTCATTTGCACATTGCCCAGCGGATTCATTCAGCTGAGCAGTGCACCAGTCATTCATCTAAACAAGAACATTAGTTCAAAGCAGTTAATTTAACTAGTTCCACTCAATTCTGAATATGCTGTTTAAACAACACTTTGACAATTGTCTTTTCACTGGTCTTTTACATACAACCTGCCTTGTTGAAAATTTTTCCACAACATGGAACTATAACTATGCCTAGTTTTGAAATGAAATCTACCTACTAGCTGCCTTTTGCTGCAACATTAAACAAGTGAACTCAGGGCAACAGTCCCCTCCTTACTATGCAGTAAGGAGGGGACTGGGTAAAAATAAATAGGGGCTTTTTAAATGTTACAATGTGATGTGATGATTAAAATGTAACATATCATTTATTCTATTTTGTGAGAAAGAAAGGGTGCAGATAAAAGACAAGCAGGGGCCCAAACACCTCAGCTTCACCTCTCTACACATGCTTCCAAAGCAAATAAAACACTGACAGAGGAATATACACCCAGTGGAGGAAAAGCTCAGCTCATTTTAGATAGCATAATACTGAAAGTGTTGTAAATCTAAACTCCAAGGCAGCCATTTAATCTCACGTTTCCAAGTCAGATTGGGGTGTTTAATCTTTAACATATTTAAGCATTTAGTCATCAATGCTGTCTACATTGAAGTATCTTAGTATGAAGTATGATGGTAATGAGTATAAAAGAGTTTATTGGTGTATATTGGTGTGCAACCAGAAGTCCCATGCACCTGTTGCATGAAGAATGAGACAAACCTCATTCTTTCAGTGCACACGTTCAAAGGAAACTGAATCTGATTTCTTATTACTCCACAAGGTAATATCTCAAAGTTGAAGCTCTTTCCAGTTGTGCCTGTTGTATCCTAATAGTACTATGTTCAACAATAAGGCTGTTAAAGACAGAAAAACAAATGATTGTAAAGAAGGAAAGGTGGCCAAACAGGAAGGACTAGATCAGCACGATACCTATGGACAGACTTCAGAGATAAATGAATGGTTGGCTTTCAGTCTCCTTGTCAAATGCATCTATATTACATGGTCAAATCTCTCAGAATTTAGACTTTAACTGCAGCACCTGGCTCTGAAAAACATTGTGAAATAAACAAGTTTGTCAAGGTGTTAATTGGAAACGTGGCCTATGCGGTACGCCGTGAGCACCGCGCACACACACAAACGGTCACTCGGTGAAGCCACAGCAGGCCTGAATAAAGCGCAGCTTTCTCATCCAGCAGTGAGCATTAACCCGCCGAGTCTTATATTTTTACCTGCTGCTTGTCAAAATGTTCCCTCTCCGCTCCGAGATCCGTCCGCCTGGATTTCACCCGTGTGGGCACACGTCTGATGCTGTTCATCCTCTAGTTTTGACAATGACGCTTTTAGCAAGAACACTATTTTATTTAAGGAGACGCAACAACAACAAAAAACGTCCAGACGAGAGGAAATATCAGAGGTTTCTTCTTCTACCTAGACTCCAGTCTCTCTGTGTGTGTGCGCGACGGACATCTCCAAGCTGCGGCTTCATTGCTGAGGATGCATCGCGGCTGAAGGAGGAAGAGCAAGTGAGTGTTTGCCTCGCATTACGTGGACGGATCCTCCCCCAAGGTGGAGGAAATCATCATCTTGTCTTCTGCCGCCGACATCCTCCCACTCACATGCCAAATTTTCTAACTTTATACAATCACAGTTAAGTGTTTTAAATCAGCATTTCCATTATTATATTGTGCTGTGTTTTCCGTTTGTTTTTTTTGCACAGCTCTTCCGTCCGTCTCCTTCAGCTGTAGGCAGTGACGTCACCTCAATGAAATCAAAACGCATGAGGATTATTTCAGTTTTCCCCCCCCCTCGTTATTATTTTAATCCCAGGATTGTATCTTCCAGTACAATAACATTCAAGTGGTGACATAAACCAGGAAATGGAGGTCTGATTAAACTCAGAGGGTATGCCTACATTTTGGTAGAATGCTGTGACACATGGAATTATAGGCCAGGCCAACAATTAGCCTACATTTTTTTAACTTTATGTAGCCTACTCATAAAGCGTCATATTATTCACCATATCTAATACAAACAGTGTTATGGCATAAAGCAAATTCAACCATAGTTTAAAATGAATGTATTGGGTGTGTATTGGGTCTGTTAAGCTGAGGTGCTCATATGGTTGCAGTTAGTTGTGTCCGCAAGATGTTTAGGCAAAGAATGATAATAAGTGTTCTACAATAAAATGAACAATGTTCAAAATGTCTTCAGCCTTTTAGGATAACTCAATGCATTTGGGTGTGACAGAAACAGGAGAAAGAAAGCTGATAAGAGCAACAAAACATATTAATGGATTTTTCACTCAAACTCTCTTATATCCTTCTTTAATGGTTTGTGGGGTTTTTAGCATGTTGTGCCTCTTGCTTTGCCTAACCGTGGCTGACAAACCATATGACCTGAGGTATGTGAAATAACCTGTTTAGTCTGCCTCAATCACTGCTTCCTTCATCTTTTATCATTTCACAGCTTCAGCCAAAACCTTCAGAAATAAGTCAAACAATCACGATCCAAAGTCAAAAGTCAGACAATAAGAACAGTTGACTATATGCAACTCATGTGCAGTTGTTCAGTCCCTTACCAAGAGCAATAAGGAAACAAACACTTCAGTTGTTTCATATTTAATGCCCTGTCTGCATTTCAGTCATCTTCAAGGTTGTAGGACTGGAATTTCATGTTAGTTCCACCGGGTGGAGTAGTGACCATGATCTTTTGTCCCCAAGTATGCAGGTGAAAGAAACACAAGGGCTGATGGGACAACAGGAGAAGCGAACAAAGGGATGTGTTTGCCCGGCAGGATAAACTGGCTCTCTCACATTTTTGCGCACAGTCTGAACACTGCAAACACATTCTCAACTAGTCTGAACTGGCAAGGCCCAACTCACATCCATTGATACATTACTAAGTGGGAGCCCTGACATGTGTAATGAAAGTGACTGATATGATGGGACAATGGTTCAGTGCACACTTGCGTGGGTAGTAATCAAAAAGCAGAGATGGAAAGTTTTTCCCCCACAGTTGCTTTTTTGTGATGTCAGTTTATATCTGTGTTAATGTTGTTTTGTAAAGCACTATGAATTGCTTTTATATGCTCCACAAAAAATTAAATGCTTAGCAATGGTGACGCCTACAGCCTCTCTCACTACTCACCCTCCTACTTCTAAGCATATGTTTTACTGCGTCTGTAAACAGCCTTTTTACAAAAAAATTAAAAGAGGAAGTTTTGCTACTCCTTGACTCTGACATGTTTTGTACACAAACTGAACAATTACACGTTTATCCTCTCTTAACTAATTTCTTGTTAAAATTTGCACCACCTGACAACTTCCCTTTGGAGGCTACATGAGGGGAGGAATGATCCCTGAAAACCGACTGAGGGAGACGTGCATCACATGACGCAGTCTCTAAAATATATGGCAAAGCCACATTTTCAAATGTTATCCACTAGACAGCAGTATAGGTTTATCAAAACTGTGTGTGTGAGCTCCCTAAGGCTAGCCTCTGTATTAAGTAAGGTTTATGAAAGAACCAATTCTTCACTCAACAGTGGCCCATTCAACATGACTAATTGACAGTAAATGATACAAATAATCATCACAAAATACCACAATAGACCGCACAAAAGGAAACAGACACTGCTATCTTGTCAAGCTTCCTTCCTCATTATTTCTAAAGCATTCTTAAAATAAGATATCAGATTCAAATCTTGTGTTAAAATTGTTACTCTTCTTATTTGTGTTTATTTCAATGGATACATTACATTACATAACATGATTTAATTGTACAACAGTTCACTTACATATTGAAAACTAACCATCAGTCTCACCACCCCCAGAGCATTCTGCTTATCTGCGAATCTACAAAACCATCACACTTCACACCGCCCCTACCCGAAGGGCAAGAAATATTAATTTTAAACTCCATATACACTACATGAATGTACATCCACACCTGCACACAAACATATCCAAATACAAACAGACATGCATGCATGTGTGCACCAACAGGGATCTACACATGTGCACTCACACACATACATTTTAGTTTATTTATACTGTGCATGTAGTGTGTGCAACAATCAGTTGAGTTTTTTGTTCAATCCAGCTGCAATTTTTGTTCTCAGAGTAACCAGTGTGGTGCAGCTGCTGCAATTTCTTATATCAAAGTCTCTGTAAAGCAGATGGGTTAGCTTACCAAGACCCTTCTTTAAAACTCACTTGTTTTTGGAGTGAAAAGATAAAAGCATGTTTTTGCTTTGTTATTACTAGGTATTATAAAAAGATTTCAAAAATAATTATGTAACAGCAAAATATGATAATATTTTCCAGTTCCTAAATTGAAAGAGCCAAGAGTTTCTCAGGGTCATTTAATAATGGTTATAATTGAAACAAGAACAGTTAAACATGCAGTAAATGGATTTCAATTGAAGATAATGCAATAAGATAAAGGACTCATTAATGATTTTTATACAAGCCTCAAGGGCAAAATGTTGAAAGGGTTTCTACATGCAAGGTATTGTAAACTGATAATGTTCAATAATACTGGCCCCTCTGATGCAAATAGTCAACCCTTCTTTAAAATAACTTTGTGTGTTAACATTTAATGAGAAGCAGTACAGCCGGGCTTCCTAGAAATGCAAAAACCCACTTCACAAAGTTTCCCTTTAAAGATGCAGTAGGTAAGATTTATAAAACTAACTTTCTGTCATATTTGCTAAAACTGACCCATATGTTCAAGTAGAACTACATTAAGCAGGACATTTAAAAAAAATTGGGCTCCTCTGGCACCACCTACAGCCTGTAGTGTGATGGGGGAGGGACTGAGAAGTTGTCGATGTTCAAATTCTTTGGCTAAATCCTGGATCTTCACAATCCTACCTACAGCACCTTTAAAGAATGCAGACAGTCCTCAATGTGTTATTCCTC
The DNA here is from genome assembly GCF_010015445.1 of Perca fluviatilis. Taxonomy (NCBI): domain Eukaryota; kingdom Metazoa; phylum Chordata; class Actinopteri; order Perciformes; family Percidae; genus Perca; species Perca fluviatilis. Next base: position 19,983,869 of record NC_053117.1, read on the forward strand.
TGATCTGTAGCCAGCGAGGCAACACTAAACTCAACATGAAATGCAATTTCACTGGAACTCTGCTGATCAGTGTGCTCCCTCCACTGTTGGTGACAGAATTTGTTTTGGGAGTCCTTGGAAATGGTTTGGCTCTCTGGATCTTCTGCTTCCACCTGAAGCCCTGGAAGAGCAGCACGGTGTTACTCTTTAACCTGGCAATGGCTGACTTCTTTCTCATCATGGTTTTGCCTTTCCGTGCCAGCTACTACATCTCTGAGATCAAGTGGAGGTTTGGAGACGCTCTCTGCAACACCTGCCTCTTCATGTTGGCAATGAACCGCAGTGGAAGTACCCTCTTCTTGATGGCTATCGCTGTGGATAGGTACATGCGTGTGGTGCATCCCCATCATCCCATCAACTCTCTGAGTATCTCCAAAGCCATGTGTGGAGCACTTGCACTATGGTTGCTCACCATCTCAATGTCAGCTCATGTCTTCACTCTGCAACACAACAACACAACCTACTGTGAGAGCTTCATGATTGAGACTGAAGCCCACAGTAATCTGAGCTGGCATAAATTTGCATTCCTCTTTTCCTTCTATATGCCTCTGCTTGTGATTCTCTACTGCACATTCCAAATTATTGGCCACCTGAGAAGGAGACAGTTGGCCCAGCATGCAAAGATTAAGAAGGCTCTGTGCTTCATCACAGTAGTGGCGGTGCTCTTCATCATTTGCTTCCTCCCGAGCAACATCACACAACTGCTGATTTGGATCAAGTTCCAACAAGTACCCAGCAGCACCCTCTCTGATCCTGAAGTCTGCCTTGCTCTGGAAGACCTGACCACCGTGTTTTACATCACCATTAGCCTGACCTATCTCAACAGCGTGCTGGACCCTGTGGTTTACTACTTCTCCAGCCCTGTCTTCAAGAACATCTGCAGGAAAGCTCTTCATCTGTCCCAAGCAGACACTGCTGAAAGTGCAGAGAGAAGGAGAGAAGAAAACTCGAGAAACAGATCCCAGTCGCTCAGCCAGCTGTGATCACAAAATCTAGGAAATCATTGAGATAGATGCAGCTTGATTTAAAGTGACACGTTTCTTTCAAACTTGTCATGTAAGTGCAAACGATTGTTATATTTTTACTTCTCATATACAGTAGTTATCCAGTACTGCACCTAAAAAAAGAATTGCCTTTGGAAAACAGATGCTCTTGTAACATTACTTCTCTATATATTGTCTGCACTTTTTGAAAATATTTCTTTTGCCACATATGTGCTCATGTAAAGCCATGAAATAATTTATGTAGACTACTTAATATTTAGTATGACTTATACAGACACAAGCAATTTTTTTATTTCTCAAAATAGTTGAGAATTAATTTAATAGTTGACAACTAATCAATTCATCTTTGCAGCTCTAAATACAAGAATGCAAGTTATTGTGCAGTGTAAGAAATGAGCAATTACTTAAGAATCAGTCTTATTAATGAGATATATAAAGGGAAAATTAAAAAAAAGTTTTTTTAACCATGTTTCCCTGGATTACTTAATTTGACTTACACCTACCATGAAGTGCACGCACTTATACACACACACTACATTGAAGTGACTATAAAAATTGATAACCAAAATAAATCAAGGATTCATATTTAAATAGTTGCATTCTGCGATCACAGTAATGCGATTTGTCACAATAATGCAATATACACAAGCATATTAGATTCAAATGTGAAGAAGTCTGGTCAAATGGCCTTGTATCTTACACATCCAATACAAAACAAAACATGAGTTGGTGAGAATATGTATTATGGAATTTAGATGTTTGCTTGGTATGTTCTGCTAATTACTCATCATGTGGAAGTCATATTACCTGCACATCTTTTTTTAATCTTTCATTTCTATTTGCACTTTGGAATCTGTTCTACTTCGACAAATGTTATCATTACAGTTTTTGTTGTTCTTGATCTGTCTGTACCTTGTTATTGTCGCCCCCGGCCCACACTTAACTTGTAAATATTTAGAATATTTTAAGTATTTTGTCTTTATCTTAGTATTTTTTAAGCTTTGTTTTTGTTTTTGTTTTGTTTGTTCATTTTCTGTACTTGTATAAGGTCTGAGAGAAACAGCACTTTGATCCTCTATGTCCTGTACATATGCCAGAATTGACAATAAAGTTTGCTTTGACTTATGTGGCCTTATTAAAACTAGTTTTTTCTTATAGGAAGTAGAGGACTTTCACTTGGTTGATTATACTAAAGGTAAAATATTTAATGCAAGATTAAAAACAATTAATTCTTACTAACTTAATTCACATAAATGAGTAAACAGCACGACACACAGCTGTACTCATTTACGACTAACTTCAGCCACTTCAGATGCATCTGGTGAGCTCTTTGAAACAGCCAATGATTTTCAGTACAGATAGTGTGGTTCATAACACATTTATAAATACAAATATAATAAACCACAAACACCTCCTCCCTTACGTTTAGATGGTTCTCCAAAAAGTATTATGGTAAACACAAAGGGAAGTTGGGTATGATGCAGTGATACACAAGAAACATGTTGCAATAATTATGCAGAAGTAACACTGCCAGGTAATGAATATTATTTCTCTATGGTTACAATGCAGACCAAACATATTTTTTTGTGTGGAATTTGTGGAAGACATGCACAGTAAAACCCATTTTGTAATTTCAACCCATACATGGACACTGATGGCGTTTTTCCATTACATGGTACCTGCTAGACTCGCCTCGCCTTTTTTGGTTTTCCATTACGAAAAAAAAGTACCTGGTACCTGTTAACAGGTACTTTTTTTAGTACCACCTCAGTCGAGGTTCCAAGCGAGCTGAGGCGATACCAAAAGGTGCCGTGAAAGCGACAGAGGGGGGTGTCCTGAACAAACCCGACATTTTAAAATAATTTAGCCAGCTTTTTTTTTTTGCTGCCTCCAGCTTCATTTGAAACAAAATGTGTCTTCTGGCTGTGGCAACAACAACACACCTTTGACCGTTCTGTGTGTCTCATTAGGTCACAGCAGTTTACTGCGGCGCCACTGTGATGACCAGCCACGCTGAGGCAGTACTAAAATCTGCAATGGAAAACGGACGCAGTGTCAAAGCGACAAGCAGGTACCATGTAATGGAAAAATACCATAATTTCAAAAACACGTCATTTTGGTCTTTGATTTGTGAAATGTACCATTTCAACCCAACACTGAAGACAAATTTAAGAGACTATTACTTTACATTATAATCATACAGCAATCTCAGTCTTTAAAAGTCACGTGAATTTGAAAGAGAAGTAAGCTCACACTGGCTGAGATGCGGCTCTGACTTCATTGTATCAACTACTCTACCGCTGAATCAAACAGGAAGCATCTTCTTGATGTACAGTGCTTGTGGTTCATGCACCACATCAGCTCCCTTAGCCCTTTTGTATCTGTGTGCTCTCACTGATCATTATCTACCAAATATAAGCTGAACCTTGACTAAGTGTGAATTTTACCCACGGTTTCAGTTGTTGTGTATACAGATGTCAAAAAAGTACCCCTCAAATGTGGTAACTAAATATGGACTCACAAGTTGTGACATTAAAGCAACAGATTTTCTTTTTACAATAAAGAATATAGTAAACCTAAATTAACAAAATGGGGGTTACATATATAAAGGAGTGCAGCCTACAGAACATTTACATACTTCAATTTATTTGTGTGTATGCACCAAAACAGAAAAACTGCCCAAGCCTCTGAAATACAGTCAAATAGGCAATAGCAATCTAACTTCTTTTTTTCTAGTATACATTTGACATTTAGGTTATTTTAACTCACAGACATAAATTCATTTCATTTTAAGACTTAAAGTGGTAGTGAAGTATTTTCTACTGCATGTAAGCCAACAGTTATAACATACACCAAATAATAAGAAGCCATGAGGTGATAAAATAAAAGCCTTTGACTTTTTTTATGATACATTTTTTATAGTTTTTTTTCTTCTTTTTTTAACATACAGAATAGAAACACAAATTGAACAAGAACAAAACCCCTCTCCCACCCCCCACCCTCTGTGGTCTTGAGGAAAACAAAACAAATAAACAAACGGAAATCACACCTTGCTTAGTCACTGTCCTCTATTTCTTGTGGCGCTGAGGTCATTAGGTCTGATATTTGTGCTGCTGCGCTTTTCCATAGGTCTATAGTCGATAATTTTCTTGGTTGCAGTCGAGCCGGCTAGACAAATTTTCTTCTGTCTCCCAAGCAGGTGTAATTTAGAGTCGTCATTAAGCAACAAAACAATCGGGTCAGTAGGAATTCTAAATCCTATCACATCAGATATTATTGACGTTGTTTTATTCCAGAACTCATGCACCTGTTCACACTCCCAGATCATGTGCAGGAAAGTTCCAGTTTGTTGATAGAATGTGCAGTAGGGAGTGGGAATGACTTTAGATCTCTTCTGAGGAGTCCAATATGTCCTATGGCATATGCTGAAGTGGATCTGCTGGTGATTTGGGTTCTTGGAACAATGGAAAATGTTGTCCCAGACTGTCTCCCAATTAATTACGTTCCCCTCAGGGCTCAGTTCTCGCTCCCATTTCCTTGCTATTGGGAGTTCTCCTATGGATACTTGCATCAGTTTAGCATAGATCTTGGATGTTAATCCTCTCACAGGAAAATCAACAAACCATTTAATGACCTGCTGCGCCTCAAGACTGTTTCCCCATGGCACTCCATAACATTTTAGGGCTGATCTTAAGCGCAGATACAAGAAGAAGGATGTCCTGGGGACCTCAAAACTAGCTCTTAGGTCTTCAAAACGCAACATACCTTTCTCATTGAATAGCTGGTTTACAGTATAAATACCTCTGTCACTCCACTGCTTACAAGCAAATGGTTTGTTACCAGACCTTAAGTGTGTATTGTGCCAAATTGGGGTGTTCAAATGCCACTTATTGGTGTAGTGTAGTTGCTCCTCCACCTGTTTAAAGTCGGTCAGTGTGTTGGTGATAATAGGACCACTTTTTTGGACACACACTTGCAAAGGCGAGGTCCTGCAGCCTTAGACTTCCAGTGAGGTTTTGCTCTATTTCTTTCCATGGAACTGTAGATGAGGGGTCCATCCACACTCTGAGGGCCTGTAGCTGAAAGGCTCTGTGATACACTTTAAGGTTGGGGAGGGCCAGGCCTCCCGTGTTTGAGGTACAGTTGAAACCAGATATTTACATACACTTAAAAAAAACCCACAAAAACATTTATTTCTTTACTGTCTTACATTAAATCAGAGTAAACGTTTTCTGTTTTAAATAAATACATATTAACATATTTTTTGCATTTGTTAAATGTCAGAATCGAGCGAGGGAGAATTTTTATGTATTTTTTTTATCACTTTCATCAAAGTGAGAAGTATTCATGCACTTCCTTAGTATTTGGTAGAATTGCCCCGAAACTGTTTCACTTGGGCCAAACGTTTTGGGTATCCTTTCACAAGCTTTCTACAATAGTTTGCTGGAATTTTGGCCCACTCCTCTTGACAGAACTGGTGTAACTGGGTCAGGTTTGTCGCCCTTCTTGCTCGCACTCGCCTTTTCAGTGCCGCCCACAAATGTTCTATGGGATTGAGATCAGGGCTTTGTGATGGCCACTCCAATACCTTGACTTTGTTGTCCTTGAGCCACTTTGTAACTAATTTGGAGGTATGCTTGGGGTCATTGTCCATTTGGAAGACCTATTTGCGCCCAAGCTTTAACTTCCTGGCTGATGTCTTCAGATGTTGCTTCAATATATCAACAAAATTTTCTTTTCTCATGATGCCATCTATTTTGTGAAGTGCACCAGTCCCTTCTGCAGCAAAGCAGCCCCACAACATTATACTACCACCCCCATACTTCACAGCTGGGATGGTGTTCTGAGGCTTCAAAGCTTCGTCCTTTTTCCTCCAAATATACCGTTTATCATTATGGCCGAACAGTTCAATTTTTGTTTCGTCAGACCACAGGACATGTCTCCAGAAATTAAGATTTTTGTCCCCATGTGCAGTTGCAAACTGTAGTCTGGCTTTTTTATGGTGGTTTTGAAGTAATGGCTTTCTTCTCCCAGAGTAACCTTTTAGCTCATGGTGGTACAGAACTCGTTTACTGTGGATAATGACACTGTCTTACCAGTTTTAGCTAGCATCTTCACAAGGTCTTTTGCTGTTGTCCTGGGATTGATTCGCACATTTCGCACCAAAAAACGTTCCTCTCTGGGACTCAGAATCCGTCTCCTTCCTGAGCGGTATGATGGTTGTACATTCCCATGTTTTTTATACTTCTGTATTATTGTCTGAACAGATGAACGTGGGACCTTCAGGCATCTGGAAATTGCACCTAAGGATGAGCCACACTTGTGGAGTTCCACAATTCTTTTCCTGATGTCTTGGTTGATTTCTCTTGATTTTCCCATGATGTCAAAGAAAGAGGCTCTGTGTTTGAGGTGTGCCTTTATATGCATCCACAGTTCTGTCAAGAGGAGTGGGCCAAAATTCCAGCAAACTATTGTAGAAAGCTTGTGGAAGGATACCCAAAACGTTTGGCCCAAGTGAAACAGTTTTGGGGCAATTCTACCAAATACTAAGGAAGTGTATGTATACTTCTGACTTTGATGAAAGTGATAAAAAAAATACATAAAAATTTCCCCTCGCTCGATTCTGACATTTAACAAATGCTAAAAATATGTTAATATGTATTTATCTAAAACAGAAAAAGTTTACTCTGATTTAATGTATGACAGTAAAGAAATAAATGTTTTTGTGTTGTTTTTTTTTAAGTGTATGTAAATATCTGGTTTCAACTGTATGTTGCAGGGTAGAGTATTTTAGCCTAGGTTGTTTATTATTCCAAATATATTGCCGAATTAAGGTATCAAGTTTCTTCCAGAAATGTATCAGTGGGGGTAAGGGGATCATCGTACTTAAGAAATTCACATGAGGAACTATGTCCATTTTAACAACAGCAATCCTGGAGCGTAATGATGCCGGCAGCGCAGACCAATTGGCCAGATCCCTTTGAACACTACTTAATATAGTTTCATAGTTGTCCTGGACAACTCGCTGTAGGGATGCGTGTATGGTGATGCCCAAATATGTAATTTTGCTTTGGGTTGGTATTGTAACACATGCCTGTTGTTCAATAAAATAAGATTAGATTTATTCCAGTTAATTTTATAGCCGGAGATTGAGCCAAATTCGTTGAAGATCTGAAGAATGTTTGGAATAGAGTCCTCAAGATCAGCAATGTACAACAAAATATTGTCTGCAAATAATGATATTGAGCTACTACTGGATTTAATCTGGACCTTACACATTTTATTTTGCTTTATGGCTTGGGCTAATGGTTCAAGAGAGATTTTGTTGTATCTTGAGTAGCGATGCTGTGATGATGTGTGGAAGAGGAAATCCGCTTGACACTGTCTTGATTATAAAGGTTTTATTACATCAAGTTTTCAGCATCAATTACAGTCCAAAAATGCACTCTGTCTTGCTTCAACAAGAACAGGGTTATAAGGGGTACGTTTCAGTAACATGTTAGATAAAGTAAACAGATGTGAGTTGGCAAGTAAAGGTCTGAGTCCATCTGAGGGGCTCCAACACTACACATAAATTCATTGATCTCACTCAGCCACCAATCACAGAATCACATAGAACATCCTCTTCAACACATTACTCCACTGAGGGGAAAATCATTAAACTTACATCACTAACACAGTGCCCATGATGTCTCCGCACATTTGAGCTTTATGACATATGACATTTGAGCTTTTAAGACTATGGCCGTGGGATTCGCAAATAAAGTACGCACCATGTCAATGAATTTGGCCCCCAAACCATTACTTGCCACAAGTAGTTCCACTCTAGGCGGCCGAAAGCCTTTTCCGCATCCACTGTGAAATAGTCTGCGTACATTGTCTACAGCATGATACTTGGGTATGAAACCTGATTGATCGGGGTGGACTAGGTTCTCAATAAAGAAGAAACTGAGTCGGTATTAATTGATATAAATTCAGCCAGTTTGGTTCTAAATTCTGTATCAAAAGCTGTGTGCTGGAGAAGGGAATTATTAAAAAAATAAAATCTCCTAGATCTTTCTCCTAACATATCACAATGGAGTGTGGTTATCAGCGCATTGTTGTGCTATTGTGTGGAACATTGCCTTAAGCTCACTGGAGCACAACATATATGCGGGAGTGGGTGAGGTGATGTGTGGAAAAGAAGGTGTAATCCTAGGATTGTGCATCCTCCATTTATCTGTAAAATGGTGGGATTCCACAGCTGCTTTGAACATGTCCAATGATGATGTTTTGGGGCTTTCGTGTGATTGACCCCTGATCTAGCCTGAATTAAATCTAGTACTGCATTCATGTCTCCCCCTATAATTAGTGAATATTCATTGAGAGAGAGCAATTCATTGATTAGGCGTGGGAAAAAACTTTCATCATATGTAGACGGTGCATATAACGAAACAAAGGCTATTTTCCTACTCCTTATCGTGGTACATATATAAGATATCCTGCCTGATAAGTCTTTACTGCTTTTGTCTATGGTGAGTGCGCATTTCCGCGACAGCAACACAATGGAGCCCTTGGTTTTGGTGTCGTCACCAGATGAGGCAGCAACATTGAAGTATTTATTTTGTAGACGATTTACATCTCTTTTACGTAAATGCGATTCTTGTATAAGCACCACGTCTATGTTTTTCCTTTTTAAATAGTCCAGGAATTTAGCTCATTTGATCAGCCTGTTTAGCCCCCTGATGTTGACTGAACAGATTGAAAGCTCAGCCATCTTCAAAATTTGTCTCAAAAGATGTCTCAAGTACCCTACCGGATTTCGCTGACAAATCTGTAGCAAAGGGTGAACTGTTAGCTCTGAGCAAGGTGTGACAGAAACATAAAAAATAAAATAAATCCCCTAAACCTCTGAGACCGCAGACCCCCTCCCCTATCTGTAAGATGCGTGACCACATCAAACGCAGTTCGCGCAAAACTCCAGCTCAAAACTGCACCTCCTGTCTCAAGTCACAGGTTAATTGAAACAGGTCTAGTTGTTGTGGTTATGGACATTGCTGTTGGGGTTGTTTATATTTCTGTTCCTTGTTGTGTATAATTCTGTTTCCTGTTTTATTGTGATAGTCTGGTTTTCTGTCTTGTCTAGTTTTACTTCCTGTGTTTTCCCGCCTTTGTTGATTATTCTGCCACTCCTAATGTGTTTCACCTGTTGTATTGCCTGTTCCTTGTTTGCTCATTACCTCTTGTATTTAGCCTCTGTGTTCCCTTTGTCTTGTGTCAGATCGTTTTGTGTGTGTTCGTGTGCTTTCCCTGTGTCAGTTCTGGTCAATTTCTATCCTTCCTGTATTTCCCTGTTTTTTGATACTCCCTTGTTGTTATTTTTTCTTTTTCTTTTGGATTGGTTTTTTTGCATGCTGCTTCTCCCAGGACTCCTTTTTTTTTTTTTTTTTTTTTTTTTTTTTTTTTTTTTTTTTTTTTTTTTTTTTTTTTTTTTTTTTTTTTGGGGAAAGTTTTAAAAGAAAGGAAAAAATAAAAAAGGTCTGGGGTGTGTTTGGTTTTTTTTGTTTTGTTTTTTAAAATTTAAAAATTCCTTTTTTTTTTTTTTTTTTTTTTTCTTGCGGGTGTGGTTTTTTAACCGGGGGGGAAAAAAGTGAAATTTTGCAAAAAAAAAAAAGGTAAAAAAAACTTAGAACTAGGTCTCAACCAGCTATTAAGTTCTGAAATAGGCTATGTGAAAATCAATTTCTGGAATAAGCTATGTGAAAAACACACCAATCTAGTTGGAGATAAGCAGACTATGAGCTGAACAGACCGCATCCCTCATGTTCTTTCAGTCTAGCCAAATGTTAACAAACACAGACTGTAAACTGGCTCCGAAACTTACATAGCCTATAGCCTAAGTCCTCAGGATTTATCATGTTCTTTTCAGTCCGGTTAAATGTCCATAAAACATAGACTGTAGACTGAGTAGCCAGCATTCATCATTTCTTATAGTCTGGTTAAATGTTCCTTCAAAGGTTGGTTCCAAAACCTACACACAGTGTCCTCCAGTCAAACTTGATTCAGTAGTCCAGATTCCAAATAGTCCACAGGTGCTGAGTCCTCCAGTCTCGGCCCCCGGCACTGAACGCAAAGTCCCACCGCCGCCCTCCGATTCCTCTGTCGGCAACAGTCCGTGGCGCGGGGCGGCCTGTGCGTGTGTTGCGCCGTCCTCCACTTCCAATTCCAGACAGAAAACGCCTGGCTCGGCGGCTGGAGCGAAGGCGAACTCTCTCCCTCCGTGGATCGCTCCCAGGGCGGCCAGGCGGACAAACAAGTCAGAGTTTTGTTCAGCGTGTAGCTCGTGTTGTGTGCCTTCAAGCACCTTTACGCTGGATCGTAAATGTGACGCAGTCAGATTGCTCTGGCTCACATACCATAATTTCCTGCATCTCAGGTTCTGCCCCAATGTGTTGCTGCGACGCATTCATTTTCGCTAACACTCCCTTTACAATAGCCTTTGATTTTTTACCGTGATCATTTTTTCAAGGAATCCGCTACACAATCTATATTGAAAAGCATTTATTAAAAGATTACATGAATAGTTGAAAGATACATTAGATAAGTGCAAATATTGCATCTGAGCCTAAAATAGACCAAGTGTGAAAAGATAAATAAAGCTGCAGAAATAGTGTCAGTTCATCCCGAAACTCCATTTTGCATGTTGAGAAACTTGAAAACAAATTAAGTGGAATTACAGGTCTGTTATGTCTCTATAACAGATGAATTATGAAGGTGATAATGGTTAAATAGAAAAGAAAGACACAGAGCTAATATGATGAATACAACTACTTAAATAAAAATAACAAAAATAATATTTCTCCACTGTAGCCCAGAATAAACTGGGACCAGGATATCAGTTTCAGGTACCTTAAGGCAGCTCGGTGAAGGTGAGCCGTTTGTCAGCGTGTTCCCTCTTTGTTGCTCTCTGCGTTTCATGTACTCACGAGCGAGTGAGTCAGCATCGTCCTGACTGAAGAGCAGAATAAAAGAATGACGTGAAGAAGTCAAATCTTACATTTGACAAGGTAAAACATATAAGGTGGGTTTTTGGTTTTGCTCTTTATCTGTCAAAGATTCTTAGACACCAGGTGGCGGTCAGCAGTTAAAGTAGACTGGAACAGCTGAACAACTTCAAGAAAAACCAAAAAGATTAAATGTCAAGCCCTGTATAACCCCAAAACTGAATCCATAACGTCAAACGTCCAAATTCCAGACCATGTTCAGTAAGATTAGATTACACAGACTCTGATGTGGCGGTGGAGGGACCTGTACATAACCATAGATCGCCTTAAGTGGTACAAATAGTATAAAGTTACATCTAACCTGTGAGGGAACTAAGTGAGGGAGCTAATTCCCCGGTGGTCATGAGCTCTTCCACCTGCTCAAGGACAGCGACTGGGTTACACACAGACAGAAAGCCCTGGAAACAGCAAAAACAGTGATGGTCATGACAATGGGATTGTAATTAGGGTTCCTTCTCACATGTTGTCTTGACATGGACGTACTCACCTGGATTTGCTGGGCCTTTTTATTGGCACAGGGGATGAGAAGGAGAGTTCCCAGGGCAAAGGCTGGCAGATTGAACTGTGTGAAGCGATTGGCAATTCCTATCAGGTCCAGATTCAACAGGAAAGGGCAGGACAGCTGGAATGAAAATGAAGAGAATATGAAACATTATTCAGGTCATCACTGCCTTTTTTCATAAAGAAATTCCAACATTCAGTAAATCAAACCTGGGTGCATGAAACAGATTATGCTTTCAACATCAATACCCTTTTTGTGAGTGAGGTGCTTAAAAATAAGTGACTATTTAAGACCCTTGCAATTACTTTGAACATAAAGTGTAAGGATTTCCGGTCCGTGTACGTTTTGATAGTTTGTTTTTTCGTTTGAACCACAAAACAAAATAATGAGAAACCAGCTGTTTTTGGTTTGTCGTTTCAAACCAAAAACAAAGAAATGGTAAAAAAAGAGCCGTTCTCCGTTTTTGGTTTCTGAATCCAAAAACGAAAAACGACTAAACCAAATTCAAATAACGGTCCGATTTTGGTTTTTTGAAATTCCTTTTTTCATTTCTCTGTTTGAATAGGCTATCTACATAAAAAAAAAAGACATGTTGGCCACGTGACCTGGAAGTAATAGTAAATATAGCCAATAGCTTTTAGAACGGTCATAATATGCAGCATAACGTTATACCAGAGTAACATTAGAAGAAAAAAAATCAATCAATAAATAGGCTTATATAAACCTGGACCGAAAGAAATATGTTAGCAACAGTAGTTTATTACAGTGATTTAATATCGTGCCTATATCGCGCATCACCAGTCACGTTTAATGAGCGCATTGTTTGGTTCAATACAGTTGGTAATAGTAGTTAACCTAAGAACTTATTGTGTGTGCAGAGTTGTTACTGTTAGCTCTATATTATATAGGGGAGAGCAGGGAGAGTTTAAATACTTTTTAATTAAACGTAATTTTCAAAGCGATCATATCGCACTGAAAGCTAATATTTTGTCACTAGCAACCTACACCTGTCCTCTGTCAAATACAGTTGCATTTTCAGCTTTGAACAAAACCGTTCAGGAATTATTACAGCAAAAGTGGTGCGTGCGTTATGTTTCATTCGTCCCTCCTGGTGGGGACGAATGAAACATACGGTTTAAGCCATATAAACTTCCCACAACTTCAATATTTTACTACATATCATGAATTGTACTCCCAAAAGTTGTTATTTCAGATAGATTGTTGCTGGGCTATACGTCTTCGTGAACAACTCATTGCCGTCACCTTGAAGCGGTTTTTGAAATATCATGCACTGTCGGTGATGTTTCTGCCATTTTTATAGCGAGAACAGTACGTTTTCCCATTTATCAAGTTTCTATTGTGGAAAATGACGTTTCACTAGGTTTTTACGTGGGTTAAGTCACTGCATCCAAATAAGTGCCCTTAACGACCCACAGCCCATCAGTCTCCATAGGATAACGGGAAAACTCGACCCCCATACGCGCTTCAAGGTGACGGCAATGAGTTGTTAACAGATATTCACGAAGACGTATAGCCCAGCAACAATCTATCTGAAATAAAAAACTTTTGGGAGTACCAAATTAGCTTTCAGTGCGATATGATCGCTTTGTAAATTACGTTTAATTAAAAAGTATTTAAACTCTCCCTGCTCTCCCCTATATAATACAGTAACATCTCTGCACACACAATAAGTTCTTAGGTTAACTATTACCAACTGTATTGAACCAAACAATGCGCTCATTAAATGTGACTGGTGATGCGTGGATAGGCACGATATTAAATCACTGTAATAAACTACTGTTGCTAACATATTTCTTTCGGTCCAGGTTTATAATCCTATTTATTGATTTTTTCTTTTCTTCTAACGTTACTCTGGTATAAGGTTATGCTGCATATTATGACCGTTCTAAAAGCTTGGCTTTTAGTTTTATAGGCCATATTACTTCCGGGTCACGTGGCCAACATGTCTTTCTTTTAATGTAGATATTCAAACGGAGAAATGAAAAAAGGAATTTCAAAAAAACAAAATCGGACCGTTATTTGAATTTGGTTTAGTCGTTTTTCGTTTTTGTATTCAGAAACCAAAAACGGAACGGCTCTTTTTTTTAACCATTTCTTTGTTTTTGGTTTGAAACGACAAACCAAAAACAGCTGGTTTCTCATTATTTTGTTTTGTGGTTCAAACGAAAAAACAAACTATCAAAACGTACACAGACCCTGAATACTGTTGGACAGCCAGACTGCTTTGAAACCATATAACGTTTTCAGTTCAGTATACTCTGCCATGCAGTGTAACCAAAAAAACAACAACCCCAAAACAGTTTCATCTATCATGCATGTTTTAAACATTCATATTCTAGTACTAGCAGTCCATGAAACTTCTAGTCCTAGCAAGCAGGATGTACAGTTGGCTGTAAATGGTTGGAACATGAGTAAAGCGTACTTGAGGAGGAGAACAAAGGTCCTGTAGAATGTTGCCTGTTGATCAAGACTCAGTAACTCAATAACCTTCTAGCCAATCAGCATCAATTATTCTACCAAAACATTGTATAACAAAAGGACACTCAGCCTAAAGACACATACATCTGTTCCGTTAATGGAAGGGAATTCACTATCATAAACTTAGTACCTGAGACAAAAGGTGCCAGTATCATACTCCTCCAGGTCCTGGAGAAACTGGAAATCTGGGGAGAAAATAAAGTTAATAAAATTAGCTTTGCAGCCCTTTCTCTATTATCACTTGTGTTGTAGCAGTGATAATTGGAAGCAATTTTACCTTTGGCACCACATCTACTGGTTAAGTCATATACCATTTAACTGCAGCGTTGCTGGTTTAATTCTGGCCGTGAAATCTTTGCGGCATTTCATATCCAGCCCTCTCTTTGCTCACATTTCCTGTCTATATCTCTACTGTCACTATTATAGAACGGCAACTGGCCGCCATCTGAGTCCTGGCTCTGGTGCAGGTTGTATTTCTGATATTTTGTAACAATGAAGATATTTATCCAAACACTTTGGGACCACATTGAACTTTACTGAAATTTACCATGTCTCAAGTAACAGAGATAAATGGCAACATTATTTGCATTTCTTTAAAGGGGTGATAGAATGATTATATAGGATATTTCAAACTGTTCCTTAAGGTCTCCTAATGGGGTATTTAACATTGGTTGGGCTGAAAATGGCCTGGTTGATATTTTATTGGCCCTTACATGTATGCATCCCTGTGTTTTGGCCCTATTTGTAACAAGAGCTTTTTCTTCCAAATATGGTATGCTCATGAATATTTAGATGAGCTGCGCGCTGATTGGTTGAGCGAATCCTCATACACACACATTAGAGACAAGACAGCAGGTCTCATATTCCAGACACTGCAATGTTTTGTTACCAAATTCACTTCTGAGACTTTTTTATGCCAGAAATCAACTATATAAAGCTCGAATATGGGCCGTTTTACGAAAATTGATGGCTAATTGCAAATTGGGTAAGACGTGTCGGACTTTAGGAGCTCCACACAGTCTGACAAAAAAAAGCGGCAGCCTGCTGGGCTCCATACCCAGGGCAAAGTCACCCTTTGTGGATTACTGCACTACCGGGGCTCCGCAGCCGGCTGCCGGCATAACTATAATAAATTTACATTTTGAATTTCGTCACGGCACTTATATCACAGCTACCCCAAGGTCTTACAAAGCTAACCGTTGTGTCAGATTCCAATTTAAGGCATTTTTGTGAACGTCAGGGGTCTTGTTAGGAGTATCAGCTAGCTAGCTATGTGTCCCATTCAATACAATGGGAAAAGATCGCGGCTAGCTAGCTACACTTTCGGCATAACTATAGTATATTTACAATTTGAATTTCATCATGGCACTTATATTACAGGTTCCCCAAGGTCTTACAAAGCTTAGCTAACACTTGTCCGATTTCAATTTAATGCATTTTTGTGAATTTCAGAGGTCTCGTTAGGAGGAGGCTAGCTAGCTCTCATTGATGGACTCCAGCTCACCGCGGGCTCTATCAATGAGACTCGCGGACAAGAGGCGTTTATTTCCCCGATCGTTTGTTTAAATAACTCAACACACATATCCATTATAAGATTAACTGGAACCTGAGGTAAGAGATTACGGGTGTAACAAGCTCGCTTACTGTGCTCTCAGTCACACACCGGCCATTTAGCAGGAAGAGGGGAGGGAGAACATCGAGCTGCAGGCCCTGGAGCTCTGTGAGGGCACCGGCATTTGGTAGTCCAGTCACCCAGAAAGGGTGAGTTTGCGCGGGTATTGAGCACCGCGGGCTGCCGGCCGTGATGGAGCTCAATCGAGCTCACAGCAGGCCGGGGTCTGTGAAGGAGGACAGGCAGGGCGGCAATGTAGCAACCCAGGCAGCACCAGCCACTGAACTCCGACACACAGTCGGACAAAATTTGCAATTAGCCATCAATATTCGTAAAACGGCCCATATTTGAGCTTTACATAGTTGATTTCTCGCATAAAAAAGTTTCTAGCAGGTCGTACACCTGATACTCCAAGCACAGGTCAGCCACCAACCGCACCGCCTGAAAGGACAAAGGGTACTTCAGTTATCAGTGCCTCCAGTTGAGAGACAAAGATATAGCATTTCAGATAATATCTGTATGGGAATATAAAATACAGAAACTTCAACACATCTTACACACCTCTTAAATTAACTTGGCAATTCATTATTCCATGAGTACTATTAAACGTGTTTCCTATTACTGAATTTTGTTCCTGGGGATCTGCAACTCAGCCAGAGTGGCCGAATCAGCGAGGCGGACGAGACAAAGCAGCACTCGAGTCCTGATGGCAGAAGGTCAAACGAGGCCCATAAGTGCTGAGCGGCTACAGGAGGAAATCCAAAAAACAGACATCAGTCACTTTCTCTGGACACTTTGTCCAATTTTGACTCACTGCAATGTATTACTCACCCAGGTTTCAGCAGATAGGATAGGGTTTAGGAGACGGACAGCATCATCCATGGGGCAAGACTGCAGCATGTACACCACCCTGAGACTTACCTGTCAAGTTTTGGATTTGAAAATAAGGGAAATTTTCCGGTGCCCACCCCGACCAAGCTCCAGTATCCCTTACATTTTAAGACAGGTGTACAAGAAAGCTAAAATCACCACTTGATGCAGAATGCTGAAAACATTTACAATTTATAACATTGCTTGTCTTTACATTTACATTTTATTTTCATTCCACATATTCTTTTCATTTCATATTGCTTTTCTTTTACAGTTTTTCTTTTAATTTCACGTAACTTTTCTTTAGTGAGTTATTCTACAAATGTGTTGCAGACTTTGCATTCTTTAAGACTGTTTTGGAAGGAGTGTATTAGTGGGCGGGGCCAGAGTGGTTCATGTTACCTGAGAGTAGAGCGCAAACAGTTCTGTTGTCTAATGTCCTCCTATTCTCTGTAACAATCTTTCGTACCGTGCTAAACACCCTTTCTCAACTTGCATTGCTATGGGGAATGCATAGTAAAGCCTTCAGAAGTTTTGGCAGCGCACCGTCTCTGTCGTTTTCTTCTTTTTCCCCGTGTTGTCACTCATCATCTGACCTCACACACTAACCTCGCGACAACTGCCACCTACAGTACCTGTAGTAGGCTACTGCAGGTGGAAGTTATCGCGAGGCTAGTGACAGAGCTCAGCTTGGGAATGTTTTTTTTCTTTTTTTTACTCCGCTCGGGCCCGGGGTATTATTATTTTTTAATAACGCAGGTTAAAATACGGGAGATTTACGGGAAAATACTAATACGTGAGGACGGCGGGAAAGAAGGGTAAAATACGGGACTTTCCCGGCCAAAACGGGATACTTGACAGATATGCCCTGAGAGCATCAAATAAACACAATAAACAGAGAAGCTGACACATATTGGTGTTCCTACTATTTGCCCAATAATTGTGGATGTCAAAAAATACAGGGAAAGAAAAATTATATGTGTAACAGACAAGCAACTGACTAGAAAGTACTAGAAATAGATACAAACTTATCTTCATCTAATTACTGTCAACAGAATTTCTTCAGTGATCACTCACTATTATGTTTAAGCAGATATTTTAAAGTGGTAAAGAAAACAGAGTTCTTTCTATTTCTTTTCTATTGAATTTTCATTATAAAAAACATAATTAAAGGCTACTCAGAAGCAAAATGTGGCAAAAAAGTAACAGCAATGTCTCTACCTCATTAAGTCTGGGTCCTCCTCAATGTTGCTGATACACTCATGATTACCAATATCCTTTATCAAAGAAAAATATGATTTGTCAAATTTCTACACAATGGACTATAATTTGCTAAAACACAATGTAAACAGATGAACAGAAACTGTGATTAGCGAATAAAAGGTGCAGGAAATCGTCACAGGTCGGACTCGAACCCTGGACCTCTGCATCAAAGTATAAAGCTCTCAGCATATGTGTGCCTGCTCTACCCACTGAGCCAACCCAGCCACATGTTACAGATTTTCTGGAGATTCACTTTGTTGATGGTGGCTATTTCCTGAATCGCTGCATGAATATCTATTAATCATCACCAAACACCACACAACAGGAAACAAACACTGCTATCATGTTAAGCTTCCTTCCTCATTATTTCTAAAGCATTCTCAAAATAAGGCATTAGATTCAAATCTTGTGTTAAAACTGTTACTCTTGTTATTTGTGTTTATTGCAACGGATGCATTACCATACTTTAAATTGTACAACAATTCACTTGATACATATTGAAAAAAAACTGTATACATCACTCACCACCCCCAGAGCATTCTGCTAATCTCCGAATGTACAAAACCATCACACTTCACACCACCCCCACCCGAAATATAAATTTTAAACTCCATATACACTACATGAATGTATATCTTTGCCAACATCCACACCTGCACACAAACATATCCAAATACAAACAGACATGCATGCATGTGTGCACCAAAAGGGATCTTATACAAATATTTCAAAATAATTATATAGCAAAATGTGGCAGTGAAAGGGCTAAAAGTCAGAACAGATAATGCTTTTCAGTTCCTAAATTTAAAGAGCCAAGAGTTTTTCAGGGACATTTAATAATGGTTATAATTGAAACGAGAACAGTTAAACATGCAGTAAATGGATTTCAATTGAAGTTAATGCAATAAGATAAAGGACTCATTAATGATTTTTATACAAGCCTCAAGGGCAAAATGTTTAAAGGGTTTCTACATGCAAGGCATTGTAAACTGATAATGTTCAATAATACTGGCCCCTCTGATGCAAATAGTCAACCCTTCTTTAAAATAACTTTGCGTGTTAACATTTAATGAAAAGCAGAACCACCGGGCTTCCTAGAAATGCAAAAACCCACATCACATTTTTTTTCGTAAAGAGGTTTCCCTTTAAAGAATGCAGACAGTCCTCAATGTGTTATTCCTCTGATCTGTAGTCAGCGAGGCAACACTAAACTCAACATGAAATGCAATTTCACTGGAACTCTGCTGATCAGTGTGCTCCCTCCACTGTTGGTGACAGAATTTGTTTTGGGAGTCCTTGGAAATGGTTTGGCTCTCTGGATCTTCTGCTTCCACCTGAAGCCCTGGAAGAGCAGCACGGTGTTACTCTTTAACCTGGCAATGGCTGACTTCTTTCTCATCATGGTTTTGCCTTTCCGTGCCAGCTACTACATCTCTGAGATCAAGTGGAGGTTTGGAGACGCTCTCTGCAACACCTGCCTCTTCATGTTGGCAATGAACCGCAGTGGAAGTACCCTCTTCTTGATGGCTATCGCTGTGGATAGGTACATGCGTGTGGTGCATCCCCATCATCCCATCAACTCTCTGAGTATCTCCAAAGCCATGTGTGGAGCACTTGCACTATGGTTGCTCACCATCTCAATTTCAGCTCATGTCTTCACTCTGCAACACAACAACACAACCTACTGTGAGAGCTTCATGATTGAGACTGAAGCCCACAGTAATCTGAGCTGGCATAAATTTACGTTCCTCTTTTCCTTCTATATGCCTCTGCTTGTGATTCTCTACTGCACATTCCAAATTATTGGCCACCTGAGAAGGAGACAGTTGGCCCAGCATGCAAAGATTAAGAAGGCTCTGTGCTTCATCACAGTAGTGGCGGTGCTCTTCATCATTTGCTTCCTCCCGAGCAACATCACACAACTGCTGATTTGGATCAAGTTCCAACAAGTACCCAGCAGCACCCTCTCTGATCCTGAAGTCTGCCTTGCTCTGGAAGACCTGACCACCGTGTTTTACATCACCATTAGCCTGACCTATCTCAACAGCGTGCTGGACCCTGTGGTTTACTACTTCTCCAGCCCTGTCTTCAAGAACATCTGCAGGAAAGCTCTTCATCTGTCCCAAGCAGACACTGCTGAAAGTGCAGAGAAGAAAACTCGAGAAACAGGCTCCCAGTCGCTCAGCCAGCTGTGATCACAAAATCTAGGAAATCATTGAGCTAGATGCAGCTTGATTTGTGCAAGTGCAAACGATTGTTATAGTGTTTAATTCTCATATACAGTAGTTATCCAGTACTGCACCTAAAAAAAGAATTGCCTTTGGAAAACAGATGCTCTTGTAACATTGGAAAGTTATTTTTACTTCTCTATATATTGTCTGCACTTTTTTTAAATATTTCTTTTGCCACATATATTCTCATGTAAAGCCATGAAATAATTTATGTAGACTACTTAATATTTAGTATGACTTATACAGACACCAGCTGGAATCAGAGAATTTGAACTTTTTCATTAAAAAAAATGACTTTAAGCGATTTTGTTATAATCAAAATAGATTAATTTAGTAGTTGACAACTAATCGATTAATCTATGCCGCTCTAAATACAAGTTATAGTGCAGTGTAAGAAATGAGCAATTACTTAATAAAGGCAGCATAAAAAAGAAATGACCAGAATCAGTCTTATTAATGAAATATATTTTCTCCAACTTTTTTTAATTTAAATTTTAACAACAAATAACATAAAACATAGGCCAAAGTGAACAAAGCATAGTTTAAACAGCATGTCACTTCCCCTCCAGTCCCCTACCCACCCGAAAACCAACCCAGTTCAGGTCCAAAACAGACAGGGACAAACAACACAGACCTATGCACACTGACAGACACACACCAGTAAGGACACACAACATCCTATTAATGAGATATATAAAGGTAAAATTAAAAAAAAAGTGTTTTTTAACCATGTTTCCCTGAAATATTTCATTTGACTTCCACCTACCATGAAGTGCATGCACTTATACATACAAACAATACATAGAAGTCACTATAAGAATTGATAACCAAAATAAATCCCAACAGAGGATGTACTTCCTGCGGCAGCTGAAGAAATTCAACCTGCCAATGACAATGATGGTGCACTTCTACACAGCCATCATTGAGTCCATCCTCACATCCTCCATCACCATCTGGTACACTGCTGCCACTGCCAAGGACAAGGGCAGACTGCAGCGTGTCATTCGGTCAGCTGAGAAGGTGATTGGCTGCAATCTCCCGCCGCTCCAGGACCTTTACGCCACCAGGACTCTGAAGCGTGCTGGAAAGATTGTGGCTGACCCCTCCCACCCCAGACACAAACTCTTTGAACCACTCCCCTCTGGCAGGAGGCTGAGGTCCATCAGGACCAAAACCTCATGTCACAAGGACAGCTTTTTCCCCTCCGCCACTAGCCTTATTAACAAGGCCCGGAAACCACCCTGACTCTCTCCACACCCACCTCTGGCTCTACATGCCACTGTACTTAATCTGCTCTTTTTATCTTAATTGTTACTCTTATTTTATTACATCCTGTGTGTGTATATATACACATATATTTATATATTTATACTTATATTGTCTGTTCTGTTAACCTGTTTGTTTAACTTATTTTAGATAATGTGTGACATGCACCTACTACACCAAAACAAATTCCTTGTATGTGTAAAAAATGTACTTGGCAATAAAGCTTTTCTGATTCTGATTCTGCGATCACAGTAATACGATTTGTCACAATAACGCAAGCATATTAGATTCAAATGTGAAGAAGTCTGGTCAAATGGCCTTGTATCTTACACATCCAATACAAAACAAAACATGAGTTGGTGAGAATATGTATTATGGAATTTAGATGTTTGCTTGGTATGTTCTGCTAATTACTCATCATGTGGAAGTCATATTACCTGCACATCTAATCTTTCATTTCTATTTACACTTTGGAATCTGTTCTACTTCGACAAATGTTATCATTACAGTTTTTGTTGTTGTTCTTGATCTGTCTGTACCTTGTTATTGCCCCCTCCCTCTTACACTTATCTTGTAAATATTTAGAATATTTTAAGTATTTTGTCTTTATCTTAGTATTTTTAAAAATAAAAATGTAATGCAAGATGAAAAACAAGTAATTGTTACTAACTTAATTCACATAAATGAGTAAACAGCACGACACACAGCTGTACTCATTTACAACTCAACTCAACTTCAGCCGCTGCAGATGTGTGCATCTGGTGAGCTCTTTGAAACAGCCAATGATTTTCAGTACAGATAGTGTGGTTCATACCACATTTATAAATACAAATATAATAAACCACAAACACCTCCTCCCTTACATTTAGATGGTTCTCAAAAAAGTATGCAGACAGCCATTTAAGGGTTGTTACATTGACCAAAAGTAAACTCAATTACCTTACAGGCACATAATAATCTCAAATAAATAACTTCATATAGAAACACTTGAATCACATCTCTAATACACTTTTACAGTAAGCAATAGATAGATATATTAAACTACCACCAAATATCTTAATAACTATTGGCAGGTTTTAAAAACATGTCTCTATAGAATACATTTTGCATACATCTAAAAACTAATTTGTTTGATATTCCACTCAGTCAACATACTGCATGCTGACATAATATACATTACATTCCCATTCATGCTCTTCATAGTATGGTACACACAAAGGGAAGTTGTGTATGATGCAGTAATACACAAGAAATATGTTGCAATAATTATGCAGATGTTACACTGCCAGGTAATGAATATTATTTGTCTACTAATACATTTCAGGGATTACAATCACAGACTGTAAATATTATATCCATATTTACAGTCTATGGTTACAATGCTGACCAAACATATTTTTTTGTGTGTGTAACTGTCTGAGGGACAGTGTTACTGAGATTTCATGTTTAGTCTATATTTTGATAATTTCATTAGTGTTTGAATTCATACAGTAATTAAAAACATAAAAAAATTAATAAATAAGTGTTTAAAAAGGGATGTTGGATTTAAAATTGTACTAAAACAGAGTTTAGAAGACCACACCTGTGACAAAATATACGGCCTCAAACAAAGATTTTGCACGGTCCAAGAGGCGCACACAGTAATTGTGCTTTTGTATTTCAGCCTTGTCATATTTGTGTTTAATATTTGTTGTAATTTCCTTGCATTTAATGCACTTTCTGTACTGATGTGACGTTAACATTGTGGGGCCCGTCTAGTTAAGGAAACGTGCTTAAAAGACTGTAAAATGACTGAAAGAAGTATATTTGACTCGTATTTCATGTGTTTAGTTTTCCTGTAGTTTTCACGGTGTCTTACGACGAAAAGGTGGAAATAAATGAGCAAAGGACATCTGTATGATGCGTGGCCTATAATTGGACCAGTGTAATTACAGTGAAAACATAACGCCAGCATGGCCAAGAGTCTAAAGTGAGAGTCTTACTAAAGAGCAGCGTGTGTCCGTGAAGAGAGAGAGAAGCATCGCCGGGCAGCGTGTGACCGGACAAGAAGCGAGAGAAGTGGCGTGCTGATCCACGGGAGAAGGAAGGAGAGTCGTTCCTGACACAGGGTGGAGAGTGCCGCGATTTCGCCAACAGAGGGCAGCAACAGCGAGGACTACAGCTCCTTAAATATCCCCTACAGGCCACAGAGTGCAGTATCTGTTTTGTCCATTGCTGTCAACACAAAACGGGCGGCGCCACAGACAGCGCCAGGTTTGATTGTGCTACCCTGTGCTTCGTTATGGACCTTTGTACAGTTTGAAAGAAAGGACTTGATAAAACAAACTACTGGTTCATTAAGAGAGAGTAATTTTATTTGTTTTTATAGCCCAATTGCTGTTCCTGATTTATCAGTGTAATTGTTATTAATGTTTTAATGTTATTGTTAATAGTTTTCATCTGAGAGTTTAAATACTCAAACGAGTTTGAGTGAATAGAAATAGCAGTTGATTGCACTAACTACATAGTTGTAAAGGGTTTATCTGCACAATTAGCAATAATTTGATGTATACAGTGCCTTTTCCTAAAGTCTGTGTAATGTCAGACATTTTTTACGCCTTTTTTTCACAGTTTGTTTTTGCTTTTTTCCAACGTTTTAAATTGTTAAATTTTTCTTCTACACATTTTCAGCGCTTATTTCTACGTCCCATATTTTCTGATATAAAACAAAAATTGAAAACGGGTCAATGTGACCCGAAGTCAACACAAGGGTTAAGTGAAAAAACAGAGTCTCTTCAAAAGGAGTAGTTTGAGAGTACAGTTAAAGGCACAAGCGGAGGAAGCTGAAAAGGAGAGATTATAAATACTTATAGGTGACATTCTTGCTAAAATAGAGATACTAAAAGTATCAACGGTTGAGCCTATCTCTACCACCTCCCAGACAGACAACCTCAGGAGATCTTCACGAGAGAGAAAGTTAACCCCAAAAATGCTGGAGCTGAAGCAACAAGATACCTCTCAAAATGAGAGTAAATTAATTACATTGTATGAAAAATGGAAAGAGCAGGTTAAAGCTGCATGCACCAATCTTAAAGATGAGTGCTCTGATGAAAACTTGGGTGAAATGATGGATGCTATGGAAGGGCTAGAGAAACAAGTGAGAGATGCATATAAATGTACGATCTCAATCAACACCTTCTACTGAGATTAGAAGGAAGGTGGATTCCTGCACAGTGGTATCAAGAGACTTGATGGAGCTAATTAAAGTACACATGAGTGAAGTAGGGCAAGAGGAATTTGATGCTAAGGCAGAAAGCGCAAGACTTCATTTGATAATGGACAGAGAGTATGCCCAGTCAATATTTGGGTCTTCAAAGACCAAATCTACTGTTCGTAGCCACCACTCAAACCGTTCTTAACAGTCATCAGAACAGCAAAGCATACACACTAAAAACTCCTGGGTCAAAAATAACCCATAATGGGTTATTTTTGACCCAACTCCTGGGTTAAAAGGGACCAACTAATTTCTGGGTTATTTCAACCCAGAAAATTGGGGTTATTCTTTTGACCCAACTTCTGGTTAAATATTTGACCCAAATCTTGGGGTTAAAATAACCCAACAGTGTAGTTAATATAACCCAACTTCTGGGTTAAATATTTGACCCAAATCTTGGGTTAAGTAAATAACCCAACAGTGTAGTTAATATAACCCAACTTCTGGGTTAAATACCTGACCCAAATGTTTCGTTAAAATAACCCAACTTCTGGGTCAAAAGAACACCCAATTTTCTGGGTTGAAATAACCCAGAAATTAGTTGGTCCCTTTTAACCCAGGAGTTGGGTCAAAAATAACTTACGTTATTATGCCAGTATGCCTTATTTCAGAAAATAAAACATTTTTACATTATATTACACACTTTAAGCACTTTTACATTTGTATTGCATTAAATTAAATTAAAATCTATATAAAAAGGAAAAAAAACACACACTTCCCAGTGAGCATTTGATGTCAATTTAACATCAATATGACATCAAACATTGACGTCAAAATTACGTCAAAATGTATTGACATATTTTGATATGATTTCAATGTCAAGCATCACTCAATTTCAACCTAAATGTACAATGACTGACAACATACACATAGATATATGTGCAAATTATTTAATTTATGTAAAACTTAGACATTAGAACATACATCATGTATCATGTAGTGGTTTCAAAATGTATCAACGTACAAAATCCCAATTCCTGTAGGGCATGGCTAATGTACATAATGTTTGTTTTTCTCCCATAGAAACCATAGATTTCTTTTGTGTGCATTACTGTATTTGATTAATATCACTATGCATCTTATCAAAATGCTATAAACACCCCCTCCACTCCCTTGTGAATCTATGCCTGTGTACCTTTTAGTCTGGGTTACACAAGGATGGCAATATCCCGACCCGGTCATAAATGTTCCTGAAATGTCAGTAAGAAATCCATAGCAATGGAATATCCATGTTGTTTTATTCATAATACGTTTGGTGTACTGTATAATCCAGCTCATACAAAAGCAAAGTATTAAAAACAAAACTTATTTTCCGGTGTCGCTGAAGACATTTCCCACCACACAAGTTAGGTTGAAGCACATTGGCGTAGTTCACGAGACTTCGGGCCTTCTCTGGTGTCTGTTGAGGAAACACAAACACAAAACACAGAGTGAGGTCTGGTGTAACAGACATAAATGGACTGAGTCTTTAAAGTATTATTATCTTTCCTCCTTCTCCAGTCCCGGGGTCCCTGACTCCTGGTAGGTGGCAGGGGTTTTGTCTTGGAACTGGGGGGAGGACTCAGGCTTGCGGTAACTCTTCCTGGTGGGGGAGGAGGAGGGAGGCTTCTGGTTGCTCCGGTGATGGCGCGGTGTGGGTGAGGGCTTGCGGAAATGCTCCCTCATCCTCTTTGACTGGGCCACGCTCAGGCTGAGGGGCGTAGAGCAGTCAGCGGTGGTAATGTTGTGGCACATAGGCGGGTGCCACCATCTTCTGCTGCCCGACAGAAGGTTGTTCTTGACCTTAAAACAGTAGAAGAGAAAAGATTGCTATGGTTAGTTGAGCCAGAAGAGTTTTAATGAAATCCAGCATGAACAGATAAGTGACTGAGGAGAACTTACATGAGCAGACACAGCGGTCCTCAGGTCAGTGAAGTTGGGGGACCCTTTAAGGCAGATCTCCGCCCACGCTACCTGCAGGTGGTGCAAGAAGTTTTAGCATGGGCCCTTCCCAGCCGTGAAGAAAACCAGCTGGTTCGGGGCGCTTGCTGGCCACCCGCAGCTGCAGCCACCGGACCAGCCATCGAAACTCGTCAGTCTCTAAGAACATTTGGGCCACCCCCAAAGGACTTGTTAGTCTTGTGTTCCCTGATCTGCAATACACAGAAAATGGACGGACTCTTTCAGAGGAAACATTAACAAAAACAACAGACTCACAAGCAGTGATGACAACAGGACACAGATTTTTATACTTTACAGAGATCACAAAACCATCATCGCCAGGCCTGTGTGCCTCTGCGCCTCTTTGACCTCGCCAAACCCAGAGGTTACCAATCCCCGGGGCAATGACCGTAATGGCGGCGTGAAAGCCGCAGCAGTCGTAAAAACGGTACGGGGCGACGGTGTGTATAAAAAGTATAAAAGTATTTCAGCACACGAAGAGAAGAAACATACACAAACAAGGACATATCACTATGCACGGCAGGCTTCTGTTGGAGATGGACTATTTTCACTATTTTGGAAAGAGGGATGCACACTACCCAGCAGCTCTGGGATCCTCAGTGTGGCCCCCTCCTGACACCGCTTCAGGTCCTCGCAGGATATTATCCTGGCCTTCTTGTGGCTTTTCACTGCCAGCAGGTGCAGGACAACGTTCCTGGTTGTGTCTGTGATGCACTTTGTGACGGGGCGCAGCACGCTCACCACATCCATCGCAGTCAGGTGAGACTGGGCAGGCAGGGTTTCCCGAAAGTATTTGAGGAACTGCTGTATGGTTCTCAGGTAGAAATGTGCCGTTGTGATGGTCTTGCCTGGGGACTGGAGGTGGGCTGTGTATCTGCAGAAACATAGGCTTTGAGTTAGTCACTGTTCACATCGGGTGTGTGTCATAACCACTTCACAATAATTCACATGGAAAGTCACACTTACTTTTGGATGCCATCAATGTTCCTTAAAATAGCAAACTGAACAATACAGTATGTCCCTTAGCCAGGTAAAATATAAAAGACCTGACCCTCGACACTTTGGACTGTGCATTTTCCAGCTGCTTGGAAGGGGGGCAGCTGCCCTCATGGTACCGCTGGTAGTCCTGGAGGTCTTCTGTGAACACATATTTTAAATAATCTGAGTAACATTTAACATTGAGGTAGAACACATATATTTGTACTACTTTTCTTTCTTACCAATTGAAGGAGGGAATTTCAGGTTCCTTATTCCAGGGCTACGTCCACTGCCCCGGAAGAGGTTTTTCAGGTTTGTTCCTGACTCTTGCTCCATTTCCTGCTGGTCCAGCAGCATGAACGGAGGCTGCTCCCCAATAGGGTCTAGCTGCTCCTGTGTGTGTTGAGGAGGAGGCTGATGCTGCTGAGGCTGAGGGCTATTTGTCTTCTTTCAGACTATTACAAAAAAACAGATACACAATTACATGTTTATTTTACCCTGTCTATTTGTTTCCTTCCTCTCTATATTGTTAAGGTTTTTACATTAGGGATTAATTCATATATAATTCAAAGCCTGATTTATGTAAAAGGTTATACCTAAAAAAAAAAAAAAATAGATTTTCCCTCCCAAATTTCCCTCCTTTAAAAACGAGTGTAATCTACTCTACAATTTTTTCTGTATATTCATCCTTAAAAATAAATGTACAGAGATAACTTCCAGGGAGTTGTGTATAAATCAGAGGTACACCACAGCCCCGGGCGGGAACCGGCGATTTGTCAGCATTACATTTTTGCATTTTTTATTTAAAAGGAACTACATAAAGTACTTAATACATAACTTTTAGTAACGTTAACAAACAATTAAAAATACATCCAACGTGGAAACGTGAGCATTCAAAATAGGCTACGTGATAGCTGAATACAAATTTCCCTCCTTTTTCTGCATGTTCACTTTTCAGCAAGAAAATATCCAATAATAATAATGTCCGTACATTTCTAACGGTCGGTGGATTAGCTATCGTTAGTAACGTTTTATTCATAAACATCTTCTTAAACCGAGCTAAATCAATGTTATCTACGTTTTAGCGTGCTAACATTTGTGGTATCATTAACCTGGCTACATTGGCTGGCTAGCTAGCTAGCATACAGTGACTCAGATACATCTTAATAAAAATGTCAGTTACTCTTCACAAGCAAGCTAGGTAGCTAGCTAGTTAAGTTAGCTAATGGAACGTAAGATAGTTTATTTTAGAAGCACGGTTTAAACAAGCACATTTTCTGCAACAAACTACCAGTAAGATGAAAATGCTTACCTCGCCTCCCTGCCCCAGGAACCAAAGTGTCGTTTAGAGGAGAAAATAAGCTGGTCCGATGTCAAGACAACTAACCGAAAAATACATTGTAGAGAGAGAGCGCGAGAGAGAGAGAAAGCCAAGCTTATAACCCAGAACATGGGTTAATAACCCAGAAACCCAAACAACCCAGGCAATGGGTCAAATATTAGCCCTATAACCCAGAAAATGGGTTACTCTCTGAAAAAAGAACCCATAATTTTAACCCAACACAAATAACCCAGAAACTGGGTTGACAAAATAACCCAGGAGTTTTTAGTGTGTAACAGCCAAAAAGGCAGAGTGTGCAGCGCAGCTGGCTGTAAAGAAGGTTAAAATAAATATGGAGGAGGCAATTGCTGCACAAAAGCAAAAAGCACTGATAAAACATTGATGTATAAATCCAGTGGACAGGTTGTTTTACCTGCAGAAGTACATCAGTGGTGAGGCAAAATCTGTAGTAGAAGGAACCTTCTACAGAAAGGATGATGAAGCTTACAATCAAGCAATATGCCCTACTACAGCCCCTGACAAAAGTCTTGTCACTTATCTAAGTTGTAGGAACAACAAATAATAACTTGACTTGTAGTTGATCAATCGGAATCAGAAATGGCATATATGAAAGGCAAAGTCTTCTGGATTATGCTTATTATACCAAAATAAAGTCTTGTATCATTCATTGATTTTTATCATTGAATTAGGACAGAAAGGTCCGATTTGGCTTGGACAAAAGTCTTGTCGTGTCTTTAAATGATTCAACCAATCACAGATTAGAGCTTCACCTGTGACAAATACTGTAATTAACACATTCCCAGGTGTGTATAAAAAGAACTCCAGCACACCAGACCTTCATGTGAAGTGCAGCCTGACCAAAGTGCTCATCAAGAGCCTGAAGACTCAGATCGTTTTGGTACGTGTGGACACGTACCAAAACGATCTTTTTTTTACCCGACTTCCCTGGATTCGTTTCAAGAAAAGTTGCGTCCAAACGAATCCACTTGTAAATGACTCAACACGCTACTTCATATTCCAGGCCTATAGGCGGCGCTGTTTCTGCTACAGAAATTCACAAAAAACGGAGAAGAGCATAGTCATTTCCACTTCCTATCATAACATGACCAGATTATAACGTTCTCTTAATACATCCGTGGACTATAATCGCTTTCCCCACTGCTCATCTTATAAAGGCTGCGCAAGAAAGTTACTTTTTTACTTTGTTTATTTTGTATAATGTGCTGTTGGATTGCTTTTTTGCATGATTGCAGCGCGCTAGTAGCGAGCTAACGTTAAGCAGCTAACGCTTTAACTCTAACTCGGCAGTCAAACAAACATCAATGATCCATGAATGACGTTGGCTACATAACGTTAGCAATATATCTTGTGTAGAATCCAGAGGGAAGGGTCAGGGAGCAGAGACACAGTATTTAGATGAAGTGAGCTGGTTTGACCATGGAGATGGGATGTGCTCGCTTAGCTTCAGCGGCCGTGGGAGAGGGTGTAAAAGAGGGGTGTGGCGATGACATCATCGATACGGATCCGTATTCACCATCCATACGAAGCCAAACGAGAGCAGTTTTCGGATTTTTTCACCCTGAGACCAGGTTTCAAAAAAGTGCGTATTCAGGCAGTGCGTTTGCAGGATTCGTCTGGACGGTCGGCCCAAACGATGCAAAACATGTGCGTTTGCACAAAAAAACGTTTCCGTGTGGATGGCCCCCAAGTCTGCTGCTGAGGTGGCAGACATCTTCAATGTATCCAAACGTCAAGTGGAAAGGATAAGAAAAAGATTTAAAGAAACTGGTGAAGTTCATGACAAGCCCAGGTCAGGCAGACCCCATAAGACAACTGTTCAAGAGGACAGTTTGTGGCTCCGACAGTCCAGGGCCAGCCCTTTTTCTGGGCTGGCCACCAGAAACCGCTGTATCTATAAGAACAGTTTGTCGAATTCTCTCACGCAGTGGTCTCCATTGCCGAATAAGTATGTTTCATATGCTCTGATGTTATTGTAGCATGTTTGTGTATTCAAAATAAAATATAAGTTCTACTGTACATTACTTTTGTCCAAGCCAAATCTGACATTTCTGTCCTAATTCAATTATAAAACTCAATGAATGATACAATACTTTATTTTGGTATAATATGCATAATCCAGAAGCCTTTGCCTTTCATATAAGCCATTTCTGATTCCAATTGATCAACTACAAGCCAAGTTATTATTTGTTGTTCCTACAACTTAGATAAGTAACAAGACTTTTGTCAGGCACTGTAGATACACAGAGTAGCAACACTTTTGTAGACCAAATGGTAAGTGAGAAGATGGGGGTGGGTTCAGAGCCAGTCAAGTTGAAGCTTACCACTATGATGGGAAAAGATTCCATTGTTCAGAGTGAAAGAGTCAGTGGGCTTAGAGTTAGAGGGTTTACCTCAAAAAGCTTTGTCAACTTGCCACCTGCTTACACCAGCGACTTCATTCCACTTGAACGTTCTCACATTCCTACCCCTGAAACTGCCAAAAAGAAACATTTGACCCAAATAGCACAGGAAATACCACAGCTGATGGAGTGTGAGGTTGGAATCCTCAAAGGCTATGACTGCCCCAGAGCAGACATATCTCATAAAGTGGCCCATGTATGACACGCCAATTCGTATGCCATTTTGGCGTGTTATCAAGAAGCATAATCGCTTTTTAGGGTGTTTATCAACGCGGTACGGCCGTCATTGACCTACATTACGTGTGAATTTTCACAGTAGCGAGTAGTATGAAAGGACGTAAGTCCACCGTTGGTGTGGTGGATGGGTAAAACACAGGACTTTGACCCTGGAGAGCTGGGATCGCGTCCCATATGTGGCGTCATAATGTTTAAAAAAAATTTTTTAAGCCTTCCCCAATGTTTCTTTCCTAAACCCAACTGTTTATTGTTTTCCTAAGCGTGTCATGTTGGTCACCGTCATGTTTTTGTCGGTTTATTGTTACTAAAGCCTTTCCCAATGTTCTTTTCCCAAACCCAACCTTTTTTTTTACACGTGTGTGACGCTGTTCTTGTGATAGTACGGCACGTTCTCGCGATAACACGCATATGTATGTTTATATCCGCTGTATACAGCGTAGACATACACGTGGATAGCTCAAATTGATAAGTGCCATTTGGCTTTAGGAGAAAGTAAATAACATGTTATGCTTTAGCAAAGTGGCGTGTACCATGTTGCCAATGATAGCCTATGCTTGCTCCACGACAAGTCATAACAGGAGGTGACTATGAACCGTATTGTATCAAAACTGACCTGGGTTGGGGAGAAGCACGTGACCAGCGGCCACTATGCTTGCGGGAGACTAAGCTCCTACACTTGCCTCCAGTATTTCATTAGATAACCATACTTTTTCTTAGACGCCAAATTATTTTGTCTGTGAACCGGACCAATCTGACTGCGTCACACTCAAGATCCAGAGGCTTCGGCTGCCTGAAGGGATACGATACGAGCCAGCAATGCGCGTTGAACGCGACTCAGGCTCGTTCATCTGCCGCATTGGCCTGAGATTGACCTGCAGGAGGAGAGAATTCGCCTGCGCTGCAGCTGTGGAGCAGGGTGTTGTCTGGCTGGAATTAGAACAAGAGGAAGACACGTGGACCATCCCGCCCCGAAAGGAACCGTAGAGAGCAACCGTGGAACTTTGATTCGATACCGAGGGCCGCGACTGAAGGACTCAGCACCCGTGGACTAACTGTATTTGGGCCACTGTACCGAGTTTGACTGGAGGACGCTGTGTGTAAGTTTTGAAACCAACTGTTGGAGGGACACCTAACCAGACTGTAAGGAATGATGAATGCTGGCTACTCAGTCTACAATCTATATTTTTGAGGACACTTAAATCGGGCGGAAAAAAAGGAGACTGTATGTAAGTTTCGGAGCCGAGCTTTAAAGGGACACTTAACCAGACTTAAAATACATGATAAATGCTGGCTGGTCAGTTTACAGTTTATGTTTGTTAACAATTATGCTAGACTGAAAGAACATGAGGGATACGATCTGTTCAGCTCATAGTCTACTTATGGCTCCAACTAGATTGGTCTGGTCTGTTTTTCACACAGCTTAGTCCAGAAATTGTTCGAAGGGGTTTATAATAGTGTTCATATTTAACATAAGAATTCACTTGATCTGTTTCAATTAACCTGTGACTTAAGACTGGAGGTGTAGTTTTGAGCTGGAGTTTTGCACAAACTGCGTTTGATGTGGTCATGCATCTTACAAATAGGGGAGGGGGTCTGCAGTCTCAGAGGGTTAGGGGATTTATTTTACTTTTAATGTTTTTGTCGCACCTTGCTCAGAGCTAACAGTTCAACCTTTAATACAGATTTGTCAGCAAAATCCGGTAGGGTACTCGAGACACGTATGCACTTCAATTTTGAAGATGGCTGAGTTTTCAATCTTTCAATCAACCTTTCTGTTAACAACAGGAGGCAAAAACGGGCTGATCAAATGAGCAAAATTCCTAGATTATTTAAGAAGGAAAAACATAGACATGGCACTTATACAAGAGTCACACTTACGTAAAAGAGATGTAAATCGTCTACAAAATAAATACTTTAAAGGTTGCTGCCTCATCTGATGACGACACCAAAAGCAAGGGCTCCATCGTGTTGCTGTCGCAGAAATCTGCACTTACCATAGACAAAAGCAGTAAGGATTCTTCAAGCAGGATATCTTATATATGTACCAAGAAAAGGAGTAGGAAAATAGCCTTTGTCTCAGTATATGCACCGGCTACATATGACGAAAGTTTCTTCCCACGCCTAACCAATGAATTGCTCTCTCTCAATGAATATTCACTAATTTTAGGGGGAGACATGAATGCAGTACTAGATTTAAACCAGGATAGATCAGGGGTCAATCACAAACGCATATTGGACATGTTTAAAGCAGTTGTGGAATCCCACCACCTTACAGACATATGGAGGATGCACAATCCTACTAGCAAGGATTACACCTTCTTTTCCACATGTCACCTCACCCATTCCCGCATTGATTATATTTTGTGCTCCAGTGAGCTTAAGGCAATGTTCCACACGATAACAATAGAACTGATTGTCTGATCACAATGCACTGATAACCACATTCCATTGTGATAGGTTAGGAGAAAGATCTAGGAGATGGCAATTTAACAATTCCCTTCTCTAAAACACAGCTTTTGATACAGAGTTCAGAGCCAAGCTGGCAGAGTTTATATCAATCAATACTCAGTTTCGAACCCGCCGTACATTTGGCAAGCTACTAAAGGATTTATTAGAGATTTCACATCTTCTTTTGCGGTCAATTTGAAGAAAAAGACAGAGGCAAGGATTGAGGAGTTGGAAGAACGTTGCAAATCGTTAGAACAGTCTCTAAAAACGTGTTTCTCTAAATCTACACAAACTCTTCTAGTCACAAGTCGAACAGAGCTAAATGATTTGCTAAGGAGAGCTGAATTCATAATGCACAGAGTGAGGCAAAATTACTATTTTAATGGTTGCAAACCAAGCAAATTGCTTGCTCTGAAATTAAAACAAAGCGAGTCCAGAGCAGCTATCAATAGCATCCGCACGGACAGAGGTATCTCAACGAATCCTAAAGACATCACCGCCACTTTCCAATCCTTTTATTCAAAGTTGTATGAATCCTCCTGCAATCCGGATCCGACACAGTGCCTAAAGTTCCTGAAAGCGCTAAACCTGCCTCTTCTTGACCCAGAGGAGGCAGAACAACTGGGTCAACCTATGACGTTAGAGGAACTTAAATCAGCGTTAAAAACAGCTAAGAAAGAAAACACTGGACGGAATACTGGACGGAATTCCATCAGAACTTCTGCTACAATACTTTGACATACTAGGGCCTACCATCTTACAAACTTTAACCTCGGCCATTAGAGAGGGGCACCTTTCATCAACAAACCAACACTGCACTAATTTCGGTCATACACAAAAATGGCAAAGATCCTACAGAGTGCTCAAACTACAGGCCCATCAGCCGCATTGGGACTGACATTAAGCTCTATTCCAAAGTCTTAGCACTACGCCTAGAATGCTTTATTGAGAAGCTAGTCCACCCCGACCAATCAGGGTTTATACCAAAGCGTCACGCTGCAGACAATAAACGCAGATTATTCCATGTAATAGAAGAAGCCAAAAACCTTCCAACAACGGCAGCAGTTTTATCAATGGACGCGGAAAAGGCTTTTGACCGCCTAGAGTGGAACTATTTGTGGCAAGTAATGGAGAGGCTTGGTTTGGTAGCCAAATTCATTGACATGTGTTAGGAATCTCTAAATTACGTGATCGTTTGATTTCTGGAGGAAGGAGAGGCTGGGGTCGAATTGAAAGTTAAGCAAAAGGTTTAATAAAACAACACGATGAAAACGACAGTCAAAACACAATCAAACATAAAACATAAAACACTGCCAGCAGCAGACTGCAAAACATGCTTCCCCTGTCGGGTCACAGTTAGCAGCCATGCGACATGACAAAACAATACACTGTAAACAGCGGTCTTCAAAATGCTTCCCCTTGTGGGGTCACAGATTGAAGCCCCGAATCTCTCTCAGGATCCGAATTATATTCCTGTCTCTCAGGTTAAGGACACACCTCTGAATTTCAAGTTTACTACAGGTCACAGACAAAGGTCGTTTATCATGGTAGTGCTGATTATATTCAAGTTTACAGAGATACACATTTTCTTTGTTCTAAACAAGTCTGGCCCAACAGGGGGTGGCTCCCCAAAAACAGATACAATAGATCTCCATGTGTGGAGACAAGGAGCTTTCTCCTGTATGCTAAATGACTGATATGACCTGATTAATTCTTTAGAAGCTTGGGTTTGGGGTGGGGTAGTCAAATGCTGATTAGGTGTGGTGTGATGCAATCAGTTGATTCAGTGCGTCCTCCAGCTACAGTGTTCATTCAACTAAAAGTACATTTTTATCAGACATCACCAATGTTTTTTTTTTTTTTACAACCTAACACATGGTACATGGTAAGAACCGGAATCGAAAGGAAGAATCGTAATTGGAATCAGAATCGTTAATATCCAAACGATGCCCAACCCTAGTTCCTCGTGTGAATTTCTTAAGTACAATGATCCCCTTACCCCCACCAATACATTTCTGGAAGAAACTTGATACCATAATTGGCCAGTATATTTGGAATAATAAACAACCTAGGCTAAAATACTCTACCCTGCAACGTACCACAAACACGGGAGGCCTGGCCCTCCCCACCCTTAAAGTGTACCACAGAGCTTTTCAGCTATGGGCCCTCAGAGTGTGGATGGACCCCTCATCTACAGTTCCATGGAGAGAAATAGAGCAAAACCTCATTGGAAGTCTAAGACTGCAAGACCTTGCCTTTACAGGTGTGTGTCCAAAAAAGTATATGCTAGCCTATGGCCCTATTATCACCAACACATTGACCAACTTTAAACAGGTCAAGGAGCAACTACGATACACCAATAAGTGGCATTTGAACACCCCAATTTGGCACAATATACACTTAATGTCTGGTAGCAAACCTTTTGTTTATAACCAGTGGAGTGACAGAGGTATTTATACTCTAGACCAGCTATTCAATGAGGAATGTATGTTAAGTTTTAAAAACCTGAGAGCTAGCTTTGAGATCCCTGGGACATCCTTCTTCCTTTATCTTCGCCTAAGATCAGCCCTAAAATGTACCATTAGGGAACAGTCTTGAGACCCACCCAATCAGAATCAGAGAAGCGCAAAATTGATGTGCAAATGGGAGATTACACCTCCACAAGTTCATCTCAAACAACAGAGAAGTCTTGGAGTCTATTCCTGACAGTGAACTAACTAGTGGAGTACTTGATGTGGATCTCAATCACGAGGAACTCCCAGTCCAGACTGTGTTGGGAGTGCAGTGGAGTGCGAACAGTGACACATTCTCCTTTAATGTCGCCCTGGGTGAGAAGCCAGTGTCATGGCGGGGAATTCTCTCCACAGTCGCCTGTGTGTTTGACCTGCTAGGCTTCCTGGCTCCTTTCCTTCTACTGGGAAAGAAAATTCTGCAGGAAATGTGCCTAAAGGGCATTGGATGGGATGAACAATTGCCTGCAGAATTAAAGCCTCAATGGGAGAATTGGCTGAACGATCTAGAGAATCTGCAGAAACTCCAGATGCTTTGTTCCTGAAAACCTAGGGAAGGTACAGAGGATTGACCTGCATCACTTCTCGGATGCGAGTAGCTATGGGTGCGCTCAGTGTTCATATATCCGAGTGGTGACAGAAGACAAAGTGCATTGCTCCTTAGTCATAGGTAAAGCCAGGGTTTCACCCACCAAAGTTGTAACCATACCTAGACTGGAGTTAACAGCTGCAGTGGTCTCCTCAGCAGTTGGCAGTATGTTAAAGGAGGAGCTGTAGCTCAAGATTGACAAAGAATACTTTTGGACAGACTCACAGGTAGTCTTAGGCTACATTAACAACGATGTTTTCGTTGCTAATTGAGTCCAACGAATCAGAGAAACAACAGACCCAGCCCAGTGGTACTACATTGACACTGACCAAAACCCAGCAGACCACACTTCCAGAGGGCTCAAGGTGGCAGAGTTGATGAGTTCATCGTGGCTTACTGGACCAAAATTCCTGTGGGAAAGAGAAATTGTCACCCAAAAATCAACCCCACAGCTTATGGTGGGAGATCCAGAAGTCAAAGTGACACAAGCTGTTTTGTTATAAATAAGCTGTTAAAAGTAAGAAGTTAATTTGCCTCAAGTCTTAATGAGTTCTCTATTTACGTTGCTGTCACTTTAAGACTCTCAGCTGGTAACCGCTATGTCGCGTGAGTGGTAGTTAGGAAGTAAACGAACGCTACAAACAAACGGTTCAGTGATTTATGGTTGTAGTGTAGCAAGCCAACTACAGCTACATTTGCCTACATTTATGCCTAGAGTAGCATCGTTGGTATGTATTCATTCACTGTTTTTAAATAATTACATAGGTTCATAGATCATTAGTTTGAGGTCAGTGTTATTTTGTGTTAAGTCTATATTAGAAATGTCCGTGATCGCTGGCGTTGGTGCTGTGACTAACGTTGCATGGTTGCTAGACAACTATAAGTCACAGGACAGGCTACACTTGTATGAATGAACGTAATATTGTTTACATGTAAAAATGTCTTTGTACAGCATAATCACTATCAGTTTAATAGTTATGAATTATATTGTGTAACGGTAGAAAGGAAATATTTGAATTGATGAAATTACATTCTGAACATAGCTATATTGTATGTTAAAAGCTAGCATAGAATTGATTAGTCTGATTTTGTATGTTACTGTTTCACACTTTCCTTGCAACGTCATTAAACCTGTGGACGTGGGAACGACTGTCTTCAGAGTCTTGATGTTAGGAGAGAGTTTAGCTGGCTGTCAGTGTATAGAGCTATACTGAAGACGGCACACAAGCACTACAGACAAAAGTAGTTGAAGAGGACAAGTTTCTGGATAGACTTTGGCGTTTCTCAAAATGGCATACAACATTGATAGCCTCGTGAGACCATCCTGATCTCGCGAACTCCAGTTTTCCACTCGCAGATCAGTCTGGCATCTTGAGATAGAGAAAATTTGGAGCAGTTCGCCAAACGAACGGGCCAATCAGCGTTGGTTTTGAGGCGGGTTAGGTGGTGATAGACAGATGGTTTATCCAATCAGCTAACCAGTATTTTCAGACAGCGGTAGCCCTAATTCTGTTAGCCGCTCGCTAATGCTTTTTTCTCTTGGATCCTTCTTTTGGAATATGGACCGGGAACCTGAAAGGGTGTCTTTTATTCCTAAATTCTCGTTACACAAACGGCAAATATCCTTTACCGACATGTTGCTTGCTTGCTGAGCTAACGAGCTATGCTTTGACTGCAGCAGCAGGGGCAGGCTTGTGGTTGTATTTTCATACACTTCATGGATCGGATTGGTTGATTTGGCCCGTCTATCACCAACATAGGTGATAGACAGATGGTTTATCCAATCAGCTAACCAGTATTTTCGCCCCTTCCCAAAAGTTCTCCAACCGAAAGTTCCCAGATGTATATGCCGAGCAAATGCGAAGCAATCCATCTAGCGGAGTCAGGTTACAACATTGAATGATGTGGCTCGAATCCAGAAACTGGCAAAAAGAGCGAAAACAGCAGAGCCCTTAAGTGTAGAAGACAGAAGGAAAGCCAGTCTTGTACTTGTGAAGTTAGCTCAAAAGAATGCCTTCAAAGAGGAAATACAAATGTTGAATCATGGTAAACTGCCACAAAACCATCAGTTGTTCCAGCTTGATCCAGTAATGAAAGACGGTGTTCTCAGAGTGGGAGGGCGATTAAAGAAGGCCTCCTTACCTCATGACTTGAAGCATCCGGTAATCTTACCAAGAGATGGGGTGATTATACCTCTGATCATAGGTTACTGCCATGAAAAAAAGACAGCATCAAGGCAGAGGACAGACTCTCAATGAGCTCAAAGCACATGGTTACTGGGTAGTGGGTGGCAGCAAAATTGTGGCAAGCTACATCAAACAATGTAGAGCTCGCAGACCAACAGAAACACAAAAGATGGCAGATTTGCCTGCTAACCGTGTTGATCCCTCACCACCATTCTCCTTCTGTGGGAAGGATTGTTTTGGGCCCTTTCTCACTAAGCAGGGTCGTAAAGAGCATAAGAGGTACAGCCTGATATTCACCTGTCTATCCTCAAGGGCAATCCACATTGAAATATTGG
This sequence comes from Perca fluviatilis, assembly GCF_010015445.1. Lineage (NCBI taxonomy): Eukaryota > Metazoa > Chordata > Actinopteri > Perciformes > Percidae > Perca > Perca fluviatilis. The sequence goes on from NC_053117.1 coordinate 20,023,437, forward strand.
AAGATCTAACAACTGATGTGTTCATGAACGCACTGCGGTGTTTTATAGCTATTCGTGGAGCTGTAAGACAAATCAGGTCGAGGGACCAATTTTGTTGGGGCAAAAAGTGAACTCACAAAGGCTTTAAAAGAAGTTGATAAAGACAGGCTGACGTCTTACCTGGCCGAGAAACATTGTGACTTTATCATGAACGTACCTGATGCCAGTCACGTGGGAGGGTCTTCAGCTGTGTCCTTTCCAAGAGTGCTGGAAGATTAGATTTCTATGAAGCGATGTCAATAGTAAACAGTCGCCCCCTCACTACTGACAGCATCAGTGATCCCAAAAGTCTAGAACCACTTACTCCAAACCATTTGCTGACCATGAAAGGCTCTGTCCCGCTTCCTCCTCCAGGAAAATTTGTGGCAGAAGATGTATATTCCAAGAAAAGGTGGGCAGGATACAGTACCTGACAGAACAATTCTGGAGTAGATGGAGGAAAGAGTATCTAGCAAACATTATCCTCAGACAACGCTGGCACTCTGCAAGCCGTAATGTGAAGGTTGGAGATATAGTCATTGTCAAAGAAGACGAGGTGCCCTGTAATGAGTGGAGAATTGGCAGGGTATTAGATGTTTGTAGAGATGAAGATGGGTTGGTGCGGAAAGTTACAGTACAAATGGGAAACAGAAAGCTCAGGAAAGAGGGTCCATTCTTGAACGACCTATTCATAAGTTAGTTGTACTTATAGAAAACAACCAATATGTTGTAATGGAACTAATCTCTAAGAAGAACCTACAAGTAAGTAGAGTTTAAAGTGGCAGTGCTGACCTGAGAGGTATAAAATGACAGTTGTTTATTTCTGGAAATTACTAGATTTATTTAAATGTTTCCATAAATGTGTCATAAATCATAGTAATTAGGTGGGAGTGTAACTGTCTGAGGGACAGTGTTACTGAGATTTCATGTTTAGTCTATATTTTGATAATTTAATTAGTGTTTGAATTCATACAGTAATTAAAAACATTACAAATTTAATAAATAAGTTTAAAAAGGGATGTTGGATTTAAAATTGTACTAAAATATTTTACCTTAAAAATAATTGTTTAAATTTCTTGTTCTTTATTACAAATGTCATTGTTGATGTTGAGGTCAAAGGTCAAATGACCAGAGATTAGCGAAGGCCACACCTGTTGCATTGTGGGTTAGAGGAATACAGAGAGCCAACGTGGCTGCAGAGAAAAATTGTACGTCCTCAAATAAAGATTTTGCACGGTCCAAGAGGCGCACACGGTAATTGTGCTTTTGTATTTCAGCCTTGTCATATTTGTGTTTAAAACTTGTTGTAATTTCTTTGCATTTAATGCACTTTCTGTACTGTTGTAACGCTAACATTGTGGGCCCCGGGTAGTTAAGGAAATGTGCTTAAAAGACTGTAAAATGACTGAAAGAAGTATATTTGACTCATTGTATTTTATGTGTTTATTTTTCTTGTACTTTTCACGGTGTCTTACGATGAAAAGGTGGAAATAAATGATCAAAGGACATCTGTATGATGCGTGGCCTTATTTAATTGGACCAGTGTAATTACAGTGTGGAATTTGTGGAAGACATGCACAGTAAAACCCAATTTGTAATTTCAACCCATACATGGACACTAATTTAAAAAATGTAATTGTGGTCTTTGATTTGTGTAATGTGCCATTTCAACCCAACACTGAAGACAAATTTAAAGGTCCCATGGCATGAAAATTTCACAGTGGTTAGAAATGGCGAAAGGTGTAAACTGAGCCCTGGGTATCCTGCTCTGCCTTTGAGAAAATTAAAGCTCAGATGGGCCAATCTGGAATCTTGCTCCTTATGAGGTCATAAGGAGCAAGGTTACCTCCCCTTTCTCTGCTTTGCCCGCCCAGAGAATTTGGCCCGCCCATGAGAGAGAGACATCATGGCTTTCAAATGAGCAAAGTGGCAGTTGGTCAAGGCCACATCCCCATCCTCCACCTTGCCCCCTCCTCTCTCCTCCTCAATAGCTACAGACACAGAAATGGCACATACTAAGGAAAGATCATTGTGGGACTGGCTATAGTGGCTGTAATTCTGCACCAAGGCTGAATTTCGGGAAAGAGACTTCAGATTAGGGGTTGGCGATATGGACAAAAAATAATATCTCGATATTTTTTCAGATTTTGACGATAACGATAATTAGACGATATCCTTTAAAAATGTGTTTTTAAAAGTCTGAGTTACTTAATCACTGATGATGATAATGGGCACAATGTTAAATAAAAAAAAAAAAAGTTCTTATTTATTTTCTTTAAAATAATTCTTTAAATTTAAGTATTCAAGTAAAAATAATACAAAGAGAAAATACTAATACTATACTAATTGAACTAGTATAGGAACATTGAACTCTGAGTACACATTCAGTTGTTCACCTCTGCTGTAATGTAAATTGTGCAGCATACAAGCAAGATGAAATTATAACAATAAACAAAGGGCTCTGTTCTGTAACATATTGCACACAACCATGTCCTTATTGGAAGCAGTCCTGGAGCTGGGACAGGGCCGTGTCAGGCCAGGTTCTGATAGTCCTTCTACTTGGCTGTATAGTCCTTCTGACCGGGACTTATGCTGGGATCAGGATTAGTTTATGTGACCTTCCTGGCCCAGGTGAGGGAGAGGAGCAGTTCTGTGTGCTTTCTTGATGTTCGAGTATACATGGTCTAGTGTGTTCTTCCCTCTAGTAGCACAATCTACATGCTGGAAAAAAGCTGGGGAGTAAAGACTTTAAGGACGCCTTGAGAAAGTCCCCTCCAGGTGATCGCGCTGCAGTTTGTTCACTATGGTTAGCAGTGAGCCAAACTTGTGCTAACGTTAGCATCAGGGGCTACGTAGACGGCAGTGTGCTGTTTTCGTAGTAAATAAAATGGCCTGTATATTACAGACAGGGCTCCAGGTCAGATGAGACGTGCTGGGCAACGATCCTGCGGTCAGTGGTCCATTCATTGTGCACAAAAATGTACAGTCCTCCGCTCTGCCTCTGGAATTATTTTCTTATCCTGCTGGTAGCTAGCTCGGCGTGCTAGTGCCGACAACAACCTGGAGCGGCTGGTCTGGCTATGTCCTCCGGGATGTTATGAGCCGCCTGGAAGGCTCTCGTAACGGCTGTGCTGTATCATAGTCCTGTATTGATTATTTCAGTGTGGCTGTACTTGTATAAATATACACCGACAGGAGAGCTAGCAGCCGCTGCACAATCGCTCTCCGCCATCTTTGTTGACATGAGTGAATGTGTAGCGTTCCAATCGGTTCCAATGCGTGTTTTGAAGTGTTTTTTTCCAAATAATTGAAATACTCAATGTCAATTTGCACATCCTTAACACAACAATGACGATATTATCGTAAACGATATATATCGCCCACCCCTACTTCAGATACAGTATTAGGGGACCACTAAGGCCTATATAAAAGCATCCAAAGAGCACCATGTCATGGGCCCTTTTAGAGACTATTACTGTACATTATAATCACACAGCTTCCCACGCAGCAATCTCCATTTTTAAAAGTCACGTGAATTTGAAAGAGAAGTAAGCTCACACTGGCTGAGATGCGGCTCTGACTTCATTGTATCAACTAGTCTACCGCTGAATCAAACAGGAAGCATCTTCTTGATGTATAGTGCTTGTGGTTCATGCACCACATTAGCCCTGAGCCCTTTTGTATCTGTGTGCTCTCACGGATCATCACCTACCAAATAAGCTGAACCTTGACTAAGTGTGAATTTTACCCACAGTTTCACAGTTTTGTATACAGATGTCAAGGACTAAGTGTGAGTTTAACCCACAGTTTCACAGTTGTGTATACAGATGTCAAAAAAGTGGTAACTAAATATGGACTCACAAAATGTGTACTCCGGCAGGATACCTTTCACAGATTAAACTAACAAATTCTGTTTCATACAATAAAGAATATAGTAAACCTAAATTAAGAAAATGGGGGTTAAATATATAAAGGAGTGCAGCCTACAGAATATTTATATACTTCTATTTGTGTGTATAAACCAAAACAGAAAAACTGCCCAAGCCTGTGAAATCCTCTGTCAAATAGGCAGTAGCAATCTAGCTACTTTTTTCTAGTATACATTTGACATTTAAGTTATTACTGCATGTTAGCCAACAGTTATAACAACATACACCAAATAATAAACAAGAGGTGATAAAATGAAAAAAGATGAATAGCCTTTGATTTTTGACCGTGATCATTGTTTTCAGGGAATCTGCTACAATCTATATTGAAAAGCATTTATTAAAAGATTACATGTATAGTTGAAAGATATATTGCATCTGGGAGCACAAAAAAAAAAAAGAAAAAAAAAAAAAAAAAGCAGCAAAAATAATGTCTTTTCATCCCGAAACTCCATTTTGCATGTTGAGAAACTCCTGAAAAACAAATTAAAGTGGAATTACAGGTCTGTTATGTCTTTATAACAGATCAATTATCAAGGTGATAATGGTTAAATAGAAAATAAAGACACAATCTGAACTAATGATGAATACAACTACTTAAATAAAAATAACAAAATTTATATTTCTCCACTGTAGCCCAGAATAAACTGGGACCAGGATATCAGTTTCAGGTACCTTAAGGCAGCTCGGTGAAGGTGAGCCGTTTGTCAGCGTGTTCCCTCTTTGTTGCTCTCTGTGTTTCATGTACTCACGAGCGAGTGAGTCAGCATCGTCCTGACTGAAGAGCAGAATAAACGAATCTGATATGAAGAACTCAAATCTTACATTTGACAAGGTCAAACATACGGTGGGTTTTTGGTTTTGCACGGTCAAAGATTCTTAGACACCAGGTGGCGGTCAGCAGTTAAAGTAGACTGGAACAGCTGAACAACTTCAAGAAAAACCAAAAAGATTAAATGTCAATCCCTGTATAACCCTGTGGAGGTGTGGGGAGAGAGAGAGTGTGTGGGGAGGAGGTGGTGGCTGAGCAGGCAGGGAGGGGACTGATTGTCACACCTGTAGAGAGTTGTCATTAGACATGATTACATGCTCTCCCTTTTAAAAGCAGTGGCGAGCCGGAGCAGGGGGAATTTTGCCGACACTGAAAAGTGAAGACGCTGACACAGAGAAATGAACTGTGGTGGTGAGAGAGACTGAACAGGGGGAGTCTGGACATTCGCAACTGAGAGCCTTGGGCCAGGTGGGAGCGAATCAACTCTAAGATCGGTCTGACACAATACGCCTCGGTCAATGTGAAGTCGGCAAAATAAAGAGCTGTGTAAAACATTCCTTCCCGAGTGTGTGGGGTGTTTTTTTTTTTTTTAAGACTCTTTGGGCATTTCAGCCTTTAATGGAAATGACAGACATATATGAAAGGGGAGAGTGAGGGAGAAGACATGCAGGAAAATCATCCCCTGGACCTTCTGCATCAAGGTATACACCTCTATATACAGTACTGTGCAAAAGTCTTCGGCAGGTGTGGAAAAAATGCTGTAAACTTAGAATGCTTTCAAAAATATGAATAGATTGTTTTGTTTTTTTAATCAATTTATAAAATGCAAAGTGAGGGACCCAAAAAAAAAAATCTAAAAATCACATCAATATTTGGTGTTACCACCCTTGGCCTTCAAACCAGCATCAATTCTTATAGGTACACTTGCAACAAGTCGGGGAACATTGAGGATCGTAGGCGCAGTGGTCGGCCAAGGAAACTTGCAGCAGATGAAAAACACATCAAGCTTATTTCCCTTCGAAATCGGAAGATGTCCAGCAGTGCCATCAGCTCAGAGCTGGCAGAAACCAGTGGGACCCAGGTACACCTATCTACTGTCTGGAGAAGTCTGGCCAGAAGTGGTCTTCAAGAGTTACAGCCAAAAAGCCATACCCCCGACATAGAAACAAGGCCAAGCGACTCAACTATACACGAAAACATAGGAACTTGGGTGCAGAAAAATGGCAGCAGGTGCTCTGGACTGAGGAGTCAAAATTTGAAATATTTGGCTGTAGCAGAAGGCAGGTTGTTCGCTGAAGGACTGTAGAGCGGTACAATAATGAGTGTCTGCAGGCAACAGTGAAGCATGGTGGAGGTTCCTTGCAAGTTTGGGGCTGCATTTCTGCAAATGGAGTTGGAGATTTGGTCAGGATTAATGGTGTCCTCAATGCTGAGAATACAGGCAGATACTTATCCATCATGCAATACCATCAGGGAGGTGTATGATTGGCCCCAAATTTATTCTGTAGCAGGACAACGACCCCAAACATACAGCTAAGGTCAATAAGAACTATCTTCAGCGTAAAGAAGAACATTAAGTCCTGGAAGTGATGGCATGGCCCCCACAGAGCCCTGATCTCAGCATCATCGAGTCTGTCTGGGATAACATGAAGAGACAGAAGGAATTGAGGAAGCCTACATCCACAGAAGGTCTGTGGTTAGTTCTCCAAGAGTTTGGAATAACCTACCAGCCGAGTTCCTTCAAAAACTTTGTGCAAGTGTACCTAGAAGAATTGATGCTGTCTTGAAGGAAAAGGGTGGTCACACCAAATATTGATTTGATTTAGATTTGTCTTCTGTTCATTCACTGCATTTTGTTAATTGATGAAAATAAATTATTAACAGTTCCATTTTTGAAAGCATTCTTAGTTTACAGCACTTTTTCATACCTGCCTAAAACTTTTGCACAGTACTGTATGTGCTCCTGCTCTACCAACTGAGCCAACCCGGACACTTTTTTTAAACACCAAACACCTTTAACATTTTCACACCATCACACCTACCCAGCAAAGTTTTCTGTTTAAAAGCTTTATGCTGGGGCTGATAGCCAGAATGTGTATATGAATGTGTTGAAACATTTAAAATAGCTGACATACTGAGTCAAAATAAAAATTATAAAATAGCAGTGTAAGTGCGTGAACTGTCAGTTTAAAGCAGTAGAAATGTCACTTCTCGTGTAAAGCTTGATTTATGGTTCTGAGTTTAATCTACGCCGTAGGTACGTACTTACGTGCCCGTAGATATGGACCCTACACCGTAGCCTGCCGTACACCTCCCCAGAAATCTAACTACATGTCGCAATGACGCACACCGCAACAACTGTGATTGGTCCGCTTGGCCATGGCTTGGTAGCGGTGCATTTCCCCCTACTCGTTCCCCCTAAAGCTGCTACAGCTTTCCGACCATGGTCAGAAAGCACAGGGGAGACACTTTGTTTCTCTGTCTCCACAGCTGGAGTCGGTACAAGCTTCGAAGCGAATCCACACACTGGCTCTGCTATTCTCTTAAAGAGATACGCTACAACGATGCAGACTCACCAGCGTAGCAAGTATAAATCCTCACAATGGCGTAGGCCACTTACGTAGGCTACAGCGTACAACCATAGATCAGCCTTAAGTGGTACAAATAGTATAAAGTTACATCTAACCTGTGAGGGAACTCCAGCTAATTCTCCGGTGTTCATGAGCTCTTCCACAAGGACAGCGACTGGGTTACACACAGACAGAAAGCCCTGGAAACAGCAAAAACAGTGATGGTCATGACAATGAGATTGGAATTAGGGTTCCTTCTCACATGTTTTGACATGGACGTACTCCCCTGGATCTGCTGGGCCTTTTTATTGGCACAGGGGATGAGAAGGAGAGTTCCTAGGGCAAAGGCTGGCAGATTGAACTGTGCGAAGCGATAGGCAATTCCTATCAGGTCCAGATTCAAAAGGAAACGGCACCTTGGAAAGAAAGATGAGCGGTATAGGAAAGGAACTAAGGAAAGTTGTCACTCTAGTCACCCGAGACTGTTTTGAAGTTCCCGGGCTACAAACAGGCTGCCCATTGATTTTACGGTTTATCCACTGACTGAAGCAGAGCGGCCCCACGGAAGTCCTGGTTCTGGATTGGAATAGGCTACTCGAAGCCCCGCTGACGCAGACATTCTGTTTTTGTTTTTTTTCCATCGTCTCCCTGGGTTTTTTGAGAAGGAGATTGTTATTTTAAATGTAACTTTTAATAAAAAAATAAAATACTATTTTTATATATTGTGTCTTTCTCTCTGTGTTGGTGTGGCTGGGAATCCGAATCTAGAATAATTTAAAATTAACAGACTTTCAATCTGTTACACATCCATTGCAATAAACACAAATAAGAGTAACTGTTTTAACACAATATTTGAATCTAATGCCTTATTTTGAGAATGCTTTAGAAATAATGAGGAAGGAAGCTTAACAAGTTAGCAGTGTCTGTTTCCTGTTGTGTGGTGTTTGGTGATGATTAATGCATATTCATGCAGTGGTTCAGGAAATAGCCACCATCAACAAAGTGGATCTCCAGAAAATCCGTAACATGTGGCCGGGTTGGCTCAGTGGGTAGAGCAGGCGTACATATACTGAGAGCTTTATGCCTCGACGCAGAGGTCCAATGTTCAATTCTGACAGATGACTAGGATATTTTTGTCCTTCCCAGAAAAAAAGGATCTGTAACATGATGTTGGAAAAATGGATCTGTAAAACATGCCCTGCTGTCACCAAGGTATGTCTCTCTGAGCTTTTATTCGCTAATCACAGTTTCTGTTCATCTGCTTACGTTGTTTTATCAAATTATAGTCCATTGTGTAGAAATTTGACAAATCATATTTTTCTTTGATAAAGGATATTGGTAATCATGAGTGTATCAGCAACATTGAGGAGGACCCAGACTTAATGAGGTAGAGACATTGCTGTTACTTTTTTGCCACATTTTTCTTCTGAGTAGCCTTTTAATTATATTTCCCTGTATTATTTGACATCCACAATGATTGGGCAAATAGTAGGAACACCAATATGTGTCAGCTTCTCTATTTATTATGTTTATTTGATGCTCTCAGGGTGGTGTACATGCTGCAGTCTTGCCCCATGGATGATGCTGCCCGTCTCCTAAACCCTATCCTATCTGCTGAAACCTGGGTGAGTAATACATTGCAGTGAGTCAAAATTGGACAAAGTGTCCAGAGAAAGTGACTGATGTCTATTTTTTGGATTTCCTCCTGTAGCCGCTCAGCACTTCTGGGCCTCGTCTGACCTTCTGCCATCGGACTCGAGCGCTGCTTTGTCTCGTCCGCCTCGCTGATTCGGCCACTCTGGCTGAGTTGCAGATCCCCAGGAACAAAATTCAGTAATAGGAAACACGTTTAATAGTACTCATGCAATAATTAATTGCCAAGTTAATTTAAGGGGTGTGTAAGATGTGTTAAAGTTTCTGTATTTTATATTCCCATACAGATATTATCTGAAATGCTACATCTTTGTCTCTCAACTGGAGGCATTAAACATCCCTTACACGGTGCAGTCTTTCCTCAGTAGTCCCAAAGAGGGCTTGGTTAAAGGGTTGTGGAAGAATCACAGTCATGAGCCGCAGGTAGCCTACTTATTTAACCAAAAACATTGAAACTCTTGTAGCTAGTTACTTTACTATAGTTCCACTGAAACTGAAGCACCCTTTGTCCTTTTAGGCGGTGCGGTTGGTGGCTGACCTGTGCTTGGAGTATCAGGTGTACGACCCTCAGCTGTGGAACAGTCTGCTTCAGAAGCTGCTGGGCTTCAACTTGGTGAGGCACCAGATAAAATCTTTCTAATCACACAATTAGTCTCAAATTCTATATATTAAAAAAAATAGTGAAGATAATTGAATGCAGTATCTCACTCATACATGATGTCTTTCAAGTTTTTCTCCAGTCTTTGTAAAATTGTTGAGGGGGACATTACAACCTGTGTGCATGTTTTTCTCCCAAAGATCAGCCACCTCCAGAAGGTGCTAGAGGCAGTAGTGGCTGTGCCTGCTCTGTGGGAGGTAACGTCATAGTTCATCGCTTTTTATTTAAAGAAATGCAAATAATGCTGTCATTTATCTCTGTTACTTGAGACATGGTCAATTTCAGTAAAGTTCAATGTGGTCCCAAAGTGTATATGATAAATGTCTTCATTGTTACAAAATATCAGAAATACAACCTGCACTAGAGCCAGGACTCAGATGGCAGCCAGTTGCCGTTCTATAATAGTGACAGTAGAGATATAGACAGGAAATGTGAGCAGAGAGAGGGCTGGATATGAAATGCCGCAAAGATTCACGGCCAGAATTAAACCAGGGACGTTGCAGTTAAATGGTATATGACTTAACCAGTAGATGTGGAGCCAAAAGTAAAAACTCCTCCAACTATCACTGCTACAATACAAGTGATAATAGAGAAAGGGCTGCAAAGCAAATTTTATTAACTTTATTTTCTCCCCAGATTTCCAGTTTCTCCAGGACCTGGAGGAGTATGATACTGGCACCTTTTGTCTCAGGTACTAAGTTTATAATAGTGAATTCACTTCCATTAACGGAACAGATGTATGTGTCTTTAGGCTGAGTGTCCTTTTGTTATACAATGTTTTGGTAGAATAATTGATGCTGATTGGCTAGAAGGTTATTGATATACATGTTTGCAATGTTCAGTATGCTCCTGACTTTCTGATCTGTTTTCTTGGTGACAGCTTCTGTTCCTCTGAGTCCTGATCAACAGGCAACACTCTACAGGACCTTTGTTCTCCTCCTCAAGTACGCTTTACTCATGTTCCAACCATTTACAGCCAACTGTCCTGCTTGCTAGGACTATGTAACTTTCATGGACTGCTAGTACTAGAATATGAACATTTAAAACATGCATGATAGATGAAACTGTTTTGGTGTTGTTTTTTTTGGGTACACTGCATGGCAGAGTATACTGAACTGAAAACTTTATAATATGGTTTCAAACAGGGCTGGACTGGCCATCTGGCATACCGGGCATTTTCCCGGTGGCCCGACGCACTTTTTGGCCGCGCCGGCCCATAAAGAACTCACAGCTGCCCATTGGTTAATTTTCTTTATTGGCACTGGCCTGACCCAATCAAATCCACTATGGCCACGCCCCCTGGCCCTGAGACACGAGCCATAGTGGCCAGAGACCAGTTGTGTGTGTGTGTGTGTGTGTGTGTGTGTGTGTGTGTGTGTGTGTGTGTGTGTGTGTGTGTCCACTGGTCCGTGCCAGAGACCATGGTCCCGGTTTTATGTGCCTTCTGGTTTTTCCACCTACTGGTTTCCGAGCCTATCCAGATGCCGTGTAAACCTATCAACCTACCCACGTCAACAGATTCGCTACATATTCATAAACATTTTACTGGCCTTTGGATGTCGCAACTCAAATCAAAACTATACTGAACTGAAAATCTGAGCCCTACATTACTATAACATTGTACAGCGGGAAAAATGTGTTTTAAAAGTAATTAGGATGATCCGTGTCGCGCTGGTTTCGAACCTCCCTCAGCAAAAATAAAAACGTAAAAGTCCACTTCACCGTCCACTACGCTATCACGTTTATCGCACCAGCTAGGACATGACTTTATTTTTTCTTTTCCGTCAGTAGGCCATGAATCACTGTTTATCTGAGTACTCCGAAACAACAGGTTACCTTGATTTAGGCTTAAAAACATAACTATATGCACTCCAACCTTCTGCTACACCTCTGCGCTGCCCATGTGCAAGGATTCATCATAAATTATACCAGGCAGCACACGGATTCTGAAACAATGGGTCTAAAACAACTGGTTACCCTGGGCTGGAAACGTGATCTCGAAGCTCTCAGACAGCTACAATAACAAGTTCCTTGGATTTATGATATGAAAAGAAGCAATATTTCTATTGACATGGCTCACATGCCTACATCTACGTTTCCAAAGTTATACAACGCCATATGACAGAAGACAAAATATTTAACCCAATAAAGGATTTGCTGCTTTTCATTTTATGACATTAAATCTTACCATGTTCGCCAATACACCGTATTCCAACCTCATTTATCTTGCAATCACGTAACACACAGAGCTTGTTCTGAATTGGTTCGAGACAACTTGCAACGATGCACTCTTAAGACGAGTGTTGAAAACAACGTTCACCTTTCATCTTACACCAATTTCAAAACTGATCTTCTGATATCCGGGTGCATAGGTGACATAGAGCCTATAGGCTACAATGAAAACAATTCAAAGGTTGGGCGCAAACTATTTTCAAATTTCTTAAACAGAACTTTGTATTGTAGGGGTTTCAAATACTTAGTTATCTTCCGTCGTAAACATAACGTTGTAGGCTATTGGAAACGTAGAACCATGTCAATAGAAATATTGCTTCTTTTCATATCCAAGGTAGCCTATTTTAGCTGTTTGAGAGCTTCGAGATCAAGTTTCCAGCCCAGGGTAACCAGTTGTTTTAGACCCATTGTTTCAGAATCCGTGTGCTGCCCAAGGGGGTAAGCTTCGCTTCAGAACTCGAGCCATCTATGGCGCCATTTTGTTGCTACCTGGCCATCACCTCCTGTTAGCATTCCGCTGACCGCCATTTTTTTTTTACGTCACTTGACTGCGAATAACTTTACATCTGAAGCGTTTAAAGACTATTTGTCCGTTGTTTATTTCTAAAGAAACACGACAATGTATAAAAGGCTCCATTACCTTGTACCTCACGTTATGGCTCCGTAGCAGACGCTTTTATAAAAATAGGCTAACGATTGTGTCACATAGTAGAGGAATTACTGTATAGTACAGGATAAGCTTGCAGGCAGTTTGGCTTATATGAGCTGTTTAGTATTAATTACTAATGTTAACTAGCATTTTTGTTAGCAATAATTACCCTGTGCCTATGTTATCTCCTTACATATACCTACACTCTCTGTCTCTGTAAGATTGGGAATGATTGAGATTTCTCTTGGCGCAGCTACCAGAAGACTTCCAACTTTCAGACACGTTGCTCACGTCACATTCTCTCAGTTGGAGGCTGCGCAGTAATCACCGGAAAAGTGCTTCTAATAGTCTTCACTGGTCTCCGTCCAGAGCAACGGGGTCTGTTGGTCCATTATATACTGTCTATGGTGCTGCCTGGTATAATTTATGATGAATCCTTGCACATGGGCAGCGCAGAGGTGTAACAGAAGGTTGGAGTTTTGATTTGAGTTGCGACATGCAAAGGCCTGTAAAATGTTTATGAATATGTAGCGAATCTGTTGACGTGGGTAGGTTGATAGGTTTACACGGCATCTGGACAGGCTCGGAAACCAGTAGGTGGAAAAACCAGAAGGCACATAACACCGGGGACAGACCACAGAATCGGCTACAATCCCCTCTCCACTTTTGTCCAAAGTGACAAAATATTAATCTTACAATAGTTAGAATTATCAGTAAACTGTTTTTAAAGTTCCTAAGCCAATATTAAGCAAAATAGTAATAATGACAATACAATATCAAATATCAATAATAAAAATACCATAAATATACAAATCATAACTCTAAGAATTAATGAATTATTTAAGTGTAAGATCAACAGATAAGTCTTGAAGGATCCAAAACTATCACATGAACGTTGAACACTAGGCAACTCATATCATAGAATGCACGCATATTGTAAGAGGACTGTCTGCGGGGAATGTGTCTGACCAATCATGGTGGCTGTGGGCCGCCTGGGCCAAAAATGCCAGGGCCAATTTTTTGTCCCAGTCCAGCCCTGGTTTCAAAGCAGTCTGGCTGCCCAACAGTGTTCAGAAATCCTTACACTTTATGTTCAAAGTCATTGCAAGGGTCTTAAAAAATGGTCACTTATTTTTAAGCACCTCACTCACAAAAAGGGGATTGATGTTGAAACCATAACCTGTTTCATGCACCCAGGTTTGATTAACTGAATGTTGGAATTCCTTCATGAAAAAAAAAGGCAGTGATGACCTGAATTAGTCATATTCATAATTTTTATTCAAACAGATGAATCTATTAATCATCACCAAACACCACACAACAGGAAACAGACACTGCTAACTTGTTAAGCTTCCTTCCTCATTATTTCTAAAGCATTCTCAAAATAAGGCATTAGATTCAAATATTGTGTTAAAACAGTTACTCTTATTTGTGTTTATTGCAATGGATGTGTAACAGATTGAAAGTCTGTTAATTTTAAATTATTCTAGATTCGGATTCCCAGCCACACTATCACAGAGAGAAAGACACAATATATAAAAATAGTATTTTATTATTCGGAGTGTCTATTTGCAACCCCGGTATGAATAGCCTCGGCCACACAGCTGAGCTATTTACACCCTGTGACGTAACAACAAAAAAACGTTGCTCGCGTGCACCGAAATCATGGCGGACGTTCATCTTCCATGACCGCAGAAACTGGCATATTAGGAAAGTTTTGTCTCTAAAGTTTATAACAATTGAATTTCTAGCGGAAAATGGATACTACAGTTACGCTTTCTGTCTTCAGTGAAAGCATACAACCGTTAGTTTGTTAGTTAGTACCTATTTTTTTGTATACAGTATGGTTACCTAGGGGAAGACTCATGAATATGCCTGCTCTGTTTGGGTTGGTTAGGTTTAGGCAAGAGGAGTGGGATGGTTATGGTTAGGGTAAGAATGTCAGGGCGATAATATTCCAAAAAGGTGTAATACATGAGTAGTATGGATAACTGTGTAAATATGCCAAGGTACTGTAAATGCACAGGGGTGCAAATAGCATACACTGCTAATTGTACCAGGGGTGCAAATAGCCTCACCCTTTATTATTTTAAAAGTTACATTTAAAATAACAATCTCCTCCTCAAAAAACCCAGGGAGACGATGGAGAAAAAAACCAAAAACAGAATGTCTGCGTCAGCGGGGCTTCGAGTAGCCTATTCCAATCCAGAAATCCAGAACCAGGACTTCCGTGGGGCCGCTCTGCTTCAGTCAGTGGATAAACCGTAAAATCAATGGCCAGCCTGTTCGTAGCCCGGGAACTTCAAAACAGTCTCGGGTGACTAGAGTGACAACTTTCCTTAGTTCCTTTCCTATAGGTACTTCATGTGCGCTCATAACGAATACTGCCGTCCACACTGCTCCGCCGTCGGCCCCTGGATCTGGCACCTTCACAGAAAACGAAAATCTACTCCTTTAGCTCAAATGCTAAAAACACACGCGCATCAGTGTGGAGGAAAAGGACCAGTTCCTTTTAGTCGGAGTTTGTGAGCGTTGACACCGCAGAGTCTGTGAGTCGGCTCCACCAGGGCACAGGAGATCCAGTCAGCAGCAACACCGAGGGAAAAGAAGAGCAGCAACCCAGTCCGCTGCTGTCCATCCGTCCAGAGCGTTGTCTCCCGGTAAGGGATCTAGCGTCCTTCTGTTGGGAGTGGTCTGATCATCTAGCAAATTAGATTGCTGATGTGAACGTGACAGGTGTGTCAATTAGTGTTTGTTGTTGCAGTTCGTGAAAGAGGGAGAACAGTACCATCAATTGTCCACAGCAACATCACACAAGGGAAAATCACAGCAAACAATATAAAAGTTAATCCACAGCAAACAATATAATAAATTAATCCACAGCAAAACATAGGGAAAAATCACAGCAATCAATATAACAAATCTAAAAGTTTTAAGGCAAAAATCGCTATACCAATCAATAACAATTCCCCAAATAAAGGTTAACCATTAATCACACTGCTCCACTTGTTTTATATTATATGACAAATGCATTACCATAAATTAAATTGTACAACAGTTCACTTGATAGGCTACATATTGAAAAAAACTGTATACATCATACTTTAATAAACACCATATCAGTCTCACCACCCCCAGAACTCCATATACACTACATGAATGTGTATCTTTGCCAACATCCACACATGCACACAAACATCCAAATACAAACAGACATGCATGCATGTGTGCACCAAAAGGGATCTTATACAAAGATTTCAAAATAATTATATAACAGCAAAACGTGGCAGTGAAAGGGCTAAAAGTCAGAACAGATAATGCTTTCCAGTTCCTAAATTTAAGGAGCCAAGAGTTTCTCAGGGACATTAAATAATGGTTATAATTGAAACGAAAACAGTTAAACATGCAGTAAATGGATTTCAATTGAAGATAATGCAATAAGATAAAGGACTCATTAATGATTTTTATACAAGCCTCAAGGGCAAAATGTTGAAAGGGTTTCTACATGCAAGGCATTGTAAACTGATAATGTTCAATAATACTGGCCCCTCTGATGCAAATAGTCAACCCTTCTTTAAAATAACTTTGCGTGTTAACATTTAATGAAAAGCAGAACCACCGGGCTTCCTAGAAATGCAAAAACCCACATCACATTTTTTTTCGTAAAGAGGTTTCCCTTTAAAGAATGCAGACAGTCCTCAATGTGTTATTCCTCTGATCTGTAGCCAGCGAGGCAACACAAAACTCAACATGAAATGCAATTTCACTGGAACTCTGCTGATCAGTGTGCTCCCTCCACTGTTGGTGACAGAATTTGTTTTGGGAGTCCTTGGAAATGGTTTGGCTCTCTGGATCTTCTGCTTCCACCTGAAGCCCTGGAAGAGCAGCACGGTGTTACTCTTTAACCTGGCAATGGCTGACTTCTTTCTCATCATGGTTTTGCCTTTCCGTGCCAGCTACTACATCTCTGAGATCAAGTGGAGGTTTGGAGACGCTCTCTGCAACACCTGCCTCTTCATGTTGGCAATGAACCGCAGTGGAAGTACCCTCTTCTTGATGGCTATCGCTGTGGATAGGTACATGCGTGGTGCATCCCCCATCATCCCATCAACTCTCTGAGTATCTCCAAAGCCATGTGTGGAGCACTTGCACTATGGTTGCTCACCATCTCAATGTCAGCTCATGTCTTCACTCTGCAACACAACAACACAACCTACTGTGAGAGCTTCATGATTGAGACTGAAGCCCACAGTAATCTGAGCTGGCATAAATTTGCATTCCTCTTTTCCTTCTATATGCCTCTGCTTGTGATTCTCTACTGCACATTCCAAATTATTGGCCACCTGAGAAGGAGACAGTTGGCCCAGCATGCAAAGATTAAGAAGGCTCTGTGCTTCATCACAGTAGTGGCGGTGCTCTTCATCATTTGCTTCCTCCCGAGCAACATCACACAACTGCTGATTTGGATCAAGTTCCAACAAGTACCCAGCAGCACCCTCTCTGATCCTGAAGTCTGCCTTGCTCTGGAAGACCTGACCACCGTGTTTTACATCACCATTAGCCTGACCTATCTCAACAGCGTGCTGGACCCTGTGGTTTACTACTTCTCCAGCCCTGTCTTCAAGAACATCTGCAGGAAAGCTCTTCATCTGTCCCAAGCAGACACTGCTGAAAGTGCAGAGAAGAAAACTCGAGAAACAGGCTCCCAGTCGCTCAGCCAGCTGTGATCACAAAATCTAGGAAATCATTGAGATAGATGCAGCTTGATTTAAAGTGACACGTTTCTTTCAAAGTTGTCATGTAAGTGCAAACGATTGTTATATTTTTACTTCTCATATACAGTAGTTATCCAGTACTGCACCTAAAAAAAGAATTGCCTTTGGAAAACAGATGCTCTTGTAACATTGGAAAGTTATTTTTACTTCTCTATATATTGTCTGCACTTTTTTAAAATATTTCTTTTGCCACATATATGCTCATGTAAAGCCATGAAATAATTTATGTAGACTACTTAATATTTAGTACGACTTATACAGACACCAGCTGGAATCACAGAATTTGAACTTTTTCATAAAAAATTACTTTTTTTATCAAAATAGTTGACAATTAATTTAATAGCTGACAACTAATCGATTCATCTATGCCGCTCTAAATACAAGAATACAAGTTATAGTGCAGTGTAAGAAATGAGCAATTACTTAAAAAAGGCAGCATAAAAAATAAATGATCAGAATCAGTCTTATTAATGAGATATATAAAGGGAAAATTAAGTGTTATTTAACCATGTTTCCCTAGATTTGACTTCCACCTACCATGAAGTTCACGCACTTATACACATAATACATAGAAGTCACTATAAGAATTGATAACCAAAATAAATCAAGGACTCATATTTAAATAGCTGCATTCTGCGATCACAGTAATACGATTTGTCACAATAACGCAAGAATATTAGATTCAAATGTGAAGAAGTCTGGTCAAATGGCCTTGTATCTTACACATCCAATACAAAACAAAACATGAGTTGGTGAGAATATGTATTATGGAATTTAGATGTTTGCTTGTTATGTTCTGCTAATTACTCATCATGTGGAAGTCATATTACCTGCACATCTTTTGTTAATCTTTCATTTCTATTTGCACTTTTGTAACTGTTTTTTGTTATTCCTGTCACTTAACCCTGTATTACTTGTACACTTTTTTTTAAGTATTTTGTCTTTATCTTAGTATTTTAAAACCCTTGTTTTTGTTTGTTCATTTTCTGTACTTGTATAAGGTCTGAGAGAAACACCACTTTGATCCTCTATGTCCTGTACATATGCCAGAATTGACAATAAAGTTGGCTTTGACTTATGTGGCCTTATTTTTTGGCCTTGTTTTTTTCTTTTATAGGAAAAAAAAAACTTAAATCTTACTTCCACAATGCAAAAACCGAGCTTCCATCTCCTTCTGGTGTTTTTAGTGATCCACAGAGCAAAAACATAAGTTTTATGAAGAAGAGGGAGTCCAGCCAAACACTTTTTTTTCAAACAAGTAACAGAGGAGCTAGTACTTCAAAAACTTAAAGGCCTGAATCCTTCTAAGGCTACTGGTCTTGACAACTCCGCTCCCAGATTTCTAAGAGATGCTGCTGAAATAATCACTCCTGTCATAACCTATCTTATTAATTTATATCCATTGAAAATAACCATTTTCCAAATAAATTTAAGGTGGCAAGAGTGATACCTTTATATAAAAAGGGGCCTAAATCTGATCCTGGAAATTTCCGCCCTGTATCTATCCTGTGTTCAATATCAAAAATTGTTGAAAGGATCATTTATGAGCAAATAGACAGTTATTTAGCGGAGCAGAACCTTTTATTTGACTTTCAATCAGGCTTTAGAAAAGCCCATTCCACTGATACCTGTCTGCTTTACCTTTCAGATTTTATTAGGAAAGAGGTAGATAAGGGGAACTTTTGTGGCATGGTGTTAAAAGACCTTCAAAATGCCTTTGATACGGTTCAGTATGATATCCTTTTAAACAAACTCAAAGCTCTGGGATTTTCTCGTACTTCTCTGTAGTGGGTGACGTCATACCTGGTTGGCAGAGAACAGGTGGTAGATGTGGAAGGGACCTTGTCCTCACCACTCCAGGGGAGCATTTTGGGTCCTCTTTTTTTTGTTATATGTTAATGATATGCCGTCTGCTATAACTTGTAATTTATTTTTATTTGCAGATGATTCAGATATTTTAGTCTCTCATAAAGAGAAATCAGAGGTGGAAAGGTTGTTTAGTTTAGAGCTCCTTAACCTCTGTTTTGTTAACAGACAACAAGCTATCTCTCCACCTGGGCAAAATAGAGTCAATTCTTTTTGGGTCCAGAGTTAAATTGAAAAAGTCTATGGGGTTTAGGGTAGTCGTAGATGATGTTGAAATTACGGCCAAGGAAGCGGTCACTTACTTAGGCTGTATACTGGACAACAAACTATCAGGGGAGTTTATGGCCCGAAAAATTATCTCAAAGGTAAGCCAAAGGACTAAGTTCCTGGCAAGAATATCCAGCCTCTTAGATAATAACACCTTGAAAATCCTGGCTGATGCCCTTGTTCAATGCCATCTTGACTATGCCTGTACATCTTGGTATACAGGCATTACTAAAAGCCTCAAAGACAAGCTACAGATCTGTCAAAATAAACTGATCAGAGTGGTTCTTAAACTCCATCCTAGAACTCATCTTCTCCCTGACCATTTCTCCAGTCTTAGGTGGCTCAGAGTGGAGGAGAGAGTTTCCCAACTTAAACTGTGTTTAGTTTATAAGATAAGAAATAACCTGGCACCCAAGTATTTATGTAATTACTTTTCAAAAATTAGTGATATGCATAGCTATTCCACTAGGGGGAGTTCCACAGATTACAGGCCCTGCTGTTTTAAGAGCTGTATGGGAAAGTACTCTTTCCTATACTCGGCAGCGGTCTTGTGGAATGGCTTACCTTCCAACCTTAAATTGTTGAGCTCCTCCTACTTTCATTTTAAATCTTCAATAAAAAAAAATGGTTATCAAGCCCATAAACAAACTCAAAAGATCCTTGAAGTACTAGGAATATTGTACTGTTGTTTGTACTGTATTGTCTATGTGTCTGTATGTCTGTCAGGGAATCTAGTCCCTGTTTTCCATTGTGTTTTAGATCTGTTTTATTTGTCTGTTTTGATTATTAGTTGACTCCTTTCCCCTTTCTCCTCAGTGTTTTTAGTCCATGTGTTGTATTCCCCTTCCATCTTAAGGACCACAATGGAAACAAGCCTTTGGGCTTTATTGTGTTTTTATCCTTTTGAACAACTCTTGTTGATTGTTGTTCAATAAAGTTTTCATTCATTCATTATGGTACACACAAAGGGAAGTTGGGTATGATGCAGTAATACACAAGAAATATGTTGCAATAATTATGCAGAAGTTACACTGCCAGGTAATTAATATTATTTCTCTACGAATACATTTCAGGGGTTACAATCATAGACTGTAAATATTATATCCATATTTACAGTCTATGGTTACAATGCTGACCAAACATTTTTTTGTGTGGAATTTGTGGAAGACATGCACAGTAAAACCCATTTTGTAATTTCAACCCATACATGGACACTAATTTCAAAAACATGATATTTTGGACTTTGATATGTGAAATGTTGCCATTTCACCCTAACACTGAAGACAAATTTAAGAGACTATTACTGTACATTATAATCACACAGCTTCGCACGCAGCAATCTCCGTTTTTAAAAGTCATGTGAATTTGAAAGAGAAGTAAGCTCACACTGGCTGAGATGCGGCTCTGACTTCATTGTATCAACTACTCTACCGCTGAATCAAACAGGAAGCATCTTCTTGATGTATAGTGCTTGTGGTTCATGCACCACATCAGCTCCCTGACCCCTTTTGTATATGTATCCTTTTGTATAAGCTGAACCTTGACTAAGTGTGAGTTTTACCCAGTTTCACAGTTGTTGTGTATACAGATGTCAAAAAAGTACCCCTCAAATGTGGTAACTAAATATGGACTCACCAGTTGTGACAAAATGTGTACTCAGGCAGGATATATTTCATAGAGATTAAAGTAACAATTATTTTTTTTTATACAATAAAGAATATAGTAAACCTAAATTAAGAAAATGGGGGTTAAATATATATATACGAGTGCAGCCTACAGAACATTTACATACTTAGATTTATTTGTGTGTATACACCAAAACAGAAAAACTGCCCAAGCCTGTGAAATCATCTGTCAAATAGGCAGTAGCAATCTAGCTACTTTTTTCTAGTATACATTTGACATTTAAGTTATTACTGCATGTTAGCCAACAGTTATAACAACATACACCAAATAATAAACAAGAGGTGATCAAATAAAAAGATGAATAGCCTTTGATTTTTGACAGTTATCATTTTTTTTCAGGGAATCCGCTACACAAGCTATATTGAAAAGCATTTATTAAAATATTACATGAATAGTTGAAAGATATATTGCATCTGAGCCCAAAATAGACCAAGTGTGAAAAGATAAATAAAGCTGCAGAAATAGTGTCAGTTCATCCCAAAACTCCATTTTGCATGTTGAGAAACTCCTGAAAAACAAATTAAGTGGAATTACAGGTCTGTTATGTCTCTATAACAGATCAATTATCAAGGTGATAATGGTTAAATAGAAAATAAAGACACAATCTGAACTAATATGATGAATACAACTACTTAAATAAAAATAACAAAAATAATATTTCTCCACTGTAGCCCAGAATAAACTGGGACCAGGATATCAGTTTCAGGTACCTTAAGGCAGCTCGGTGAAGGTGAGCCGTTTGTCAGCGTGTTCCCTCTTTGTTGCTCTCTGCGTTTCATGTACTCACGAGCGAGTGAGTCAGCATCGTCCTGACTGAAGAGCAGAATAAAAGAATCTGATGTGAAGAACTCAAATCTTACATTTGACAAGGTCAAACATATACGGTGGGTTTTTGGTTTTGCTCTTTATCTGTCAAAGATTCTTAGAGACCAGGTGGCGGTCAGCAGTTAAAGTAGACTGGAACAGCTGAACAACTTCAAGAAAAACCAAAAAGATTAAATGTCAAGCCCTGTATAACCCCAAAACTGAATCCATAACATCAAACGTCCAAATTCCAGACAGTGTTCATTAAGCCACATGCCACCTCAGTGCATGTAATGTAGACTACACAGACTCTGATGTGGTGGTGGAGGGACCTATACATCTCAGAGATTGTGCCTTTAAATGTTGGATGAATCCAGAGCATCACTCCCTCTTGAATGGGTGAATAGACTGGCTTTAAAATTGCTGACCATAAATAATATTATAACTTTAAACATAGATGTTTTTTTTGTATTGCCGTTAGTCGTTTGTACATCAACTCTGTATGTATGGTTATGGACAGTAGCTTGTTTATTAGTCTCATCTTGTTTGTAACCTGTTCTTTCTCTTTATATCCCTGTACACATGGTTATAACATTATTCAAATTTCTGATCTCAATAATTGTCTGTCGTCCCTGTTAAATAAACAAATAAAATAAATATGCAGGTTTTCAGTTCCTTAAGATCTCCTGGAGTCACCATTTAAAGTGATGAGTTATCTCAACTCTTTTCTGCCAGAGTTAAGGCAGTCTTGAGGCAGGCAGTCTGGATTTGGCTTCTCCATCTTAGGGACAGTTCGGTATTTATGGAATGGACCACCAGAGGAAAATAGGGGAGGGTCATGTGTTTTTATTCTTTGTTGATGGGAGGGTCATACAATTATTATTTTTTTGTCTAGGGGGGAGGGTCACCCAACTTTTGTATTCATGAGAACAGCAACATCTACTGCCGGAAGAGACTACTGGTAAAGAATCAAGAAGCGAGAGTACTGTCTATGGTGAACAGCAGAAGCAGCTACTGCAGCGTGAGGCGACAGGACAAGATGCCACACAGTTGTATATATCCCGGCTGCGGTTTTAAAAGCAATAGATGTTGTGCTCTGTGCGGCATCTCGCACGGTAGCAGCCAAGAGGAGTATCCATCAGGCAAGTGTTATTTAAATATACTTGTGGTGTAGTTACAAACTTTCTAATGCATCATTCCGGGCATTATTAGTGGGGTAATTTACGAGATACAAACGTGGATCCATTAGGACCTTCACTAAGCTAACCAGCTGATAACGCTAACTCGACCAACGTTATAACAAGGGAAAAAAGCTTATGGGGGGGGTGTTCGGCCCGAGGTCAAGGTGCAAAGCAGCCTAGGGTGAAATTACTCCGATCAATCACTTTAAGGTCTTGTGTGAGGTATCATTGAACTCAGCAGAGTTTATTTTGGATTGGTGATGGTTTGACCCGCCCCCTATGCTGTAGCCACGCCCCTTTTTTATAACTTATGACCCATTTGATGTACACCCTTGTGTGAGGTATCATTGAACTCAGCAGAGTTCCTTATTCATTGGTGATGGTTTGCCCCCCCCCCTATGCTTAAGCCACACCCCCTTTCATAACTGGTGACCTGTTTAAGGTAGAGTCTTACATGAGGTATCATTGAACTCAGCGGGGAGTTCCCTTTTCATTGGTGATGATTTGCAGTGTCTGAGTGCTGCGCAAATGCACGGTCGCAAGGAGCAGAGTCCGCCAGTAACCCCGACGCACGCAGAGGCACAAGGGCCCGTCCAACGCTGCTTGCAGCTTTAATTGATGTATATTTCCACTTTGACCATTGTCCACCCCCCCTTCTACCGACACATAGATCCTGTATGATTTTATCATTTATCAGCATATTGGTTTTGTTTTGGCTCACTTAGACCAGAAATGTTTATGTTGCTTTCTTGTGATATTTTGGCAAACAAAAAAAACATTACCAGTTCTGGCTGATCAGGTAGTCCACCAAGTCTTTCACCTGGTTAGGTTGGCCACGCGACACAATGAGCTGCTCCAGATGCTTAAAGTGTTTGGTCTTCAACAGTTTCTGGTGCTGTCCATTTTGGCTGATGAAAGTTAATACAGTCTCCCTGATCTGAGGAATCATGGAGGCAGTAATATCATGTCATTATGTAATGCAATACAAAATAATCGAAACAAAAAGAAATGGCAATAACAATTGCAATAATGCAAATATTGTTTCAATGCACCAGACATCCCTTTATTTGCCATTTTTGTTGTTTTTTAAACAACACCAAACACCTTTAACATTTTCACACCATCACACCTATCCAGCAAAGTTTTCTGTTTAACAGCTTTATGCTGGGGCTGATAGCCAGAATGTGTACATGAATGTGTTGAAACATTTGAAATAGCTAAAATACTGAGACAGTCCAAATAAAAATACTAAAATAGCAGTTTAAGTGCACTGAATGAAGTTGAAGAGTCAATTCAAGTGTAAGTGCGTGAAGTGTCAGTTTAAAGCAGTAGAAATGTCACTTCTCGTGTAAAGCTTGATTTATGGTTCTGCATTTATCTACGCCGTAGGTACCCGTAGATACGGACCCTACACCATAGCCTGACATTCACCTCCCCAGAAATGCGCAATGCACACCGCAACAACTGTGATTGGTCCGCTTGGCCATGGCTTGGTAGCGGTGCATTTCCCCCTACTCGTTTCCAGGTTCTCGTTCTCCGTGAACAACATGAAATCCAGGAGAGGGTTAACTTTTCCTGCTACAGCTTTCCGACCATGGTCAGAAAGCACAGGGGAGACACTTTGTTTCTCTGTCTCCGCCGCTGGAGTCAGTACTAGCTCCGAAGCTAATCCCCGCCACTCTCTCAAACGCTCTACCACACACACTGGCTCTGCTATTCTCTTAAAGAGATACGCTAGAACGATGCAGACTCACCAGCGTAGTGCAAGTATAAATCCTCACAATGGCGTAGGCCACTTACGTAGGCTACAGCGTAGACCCTCCGTAGAACCTATGTACAGCCATAGATCAGCCTTAAGTGGTACAAATAGTATAAAGTTACATCTAACCTGTGAGGGAACTCCAGCTAATTCCCCGGTGTTCATGAGCTCTTCCACCTGCTCAAGGACAGCGACTGGGTTACACACAGACAGAAAGCCCTGGAAACAGCAAAAACAGCGATGGTCATGACAATGAGATTGGAATTAGGGTTCCTTCTCACATGTAGTCTTGACATGGACGTACTCACCTGGATCTGCTGGGCCTTTTTATTGGCACAGGGGATGAGAAGGAGAGTTCCCAGGGCAAAGGCTGGCAGATTGAACTGTGCGAAGCGATTGGCAATTCCTATCAGGTCCAGATTCAACAGGAAAGGGCACCTTGGAAAGAAAGATGAGCGGCAGGACAGTTGGAAAAGAAATGAAGCGAATAGGACACATTATTCAGGCAGTGTTTCCTCTATGTTGATTTTACCGTGGTGGTAAAATTTCTGCCGCCACGGTATCACAAATAGGGCAGACGCACAACAGGGTATCCGCTATGTACATGCAGCGCACCGCATCTGCAGAGCCGTCTGCTCTACTGAACTCAAGCGAACTGTCATCCACTCTTTATCCCCTTTAGGGTAACTGCAACAGTGACAGTACGTCATCACTCTCAAAGTCATGGCAACCAAATAAATAACAGGGAGAGTACACTTGTCACTCAATCTAGGCAAAAAGCGACGAAAGCCACGACATGAAATCCACACTCACACGGGTCCCATGAAATATGACAGCTAGGCTACAGTTTATTGGAAAATAGCAGTGTGGACACTAAATTTGATAAATTTACTGTTGATCAGACCCCAGATCAGACAAGAAGCTAATGTTAGCAAATGCTGCGGTCCCTCTGCCTCTGACTCCCCGCTGCAGGAGACGCTGTATTCCTCCGACACGCTGTATTAACGTTACCGTTTTAAAATAGTTTTCCAGGTATGCACCATACCGCTCAAAACCAACATGAAAAACGTAGATGGTAATTTTTCACTCAGCGTTTTGTTTTGTTGTTAAACTGTGTGTAAAATAAGCGGTGACGTTAAATCACCGGTTTCAGGTAACGGCACCCTACAGTACCGTCTATTTGCTGGATGGTTTCAAGGTACCGGTCGGTAGCTAACATTAGCAGATAAGCCCGTTGACGGCGAAGTTATTGTTCATATTCTGGCACAAGGTTTCTTACCGTAGTAGTGGTCATAGTGACTGAAAGTGTGATCTGAGATGCTAAAAAGAAACTAAGTGCTGTTTTCAGGTAACGTTACTTTTTGACGTTCAACATGAAGTGTAAGGATTTCTGAACACTGTTGGACAGCCAGACTGCTTTGAAACCATATTATAAAGTTTTCAGTTCAGTTCAGTATACTCTGCCATGCAGTGTAACCAAAGACAAAAAAAAACAAATAGTTTCATCTATCATGCATGTTTTAAATGTTCATATTCTAGTACTAGCAGTCCATGAAAGTTACATAGTCCTAGCAAGCAGGACAGTTGGCTGTAAATGATTGGAACATGAGTAAAGCATACTTGAGGAGGAGAACAAAGGTCCTGTAGAGTGTTGCCTGTTGATCAGGACTCAGAGGAACAGAAGCTGTCACCAAGAAAACAGATCGGAAAGTCAGGAGCATACTGAACATTGCAAACATGTATATCAATAACCTTCTAGCCAATCAGCATCAATTATTCTACCAAAACATTGTATAACAAAAGGACACTCAGCCTAAAGACACATACATCTGTTCCGTTAGTGGAATTCACTATTATAAAGTTAGTACCTGAGACAAAAGGTGCCAGTATCATACTCCTCCAGGTCCTGGAGAAACTGGAAATCTGGGGAGAAAATAAAGTTAAGAAAATTTGCTTTGCAGCACTTTCTCTATTATCACTTGTATTGTAGCAGTGATAGTTGGAGGAGTTTTTACTTTTGGCTCCACATCTACTGGTTAAGTCATATACCATTTAACTGCAACGTCCCTGGTTTAATTCTGGCCGTGAATCTTTGCAGCATTTCATATCCAGCCCTCTCTCTGCTCACATTTCCTGTCTATATCTCTACTGTCACTATTATAGAACGGCAACTGGCTGCCATCTGAGTCCTGGCTCTAGTGCAGGTTGTATTTCTGATATTTTGTAACAATGAAGACATTTATCATATACACTTTGGGACCACATTGAACTTTACTGAAATTGACCATGTCTCAAGTAACAGAGATAAATGACAGCATTATTTGCATTTCTTTAAATAAAAAGCGATGAACTATGACGTTACCTCCCACAGAGCAGGCACAGCCACTACTGCCTCTAGCACCTTCTGGAGGTGGCTGATCTTTGGGAGAAAAACATGCACACAGGTTGTAATGTCCCCCTCAACAATTTTACAAAGACTGGAGAAAAACTTGATAGACATCATGTATGAGTGAGATACTGCATTCAATTATCTTAATTTTTTTTTTTATATATAGAATTTGAGACTAATTGTGTGATTAGAAAGATTTTATCTGGTGCCTCACCAAGTTGAAGCCCAGCAGCTTCTGAAGCAGACTGTTCCACAGCTGAGGGTCGTACACCTGATACTCCAAGCACAGGTCAGCCACCAACCGCACCGCCTAAAAGGACAAAGGGTGCTTCAGTTTCAGTGGAACTATAGTAAAGTAACTAGCTACAAGAGTTTCAATGTTTTCGGTTAAATAAGTAGGCTACCTGCGGCTCATGACTGTGGTTCTTCCACAACCCTTTAACCAAGCCCTCTTTGGGACTACTGAGGAAAGACTGCACCGTGTAAGGGATGTTTAATGCCTCCAGTTGAGAGACAAAGATGTAGCATTTCAGATAATATCTGTATGGGAATATAAAATACAGAAACTTTAACACATCTTACACACCCCTTAAATTCACTTGGCAATTAATTATTGCATGAGTACTATTAAACGTGTTTGCTATTACTGAATTTTGTTTCTGGGGATCTGCAACTTAGCCTCCAGAGTGGCCGAATCGGCGAGGCGGACGAGACAAAGCAGCGCTCGAGTCCGATGGCAGAAGGTCAGACGAGGCCCAGAAGTGCTGAGCGGCTACAGGAGGAAATCCAAAAAATAGACATCAGTCACTTTCTCTGGACACTTTGTTCAATTTTGACTCACTGCAATGTATTGCTCACCCAGGTTTCAGCAGATAGGATAGGGTTTAGGAGACGGACAGCATCATCCATGGGGCAAGACTGCAGCATGTACACCACCCTGAGAGCATCAAATAAACATAATAAATAGAGAAGCTGACACATATTGGTGTTCCTACTATTTCCCCAATCATTGTGGATGTCAAATAATGCAGGGAAAGAAAAATGATATGTGTAACAGACAAGCAACTGTCTCTACCTCATTAAGTCTGGGTCCTCCTCAATGTTGCTGATACACTCATGATTACCAATATCCTTTATCCAAGAAAAATATGATTTGTCAAATTTCTAGACAATGGACTATAATTTGCTAAAACACAATGTAAGCAGATGAACAGAAACTGTGATTAGCAAATAAAAGCTCAGAGAGACATACCTTGGTGACAGCAGGGCCTGTTTTGCAGATCCATTTTTCCAACATCATGTTACGGATTTTCAGGAGATCCACCTTGTTGATGGTGGCTATTTCCTGAACCACTGCATGAATATCTGCTCAGAGGCAAATTATCCAATTAGAAGGAATCAACACTGTCGATGACTTTCTCCCAGTTACAACATATCAAACAATTTTAGCCTTCATTAAGAAGCAGGATAATGTAGTGTTAATAAGTAGAAAATTATTTATAGCTGATGAATAATTCAATGTCATAAAAGGCAGTGCAAAGTGATATAACACACTTTAATCCTAAAAAAAATAAAGCTTGTAGAGCAACACTGCTTTACTTCAGCTTCTACAGCAGACTGCTGTGTCAAAGCGTGCTCACCAGGATAAGTTTGACCTCCCGAGTCTCTGTAGCGCTGCTCCACACCGCTGTGCTCATACAGAGCCACTATGAGCCTGGCTGGCAGCCCAGTCAGTTTCAGATGCTCTGGGCTGTTTAACTGGCTGGTTATCAAGGCGTTCTCGGTAGCCGAGCGCTGGAACTGCAGCTTCAGCTTGGACAGAAAGGTCTCCCCTCTGGTCCGCGCTGCCTCCTGCTCAGGATTAAAGGGAAGTAGATTAAACCAACCAGTTTAGGAAAAACTAACCGGATGTGAGAGATTTTAAGTTTATATCATATAACAATCACAACCACTGACCTCAAGTTTCGGATCCTTCAGCCAGGCATCTCCAAGAGCCAAACAGAACTTAAGAGACTTTGTCTTCTCATAGCCTGTAGAGAACAGTAAACAATTCAGTACACACACACACACACACACACACACACACACACACACACACACACACACACACACACACACACACACACACACACACACACACACACACACACACACACACACACACACACACACACACACACACACACACACACACACACACACACACACACACACACACACACACACACACACACACACACACACACACACACACACACACACACACACACACACACACACACACACACCTGGTGGCAGCTCCTGGGTGATCTTGTGGGCTGTGGCAGCAGCCCACTCCGGGCTCTGGATGCAGTGGATGTATTCCATCATGGCCTTGGCCACCTTGAAAGTCTCCTTACTGTAGCCATGGCCCTGACCCTTTTTCCTCTGCTCTAAGAGTAAAGGCTTCATCTTCTTCTCAAACACATGGTTCGCTGCTGACATGTATAACTTATCAAGGCTCACCTGGAAAGAGACAGGAAGCTTTGATTAACCTGAATAGCAGTCTAACGGATAAATCTATATATTTTTTATGATTATACAGAGTAAGGCTACATTGTAGATTAGTGTGCTTTACCTTCATCAGTTTGCTAATCAGAAGAAGTGTGGGGAAGGTCTCCTCACTGAGCTCAGGAGCTAAACACAGAAAAAACAGTTTTGAAGAAGGCATACTTTATTAATCCCAAAGGGGAAATTAAATTGTTCTCTCACACGCATGCACACACATGCATGCACACATGCATGCATGCACACACACACACACACACAACACAACACACACACACACACACACACACACACACACACACACACACACACACACACACACACACACACACACACACACACACACACACACACACACACACACACACACACACACACACACACTTAAATGAACATGTGCCCCTGAGCAGTTGGGGTTCGGTCTTCAGCAATGCAAAGGAGGTGAACTGGCACCTTTCCAGCTACCAGTCCACACACTCTGTACTTGGTCGTTACGGCAACCAGCACAGATCAGAGTAATTTGAGTTTGTCAGTAATAATACTGCAGCATGAAACTCACAGATAATCTTCCAGTAATGTTTGGTCTGCAGAAGCAGATGGAAGGGCAATCTGCTGTTGGACAGAAAGTTTGGCAGCAGGCTGTTTTCTAGAAGATGAGTGTTCTCCACATCTGAGGGAGGAGAGATTCGCTTGTAGGACTTCAGGTGCTGAAGGAGGCCCATTGCCTGTGCATTAAAAGACACTGGTTGCTAGTTTGCACAATGCATTTTGAAGATAACGATGCAATACCAATTTGTTTTTATTACCTGACTAATAGAAAAGGTTGTCACATTCTCATCTGCAGCCTGGATGATCTTCAGCACGACTTCGATCCTCTCATAGTTGTAAGGGCTGAGCTGTATAAGAAAGGCATTTTACAAGTTCGGTGTATAGTCAAACTTAAATTTTGTTCAGGACAGAAACACCAAAATAATAAACTATGACAGTAAACTCCTTTCAGTGGTGTAGCTCAGACTTGTCTTGAATCGGTTTGCCATAGCAGTACTAAACCAAGTAATTCTGGGCAATACTGGTTAATTGGGTTGGCAACTAAAAGAAAATAATAGGGCTGAGCCCTCATGTTAAAGGTCCCATGACATGGTGCTCTTTGGATGTTTTTATATTGACCTTAGTGGTCCCCTAATACTGTATCTGAAGTCTATTTCCTGAAATTCAGCCTTGGTGCAGAATTACAGCCACTAGAGCCAGTCCCACAATGAGCTTTCCTTAGTATGTGCCATTTCTGTGTCTGTAGCTATTGAGGAGGAGAGAGGGGGGGCAAAGTGGAGGGTGTGGCCTTGACCAACTGCCACTTTGCTTGTTTGAAAGCCATGATGTCTCTCTCTCATGGGTGGGGCAAATTCTCTGGGCGGGCAAAACAGAGAAAGGGGAGGTAACCTCCCTCCTTATGACCTCATAAGGAGCAAGATTCCAGATCAGCCCATCTGAGCTTTCATTTTCTCAAAGGCAGAGCAGGATACCGAGGGCTCGGGTTTACACCTATCGCCATTTCTAGCCACTGGGGGACCATAGGCAGGCTGGGGGAACTCATATTAATGTTAAAAAAAACTCAAAGTGAAATTTTCATGCCATGGGACCTTTAATGAAGTTTTCCCTCCTTTAGTTTGTCCCCATGCACAAACCTTGGATATGGCAGCACAGAGGCTATCGGTGAGCTCGCTGGTGTTGTGTAACATCGGGATAATCTGCAAGACTCGCTCCAGTGCATCTGCATGACACAGAGGCTGCACTTCTTCCTGGCCTGGGCCTGGGTCACCGGCACCTTCCTCGTCCTCTTGGAGCAGCAGTAAGGTGGTAATGTACTGGTTGATCACACAGTCAGTGTCTAGACCAAAGGTACTGCAGACAGAAGTAGAAGTGAGCACAGGAAGTAAAAGAAAACTGAACATTTCTGGACCCAAAAGTGAAAGAACACTGTAGTTAGAGCAGCTGACCTGCAGTACTGGAGGATAATGTCTGGGGTGATCCTCCTGTTTTTCACCAGATCAGGGATCAGACTACTCTTCATCTCAGGTCGCTGACGGAACACTGGCTGGATGGATATCTGTGGCAGAGCAGGGGCAAACATGTTAGATGTCAGGTCATGTTAAATGTCAAGTCAAGACAGACAGCTACTTGTGAAGTATAATGCGAATATATAAATATGAAGTAGTTTTCATCCACACACACCTCTAATTTGCCTAGCTTGATGCCCCATTCAGCATCAGTGATGACAGAGAGAAACTTATCTTGTTCCTCTGCCTCACTGTACAAGCAGCAGAGATTGGCCCCGATCCTAGCCACAGCCTGAAAAAGTGGCAGTCGCTGATTAAAAACATGAATGGATATGTGCATATACACATACATATACTTGTAATCTTCTTTTTCCCAACAAACTGCTTATCGTTTTGTCATGGCTGATTTAAAAAATATCAATGTTTCCAAGCCTGGCTCTTTCTCTTTAATTTTCATGAATAAAACGAAAAAAAGGTTTGACAATAAAATACAGAACAGCAATCATATTGCCTACCAAGATTTTGTCATAGTTTTGCCAGGTGTTGTCAATAACCTTCCACAACATTTTGGAGACTTCTGCTTTGGAGAGGAGCGTACATAGTCCAATAGCCAAATCACAATCAACCACCCTCCAGTTGAACACCTGCAGCCCATAGAAAATAGTTATATAGTTATAAGATAGTTATTTTAAAATATACTAAAATGCAGTAAACCTGCTACTAACCTCCCAGTCTCAGTAGACTCACCTTGTTCAAGAGAGCCACAGCAACGGCATTCAGAGATGAAGTAGTTTTCTTTCGAAGATTATTCAAGCATGTACTGTACATCTTAAGCTCTCTTGCATCATAAAGCTGAAAGAAGAGTTAATAGTTTACTGCGACATTTTCACTATAAACATGAAAAAATATGTTTACTTGGTCTAACTGGCAAGTAGCTAAAGCAAAAAAAAATAGTACAATTGTTCCAGAAACACATATGGCAGTGGCACTGACAGCACCACTGGATATGTTGCAGCCATACCTGTACACTGAGCTTTACATCCATAACGTTAGAGGTGACATGCTGCAGGCAGCTGCCGTATGAGTTGACCAGCAGCCTGAGGGTCAGCTCCAGCTGACTGCACTCCTGTAACATCTCTAACATGTTGTCCAAGGGACCCAGGAGGGGCCGCAGGTAGTTTGATCCTGCATGTAGGCCAGGCAAGGTAAAGGTAAGCTTTCAAAATCACAAGTTCAAGGAATAACAATGAAATATAAATTTAAGTACAGACCGTCTTCAAATGAGCAGTGTGACAGACAGGAGCAGTCCAGTGGGTACAGTTTGGTATCTGCAGGATTAGGAATAAAATTAGCCCAACAGCTAATGAAACCAGTTAGCTGAAGACTACCTAAGGTGATGTAATACTAAATAGACATTCAGTAGATGATTGATTTGAGCATCTTACCCCGAGAAACAGGCAGCAAGCAGTTGGTAATTTCATATTGAACTGGAAGCACAGACACTGGGTCCAGAACAATGCAATCTTCGTTAAAAACATCCTGAAAACTCCACTGAGAATGTGGATCTTTTTCTGTCTCCAAGGTCAAATCCTGTGTCGTTAAACAACGGAAATACAAAACATTATTTTATGCTTTCGGTTAATTTCACAACTTTGTAAAGTGGAGGCATTACTCAATTGTAACTTCCAGGGGGGCGTCCTTGCTTATTTCTGGGAACTTTTCAAAAAGCCAAAAGGTATCTTACTGTAATTGCACAAACTCCTGCTTGAAAATTCTGTTACTGTAGATAATAGATCATATTATTATCTAATTCTGAGTTCACCTGGTAGATTCCCAGTAACTAATTTGTAAAATAAGATGGCCAATTTAAATCTGTAGAAATATATATATCATAGAACATATTAAGCACAAACCAGACAAAAATACTGTGTCATTTTATGAAGAAAGACTAGATACTGACCTTGGTGATAAAGCCATAGTTGTCTGATAACTGACACTGATGATAGACATCCATAGCTATCCTTGTGCACTTACAGAGCTCCAGACAGTCCAGGAGCAAATCTGCAACAGTTATTATAATATTGTCTTTTTTTTCTTGAAATGGATGATTTGAAGCAAACGAGAGCAGCCAGGTTGGCTCAGAGTTCAGATGTTAAACAAAGAGAAAAACAATTGTCTCATGTGAACTACTTAGCCTAGATGCTTTTTCAAATTTGCAAAACAAGTCTTTTCACTGTCTGTTGTCCTGTAGGCGGTCAGCATTTTCAACAAAACCACAAACTATTGCAATTATATATTGAAAAGAATGATGTTTGCTTGCTCTATAGCTTTGCTGTTTGTGTATCATCTGTGTGATCTGACCATAGACTGTAAAAATAGTGGACATAGCATCCGTGACGCATGACGCAGCCAAGACATTGCTGTTTATGGTTGCAATGGCGCTGCTCTAAGAGAGGGATATCAGGCCCAGAAGAATCGCCCATTATTTTTATAGTCTGTTTGTAACTAATACTTTTTAAGATGAGACTGATGAGATGAGGATACATTCCCAGTTTAGTTTTGACAACAAAAGTGTATTAATTTCCTTACTGCAAGATCGCAACAAATTAACAAAGATCAAATGTGTCTAACAGATGAGTTATAACTCCAGCGCTGATTTACATAACAGCTATTTTTCCCCAACATAAAAGGCTGTTGAACATCATTGATGTTTATACGTGTTCTTTACCTGAGTGGCACACAGTGATAGCCTGGCAGGCAAGATCATGGATGACTGCTGGCAAGTCCATATCATCAGGAAGCACCATGGGCACATCTGCCTCCAGCATCTGGCACAAGGTCTTGGCAGCAGTGAACAAAACCTTCCCTGTGCTGGTGTTATAGTGGTGTTCATACAGCTCACTGAAAACATGAAGGAAAGAACAAAGAAAAACATGGTGATTCTCCATATGCCTTACTGGACAGGGCTGTTTTTTTGTAGTCTGAATAAAAAATATTTTCACTAGGAACTCAAGGGTAAAAAACAACAACAACAACAACAACAACAACAGGACGCCCTATCAGTTTCCCACCCCTGGATTCATACACATGGTACAGCCTCCACACATGCAAACCTGAGGATCTTGAGGGCCTTGTCCACCTTGCCCACTCCCAGAGCTCGCAGGGCCAAGTCAGACCAGAGCTCCTGTTCGGTGCGCTGCAGCTGCCTTCCTAGACGACGTAAGCCAGCTTCTGTGGAGATGGTCTTGGTCTTGCCATCGGGATCATTAGCCACAACTGGAGTTGTCGTAACCTTCAGCTTAGATGAATGGCGGCCACGTGTGTTTTCATAGGCTGTCATGTGATGGTCCTGGATCTGTTTTTGGATGTTTGGATCCTCATAGTTGGAGGGGGTGAAGAAAACATCAAAGTCCTCCTGAGGAATCAGACAAATAGTTTGCATGTTAAAAAAAAAAGAGAAAAACAACAACAACAAAAAAACGGTTAAAGAAAAGAAGGAACAACCTTTAAAACATTCCTTAAATTTAACTCACCTGTAGGTGGGCGATCGCCTTGAACATAATGAGGTTGTTTTCACACTCCATGCTTTTAAGAGTATCATCTGCAGAGGACATGAAACCTGGTGTCACTCTTGGATGTTCAGGTGAACATTTACAACATTTCTTTCCCAAACCTTTGTAAGCTGCGTTGAGACAATCAAGGTGTAGCTATAGTAATGAGAAGTGTTCTAAAGCAGGGTGAATGTTTGCTGACAGGGACTTGAAACTGTGATTTCTGAATGAAGGATACTTTACTCCCTATGCCACTCTGCTGTTCATGATTCAGAATTGTGTCAAGTAATCACTTACGTTTTTGGAGCATATGCAGGTATTTCAGAGCCTCCACCACCACCTGAGCTACGACCCTCTGGTGTCTCTTGTGCTATTGAAGACAGAGAATTTTCCGATGTACAAAATGCCAGAATGATTTGATGCTTATCATTATTCTGTTCTACTTTTTATGTTCCGATCTTGAGGTGGTGAAGTTTCATGTATAATCCATTTTAAGGCATATTTGTTTTGTGTTTATAGCTGTGTATAAGCATCATCTAAAATATGCACATACTGTAAATTGCATCCAGAAAATTTAGCCTTGAGTACAAGCCCGTAAAATGCACATTACCTTTTATTTCAAAAACATCACATCTTTCCTCTCCTCACCTCATCAGATATGTGGGCTTTGTCCTCCAGCTGCAGCCGAGCCCAGGATGTGAGACGCTCAATCACACACTCTGCTTCTGCAGGGGGCAGCTTCTTCAGGACAGCCATGCATTCCTCAGTCTGCAAGCAGCATAAAAGACTTCCTATCAATATGTCATAAAAACATCAAAAGAAAATGTAAAAGAAAAGGATATTGGTGATTTCATATTCTCATGTGGATGAGCATACCTTGCACTGGCCAATCAGCTGGATGAGATACAGGTAATTTATCTGTGAGGTTGGAAGTTTGTAAGCTGCAGCTAATGTCAGGGAGTCTTCTAAAGACATTGGCAAGTCTTGCTTTAGGATGTACGTAATCAGCGTCTGGGGAAGATATACAGTATATGACAGAAAGTTTATAGGCAGGCACAACAGAAGTCAGATGTCACACACAATTAATCAAATAAAAATTACCATAATTTGAGTGCTGTTCGAGAGGTTGAAGTTGCGGATCCCATAGCCCCTGAGAAGTTTCCTGATCTCCATCAGACGGTAGCTCTCCTTTAAAAGCTCTTGTCTGGGGAATATATCAGTTAGAAAAAAATTATATAGAAATGGCTAATATTACCAAATTTGTACTAGTATAAAAAAAAAATAAAAAAATAAAAACAGTGAGCAGACAATGCAAACATACTTTGGTCCATCCATCTCAAGGTACTGCTGAACAAGTTTTTCTACCACATTACTCCAGGGCACTACAGCTTTCTGCATGATCTCCAGCACAGCATCCACCATCAGCTGGCAGGAAATACAATAATGTGAGATTTCACAAATCCTAGTACAAACTTTATTGTTTTTTTTTTTTTACTATCTTATTGATTCTTATTATTTTGCTGCGGTTACAGCTGTTTTTCTTTAACATGTCATGAACTGTGTGTTGTTATAAAGATGTTACATAAACTTACGTCAGTATCAGTCATACAACCCAGCACAGCCACCGCTTTAGCTTCCCATTCTGTGAAAAGTGTTGTGGTCTGAGAACTGCAGCGCTCCAGCAGATCCTAGTGAAGATGAGAGGAGAAACACTTAAAATCAGGCATTTGGGAAATTAAATGTCTGTTCCCAGTGGGCTTGGAAGTGGTGGAGTTTTACCTTGATGTACTGTAGAAGTAGCTCATCAAAAAGTCCTAGGGTGTTTTCAGCATAAGTTTAAAATCCACTCAAAAGGTCTCACAAACACAACACCACAATGTACTTAGAAGTCAGATAAATTGTTAATCACAAAACAGAAGACAGATGTTTTTTCATTTTCATAATTAAATAAATTTTTGCACGTTGATAAAATATTTCCTGCTGAAGATATCGGAAGCTTGTTTGAAACTCAAATGTAATTATAATATGTCGCTAATAAAAGACAAACCTTCTCAAAGACTGAAAGTGAAAGTCTGCAGTTGTATTTCTGGTGGAGGTCCAGGAGCCGACGGAGGTTGGAAACCAGAGACTTGAGGTTCTCCACCTCTTTGGCATTATAATCATCATCCTTCAAAAAAAAAAAAAATATATATATAGAAAAGAAACATGGACCACATGATGTCATGATAATTAAGTCACAATTTGTGCCCACAGGTAGATCATGATTGTGAAGGCACAAACACTAATTTATAGCGAAAGAGAAAAATGTGGCTAACTTACAGATTTCATCCATGTCCATAGAGAAGGCAGTCCAAGCACAGCCAAGTCAAACCCGTTCTGGGGCCAAGCACCCTGGAACAACACATTATATTTATTATCATTGGTTCCCTTATTGTGACTAATAGTTATTATGCAACGTTTTATACAACTAATTAAATCACACACAAAAAAAAAAGTCATATAAGTGTACCAAGCATGTGATGGGCGAGGCTTTTCACCATACTATGTTATTGTGATTTAAGCTTGCAATACTTTTCTCAAATCATCATAACTACAAATGAATGTATGCTCATCACCAGTGGTTATACTGCCTTTTAGTGCATAATTACAAAGCCTGGTTTTACGTAACTTAAGCTTTTTTTTTTTTTTACCTTTTCTGTTAACTCCAGATTCCTTGCCCTCTGCTCCAGCCATCTCGCCAGGATTTTCTATGGGTACATAAAGACAGAACTTTTACTACTGAAAACATAGCACATGTTAAAGGTGACAGTATTTTATGCTTGAGAAAATATATCCTACCTGTCCTGTTGGAA
Source organism: Perca fluviatilis (assembly GCF_010015445.1). Classification (NCBI taxonomy): domain Eukaryota; kingdom Metazoa; phylum Chordata; class Actinopteri; order Perciformes; family Percidae; genus Perca; species Perca fluviatilis. The sequence goes on from NC_053117.1 coordinate 20,061,646, forward strand.
GCACTCTCCTCACAAAAGAAACAAACACTGTCCTAAACCAAGGACAGAGGTCTTGGGATGGCAGGTCCTCTGGGATGGCACTGAGCACAGCTTCAAGCTTGCTCTCATCAAACTCTGTCGCAATCTGTCCCTGTCACAAAACCCAGCAGTATACAACATCACAACTGACCCTGACACCGTGATGTTTCTCACAGTGTTGTTTCATCAAGTGCATGAAACTGTTCTTTACCTCATATCTGAGCCAAAGGAGCTGTGCACCCTTCATATCTCCCTCTCTTAGGTGGGTCAGAATGTCTAGTAAATTGTCAGTGCTGTTCAGAAACTCAATCCAGGCGATGCCACTATGGATGACAAAATAACATACTAAAATCACACCTACGTGTACAGAATGAACAAAACACATTATCGAAAATGTACTGTACAACAAAGGAGGCCACTAAGACTTTGAATTTACTTGAAGTTTTCCAGTCCGTGCAGGCTGCAAAATGTTGCCAGCCTTGCCAAGGCCTCTTGGATCTGTAAGGAGGAGTATCTTGTGGCAGCATGGTTTAGCATTTTCTCTGCTGTCTCAAAGGTCGGCCACGGAGCCTTGAGGCAGTATTCCACCACATACTGCTCATCCTAGGCAACACAAAAAAAGAATATCTATTAGTGAGGGGTTAATACTTGATCCCAGTTTTACTTTGCTACGACTAATTCAAGAGGTTATCAACATTTTGGAACTGTAAACTGAGATTAGACTAAATAACTGACTGTGATCTTCATCAGGTTGGTCTTGGCCTCCTCCACAAGTTCAGACCACACATCCTGTCCATAGCCACCCACCGATGCAGAGGCCAGCTGCTCCAGCACAAAGTCAAGCTTTACCTTGTAAACAAGCTGAACGAAAATATGATTGTTAAATGTATATAGCCCCAATTAAGTTACTAATTACCACCAGCTGCACAACACCAAATAAAGTAACAATACAAAAAGCATTTTTCTACTCTAAAATCGTAATTCCCTGGTGAAATAGCAAACATATTTTATTCCATTGTCCACTGAGGCCAAAGGACAAAAATAAAAGTCTAGCCCACAACAGTCACATGAATTATACTTTTCCATTTACCTCTAAATCCAGCTCAAATGTGATGGCAAACTGTTCAGCCTCCTCAAACATGTGTTTGTGAAGAAGTCTGCTAAGTCTGGGAATATAGAAAAGTCAAATTATGCTGACATCATGTAGACTACACAAACGGCAACTAATGTTGAAACGTATCAAATCAAAGTTAGGTACCTGTTCTCAGGTAAAGCCTCTGTGAAGCATCTGACAACAACAGAAGATAAAGGCTCTCCTCGACTACTTAATGAAAAAAAAAAAAAAAGACCACATAATATTTTAAAACATTCACCATATCACATAAGTACTGGCTGAACATCATAGTAAACATACAGAACATAGCTGACCTTTCTGGGTTCTCACAAATCCCCTCAACTAAATAAATTGTATCCTGAAATCAGAGGTTAAAACAATTGACTTTAATGTGCAGAAATATTAACATCTAGAAATAGCTCCATATATCCATCCACAAAAAGTAATAAGTGTTGATTGTTTACCATGTTTATTTTTGTCTGGACCAGGCAGGACACTGAGGAGACATCCAGAGAGTAGCACACAGTCATGGAGGGCAGACATCGTATTTGCAGTGAGTTGATCTAAAAAATTAAAACCAGAATATCGAGATCAGAATAGAACTTGAGACTATCATCTATTACAATTTCTTCAAAAGGACTTGTACTGCTACCTGACTGTTGTTTTGCTTTGTCAGCGTAATCATCTTCATGCTGCCCTTCTCTTGACTGTAATACACACAGAGTCATTTGCATTTTTTACATTGTTTAATTGAGGCACATTCCTCTGTATATTTACAGCTACAGAATGTGAAAACATTGATACTACGTACGCCACCATGGAGGCAGAACCACATTCTGTGGTGAGTTCAAAGTCATGAATGGCCAGATCCTGCCAACAGTGAATCATGACGAGGAAATGTAGGTCCCAAAGACTAAGGGCATCCTGCAGCCCAAAAAAAAAAAACACAACGCAATCCATATGTAAACCTCTAATACTTTTGATCAAACCTCATGCAATGGTATATCCAACAGCTACAGGTGATACCACTAAACTTACCTCAGTGTCAAGAATATACAAGAGATTTTCCACCACTACCATCTTCCTCACACCTTCAAAGTAAACATGTAAGGAGAATATATGTTACAACTCTCACTGAATCCACTCTAAACCACAACAATTTCATATTGTGTTTATATTTCTTATCTTTTCTTTTTTACCCAATACTTGTCGAATGTCGAAAAAAAGTCAAATGTTAAATATGTAGATGATAATAAATATTCAGCATCTTCCAAAAGCCACATTAACAATGTGTAACTATGCAGATGTAAATGGAGCAAACGCTGACCTGGAATCAAGCTGCTGTTGACAGATTGAGCAAGGCGCATCTTAGCCTGATTAGGGTCCATCGTCCAGTGAGTCACAATATTTTCTTTATCCCCCTGCGATAATAACACATTACATCAACAGTACATTTTGTTTAACTATTTATAGAAGGATTAACTACAAATCCTAGGTTAAGGTTTTATTTACACAAATAGCTTAAAGCTTAATTTAAAATTTCTGTTAATATCATGGTAAAGATTAGTTTTCATCTTGAAAACATACTTCATGTGCTTACATTTACAGGAAAATGAGACAGGCAACATCATAGTATAAAAAGAGATTGAAATAAAATCAGCAATAAATATGTGAAGAACCATCGTCCATTAGTAAAGAGTTAATTTCATTTTGTCCTTTAAATATGTATCATAACTGCAGGTGGTAAAAAAATGAATAAAATTTCTCTCACAGACACTGACCCCGATCAATAAGTGGATTTCACGGCCCAGATTGAACATCACTGCTGTACTGCAGCCCTCGTCATGGTAATCATTGGTGGAGCAGAAGTCTATCTTAATGAGCGACTGGAGCTGAGTTGAGGAAAAGTGGGGTTATAGTTCTGCTGTTATAAAAAACAAAAAAAAAAAACATAGTTTGCTATTGCATGGAAAAGAGATTGCCTTGACCTACCTCTTTCAAAGCTCCCACATCCATTTTTTCAATGGCTGTGTTGACAAAAGAAGAATGAATGTTTAATCTGGTCCACACAATGTCTCCAATATACTTAAAAGTCTATTGCCTATGATGTTTTGATACCTGTCTTGATTTTTCCCAATGCAAGGTTTGTAATGTGGAAAAACCCATCCTTTATGAGAAGGAACACATGGTACATCCCTGTCAAGAAATTGGCAACACACCATTCAGAAAACATTCAGAAAAAAACACATCATTAAACATCTAGAGTTAGAAGTTCCTTCAGGTTTCCAGTGCACATTTCACCTTCATTTATCATATTAATTTAGAAATGTTACCAAAGGATGCCTTGTCCTCCTCTATGATGAGATAGTGGTATGTCTTCTTATCTCCATTGGATGGTTTCTCTATCAAAGCCTACAAACCCAGAAAATGACAACATGATAATGTACATACGTGAAACACATTTTGCAACTCAAACTCATTTCAACTCAGGATTATTAGAGCTGGTGCCATCGTCTATAGTTGAGTGTTATTCTTCAAGGATAGGTGAAATCAGACACTATAACAATTCAAGACCAGACAGAGCGATCATATCTAATGTAATCCAACACTGGAAGGCCTTAAAAATATCAAACAGCACTCATACCTTGGTGAGAAGGATTCTCTTGTTTGGAACATAGATCAAATGAAGGTTTCCATTTCTTTCACAGACAATCAAAAACTGTCCTTCCAGGCATACATCAATGGCATCCACATCAGTTTCTGAAAAATAAGTTGCAGTATTAATGTATAGTAGTTACTGTGAAAGGTCAAGCTGCAAACAGGAAAAACATGATGAAATCTGGCATGTGTTAAACTTTAGAGTATATCAAACTGATTTAGTTGGTACAACACAGGCAGTCTTAACACAGAGAAAGCAGTGCTCATCAGCCATCTCTTAACAAATGAGTGTACCTCCTGATTTGGGTGCAACCACATACACAAACTGACATCTGACAGAAAGTCAGTAGATATACAGTAGAATAGTGTGAAGATGAAAGGAGGAACATACCAAAGTGCAAAAGCAGCAGGATGGTCTGATAGCTCTGGTCAAACAGGATAACTGTCTTGTCAGCCACAATAATGCTCCAGTTTGAACCACTGGAGGAGGAGAGACGGGGATCTGCTTGCACCTGCAAGAACCAGCATTTCCATCTTATGGCTGATCAGTGCTGTCACTAGTAGGTCGACAGACTGTACCTAAAGTATCCACTACTAATTATTGTAGCTAGTACCGTTACTTTAAAAGAAGGAAACTGCAGAATTATTCGCTTTGCCCCTAGGTGTGTGAGTGCTAAGTAAATAAATGGAGTAACAGGTATAAAAAGAGCATATTAGAGTTCGTGTACTGTAAATATTGACATTCGTTAACGTTACCTCATTGGGAGTGGATATTTTGACCAGTGTATCCACCTGATACAAGCCGCTACCATTTTCCTCCCTTGACACACTGCCGAAACGGACAGTGTTTGTATCCTCGTTGGTCAGAAGTTCAACGTCGCTCCACATCGCCATTTCGTGGAGCTAATAAGTTACATGGAGGGAAATGCATATTTATTGTGAACTAAACATGGTTCAATATGAGTAGCTAGCTAGTTTACTTGAAATGTGTTCAATTAGCCAGGCTAGCTTAGAGTTTCTAGCTAATAATTCAGTTGCCCGTTAACGCCACCTAAATGTTATGATAACGTAACACTAATGCTAGTAGACCAACAAAATGTAAGATGACCTGCTGATATCTATGACCAATGGCGAATTGTCGGACTACAATAATCATAGTAACCTGTATATAAAGAGGTAGTGACTCACCACTCCACTGCAATAATCAGACAGCTAAAACAACACACAGAATCGACATAGCTAACTCAACAGCTTTAGAATTTGGCGGGTTGCTGTAGGTTAACAGCGGATATGTTTAGGTATTTTGCCCTGGATTTTGTCTAATAGATACAACTTCCTTCTCAGGCTACGTACAAAAACCATGCTAAAAACATTGCTTCCTTCATTAGGATTGGCAGAAGCACACCCAAACCACAGCCCGCATTTTAATATTATCCATCTGTAATGAAATCATAACCATTTAATTGACGAAACTTGTTGTTTGGGCTGTACACAGACCATGGATGTATTAAGAGAACACCGAGAACACAGACTGAGAGTGCTGCCTGACAGGCAAAGTATAGGGACAAAGACCAAGGATAGGGGCGGGGCATTACAGAAATATCCGGACAATTTTGCGCATGGATGCTGAGGCCTTGTGGCGTTGCCAGGTTGGATATATTTTACGGCTGCGGTTTAAAGATTAGATAGATTAGAATTCATAAGATGTATATGTATTTTTTTAATTGGAATAATTAACAACACATTTTACAGATTATTTATTTTAAAAAGAAAAGAATACCAGCGCTATTAATTTTATTCCATATTATCAAATTTGCAAAACTCTGCACACACAGTGTTACAATTGAATATCTCGCATAACTCGTAATTGTTATTTAATTACATATAATTGAATTGACTTCGTTAAAATTGAGTTACCTGTCCTATTCTCTTTTAACATATTTGCCGTGGCCCTGCTTCTTATTTGGTCCGCTCGGTCTGGGTTCAACAACTGTCAGCATTTGCCTGAATGTAGGGGATACAACAGGCAAAACCTGGCAACTCGGATCAAATTAACTGAGCTAGCTAGCTAGACAACGGCTGTTGAAGCAGCTAAGTTCCTCTGGTTTGGACAGTCAACAAAGCAGCCGTGTAACGTTAATCTACAAAGTGTGCTTCAGGATTATGTCTGTAAGTACCATTATATAACGATAATCATACATACATTAATGCAGGAACATTTAAATAACGTACGTATAGGTTTACGATTCTATTTAGACATTATTTTTCTTAACGTTAAAGATGGCGGTTAGTGTTAGTTAGCTTAGCTAGCTAGCTAGCTAGCTAACGTTACAATTGCTCTCTGGTGAAGTATGAATGGCGAACGTAATGTTAGTAGGATTAAGCTAGTGAATCTTGATAGCATACTTGTTTTTGTTTGACTGCCCTTTCTGTAACAATCGGGCTCTACATTTTGGTCTAAAAAACATTGTCATGATACTGAAATTCCCCGGATGTCGTGTTCGAATACGCTTAGCTAGAGTCACATTAGACATCAGCAACGTTAGCAGCTATTTACCGTTGTTATTAATTGTGAGATGGATCTTTTATAGTAAACTAAGGTAACATTAGTGTTATTGATACCACATTTGAAAGCGCATTTGAGTCTGTATGGATAGTAACTAATGGGCCATTAACGTATTACTATCGGACTGGATTGATTAAACGTATTCACGGATGTCGCATGTATACAACAAGGAACCTTATATAGCTCAAGATCATACATCTTTTATAAACATACAATCTATGGTATACCCACAGATGTTACAGTGAATTGAAAAGTGCTGAGCATCAAAAGGCTGTGCATAAGACAACAAAAACAGAATCTTAAATATGAAAAGAAACCTCCCATAATGCATACGAAAGAGGATGCATAAACAAATGGTTTCAACCGTGTGTTTAATAAGAAGATGTGCTGTATAGCACTTCAGCCCATCCTTACTAAAACCTTTTTTTAATTTAATTTATATTTAAATAATAATAGATAATTTTTTACCTTTTTTATTTATATATATACATAAATAACATGTATTTTGTGTCTCATTTGCAGTGGAAAGATTGAGCAAAATGATTCAAGGATAATAATCTTAAAGTAATTCCTTCAGCCACATTAAAACGCATGTCCTATATTGCCCTGTTCAACAAACTATGTTTAGTTTAAAATAGTCTCATACACTGGTACTTTAACATCATTGTAAAGGGTTTTCTAATTGGCTATGGGCTAATGTCAACTGCCTTTGGGAGTGTATGCAACAGGACATCAATACTTGAGCATACTATTTTGCTGCTGATGTGTTTGTATCTCGTATCCATTACTTCCAGGGAAGTGACAATGACTCTGTTGACTTGACCAGAACAGGCTCCCCAGTTCATCACCGAAAAAAACACAGCATGGAGTCATCCAGATCTCCCAGAAGTTCCAAACACCACCATTCAAGGTCAAGGTCACGCTCCAGGGACCGGAAACGTTAGTATTCAGTAATGACACCTACGGCTGGGCGATATGTAGAAAATCAGATATCACGATATTCTTGACCAAATACCTCGATATCGATATTGCGGCAATATTCTAGGGTTGACAATTGGTGCTTTAACAAAATGTCTTCACACTTAGATTTTAGATAAATAATCATCAGTAATGTGGACATAATGTCTAAGTGGGGAAAAGGCAAATAATAGAACAGCTAGAACAGTCTGGTAAGTTCAGAAAAGTACCACACTACTGTAATGCAGCCTTTAAAACCAGTAAAAGACCACACTTATGTCATATCACGATATTACAATATCCAAAATCTAAAACAATATCTGGTCCCATCACGATATCAATATAATATCGATATATTGCCCATCCCTAAAGATACCCAGACAGTGCTGAAAAGGCCAGAACAGACGGGGCCAAGTCTGTAATTGTGAGGGTACTAAGGTCCCTTCACTATAGTAGGGGGGCAGTAAATTAACCTATACCACAATCACTGTTTAAAGTCTGATAGTCTCTCATGTTCTTTTACAAAGTGCAGATTTAATGTCTTCATAGAAATAGTCAATTCCCCAACAGAAACTACTGCAGAATTGTGTCCAATAACTTCATACATTACAGTAGCTTTACTGTGTGTTTTTCCATATTTGCTCTTCTCAACCTTGTTTTGTTTTACAAGTCTGCTGAAAGGGTTTTTTTATAATGTATTTTTGTCAGCACTCTGCTTCCTGCTGTTTTCAGGTGACCGGAAATACAGACGGAGTCGCAGCAGGAGTAAAGAGGTAATTAATATATTCATTTCTATGAATAAAAACACATTTTATGTGATTTATGAAGGCCTTAAGTTTTCCTTGTTAGTTTTAGGTGGAGGTAAGTATATTTCATTAGGTTAAATATGTTTCAATAACTAAAGTTAAGAACAAAAGAAATATATGGAGATGAGCTTAGTCACATGGAAAGGGTCCTTTTTTTACCCTTCCTATGTTGACATTTTTCAAAGGAAGCTTTCATCCTTGGATATCTGTCATTGTTTGTAACCATGGTAAATGGTGAAGAGCAGATTTTTTTTGTTAAATCCTGTGTGTAGATCACATGATAACATTTCTATAATAAATCATACTCAGCGTGCTAATGCACGAAGAGACTGAACAGAGGACCCTGCTGACATAGCAAAATAATATGTCTACTACTGGGACAGGTAAATATCTGCCATTCAAACTCCTATTTGTCTCACACTATTAGTAAAAAAAAATTGGAATTAACTCTTGCATCTCTTTCAGCTAGGGATGGGCATAATTCAATTAGTAACAACTTCTGCCCAAATCTTCAGTGATATGCTACATCTTACTAATGAGGACCCATTCCAAACTATGTTCACATGAGATAGAGATGGTGTGACTCTGCTATAAAGAGAATTTGACATAAGATGGCGCATAGGACATTAAACCTGGCAAAAACAAGAAATGCATTATTTTAATTTAGAGAGGGTATCTGTGTTTTTCATGTTCATTTATCATTGTGTGTTGTATGATTTGGATGACGTAAGTAAAGAAGCTGTAAAAAGTAAGTTGGAGGCTCATCCCTACTTTTACCTTTCAGTTGGTTTAAGTTCAAAGCATTTTGGTAACATTGAAAAACCCACATTTAAGTTTTTTTCCTGAGAATCAGATTTTACGGGTTGAATGCACACTATTACAAGATGTGAGAGGTTCCAACCGTGCTGCTTTAATTAATTACATTACATTATTACATTACATTTATTTAGCTGGCGCTTTTATCCAAAGCGACTCCCAATAAGTGCATTCAACCATGTGGGTACAACCCCAAAAACTGCAAGAATCATGCAAGTACACTAACTTCATCAAGTGGGATGATTTACTTCAACTTCTACATTTAGAGACAATAAGAGAGAACATATTTTTTATAGGCCAAGGTGCAGTCTGAACAAGAGTTTTCAGTCTGTGATGGAATTCCTATAATTACATTAAAATAGTGAAATTAGTCCATATTACAGAAATGCCCACACTAGTGATCATGTTCACAAAATGACATAGTATATGTTATGAAAGTGGATTTGAAATGACAAGGATTTTTTTTTTTCAACTTGTCAAAATTTATTACATACCTTCTGCCCTAAGCCATGGTACTAACTCTTTTTGTTGCACTATTTTCCTGAAAGAGACAACTTCTTCTTAAAACAGGCACGAAAGAGGGACTCTGAGAAGCCATCAAAATCACACAGAAGAACAGATGAGCAGCAAGAGCCAGAGAGACTTTCAGCAGAGAATGGAGAGGAGCGATCCAGACGCAAAGACAGGAGGCCCTCCAAGGGCAGGAGCGTGTCCAGGTCACACTCACGAGAGAGGTTAGTCCGGATTAAACTGCAGAGAGAATATGTTCAGCCGGTCCTTTTGACTTGTTTAATGACTCAAAGGGAAATTAATTGTGATCAAGGGTCTGTTATAGCTTCTGGATTAATGATGCTTTGGCTAGAACTTTTATTAGAAGCCCAACAAATAATGTCAAACATGATGTCTATTGTAGAAGTTCTGGTCTCATTAAATACACTTAGCATTTTTGATATACAGTAGATCATCTGTTCTTAACATTAATCAAGGATAACATTTATGGTAGCAATATAAATCATGGCAATAATTTATGTGATTCATGTTGATGGATCTTATTGCTTTCAGACGGCCTCACAGCAAAAGTAAGGACAAGCGGCGATCACGATCACGCAGCCGGGACAGGAAGAAGAAGGCTAGGTCTCGCTCAGGTTCAAGGACCAAACACCGTCATCATAGCAGAAGTCGCAGTAAGAGCAGGTGAGCTTAATTGAAATGTCCATATTTCTTGTGGTTAAGTATTTTTGACCTGTGTTCCTGCATGATTACATTCTACTTGTCATTAACCATATGCTCATAGAATTTTTTTTTTTTTTTGGTTGTTCCACCAGGGAGCGAAAGAAAAGGAGTGAGAAAGTGCGCAGAAAGAGTCGAAGCAGGTCTGTTAATCCACCTGCCTTCAGGGGCCGAAACACAGCTATGGATGCACAAGAGGCCCTGGCCAGAAGGCAAGGCAACAGCTTACAGGGCATTTACAATATAGACGGTTGGTCATTCTGTCCTGGCCAAATCCAAGAAATGGTAGAGGTGCTTATTGTATCTGTGTAATAGCAGCTACAAAGCTTTAAAAAGCCTGTTATACAGACATTGTTAACTTTTACTGCATTACTAATGCCTGACATTTTAAGAAGATGAGATGGCTAGCAGGCAAGTATTACAGATAAATAAAAAATTTTAAACTCACCATCAGCCACAATTCATTCATTTCTGAAGTTATTCAGATGAACGTTGTTGGGTTTGGCTGTAATCTGACTTCTCATCCATGTTGCACTTGCCAGAGAGCATTGTTGGTCATAAAACCACATTGGTAGGAAAACAAGGAAACATAAAATTGACATAGGTGGGGTGTACTGGTGCTTAAGGTATCTACACTGACCATGTAATTTCAACGTCACCATTTAGAGTCTGGCCGGGGACCTTTGTTGCATGTTACCCCTCTTTTTTTTCTCCATTTTTATTTCCTTTCAAATCTCTACTGTCCCCTTTTTAAATAAAGGCACAAATGCTCAACCAATATATATGTAAAGTCTGGCTGATGTCTCCAACATGTTGAGCTATGAATTTTTGCATACAGGTCATATTATCACACACAGCAGTAGGCACAATAGGCTTTTAAACCTTGTAATTAACAATCTTTTCTCTCTCTTTCTTTCTAGGCTGGAGAGAGCCAAGAAGCTACAGGAGCAGAAGGAGAAGGAAATGTTGGAGAAACAACAGCAGCAACAGCAGGAGATAGCTGCGGGTAAGAAGGGCTGATTGTGCCAAGTTTTAAAATTGATTGAGTCAAGATTCAGTTACTTACTTATGCTGGTCTGTGTATTTTGTTTCCAGTGACTGCCCCTATCGCAGCAGTAGCTGCTGCAGCTGCAGCGACCACCTCAAACCCTGCCCTTAATGTGGCGGCCCTCCTGGCCTCTGGGACCCAGGTCACGCCTCAGATAGCCATGGCTGCGCAGATGGCAGCCCTTCAAGCAAAAACACTGGCAGAGACTGGTATTGCTGTGCCCAGCTACTATAACCCATCTGCTGTAAACCCCATGAAGTTTGCAGATCAGGAGAAAAAGAGGAAAATGCTATGGCAGGGGAAAAAGGAGGGGGTAAGATTGGATTTTACCGTTATTTCTTCTTTATTTCTTATTTTCTTTCTTTCTTCTGTGTGCACAGCATTTCCTTCAGTTAGTTTAAAATGATAATTTAATGTACAATATTTGTATATATTTATCATTACATGATGCTTATCATTTGTTTTTAAGGACAAGTCCCAGACAGCTGAGTTGTGGGAGAAGCTAAATTTTGGAAACAAGAACCAAAATGTTAAATTCCGCAAACTAATGGGTATTAAAGTAAGTATAATTACTCAACTAATGGGTATTTGCTGTTCAATCTTCAGTCCACCACTCTCTAAGCTTTCTAAACCTAAACTTCTCAGAGTTAAATTTGGTAATTTGGTGTCTTTACAGGGAGAGGATGAAGTTGAAGCTGCCAAACCACTTAACGATGAAGGCTTGAAGACTCTTCAGAAGCAGGAGGAGATGTTTAGGAACCTTGACGTTCAGTATGAAATGGCTCGATCGCAGACACACACCCAGAGGGGAATGGGCCTTGGTTTCTCCTCCTCATTCTCACGTGGAATGGACTCGATCTAGTGCCAACCATTGGCCCGTCTTTGCCACTCATCCGGGACACCCAATTATCGCTAGCCCTCAAGCTTGCATGGATGTTGCTCTGAATCTGCAATTTATTTATAGAAAACATCTCACATATTGGAACATTATAATGTAAATAGCCAGATGCTGAGTTTGTCTCAGTGTTTATTAATCTGTACTGTAATCTTTGCAAAAGGATGCATCACCTTGACTGGTTGATACTGGTTAATATTAGATATTTGTTTGAATAATGTGGTAGCTTTTTTTTTAACTCATATATATTGATATGTGGTTGTTTGAACATAAACTGAATATAATGTGGTTCAGTAGGCACTGTTTACATCCATTTAGCAAAAGGCATCTGAAGTCAATGTAGCATTATCAGAATCCCACAGATTCATTTCTCCTGATTGTGGAAAAACAAAACAGTGGGTTGTAATACATATTGTCTTCAGGATTGCTATGGATAAAGATGTGCTTGACAGGAGAAAATCACACATATTTCAAATGTTCTTGAAATAAATTAGTTTTGTGTTGAATAAGATTTTTCATACATCACCTCACTTAATTATTTTCATGTGATATCTGTGGGTTATTACATTTTGATTCAAATTAACAGTGTTGCCAGAGCTGGGTGATAAATATAAAATGATATAGCAATATCAATATTTTTCCAAAATAAATGTATATAGCAATATAACAAAAGGTGGTAAAATCATGTGGAGTCAGGTTGATGTAAAGTTAAATCAACTGTTAAAGAACTGCATTACATCAGTAAAATAATTTGCATTCACAATGTCATTTGTTTTGTCAAATAATTATTTTGGAATCAATTTTGTAAAACAATATAAAATGATCATGTCAACAAACAATATTGATCAAAATCACATTTATTAGAATACTGGAAGTTGTTTTACATTTCACGTCTTTGTATTGATGCCTCAATGGAAATCCACTATTTACATATAAGACTGGAATACAGCACATGAGCCACACCTGTGATGAGGTTGTGGTTGGCAAACTCGAGGATAAGGAGCAGGATTGGGTACTCGCTGTGTCTCCTCTCCAGGGTGGACTCCTCAGTTAAGCCCATCCAATGAAGCAGCAGTGTTTGCATGGCTTCTGGGAATAGCTCTGTTGCTAGTTCCTCAGCAGGTGGCAAGTCACTAATTTGTTCAATATGCTGAACTTTAAAACCCTCCACTTTCTGGCTGATGCTGCTGTTGGCTGCATGGAACTGTTGGCCTAGCCAGCATCCAATACCACAAAGCAGGGAACTTGAATACACGCAGCCCCAGTCTTTGGCCTTTAGCAGGGCTAGCACAGTTTCTGTCACATCCTTTTCTTCTAGATTCCCATTTACGTACCGAACAATGTTCTCCAAAAGCAGCAAGATAGTCTCCAGCTGTTCTGTGTAGCTTTGAGTCTCAGATGAGAGTTTCTCATCCAAGCTGTGCAATTTTTGTCTCACTGTGGATATCAGTCGGCTTCGCTCAGTTGGCAAGCTCTGCTTGGGAAAAGAACAATAATCGTGATCTGCTGATGTATCACCTGTGTCACTGCCATATACCTCCACAGAATCCCTGACAACCTGGCACTGCTGAGGTTGTGACAATTCAACCCTTGATTCTGTATCATGCAGACTGCTGGATAGTGCAAAGTCGAGCTGCACACTGAGGCTGTAACTCATTTTCAGAGGGCTGTCGTTTATCTGCGATTTCCAAACATCCTACAAAAGGAAAGACTAAATAAATCCAAAGATATTTTGAGGGTGTATATAAAAAACAAAGAAAATATATAATGTAAAGATGCATAATGTTACAATGTTAACTGTACTGCACCTGGAAGTTCTCTAGTACAGCAAGCTGCTCTTGCTTATTGTACATCTCAAAGGCTACTCGAAAAAGTCCTTGAACGCTGTAGAACCAGAGGCTGTTACTTGCAGTAGGTACCTTCAAGCCATGGAACCTGAATGCTGCAACAAGAAGTCAACATTCAACTGTCAAGTGTTAGAGTGTGTGTGTGTGTGTGTGTGTGTGTGTGTGTGTGTGTGTGTGTGTGTGTGTGTGTGTGTGTGTGTGTGTGTGTGTGTGTGTGTGTAAAGTCATTGTTATGTCTTTATGGTACTATTTTAACGTGCATTTTACCCGAGGAAAAAAATATTTTAGTTGCAAATCCTTTCTTGGCAAACTTGGCGTGGTGTCTGGGATGGTTCTCAGTGCGGATGTCCGTGTTGGAGAAGAGATCAGCTCCTAAATAGAGAGGGACCACTGGACCCTGAAACAGACAGAGGATACGAACCCACCTCCGTATGATGTCTTCAATTGGGAAATGGACAGATTTTATATATTAAAGATACATATCAAGAAGAAGAAGCTAAGTTAGCCTACTGTTTGTGTTCAGTGGAATTCATGTAAATTACACTCCAAAAGATGATGGCCAATATATAGCACCATCTAGCTGATTTCAGGGGTTATGAAAAAAATGATTACAAAAATAAATCTACAATTTATTGAAGCAAAGAGCAAAACATATCTTTGAGTCTGCACTACAGACTGTAAAAATAAGGTCTGCTCTGCACTCACCTTGTTGGGACACTCTGTCAGCCTGAACGATGTCAGATTCACCAAGTGAATGAAGCGAATTTTCCGTGCGCCCCCGTCCCACTGCGGTAAAGTTAAGTGGATAGTTGAGCAACTTGACATTGCTGGAAGCAAAGTAAACTTATCACTTAGTCAAACTTGTGTCCTATCCTGTAGAAAGACTGAATGTTTTACCAGAATACTGTAAACGAAGTCAACCGGCTGGAACAAACAAACTGAACTGACTCAACGGAAAAGAAGCGCAAGGTTTGGAGCACTGTTAGCCCTCAACGCTTTATTACGGACTAAAGAAGCGGCCACAGCGGCTATAAATTAATAAGAGTGGCTCCTTTATTTGCTGTCCCTGTGTGGTCTTCTTCGTGATGTTTGGTTTATGTATAACATACACATAGTAATTTGAGGAGATATTTAGAAGCAGCAGAGTTTCTTCTCTTTTTGTTGGATATCTGTAACCTGTAATACAATGTTGTGGGCTAAACGAACCCAATCAACTTCTCCTCCCAACCACGTTTACGTCTACTTTACACGTGACATAAGGAGGACCAATGAATTCGAAGGATAGTTGCTTTCGTTAGTAGCTGGGTAAAAATGGCTGAAGTTGATTTCGGCGATTGTGAGCTCTTTCAGCTGCTTGATGATTCCGCACCGGTCCCGACGCATATTCGCTT
Source organism: Perca fluviatilis (assembly GCF_010015445.1). Lineage (NCBI taxonomy): Eukaryota > Metazoa > Chordata > Actinopteri > Perciformes > Percidae > Perca > Perca fluviatilis. The sequence continues at coordinate 20,076,992 of NC_053117.1, forward strand.
CACAGATGATGAGGAGGACAAGGAGGAGACGAGCCAGGTCCGGAGCAGACTGGAGGAGTATGATGACTACATTCAGAGACTCACCGAGGAGAATATCCTTGTGTCAGATGTGCGCATTGTGTGCTAGCACTGTGGATGTAAGTTAGCATTAGCCAACGTCTGCTAGCACCTGGAGACCCTCTTGTCTGTAACCAAAACAGAAAAAGCACAACCTGAAAATGTTTGCTAATGGATCTTTTGTAGGCTTTCTGTCTATTCCCTTAACTCGTAGTTACATAAAGGTTTAAGAAGAAAACTGAAAATCCTGACACGACCAAGGTAATTGTTAACATTAGCTGACACTAATGCGCACAACGAATGAAACGAAACTGATCACCCAATAACCAATGCTAATTTTCCTCTGACTCTATAGCGGCATCACAATAGAAGATGTCAACATCGACGGGCCAGCTCTTCAAATCCTTTATGCAAACAATATTATTTCAAAGTAAGCAGTCACATGTGTTTATTTGCTCACTTGTCCTTTGCATAGTACGTTTTGTCACGTCTGATCTTGACGTCTTGTTGACTGCCAAGTTGAGGTTGTAATGGTAAAAATATATACTTTTAACCATGTTAATGTTAAAACATTTAGCCAACACTTGTAGTTTTTACATTATGGCTAATAAGATGATAGTACAGCATATTATGTGGGCTACTTTGCTGTGTGTGTGTGTGTGTGTGTGTGTGTGTGTGTGTGTGTGTGTGTGCGTGTGTGTGTGTGTGTGTGTGTGTGTACCTCATCGCTAAATTGTTAACAGAAAACAACAAATGTCTCTCCTTTTTAGGCAGTGTCGTCAAGAAATTGAAGATTGCATCTGCAATGTGATTTTGAAGCACCAGAAACCGAGCAATGAAAAGAAAAACTCCATCTTGCAAATGAAACCTCAGGTGTTTACCCTGAATTTATTTTATTGTGATTAATATCAATACAGTTGTGAATTTGCTATGAACAAAACATTTTCTATCCTCTATGAAGAATTCAGCTTTTGCTTTGGATGAAGATCTGCATAAGTCCTCTTCCAGTAGCGTAAAAACAACAACCGAAGCGTTTAAAGTGAGTATTTACAGTTATTGTCAGTGGTTTGCATATTGCACAATTTCTTGCCATCTAGCCTACATGATATGGTACGATATCATTAACTTTTTAATTATTTTTCTATCTCAGGTGGTTGGAAGTGTCTTATATTTCACTACATTTAGTGTTGATAAACTTGGACAGCCTCTGGTGAATGAAAACCCCCAGCTGACAGATGGATGGGACGTTCCAACGTATCTTTAACATGGATAAATAGACCCATCATCAAAAATCGACCGTCTAGTCTGTCAGGTCATCTGTTTTGAACATGTATTTTGCATTTGAGCAGTGTTTTGCCATGGGATAAGACTTAAAAAAAACTCTTAAGTAAAGATATCCTTATTTGAAATGTGGCAGTTTATTTAAAATATCCAGCATACAAGTCTATTGAGGCGTTGACATAGACAAGATAACAAGTTTGTTGCTTTGTTTTGCACAAACAATACATTTTCCTGAATTGTTGCAAAGATATCACCAGGTTTTTAACCAAGTCGTTGGCACAGATGGACAGGATATAGAAATGAAAGACAAAAGGTATGTCAGGTTTTTAATTAAGCTTTATTTAGTTTTCATCTTCTGTGTATAACTAGCTCTGTTACGTTGCTTTGTTGCATATACCTATATGATGTGTATCACTGATCTGTTCATTCTAGACCCAAATCAATGTGTTTCAACTGTGGTTTGAGTGGTCATCAGCTGAGAGACTGTCCCAAGGTAAGAATAATTAAGCATTATTATGGTATGAGCCCAAGTTAAAGATGAGAGAGAAGAGTATGAACTTGATTTACTACATTTATATTATGTTTACCTTCCAAGCCTAAAGACATGGCTGCAATTAATGAGAGAAGGAAGGAGTTTAATCAGAACAACAACCAGGCCATGCAGAGTAACCAGCGATACCATGCTGATGAAGTGGAGGAGCGGTTTGCTAAATACAAGCCTGGAGTCATGAGGTAGACACAAACATAATTTAATCACATGCAATATATATTGAGCCAATCTTGATACTTTAATGTTTTACACTATGTTGTGCTTTTGTACAGTGAGGATCTGTTGACAGCGCTGGGAATTGATGGAAACACCCTCCCACCTCTAATTTATCGCATGAGGCAGTTAGGCTATCCACCAGGTTGGCTCAAAGAGGCAGAGATGGAAAACTCTGGCTTAACAATGTATGATGGAAATGGTAGGTTTTAATAGAAATTGAAACTTATGTTGTCAGACAGATTTTCCTTTTGAGCTAACTACTGCAAAACATAAGAATGCCGTTATGTACAAATGTTGGGCTGAATCTGTGTTTTTTTTCTGTTTTTATAGTTTCAAATGATGGTAAAATAACAGACGATACCAATTCGCAAAACATCTCTTATGATGTTTCCAAACTGGTAGATTTCCCAGGCTTCAATGTAACTGCATCACACAACGTGAAAGATGTAAGTCCTACAATATAATCTTTTTCTTGACTATATCACTAGTTGTCTATGCTGTGATTCCAGGTATCTGAATTATCAGAAAAAGGTTTATTTATTTAGATTTATGCAAATACTCACTTTGAGCTATGTGTGTATACATTATTTTGTCTATCATACAGAGTCAGCCTCATAATAGCCATACACTGTCATGCTTTTTAGTGGCAGGGCATCTTTACAAGAGTTGTGCATCTCACACTTTTTCGTTCTCTTTTTCTGACCTCCAGGAGTTCATGCAGTATGGTTCTATTCCAATGCAGACCAACCACATGAAGCAAAACTATGCAGCTTATCTGTCCAACAACTTCCCTATGGTAAGGATCTTAAAGTTCCTCAAGTGGTTACGTTTATCCTTTCAAAACATGTAGGCCACACCTGCTTCTATCTAACAGTCTTGCACTGCTTTAACCAAATACTTCTGGACATGACGTGAAATATTACCGTGGGTAATATTTGTCAGATCTGCCCTCATTCTCATTTTTAATAGAAGCTCTCGAGTTATGATAATGTTACATACGTTGGATATTATATCCACATAGTAGATATTGCAGTGATTCCTGTCCTCTTTCAACCACAAATTCAGCTGCTCTCAATCTTCGTTCTTGATACTTGAACTTGAGAGGTAGGCAGGATAGGTAGATGTATTACTTTAACGTAATGTGACTAAATAATGAAAATAAATCTTATAAAGTCACACCACTTTGCCCCCTCCCCCCCTCCCAACCACAATGCTCAAGGTTATTTATTCATAAAAGCACGAAAATGTCAATGTTTGCATCCCTATAATCCAACACAAATCTCAGGACATTAATATAATAAAAATAAAAATAATACATTTATATATTCGGGAAGAAACTGTAGAACAGTAGGAATACAAAATGTATGTAATTCTTACACACCTCCTTGTTGTAGTGTCTAATCACTTTGAGGATAAAATTTAGTGTGTGTGATGGGTGGCCTCAGTCTGCCACTTTGCTCTATACAAGCAAAGTCAATGCAGTTCACATGCAATGGATGCCCATTCTTCATATTCCCTATTAGACAGCCATTCATACTAATCTGAGTGTACATTCCTCTAATTCCAGCCTCTGGAATTTAATGTTTCCACATTTTATCAATTAACTACCACTGATAAGGAGAGGACGTATGATAACGGTGCATTTAGGAAAAGCCCTTAAATATATTCATTCCATGTGTCATTCTTCCTTGCCAACAGCCTGGTGCCACCTGCAACAAGAGACGGCATGAATCTGAATCATCTCCACAGCAAAGGAAGAAGACGAGGTCCAGTCCGGATCGAAACTCTGATAGAAGCTCGGACATGGATATTGAATCAGGTAACTGTTCCCAGTCACTTTTTTTCAGCAGGCACATCATAATGGGTCTTAAATGTCCTACACAAGTTACTTGAACACAATATTATGTTTTAAAACTAAATACCTATCAAAACTGCAGCAGTAAGATTTTTCTCGATCAGAATCTAGATATCCACACTTTTGTTGTTGCGACTTGATTTTTACAATGTTGCCACGTTGTAAAAAGATCTGTTTTTATTTATAGCAGAAATGCAGAGTAATGCACAGAAATACTTGAATCAGCTGCCTCTTCATTGGTTCAAATTGTTACTTTCTAACCTTTGGGTGTCTTCCCTCAGACCCAGGAACACCTTATAATCATGGCCTGGGTGACTTCCAGTTCCAACCTCCGATGCCCCCTGGCTCCCCATGCTTTAGTTCACCGCCTCCTTTACCCCAGGGCACTCCTCCTGCTACACCCACTCCCCCACCTCTCCCTAAAGGTACTCCTCCTCCCACACCCACCAACGGCTCTCCAGCTCTGCGGGGGAGTAACTGGGTAGTAGTTGATGAAACTGTGGACGGAACAGAGGATGAATTGTCATTGGAGGAACTGGAGGAGCAGCAGAGGCTGATTTGGGCAGCTCTAGAAAATGCTGACACTGCCACGAATAGCGAATCTGAGACACCTGCAGTGGGAACACCTGTACCCAGTTCAGACACAGAAACGGAGGAGGTTGAAGAAACGATGGACAAAACAAGACCTGCAGAAACTTGCCATAGCAGTGAAAATAAAAGTGAACCAGGGGTTCAAGAGATTTGCTCTCAGAGCCCTGGTCTAATCAAAGCCCCAGACGACAGCCCCCAGAGCCCTGGTCCGGTCAAAGCCCCAGACGACAGCCCCCAGAGCCCTGGTCCGGTCAAAGCCCCAGACGACAGCCCCCAGAGCCCTGGTCCGGTCAAAGCCCCAGACGACAGCCCCCAGAGCCCTTGTCCGGTCAAAACCCGAGACGACAGCCCCCAGAGCCCTGGTCCAATCAAACGTCAGGAAGGTAACCCCCAGAGCCCTGATCTAGATTTCTCTAATGGAGCAGCTGGAGATTGTGCTTCTCCTACGCATGACGAGAAGATAACCGCTGTTCCTCATCGTAGCAGGTTTGCAGCTGGCATCGTTCCGTTTGAAGATACACCAGAGTACACTGAAGTTGCTGAAGCCACAGGGACATACCTTAGGATCAGAGACTTGCTTAAAAGTTCCCCTCGAAGTTTAGCAAAAAAAAAATAACTGTACGGTCTTCATTTGGAACACAAGGGTACATTGATATTTTTTAAACAAACTTCTATTTTCATGACCATCCTATCAGGCATGTTTTAGCTGTTTATTTTTTGTACCAAATTGAATGTCTATGCTGTGTATATACATTTGATCTGTAAACAAGGAGGGACATCAAGGGATGTTGCAACAACAGTAGTTTTTAAGTTTTGACCAATACGTCTAAGTTTTTTGTAACAGTTATGTTACTCATGCTGTTTATTTTATTGTAAAATTTGTGAAATGGTCATTTTTTGACCTGTAAAAAATTTTAATACCATGATGTTAAAATGACCTTTTCTATTTTTGTTCTACTTAAATTGCTTAAAACCCTTAAGTAAACATGCTTTCACTTGCTTCAGTGCTTTTATTTTGTCTGGCAGCCATGGATAGATGTTGGTTTGATTTCATTTTGCTGTATGTTGTACACAGATGGTGTAGTTGATTGTTTAACCATCTTTAGCAGAGTTTAGTGAATAAATTGGTCAATTTGTTCACTAAACTCTGCTAAAGATGCTACCTTCTTTCTAAAATCAGCTCCTTGCTGATGTAATGCACATTGGCAATCAAATTGCATGTAATTGGAACTACACTACAACAATGTGTATTTTTGTCCCTGGGACATTATAAACCTTGGTCTACATTTTGTCTATATCACAGCTGAAATAAAGTTAATTGTCCCATTTCACGCTCATCTGCAAGCAAAAAAACATCAAACTGCTTTAAAGAAGCTATAGAGGCTAGATATGCACTGAAGTGTCAATCATGGTTAGGCATTTAATAAAATGGTTACCTGTTGTGTGTTATCTTTTGGATGAAAATTACTTTTCTTACACATTCAGGAGTACCTTTTTAATATAATTAATTTTGGAGCATGAAAATTGGTATTTCTATTACTTTCACATATTCAGTAGAGAATATTTATCCTATTGCTAGCAAAAACATACTTTTTTCAAAGTTTGAGGAAATTCCCAACATAGTGAATGACTGTTCAGTCCATATTCCAAACTATTAGCATTTAACAGTAAACACTAACACTCGCATACACACAGAATAATTGTAAATGACTTGTATACAAGATACTCCCATACAGCACATACTTATGCAAGTATACACGCTCCGGTGTCTGAGTGAACCTCAGAATTGTCTGAGGACAGTTATTTAACCCCATGCAAAGTCATGTGAAACAGATGGTGTCAAGTACGGTCTACACTCAAACCTTTTGTAATAAAGCTATTACATTGCAGGCCTAAACACAGGACTTTAAATTCAACTTTTACATTCTGTCGGTCTTTATATTCAAAATAGACATTAAGTCTATGTCTATGGATTTAAGACTGCTATAGTTATTTTTTTATCTAAAATCTGACTGTTTGCATAATTCCAATTTTTATATTTAAAATAAAATCCCCAAATTATGCTGTTTAGTTTGTTATAATTAAAAAAAATCAGAGATTAATCAAGCATGGATTCAATTTGTCCCAATTCTAAACACTGACATAGAGTTGTATGGGGTTTAATTCTTTCCTTGAATTATAACATTGTTTGATGATATTAACAGTTGAACTGCTCCACAGTTCAAATCTGTACATTTGCCAGCACAAATATGAGCATAATCTATCTTAATGTGACTCACTTTGATTTCCCAATTGTACAAGTAAAGTTGTCTTGTCTGGAAATTGTTTTGTGAGGGAGTGTTCCATCTTACTGAATATATCATCTTTGGTCGGCACTCAAGTTGACGTTTCCCTCGAACGTTGGACAGACAGCTCGTACACTGGGCTGTGCCTACCAGTGTCTGATCCGAGTCGTCGTGGTTCCCCATTTAGCTAGCTAGTAGCTGTGTGTTTTTTTTTACTGAGAAGACGTAGGCTGTACAGAAACATATCAGGTCAGTATTAGCTAACGTTAGCTCACGCCTAGGTCATGTATTTCCGTAAATGTGCGTGGTCTTTTGCTGCTGATAAACCAGGAAACTAACCGCATGTGAAAGTTGTTCAGGTAGTGTAGACGTTAGCTAGCTAGCTACTTGAGGTGTTAGTTTAGCTAGCTAACCTACCGTTAGCTAACCAACCCTTCTTTTGGTCCCGACCACCGGTTCGCCGTATTGCTCGGGCCTCACTGCTAACGTTACTTAGCAACTAATCACGTCTGTTCTTATGCTGATAACTAACAGACGGATTCATTTAAGCCGGATAGATGATAGTACAGCCAATGGACTGCTTATTACAACAACATCATACAGCAAGCTATCTTTACAGGTGATCTAATCTGTAACAATTTGCCAACTTGTAGCAGCAGTGTGCCCTACTGGAGCTTCGATGACATTGCGGAGACTTTTGGACTTGTGGGACTTGCTTCAGTCGCTAGCTATGCTTAACGTTACCACAATGGTCAGTCAGTGGGTTATTCTGATGTTTGAACATGTTGTTGGTACCGGGTATAACTCATCATAAACAGGATACTGTCTCACTCTATAGCTACGTCGATTTAGCTAGAAAGGTAAGATAACTGCTATGATTTTTTTATTTTAAAAAGAGGCTGCACTCTTTAACGAACCAGATGTGCCACCTCATCGGCGTTAGCTACAGGCGAGGCAAGTTAAAAGGCCAGTTCGTTTCCGAAACCATAGAATTACTTACTTAACTGTACAGGTAACTGTTACGCTGTGTACAATGTGTCAGTGAAGCAACTGCAATAGTAGTTTCAGCATTTGACCGTTTTGAGGTTTAAAAGTCTGACTTTGGCATTTATGATTTAAGCCTTTCTGTTTCATGCATAAGGCAGTTTAACTTGTTTGGACTGACTGACAAGGCTAAAGCTTTAATGGGTTTAAATGTTAGGATTTGCAAAGGCAATACCACTTGAAACTTTGAAATTCCTGTGTTTCTGCTAGTCTTCGAACTCCATATGGGATATATGAGAGAATGGCTAACATAAGTGGAGAAGTCAGATAAAAATAATTATAAATTGGTCACTTTACAGTATTATTATAATATTTCATACGTGCATCATATAAGTAAACATGATCTATGATTTTACATTAACATTATGTAACACACCATGGTTAGTTGAAAAGGCTCTATTAGTTATGGAAAGTCTGGATTTTACATTGGGGCCGCAGTGGAAACCTTGACTACCCAACCATATATGTTATTATTTCAGGTCTCAGTTATGTCTGGTCACAATTGTAAGTGCCAGATCTGTGGAGGACAGGGCAGTGTTGAAATGTACTAGCTGCAAGGTAGGTTTATTGTCCACCTCTGGATAATACGGGTTGTTTGCTTGAAAACAGGTGTATCTGTATTCAGACACTGAGGACGCAGGATGCTTCTGGCTCTTATTCTGTGCTCATGTCCTGTTAGTGCTTTCCTACACCTTCCTCTGCCAGTGCTAGCAGGGGCCTACACAATCATCCAAGCAGATGTTTCCTCAAAAAGGAAGAACCAGAGCTCGATTTGGCCCTGTGATGACAAAAGCAAGAGTGTAGTAGTAAGGGGTACATCAGTGAACACACCCCTCTAAAGGCGTACTAGCAACTAGGGCTGAAGACTTAGACCAACAGCTGGACTGGCTGTAAAATCCTTCCAAGGAAACATGTTTGTACTTAGTTCAATATCCTTGATGTCTGGCTAATATTGTCCTGCTGAAAAACGATGTGGAATGAAAGCCTAGTGTCACAGTGTGTAATCAGTGACACCCTCCCATCAGTTAACAAATACTTGGGAGGATGAAATGGATAGTTTCTACTGTTAATACAAAACATGCAAGCAGATTCAGCTAACACAGATTCAGTATCCTAAGTGGTTTTGCACTCTGTAGTCAGCAAGATATTCTTAACTGTAGTATGTAGGGTGGAAGTATTGTGCCCTGCACAGTCAGCTAGTTAATTATGTAGCAGTGTTATGAAGATAACAACATGCTTTTGATAACAGAGGACAGTGAAATCCTCCCGAAGTGTGTCCGTACTGTTCATATCCATTGCTTGAACAGACTCGGAGCGCATAAACTTCTGACATTACCAACATGGAAGTTATTGTGTCTTTGCAGTCATTTTGAGAAGTAGTAGATTAAATCTCAGTTCTGTTTTACAGGCTGCCATCATCTACCCATTTCTATTTGTGCATTTACATCAGAAAAAAATGAAACCAGACTACATGGAATTTGTGTGTAGCTTAGGTCTAAATAAGTTTATCTATTTAAATTGTTAATACATCATGTTATTAAGACATCATTTTATTAATTCCCTTAAACTTCTGCAAAACATTAATATTGGCTTTCTTCCAGGCTGCAGATTAGAGTAAGAGTCCCTGGCAAAAGATTAATGTTACTGTAGTGGGAAATTCTCCACACTAAGTGGATCATTTTCAGCTGACTGCTTCAGCTCACCAATCAGAGCTGAAACATCCTCTGTGAATGCTCACAAGACACTCGTAGTAAAGCCCAGTGATGTTCTACTAAGACATCTTAAAGAAATTGTTTTTTAGAAAACATATTCCACAGGCTTATGGGTCAATCACACTAGATATTAATACAAGTGGTTAAATATTTTAACGTGTCCCTTTTTTAGCTTTAGCCATTGAAATACTTTCTTTCTCTGGCCTCCTTTTGACCGGAGGGCACTAATCAGTATCATTCAAAGGCACAGTGGGAGAAAACTGGAACGCTACATTTGAACTAGGTCACTACCTTATGATGGCCACTCTCTATTTTCTGCTGAGAAATATCTAGAGGGTGTGTGACAGCGTATCTTCTCGGTTGTTTTGGTGAACCTACATACTTTAGCTCTTAGGCCCTTTAAGGAATGAAAGGTATGTTTGTGTGACACTGTTGAACAAGATTTGTGCCTGTGGTAATATTCAGGATAAGTAAAATCACTGCTTTGATTGACTGGCATGCAGTGTGTAACATTGTGATTGTGTGAAAATGATTCAGTTATACAATCATAGTCCTCACCCTTATTAGTCCAAAAAGTAAGCTCTCAGTTCTTACCAGTAAGGTGCTAACGCACATTTCGGGGACATAATGTACCCAAACCCTGATATCTAAATCTAAATCTATCTAAGAGGTGTTGTTCTTTAACTGACAGGTGAACAGCATATGGAATTCAATTACATTTTTTAACATGTTTTAACCTAACATACATTCTTTACTAATAGCTTAATTTTGACCAAATGTAAGGTTGCAATATGGCATCATCATAGTCAGGTTTGTACACATTAATGTAATTTATGCCATTTTGCTTGTATGTGGTTTGCTTTTACTGAATGTGCTCGCACAATCAAGCATCAGTCTTTGGTGTCTTAGACTTTCTGTGCACCTGTTCTGCAGAGATCATGTTGATGTGATGCAACCCTGCATGAAAATAGGCGAGAAATGCTACAGATCTGACAGTAGATTGGCCTGATAATCAAAGCTTGTCAGTAGCTTTGCTCATTTGGTGTAATTAATTAAGGTAATGGGTGTATAAAAACCTATCATGATGCCACACTGAGTCTTATTTTGTCATATTGTCAACCTACTAACAACAGGGGGGCCATGTTCAAATGGTAGGCTACATTCAGCCAATCAGTTTCTGTGTTGAGGTAATCTGACAAACAGGATAATCTGCTGCGCTAATGGTGGTCTTGTTTCTACAGTAATCCTGTTTTAGAAAAAGCTGCCAACCAGACTTACAATTTTTTTTTTTTTTATGATAGATTGAGTGAGACTGTTTGGACTACTGCATGTTTTGTGGTCAAGGTCACAGATGATGAGCTATGATGGCTGTAACATAGACTGCATATCGGCTGGCCTTTGACAGGGTATTTTTAGGTCTTAACTGTGACATGGTGTGTGCTGAGAAGCTTGTTGTCACAACAGAACCGAAATGCCGCCACTAACAGAGCACCAAAAACAAAGTCAATGAACATGACCTAAAGGCATATCTGTACTTGCTATTTATTAGTTTACTCCAAATTAAATTATTGCTGTCACTGCCACCACAGCAGAGGCAGGAAAAGACACCAAATAATAGTAAATTTACTTAATATAAACTTATCAATTAAACTTGATAAAATAATTCAGATTATTGTTAATTAGCCAGCCATGGTACTTTGAGTGCACAGTAATAAATAATATAATTAGTAAACCTAAATGAAGTCAAGTAATGTTTCTTATTTTTCTTCCAAACAGGGTCATTTTTGTGGGCAGCACTTTTTCTCCCTTCTCCTGGTTTTTCTTTTTGTTTGACATTTTTTGTTTGTTTAAATTTTTTTGTTTAAGTTTGGTGAGGAGAAAGAAACTTTGCCATCACAGAGCTGCAACCTGTTGTTTTGATGGTCTGGGGTCAGTCTGTACCCACCGACGGACACAAGCCTTTTGGGTCTAACGGATCACTGGAGGAAACATGAGCACAGCCAGGCCCAGTGGGATCAAAGGGCCCAGCAAGATAGCTAGGCCACCTGGGACAGCAGCCCCCAAGACCAACCCCAGCACAGGTAAGAATCTTCCCATGTACAGCTTCTTCAACCTGTGGTGGACATGTGTGTAATGTTTGCCCTTGAATATGATCTAGCCAGGGGTTGTGTGGTTTAAACTTGTTGTGCTTTGACCAAGTTATTATTATTATTATTATTATTATTATTATTATTATATATATTTTTTTACATTTTAGTCTCGTCTTTTTTTGTCGATGTTTCATGGGTATAGTCAGTTTTTTACTAAAACAAAATCTATTACATTAATAAATGTATATCAATCTAATAATATAATAAAAATGTATATCTTAATATTCTGTTTCAATCTAATAATATAATAAAAATGTATATCTTAATATTCTGTTAGAATATGAGTGATAACTGATAATATGAGAAAGGTGATAACGATGAAATTTAATTGTCATCTATCTTCTCTTGATAGGGAAACTGTACAGCTTAATATTGTGTTAGTTAGCTTAGGCTTGCAGAAAGGCTCACAGTCCAATATGCGAGGCAAGTGACCATTTTGTGCAGTGCAGTGCACTGGGGATGGCATTAAGTGGATCTAGGCATCACAGCATTTACAACTTTACATTTTACCAAAAGTAATAATTTGTATAAGAATAGTGTTAAAGCCATCTTTTGAAACATTTAGCCTAAATTTCTCCTGCCACAGGAATATTATTGTCACTGTAGAATTTTATTTGAATACCCAGACAATTGGAAGTCATCTAGAAATGTTGGTTTACTATACATTTTTAAGATGGTAAGTCAAAACATTTAAACAGAGGAAGATTTAAATTGTCATTGTATAATCTGGACATCTAATTGATGTTGATATTGAAATTTTTTGCACTGCATTTGTGACATTTTGTCTTTCGCACACAAGTCAGTTACTCAATGGATCTGTTCTTTCTCACTTCTTGTTTTTCAGCGGGAGCTAAAGCTGCTGCGGCCGACAAATCAGCTGCAAGTGCCAGTGGAGGAGATGCCGGGGAGAGTGCTGGGGAGATCTTTCAGATTGGGGAGCGAGTATGGGTAAATGGGAATAAGCCAGGCTACATACAGTTTCTGGGAGAGGCACAGTTTGCTCCAGGACAGTGGGCAGGGATTGTTCTGGATGAGCCAATTGGGAAGAATGATGGGTCGGTGGCAGGGGTGCGCTACTTCCAGTGTGAAGCCCTGCGAGGAATTTTTACCCGCCCATCCAAGTTGTCTCGCACAGAGGGGGAGGCTAACGGAACTGAGACAGCACCCCCCTCCCGTGCTGCATCACCCACTCCTTCAGTTGGCAGCGTATCCTCGCATACACCTGCCACAAAATCAACATCACCTACCACTGCAACCAAGAAGGCCTCCTCCACTGCACCAGCTACGCCAGTTACACCATCCTCCAACCTCCCACGCACAAACAGTGAATCTGTCTCCAACCTCTCTGAGACTGGGTCAGTCAAGAAGGGGGAAAGGGAGCTGAAGATGGGTGACAGAGTATTGGTAAAATGTGTTACATTATCTAACAAGCTGTACATTTTTCTTTGCCTGGATATTCTAGTGTATAACCAACAGAACCATCCTCTTTTTTTCTTCAATGTAGTATTCATCAAATGTTCATCTCTGACGCAATAGATGTACTGGTACTAAGACTGTTTTTGCAATTTGCTCACCACTACCAAATGTAAAAATACCATAATTTTAATTAATTAATTAAAAGAAGATAAAACATGTTTGGTTTCACATGTTTACACTTTGGCCTCATTCTGTTCAAAGCTGGTACATGTTTGTTTCTGTTGCTTTGATGGAATTATCTCACTCAGGGTTTATTACCAGGCAAAGCGGATTACTGTTTGGGCCTCTCTTATCTGTTGAGCAGATTCATTGTCGGCTAATGTTTGGTGTTTTCTTCTCAGGTTGGTGGTACAAAGGCAGGAGTGGTACGTTTCCTCGGAGAAACAGATTTTGCCAAAGGCGAGTGGTGTGGTGTGGAATTGGATGAGCCCTTAGGAAAGAATGACGGGGCAGTGGCAGGCACAAGGTACTAAGCCACTGGATCTGTAAAAAGAAAAGTTGTTATACTATGACTTCCATTATCACGATTGTATCCCATTATGTGTCCCCAGATATTTTCAGTGCCAACCCAAGTATGGTTTATTTGCTCCAGTGCACAAAGTCACACGCATTGGCTTCCCTTCCACCACGCCAGCCAAAGCAAAAACAACGGTTCGGAAAGTAGTGGCCACACCATCAGGGCTAAAGCGAAGCCCTAGCGCCTCCTCCATCAGTACCATGAGCTCTGTGGCATCCTCTGTCAGTGCCAAGCCCAGCCGCACAGGCCTGGTGAGACATAGACACACTCTGTTTCATCCGTTCTTCAAAGCTGTCCTTACTCACCTGTCTGACCTTGCTTGTATTCTGTCTCTCCATAGCTAACAGAGACATCATCACGGTATAATCGTAAGATTTCAGGCACCACAGCCCTGCAGGAGGCCCTAAAGGAGAAGCAGCAGCACATTGAGCAGCTAATGGCTGAGAGGGATATGGAGAGAGCTGAAGTTGCCAAGGCCACTGGCCATGTTGGAGAGATGGAGCAAGAAATTGGCCTGCTGAGGGTTGATCAGGAGCAGGTCAGCTCATCAAGTGGTTCAGTAATAACACTCTGCATCAACCTCCTGTTGATCCTAAATACCTCTGAGAATTAGAGTCGTCTCGTCATCTACATTGATTTTTTTTTTTTTTTTTTTAACCACAAACTACCTTTCTCTTGAAGATGGAGGCCAAGATGGATCAGTTGCGTGCCTTGGTAGAAGCTGCAGACAAAGACAAAGTGGAGCTGCTGAATCAGCTGGAGGAGGAGCGTAGGTAAGGATTCCTAGAGATATGTATCATTCCTATTTTGCACCCGACGCACAGCAGACTTTTCCCTCCACAGACGCACGCCGGTAAATTAGGGAATGTATTTGCGCTCCTGGGGGCAGTTCAGCGAAAAGAGAAGGCGTGTTCCGACGCAAACGTTACTTGGTGCTATTTTGCAGGAAAAACCTGGTCTAAAGTCAGTGGCATGTTATTCAGATGTTATTTTAGGGGCGCATGCTTGGCCATAATGTAGCGTGTGCACAACGCGCATACACTTCTCTCATCTACACGGACGCAGCAGTTCCCATTTTTGCGAACCATACATAATTACAAAGGAAAATATTACTGAAAATGCGCTTCAGGTGTTTGGATAGGTCAGGAGGCACTTTACAGTACAGTCCTCAAAAAGTCCCAGCATTCTTTGTGGCTTGTTGTGTTTTACACAACATTTCCATGAATCATGGATGTGTTGATGACATAAATGAGGAAATATTAGAGGACTTAAGGAGACGTGATGTTGAACTACGGCGGGATCTGGTCCGGGAGTAATGCGCGATGCGCTCCTGATGGAGCGGGTGGACGGAGATGGAGTGGGGAAGAGGAAGGGCACAACAGGTGCAGGTGGTGCGTTTGGAGGTACGGCTCCATGGCTGCAGCAATCCTCTCCAGACTTGAGGAGATGCGCCCAGAGGGGCCGCAGCAACATCGCCACCCGGCCAAAGAACGGGCATTTATTACTTTCCCGCATCTCGCGCACGGCGCTCCCGCTGGCGTCGCGGCAAGCAAGTCGCCCGCCGCATATAGCAATCTGCCATGGAACAAGCGCGCCTGCTCTTAAAGGGAATGTGAGATGATTGGTTTATTGCACGTTACGCCCAAACCACACCTAGCTACTTCAGACCAACCCATTTTAGATTTGCATCGGGTGCAAGAGTCATTTATCCCGCCGGTATAATAGCAACAGCGCCCGAGATCCGCCCACAAAGCTACTTGCGTTTCATACTTGCGTTTCAGATCGTTAAAATAGGGCCCACAGTCACTCATGACAGTAGTTCATGGGGCCAAAGAGAAAATGGCAGCTAAGATAATAATGCTGTTCTAATATTAGTCTTATAAAGTCCTAAAGAAAGAGCTGTGACTGAGTTGGCTTAACCTTGCTCTTGATCATTGTTTACCCCTAGGTTGTTAGTTCCCCAGTTATATTACAACAACAACAACAACAACAAAAAAGCTTCAGCAAGATTTTATTCTGTTTAATAGGAAGGTGGAGGACCTTCAGTTCCGCGTAGAAGAAGCTTGCATTACCAAAGGAGACCTGGAGGTAAATGCACAACACCGATCCACACCATTGCAACTCACACATTTTTTTAATTTGTGGTTGAAGAAAAAATTTTTTGTCAATGCTATGATATTACAACGGACTGCCAAGTCAGAAGTTGCTGTTTTTTAACTCAACATTTGTCCCACTGATTTTAAAATCTAAATTTTAAGTATTTAAATATTAAGTCAGAGGCAACAGGTGCTCCAGTCACCCATAATCCTGGTTTATATATATATTTATTTATTTATTTATTTATTTATTTATTTATTGAACCACAGTGTGTCTCCTTGGGTATCCCTTGTCATAAAGCTACAGTTGCGTCCAGACAGAGCATTTGCATTATCTCTCGTTCATGTTAGCATCGGGAACTACCCACTATGAAGTCACAGTAGGCATATTTGCATTGACGTTTAATACTGGCTTTGTCTTGCTTTTTCCTGTTGTTATAGAGTAATTTTAATACAGTAGGCTTGGATTACTCATTGTCTTCTCAAGTGAGTCATGTTTTCATCCCAAGTTATGATATGCAGAGTATTGGGCCCAATGGTATCTGTGTTCATATCTGATGAAAGGTTTTGTTATTTATTCCACAGTGCTACACAGGGGACCATCTAAATTACCCCGAAGGCATCCAAGCTCAAAATAGATGTTTTAAATTAACGGCTACAGGGTTAGAATATCCCTTTTTATCTTTTTAAATTTGTATACTAACAGTTTTTACAGCTTACTCACAGCTGGATTTATTAAAAAAAAATGTGCATGCAGCTTGAAAGACACCAACAAAAAACATTCCTAATAGGCCAAACTCAAAAATGCTTTGTTGACTTCAAGCTGTTGAAGGTGTACTAATGTTGTGTTATAACCCTCGGTGCCTCCCTGTTTAGTGATGTGATGTTATTGCTTCTTCTTCCTTCTCTTCCTCGTCTTTCATGTTGGTCCAGTGCTCAGCATGGAACCACTGGAGAAGCTCCCTTGTCATTCCACTGCCCAGTCACAGACACAAATTCAGTTTGCCCACTGCAACTAAAAGGGGAATAACACTCCGCTTAAGAATTCAAATGTAATTTTTATACAAAGGTTACATTGTAGTTTATACCTACTCTACAGACAATGAACAGTGGGTGCATATAAGTAAGCTTACATTCGAAGCACCCAGAAAATGTACAGTGAGCCCTAAAATAAAATTTTTATAGTTTACTAATCGCATCGTTCTCACCTCATTCATTACATTTGAATGGGGTATATTAGTTAGTTAGTCAGGCATGACAGTGCATTTTGTCAGATTGTATCAATGGGAGACCTAATGTATACTTTTTTTTTTTTATTTATTTATTTTTTTTTTTTTTATAAAGTTAGTGCTATTCCCCTTTTTTAAAATGACACTTTTACATATACTGGGTAACGTGTAAGACAAGAAGCACACAATTGTACCAGGAAGTGCTTCAGTAAGTTGCCATAAACACTTATTCATAGCACACAATAGCAAGAGTCAAATGAGAATCCTTTCTTTCTTGAGCCCAACAGCCTGAGCTTTTGCGTTATTGATTGATTTCTGTTAAGTTGGTCACAAATCCTGCACATGGTGGTCTGAAAGCTTGTGGTTTCTTTTACAATACTTACTATACGTTGTGGACAATGGCGTAATCACCAAAGAGAGAAAGCAGTGTGGTTATTGATAATTCTAAATAAATGCAGAAATACGTATTTATATTTACTTTTATTATTAAATCAATATGTCAATCCTACAACATGAGATTATCTGTATGATATAATGCCATGAAGTATAGGGGTCAGGAAACAGCCATCACTTCTTTCTCTCCATGATGTGGTGAAGTCATTTTTACTTAATTTACTTGCTGGCTTGACACACGTTATCAACTTTTCTATGTATTGTAACAATCAATGTGCTTTGTTCACAAAGTGTTAATTTTGCATGGTTACTTATAAACTGCCTCCATCAACATACTCATCCTGCACATCTATAACACACGGCCCCCTCTTTTGTTGCTTGTACTGTATTTCCCACCATTCTTTCACAACATTCCCTGTGTGCAGCTGTTTATGGCACAGCCTGAAAGTTCTGCATGGGGTGTCTTCCCATTTTCGCTCATCCATCACTTCCCACCCCCACCCATTACTCTTTCCCCTATCCTCCAAATACCCATATATACACACACACACACACACACACACACACACACACACACACACACACACACACACACACACACACACACACACACACACACACACACTCACACAAAACCCATTATCATTGTCCAAACCCATCCATCTTCTCTTTGTCTCCCTCCCCTCTCTGTCTGCATTGGGCTGGCATGTGATGGTGGCACTGGTGTGTTCTCTTCCTCTCCCCCTTGTTTACTAACAGACGCAGACCAGACTGGAGCATGCCCACATTAAGGAGCTTGAACAGAGCCTACTCTTTGAAAAGACCAAAGCTGAGAAACTCCAAAGAGAGTTAGAAGACACTAGGGTAATGAATTCTGCTCTGCAATGTGCTGCATTGGAAAAGCGTGCCTTTGCCGGGGATAGTGGCCCAAAATTTTTTCAAAGGGGTACAACTGGGCAGCAACTGGAGATTTGCTTTGTATGAGCTTGTGGTTAACCCCACAAATGCATTCTTCAGGCTTCACATAAGAAAAATTATACTCCTGATTTTATGACACACAATTAATCAAATAATAAACTAATGCATATATTAGGCTTATTTAAATGATCAAATCAGTCCATCCAGCATAAAGTTAGATTTGCAAATTCACTATCCCAATTTGTGGTGCTACAGAATAACTTTTTAACCATTTTTGAAGTGTTATCTTCTCTCATATATTAAATATATACACTCAAAATATTTTACATTCAAGGTCCCATGGCATGAAAATTTCAGAGAATTTGGCCCAACCATCATGGCTTTCAAACGAGCAAAGTGGCAGTTGGTCAAGGCCACACCCCCACTCTCCACCTTGCCCCCCCCTCTCTCCTCCTCAATAGCTACAGACACAGAAAAGGCACATACTAAAGAAAGCTCATTGGGACTGGCTCTAGTGGCTGTAATTCTGCACCAAGGCTGAATTTCAGGAAATAGACTTCAGATACAGTATTAGGGGACCACTAAGGCCTATATAAAAGCATCCAAAGAGCACCATGTCATGGGACCTTTTAACAATTATACATTTCTATTAGTACCACATGCATCTTTCAGCTGTCCTGAGTGACCACTCTTTTACTTGTACTATTTTCCAATAAGTTACCCAATCTAAACCCACTATTGCTTTACTGGTATCACTGCTTAACCAGACAGACAAACTTTTCCCTTGTCCCAGCTAATCATTTTCTCGGTTATCCTGTGTTCTACTTCCCCAGTCCTTCCCAACATCCATTTGTCCTGCTTATTTGGTGTCCCTGCGTTAAAAAAACCCTACTCCACCTCCCAGACTACGCATCCTTGTGTTCCCCTAGGGTACTATAGTCATAAGTGGTATCAGAAAAAATATATTTCTATAGTTTCAGGGCCATAGTTTCTACAGGTTCTCTTTTTAACAATTATTTTATCAAGAAGATTTTGATTAAATGATTCAATTAACCAGCAAATTGATGCAGCAAAAAGAGATCCACTTTTGAGAACATTAGAATAAACCATGGATTTGGAACATAGCTGGATTAACTTAAACATAATGGAACATGTCATGTGCTCCGTCTTAGTTTATACCTCTACTAAATCATGAGGTCAAAAATAGCATTAATTCAGTGATTAAGAGTGTTATTGTAATGGATGGTGGAAACTGTTTTACACACTTCTATAGCTCCATACATGCTTTGATTGTTCACATCCATTATTTGGACCATAACGTTTCTAGCCACAAGAGGTCAGTATAATACCTTGTTTTTGGGACCAATGTTTTTATGCCTTCCTTATTAAGATAGCAATTAAACAGTTTCTCTGTCAGAAACATTGAGTTTTACTATTACCGAGGGTCTTGTTGTCTATAGTTGCAGGTTACCAATCGATTTTTCATTTGTTCAGTAAAAGTATGATTAAGTCTTTAACGCACTTTTGTTAGTACACAGTGCTTCAGTATGTCAGACACATCTTTAAAATATAAGATTTCTGTTCTTAAAGGTTGCTACTGTGTCGGAAAGATCTCGTATTATGGACCTTGAGAGGGACCTTTCACTGCGAACAAGAGAGGTAGCAGACCTGCAGCTGCGTCTTGGGACCCAACAGGGCTCTGAGGACTCAAACTCTACGGTTTCTCCCCTTCTGGAAGAAATAAACTCTCTGAGAGATCAGTTGGCTTCCCAAGAAGCTAAGCAGAAAGAAGAGCTGAAAAAGTACAAGGAGAAGCTTGAAGCTCAAGAAAAGACCCATAGTGAGGCAGCTGCCCAGGTTCAAGCTACATCTATAAGGCTCTCTGGTGACAACGAGCAGTTGCAGATGCGCTTAAGCCATGCTGAGAAGGAGAATGCTGACATTATTGAACTGTGGCGTTCCAAGTTGGAGTCTGCAATTGCCTCTCACCAGCAAGCCATGGAGGAGCTAAAGGTGTCCTCCAGCAAAGGCTCAGGTGCCCAGACAGAACAACTTATCGAAACCAAAAGTGCTCTAGAGAAGCTGAACATAGAGCACAAGTTGGCTCTTGAGGAGGCTGGAGCCAAACATGAGGCTGATGCTGCAGCTTGGACTCGGGAGAAGCAGGCACTGAAGGCACAGCTGTTGTCTTTGATTGAGGACAAGGAGCAACTGGAGGAGTCCCTACGGTCCAGTGTTGAAAGAGCAGAGGAGCAGCACCTTGTGGAGATGGAGGATGTTCTTGGAAAACTTCATGCTGCCGAACTTACGGTGAAGGAGCTTGAGGAGAAAGAAGGGATGTCGGCACAGCAGGCCCAAGACAAGGACCGACAAACCAAAGAACAGATGTCAGAAATTGTGGCTCTGCGCAGCCAAGTAGCACAAAGTAACCAGGAGCTTGGGACCCTGAAGAGTCAATTAGAGATGATTCAGAGCCAAGGGAACAACCAGGGTGCCATGGTGAGTTCGTATTCACCTCCTGACCATTTAATACGTAATGCTCCCCATTTTCAGTTTGTCATGTTTGAGAGAAGCAGTTTCCCTATTTATTCTGTTAAGTTAGTATGGCATTTCTTTGTTAATGATTTTATTTTATTTTTTATTTTTTTGACTTGCATATTTCTTTGCTGTTTGCTTTTGTCTCTTTTTGTCCACTGTATTTGTACTGGACATGTGCTATAGGTTAGTGAATTGAGCTCACAGTTGGAGGGCCGACAGCAGGAAGTCCTCTCTTTACAGCAGAGTCTGACAACTGTACAGCAGGAGAAGGACATCCTGGAACAAGAACTTGGAGGCCTGGTGAGGCTTAGGACTTAATTTTGGATGTGGATACAGTAACTCTTTTGCGTTGCGATTGAAGTCACTGGTCTTTTTCATGTTCAGTGTCCTTTTGATAATCATGTCATTGCGTCATTGTTTCTAAACCCACCTTGATCATGTCTTTGGCATTTCTCTATTGCCATTTCTTGTAACTTATTGGCCAACATATACAGTTACGGATATCTGCAGTGAGCTAATATATCTGCTAGCCTGATGTATCAGTTGGTCTCATGACTAAAAATAATTAAATGCTGTACCTGCTTACATTTGTCTATTGCAAAAGAAATTGATGTGAAAGTATTTTCCCCACAGAAACAAAGGTTGGCTGAAAGCACAGATGAGCAGACTAAATCATCAAACACTATGCAAGGTAAATGACATAAGCAATTACATAAGTTCAGTTAGTCAATCCCCCCTCGTTTCCCTGCTACTAATTGACCTCTTTCAGTTTATAAAGGCTTCTAGGATGTAAAGTGGCATTTTTCTTTTTGCAGAAACACTTGAGAAGCTCAGTAAGAAAAAAGAGCAGTGCACATCTCTGACCACAGAATCAGAGTCTCTTAGAAGTCAACTTTCCGGTGAGAACAGTAGAACTGCATTTATGGGTTTTGTAAAACGTTCAGTATATAGTATGTTTCTTCCTTTCTGGTAGAATAATAACCTTAGAACCTGTGAACAATCTCGTCTTAACTCAGGGCTGGAGAGAAAGCTGAAGGCTGCAGATGAACGGCTTGAGCAGCTTTCAAAGGACAAATTCAAGCTGGAAAATGATATTTCAGACATGATGAAGACATCCGGTGATAGTTCAGTACAGCTGACCAAAATGAATGAAGATCTCATACAGAAAGAAAGGTACTACACTTAATTATTCTCTCCTCCTATATTACTTAATTACTCCACAAAAATGTACTAATCGTGTCGGAATTGGATACTTATTTCCCAATGACATTCCATGCTGTCTTTTTCATTTATCTAACCTTTCACTAAGCATTCTCCTCAAATATTTTCTTTTTTTGTCATCACTCAGGAGGCTTGAGGAGTTACAGAGTCAACTATCAGAGGAGAAGGAGAAGGCGGTGCACTTGAATGAACAACTCCAGCAGGAACAGTCCCGCAGAGAGCAGGAGCTGAAAGAGACCAGAGATACACATCAGTCTCAAATAAGTAGCCTTCAGGACAAGATTGCTAACTTGGTTAGTATTGTTGGGCATTCACAAAAAAAAAAATTGTGTTTTGAGAATTAAATGTCAGATTCTTTAAGACTTAGGGCGTTTTCACACATGAAAGTCCGAACCAAGGTCCGTACCAAGGTTCATGTTTTTGTTACATTGTATACATTTGATCCGGTAAGTTTTGGTTTCACACTGCAGTTTTGCAAGCGCACTACAGATCTATACGTGACAAAACTACGTCCTGCCGTCATCACATACGTGAGCTGCGTCTCCAGATACTTAGAACTGATTGGTTTGTTGACGGGCTTCCCCGTCCTCTCGTATCCTCTCTCTGGGTCCGAGTTTAGGCTATTCAACTGACCGCTGCTCTCCCATACTGCCGCGGCTCTTTTTGTTTTGTTGTGATGTAGAGAAGCAAGACACGGGACACTTTCTTTCTGGAGCATTTATTCAGAGACCAACTGAAACCTACACTGTACGTTTACTACCACTTAACAAATAAACTGCTGATGTATTCTCTGCTCTGATAGCCGACAGCTGTCTGCTCTGAGCGCATTTACCGTCTCTCTCACTCACTCACTCACTCACTCACTCACTCACTCACTCACTAAGCACCGAGCTATTCCTTAAAGAAGCTTCCCCGGTCTTGTAACACGAGGAGAGCCTGCCAGAGCTTCCTGTATTTGGTCCGAAAGTCCGAACCATCCAAAAAATGCTTTCACACTATCAACGAACCGGACCATGGTTCAGTTTGGTCCGGACCGAGACCACCTCTTTTTGTCGGACCAAACTTTGGTCTTTTGATTCGGACCGTGGTCCGGGGGAGGTTTCACACCTTTAATTTTGGTTCGGATCAAACTAAAAAGTCAGAAAGTCCGGACCAAACGAGGTATGTGTGAAAACGCCCTTATAATACAAAGTTTTTATAGACATTAAAATGTGTAATACTTGGTTTACTACGCATTGGGAAAATTTCCTCTTTGTCCTTCGGTCACTGGCTACATTAAAACAAGTAGATAAAAGTTATTGTTTTTCTATTCTCCTGTTTTCTAGGAGAAGACTGTTAAACAGGGTGAGACTCTGGTTGAGGAGCTCAAGGCCTCACAGGAGAAATCCTTGTCTCAGGCTTCAGAGCTCCATGTGAAGGAACTTGAGGTTCTGCAATGTCAGGTTGACAAGTGGAAGCAGGAGCTCTCCTCCTCCACGGACAAAACCCAGGAGCTGGAGAAGTTGGTATCTGAGCTGCAGCCATACAAGGAACAAGTTCAGGTAAGCACAAACCCTTAAAGGAACAGACACATTAGTTGAATTAACATGTTTTCACAAAGGTTTCAAACAAATTTTCTGCCAGGAACTTGTTTAATGTAAAATGTTGTTTTATGTATTACTGATTTTATTAATGTTAAATCGTTGAAAAGCAGTAGGACAAAACTTCACCTATGCTTTTTGTAAATGAAAATGTGGTACCCTAAAATCAAACAACTGTCCCTCAAACCACTTGGATGTCAAAAACCTCACCTTACAGACATTGCACCAACACTAAAACAGAATGTGAAACCAAGCTTTACAACCAAGTTGTGGGAGACAATATGTAACTAAGAATTTACCATCGGTGATTAATGTATATTATCAACAACATTTTCACTCTTAATTATGGTCAGATTATTTTTGATGAGTTGTTCATTTCCCCCCAACATACAGGCTAATAACCTATTTTTTTTCATATTCATCTTAGCTCTTTATTGGATGGTGCCATAGGCTATATGCTTGCAGGGGTATACCTGATTAAAGTTATTTATGTATTTTAAGACAATTTATGGTTAATTGGAAAAATTGTTGTAAACAAAACAAATTAAAGTTGTGTTGTGGCAGCTAAATGGTGTGCATTGGGTAGGATTCAAGTTGAGTCTTGAATCACTAGTTACTATTTAGCTATTTATTACAATTTTCTTTCAAATTACGTAAAGTGATAACCGCTTTTGCTATGTACCCCTGCTAGCATTTTCTATTCGCCTGATATTACATTTTAAGTAGAACATTTTCACTTTCTAAGAAAAAGTTGGGTTTTTGTGTGTTTCTACACTTTGAAAGGCATTCATTAACAACATTGGCATATGTTTAACACTCATTTTTATCAAAACAAAAATCCAGTATATACTAATACACATGGAAAATACTTGTGCAATGTGGATTATTGATATAATAAGATAATTCAAGTAAGTGCTCTATATGATGCTGCAAGTGATCATAGTCATAGTCACACTCTGGCAGCCAGCAGCCAATTTGTTAAGTCAGTCAAATTTGTTGGCATCAATTTAAAAGTGCTGAAGTGAAAATGTTCACCTTATATTGTTGAAAGCCATTGTGGTGTAAGCTGTGGTGTGATCTTTGGCCATTTTTAATGCTCCTGCAACTTAACCTTTCCAATTGCATTTCACTTATGTCCATATCTGCTTGGTTTATTTGGATTCATCTTACTTTTCCCTGTGTGTGTGTGTGCGCGCGTGTGTGTGCGTGTGTGTGTGTGTGTATATATATATATATATATATATATATATATATATATATATATATATATATATATATATATATATATATATATATATTCCCCTCCTTTTTTTCTTTCAACTTTATTTCCCCAGTGTCTTTCTGCTGAGCTTGACTCCAACAAGCATGATGTTGAACATTTGTCCAAAAAACTGGAAAAGCAGAGTCTAGATCTGGAAAATATGTGTAAGGAATGTGAGGATGTAAAGGCTGAGAAAGGCAAACTGGAGAAACATCTTTCAGATGTGCAGACTAAGCTCTCTGCCCTTGAGATTAGTCACCAAGAACTTTCAGTCCAGAATGAAGAACTGCGAATAACCAGAGATAAGCTTTCAAAACATCAAGAGGACCTACTTGCCAACAACAAGTGCTCCGATGAAGAAAGGATTTCATTGAGTAAGGAGTTGGAGAAGCTGAAATATCTTCTTCAGGAAGTTCAGGCTGAAAACAACAACCTGAAAAATGCTAAAGGTGAACACCAGGCTCAAATTGAGGAGCTTCAAAGACAAAATTCAGAGAAGAATGACTTGCTCCTAAAGCATCAGCAGGACATCCAGCAAATTGAGGCTAAAAACAAGCAACTACATGACGATTATGAAAATGTTTGCAAAGAGAAACACCAGCTTGAAGACAACTTCAATGAAAGCAGGTCAAAGCTCACATGTGAGAAGGACAATCTCATTTTAGAGAGAGATTCTGCCAGAAATGCCAAAAAATCTCTTGATGCCAAGAATGCAGAGTTGCAGGCAAAACTTAAGTCATTGAAATTAGAAAAAGAAGATCTTACAATGAAGAACACCCAGCTGCAGGCCCTCACAGAAACCCTTACTAATGAGAAGGTGGCGATGTCTTCTGAAATCAATGCTGTCGTTTTGGAGAAAAAGAGCCTTGAGATGGTGAAGGAGGAGCTCCAGAATAAACTCAGTGTTACCAAGAAAGATTTAGAGAGCTCTGTCCGTGAATGTGATGAACTTAAAGCCTCCAAAATGAGCCTGGCCCAAATGCTGGAAGAGTTCAAAACAAGCAGTCAGGTGACTGATTCTGAGAGGCTTCACCTTCTGCAGGAGAAAGAAGACTTACTTGCGATCCAAAGAAAAGTCTGTAATGAGAAGGAAGAGCTCCTTGGAGAGCTAGAAGAGTTAAAAGAGAAGCTTACAGTCTCAACAGAAAAACTATCAAAGTCCAAGGAGAAATTTAAAGAAGCATTATCATCTTTTGAGCAAGAAAAGCAAGCATTTCGCCTTCAGAATTCTGAAATTGAGATGGCTCTACATGTTATACGCAAAGAAAAGATGAGCCTGGATTCAGCACTAGAGCAGCAGAAGATGGATTATGAGCGTTTGGCAGGAGAGAAGGGAGAATTGGAAGAGAAGCACACAAAAACCATATCTGAAAATAATGCTCTTTCTCTTGAGCGCGATAAGCTAGCTAGTGAGATCCGAACAAATGAGGACCAGTTGGATAGTTACTCCAGAGCTAATGACAGCTTTATTCAAGATAAGTCTCATTTAACAGCAATGCTAGAGGAAACCAAACACCAGAAAGACAAAGTTGAAGCAGAGATGGCCTCTTTGAAACGAGAAAAGGCTGACCTACAAAATGAGCTGCAGAAACATAACTCTGATATTGAAATTCTTGAAAAGGGCAAAACCGAACTTGTTCAAGAGCACAGTAAACTAAAAATGGAGTTTGAGAAGGCTAATTCAGAGCTTGTCCAACAGGTTGATAATCTTACCAAAGATTGTCACCGTCTGCAATTGTTGCAGACTGAAGCTGACAACAAAGCACATTCCTTGCAGAAAGAGAACCAGGGTCTGCTTCAGGAGATCCAGGAGTTAAAATGTCAGACTGAATCAATAACAGGGGCCAAGCACCTTCTTGAGACCCAGCTACAGGCAGAGTCCAGTGATCGGAATAAAGCGATATCTGACAAGGATGGTCTCTCCAAACAAATTAAGGAGCTGCAGAAAACGTTGTCAAAAGTTTCACAAGAAAATAAAGATATTTCTTCTAGCCTTACGAATGCTAATGAGCAAAAGAAGTCTTTTATGGTGGATATTGAGGCTTTGAAAATGCAATTAATGCAGCGAGAGCAAGAAACTATTCAGTTGATAGAAGATAAAAAACAGCTATTCTCTAAGCTTGAGGATATAGGCAAGCAGATGACCGTCCTGACCACAGAGAAGGAAGACCTTTTAGCTGGACAGTGTAAACTGGAGCAGAACATTTCTTCTCTCCACACAAGCCAAGAAAATTGGCTCACTGAACGGTCAAAACTCCTTGGAGAGATAGAAAAGTTGCACGCTAGCCAGACCCAACTAGAGGTTGATGTCCAGGGCCTACAAACCGATAAAGAACTTTTGGAAAAGCAATGCAAGAATGCTGTTGCAGAGGTATCTGCTTCTGCCGTTGTGAAAGAAGAGATTTCCTCCAGCATCTCAAATCTAACCGCTCAGAAGGATGCCCTAAAGGTGGAGAGAGATGAAGCCACCCAGCAAATCAGGCAGCTGGAGTCCCAACTAAAAAATGCCATTTCTAAGCAGCTTGAGGTATTCCTCCTCCAGTAGTAATCACTGACACACATACTGTAGAGTGGCTGGGGCTATGTCACCTTCTCACTGCATGCTTGCTGGTTTGTCTCCCTTTCCTTTTTATTTTTGTGTCTAATGTTCATCTTTCATTTACTAACCACTGTAAATTACCCTTAGCTGCCAGCCGTTGCCTGTGGGCTTATAACGTGATCTAATGTAAGGCGAAATTCTTCCGATTTTCTTGACTGTCTAAGGTGATATTTATTACACTCACCCTCTGATGGTGTTTCAGATTTAATTTGACTGTATATTTTATGTTAATAGACTAATAGATTTCCCAAAAATAGTTTTTAGAAATTATAGCCCCAATTATCTGCTTAACAATGTCATCCAGTCCAATTTTAAAGTGTTTGGGCTGGTAAAATCTCTCTGGTCAGAATTACACTTAAAAACAATAGTACAGGGAGAGATATGACAATATAAAGCAGCTTTCAGGGGTTATGGAAGGACAACTTACTTTACAGGACTACCACTTTAACAGTTTTTCTCTTCATCAGACTTGTTACACAAGTTAATGGGGTGTCAGTATCCGTTCTGAGGCCACAGGTTGTAGAGTATTTAAAAATTGTATACTAATTGTTTTTCTTAGTGTAATATTTATGTTATTTCTCAACTAGGAGCTACTTGAAAATTGCAATGAACTGAGATTTGAATAACTGATTCTAAATCCGTAATTAAGATAGATAACTCATTAAGCATGCATTGAATTTATTAAATAATATAAAAATCATTGGTTGAGGTCAAATGCAAATTCCTTATTGAGGTTTGTTGAGGTCATTAGGTTTTGATCTCCACCAACCATTTGCAGCTCTCAATTTGAAACTGTTCTTAGCAAATATCCTGCTCATGCATCGTTTAGGCTTCAGAGGCCTCTGGCAAGACTGCTGAGGCTCTGGAACAGCTGACAAAAGAGAAGGCCAGTTTGATGCAGGAGAAGAACGAAGCCCAATCTCTATTGGAAGAGCTCCGGAGCGCCAAGCAGAAGATGGAGACACAGGTAAGAGATGCTAATGTACGTAAGCTTTCAGTGGTGAAGTGGCTCTCCTCAAACTATGTATGTGAGAGAAATGGAATTAAGTGACACATTTGCTATACAGTATGTCGTAGCTATAATTTCAGCAAATAAATATGTCATCATTGTTTTAGCTGAAAACATTGAAGAAAGATAATTCCAAGTACCAGGAAGATCTGAATGTATCCAAAGAGCAGCTTTGCATAGAAACTCAGAGGACTGAGAGTCTGTGCCAGGAAAAGTGAGTAAATCCTTAATTTTGGCTGCTGGGAGAAAGAGTTTCTACAAACTAATATGTTGCCTACATGAGTTGTCAAAATTTCTTCGATGACTTTAACATTTGTATTTATTCAGTGAGGAGCTTAAAGAAGTTGTTACTGTGAAGACACAGTCCCTGCAGATGCTGCAAGATGAGAACAACAAGCTGACTCGGGAGATTGATAACAGTCACAAAGAGCAGAGTGAACTTGTGAAGGTGCAACACTATCTTTTATTCTTAGAAATCTTACATAAACCTACAAGCATCAGAAATAAGCTATTAATCTACTGACCATGATTTGATTTAAACTTTTATTTATTTATTTTTTTTTCTTAGCTCAAGGATGAGCACTCAAAACTCAAAAAACAGTTGAAGCAAAGGTAAGAGAATGCATCATTTTGTAATTCAAGCAGTTTCTCTGATCTCTGCAAATTCATTAATATTTTGAAGGCCTTGTTTACTAAATAAAAACATGCTCTCACCTGTGACACCTACTTACAGTGCATTTATAATTAAGCATGGTATGTCATGCTGTTCTTTTTCTTCAAAGCCTGCCAAATAATGCCTTCAGGTACTTCACACCTTTTAATACTATTAGATGTCAGTCATTATCATGTAATAATACAAATATATTAACCACATATTTTTAGGCAAATAATTAGGAATAAGCAAGGTACGGTCACATTGCCTTTCCGTTGAATAAAATTTCCCCGCAAATACACATCAATCATTTATTAAAAAAAAAAAAATGTCATGTTTCTGATGCAGCTAATGAATAATCTGCCTGGTCAAAGTGATGAAATGAACTCTGGCCTGCGAATCTGCTGTAGCCGGCTGGAGATTGCATCGAAACAGGAAATGCATGCTTGAAAATCGTCTGTCATATAAGCTTTGGTACAAGTGAATCGGAAACGGAGGAGATATGTGTTGTGTAATGTGACCATTCCTAAAGCCATTTAAAGCACCATTTTTCATTTTTCTCTGAATCTCCTACTTTATTTCTATTTATTTATTTATTTATTTATTTATATATATATATATATATATATATATATATATATATATATATATATATATATATATATATATATATATATATATATATATATATATATATATATGGCCAAAAAAAACGAGGTTAATAGTTTGAATTCCAAAGTTGGAAATCTGCTGAGAAACAATTTGGAAAATTGTACCTCTGAGATTGTTTTGGTATTGTGTTTTTGATAGTGAGAGCAGCTTGAAGGAGCAGTTTGAGAAGGAGAAGGCTGCCCTCCAACAGTCCATCCATAAAAACAGTGCCTTCATTTCAGAAAAGGAGCAGCAGGTGGAAAAGCTGATGAGCGAGGTGAGAATCCTAACTCTTATTGTCAGCTTGCACAAAATTAATTCAAGAAAGTCAAGACTTTAGAGCATGCAAGGACAGATTTTGTGAGTGTGCACAGAAATAGTTCAAAAGACAACTTTTTTTTCGTTATTTTTATGCGTGTTGGCCTACAGCCATTGATAACAGGCTTTAACAGGACCCTGTTTAAAAAAAAAAAAAAAAAAAAATACCGGGTGAACCGTGCAGGGACATTTCTTACAATGTAGAGTCTAACAGGATGTCACTTCTAGGTCAAAAATGTTGTCCCGCTTTCATTTTGAGTGTGCATGCAAAGGATCATACAATGTGCCTAAACTGAAATGGCAACTTTAAATATTGTGGGCGAGAGCCCTGTTGCCTGTGCAGACCTAGTGACACTTTTCTTGCAGGTTCAAAACATCTGTACAGCTTTTAATTCTCTTAAAACTTGTTTTGAATGTAAATGAACTTGACTTACTGATTAAATGCTCAAATTGAACTTGTGCTTGTATTACTGTTGTTGTTGTTAATAAACGGTCATTCAGTGAGTGGCTTCCTTTGTTGTAATAACTTTTTTAGAAGCAAAGAGTAATATTTGGTCTAAGAAACGTTAACATCTATTGAATAGCGTGGGTTGTTTTCTTCACAGCTGATTGGACTGCGTGGGGAAAGTGCCTCAGTTGAGACACTGCAGGGTACAATTCAGGCCTTGGAGCGGGACAAGGCTAATCTACAGGGCCGTGTTCAAAGACTGGAGAAGGACCTGGCTGCAGGGCCTGACACCAACAAGTCCTCAGGTAAGAGTTAAGCTCATGACCACAGCTAATATTTCTGGTAGCACTAAGGTCAGTTCTCTGTGAGGTGACCTCCAAAAGAAAACAAGATAACCTCTTTCATTTAATCTTGTACCTGATGTTTCCAGGTGATGCAGTTTTGGACCAACTAAGGGAGGATAAGGAGACTGCAGAGAGTCAGGCATGTATACCTTTCCTCTCATCCGGAATGATACTAATTATATGCCTGGATAGATTCCGTTTTTTTTTTCTTTCATACAGTGCATTCAGTGTGAAGATGCTTCCCTACACTGGCCCATATGATCTTCTGGTTTGACAACTCCTCAGTCTCCTTTACGTTGTCATCATATTTGGGGCAGTCGTACGGAAACTGTCTTATTGAATGCTGTTTGTGAAATGACTGTGCTGCTTACTCGGGCATTTACTAACAAATTGATTTGACATTTAATTAAAAGCGTACTGAACTTCTGGCATCATCTCGGCTCTTACAGCGGTGACATGAATCGGCATCACTCTTGTATTGGAGCATTTCGCCCACAGTGGTGGGATGATGGCATGTGTCCCAGAACATTCACTTACCTCTCATTTCCTGCCTCTGTTTATTCTAAAATGTTATACTGTATTATCGGTGTGACTTGAGTGTGTTGGCTGGCAGTAAGTGGGTCCTAATTTGAATTTCAATATTTTTTTTCTTCTCTTTCTTAAACTCCAACTCCTCTCCTCTGCCCTGTCTCTGATGTTGGCAATGCTACACCCCCATCAGGCAGCGGTTTGTTAATGTTTTTCATCAGCTTCACTTGTGCATGTTTGTCTGTCACTGTGGCTCCTATGTTTCGTCCGGTGGATCACGTTATAGTTGGTGTCAAAAAATACTGTCTTCCAAAGATGAACCAAGCTTGATTTCTCAAAACCTTTTTAGCATTCAATCTCTCTGCTTAAATTACTATGAAAAATTACAGTTATCATAGACTTATCGTACGTGGGACTCTCCTCGTGACTCATTTAAGTGTCAATCAAGCTTGGAGTTTTCTTTAGCTGACAACTTGCAGTGACTATTAACCATCCTGGTCAAGATTAGATGTATTGATTTATTTTTGGGGGGGGATACGGCGGAGCATAGTTTCTATTATCTAAATTAGGACTGTCAAAGCATTGAGGCAAAGTCTTGGCACATAATCCAATGAATAAATGTCACAGGGAGACCCTAAAATAAATTTCAATATCTTATTGAATAAAGGATGATAATTCTCCACCAGCAGCACTGATGCTACTGTTGTGTACTTTTTACAGATTGAGTTCCTGAATTCAGTCATCATTGACCTCCAGAGGAAGAATGAGGAACTCAAGGACAAACTGGAGAAAATGGCAGCTGCTGCTCTCAATGGGAATAATCCAAGTGAGCTGGATAACTATGACGGGTAAGTCCCATTCATGGCAGACTTTCTCAGACTTCCAAAAAAATAAAAACAACTGTGTGGCAGTACAACTTTTTTTATTTTTAGTTACACATAGAGCTGATTTCTTTTCTGCAGACATGACAAGGAACCCGTGAAGAAGAAGGCTCCTCCTAGGTTGTTCTGTGACATCTGCGACTGCTTCGACCTCCATGACACCGAGGACTGTCCCACACAAATGCAGATGCCCGACTCCCCTCCACACACCACCTACCACGGCAATAAGGGCGAAGAACGGTCCTACTGCGATATCTGTGAGGTCTTTGGCCACTGGACCGAATCCTGTAATGACGACCAGACCTTTTAAGCCTTTTTCCACCCTCGTTCGCACAATCAGTATATTTGCACATCATGTTAGATTACGCCGTGCTTTCAAAGTCTTGGTTTGTATGTGTGCATTTCGTGTGCTTGTTTCCGCCAAGCGTCTTTATTGTCCATGCCAGTCCATAAGGGCTTATATTGGAGAATGATCTCCTCAGAATCTCTTTCCAAAAATTCACACATCCTACACTGTGTGTGTGTGTGTGTGTGGGTTTGTGTGTGTGTGTGTGTGTGTGTGTGTGTGTGTCCTGGGTTTGTGTGTGTGTGTGTGTGTGTGTGTGCCTGGTTTTGTGTGTGTGTGTGTGTGTGTGTGTGTGTCCTGGGTTTGTGTGTGTGTGTGTGTGGTGTGTGTCCTGGGTGTGTGTGTGTGTGTGTGTGTGTCCTGGGTTTGTGTGTGTCCTGGGTTTGTGTGTGTCCTGGGTGTTTTTTTTGTGTGTGTGTGTGTGTGTGTGTGTTGTGTGTGTGTGTGTGTGTGTGTGTGTGTGTGTGTGTGTGTGTGTGTGTGTGTGTGTGTGTGTGTGTGTGTGTGTGTGTGTGTGTGTGTGTGTGTGTGTGTGTGTGTGTGTGTGTGTGTGTGTCCTGGGTTTGTGTGAATGAGGAGATACTGTAGGTGGATGTGGGAGAAGCGATGATCTTCAGATATTTTAATTTATCAATATCCTAACATTGTTTGCACAGTTCGTTGGGGAGATACAAAGATAATATAGTATCATGAAAGGTGTTTATTTGAATTGAAAAAAATATCAGTTTGCGCAAAAAATTTGTGAGCTATAGTTTATTTTTTTATGCCTGAAAATACTACAGTATGTACTTAAAGGTTTGATGGTATGTATGTAATTTTGTGATGGGTAATCAAAGGGGAGAGATTTTCTCACTCTTGCCTGGAGTAGAGCAGTGAGACCCAGGGCTGTTTGGCTTTAGGAACTTTTTTATGGTCTTCATGAAGGAACTGATGGGTGATTGTTTAAAAAAAGAAGCGGTGAAACTTAAAGCACTTCACGCCTAACTGTAACCCCTCAGTTCCAGTGAAATGTCCTTTCCAAAAGGTTTCTTCGAAATTAAGATACTTTCTGTATGAAACAATGAAATACATAGGCATTTCTTTGAAAATGTTTTGAATATCTGTATAAAAATAAATTAAATTTATGTATACATTTAAAATGAAACCTCTCTGTATTGATTGTTCAACTGAAAGCACTATTCACACTGCTTATGATGTTTGTGTGCACCTTTGGGTGCACTGCACAGTCATTAAAGTCGCTATTAAAGGAAGGTTCGACAGCATGTTTTAGACTGCACTTTTACATGACTTTTCAGCTTGTTGCAGGCTCTCCTTATAATTGCATCATCATGAGTTGAACTAGGACTGAACTGGGTTTGGAGATAAATGGTTCTGTGACGTACAGTAGCTCAAACTGAAAATAAGTAGGCAAGCCTTGTGTAGCTGCAAATCTTGCTTTAAGACAAAACAAGGCTGTTTGCTTTAGTTTTGGTGTGGGAGCAGAAGTTGATGAGCTTCAGATGCAGACTGCCATTTCTCCAGCTCCACACTCAACTCCACAGTCCCCAGTTGCAGGTGGGCGGAGACAGAGTTGTCAGTGTGGACATCCATCTCCTCGCATTCTTTCCTTCCTTTTCCTTTGCCTACAGAAGATGATATCAAACAGGATTCGTGATGTTAAACTGAATCTGAAAAGAAGAGTTTACTAATTAAATCAAAGCACAGCCCTTTTAATTTTTCCTTTTACATTGGATGCCAAATACTTACTATGTAAACCACATATGATGTATATGCCAGCCTAAGAATAAGACCATTCTAGACATATTTTACAGTATTTAGTATGTCAAAACCATTTTAAAATGAATAATCTCTTCTCAGCTTTACAGTTGGGAAAAGGGATTTGATGCCGTTATTCAGATGATTAACCTTTTGAAGCTGCTGTATTCTTCGGTTTAGTACTGCTGCCTCCTCTCTGCTTTGATTCCTTGTCCTCTTTGGTTTTCTTTCCCAGATCCTAAAGATGATTGAAAAACATATCCTACATGAAATATGTCAGTTTGATAATTGAGAATCCTGTTTGCTGTGTTGCTAGTTTCTGTCCCTTTTATAGTCAATATCACTCTTCTAGACATAAATCCTGTCTCAGTGTTTTCCAATTTGAAATGTTGACCCAAGCTGTTTTCTAATAATTTCTGTGAAATGGACCAGGTAATGATTGTACTACTGTACCTCAGCAACGCCCTGGCTGTGTAAACACCTGTTTAGCATGTAAACTTGCCTTTTCAAGTGTTTGTGTAGCTTCCACCTCAGACTCGGTGTGTAGAGCAGCAAGCTCACAGAGGACCTCAACCTTTTGACCTCTTCTGACCAGGCTTTGCAGGGGGACATGGACAGAGCCAAGGACTCTTCTGATGGGGGCATCCTGGACCAGCTCTGGTACAGATTTCTTCTTTTTGTCTTTTGACTTGTCTTTGGTGGAACCAGATTTGATTGGAGACTGAGGAAGATGCCACAGACATGAAATTAGGATATTTAGATGTCTAATATCTGCCAAAACAGACTTTCAGTACTTACACAGAGCTGATGTGACGATCTATCTCTGGTGGACTTACCAGTGGATTGTTTTTTGAAGCCATGATTTCTTAATGGAACTTAACAGTGACAGAATCGTGGTCTTCTGCAAAGTGCACCTTTACAAACCATGGCGTTTGTGAAAATTGTCTTTTTTTTAATGTATATAACTGTTAACTGTATTGCAAAGGAAGGCTGAAATAGAATATAACCTGCTCTCTTCAAAAAGTCAGAATACACTACCATCAACCAAAAGAAAATTACTGATGTCAGAAATCAAGCTTGGAACCTTCTGGTTATTGGTCAGCCTAATACTATGTAAAATGATAAATTATAAAAAATGTGTACTTATGCAATTACTTTTGGATTGATATGTATATCATAATTAATACTAATAAAAAGAATAAAAAAACAACAAATTAACTATAATACATTGGTGTTTGGCCACAGTTTAATGAGATGGAGAACAGCCGAGGTAGTTTGAGTGAGTGAGTGGGAGCAGAAAGAAAATTGCCCTGTGACCAGAGGTAAAAATAAAAATACCAGGTTAATTTCAGCACATCAGATGCCGTAGTAACATACACAGATTTCCAGTAATCACGGTTTCTTTTGAGCCCCATTCTGGAAATGAACAATCCAGGATTTCCCTAAAAGTCGATTCAATATATGTGTTCACCCATTAGTCCTTATTTTTCTAAAGTTGACTAATACACAGGGCTGGACTGGCCATCTGGCATACCGGGCATTTTCCCGGTGGGCCGACGCACTTTTTGGTCGCGCCGGCCCATAAAGAACTCACAGCGGCCCATTGGTTAATTTTCTTTATTGGCACTGGCCTGACCCAATCAAATCCACTATGGCCACGCCCCCCGGCCCTGAGACACGAGCTATAGTGGTTGTGACCACCGGTCCGTGCCAGAGACCAGCTGGTCCTGACACACAGATCTCCATTATATTATATATTATATATGTATATATATTATATTATATATTATATATATAAAAAAAAAAAAAAAAAAAAAATTATATATATATAAAATATATATATATATATATAATAATAAATAATAAAATAATATATATTTATTTTTTTTTCCTTTTCCCCCAAAGTGTGGCCAAAACGCCACCAAAGGGGAGAAAAAAATACTAAAGCCGCTTCACAGACCACAGGGGAGACCACTGAGGAGCTGGTCGCGGCCAGTGTCTCTAACGCCCCTAGTGGCAGTAACCGGTCCGTGCCAGAGACCATGGTCCCGGGACAGACCACAGAATCGGCTACAACCCCCTCTCTACTTTTGTCCAAAGTGACAAAATATGAATCTTACAATAGTTAAAATTAACAGTAAACTGTTTTTAAAGTTCCTA
The DNA here is from genome assembly GCF_010015445.1 of Perca fluviatilis. NCBI lineage: Eukaryota > Metazoa > Chordata > Actinopteri > Perciformes > Percidae > Perca > Perca fluviatilis. The sequence goes on from NC_053117.1 coordinate 20,113,653, forward strand.
AGCCAATATTAAGCAAAATAGTAATAATAACAATAATGACAATACAATATCAAATATCAATGATAAAAATACCATAAATATACAAATCATAACTCTAAGAATTAATGAATTATTTAAGTGTAAGATCAACAGATAAGTCTTGAAGGATCCAAAACTATCACATGAACGCTGAACACTAGGCAACTCATATCATAGAATGCACGCATATTGTAAGAGGACTGTCTGCAGGGAATGTGTCTGACCAATCATGGTGGCTGTGGGCCGCCTGGGCCAAAAATGCCAGGGCCAATTTTTTTTGTCCCAGTCCAGCCCTGTTAATACAGTTTGTGATTTAGTGGGAATTAAATTAAAACTCACTTCTTTCTCTTTCCCGCCTTTCTTCTCTTTTAAAGTTTGGCTGGGTTTGGCCACTGGGATGTCTTCAGAGGCTGCAGGCCATGACAGGACCTAAAATGTCAAATGGCAGAATATGAGCACATTCTGCATCTAAACGTTTACCCACATAAACATTATTTTCTTTACCTTTTCCTCCTCTATCGTAAGATAAAGTCCTTGATTGAAGAATCTTTTTAAGCATCCCAGATCACTAACAATGAACGTTTGTGTGTCACTGAAGGCCATGCAGTCTGACCATGTCAGCTTTGATGTGCTGTGTCTTGACACTGTCGAAAAAGAAATCCGAAAAAGTGAAAGTTTGGCACACAATGAGTACTGCATGTACAAAAACACAGACGCAAAAAAACGTCGGGCTTTTGGTGAGTCAGAGACCCATAGTTGAAAGAATATACAGTACAGTCCCTGACAAAAGTCTTGTCGCTTATCTATTTTGTAGAAACACCTGCTATTAACCTGACTTTTAATTAATCAATTGGTGTTAGAAATAGCTCATATGAAAAGCTAAAACCCTCCCAAATGATGTTTAATGCACTGAAATAAATTAGTTTCACTGAAAAAAGTTTTATCATTTAATCAAAACAGAAAGGTCAAATTTTGGCAAGACAAAAGTTTTGTCGCCTATACAGAAATTGAACAAATTTACTACAAATACAAACATATGCCAGCAAATTAAGTAGTGGTGCTCTGAGATCCAAATTTAATATCTTGTATGACTTCCATGAGCTTGAAGAACTGCATCCATGCGGTTTGGCAAGGATTCATACAATTTATTGATGAAGTCATCAGAAATAGCAAAGAAAGCAGTCTTGCATGCCTCCCAGAGTTCATCAATATTCTTTGGTTTCGTCTTCCATGCTTCCTCTTTCATCCTACCCCACATATGCTCAATGATGTTCATGTGTGGTGACTGGGCTGGCCAATCCTGGAGCATCTTGATCTTCTTCGCCTTGAGGAATGTTGATGTGGAGATGGAAGTATGCGATGGAGCACCGTCCTGCTGCAGGATTTGGCCTCTTTTATGGTTGGGAATATAAGAGGTAGCTAAGATTTCTTGGTATTTTAGACTATTGATGTTGCCTTCCACCCTGCAGATCTCTCGCACACCCCCATACTGGATGTGACCCCAGACCATGATTTTTCCGCCACCAAACTTCACTGTTTTCTGGGTGAATCTCGGATCCATGCAGGCTCCAGTAGGTCTCCTGCAATATTTGCGGCGACTGTGGTGTAATTCAACAGAAGATTCATCTTAAAAATTCATCTTCTTCCACTTTTCCAGCGTCCATCCTTTTTAGCAGGCTGTGGGCCTTGGCAAATGCCACACGGTTTTTCAATTGTCTTTTGTTTAGTGCTGGCTTCTGGGCACTGATTCGACCATGGAGGCCATTTCGAGACAGAATCCGACAAACTGTTCTGGTTGACACGGGGGACTTCAGGTGACCAGGCCTCGTGGAGCTCTGCTGCAGTGGAAAATGGCCTGGCCTTGGATTTTCGAGCCAACAAACGGTCCTCTCGAGCAGTTGTCTTGCGGGGTCTGCCTGACCTGGGCTTGTCAAAAACCTCTCCAGTGTCTTCAAATGTTTTTTTTATCCTCTGTACTTGACGCTGAGACACATTGAAGGTGTCTCCCACATCAGCAGTGAATCTGGTCTTCAGCCTCTTGATAATCCAAACTTTAGTCTCAGGGTGGATCTTAGGCATGTTTGCAGAGGTCTAGTTGCAGTTGATGTGAAGGTCTAGTGTACTGGGGTTGTGTTTATACACAACTGAGACCTAACTGATCCATTATTAGTCACAGGTGAAGCTCATATGACAAGGCGACAACACTTATGTCTTTGCAAAAATTGACTCAATGGGCTTTACCAAGCTGTGAATATTAGAATACTTTTTGACAGTTTTTTTTTTGCACTGAAACATTATTACTAAAGATGTTGGGATTAAAATGAGCCATTTCTTGTAAAAACATCTTGATTAGAAATATATTTCAGCGGCACTTCAGGTCAATTTGTACACAAGCGACAAGACTTTTGTCAGGGACTGTATATAGGGGAGAGCTTGTCACAAGGGTAAGTTGTCACACAGGTATATCTCTAACACCAGAAGGCACTTTCTAAAAAACTAAACTGCATTATATAATTAATACAACTTTGATTAGTATGTTCAACTATATTAAGAGAACGGTATATTTTGATGCCTAAACCAAAGACCTGTACTAAGGCTATTGTGGTATAGGTGGCAATAGCACACATGTCACTATGCAAACAGAATGAAGAAAATAAAGGAAGGAGTATATAATATAAGGAGTACTGCCTAATACTTCAACATCAATTACACAACTGCAAAAATTAGTCCTCTACCTGTATTCATGTTCTTATTTGTTAAAAGATACAGTTGAAACCAGATATTTACATACACTTAAAAAAAAACACAAAAACATTTATTTCTTTACTGTCATACATTAAATCAGAGTAAACTTTTTCTGTTGTAGATAAATACATATTAACATATTTTTTGCATTTGTTAAATGTCAGAATCGAGCGAGGGAGAATTTTTATGTATTTTTTGTATCACTTTCATCAAAGTCAGAAGTATTCATACACTTCCTTAGTATTTGGTAGAATTGCCGCGAAACTGTTTCACTTGGGCCAAATGTTTTGGGTATCCTTCCACAAGCTTTCTACAATAGTTTGCTGGAATTTTGGCCCACTCCTCTTGACAGAACTGTGGATGCATATAAAGGCACACCTCAAACACAGAGCCTCTTTCTTTGACATCATGGGAAAATCAAGAGAAATCAACCAAGACATCAGGAAAAGAATTGTGGACCTCCACAAGTGTGGCTCATCCTTAGGTGCAATTTCCAGATGCCTGAAGGTCCCATGTTCATCTATTCAGACAATAATACGCAAGTATAAAAAACATGGGAATGTACAACCATCATACCGCTCAGGAAGGAGACGGATTCTGAGTCCCAGAGAGGAACGTTTTTTGGTGCAAAATGTGCGAATCAATCCCAGGACAACAGCAAAAGACCTTGTGAAGATGCTAGCTGAAACTGGTAAGACAGTGTCATTATCCACAGTAAACGAGTTCTGTACCACCATGAGCTAAAAGGTTACTCTGGGAGAAGAAAGCCATTACTTCAAAACCACCATAAAAAAGCCAGACTACAGTTTGGCCCAAGTGAAACAGTTTTGGGGCAATTCTACCAAATACTAAGGAAGTGTATGTATACTTCTCACTTTGATGAAAGTGATAAAAAAAATACATAAAAATTCTCCCTCGCTCGATTCTGACATTTAACAAATGCAAAAAATATGTTAATATTTATTTATCTAAAACAGAAAAAGTTTACTCTGATTTAATGTATGACAGTAAAGAAATACATGTTTTTGTGTTTTTTTTTAAGTGTATGTAAATATCTGGTTTCAACTGTATGTGATACTTTTTTTTATTATTTAAAGATTATACATTTGTGAACAAGAATTTATTTAATTTAATATGGAAAATGAGTGACTGTGATGTACTGAGTCAGAGAAATTGAAGTGAAAGCAAAAAAGTGTGACAAGGTGCCCTCTACCCTACAAACAAACCTCAGATGAAGTGGAAAGTTAAGAAAAGGGCTTGACACATGATAAATGATCAGTTTAGTCATCCAGTTTCAGGGGGTGTGTACAACTCCCCTTTCTCTTACGGCAGTTGTGTAAATTCTACAGAAACTGATAAGAAAGAGTTAACCCCAGTAATACAGGATACATTACTAAATTAAATGAATCCAAACATCATACTGGCATTATTTCTAAACTCCTTTATACTACTGCACTAAATGTCATGCAATGACAACCTTTTTTTTTTTATCAATCTGTAGGAACAACTGCATCGCTCTATCAGTGTTTGTGATTTAACTCGTCAAATGAGGGAAGTGTTATTACCATGTGCAAAATCATGGCAGGTTTCCTCAGTATACACCATGAAGTCTTGTGTGTCTGGTTTGGATGATTCGTTTTCACAATTTTTGTTTGATTGTAGGTCAGCATCACTGAAGCAGTCTTCTGTTACATGTGCAGTGTCAATTTTACACTCCCTGTCGAATTTCTGTGAACAGCACCACAAAAAAAGACGATGATTTAAAAGATACTTTCTACACAAGTTTACTCATTATCTAAACTCATTCCACAGTGTTTTATGTTCATTTTAAGATACTCTTACAAAACTAGGCACATGTGAGCATTGAACAAATATAGTTGCTAAACAGTTTTTTTTGTAGTAATGGTACTTAGGCTACTGCCTGCAATGACAATAAAGTTGAGCCTAATCTAATCGTAAAGAGGGAATTTCACATTTGTGAAACAAACATAACGTGTAAATGTGTTGTCATTTACTAAATGAAACTGTCAGAAGATTAAATGTGTCAAAAACATGTTTGATTGGAATTTATTTTTCACATGGACATTCTGGACAGTATTAAACTTACAGACATGTAAAGAGCCAGAAAAGTGTAGGAAGGATACGTCACCTGGTTAACAGTTTGATGACTAAGGAACTCGTATGTGATAAAATAGCTGTAGATGATAACAGGGAAGTCAGGAGCATTTTCATCCACACTCATCAATGGGTCTGGGATTCCCCTCATCCTGCCCACACTCACTGTGGCTGATGCCCGGTCCACTATCAGATCTGTACAAATGGATAAAATTACAAAGCTTCTTACTTAGAAAATTAAAATGAAACAAGCCCACATTCGCAGGAGTCAGATCTACTAACAGTAAAGTCTCACCACTCTTCTTGGCCAAGCCCCTAAAACAACGTCTTTCCTCAGGGGAGATCCATGAGCCGTCCAGACAAGAGAGCTGTGGGAGACTGTCCACAGTGAAACCCGGGTAGCAGGGAGCAAGAGTGAAGGGGTTTCCCTCCAGCACCAGCGTCCTGAGGCAGGGGAGCGTGCTCAAGGCGTTCAGCAGGGACTGCTGGTCCTGAAACTCACAGTCACTTAGGTCCAGACACACCAGCTGTGGCCTGAGGGCAGAGACAGAACAGCAGTGTGTTGTACAGCAAGAACTGAAAATAAGGGAGGTGGATGGATTCATTTTTCCTTTTTATTTATAAATGAGAATGGCTAAAATAAAACCAACAAAGACCAAGACTTTTGTTCCCCTAGTATGGGTAAAGCTCCAGAATCATGGCTTGAAAACCTGCTGCCTAAATGCGCACTCGTTTCAAACGCCACAATTCCAGTTGGTAATGCAGTTTGTCTGTTAAACATTTAAAGTCTTTGTTTTTGACACAGCAAGCTTAAAAATCACCCTGCAACACACAAACGGTGTGGTTTCAGGACAGACTTGTGTTAACGGATGTATAGAAATACTAAGATCATGGGGGCGGCCTCTAGCTCCCCCAGTAAGAGCGTTCGCCCCATGTTGGCTGAGTCCTGCAGCTGCGTGTCATCCCCCATCTCTCTCCCCGTTTCATATCACTTTGAAATAAAGGGAAAAGCCCCAAAAAATAATCTTTAAAAAAAATAAAAATACTAAGATCATGAGTCAAAGCACCCCCAAATTTCTGTAGAAGTTTCTATTAATTTTGATATTTTCCCATTTTTAATTTATTCAATTGGTCGTATCTTTTTGTAATTTTTTGTATTCATTTAAAAAAAATGTCCCAGAGTTTCTGTACATGATGATCTAAAAGCTGTTGTCTAAGGGTATTCTCTACATCAGGAATAATTTGTGATGTCAAAAAAAAAACATAAAAAAGGATTGTCTCATGCCTGATCTAAGATAATCCTTTTATTTCAAACTTCCATAAAATACATTATACAACTGATTTTATGGAATGTGTAGTATTATGTACCGCAGTCATTTAAAATAGCTGTGATAAAACCTCTTCTGAAAAAACCGACCCTGGATCCTGAGGTCTTAGCAAACTATAGACCTATATCTAACCTTCCCTTTCTATCCAAGATCCTTGAGAAGGTGGTTGCTAATCAGTTATGTGATTTTCTACATAGCAACAGTTTATTTGATGATTTTCAATCAGGATTTAGAAAGAATCATAGCACAGAGACGGCACTGGTGAAAATTACTAACGACCTTCTAACAGCTGCAGACAAAGGACTTGTCTCCATTCTTGTTTTACTAGATCTTAGTGCTGCTTTTGACACTATTGATCATACAATCCTGTTACAGAGATTAGAACACTTAGTCGGAATTAAAGGAACTGCACTAAAATGGTTTAAGTCTTATTTCTCTGAGCGATCCCAATTTGTTAACATTAACGATAAACCCTCCAAGCACGCCAAAGTCAGCCATGGCGTTCCTCAAGGCTCAGTGCTTGGACCAATTCTATTTTCCTTATATATGCTTCCTCTAGGACATATTATTAGGAAACACTCAATTAATTATCACTGCTACGCAGACGATACCCAATTATATCTGTCAATTAAGCCAGATGAAAGTGGTCAGTTAGCAAGACTTCAAACGTGTGTTGAGGATATAAAAATCCTGGATGACCCACAACTTCCTGATGTTAAACTCAGACAAAACGGAAGTTATTGTGATAGGACCAACGCGCTGCCGAACTTCGTTTTCGAAAGATATAGCTACTCTGGATGGTATTGCCCTGGCCTCCAGCACTGCGGTCAGAAATTTGGGAGTTATTTTTGATCAGGATATATCCTTCAACGCCCATTTAAAACAAACCTCAAGAATAGCCTTTTTCCATCTTCGTAACATTGCCAAAATCAGGAATATCCTGTCTCAGAATGATGCTGAAAAACTAGTCCATGCATTCGTTACTTCTAGACTAGATTACTGCAATTCCTTATTATCAGGTTGTCCAAATAAGTCCCTTAAGGCTCTCCAGCTGATCCAGAATGCTGCAGCGCGTGTTCTGACGAGAACTAAGAGAAGAGATCATATTTCTCCTGTATTAGCTTCTCTGCATTGGCTTCCTGTGAAGTCTAGGATCGAATTTAAAATCCTCCTCCTGACTTACAAAGCTCTAAATGGTCAAGCACCATCATACCTAGAAGAGCTCTTAGTACCTTATTGTCCCACTAGGGCACTGCGCTCCCGGAATGCGGGGCTACTTGTGGTTCCTAGAGTCTCTGGAAGTAGACTGGGGGCCAGGGCGTTCAGCTATCAGGCTCCGCTTCTATGGAACCAGCTCCCAGTCTGGGTTCGAGGGCCAACACCGTCGCCACATTCAAGAGTAAACTGAAAACCCTCCTCTTTGACAAAGCTTATAGTTAGGGAGTGAGGAGTTGCAGCGTCCACCTAACCCGGCCCACCTGCTTCTCCTCGTAGTTAGTTATGCTATTACAATTCTAGACTGCAGGGGTTGCTGTTTCCTTCCTATGACACACTGAGCTGCTCTCTCTTCTCTACTTGTTACTTCTGTATGCATCCTGTCCCAGAATTGCTTGTTACTAATCTAGCTCTGGGGAGTTTACTCCCCTGAGTCCTTATGTTTCTTCTTCGCAGAGCTATGCTCTGTGATTCTCTGCAAATCCCGGCCGCATCCTGCTGCATCCTGCTGCATCCTACTGCATCCTGCTGCATCCTGCTGCATCCTGCTGCATCCGCTGCATCCGCCGCATCCACCCATGCTCTGCAGCGCCACGTTTCATCCCGCAACGCCCTGCTGTGATGTTCCTATGCACAGAGTAGTCTGGATCCGGTATAGGGGACTGCACTACTCAGTATGACACGATGTGCCCTGCTATGACATGAACTTCCACGATGACCTTCGACGTCACTGTGACCTTTAATGTGACTATTATCACCACTGTTCATCACACCCCCAACCGGCCCGTCAGACACCGCCTACCAAGAGTCTGGGTCTGCCGAGGTTTCTTCCTAAAAGGGAGTTTTTCCTTGCCACTGTCGCGATAGCCACTGCTAATGCTTGCTCTTGATGGAATTACTGTAATTGTTGGGGTTTTGGAAAGTGTCTCGAGATAACTTTTGTTATGATTTGATACTATAAATAAAATTTAATTGAAATTGAAATTGAAAAAATTGAATTAGTACTGAATAAACTGAACTTAATGTTATTTACAATTCTGTTGGATGATAAAGAAGAAAAGCTTAAGAAATTAATTTCCCCTGGCTTACTAATATGATAAACATATTATATTTAGTAAGCTGATCTTTTAGGAGTGTGTAGTATGGCTTCTGTCCTCTCCGAGTTTCTGCAGAAGCTTGTAAATTGATGCTGAATTCTTTGATGTAATAAACTTTTATAATCAAGAACAGTGTCAGCGGATTCCTCTCCATACATCATCATAGCATCGCTACTAAAGATTGTAGCGTGTTTCAAAGTATTTGCCTCCTGAAATTAATCAGGAAACACAAGTCATTTTGTCCTCACTGAAAATTAAAAAAAAAAAAAAAGTCCAAAGGTGCCTCCTAGCTTTAAATATATTACTTAACTTTGATATCAGTTGATAAACTGGTAGAGTGGGTGTAACTTTGTAAAAGTGTGAACTCCTTGTTTCCACTGAAACCATAGTTAGATGTGATTAGTTGGGTTGGATCAAACCAGTTTCTGACAGCATCAACTGTTGTCATCACTGTGTTATCATCACCAACTGAATCACTTTGGCAGGAAAACTACCATTGTTGCCTCAGCAGGTGTCACCACTGAAAAGCAGTCACACTGCCATCAAATCAGTACATGTGTGAAATCAGTCACGACGTGATGTAATTGTCTGACCTTACAAATAATAGAAAAGTACACAATCTTACTTGAGTTCTTGTTTGACCTGATTACCCCTTTAAAACCAGCAAGCTTAGTGTGTGTGTGTGTGTGTGTGTGAGTGTGACACTAACCAGTGTCTTCCTGTAAGATAACAGACATCGTCATAGGAACCCAGACAGTTTGAGCCGAGGCCGAGGTACTGTAGGCGAGGAGGCAAGCCGTTGTTGAGACTGTTCAGAGCAGACAACTGGTTTGCACGTAGCTCCAAAATCTTTGAAAGAAACATATTCATAATCAGAGTTAGTCATCACCACATCACAAAGCCTGTTACACTTTGATGTATGTGTTAAAACTGTAATGTTGCACTGACATACCTCGACATGTGACGTCACTGCAGGTGCTTTACTTTTGATGTATGATGGAAAAGCAGGGAAAGCTCTTTTTGCTTTTTATGATTTAATTGTGAATCACCCTTCATTGACAAACCTTTGCAGAGGAAACTCACCTTTAAAGTGCTGGGAAGGTTTTCTGCATGGATGTCTGAGATTTTGTTGGCACTCAGCACCAATTCCTCCAGCTTTGAGAACTTTAACAGGCCATCATCGATGACTGTTACCTGAACACAACACAGACAAAACATCAAGTACAACTTTTCACAATTGTGTAAAAGCATCAGCACTTTTTGTGTTTTGAACAAGGTCAGCAGCAAAGTTGTCACAAGGTGTTACAGACCTAAGTGGGTACTCAGAGCCAGTCAGCCACCAGAGGAGCCAGAGACAAATTTAAAATGTAATATATATTTTTGGGATCCTCTGTTTATTTTATCTCCATGTTTTGGATTTAGGGGTGCAATGACAAACTTTAAGATTTGGGGATTGCTCTAACTCACTTCTAGCCTGGGAAAACCCTGACAAACATCCAGCAATTGCTCTGCAAGCCACTCTCAGTTACAACTGAGAAGGGTCTGGTGTCAACCAGGCTAACTAACTTTGGGATTATAACAAACACCACATTTTTGGGCTTTTATAGCAGATTTCTTTGGATTCAGAGACACTCAAACAAGTTTTGGCATTATAACAAATACCATATTGTAGCGTTGGAGGGTGGGTGTAGTGGAAAGCCTCAGGTCATCTGTGGTTATTTTGTTGGAGCAGATATAGTCTAGGTTTGGTAATGCATCCACAGATAAGAGTGCAAAGGTAGTCTGTTGCTGTACTGATGATCAACTCCGCTCTGAGAAGCTAAAGGACCCTTTTGAACTGGAAATTTTGAATTATTGAGTTCTTCTGAGAGAACACCCTTATATGCCATAGTATTTTGGGGACCATTATTATAATAGTATACTTTGCTTTTAAATGTTTTCTTTTTTCTTAAGAATGACACTGTACAAGAAGACTGGCTTGAATCAAATTTAAAGTAGAACATTTGAGTGTAAAATCTGTCCACTTACGTCCTTGTCCATGATGCGAAATGTAATAAAGTAATTGTAAATGAAGTCTGTGTGCAGGCGTTCAGGTGTTAGTACTGCCAGCTGTCTCAGGGCCGGAGCTTGAGGGCTCCATGATTCATCATGCTGCCACGGAGAGTGAGGGCAGCGTAGAAGATCCAGGAGGGCGTCTGTCTCCTCTGTCTTTGCTCCCTCTGTACAGTCTTTGGTCTTTCTCTGTGAACATAATCACAACCAAGCTACTGTATGCAGTGATGAGAGTGCTGTAAACCACTGAATAGACATGATGATTTTTTTAAGATAATGTAGAAAACACTGCAACCTTAAAAATAAACTCACCCAGGTGCCATGTCCACATGGAAAGTCATTTAGACACAGGCGTTGAATCTGCTCCTCTAACACAGCAGAAAGCTTGTTTGAGCTCATGTCTACCAACAGTTGTTACTGTAGGACATGTTGCATAGATTTGTTAAGAGAAACACAATAGCTACCAAATGAAATGATACCTCCGTTTTCTTTGGTCAGTCTTCCGGGGAAGAGGTCCCTGGTGTTTATTTACAAATGCCTCAGTCAGTTGCCTGGCAACAGCTGGGACTCACTCCAGGAACACTGCATCCGGTCAGGACTTCAGTGCAAGGGCAACAGAAAAAACGCCATGACTCTGAAATCCTTTTTTTTCTGCTTAGCAACTATCAAAAATGTATATTTAGAATAATTTAAGAAAAAAAGAAAAAAGATATAATAAAAACATGAAATTGATGTCAGGTTTAGAGAAATTCTCCTTTAAACCGGGACATTTCTGCAGTATACATAATATGGCCCCACATTTTTGACTGCATTGTTGACAGTTTGTGGACAGTGACAAATGCATCAAATTTGACTACCTGACTGGGACACTTAATGAGCTATTGTGAATGTTATTAGTTACAACCATATACAAATGTAAATAAAATGCTACTTCTATGGTTAGTTCCATAGTATGTGTTTTTCCTGCTATGGCAAAGTAAAAAATTTAATTTTTCATTCACAACTTTCTTCCTACATTGTAATGTAAAAATGGATTGGCCTTTGTAGACATGTTTCTTCAAACAAATGTATTTTTTACTGAACTTTGTAAATCCCAGAGGATCAAAAAATGTTACCTTAAATCTGTCTGCTATGATTCAACAACCACCTTCCTCACAACTCTAATAACTAACTATAATAACTGATAAACCAAATACACCAGAAAATGATAATGAGGACCTTGAAGTTATTTAAGTAGCAGCTGTATTTAGGCACTGCAGTGCTTTAGAGCTAAGTGCTAACATCAACATGCTAACATGCTCACAATAATACTAACAAGCTGATGTTTAGCACGTATAGCCTAATGTTTACCATGTTCACAATCTTTGTTTTGCGTGTTAGAATACTAACATTTCTCAATTAACACAGTACAGCTGAGCCTGATGGTAAGTTAGTTTTGCAGCTATTTGGTCATATGAACTGAAGTATTGGACAAATTGAAACTTGTGACGCTAGATGAAAAGCCAGGGGATAACCAAAATGATTATAATTCATTTAGAGGTGATTAGTAATGTCTGTACCAGATTTCATAGCAATCCATTTCATATTTGTTGAGACACTTAACCAAAAACCATAAATAGGCCATCAACCTCACTGGTGGCACTAGAGGAAAGGTCAGGGGATCACCTATGTAGGTATTATTCACCTTCTGGGGACCATGAATGTGGGTACAACATTTTATGGCAATCAATCTAATAGTTGAGATATTGGACCAAAATGTGAAACCAAAAGTCAATTTTTTTAATAACTGATACATTGATCAATTATTATGTTGATTCGCCATGACTAATGATACTCAAAGGGGAATCTCTTCCATATAAGGAACATCCTGTGTGTTATCCACGACCACAGCAAAAGTATCTCTGAGACAGAACTCATGTTACTAGGAAATGCCTTATCAAACATACTATAACTTGAATTATTGCGTCATGGTAAAAATCGCAACAGCTCAAATTTAGGCATCAGTAATTAATGACAAAAACAAAGTTAAGGGAGATGAACCATGCCGGTTTAACATCATACCCTCTTAAAGTTTGGTGGCATCATAACAACTATTATTTAATACCACTGCAATCTGTCAGGCTGTCAGGGTTCAAAATGTTACCGTTTTTTTTTTTTTTTTTTCCATTCAACCGATAAACATCAAATGTCTAGATCCCTTTGTGGCAGTTTGCATTGCCTCCACTGTGGTGAGCTGTGGCCTACAATTGCAAAATAGAAACATTTACAAAAAGATTATTTGATTGATAATGCCACAAAAGGCGTCATGCACCCAATGATGGCATGCAACAAAAAAATCCCGCGTTTCGATATATAAGCACAGTGTGTGCCAGTTTAGGACCATTAACTCAACAGCTTAAAGACAAAAGTCACACCATGTCTGTCATTAAAGGTAAGCTGTTTTTAAATGAAAGCTCAATAATTTACGATAATTCTTTTCCTGCAAAGAGTAAGAAAATTAAAAACTTGTCAAACTCATGCTTAACACTCTGTGTAACAATGCTTTAGTAACTTTGATATGCTGTGATTGAAAGAGTATTGATTGATTGATTGATTGATTGATTGATTGATTGATTGATTGAAAAGTCTAAGAGCAAGCTGCCTAAAATCTAAAATGAGCTTTTAAGCAACATTTTCTTACATTATATTATTCTCTCTCAGTAAAATCAATTTAGACTTTGTGATGTTGATTCTATTTACCCTTGAGCAAGCTTCTGGCTGACTTTCTATACAGATGACAGCGTCATACTCTTTTGTGTATAACCTCCTGCAGAGCTCCTGCTTTCCTGCATTGTGATGCTGCACATCTCCTTCATGGCCTCCCGACCAACTACATCTGCTCACGATCATGGGATCAATAATCTTCGGGAGAAGATGGTGGAGCGTCTGCGGCTAGTTAGGTGTAACCTAAAACGAGCAGAAAATGATTATGTAAGTAGAACTATATTTCATATGAGATGTATTCAGTGGTAAAAGCCAATAATGTAACACAACAAAAACATTACTACAAAGTGAAATAACCTCCTTACCAGTAATGGAATGTGACTAAGAACATGTACTCAAGTACACATTCAAGGTACTTAGTTGTACTTTACTTGAATATTTCCATTTTATGCAACTTTAAACTCCTACTACACTGCATCTCAGATGCAAATATTGTACTTTTTACTTCACTACATTTGTCTTACAATTTTCCACCCCCTTACCTGTACAGTGAAAACCATGTATCTCCAAATTTGGTGGTTTTAAATTAGAATTCTTCTGATAAACTACAAGACGAAGTGTTCTTTTATGCGTTGAGAAAATTCTCCTTCTTCTAATAATAATAATAATTATTATTATTATTATTATTATTGCTATATATATTTATATTTTAACATGAAATAAGGGACCATTTAATATTACTTTAACTTTTGATACTATAAGTACATTTTGCTGATAATACTGCTAATAAGCCTCAGAGCTCTCCATTATTGACTTCATCATGTGTCTCTCACTTCTTCTCTAGGTCAAGCTTATTAATAAAGGGGAGAAACGGAGTTTAGAGCGCCCAGAGGGAATAACTTCTGGAAACACCAGGGAAGAAATAGAGGCCTCCATCTGTGCCATCCTCGACTACCTCGGCAACCACCTGCCGACAATCATCAAGAACGTTGCCATTCCCCAGGATGAGACCCTCGATCAGCACACAGTCCTCAAACAAACTAATACGTTTCTTAATCATTTCAAAACAATTGTAGACCTACGGGCGTCAAGGACTACGCATTGCCAAAGAAATGTTACAACTTCAGACGATTACACTATGAAAAAACTTGGCTACGGAATTATTTACTATACCAGGCAATGGGTGGAGACTTTCACAAACACATCCACCTCTTGTTTAGGCCTAGTAAACTTATGACCGCACTTACTGGCAACTTATTTATTTCAGTATTTATTTATTTATTTATTTGTGTGTTATGTAAGGTTTTGTGTATTTATTTATAGTTGGTAGTATTTATTTTATTTATATTGAATGATGTCTTCCACATTGTCTGGCCTTGTGCTGCTCCATTCTGACTGTATACTAGATGATTGAAAAAATAAGTTGGTTATAATAAAATATTTAAATCAAACCATTTATCTTTTCTTTAAACAATGATTTCACTGCAAGAAGAGAATTTAAGGGTTCTTCATCGTCATATTTTACAATACACACTTGTGTAACCCATTATTAAGGCCGGAATTCAAACATACGCGCACGCGCGCACACACACACACACACACACACACACACACACACTTTCAGAGCACCTTCCTTATCTTATATGTTCACTTGATCGTCTTTCTGCCTATTAGGATAATACAGACATATAGGCTACACATGACAATCATTTATTTTTCTTATTCACACAAAAGATAAAATCGAATTGAGTTTAAGATTTAATCTGACTGTAGGTGCGTTACGGGATGTGTAGGTTTTTCTAAATAAGAGATTCCTAGGGACTCTAGGAAACTCCAGAGCGTAAAACTGAATCCTGAGCTTGTATGACATTTTCTGTGACAGCCCGAAACATCAGGGAAAATATTAAAATTAAAATGCCGATCATTATCTGAAGAGTCCCAATAAAAGTGATCATCGATAGAAAGATTTTTTAAAGAAAGTGTCACATAAGAGAGCCAGCTGACCAAAGCCTTCTGCTGTCATGGATTGTCGTGCTGGTAAGAATCTTAAAGTGCATCTCAGAGTCCCGCAATGTCTATAGATAAAACAGGCAGTCCTACAACTTCTGCCGGCAAAGTTGCACAATATTGACACTCTGCAAACCTCTCTCGGTGTGTGTATTCAAATCTAATTCATCTTCACTGTGCTCTTTCACGTCACTGCTGCAGTCGTCATTTTCCTGGGTCTGCTCATTGCACAAGCAGCCTGCGGACCTGTTGGACATGGAACAAAAACCGGGGCCTTGAACGCAACCATCCAGCGGATGCGGGAGGAGATACGGACCGCTCTTGCCCCTCTTGTAAGCTTTTTTGGTGCTTCATTTAATCTATTTACTACTAATCAAAAGGGAATTCACTTCTGCTATAATCACACAGAGCATCCCTTGAGTAAATGTAGTATACTTTTTAGATAGCCTACCTGGGTATTATAGGCTACTCACTGATATACTGACCAAAACCGTCTCCTGCAGGCTGAACCCGGACTGGTTCCCAACGTCTCCTGCTTGTCCCTGAACACCACGGAGCTGGTCGGGTTGGAGCAGCAGCCCTTAACCCGCCACCACCTCTCCTCCTTCCGCTGCTACATGATGAAAATGTTGGAGTGGACCCCGGAGTTGTCTCAACAGCTGAAAATAACCAGCCAGTACATACAGAGTGTGGAGCTGCCGACGAGCGGACAGACAGCCGGTCGTGACTGCAGCCTACCCACCTTTGGGCAGGATGCGGACAAGTACGTGTTTGTCAAATGTCTGCTGGAGCTTCTGGACCAGCGTCTCAGCAAAGCAACGTTTTGATTCAACTGCGTTTGAATGTGCATTATTTATTTTTACACCTTTAAATTATAAAACATTCACCTTTGTAATCCAGTGTTATATGGATGAGAAAGTAAACTTGTTCTGAAAGTTAAAGTTCTACTTAGTAGGCCTATTAGCTAGTTATCAGTATCTGATAAGATAAGATTTATTCAAAAACAAAAGTGACATTCATTGAAAATAAAGTATCCCAAGTCAAGATTTTCATTCTTGTTGTTTTTATTGTGATTCAGAATAATTTAAGCGATTTTAAATGAAGACATTTGGGAACTTTGGAATTGAACAAAAGAAACACTCCGATGCAGCACATAAAATATCTTTACTTCTTAAAACAAATTAAATACAACACTACATTTGGGGAGAACCAAAGTGGGCAGATCCAATCCGCAATGAAACTGTATATCAGGTACAAAACCAGCTCACAGAAACAGCAAACAAAAAGTTGGAAATCCAACCTGGTATGATAACCAATAAATTTGCCACAAAAATGCCAAGCTGCAGTGGAACGTCAAGTCTTTCTGTCATTAGTTACATATACAGAGGCTTGCAAAAGTATTCATA
This sequence comes from Perca fluviatilis, assembly GCF_010015445.1. Lineage (NCBI taxonomy): Eukaryota > Metazoa > Chordata > Actinopteri > Perciformes > Percidae > Perca > Perca fluviatilis. Next base: position 20,130,339 of record NC_053117.1, read on the forward strand.
CCCCTTGAACTTTTCCACATTTTGTCACGTTACAACCACAAATGTAAATGTAGGCTATTTCATTGGGATTTTATGTGATAGACAAACACAAAATTGCGCATAATTGTGAAGTGAGAGGAAAATGATACATGGTTTTAAAATTTTTTTGCCTATTCTTCTTTGCAAAATAGCTCAAGCTCAGTCAGATTGGATGGAAAGAGTCTGTGAAAAGCAATTTTTAATTCAATAACTCAATTGGATTTAGGTATGGACTTTGACTGGGCCATTCTAACACATGAATATGCTTTGATCTAAACCATTCCATTGTAGCTCTGGCTGTATGTTTAGGGTTGTCGTCCTGCTGGAAGGTGAACTTGGCGGAACTCTGCCCCAGTCTCAAGTCTTTTGCAGACTCTAACAGGTTTTCCTTCTTCTCCCACCTGAGCTGTGGATCTCTGCAGCTCCTTCAGAATTACCATGGGCCTCTTGGCTGCTTCTCTGATGAATGCTCTCCTTGCCCGGCCTGTCAGTTTAGGTGGACGGCCACATCTTGGTAGGTTTGCAGTTGTGCCATACTCTTTCCATTTTCAAATGATGGATTGAACAATGTTCCGTGAGATGTTCAAAGCTTGAGATATTTTTTTATAACTTAACCCTGCTTTAAACTTCTCCACAACTTTATCCCTGACCTGTCTGGTATGTTCCTTGGGCTTCATGATGCTTTTTGTTCACAGAACAGCTGTATTTATACTGAGATTAGATTACACACAGGTCAACTCTATTTACTAATTAGGTGACTTCTGAAGGCTATTAGTTGCACTGGATTTTATTTAGGGGTATCATGCTACGTTTACATGTGGCCGGCTGTTTTCATAAACGGTCATTTCAACCTCTCCGTTTTCAAAAATAACATCGTACACAGCTGTCCGTTTTCAGAAAAGTGTTCGTTTACACGTACCCGTGTATATGCCGTCAAGAGCATGCCAAACCTGTAGGTGGCAGTGTAACGAGAATCTCAAGCCCATGTTAGCCAATCAGAATCCCGAAAATAGCAAAAACAGCAACGAATCACTTCCTCTCTCTTCTCTTCCTCGGCTGCCTAAACCTCAGTTTGTCTCAGTGTACATGCAAACGTGCAAACAAAGTTTTCCAAAATCTCCACTCTGGCCGGAGTTTTTAGAAAGAATCGTTTTCAGAGGCGAATTCTCCGTTTCGTGTAAACGAAGGGCACATACGAAGGGAAATGTCTCCGTTTTTCAAAATAACCATGTACGTGTAAACGGGGTATCAGAGTAAAGGCAGTTACACACCAACCAGACGGCCAACCGTCGGCAGAAAAGCCAGTCGGACTGACCGGTCTCCTCGAGTTGGTCCAAAAAGTGCCTCAGAACACACCGAAGAGACGAGACGTAATACGGCTCCATAACAGCAGGCGGCGCTAATCTGTATTGTTGCCCAAAAAATGAAAACCAGCAGCTGATTGGACAAACGCGTCATGTGGGTCTGTTTTCTCCGGAAATTCAAAGCCAGACTGTCATGGCGGCTTGTTCAGAACACAATCTCATATTGTACTAAAATAGTTCACCGAAACATGTTTCTGAAAACATTTTAAGTGAGAAATAGGCCATGCAATTGCTGAATCTGTCTTCATTTCAGCTCAACAAAGGTCAGTTTAAAAGATTTTCGTCAGATTTTGAGAGACCCTAGTCACGCTCATTCCGCTCGCCATTTCTATCACATAAAATCCCAATGAAATACATTACAACCACAAATGTAAATGTAACAAAATGTGGAAAAGTTCAAGGGGTATGAATACTTTTGCAAGCCTCTGTAGGCATGATTTGCATCACTGCTAAAGTGTTGAATTTTGTTGACCGATTTTCCCGTCTGTACATTACAGGCTGTACATTACAAGGTTACTTCTACCTTGTAAAAAAGTATAACTGCCCATTGAAAGACATCTGCAATCCACAACACACAAAATTCTGCACATTCATCAAATAAGAACTATCAGTGGTGCCATTTGTTACCGTAAAAAGAGTAAACAGAGTTGTTCTGCAGAAAAAAACAACTAAAAACACAAGTCACAAAATCAATGTCTGCCTGAGAAGTGCTGAACAAAAAAATAAAAGACAAAGACTAATCAGCCTGCACAGATCATGAGTAAGGGCACTTTATTTGACTTTAAGGCTGATGTACGTCGGACACGCTGACTATAGTAAATTGGCATAGTGTGTAATTCTCAAGCAGTCAACAGAGTGCCCTGACAAATATGTCAGTAACACAAAAAATGAACAATGAATGGGTAAACTACTCTTTTATATGGCTTTTTGTATGTTTCGGTGTGCTGTGTCTTTTCACACAGCAGACTGATTTCTCCTGTGTCTGTCATTAACAATTAATTAACAATTAATTGTAACAAACGAGCAGAAAACAACATTGGTAAATCATACCATGTGATGAAACCTGTACCCTTATACAGACGTGTTTTCCTGCTCAGAAGGACCCTGACTTGATTTGTTCATAGCTGAATAGAAAATTATTACGCTGACCAGCGCAGCCCTGAGTGACCAACAAAGAACCAAAAAAGAACCCGACAACACTACTGTGCATTTTGCTTAGATCTTGTAACACTGTACATGTTTATAGCATACATATAAAATCTGCACTGCTATTTCAGTCATGCTCCCTATGAGGGCTGTAAATAATATCGCTCCATTATGCTGTGACCTGCCCAGTAGGAACCCATGTATGTAACATACTGTTTTTAAGATGAAGGCTTTCTTGTACATTTTGCAGTTGAACTCACTGGAAATGGGCAGAGCAAGCAAAGTATGAAGGAAGATGGTCAGCATGGATTGAAAACCACAAAGAAACCACTATTGTTAGAAGGCAAAATAACATTCACCTGAGTAAATGAGGGATGAAAAAGACAATGACGCTCTCAGCTTTCTTATACTTCAACATGGCATCATGACTTTGCGTGAACATACACGCCACTTTCCTAAAGCCAAATGGCGTGTTATCTGTACGCATTTTCAGCTATCCACGTGTATGTCTACGCTGTATACAGCAGATGTAAACATACCCACCACGTGGTGTCGCCACGTTGCGTGTTATCGCGAGAACGTGCCGTACTATCGCAAGAACAACGTCACGCGTGTAAAAAAAAAAAAACAAAGGTTGGGTTTGGGAAAAGAACACAGGGAAAGGCTTTAGTAACATAAAATAACAACAAAAACACGGATGTTTTACCCATCCGCCACCCCAACCAACCTCCTTACGCTTACGTCCCTTTATACTACTTGCTACGGCGAAAATTCACTCGTAATGTAGGTCAATGGTGGGCGAATTGCGTTGATAAACACACTAAAAAGCGATTATGCGTCTTGATAACACGCCAAAATGGCATACGAATTCATGAGATCAGTCTGTATACTTATTAAACAAAGACCAGCCCACTGGTGATCAGCTTCACCATGTTTCAGGCAATCCTCTACATTCTGCTGTGAAACCTTTTCTAGGTTTCAGAGACTCCAAAAAGCACAAACTACACTGCCAACTAGTCTTAATACAAAATCCCACATTCATCTCATCTCCTTGTGAAAAAAAAAACATCCTATCCACATATTTTTTTTACACCTGAGAGAGAACACAAAATGAACGATCACTCAATATTTCCCTTTTTTTTTTTTAAACACAATGTTGTGTTTTTACATTATGAAAGTAATTTAAATATATATTGTTGTTGAAAAAAGCAAACAACCAGTACCACCCTTCAATAAAGTATTCAGAAGATCTTCACCTAAAGCAGGAGAAGGTTGTAGCAGTTGTGGTCATTCAAATATAATATGATGAAAGACATTTTTGCTATATAAATGTAATTTCAAAGATGGCGCACTCTGTGTGCATCATTCCCAAGAATCAATGTACAACAGAACACATGTATGACCATTGTACATACAGAGTAAAAGTAAGCCAGACCTAACTTGCAAGTATCATGTCATTTATTTTTCAGGGAAGTCTGTGGAAGACCCTGGTGACCTTGCTGAATGGCTATAAGGTAATCTAGAGATATGTCATTTTAATGATTGCTGTTAAAAGGTTCATGTGGCTCTTGGGTCACCTCACCTCCTCTGAGAGCAAGGCTGTGTGTCTGTGTTTGTGACGGCCTGGAGGGCTTCTTCAGGTAGCAGGGATGGATTACTAAGTATGGACGTGGTTGTGCTCAGCTGGCGAAGGGTACTCAGCACCACTGAAAAACAAGAAACCACAATGTAATAAGCATAACCTGACTGTAAAACACAGCATTTCGAAGGTGTCGTGCTATGTATCTTTATACAGTGCTACAGTGGGCATGTACTTGATTCACAATTTTAAAAACTGATTGTGCTTTGGAAGCTCAATACCTCAACTATATTTGTATCATTAAATTTGAGGGGACTACCCCACTAGACATGGAATAGAAAGCTGGAGCAGTAACCTACTTAATTCTTTACAGTTTTCTGCAGTGGTGCAGGCCCAGCCTCCGACAAGCTGCTAAAAGTGCAACTTTAACGATAGAAATCTTTTGACGTCACCTTACATTATCAGATCCGTTAAGTTGTCATAGCTAAAGTCAGACTTAGTCAGGAACAAAAGCGTATTATTTTGACAAAGTAAGAGTTGAAAATAACTATTGGAAAGTGTTAGCACTGTTTCCGCCCATGACATTGAAGATGGAGTGATTCCACGTATCATAAAAAGAAAAAAAGATGAGCTGTCAAATTTCCTGTCATGGTTGCTTGATAACGGCTTGAAACAAGATAGTGGCATATAGGAAGTATAACATTTTGAGTAATTGAATTACACACAGTGATGAATCTAAAACTTTGCAGCTCGAAGGAAGTCAAGAACTACAGATTCTATTGTTCCCCCACTCTGTTTCTTTGATTATTATATTTTATATATGTTCTATAATGCCAGTATTACTTTGTTATAAAATTTCTTAAAATGCGGAAAAAAAAGAAAGAAAAAAGATAGTCCTTTACTTACTGGGTCTGAGGACTGGAAGGGAGCAGTGACGCTCGAGCCATTGCAGGGTGGTCTGACACAGCTCTGCCCTGCTTGTAGTTGACACCATCCCATTGAATGACTCAAAGAGAGGCTTGATAATGATGCTGAACTACAATTGATGATGGTCAAGGATCAACTATACTACAGAGAGAGCTGAATACAATCCTGCCTGACCTCTAACATGCGAATCTGTAGCTTTTACCAACTCATGCTTCAATGTGGGTTGCTTAACCTGAAAAGTATGCAACTAAATCAGAGATTGATTTGGCCTCCTCTGTAGAAAAAAATACAAATCAGTAATTGAAATGCAGTTTATGATTGTCTTGATATAATGGATTCATTGCACACTGTATATAGGTGTATAGCTCCGTCAGAAATAATTGGAGCCCCTGACCACAAATATATGGCTACTGCATTTGGTAGATAACAACAAAGCAATTTCTTAAAAGGTCCCATGGCATGCTGCTTTTTGGATGCTTTTATCCCCTAATACTGTATCTGAAGTCTCTTTCCCGAAATTCTGCCTTACAGAATTACAACCACTAGAGCCAGTCCCACAGCCTTGCAGCCTTGACCAACTGCCACTTTGCTTGTTTGCAAGCCATGATGTCTCTCTCTTTCTCATGGGTGGGTCAAATGCTCTGGGCGGGCAAAGCAGAGAAAGGGGAGGTAACCTTGCTCCTTATGACCTCATAAGGAGCAAGATTCCAGATCGGCCCATCTGAGCTTTCATTTTCTCAAAGGCAGAGCAGGCTACCCAGGGCTCGGTTTACACCTATCGCCATTTCTAGCCACTGGGGGACCATAGGCAGGCTGGGGTAGAGCTGAAGATCTTTGCCCGAACCCAACGGGACCCGACGGGACCCGACGGGTTCGGGCTTAATTTCTATTATTTTTCACGGGCTCGGGCCGGGCTCGGGCTTGCGCTTCGGGCTGCATGGTATATGAGCGGTCAGCTGATGCGTTTCAATTAGAGTGAAAATGGATCCTGAGGAGGTGAAACGGAGGCTGGTCTCTGGAGGACTTAATTAATTTCTATGTTCCAACTTCCAAGTGGCCTATAGCCTCCGTTATTCATGAATAAATGATGTTAAAACATGTATAAATGACTAATTTTTTACGAAAGACAAAGGAGCTGTGTGCGTGCGGCGCAGTCTCTTTTTTCTTTCTCTCACTTTTCCGCCGAGTGGTGCGTGTGCCCGCTCGCGGTGCGAAGCGCGTGTCCGACACTCTAATGATGCTGATAGACGGCCTTTACAGTCGTGCTGTAAACGGGTTCGGGCTTTTAAAAAGCTGTCTATCAAAATGTACGGGTCGGGCTCGGGCCGAACTCTGTCGGGCTCGGGCCTTTTCGGGCCGTACTTTTAAGGCCCGATTACAGCTCTAGGCTGGGGGAACTCATATTAATGTTAAAAAACCTCATGAAGTGAAATTTTCATGCCATGGGACCTTTAACTACAGTGTGACTGGTCAAATTGTCACAGTGAATGTTTGGTTATTTGTCATATTTTAAAACCTCTAGGAACTGTGGCCACTGAATAAAGTTTAAAGACATCTGTCTCTATAACCAGGACTAACAGTAGCTTGGTTTTCCTCAAGAGTGATGGGAAGATTTTTAATATTTCAGTTGTGTAACACTTACTTCTTATTAAGTCTTCCTTGACTGTGCATGACACAGGATATACTCATTCTGTCAGAATCAAAGCCAAACGCTTACTCTGTGTTATTAATAAGCAGAAAACTGTGTTAGAGCACCTTCATTAAAAAGGATACAATCCAGAACTTCCAGTTCTGAAGAGTGCGGTCCTTTACATATTCATTGAACTTCTCTTGCATGTGGTTGACCCGATGCCGCCTGATGGGCACCCCTGTCGCAGGAAGCTGTTCCTGACACGAGCTGTGGTCAAGCAGTGACAAGAGACAGAAACAGTTAAGTTAATATGTTAAGTGTCTGTGCAACTTGTATATCAGAAGAGGGGTGATGCATTCACGATGCTCCAACATACTTAATGGAGGTGTTGAGCTCTTCTATCTCCTCACGTAGTCTCTTGGCCTCTTCCTGCATCTGCTGCCTCTCCTGTTGGAGCTTCCCAATGTGATCCACTGTCTTCTGCAATGTGACTGCATTACTGATCTAAATGCTCAAAGATAATGAATATGGTAGAAGGGGAGAAAGCAAATGAAATATTTAGAAACTATATATGAAGCAAAAAACTGTGCACAAACAATGCAAAAAATAGTGATGTCCTGAATCCATTATGGATGTTTTATGAAGACACACAGGTACACAGACTTACATTTATTTGTGACTTTAGAGTGGGAACCAAGTTGCAGAGTGTTTTAAAGCCAATGTTTATGTTTGATCGTCTCTTTTGCTCAGCAGATATGTGTGTTGTCCTCCGGCTCTGTCACACAACAGCAGTGGAAATATTACACAGAGGCTTACTGATATTGTGTCATATATTACAGAGGAAAAGGGGAAATGCTACTGATGTAACGGACTGGGCTATAAATTTGCCCAGGCATTAAATTTAGTCTATCCTAATTCATTTTTAGCATTGGGATTCATGGCTTTCCATCGACATGCTTTAAGACAAAGTGCCATTTTATTTAAAAAACAATCAAAACTTTCACCCAAATCAAAACATTTCAAGGATTGCCTATGTCATGTCAGGCCAATATATCATTCAAATATTAATATCCAGACGAAAATGTAGCTATCACACTAGCATACCATTTATTTTAATTAGGGCTGTTTCAAATAGTTTTGAAGCTTTATTCATAATGTTAACATTCAACTTCTAAATCAACATTTGAATGCTGTGCACCTCTTTTATTTTTGCACGTCTATTCATTCTGTTTAAACTCTGTATTTCTGCACAGTTGCAGATAAAAATTAGGCTACACTAATATTATCAGTAGTGTACAATTTGTACATTCTAGAGGTTGCTGCGTAGGATTGTTTCTGACTCGTGTGATCCAAACATTTCAAGTCAAAATTGATTGAAAAAAAGATAGATGTAATCATTTTCAAAATGACAAAACCATATTTTTATTGAACAAAACATTCTGCTTCAATCATTATTTGTTGCCGTTTAGCCTTTCAAAAAGAACATTTTCACTGCGGTCAAAAAACTGTTTCCTCTCCCGCTTGCCGCACACAAAGGGAGGTACGCACCTGAATTAATGAGGCTGTCTAGCAGCAATCTAACAGAAAAGTTACATTTATATAACCAAATAATATGTTTTTTTCAAAGATTTTAATTTATTTTTTGAGGGTGATGATGTCATACAATAGACAGACATTCAATGTTTCATTTCGAAAACCTCAATAAACACTTTGAATGTAAAAGAAAAATGACATTCGGTACAGCCCTAATGTTAAGAAACATAAACACACACAAACACAAACCTGATTTTGTTCATTCTTTACCAGAGGTGTACTGCTGCTGCTGATCAGTGACTGGGGACTAGGAACTTGATCTAACCCACATGGTGATCCTTGACTTGATCCCGGCTGACTGTGACCTGGAAAGAAAAAACAAACAAACTTGCAGCAAGTTGTGGGTTTGGAGTCATGATGTGCTTTCTGGGTAGAGTGAAGTCTCACCGACACTAGAGGAGGCTTTCTGATTCCTGCGGCTGGAAGAATAAGACTTTCCTTTGGGGAGAATAGGCTGGGGAGACTTCTTTGTCTTAGACAAAACGTGAAATCCAGGAGCCTGAGATACATGAAAAGAGAGCAGATACACAGGAAATTAAAAAAAAGAGGTACAAGACCGAGAAGCTCAAAAATGAAATATAATCTTTCTTTTGTAACTAATCACCTGAGTGTAAGACTAATAACGTTTTATTTTCAGATTTATAAATTATACACATCACAGCGAAGTAAACAATGAAATGTAAATGTTGCAGTTTTTTAATTTTCTGTTGGCAACTCAATCATTTCAAAACCCACTGTGGCGCAAGAGATGAAAACATACCCCTCCAAGTTGAGAAGGAGTGATGACCACTCCAGTATTATGGACCACATCTGCTTTTAGAGGTGTTGGTGTAACAATGACCGCATTGGCATGACCTGGGAAAGGGGCTGAGAGAATGAACAATGACAGTAAGGCACTGCAGTGTTGTTTTATGTACATTCATACGTAAACATCCATAAATGAGTTTTTGACATACAGGTCCCCTCTGCCTTTTCCTGTCTATTCAGGAAATACAATCTGTAGATAACATATAGTCTTAACAAGTTTCATCTTTCTAAATAGGTTTCAGGCCAAAAATCTTGAGAGTGAATTTTACAAACATAAGCTGCTACTAAAATGAAAGTAAGGGGCACCCTCGAGGCAAAAAGGTTGGGGTGCCGAACATGGACTGCAATTGTTATAGAAATAATTTGCCTTGTATTAGCTTTACACTATATTAGAGCTAGTATATCAAGTATACTAACAGTTTATGGTTCTAAAATCCTGGAAAATATGTTGAAATTGTGGAGATTATTTTACCGAACAAAATTGAATTGTTTGCTACGGAGATTATTTTCCTCAATTTATCAACCAATACAGTTCCATTGGAAATCTGGCAGCAGATGTTTTCTTCTGTGCTTGTCAAAAGACATTATCAGTGGTACAAGCTACATTGACTCTGATTAATTACAAACATTGTTGTAAATCAATATGACTGAGTAACAAAGGCTTTAGTGCTATCTTGTGGTAATTAAGTTAAAGTGACACAGCTCCACTGTCAGATCAACAATGTTAAATACACAATTTCTCAAAATGCAGAACCAATATCATTATCTTGAGATCAGATACAACAGACCTGTGAGGATGAGGCGTTTTTTGTTTGAACCAGGTGACAGAAAGGGGCGAGGCAGGGCAAAAGTCTGAGGGTGCTGGACAGGAGTGGCAGGTAATGGAGCCAAGGGCTGGAGTTGGGAAGGAGAAGCTGGAGGTTGTGTGGATATGGAGCTATATTCTGAGGCGTGGCTGAAGGTGGTTGCTGCATCGCTGGGTGTGACAGTAGAGGAGGCTGTGTGTGTAATCACAGACTGTGCTGCTGTCTCATCCAGCACTGAGGTGTTGTCCAAGGGTAGTGGAACCATGGGTGCTGCTGAGGCCATGTCCTGACCTGGAAGGCACTGTGCCAGAGGATCATGGGATAATGACTGAGAGACTGAGGAAACGACTGCTTGATCACTGGGCGCCACCTGCCCAGGAAACAGAGGCATGTAGTTTTGTACATAGGCAGCATTACTGTTACCACCACCACCACCACCACCACCGCTGCCGCCGCCGCCGCCGCCGCCACCTGTTCGGCTGGTTTGACTGGCCATGGGAGAGGGGGTGGGCAGGGGCCCAGGAGGGGAGATGTGGTTGCTTGTGAGCATGGAGGACATTAACTGGGCCTGGCAAGGGATGACATAGGAAAAAGGAACAAACGCACTAATTTCTTCCAGTGAAATAAGAAACAGAAGAGATGCAATTCTATGTTCTAAGTTTATATTAGCTGTAAAATTGTCTCTTTGTGCTGGTTAAGATTATGATAGTAAAAGAGCCGTCTTACGACACACGCTAAACCTTTTATATTATTATTCATTGTCACTCAGTGTCAGAAGTGGATTCATTATTCATTCATATATTAATGCATAATTGATTTTCTGGCTGCTCAATATTGACACTGCAGCTTAATTTTCACAACTGCAACCAACTTGCACTAAAGAAAAAAACACTTATTTTCCTAATGTCACTTTTTAATGAGGGAAGGGTAGAGACAAGAGACTGTGGCAGAATTGTTCACACATATCTGTCAGACTAGCTGCATTTATATCTGTCTTTCTATTTACCCAGGCAGATGCAAAATACATATATTTTTAAGTATTTTAAGCCAATGTTTCAACTGGAAATAAGAGAGGGGTTAAAGTCCCTCCCCTGGCTTCCAGTGAATTGAAGATGAACATGCCCTTAACTACACCAACATGCTGTCAAAATATACCTTTTGGTACAGCTCTCAGATAGTTACTGTTGTCTTTCTGTACCTAAAAGTCGGACAAGGACCTGTGGTAAGGCTGCGTTTATAGACCTAACAGAAAATAAGGCCAAATAAAGCTTCAAGGAGAATGACAGAAGCTAAATATTTTGCCACATTTTGCCAAAAGACTAAAAGTTTAATGTTAAGCAGTTTGATGAGCAAGTCATGTATGAAAAGTGCCTTGTAAATAAAGTAATATTATAATAGTATTATAATTAGTAATATTATTATGTTACATAGCTTTTTTGTGGAACTACATTAAGACAGAAAGATGGTAAAAACTGACCAAAAACAAAGTCTTAAATCTACAACAATCCTTGAACAAACTCTAATCATGGTGGTGTGAGTGTTAGGGGACTGTGCCTTGGGATGGTGTTTACCTGTGACTGAGAGCTGCTGCTGGGTAGAGAGGTGACAGATGATGCAGTGGATAAAACAGAGTGGAAGACGGGCGGACGGAGGCTGTGAAATAAGTCTGGAACAAGAGTCTCTATGTTAGCTAGAGGTTAGTAAAACCATTCTACTTTTTGTGTTAGGCTAAGCCAACTGCTTTAGCATAGTTACTAGAACATGTGCGCTTGATTCCTGTAAAGTGTGCACTATTAGTGTATGTGCAATACTCCTGCAGCTATGGGTGGTGAGCATACCTTGCAGTGGATCAAAGGAGTCCATGAAGTCTAGGTTGGGTTGTAAAGGAATGAGTCCTGGTTGGATCATGTCTGCGTTCCCTGCATGAGCTGTGTAAAGCAAAGAGGACGCGGTAGGGAGAGTAGGGGGAAGACATGACAGTAGTGCCAACAGTGAATGAAATACCAAAGTATCAAACCAATTATTAAATCACGTATTGAGTGAGTAGGAAGATACTACAAATATAATTAGATGTCTGTACTATATTCATGGAATGGATTTTCTCACCAATCTCCCTTGGATTAGGCCAGGCTATGTGCTGGTGCGAGGCCAACGTAGAGAACAACGTGTCTGAAAACTCAGACATCAGAACATCCATGTCAAACAGGGGGTCCATCTCCATAGGGGCAGGGGTTTCATTAAGCCTACGAGGCACACGGCGTGCAGCGGCCTCTTCATCCTGGTAAAAGGAGACACGGAGCATGTCTGGAGAGACTTCCCCAAACAGCGATAACTGCTCCTCTGGTCCCTTTGAGTGTTCAAAAGGCAACCACCAAGCCAGTTAATGACACACACGCATGCAGTGTTGAGTACAGCAAACATGGGATGGCACTAAACTAATAAACAACGCTTTGTCTCCACGCTTCACTAGTCTTAAAAAATGAATCCCCTTACGTATATATGGATTTATTTTGTGTCTGTCAGCAAGTTACAAGCTAAGTTAGGTGAAACCAGTCCAAAGAATGTTTACCTAGTGAAAGATGATATATTAAGTATATGATAAGTATATAATAATGTGAGGGTGACGGGGTTTGTATGGGTTCATTACATTAATACCGTATCAACATCTGGTTGAACAGATGCTGATAGTAATGTTCATGTTAGTACTAACAGCACTTTGGTGCATGATGCAGTTTTGCATACCTTAAGCAAGCTCGAGAGGTCGTCATCCTTGTGCTTCTGCAACTATAAAAGTGAGTGCCACATTAGATAAATATTGTTTTATGACCAATCAAACAAACATGATACATATAATGAAATACCCAGTATCCCCCTGAACTATTACACTGCATATATAAAAAACTGAACACAATACCCTTTTTTTAAAGTATGTTCTCCACTTGTGATATTCTCTTATGACGATTTCAATTCTTCTTTTCCAGCATTTCCCCTCTGTGGTACTACCCTGCAGAAGAAAGAGGGCGATGGGAAATAAACCAAAGTCCAAAACAAACACAAAGCACAAAAAAAGGAAGTGACAAGGGAAACATAAAACCAAATTATTTCTAAGTGTTTGAGAGAGTGAACATAAAATGATCCATGAGAGGATTTCCGTGACAAGAAACAACACAAAGTCACTATTGCCGACCACATAATGATCAAATCAAACCTTTCTGTCTTTACCTCTGCAGGACGTTGGACATCCAAGTCCATACTTCCATCGAGAGGAGTTGCAAAGTGGCAAACAGGATTTTCCCTTTTCTCCACATCTGCAGGGTAGAAAAAAACAACCTCAAAGTCACCCTCAGTTGAAATGCACAGTTCCTTTTTTCATACTGGTGAATTTAAATTTACAATGCAATAAGAAATAAATGAAAAACTTAAAACATTCATAGCTCAGTCTCAACCCATGGCTCATGAAAAGCTTGACTCGATTTGTGTTTATTTTTGAGACATGAATGAGTCAGTCACAAAACTGCTCATGGCATGTAAACAAACCGATAATACTGCAGCAAGTTGCAAAGACAGCACAAATATTTATCTTGAAATCATGAAAAGCAGAATCTAGTTTCATACTTTAATAGACAATTATTTTACAGATAATGTTGCGAGTCTTTTAAGTGTAGGTTGTAATAAATATACACACATGAACCGAGAGGAAAAATAAAGCCTGGTGACGAAAAGGGCAACATGTGCTGAAATCTAGATCTGTCGATTTAAAAAAAAATCTGATTTATGAAGGTGTGTCCTCCCCACTATTTCTGACAATAGATTCTTGAACCAAATCCTCATGTCTTTACACGTGCTACAGCTTGATTAATTAATTGAAGTCACTTTAAACTAAATACTAAACTCTATGGATACCAAATGAAAGAGGAACTCTTACACTGCATATACCAGGCTCTCCATATGGCGTTGTTGAGGCGGATCTTGTCCCTCCAAAGCAGTTTTAGACCTTTGAAGTTCTTCCATTTGGGAGATACCAACTTACCACTGAAAAGACAAGGAAATTAACAGTGAAAAAATATCTCAAGTGATTAGAAACACAAGACATTCTATGAAACAAATATGATGGCTTCATTTGTACAATATCTCAGCCCTCAAAGATCACAGTGCTGTCCTTTGTGTTAGCAGCAGAAGAAGCCATGATTTTCTTGCTTGTAGAAGATAAACTAATTCCATAGATTTAAAAAAAAGGCCCATTTATCTTCTACCCCACAATAACACAACACCCTAACTGAGATTTTTTAAAGTTTGTTTTTATTATACATCTATTCTGCTCAACTTTGCCCAACACCAGCAGGAAGAAATGTTGTCTTTATACATCAATACAGATGCTTGACAATGAACAATAGCCTTAAAACCAAAAAGTGACACTTACTCACTGTAACACTGAGTCAGTGTCCATCACTCAGTAAAAGTTAGGAGAGCTCTGTTTGGTGAGAGGAGTTACATTTCTGATGACTGACTGTTTCACTGAGGGACTGGCCTAAATGTGGCTCCTAATGCCAATAGGAGCCAGGCCCTGGAACATGTCTATTTAACAAATAAGTACATTTTGAAATCAATTATGTCATTACTGACAGAAAGTGTGATTTTTTTTCTCGTCAAAGGAACAGTAAAAAAGCTAAACTCTACACTGAGAATCTGAGTGTACAAGTTATTAAAAAATAAAAATAAGGTACAGGTTACCTTTACCTACACTGGCAGTGTACTGAAAATACTTTAAGAGATAAAGCAAGCAAAACAAACAAGATGGAATCTGCCAAAGTCAAGCGTAAGTTAAAATTATAGTTACAAGTGTGATATAGAGATAAGGAGGCTAATGAACAGAGAGGAGACACACGTGCGCTATAACGGTAAATGTGAAACAAAGCGACATCGGAGGAATTCAGTGTGCACTGTTTTGGCTCCAGTATGTGAAATTATTGGTTACAGCACAGTGATTACTGGAGCCGTAGACAGTCTGTTAACAATTTTGAAAATGTTTGTTCTTAGTCAAACAGGCATTAATAAAAAAAAAGTGAACTGAAACTTTGTGGCCTCAAAGAATGCTGATATGAAGTTTAAAGCGCCCATATTATGCTCATTTTCAGGTTCATAATTGTATTTTAAGGTTGTACCAGAATAGGTTTACATGGTTTAATTTTCAAAAAACACCATATTTTTAGCTCTCTCTCACTGCTGCAGATCCTCTTTTCACCTGGTTTCTGTTTTAGCTACAGAGTGAGACCTCTTTTCATCTTCTGTACTATCTTTGATTGCACTCGCACATGCGCAGTAGCTCAGATGTAGAGCACAGCATGGATGGATTTTTTTCAAAGTTTGTATGTGTGTGGAAGCACCAGAGACACAAAAGAACACCTCAAATCCCAGAAAAAGTGTTTTTTTCATAATATGGGCACTTTAACATCTGAGTGTAATTATACTAGTGCAGTATACCAGTAATCTTCACCAACTTTTAAAAATGTCAAATGACACGACTAAAGCGCATGTTTCAACAGGACAGAAGAGAATGATAGAGACAGAATGAAAAAATCTTACAAAAGTTAAAAAGTAACATAGATGTACCTTGCTCTGTGAATTGCATCCTGAAACTTGCTCAAACTAATTTTGGTCTTCTAAATTTACACATATGCTGTGGAATGATAATAATAATTTTATAGTTGACAACATTTTCTTGGATTTAGCTTGTTACTATATAATTTATTGTATTTGAATGCTATGATTGATTGATTGATATGACAAATACGTTAGTGAACTTTTCCTTATTAATCTCCTTGCCAAATTCCACATTCACAAATGTAAATTTACAATCAAAAGAACTCAATTATTTGTATTTATAAAGGAATTAGAACTATACGTGTCACCCTGTTTCCATCCTTCCTCTCCTGTTGCAGTCTGTGCTTCCTGTCCAGTCTTTTCCTGTTATTATAGGGGAAAACTTTGCAGATCCACCAATGCTCTTGTTGTGAGTAAAGGCTCTCTGGGGTTGATAAATACTCTTAATTTGTCTGTTTGCAGAACAGCAACTGGTAGTAGTGCTTTCCTGGTCTATAAATAGTCTTCCTGTTGTATCCAAGTTAGTGCCATTTGCAAAGTCAGAGGGAATCCTCTGAGCAGCTGGCTCTGCACCAACTCTACAGTAAACAGAGAACCATGGGTAACCCAGCATTTTCTTTATAACTCACCTCTTAATATCTTGTTAACATCAACTGCATTTAAACCCAACTTTCATTTGCTCTTTTTAGTTTGTATCGGAACAATTACACTACATTACATTGTGTGAAGCCTATAAACTTATCAACATTCACTGTCCTGGTTTTTGTCTTTGTTTGTGTTTTTATGGGATTATTTTTGTGCCTTTAATTCCAAGCAAAACTTCTCAAGTATCAAACAAAAAACACTAACTCAAGCAAAAAAATAGTCACCTCAAAGGTATAACTTAAAATTTGCAAACAAAACATTTATGTAGTCGTAAACTATTGGTCTTTTATTCGTTTGATAATATGTCCTTTTGTTTACAGTTCCCTCTGCTTCTTTCTCAATGATCAGTCTTTTGCTCTCTTCCTCAAGTTTGCAGTTGCACTCCCAGCTTTCTCCTTTGCACTTCCAAACTCTTTGTTTGCAATTCTGGGTCCCCATTGGCTAATGAGTTTTTGGAGTACGTTTGAGTGACAGCTCAGTGCCGGCCTGCCCTGACGTTTCAGTGCAGCTAACGTTAGAGACTTTGGAGGACACACAAACCACTCTACACAGCGGATTCCTACAAGATAAATAAAGTGTAAGTGTTGATCATATATATTGTCTGTAATCTACGTTGCAAGCATGGTTACTAGACATTTGTTTTTTCGTTGTGTTAAGTTACTGACTAGTAAAGCTGTGTAAGTTAGCATTTAACGTTAGCTAACTGCTAACGTTATCTAAAACAAATGCTAGCCAAGCCAAGTAATGTTGGCTTCCTGCTACGTTACTGAGCTAATTTGCCATGGAAATACTTTTTATGCTGTTTGTCAGACTAAAGTAAATATATTTGAGGGCATTGATTTGGGCCCCTCTCTTGAGGGTAATTCTTAAGTATTTGTAACATTTTATAGACTACTTTTGGCCCAATATCAATGAAAGATTACAGTTATTCCTGATAATTTAAATCATTCGACTCTAAGTTAGAACAAAGATATCTCTTTTTAAAGAGCTTTGAGAGTGTGATCTGAGTTCCTCAGGCCCTGTCCTCGGTGCTCATAATGTTTATATAGAGTACCACACTAAACCAGTGGTGGAAAGTAACAAGTACATTTACTCAAGCTCAAGTGCTGTACTAAAGTACAAATTTGAGGTGATTATACTTTAATTGAGTAATTCAATTTTAAGCTACATTATACTTCTAATCCTCTACATTTTAGAGAGGGGAATATTGTTCTACAATACATTTCTTAGACTGGTTACTTTTCAGATCAAGATGTTGAAATTAAAAACATGTGATAAGCTTATAAAATACAATGAAATGTTTAAGATTAAACCAGTGGTTTCCAACCTTTTTGGCTTGGGACCTCTTAAAGGGGAACTATGCAGTTTTTTTTAGCTTAATTTACCTTAACTGAACAGCTTTGGAGTCATTGGAATGATTATATGACTTTTTTCGAGTTGAATGGTGGTCGTCTCGCGGCCTCAGCGTCAGGAAGTATCACATGATATCAGGTCTCGCGATGCAACAAATTGCTTCACGGCACTGCACACATACGCCCATTCATGAACCGGCTAACAAGGTATTGTGTTTTTCACACTATCGTCATGGCTGAGCCGGCAAAAAAGAAGCAGAAAGCTAGGAAAGCATTGTCGGAGGAACAGAGAAAGAGTAAACAGCAGACTGACCGAGCGAGGAGTCAGACACAAGTAAACGTAGGAGCTACCAAATATCTATTCCCAAGCTGTAGGGGGAGTTCTATACAGAAACCTGCGAGCAAAACAGCAAAGAAATTGCCAAAACTGCATAGCGCCCCTTTAAAGAAAAGCAGTATCTAGTTGGGGCCCCTTTTCATGTTTTAGATGTCTATAGCCGCTTTCCGACCAGAGGGATTTTTGCAGTTCCTAGAACATAACGTTCCTAGAACACTTTTTTCTCCTGTTCCGACTGGACCAATTTGGGGATTATTAAGTTCCTCTGGCCACAGTTCTTGTAACTCTTTCAGCTCCTACTTCAGGGCAGGGTCTTTTCCCTTTTCCGCATTAGCCGCTTTCCAACCAAGTAGTTACAGGAACATAGTTATAGGAAAAGTCCACTTCTAAGCAGTTCTACTAACTACTCTCCCCCAAAACCGTTTTTTCCCATTTGCATTCGCACTGGCCAAGTGGCCATAGGGACTATAGGAGGGGTAAGGGAGTAGCCTAATGCAAGCACGGCAACGGTTTTATAGCGTTTAAATCATAAAACAAATACACCAAAAAAGTATGAACTACATACTAAATCTAATGTATATAGCATATTTGTCATAATTTAAGTCTCCCGAAGAGAAACAGGTATCTCTCTCTCCCGCGCCTCTGCCTGTTGCACTGTGGACGTGTGTGTGTGTGTGTGTGTGTGTGTGTGTGTGTGTGTGTGTGTGTCCACGCTTGTGGAGTTTAATTCCGAAAAGACAGTTAACCACAGGTTCCTGCTAATCATATGATGGACATGTGTTGTGCTATTTAAACAAACGAACCGTCAACGACGAAATAAAAGCCTCTTCTTTACGAGACCGGTCTGAGAGACCTCCAGCTGACAGTGGGGTCTCTGAGCAGGACTGGCTGTGCAACGAGCTAGCAGCCCCGGCAGGCGCCTGCTGGCTATCGCCTCACTTCATGGCGCTTCTCAACTCCGAAAACTTTGAAGCAAATTGTCAATTCAGCATAAATTTTCGCAAGAATGCCTATATTCGAAATCTAAACAGTTAATTTCTCGCCTAAAACTTTGTCAGAAGTGAATTTAGTGATGAATAAGATGGCGAAAATTGTTAAAATTGTCCTGTTGTTGGTCTGTCTATACTGGAAACCCGACCCTCGTTGACCTAGGTTCCTATGCTGAAAAGGAAACAGCGAAAAGACCATGCCCTGAAGTAGGAGCTGAAAGAGTTACAGGAACTGTGGCCAGAGGATCTTAAAAATCCCCACATTCGTTTTTCTATTTTATGTTCTAGAAACTGCAAAAATCCCTCCGGTCGGAAAGCGGCTATAGTGGTGGTTAGATGGCTGTAATTATAACAACAAAAGGTCAGTTCCTATGGCCACTTGGCCAGTGTGAATGCAATTGGCAAAACCGATTTTGGGGGGAGAGTAGTTAGTAGAACTGTTTAGAAGTGGACTGTTCCTATAACTACGTTCCTGCAACTACTTGGTCGGAAAGAGGCTTATGTGTTGTTAGCATTTCCTCTCTAAACTTCTCCAATGGTTTCATACAAATAATTGTTTGGGGACCAAATAGTAATATTGATGAAATATGAATATACATTTGTGTGGCAGAACTTTTTTCTCTTCTTCCATAACAATCATCTCATGACTAGGGTTGGGCATCGAGAACAGATTCCTACTTGGAATCGTTCAAAAAATTACGATTCGTTTCTTTATTGGAATCGTTTGGAGGATTTGGTTTCAAATCTGATCATGGGTTCCAAATTTAACATGCACAAGTTTTGGTTTCTGTAGTGGCCAGGCGCTTGTTGTGTTGCAGCCTTGGAGCACAGTAAGCGGTGCTCTAGTGTGGCTTTATTTTAAATTGACAAAGCCCCGTCAAACTGCAACCCAACTTTGAATCAAAATAAAACTTTCCTCTTATTTGTGAAATAAGCTTAAGACCCATTTTAACTCCACCCCTCAAAGAATCGGAATCGATAAGAACCGGAATCGAAAGGAAGAATCGTTAATATCCAAACGATGCCCAACCCTATCCGTGTCCTCCTTGGCTACTAGCAACTGTGTGAAGTAAGACCCTTTGGAGTGGACTTTGGGCAATAAAGGAAAGGGGAAAAAGCGTAATATGAGCACTTTAATAAACGTCCGCTAATTAAGCCTATCAGCTCCACAAAACTCTCTCTGTATTTCTCACTATGGTTATGTTTAGAAAAGAATGTAGTCCGGCAACTTCACACACAGAAGCCCGAGTGAAGATAATTACCTCTTCTGAAGAGTCCATCATGTATTTTAATCATCCATGTCTAGGGTTGGGCATCGAGAACCGATTCCTACTTGGAATCGTTTCAAAAATTACGATTCCATCGGAATCGTTTCTTTATTGGAATCGTTTGGAGGATTTGGTTTCAAATCTGATCACGGGTTCCAAATGTGCGCAAGTTTTGGTTTCCGTAGCGGCCAGGCGCTTGTTGTGTTGCAGCCATGGAGCACAGTAAGCGGTGCTCTAGTGTGGCTTTATTTTACGTTGAAAAATCCCTATCAAACTGCAACCCACCATTAAATCAAAATAAAACTGTCCTCTTATTTGTGAAATAAGCATGTGACCCGTTTCAACTCCACCCCTCAAAGAATCGGAATCGAGAATCAATAAGAACCGGAATCGAAAGGAAGAATCAGAATCGGTAAAATCCAAACGATGCCCAACCCTTCTCATAACCCCCCCAGATTTATCTCGTGACCTTTAGGAGAGAGTCCTGCTCCTTGTTTAGGAACAACTGGACAAAGCTACCTAATTGTGCAGATGTTAAAACAGGCTCAACCTTGATCAACTACAACAGTAAAATATATTACTGTACATTAACATTAGTATCACTAATACATTGATGCATTAGTATTAACAATCCGATAATGTCATAATATTAATATTTACATACACATACATACATATACATATATATATATATACATATACATATACATATATATATATATATATATATATATATATATATATATAAATATTCGGTCACTGTGCCATTTTATCTGCAGCTTTTTTTCATTTTGATGGCAATACATTTGTACTCTTACTTGAGTAGAATTTTGAGTGCAGGACTTTTACTTCTCAAGGAGTATGTTTTACTTTGTACTATTGATACTTTTATTTAAGTGAAGGGTCTGAGTACTTCCTTTACCACAATCATGAGTGGTCAATCAGGAAGTTACATGAAGAGGAGACTCGTGACTGCAATTTCCAGTATGTCCCATTCCTTGCTTTTCCCAGGATTGAAGAGAGCTTAACATGAACTTGGTGAAGAGCTACAGTGGAACGAATATGCCTACATGGTGCTGAGATGTGTTATAACATACCTGTACGCAAGAGTCATGCACTCAAAGAGTTTGGTGAGGGAAGCGTCTATGGAGAGGTGCGACATGCTCGCCTTGCCAAAATGATAGGTCTGACAGGTCTGCTTGTTGACAGTATCGAAGTCGTAGCCTTTCTTCGGAGGGTGCTCGCAATGGGGCGAGGACACCATAAAGTGTCCGCTGTGGATGATCTGAGACTCCAGCCCGTCTGACCTCCTCAGCCCCAGGTGAGTTTCCTCCACGTCCGAGTCGTCATCCTGCTCCTGCTTTATGCTCGCCGGTGGGTGACGGTATGTCTGCCGTAAAGACATCTCTCTAGTAGCCATGTCGGTAACTCACAAGACAAATAGCTAACGTTAGCTAGCAAGCTAGGACAATACAACTCTCTTTTTCATGAGGCTTGCCAACGCTGGATGACGCGGTTAAGGCTGACTCTTAGTTAAAGTTCTTTAAATTCGTGCCGTGGAAGTCGAGCCCTCTGTTCACTCATTTTTAAAGCTCGCTGTTGTTCATTAATGGCCCAAGTTAACTTGTTGTTGTCTTGCTAGATAGTTGACGTAGCTGTGAGTCGCAGCCACCAGCTGACAAAAAACAGCTTGCAAGGATCGCTGTCCGGGGCAGGAAGTTCCTGTGTTAAAACGTTTCTGATTGGTCGGAGTCAGAGCCCCACCCACCGAAGAACTCAAAATAAATCTGAAGCGAAAGGTTATACACAGTACTGCCCGTTTTTAGAGCGTTTAATTAAACAATTGTACTGGAAATGTGTCGAAATTATCTAGGCTTCAAATGACTACAGTAACCATAAATGTATAAGTGTTATTTGCTACCCGTGTTAAATAAATATATTTATTTGGCTTCTGAATAGAAACAAAAATTCTCCGATATTTGAAAGTTGTCTTTCAGCGTTCCCTGTCAAAACGTTTCAATTACTCTTCTAATAAAATTGAGGAGGAAAAAAAATGAATAGATGCAATTGATGTTCTTTATGTTTTTTCATGAAGTAATGAAATGGTATTAAATGGTGGGAGAAATATTGCAATCCTTTACTTAAGCAAACAACAACATACCAAAATGTACCTTAATGACATTTCCTCAAATGGAAAATACTGTTCAATTTGATCTTCTTACAAAACACATTTTATATGCGGTATGTGACAAAGCTGGACATAATGATCTAACTTAATATTGATATTTATTCATCATATTTTTTAATTAAAGCAAATTCCAGCATTTCTGTTAGGGCATGTTATGGAAAGAAACCTTAAGGGCTCGTCATCAACACAACTTTTCTTAAGACTAACAGACAGTTCCTTGCTTTCATCACTATGGAGGGGAAGACCTGCCACTCTGCTCTGCTGAGGATGGGAAGCCCAGGATGTGATCTGTAAATGTCTTTATCGATATCTCATCTGGGATCGCACACTCGAGTGAATATTCTGAATCGCCACCTGCGCACACACATACACACACACACACACACACAGATGTTTTTCAGCTGTTATGTGAATATTTAGGTTATGGTTTGTGAGTGAGTTTTCTTTTACATACTGTCAGATTTATCAATGTCATGCTCAGAGCATTCCGCTCCTCTTCCTCCTGCTTCGTCTTCATCCTCTTCATTGAGGCCTAACAGTGTAGTGAAACACTCTGCCACCTCTTCCTCTGTCATATGTTCTCCTGTCAAAGATAATGTCAAAATGATGCACATGTTGGACTTTGTGTCATGTTGACAATAACATGAGCATTGCATTTAGAAACAGGAACAGTAATTTGACAGTAGTATTACTGACAAATAAAAATCATTTTCTGACTGAATAGCCTGCAGCGAACCTCGAGCCTGTAGAAGTTCTAGCAGTTCATGTCTCTTCAGAAAAGGCTGTCCTGTATTATCACGGTCACCAAGGATGTGAAAAGCTTGAACAAGTTCATTGCTAGAGATGCCGAATGCTGGCCGGTGGTTGACATACAGCTTGATAAACTCCTCCAGGTCGATGTCGGTCACATATTTTCCCGTTTCTGCATACTTGCTGAACTTGACCTCATTATGCATATCTTCTATCTGGTAAAATATAATGAAACAATTTGTGTAATGTTTTTACTGTCATGACATTTTCTGTTGAAAAATGTCGCTTGATTTACACACATTGTACCTCTTGCTCAGTAGGGAAGTAGGCCAAAGCTCTCATTAGAGAGGGAACCTCTGACAGGGGGATTTTGGTAGACGATTGTCGTTTCTCCATTGAGTCAGTGCCTTGATGACGGACTTGGCAGTAATAGAAAAAGTCCTCCATCTCCTAAGAACAGAAAAGCTCCAAAACTGAGAATTTGTGATTAAAATTGTATACTGGTAAACTCATAACTGAAGGAGAAATGCAAGTAAAAGCTAATATCTCAATCTCGTAGCCTTGTATAATCCAGATATATGTGTGAATATGAGCAATGCTGTACAATAGCAAGTAGACATCATTTGTAAATTGTGTTAGATTTTGCCAGTCACCTATCCACCTCTTCCAATTCTTTATAGTGTTTCACATTTCTGTGGCAATTAAGGAAATGCTACCGTACTGGTAGGCAAAATAACATAAATAAAAATGTAATGTTTCAAAGCTGAACCTTTCATCTTCACCATCAAACAAACAGATGTAAAAGGTAAATAAATAAAAGTATAAAATAAGATCCAGTTATACCACATAAGGGTACTTTACCAATACAAAGGCTCAATAAAACTCACAGTTTAGAGAAATTATGTTACAACACCACCCTGAAATACTAACACATAAGTAAAACCACAGGACAAATATTCCTGAAAAATGACTTAAACCAAGAAACAACATTCTTAAAGCTAAGTAAATCAACATACAAACTAACATAATGCATAATAACATTTAGACACTAGGCTACTTACTAGGTAATAGGACACATGCTTCTTCTTTTAAATTAATGGAATAATGTGTGGCTGTTCAGCAGTCGTAAGAAACAAGGAAAACATTTAACTGACCCTGTAGAACTTTCCATCTCTGCCTCCCTCTAAAAGAGCGTAAAAGGGCACAAGGTCCTTGCCTCCCAAGGCAGCTGCTGCCTCCAATGCACTGCACTCACAACAAGAGAGATTAACTCCAGAAAATATGGTCACACACTTATGCATTTCCTCTGGTTCTCAGGTTGGTACTATTTAACCTTACTTTAGGCTTATCTCCCACGACAGGACAGTGCAGTCAGACCCTCCTGCAGTGAAAACAAATAGGCCATCGTACGAGCAAGCAAAAGTGGACACCCCCGTTGGATGGCAGATCAGAGCGTTGGACTTGTAGGGGTTCCCATCCAGAGGCAAAATCTGGAGACCCACCTGGAAATAAAACTCTTAGTTGTTATAGAAATAATGTGAATCACTGTGTCTGCTTACCAAAAAACATTTTCTTCAATAGAATTACCACTATTCTTATATCCAATTTGCCAACTTTACTCTCAACTGAACACTGTAGCAACAAGCAACAGAGGACACTTTTAAAATTAAAAGAAAAGAAATTAAAAGAAAAAAAGCTTTGCACAATTTGTACTGCAGGGCTGGAGGTGCTGACAACTGCAAGATGATCATGCAATCAGAAAAAAAAACCAAGTGCTTGTGGCTGTGTGTTTATGTTAATAAAAGACTGAAAGTCAAATGCATATTTTCTTAGGGTAATAAATTACTGGACACACTTTCTACACACCCGAGCAGCACTCCATGCAGACTGCATTGTGACTAAAGAAATTACTTCTTTGAGACAGAGCTTCCATTTTTATTTTTATGAAGCAGTTTTTTTTGGTAAAATGCCACAAACAAAATAAAACCAATCACTTAATAAAATACTACAAACAAATTCTAGCACCGACCTTGTCCTCTGTGATGTATGCCAGGTAATATGAGTTCTTTTCAGGTTCTCTTGACATGGGAAGGACCATTGTTTTCTTAATGGGAGAGCCATGTGTTGGGCCAAGGACAGTCTTTCTGGGTTTTTTTTAAAACACATGTAATAATGTTTTTGAGTATTTGTGGTGACAACAGTCAGAGAAATATATTTCACAAACAATCTGATCTTGTTATAGTATCTCACCGACCTGCACATCTTGGTAGTGCTGTTGAAAAGCTTCATCTTGTATTGGTCTGAGGCAACGAGAAGAAACTGCTCTGCCGTAAGAGGAGGATACCAAGTCATGCCCATTGGCACAGCACTTTGCTCAATGCGCTCTGAGCTTAGGATGAGAAGCTTATTCACGTCACTGTTTTCCAGATCATACTCCACCTATTATTCACAGAGAGGTGTGTGGCATAAAAAAACTGTATCGCAAAACAACAAACTAGTCCACAGTCCTACAACTTTTACAAAGCAGACTAACCAGTTGGTGGTCCATTCCCAGAGAGAGCAGTCTGGGTTGGGTGCTGTCCAGGTGAACCCCAAAAAGAAGGTCTTTGATGGGCTTGTAGTGGGAGTGGTATCTGCCCATATATGCCCAACGAGGCAGAGAGCCTTTATTAGTCTGCAAGCGGAATACCGTCACTGCTTTTCCGGCATCCTAAGAGTGAACAAAGAAATAAAACGTCTTGGAAATGGAACCATGGAAATATAGATTTGCAATACATTATCATAGCCACAAACATATTTTATTTCATAATGGTAGCTTTAAAAAAAGGTCAACATGATATCACAAACTCCAGTCCAGAATCACTGTTGCCAATAACTAAGTTCAAAAATACTACACTTGATAATCAAAAAGGAACCTGCTCACCGCAGTGGCAAGATACTCTGAGTCTGTAGAGAAAGTGATGTGATGGATGCTGTCTTTCGTGTAATGGAAACACTCCTCTGGATCACTTTTTAAAGTATTGGGATTCAGTATGTGAACAGCTCCACTGCCAAAGCCAACTGCCAGGTATAATCCTATTCAAAGACAACAAGGCAGCTCTTTACATGACAAATTCATGCAGTAGCTGGGTAACACTGGTCATATGCAACATTTGTTTGTTGCAAAGACAGTCAGCAAGCATGTTGGCTCACCTTGAGGGTCAAAAGTGACACACTGAATGTGTGTCTCGAAGGCCCTGCTGCAGATCATCACTTTGTTGTTATAGTCCCACATTTTTAAAACACCCCTTTGATTGCCCATGGCCACAACTGGCTGTTTTGGGTGGCAGGCCACTGCATGTATAGGCTCACAATCCTCATGTAGCAGGATCTGAGGGATGCCATTCTGTGTATTCACATGTACCACTGTGGATCTGACTGTAGACACAACAAAGTTCCTGCAGAAAAAGAGAGGTTATCTTGGCTAAAATGCACATAACAGTTTAGACTGAAGACATAATAGATTGCATTTGTTCTACCTGATGATTAATGGTTTTGCCTGCAGAGTGCAGTCCTCCAGGTATCCCTCTGTACACTCTTTGGAAAAGGAAATGGAAACAATAGCATCCAGGTTGAATTCACTGTACCAAGTGAGAAGCATGAATTTTTCATCATAAAACTTGATGTGGCCCAGAGTGTCACCAGTCACGATACATCTGTGATGTCAAACGACACACAAAGAGAGATTAAAGAGCAATAAATACACGACACTGTTATAAAACAATATGAATATTTCTCTCTCTCTCTCTCTCTCTCTCTCTCTGGCTACCTGTCAGTTACAGTGAGAGCGGTGATCGGATCGTTCTGAAGGTTTATGAGCTTGATTCTATCTCTGGGGAGGCTTTGGTTTGCAGCTAAGTCTTCCATCACATCCCACACCACAAGACTGCCTGCTGATGTTGCTGTTAGGATCTCAGGCTTTCTCCAGTGAAACACAGACTTGCTCAATGACCCGTCAGCCATGTTGACAGTTTGAAAAGAGTCTGGAGGAGACTGAATATAACCAGACGCATCAGAAACGGCAATGTTGAAACATTGTAAAATATTTATCAAAAACCCATTGCCATTAAAAAAAGAGAAACATTTCTGACAATTCGATACCGCAAAATGTTGATAATTAATTTTACCTTCTTAATCTTCAGGGCAGAGTATTGCAGACTTCCCTGGGCCTTTAAAAAGATCAGATGATTATTGCAATAAACATACACATACTGGCTGTTGTATCTATTTAAATAAAAAAGAAACAGCAGGACTTACCCTGCTGTAAAATAACACCTGGCTTTGACTGCTGCTGAGCAGCTGAGTGCTATCATTTGGATTAAAAATGATGTAATTCTGAAAAACAATCCAACATTTGAACCGTTTGACCTGCTTAATGCCATATCTATACAGTTAGGTGACTTTAAAATGTTAAAAGAAGACAAAAATGACTTACTTGGAAATCATGTTCTGGATTGAGTTCAGTAAACCACAAAGGCTTATCTGTATCATTTGTCCAATCCCAAATGCACACACACTGTGAATCAATTGTGAAATGGTTAATAGATTGTAAATAGAAGGACATGTTTTATATTGTCATATCCAGTACGAAATAGTTATCATCTAAGCTGTTTGGTGGTTTGTGAACCTGGTATTGTAAGGTTTTAGCTAGAAAGAGCGCAGTTCTGAGATATTTACCATTTGATAAAAGGTTATACTTTAAATTCTTTTAATTTAAAAAAGGGCTTTAAACTCTCATCCTAAAAAACACAAAACAAGCTTGACAGGTTTAAAGATCCTAAATATATGGATACATATCCTACACTCTTACATCATCAAGAGACACTTTTTGGAGCTCTTACATTTAAAATGACAGAAAGTCATACAGTGTTTGGTGGTGTCACAGTCTCGACTTTCACTTGAGAGAGAAAAAGTATCACTAATTCAAACTCCTTTTTCCTATTCATCATGAGTGAAGACCACAAGGTGATACTAGGTAAAACAACAGTTCATAAATTTGTCTCTATTTTATATTGATTAAACACTGTTTACTTGATTTTTTTTTTTTTTTAATTGCTGTCATACTCACTTGAACTTCCTCCGCCCCGAGGGTTACCAGGTGTTTTGTGTCACTTGAAAATGCCATTGCAATGACACCCCCCTCAGGGTGGCAATCAAACAATGTTTGCACAGGAATGCTGGAATATTTATCATTTGTGTGGTTACCATCAAGATCAAAGGTTAATACATTAAAAAAAAGGCCTTAATACATCTAGAACGAAGAGCTACCCAGTGTAAGAGTCCCATGTCATCACTGTGCTTTTCGGCCCCTGGTCTGCTGTTGCAATCCAGCGTCTGTCTTCACTCACACACAAACATGAGATGGGGCGGCAGTGACCCTGAGAAGATTGAGTAAATACAGTAGGCTATTTGAATCAACACTGCAACTTTCATGTTACTTCTATCAACAGATATCTATAGCTACATCACTCATACCACTGACCTAATCTAAAGGACGCCATCGCATCTTCATTTCATTACATATTCCTCAAGAATATGTCGAAACCTGGATATTTTTACCTGAAGTATGTGCTGGGAGTTTGAGGTGTGATTGTAAATGACCCCAACATGAGCTCCAGCATAGAGGACCACCAGCTGATCGTGTTCTTGCAGACTGAAGGCAGGAAGAGCAGGATTCATCCCAAATACCCATTCTAGTGACTGAAGGGAGAGCAAAGTATTGCAGTGTTCTTATGAGCCAGTGGAAGTTCTGAGATGACTCTTTTATTGAAGGAAATGTGTTTTGAGGATCAATATACAAATAGTACTCATTGTGTACACATGAACGCATTCGACAATACATACTTACCAATGCATGTGTCCTAGTATGATTTATCTTCTTTGGGAAAAGTGTGTCCCCGGTTGCAGTGTAGACTTGAGACTGCCCAGTCATCTTGAGTATGTCAGCCTCTGTTTCTTCTCTCCTAACTTCTAAAGTCTCATCCTTTGCTTCAGCATCTGACATAATGTCCAAACACTTCACGTATCGTAATTAATTTCTCTTTTGAATAACTTCATAGAGCTTTCCCCCTTGTTCTGTCGAGTCTCTTCTAACGTCTCTGTTAGCCAGAGAGTAGACTGACGTAGCTAGAACAACGGAACTTAAATTTCGCAATTAAGTCAACAGAAACACATAACCAGCTTTTGTACAATTGGCCTCATTCAAATCTCGAAAGAAACCAACCTTTCTATTTAGCTAGTTTTAACTGGTCTATTGTATGAAAAAACACAATCTCTATAATGTAGCTCGCTCCTGCGAAGCGTCTCGTTGCCTAGTTACCGCTTAGCGTGGAAGACGAGTGACGCGTTTAAAACTTAATACTGACTTTCCGGTTAAGCCTTTCAAATTTAAAGCACGATTAATAATACAAAATTTTGGCTCTGGCTTTGCAAAAACAAATTTTACTTGCAAACCATTTAAATATCCCATAAATATAATGCATTGTTTAAATTTAGGTTCAGTTTCACAAGACCAACCTAGCAAACGGAACAGTGCAGGTTGTCTATGTGGGTTTGTAATTTGATTAATTTCAGATTGATTTGGTAATTTACTAAAGTCCAATATTATCTGAACTAAGTACTGTATGTGGAGTAGTTAGAGAACTACCAGGGTCATAGAGAAATACACAAGTTAGGAGTCAGCGGCCCAGCAAAACCATACCAGGCTAACAAACTGTTTGTTCAGACAGAATGCAAGGCCAATTTTAGTGGCAGCGATTGCATACAATACAAAGTCGATGAAAATATTTGCCAGAGGCAGCGCAGTGGGAATGACATAGAAATTGCTTTGCTTTCTGTTTGAACAATTCTTTTTTATTTTGGTGGGTTTTTTTGTATTACTTCAATCTTTTAATTGTATTTTGGTTTATTTATTTCAGTCTGTATTTCAATTCTATACAATGTGTGTGTACTTGTTGAATGTAAACACCTTCTCGGGTATTTAAAACCTCAAATTCCCAGCCATACACTGTTTTTAGCTCAACATCACTTTTCACAGTGTGTCAACTCTTCTTAGTTTTGATGTTTAATGCTTATGGCATTAGCTTATCCTTTATTTATCTAATAACAAAGTATACATCATTTATACAAATAACTTTAACATTTAGCCACTAACATTACTTATTATAATAGCCTAGCCTTAAATAATATCCATAATACCAAGAATTTGGAGTTGTCTAAAACTGTGAACACTAAGACAATAAACGTGATTTCATCATATAGCTTGGTCACTGTATTTTGAAAATCTTTACCGGAAGAGCTACTATGCTGTAATGTCAGCATTGACGACACTTAACGAATGCAGTTCCTTATATGACCACTGGAGGGCAGTAAATCCCCGTGACCCTGACCCATTTTTAACAAATGTTAAGGGCGGCGGGTAATGTAGGCTTGGATAGGATTCTTTTCAAAAAATCCATCTTTCAAATACGGACAGACTGATGTGCTTACATTAATGTATTATGATAATATGCGGGATAACCCACATTGCTGAAAGATATTGAATGCACCCATCACTGCCCAGAAGCCATCAATCCTCACCCAAGTCTCTATCATGATTACAGCATGTAGATAAACCTGGACACTAAATCAACCCCACACCACTAAAACCAAGGTAAATAAATGCACACCCAAAACATTTGTTTTTAAATAAAACCACAGCAATTTGATAAGAGAGTGCACATTAAAAAAAACATATTATATTCCCATCAATCACTATCAATCACACACTGAATAATATGAAGTTAACAGAGGCTGTCAACCCTTGATAACAGTTAACATATGTCGTTTCCATTTGTTCGTTTCGGTTTGGTCAGTGTATTTCAAAAGTATCTACCGGAGGGCTTATTGCAGACGCTGATTTGACAAATGTTGTAGTTCCCCAATATGACCACTGGAGGGCAGTGAACAACATGTGATTCTAATACCGTCAACACATGTTCTCTTAATACATCCATGATGAAACTCCGTAGAGCTACACGTACGCGCAACGCGAGGGTCATCGTTAAAAAAGGCGACGGCCATCGTGACAGACTACTTTTTGAAAACGGAGGCAGCCGAAAACATCTGTAGGCTTATTTTGGTAGCCTTGTTACATAGGCTTACATTATTTGTATTAGCTTTATGTCGTGCCAATAATAGTGTGTATGGTCACAGTGAGCAACTACAACTGCACTCCACTAGTACCAAGCTAGATACAACACATAGTAATACTTCCGGTTATGACATTGGAAAATACAACTTTCACATGACAGACAAGGGTGTGGTTATACACTGTGAGCACTAGAGGGCAATGCATATGATATGCTCATAGACAATATACAGTCTATGGATATATGCTCCATGATATGCTCTCATGACAACCATCAACCGTTCTCTTAATACATCCATGCCATCAACCCATGGATGTATTAAGAGAACGCATCAACCCCACGAGCGACAAGTAAAGGCATCAAGGCAGACTCCATAGCATATGAATACTTCCGGGAAAGACGTACAAAATAAAATATATTTATATACCGGCAGACGTGAGGATACTCGCTATGATGACAGGATTTGGTCGAGGGAGACGTGGCGATGCCTCGTTTGTGTTGGGCACGTAATTCTGGTGTGTTTTAAGCGGGGAATCGGTGCATCTTTCCTCGATACTTTTGCTTTGAAAAGTCGACACCGTGTCGATTACTGACGTTACTTCTAGCTTCACAGCTTGTTTTTCCAAAAGGCTTTCCGGTTGCACAGGTTTGAAAGCAAGTGAGTCGGTCTGCGTTTCGTTAATTGTTGCTACCTCAGTTTCATACTTTTGTACCAACATCTCACTGAGTGAGGTCTGAAGAATTATAGTTCTCATTGTACAAGTTAAGACGAGTTTGTGACTGTTAAGAAACCGGAAGGGGGAAAAAAAAACACTCCGATAAGGAGCGACTGCTTTATTGGTTATGATTTCACCAGCTGACAGGTGAGAAGGCATTTCAATTATTGGGACCTTATCATTCTGTATGTTTGTTTTTTAACTCATAGAAACGTTGAATTAGTTTGTACATTTAACTGAAATAGTTAAATAGTTGTGTCCTCTTTAGCCACTCGACGTTAGCTAACATTAGCCGGTGGTTCTTATCTCCAATCCCCTCAGCTGACTGCTCAGACGATAGTCAGCACTGCCGAGCTCATAAACTGTTATTGAGCTTTTAATAGGGAATTTACCCTGAGGTTTAACAGGAGACTCCGTTCAGCTTCTTAGGCTAGATGTCGCTTTGATGTAGGCTAGTATTAGACATTGTGAAAACGTTTCTGAATAGAATTATATCTGTCACATGAAAGAGCTAGTGAAGGACATTAAAGGAAAGTGGAAGAAAGGATAAACTCACTGTCAGTGAAACCTGGGAAATGATTGGACAACATTTCCTTAACATGATTAGCATTTCTTCACCAGTTAAAACAGTCGTAGTTGGTAATTTACATAGTAGACTTATTAATATACACGACACTATATTTTAAATTGCCGAGTGTTTTTAATCTAGTTTTCTGCTGTTTATGAAAGTAGCTAGTAGCTAGTTTTCTTATTGAAGCAGAATCTGACATCACTTCAAATTAAACCAGTTTAACCAAAATAACAATTACCATCTTCTTAATGGCAACACATATTGCAATCCTAACGTTTTGAACATGGGAAAGAAGTGTTCCTGGGTGTTAATGTGCTGTGTTGCAGCATTGTTTGCCCTATTTGACTTTCTGCAGTAAAGATGCCTGAGGTTATGTGCCAAGTTAAGCACGACCAGGCTATAGCGAACATGAGATTTAGGTCCCTGCAGTCACAATGCAGGACACACTGAGTTGCCTTTTAAAGGAAAGACAATTATCCAAAGGAAAGGCAATTATTGGTTGAAATATCAATGTTATCTCCAATAGGTTGGAGTAGTATATGGAAGAGCTCTACAATGTGGACAGATAAGCAACGAGGAATCAGAGTTTCTCAGGAGGAGCTTCTCTGCAAGAACGCCTGTGGGTATTATGGAAACCCTGCGTGGCAAGGCTTCTGCTCCAAGTGCTGGAGAGAGAAAGCACGAACAGCTGGAGCCTCGAGGCAAGACACAAGGTAAACCCGCTGTTTATAGCAATCCTTTTAGACTCAAAGGAGCATTTACATCCTGACATTTCTGTCAGCTGTGGTGACATTGGTATGTTATCAACACAGTTGTGTTAGTGTGTAGATGGAGTCATGTAACATCATAGTTACACCATAGAATGGATGATTACCTGAATAGACATTGGAGGACATTGCTATGCATTTTTATTATACATATCAATGAGAAAATAAAACTGAATTTGTGAAGTTAATATTAGTACCAACAGGATATGTTAGGGTAACTACGTACATAAACAATGAAATAATTGCTGATCCATATATTTAGTAATGATTGATGAACTCCAGTCAGAAATGCTTTATTAGAACTTTCTCTTTTAATACAACTGTCTTCTAACTATCAGCTTGAGGCAACTTAAGTGCTTTTTGTTTACACTGGGTTTAGATTTGGATCTCTAATGCTGTCATTCCTTGTAGGCCGAGCAATGATGGAACTCCTCTCACCTTCTCCAAATTTGAAGTGAAGAAAAGCACTGAGAAAGGTCGTCGAATTAACACAATGAGAAGACTCTTCTGGGGCAGTCCATCACCTCCTAAACGTCAAGGTAGTTTGGTTTGCTTTGTGTTCTTTGATTCTGTGGTTTTCATCAAGTCAGACCTCCTCAGCACATGATTTGAAGGTGCAGTCATGTAATGACAACAACATCTGGACAATAGCAGGTGTTTTCCCTCATTGTCTAATGTACAGATAGGGTGCATATTTATGGGTCGTGTAGTGCCGTTACCCCTGCAGGTTCACAACCAAGTATCTGTGGTGATTTTTGCACCTTTGCCTCTGTGTTCCCCATTGATTCACTATTTCACCAAATGCATTGACTTGGTAGTCAGTGTTTCAACAAATGGAGCCGTTTTGAGTATCATGTTTCAGTTTTAAAACATGTTTCCTTGTTTATCTGGAATAACATCCACCTTTTGTCCCTTTTTAGAGTCTTCTGAAAGCCATGCAAATGTGTTGAAAGCTTACCAGAGCCTCGAGCCCGGGGACTTCACTGGTTTCCTGAAGATACTGAAGAGCCCTTCCTCCCAGCGCTTGCAGTCTCGATGTACAGCTTTCCTCAACACAATGGAGGCGTACCATGTAATAATCTGTTGTATATGATTAACATGACTCTTCTTATAATTTCTCTTTGATATGTCAGAGCTGTTCTGATCCTAGCTTCTCTTCATCTTTACAGGATCTGCCGGTACAGAAGCTGTCTGATCTTGTGCAGGATTTCTACCAGTCTTTTGCTGAATATTTTAGCGGCGAGTACAGATCATTTCAACGCTGGGCTGTTTATTTTGAAAACATGAAAATATTCATGACTTTTGAGTTGTTGTTTCATATATTATATTTTATTTTCAGGTTTTCCTGAGGCTCAGGTCACTCAAATAATGGAGCATGTAGAGAAATTAATAATGACACGGTTGCACAAATGGGTTTTCTGCCATGACAGCTGTGATGATGAACAGAAGGATCTGGCTCTCCAGAGAAGGATACGGTAACTCTTGTATACAAGTCACTTGTGTTGTATTTAATCAAAACCTCTAACCCAAAGCCCTGTGTAACACCAATGTCTTTACTTTGCAGATCTTTGAATTGGATCACCCCGCAGATGCTGAGCGTACCTTTTCCGGATAAAAAGACTGCAGTCACAGCCGACCCGTTTCTGCCTGCTATAACAGGTGATTCACAACTTCAGTACTGAAAGGAATTGTTCGACATTTTGGGAAATATGCTTATTTTCTTTCTGGAGTAGAGTTGGATGAATATTATGCTCACGTCTCATGGTTAACTATAAACCTACATAGTCCACCGTAAAATGGTACATTGTTGTTTTTTGATTAAACAAATGCAATACAACATGTTACTTAGTGAGCTTTAGAGGTGCTGGTAGGCAGATTGCATTACCTTTGGACAGAGGCAGGCTAGCTGTGGCCTTATATTTAACGGACAGACATGAGAGTGGTATTGAGCTCTTCCTCAGAGTTTATTTTAACTTTCTCTTCTATCTGCTGGTTTGGGTCCCTCACTTTAAAAAAATAAGCACAGACTAAACAGCATTGTGAGAATATGTGGCAAAATTGCAGGGATAAACTTTGAGGAGTTATCACTCCTATACAGAGCCAGAGCCATGAGGAAGGCCATAGCTATCCTCGCTGACCCGAGTCACCCCTTGTCCCAACTTGTGGGCCCACGGAATAATTCCGTGAAATGAACACAGCCCCTTAAGTTAAGGAAAAGGTTGTGGGTGGGCTTACATTTCCATGACACGCGGGACAACAACAGGACGGGTGGGTTTAGGAAAAGAAGAAAGCGCCGGTTGGGTTTAGGAAACGTGACAAGCGGGACACGATCCCCCTGACTCCTGGGTGAAAGACCTGTGTTTGACCCATCCACCACCCCAACCAACCTCCCTACGCAGATTTTTGGGCTTTCATACTACTCGCTACCGCAGTCGCTCTTAATGCTACGTCATCTTCTCATTGACTTTACATTGGCATTGTTTTCCGTGGTGGTCACACGGAATTTTCACACATTCTGTGTCACCATCACATAATGCGGTTTTCACCATCACAGTTTGTGATCATTTCACGGAATTCTGTGAGACCAGGCTGCCATCTGGTCGCAGGTACATAGTACCAAGGTGTAGGACTAAGAGACTTATGAGCTCCCTGTTTGTCCCTGGTACTATTTGTCTTGTTAATACCTTGATGTAATTTGCTCCGTATGAATATTTGTGTGTGTGTGTGTGTGTGTGTGTGTGTGTGTGTGTGTGTGTGTGTGTGTGTGTGTGTGTGTGTGTGTGTGTGTGTGTGTGTGTGTGTGTGTGTGTGTGTGTGTGTGTGTGTGTGTGTGTGTGTGTGTGTGTGTGTGTGTGTGTGTGTGTGTGTGTGTGTGTTGTTGTGTGTGTGTGTGTGTGTGTACTGCTGTCTTTTATTCTCTGCTGGCTGTAAAACAAATTGCCCTCAACGAGGATAATAAAGTTTACCTAACTTATCTAAGTATGGTTCCCAAAATGTTGAACTATTCCTTTAAGCTCATGGGAGAAAGTAGTGTTTCCCATGCACTGTAAACATTATTGAAAGGTCTGAAATGCTAGTCTTTGACATTTTGTTCTGCCCTCTGTTTTACTTAACAGCCATAATTGAAATGGATGCCAAACGAGCACCTCAGGATAAACTTGCATGTGTGTCCAAATGCAGTCAGCACGTTTTTGAAGCGCTCTCAACCTCAAACAGTGAGCCCGCTAATGCTGATGACTTCCTGTCAGGCCTGGTGTATGTGGTGCTGAAGGCCAATCCACCTCGCCTACACTCCAACATGCAATATGTGATACGTTTTGGTCTCCCTCACAGTCTGATGGCAGGAGAGAGCGGCTACTATTTCACAAATTTGGTAAGTTTATTGCAAAGTTATCATCCAGCGTACACCACAGGATGCTGTGTAACAAGACCAGCTGATCACTCGTGTCTTTGCTCTTGTACCCTGTTTTAGTCTTGTGCAGTGGCCTTCATTGATAAGCTGGATGGACCAGCACTCAACCTCAGTCCAGAGGAGTTTGAGGGCTACATGCTGCGTCAGCGTGCTCCCCGTGAAGGAAAGAGGCAGCAGGTTGCCAGTGACGCACAACATCTGTTAGAGGAGCTAACAGGCAGACAGGAGAAGCTGGACCAAGGGATGGATGCTCTCAACATGCAGCTACAGACGTGGGTCAAAGCTGTTCATTCACAACTGGATGAGGCAACAGCCCAGTTTGCTCTAGTACAAAAGGAGATAACCGCTCAGGCTGAAATCTCACAGGTTTTTTCATCCTCATCTCATGATGCATCACCGCAAGGGGACGAGAAAGACGAGTCAGTGCTGGCCTTTACGGATCAACATGCAGGTCCACAAGCTACAGACTGTTAGCTATATCAAGAAAAACACCTAATCTGGTACTTGTCTCTTTTAAATCATCAGCACTAACTTATGTAGGCTGCAAAACAAAGATTTATATTTCTAATGTTACACTTGCACACGTTCCGATCACAGAAAGCTTGGTAAGCTGTTGAACATGAAGGAAAACTTCTTGAAGGAAACTTTTTTCATTTGGTATAACAGGGCACACAGAGTTTTTTTTAATGACTTTGATGAAGATTTGCCCTTGTATCCTGTTTGAGGATGAAGGCCATTAGAAATACATTCCAATTTATGGAAACAGATGTGATTAAAATTTATATTTAAGCACTCAGGGGACACATCACTTGGAGACATCACCTAACACTTCAAGAGTGCTTATTGAATATTCACTATTTTTTACTAACAGTGTATTAATAATGTGCCTTCATGTAGACTGCTGTGAAATAAAGAAATATGCTACAGGAGAAAATGTTAGATGGTACTTGTAGACAACTACAAATCAGGGGGTGTATTTAGGAGCTGTGGAACTGTTCCCAACAACTGCCTAGAAGGTGAAATAGCTGGTGCAAAAACAATTTGTAACACATTTTGCCTTCTGTGTTAGTGTGCAGAAGGTATGCATGTTTCCAACTGTTAAAATGTTTTTGAAGAATTTATAGGGTTTTATGTTATGATCAATTATTGTATCCAATATTATATTAAAGTAAACTTGTATGATTTCATTTGTGTTTTTGTGTTTTTCTTGATTTTTTGAGCAGACAAAAAAACATTTGGTCTAGAGTTAGGTTTTAGGAATGTGCTTGTTTGCAAAGTCAAACAGGTTAAATTACCATGTTTAATCCAGTGCTTAACTGATTTTGATGTGTTCTTGGATAATGAAAATAGAGTGTAAACATTGGTGTTTATCGTTTGACAGGTGCTGTGGTAAGTGGAAGGAAGGTTTTGTTGACATTGATGTTTAATATTGGTGAATTATTTAAAGGAAACTCTTAAATATAAGTCAAGAGAAACTTATACTGAAAATGTTATTTCGCTGCTTAACTACTAACAGCTAAATAGCCAATTGCTTATATTATTACATTGTTGTATACCATACAACAATGTATACCATAGCTAAATACTTATATACTTACTAAACATTTTATAGTAATAAGATAATCTTGTAAATTAAGGGTTGTAAATTATTTGGTGGTTATAGGACTGCACTTTGGAAGGGAAAAAGCTGGATTTCTATTCATTTATTTTTTCATCGACCAGTTGGGGGCAGTAAAGCGCGTGCACTGCCGTAAACCGGAAGTACCATTCGGCTCTGGCTGGAGCTACGTACAGCCATGAAGATGACAGGGGAAAATAATGCTGAAAATTCAGAAATAACAATGGATGATGTCAAAAACTTAATTCAAAGGAAAGATGAAATTGAAGAACAGATAAAGGCTTATTACGATGTTTTGGAAGACGTAAGTGTGTCAGTTAGAAATGCATGCAGCGCAAAGCTAACCCAAGGCTAATAAACGCATTAACGCTAATTAATTGTGAATGTAAACGTGCCTTTCTTTCTTTATGTTTACAGCAATGTGTCGGAGTTGAAGGTCCCTTGGTTGACGCAGAGGGTTTCCCTAGAGCAGATGTTAATTTATACCAGATCAGGACAGCAAGACACAGTATTTCATGTAAGCAGCACCGTGTTTGTTGTTTCTAGTGTTTTCTATGATAGCAGGGGACATTTGGTTAACTTTGTTGACTGAGCACAACTTCCAGTAACCCACCTGTTAGCACAAGGTCTGTGACGGTCTTGAGTCGGTGTTCTGTTATAATAACGCCAAATAGATAGTATAGATAGTAGACAATGCCCCAATTATAATTTCCAAACAACTTTCTCATTCCATTCCGAGCAGTATAGCGATAAACCTAATGTATATGTCTTTGACCAGAACCAGTACTTGATATTTCCCCACATATATGTGACACCAAAATGCAGTAGTTTGGAGTAGTTTAGTTTCAGATAATTTCTTTATCTAAACGTAAATGTTTGTCAAGACATACTGTCTGAAAAATACATGACATGATTCCAGTTCCACAGCTGGCCGCATATTGGCAGTTCATTTAGTTTGGACTGATACTAACTAAATCCCTTTTTTTAAGATGACACCAGCTTATACTCCTAGTATGTCAAACTACGACTGCGACTTATTATTTTCATTTTCAAAGTAATGCTTTGATCGTGTCTTTCAGGCCTGCAGAATGATCACAAGGCCATCATGGAGGAGATAGAAGAAGCCCTACACAAGCTGCATGCTCGAGAGAAAGCCAAGCGGGGAGGGGACGAGGCAGGAGACCAGGAGGAGGCGATGGAGCAACAGGTCACTCTTCCTCCTCCCTTTGCACGGGTGGATGCTGTGACACAAGGCTCGCCTGCATGTGGAGCTGTGAGTAATGTGAACTATGCTTTTGTATTTGGTAGAGGTTTCAGATAAACCATCGGAATTTTTAACCCTTGTGTTGTCCTTCGGGCACCAGTGACCCGAAGGACAAAACAAGGATTATGTACTTCTGAGAATTTTTTTTGAGAATTGCTCTCTAAACCCTGTTTCTTGTAAAGTAAGTAAGTAAAGCTTATTTCTAGATCACATTTAAACACAGTTTAAGCTGACCATAATGCTGTACAAACAAGCACTAAGGTGCTGTATTAACCCTTTGGGTCACTGGGACCGAAGGACAAGATTGAGACTTAAATGAAACTTAGCTGTTTTAGTTCCTGGGAATTTTAGTAATTGGTTGTTTCTTTCCAAAGGGGCTCAGAGTTGGTGATGAAGTCATTGAGTTTGGTTCTGTTAACACAGAGAACTTCCAGAACCTCCAGAATATTGCTTCTGTGGTACAACACAGTGAAGGGGTAAGCTACTGACTCTGCTCTACAGCTGCTTTTTTGGTTCAGCAATACAACTTTTTTTTTTCTTATCGTTTATCAATTGTCACTATAATTGTCTTATGGTAAATGTATTGTTTTGCAATGTACTTTGATGTCTAAATTAACTCCAAAAATATATTAATGCTAATCCAGATTTTTCCAAGAATGATTTATGAAATCCCAGAGAGAGGTTTGATTTCCTTTTTAATTTAACTTTTTATTAGATTTCTTTGAATTAGATGTTTTCATACCTACCATATCAGACTAAAAGTCTTCTGGTAATCACATTACACCCTTTTTCTCATTGCCCAACCATAGGTTACATTTTGCTGAATACACCCAATATCTGGAGTCTAAACTGCAATATCATGTCCTCTCACAGAAACCATTACGTGTCTCAGTCATCCGGGATGGCCAGAAAGCTCAGATGAGCCTGACTCCACAGCGATGGTCAGGCAGAGGATTGCTGGGGTAAGTGCTACTGTACAGACACAATCACAAGTCATGTATACAGATTGGCACGTATTTATCAGTCAAGAGTCAAGTTGATTAGCAAAAACTTAGGAAGAAAGCTGCTAAAAAGCTTCTAGTGAGTTGAGCAAATATGTTTTGCTTATTAGTGCATTTTTACTTGGTAATACTCTTTAGTACATCCACCTTAAAGCTTTAGTGTGCAACTATTTCATATTAATGAACATGCGTTACATTCAAGCCATTGCCATATGAGTTCACACAAAGCAAATTAATCCTATCAGTTCAACAAAAATCTCTCTGCATTTCTCAGTACAGCTATGTTTACAAAAGGATGTAGTCAAATGACATTTGCGCACAAGTGATAATTACCCTTTCTGAAGAGCCCATCACGATTTTTAATACTCCTTGATTTGACGGATTAAACGCTACTAGCAACTGCGTGGAGGAGAGGTAGGGGTGGTGTGGGGTCATCGAAAGGCTTGGGTCATGTGGATGCGCCGATAGTGTTGTTGTCATGACTTACAATTCCACATGGAGGCGACAGAAACTACGCACTTTAGCTTTAAGGTGCATTATTTAGGATTGGCAGGTAAAAAATTGGTTTACATTAATCACAAGTCTGTCCTTGTTATCTTCTTCAGATGCAACATTGTTCCAATCCATCGATGATCACCATGACATTGTGCAGCATTTCAATTGTGAAACACCTTCCTCCACCTATGTTATGCCTGGATGGTTTCAAACTGACTTTGTACATGCTGCAGACATTTTCACCTGTTTATTTTCTCAATATTTGAATCCAAACTGGAAGTATTTTCTTTATACAAATGGGATATATGAAAATGAAGTGTCACAGTACTTCTTTTTAAGAGGCCATACTGAGTTTACTGAATAAACATGCTATCTTATACTACTCGGATTATATTCTTACACATTCGACTCTTGGCATTAGGAGTTTTAGCATCTTTCTCTCAGTAGCATGGATTCACTCAGCGAATGTCATTGCTTTATCTAGTGTGCAAGTGGTATATTTGGTGTAAGAGTGCCACCAGAGATTAATAGGGGGGTTAATTAATGATATCCATGACAAAATCTGAGTGGTTGTTAAAGTATCTTGCAGTGTTTTGATGTGATGAACTGACAATGAATGACTGGAGACTTATTAATTAATTTGACTACTTTAATCATTAAATGTTTATGTTCAACTCTTGGGGAAAAGATGACCTGTCGCATGTTTATTCCACATGTAATTAAAGATTTTGTATTAAGTGAACTAATAAGATTTTCTTGAAGCTTCTCCATCAGTTTGAAAGCTGAACACAATTTATTGTACTTAAGTAAAATATTTCCACCTTAACACATAAGGATTGATTCATGTGTGACAAACATTTCTAAGAACATATAGCTATTTCTTTTATTATATAAAAATGTACGTGACACAAAAATGCCCAAAGTTTCTTTTTCAAAAGCAGTGACCTTTACCCAACATCATGAACGACTAAAAAGTGTGTGCTAATTGTTTCTATTAATGTGAACATTGGTCAAACTAAACTCAGACTTGTGAACAAATGTTAACTACAAATGTTTATGTTTAATGTTTGCATATATTCTTATTGACTGGAAAACCTAAAACTCGTGAAAATGTATAGCAAGCAAAATAGCATAATCTTAATATCAAAAAATGAAACTAACTAGTTTAATCATAGCAATAATCATGTAGGCTGTTTGAGTTTCTTCTTTTTGGGCTTAACCATCTGTGGTAGTTGGATTTTGAAGGCAGTCCTAAAAAGACAAATATAATGCAGACAAAATTAAGAGGATTTCAGATGTTTACCAATAGTGCTCAGAGGAAAAAGGTTATATAAATAAAATATTTTAAAGACTCACTCGCAAGTTGTGCAGATGGGGCTGAAGTTGCAGAATACTTTTAAAGAGAAGACAGGAGAAAGAGTCACCACAAAAACATACTGTAGCTTTGGCCATGCATTTTTTTCTTTTAACTGGGAATCAGACTTACTTGACAGACAAACTGAGCACACGTAACCAATCTCAATGAGGTTACGATGGCAGAAACATGCAGCTCTGTAGTCCACGTGTGCAGGCGGTGGCAGCACCAGCTGTGAACGCTGCTCAGAGTCAGGCAGGAACACCCACTGTTCAGAAAACGCCATCATCAACACAAAGCAGCCCTCTTTACAGAAAAATGAGCTGAATACTATATAGGTGATACTCTCAGAAATGTGGAAATCTGTATTGCACTCTCACCAAAAGGTACTGTGCCAGGGCAACTTTCTGTGGTATCTTGAGGTACAATCCTCCCGTTATATCACAAGCCTACAAGACAAACAACTAAAAAGGTAAAAACCTGGTATATATATTTACACAGGTTAGGACAGCCCAATACAGTCACAACACCAGACCCACGGCACAGCTTATGGTTAGAATACTAAAAAATATAAACAAAGTGGTGTGAGAGCCACTTAACATGGATGTTTGTCTTACTTGAATTGTTCTACAAGCTATCAAATATCATTGCATAATTTGTTAGTTTTTAGGGAATTTCCCCAGTGTGGGATTAATAAAGTATCTTATTCTCAGGTTCAGCTTTTGGATGGTACTTGCTATCACGATACAGGTTGTAGTATTAAATTACAGTATTGTCCATGTCCTAACAAAGCCGTGAAGACGTACCTGCTGAAGGAGACCCGACTCTGAGTCCAACACACAGGCATCTATCAGGATGTTCTGTTTTAAAATACAAAACAAATTATTTTGAATAAATATACAAGTTATCCAAGAAGTAAAGAGGACAGAAAACACAAGCAAGATCAATGAATTTACCTGCTTCTGAGCAGCAAAAATTACATTCATGAAGTTCATGTACTGGAGGGCACAGTCCTCCGCTGCTTTTATCACCTGTCCAGTGAAATACAGAGGCTGTGTTCAAGTCACGGAATAAAACAAAAGCTCTCATGAAATTAGAGCATTTAGAGCTTACCAATATCCTTGATTTTATCTCCTGTCC
This sequence comes from Perca fluviatilis, assembly GCF_010015445.1. Taxonomy (NCBI): domain Eukaryota; kingdom Metazoa; phylum Chordata; class Actinopteri; order Perciformes; family Percidae; genus Perca; species Perca fluviatilis. The sequence continues at coordinate 20,173,845 of NC_053117.1, forward strand.
AGCTAAAAAAAACAAAAGACAAAAGATAAAACAAGTATTGAAAGGAAAAACAGAACCCATTGAAGAGCATTATTAAGCTTATTAATAAAAACACTGAATTACCTTCCAAATCTTTTGAGACTCTGTGAATATCTGAATATTAAAAGGATTAAGGACAGTTAGGAAAACACCTCTGCCTCTCTCTCAGCCACAGTCATCAAAAAGAAAATAACAAAAAACAATCTGCAAACATTTCTCTCAACTTGACCAGCAAAGGGAAAGTCAAAACACCACTTTTATCGTCCTACATATACACTTTCAGTCATTCATTAATGTGATTTTCTTGTGTTAGTTGCTTTACTTATTCTTATTTGACTTTGATTAAAAAAAAAAAGTCCAAGTCATGTCATAAATGATACAACTCTAAAATAGTTATTGAAAGGATACAGCAGAGAGCTTTGGCAAGGGATCCAGCCAAAAAAGTATCAGTTGAATTTCCCTTCACCTCAGCTGTAATCACATAAGACACGTACATTTTAAAGGAGTACCCACACTGCACAGCATCCTTTATGAAAATAAATCTTTGAATACAATACATAGACAAAGACAGTTCTCTCTCTCTCTCTCTCTCTCTCTCTCTCTCTCTCTCTCTCTCTCTCTCTCTCTCTCTCTCTCTCTCTCTCTCTCTCTCTCTCTCTCTCTCTCTCTCTCTCTCTCTCTCTCTCATGTCACAGGACCATTGTGATTTATTTGACAAAAGGCAAACAAGCCAGGTTTTTTCCCCTATCCCAGAATGATGATGATAATTAATTTTATTTATATAGCGCTTTTAATGTACTCAAAGACACTTAACAATAAAACCATGCTAAGTACAATAAAAGCAAGTGAAGCAATAAAAACAATACATAAAAACAAACAAGTGAAACAATAAAAAATAAAGTTGTGGCGGTGGAGTAGGTCTGTGAGGTAGGAGGGAGCCTGGTTATAGAGGGCTTTGTGAGTAAGGAGGAGGACTTTAAACTGGATGTGTTGGGTTACAGATTCTAGAGGACGGGGTGATGTGGTCGCGGGAGCGGGTGAGGAGACGGGCAGCAGAGTTTTGGATATACTGAAGTTTATTTAAGGCTTTTGCAGATTAACCATAGAGGGTGCTGTTGCAGTAGCCAATTCTGGAAGTGATGAAGGTGTAAATCTGAGTTTTCGGCAGCAGAGAAGGTGATTGATGGGCGGAGATGGGCTAATGTTTTTCAGGTGGAAGAAGGCAGTTCTGGTGATTTGGTTGATGTGATGTTCAAATGTGAGATTGCTGTTGAAAATGACTCCAAGGTTAGGGATGTACAGGGATGGAGACAGGGTGGAGTTGTTGATGGAGAGACTGAAGTTGAGGGTGATGGTAATCATGTCAGATTTAGATACGCGGCGTAGCCAGAATATACTCCAGCAGTGACACAGCGCTGTGGAGATGGCTCTGGCTATGCGAGACTACAAAGACAGTAACCCAACTGTTTTGCTTTTAGTTTGTGAGAAAGCATACATACCTAAATCTACTGTATATATTCTATGTTAATTTTACCCACACAAAAACAGACTTGTACTTACCTTTGGACATAACATTCCTGATCTCTTCAGCAATAAGGTTATTGGCGACTGCCAGGAGTTCATATTTTCCATCCCCACTGGAGCATGCATCATCCCCACCGCTGTCCCCCGCTCTCCAGCTCTTTTTGGGATATAGGAAGTGACTGAAATAAAGTAATTTGGCGAGATTGTGCATATAAGCAAAGACAGGAGCAAAACATTGCATTCATCAAGAACTATTTCTTGACTACTACTTTACTAAGTAAAAGTATCTATACAATGATGTAAAAATACTCTGTTATAAGTGAAAGTGCTGCTTCTGCAGATAAATGGCTGTGTGAGTGATATATGATTAGATAGATTTTTTTATTGATCCCAAAAAAATTGGGAAATTACTTATGGCAATATATAATCATATATATTAATAATAGATTAATGGGGAGGTAGTTTTAACCATTTTAAATACTGTTAGGTAGTATAGACCTTGGGTATCCAGCCTAATGGCCGAGCCTCCTTCAAAGGCTCACAACATAAATCTGGGAGCTCATGAGATGATTAATGGGGAAGAAAAAGACGAAAAGATGAAGTTATGCTAAACAACTGTGTTCATTTTTTTTGTACTTTGGACTGAATCTTTTCTTTTTTTGTGAAATATTGTGAAACAAATACCTTATTTAAATGAAACCATGTGAGAAGTTCAAAGACTGGTGGAACGAACAACTCATGACATCTGAAACATGACAAGGGGCCGCAACTAGACACTGCTTTTTTGTAAGAGGTCATGAGCCCACCACAAAATTTTATGTAAATTCTTAATCTGAAAAGTAACTAGCAAATATAGCTGTCAAATACATGCAGTGGAGTAAAATATTTTTCCCTCCCACTCCAGTAAATGTACTTAGTTACTTTTCACCAGTGTTCTATAAAGTTACCTGTCTTGACAGTGGCTGGCGATGACAGCCAGCCTGTTAGTCCTGGCCATGGAAATGTGGGAGTTCCCCAAAACCATGACTGCATCCAGACACTTCGACAGGGTGAGCTGCACGAACACGAAGAGGACAGTAGGTGTTGTTTAGCCTCAGCCACATTTAAAAACTACAATCTGAAAGCTGCTCATATAAGTAAGAATAATACCAGACAGTAGTACTACCTCTGTCTCACGTTGAGCTTGCTGCCCCCACCAAATCGGATTTACATCCACGACGATGACCAGCAGATTGATTTCATCCTCTGAAGAAATGTTGGAAACAATTGAACATAATGCAGCTCAATGAAGAAGGTCCTTTCTAAAACGTTGAATGTACAACACATGCAAACACAATTATTATTATCTGCATCAGGCTAAGCAAGACAAACCTGATGCCATCACGGCAAGATATTTGAGACCAAAAAGTGATAACGTTAGCTGTTGTTCTCCTGGAGCGTTATCTTCTGTTAGCTTCCATCTTTGATCTGAAACTTTGCACAATATCTACAAAATTTAGAGCGTTTTAAAGTCTGGATATTCAGACAATGTATCGTTTGGTAAAAACTGACATTCATGAAAATACAGCCAGCATTGTTTAGTATCCAACCACATCAGCTCATGGATGTTGTCAGTAGCGTATTTGGGCGTCACCAGGCTGCGACCTTCTTCTTCTTCTTCTACTTTTTGGTACAACACAGTTCACTGCTGCCACCTAGCGTCGTATGTTTTGATATGGCCTAAATCCCTAAATCCATACCTTCATACAAATCCATGGTACACCCACAGGTGTTTTCACTTTAAGTAGCAATACAGCAATGTAAAAATACTAAATTACAAGTAAATTATCTTCCTGCATTCAAAATCTTAGGTAAGTAAACAAGTAAGTAAGTAAGTTTTGACGTATAATCAGCAAAATGTATATGTGTAAATGTATTTGTTATGCAGACAAACAACCACTGGGATTGTAATATTATATATTATTGGATTGTTGTTACTAATACATAATGTGGAAGTAGCATTTTACCGTTGTAGTTGGTTGAGGTGGAGCTCATTTTGACTGATACTGTATACTGTTGGGTAGTTTAATATATAACAATGCATCATATTTTACAAGCTGATCTAATGTTTTGGTTGTAAAAAGTAATTAGCATCTATAGTTCTTGACGGGGTCATTCCTATGTTCCCAGTGTCCTATTTTCGTGATATAAATTAACATCACAGTTCATATCACAAACAAATTAAGGGAGATAGACGTTTAAAATGCAGTTTGAATAGTAAAAATCCATTCAGCCATTGTGAAGATATCAATGTCTAAAGAAATAAGGAAAACTATCTTGCCCACAAATTTAAAAGCCTAGGTTTCAAGGAGTATAACATCAGTAGGCTAAAAGCTCTAGGTGAAAATAAAACCCTTTTGAAAGGTCTTGATGTTTCCTAATAAAAGGATATTAAGCTGGGGAACATTCGACCCTGGCAACAGAGATACGCTTCTGATCTCGACTTGTGTTGAATTGTGTTCAGAAGAACTTAGCTGTGTATATATTGACAAATGACACAATGATATCATAATAATATTCCCCATATCATTTCTCATGACATCGGAAAATAAAAATAATCAGTCATATTTTTTTTCTACAAAAAATAAACATTTAATACTTATAAACCACAGTATCCACAGTATAGATGTTACAAAAAATTACTTTCATACAGTAAATGCCATTTCTACATTATACCTACTGATTTGATAAAATTTTTTTTTTATTTTTTTTTTTTTTTTTTTTTTGCCAAGCGGTAAAAAAAAAAAAAAAAAAAATATTAAAAAGTTTATTTAAACAGAACAAAACTCAAAATGTCTCTGGATGTCCAATTAAAGCAGATAAAACCACACTGAAATGATACACATCCTGCAACTGCTGTTTAAATGTCTGCTATTCATCTTACTACAATGATTCATACATTATTGTCAGATATTTCCCTCTCTGTCCCAGATTGACTCATATAAATTGCACAGGCTTATTGGCTAACACGCTTATGAACCGTTTTTTGATAACAATTATTATTGGGGCAAACAGATTCTGAAGGGTTTTGATATGCTCTCCAATGAAAACACAACAAAACATCCCACATTCTCTTTAAAGCATTTATGTATTTTGGGTTGAATAATCATACATCTCTAAGAAATCCTTAAATGTCTGGTTATTTCTTGGGCATGGGTTTTGGCTGTGCCTTGAGTAAGCCAGTCCTATATCTCTCAGTCTGATAGACATCTGACTCGATGGCCTCGTTTGAGTCATTCAGTGTTACGTATACATTCCCGTTGACCTCAGTGACCTTGTGAATCCTCTGTTTGACACCCTTGGAGCGCCAGTGTTTTCTTAGGGGTTTGGCTGTGGGATCATCCACAGCTTGGTAAAGCCCTTCCCCTTCTGCGAGTGTGATCTTGTACTTGTGCCACGGACATACAATACACAGCCGCCCATTAAACTCCTGAGCATGAAAGTGATTAGAGAGATAAGACAGTAGCAGCTATACTGGCAGTTTTACAAGAACACTATTTTATCCATATGAAAGCTTGAACAGGAACTTTACACTGAACTGACAAAAAGAGGTTATTAGCTTATAAGCATTCAACGACTATTTCACGGCAATATTCAGAGAATATGCATCTTACCTCAATGTCTCCATATTGTAATGCACCACCTGAATCTGTAAGTGGAAATACGAGCGTCATTATAGGCCTCAGTGTTTCAAACACTTGATGAGTAAATTCCACACTTCAAAAACTAATAGGATGATGAATGTCAATGTCTTTCTAAATGTTTTAACAGGAAGAAAAAAAACTATAGGTGAGGACAGGCCTTATAATTATGGCTTTATGCATTATGTCAACACATACAACAGCCACACACACAGAGCTTACGGTAGCAGCGCATGTCCATTGCATGAAGCTGCCCCTGGTGGTACAGGACTAGTATGTCTCTACAGCCATTCACCATCGTGGTCATGCGTCCGGCCTTGACAATGTTGTCCTTCTTCCCAATGAAGTGGGAGACAAGGGGAAGTGAGGAGGAGGGAGGGGAAGAAGAGGAAGTCTGAGAATGCTCCTCCTCAGAAGACATGTTGATCGCTTCCTGGTATGAATAAGAATATAGTTTAACAGTAATTTCAGTTTCGAGGACATAATAGCAAAATAGATAGATAATGAATGTTGTTTTATTGCAGACTTATTAGACTTCATTCACTTTAATTCACTAGCAAGTCCCAGTCCTGCCCTTTCCTCCACCTTATTCATTACCACATTATGCTGTTTTATGTTGAATCTACATAAGGAAATTAATCAAGAGAAGTAGCTGATTATTGTAGGTTTCAAATTTTCATAAAAACATGCAGTATATAGAATATATTAAATGTTGCTGCAAGGTGTTCCAGATGTTTCAAACATCTGCTTCTTTCATTTCCTCCACTTTAAATGGGGGAACAGATGACGCTGCATGAATATTTAAAGAAATAATGAGAGGAGGAAAAAACAACACTGGCTGTCTTGGGTTGCACCCAAGGATTTTGAATGGTGGTAACTTAAAAAATGCATCTCTTAATTTATCAGAAGCAATGTGAGTGAGTGAGGGAGATAAAAAAGAAAGAAAAGAAAGAAAGATAGGCCTGGCAATGCAAGACTAGCTGTCAGTGCCACAGAGAGAGAGGGGAAGAAAAGATAGACACCAAAAACCTTGCCCATTTTTGTAACTAATGAGAATCTGTTTCATGTAGCCACCTACAATCTTTCACTGTAGACTTAGTCCAGATTAGTCCAGGACTTCAGATTATATGGGGAACACATACTAGTCTGTTTTCCTCAGGGATGCACTGGTAACCTGCAGTCAAATCCCCTCTTCCTCCCCAGTCACAATGTTTAAAAAGTAGCATGTAATTCTGCACATACTCACTATCAGGACAATACAGAATGCATAAAATCATCAACACAGACAGAACACACCCTTAGCCATTCACGAGGAGTTCCTCTTTAATTAAGCTCCTACAAGTTTTTGATTGACTATTTGTCCAAACTCTAAATACTGTAGTTAATTGCCAGAGCAATCGGGATGGGTCTGGTAGCCTGGAAACTTGCTGATGAATTTGGCTTCATGTTGTGGGCGGGACATCTCGCTAAATTTACACTACAGGAATATCCTAGTATCCGTATAAAACAGGCTGGCTATATTTGTTTGAAAATGTATCAAATTATAAAATGCAAACCAAACTTCGTCAGGGTTTCCAGTTTGAGGAAAATCCAATGTTGTGTGTTACGTCTAATGTTGTCCCCAGTGAAACAGGGGCTGAGGAACGACATTCCATGTCCATGTCGTCCTTCCCCTTTATGACTTAAGTTAGCTAAATTGCAGAGGGTGTGCCAGGTATGCACAACGTAGGCATGTGTGTATTCGCTGTTGAGGTAGGCCTATGTATATAGGCCGTATGTATACAGTTAGCCTACTATAAATAATTGCAGATACGATTGTAATAATGAATTGAATGAATGAATGACGATTTTTCAGGTGGCAAACCAAACTGCCAGCGGTGTTGTATAACCGCACGCTCACTCAATACATTATATTATTTATAGATTTTTTTAGTCAATAACAATAATAATCCATGTGTTTTATCATTAATTAACCCAAAAAATACTTCTCAATCAGTAGTCCATTTCTCAGCTCTCAATAGGGAATGCTATCTTGTAAAGCCAGTGGGACAAATGTCCTAATGGATTAGTCTGAGAAGGCTTTTGTCTTAGCAGGTTTGTTGGTGGGCATTAAACCCTCTGAGGGATTATCTCTCGTTCATGATGAATTGAGCGTAATTTGACCGGCTGTCCTTTTTGAAGTTCTGCATTAAAATCAGATACAATTTCGTACCATAATATGTGTATGCCAATCCGGCCTGGACATGAGTTGCGCTCACCCATAGACAGTATATGCGCTCATCCACAGCGGGAAAAGAAGTCGCCCGTTTTCGTAGCTATGGAGATCTACTTTGTGTACGGAAATAGTGATACTACTCACGCAAGCAACTTTGTGAAAAATTAATGCATTTCGTCAGGTCGGTTTACTCGTTCAGATGTCGTGTCTACCTATTGCCTTGTTGCTAAAAAGTCTGGAGTGATACAGGTACGTTTTCTTTTTATTCTTGCCATTTGGAGAAACGTACTGCTTTACAGTTAGTCATTTCATACATAAAAATAATTTGCGAAGCACAAGCACCCCATTATAATGTATAATGTGTGATGTTTTCTTTTGATTTGGCAATAATTTTAAAAACCTTTTTTTTTTTAATTTCATTTTAAAAAGATTTTTAGTTGTGGGTTTGTTTCAACAACAGACCATCCCTGCAATGGACAAGAGTCAACAGCCACTTCCCCTTTACTTCATGCTCTGTAGATGAGCTGGCCATAAATATAATGTAAACTGCACTGCAGATTGTCTTCATGTAGCCTAATTCAATTTGCAGTTATACTGACACTCAAATCCCAACACATGTTCACTGTAGGGACTGTGGGACAGCCTGAAGGAAATATAGCCCTCTAGGAGGGGGATGATTTGAAAGCAGTGTATACTGTTTCATAAACACAGTAATAAACAGCACTCTCACCTTATGCATGAATATGAAGAGGGTCTCACTCTTGTGCCATATGGCAGAACTATTGCAGCTGCCAGCATATCTACTGTAGAAGTCAAAGAAGCAACAGTTGCATGTCTGAGTCTTCTATATTTATAATATTTGCTACGATACAGACATGTGTAAAATGACTGCACTGTGCTGCCCTGGCTGCATCCTGACCAAGTGTCAAATTTCAACATCATACCAGTGCCGTGTGCTTTGCTTGACGCCACAACTTTGCAGGGTGGTAGTAATGACACAGTGACTGACTAGACCATTGGCCATCAGTCTCTGACAGGAATCACTGAGGGAGAGAAAACGCATGGGAACGCTGTCTTGGAAAAAGCAGTGTGACTGCAGTAGGTAGCTTGTGTAATGGCGATTTAAGTTTGTAGTGGTTTTGAGTTATTTTCCTGTTTATATTCAGACTGTTGTCGTACAATTACTCTAATTGTACAGTCATGTCTTGCACACCTTTGCTATGTGTGACAAACTGATGGAAAGAGTAAAATGTCATCTCCCAGGAGTGAAGTAAAAAGTAAAGGGAGAGGAAAGGAAGGGGAGGAAATGTCACTCAGCTTGTATGAGTGTCTGACGGCAGTTGGGCTACAGCGTCACTATGCCAGGTAAGCTCACTCTCATTACATCCAAACTTACACTTGCCCTGTCCCCTCCTCCTATGACCATCTGTCGCCCTCTGTTTCCTGTTCTTCAGGTTTACTTCAGTGGGTGTTCATCGTGCAGCACACCTTTCAGCGCTGACCATAGAGGACTATGCTGTCCTGGGAATCCACTCTATGGAGGACAGGACTCGGCTCTTCCACCTGGTCCAAATGGTCAAAACTCTTGACCTTGAATATGAAGATAGTAATGATGATGATTCTAATGGTGGTGATGCTGTAGGCTATGCTGTCGCAGATAGTAGCTTTACTTATGATGGTTGTGGAGATCCTGGTGAAGATGTATATGATGATGAGGATGAGAAGGGTGCTGCTGTGAGTAAACTAAATGCAACAAGTTTTTCCAAACCATCATGTGTTCGCAGACGGCTTGATTTCAGTTCTGAAACCATTGATCATCATCTGAAGCTATCTTCTCGACCAGAAGGCACTGTTCATGTCAACACAAGTCATAATAGAAAGAATGTACCAGGCCAGGGCAAAGGATCAGCCATACCTGTGCAGCTTGACACTGAAAGTGCTGTGGTATGTGCCTGCAAAGAAAAGAACAACCACAGGCCAAATGTCCATAGTCATCAATCTGATCATCACACAGAAGCAAACACAATGGGAGGAAATGCCATGTACAACTCTCACACCAGATTATCACCAAAGTGTGTATCATTTCAAAAACCAAAACCCAGGGCTGCAACAGCGGCATCAGATAGGTTTAGCAGCAAACCAGTTGGGCAGAAAGATAGTAACGGGGCTACTGAACACAAGACTAAGCCAACGCCTGTTTATGAATCAAAAAGAACAGCTGGCTACAACTACGGACTACCACTGAGTTCCCCTCCTGCTCCAAACAAAAAGTGAGTGTCTGTTTTTTTCACTGGTTACTCCCTACTTGCACATGCACGTGCAGACAGCCACAGTATGTTACAGTAAATACATTTATTGAACATGAAAGACATTCAGAAAGTAATATAAAGTATAGAAATTGCTATAACACTTGCATTGAGGCAAGGTTTCCTGTGCATGCATAATGCTTTTTGTGATTTTGTCTCTTTAAATTATAACATTTGCATTAAGTTTGCATATGAGCATTGTTTGCTTTGCACGTGATCATCCTGATTTCGATTGTGAGTGTGTGTGTGTGTGTTGCAGGCAACCAGGGGGGCAGCGGATCAGTGTGTGTGTGAGGAAAAGACCTCTGACACGCACAGAGTGCAGGGAAGGAGCGTCAGATGTTGTGACAACTCCGGGTGGAGAGTGTGTGATTGTCCACGAAAACAAAGAGGCTGTGGATCTCACACAGTACATACTACAGGTAGATATCATGTCCAGAGAGGAGACATTGCCAAGTCAGTGTTTTGAGTACTTTCGTGTTTTGTCATGTATCAATACTGTAGGTACAACTAAAAATGGTAGTGTCTCCAAATAAACACACATTATCATCAAACTGTGATGTTGTTAAATAAAGTATTTCACGAATAACTACTGGAATTATGTTTAGGGTGTATTTTTACTTTAATGTCACCTTGTCAGATCATTATGCTGTGTGTTTATTTAATGCCTTGCCCCTTGCTCTTTTTTCACTGCAGCACAGGTTCTACTTTGACCAGGTGTTTGGGGAGGATAGCTCCAACGAAGAGGTGTATCGAAGAACAGCATATCCTCTGGTGCAGCACATGCTCAATGGGTAAGTTAGCATTGATGTAGTGGTATTTATGGAGGTGTGTATGTTGTCACCCTACCATCCTTTCTATCCAAATGCCATAAAGTCCAAATGAGTCATGGGGCTTGAAGTATATGCTTGTAGGTAGTTTTGGCTCTGTGTTTCTATGAATCTGTGGTTCCTAACTATCTTTATGTGCGTTGTGTGTTTGTCCATAGAGGCAAGGCCACCTGCTTTGCATATGGCCAGACAGGTGCAGGGAAGACTCACACCATGTTGGGTTCTCCTGTCAGACCAGGGTTGTATGCACTGGCAGTCCGGGACATTTTTGCTCACCTCTCCTCCACTCACATGCGCTCACCCTTCCTGGTTTATGTCAGTTTCTTTGAAATCTACTGTGGTCAGCTGTATGACCTGTTGGACCATAGAGAAAGGTGTGTGTGTGTGTGTGTGTGTGTGTGTGTGTGTGTGTGTGTGTGTGTGTGTGTGTGTGTATTTTGTTGTGTATAAAGAGCTTAAGAATCTTTGAGTTGGAGTTGCTCTCGAAAAAAAGATAAAAGATGACCAGAAAGCAAATGGTAAAAAAAAACAGATAATTATGAAAGAATTTTTTTTTTTTGGTAACATCATCATCAAAGTGAACCTCTACTTGCTACCTTATACTTGGACTTGTGATAAACCTTAATTTTCTTCTTTCTTGATTTCTTCTCCCTCTTAAGCTCTCTCCTTTTCTTTCTTCCGTCATTAGGTTGTTTGCCAGGGAAGATGGACAGAAGGTGGTTCACATTGTTGGGCTGCGTGATGTCAGAGTGGACTCAGTCAGCTCACTGTTGGAGGTTCGCCCCTTTCTTTAAAAATTGCCTCATGTCCATGCTGTGTACTAGTCAAGAGCTGCATGGTGTTCTGATTAGCACACCAACTTTGTACCATGATATAATTAAACATTACCTGTAATATCTAGCTTCTTTCTATAAGTCTATTTTTGTTGTCACAAGAAACCTCAATAGTACTTTTAGGTGCTTAAGTATTCAGTGAAATGCAACAGTAAATATCTATCCAGCACGTCAGGTCGTGCTTACATCCTTACAGATGCACCAGCAGACTCTTGAGTACCTTAAAAACCTGAAATATTACAAATAAAAGACAAATGCTATGATTTCCTGTTTGTAGTGACTACTACATTCTCTTTGAACATCTTTTGAGGTCTCCATTTATCTCTTTCTTGTCTCCCTCCTGCATGCTTTCTTGCCCTTACAAAGGTGATTTCACAGGGTACAGAGGAGCGCACACAAGGGATGAGTGGAGTGAATTCACTCTCCTCTCGTTCCCATGCCTTGCTTCAGATTCAGCTAAGAGATACAAACCAGCAGATTGCTGGAAGGTGAATGGCATGTGTTTTATTATATTGTAGGCTTATAAGAGTGCACACACTTTCTGACGGTTAAGTCCTTTCTCCTTAAAGCACTACTAGGGTTATAGCATAGTAGATCAAATAAGCCCAATAGTATTGGTGTGAAATGGCTGAACTAGGTGTGTGTCTGTGTGTGTGTGTGTGTGTGCGTGTGTGTGTGTGTGTGTGTGTGTGTGTGTGTGTGTGTGTGTGTGTGTGTGTGTGTGTGTGTGTGTGTGCCTGTAGAATGTGGTTTGTTGACCTGGCAGGAAGTGAGAGGGCATCAGATACCAAAGAACCAGACAGGCAGAGTCGCATGGAGGGAGCTGAGATCAACCAGAGCCTGTTAGCTGTAAGCTACACACACATGCAAGCACACAAACACACACACTCGCAGGCACGCACACTCAGAGATCACACATAAAGTCAAAGACATTTATATAGGTATGTGGGGATTTGACATATTTTCTCATTTGTACATTTTTTTTTCTTAGCTTAAAGAATGTATCCGGTCGCTTGATCAAGAGCAGTCGCACACACCTTTCAGACAAAGCAAACTTACTCAGGTACTAAGACTTTTGAAACTTGCTGATTTTCAGTGGTTCTGTTGTGTTTCAGTGATACAAGTGTTTATAAATATCATTGTTCCCTTTCTAGGTTTTGAAAGACTCATTTGTTGGTGACTCAATGACATGCATGATTGCCAACATTTCACCTGGTCACTTTGCAACTGAACACACACTAAATACACTGAGATACGCCGACCGGTAAGTGTGTGTTTACAATAAGTGTGGAATATGTGATATGGGATATTAGGATATGGGAATTACAAAAAAAATCTTAAAGTCCTAATGGTTTTAATTTATCCTTCTTCAAATTGTGACTTTGGATACAAAGTTTTCTTTTTTCATCTTGCTCCTTTTTATTTTATTTTAAAGTAGTGTCAGGGACTGTAAAGGCAATGACTAGTGACTGCTATCTGAGAAATGACATCTTGATTTTTTATAGGGTAAAAGAGTTGAGGGGACAGGGAGGACTAAGAGGAGGAAGAAGGGGCAAGACAGTACCCTCCCCCAAACGTAACCTGTCCAACAGCAGCAGCAGCAACAGCAGCAGCAGCAACAGCAGCAGCAGCAGCGGCGGCGGCAGAGTCAACAATGTTGGCACCCGAGGGAAAAGTCCCCCTAAAAAGCCAAAGTTAGGGAGACAAAGAGAGGATTTTGGCCCCACCATGCCTTCCACAAGATTGGCTACGGGGTGCGCAATTTTCTGCTCCACACCCAAAAACAGCAGACGGGGAGAGAAAACAAGTGCAAGAGCAGGAAAGGGGATTGGACTTGAACACATTACACCACTCAGAGGTTTGCTGGGAATGGGTGATAAGAGGGAGAGGAGGGAGAGAGGAAATGGCAGGGAAGGTAGAAGAAGAGAAAGGTATGGAGTAACAGACAGTGTAGGCCACTCAGTTAGTGACCAAAACATTGTGGCAGGGCTGGTCTTGGGACAAGCAACAGATGAGCAGCTTCACTTGTGGAAGGTACAGAGGGAATCTGGATTCTACCACAGAGAAAAAGAGAACCCGCAAAGCACTTTAAAAGGGGGAGGAAAGGAGGAAAAAAGATGGAAAGAACAGAGAAGACAAGTGGAAAGCAGTAGAGTCACATGCAGTGAAGTAGAAAGGCTAAGGGAAAGAGAATTACAAAAGGATGATGAAAGGGACACGGAGAGGGAGAGGCATCTGAGACAGTATCACCAGCAGCTGCAGCAGTTTATGCCCTCATCAGTTTCTTCCTCTGTCCATCTCTTCTCACCCTCTACTTGTACGTCTTCCTCTAATCAAGCCTCTCTCTCTTCTTCTGTCTCTCCATCTTTCTGTTCTTCTCTCCAACACTCTTCCCTTATGTATCATGGTTTGGAAGAGGTTTTAGATGCGTACCGAGCCAGGGTTGAGGTTAGTACAGATGGTAACAGAGGACAGTCGTCTTTCTTCCCCAGTGGAAAGATTTGCTTACAAACTGAAACCTCTCCAAGCTGCAATAAAAATAAGGATGAAGTTGGTTGTGGTGACTCAGGTAGCTGTGGTGAAGATTGGAGGGTATCTAGGGAGGGAACAGAGGCAAGATTTGGACAAGACAGGGGTAATCGTGAAAAGAGGAGGTCACTGAAGTCAACAGGAGAAGGAAAGAGAAGAGTAAGGAGGGAATGGAGGGAGTGGAGGCCAGCTGGGATGGAGGAAGGAGAAGACAGGAGGTGGGCTTGGGTAGCAACAACAGAGACAGAGCAGGCAGACAGGATGACAGGTGCAATGCCAGCTGATGTAGATGCCTTAGTTTCTTACAACTGTGACTCAGAAGGGAGGAGAGAAGTGGGTGAGGAAGGACTAGATGCCTCAGATGCCCCAGCTGATGGGATGTGGGGTACTGAGGAGCGAGAAGGAGCTGACAGCTATGGCTTACTGTCTACCCACAGCGCTATTGACAGAAACAGCCTCTTTAACCACCCTCCTGTTGAGTCATCCCATCAACAAGCTCCAGCAGAACGACCCCTCTCCCCAGCTTGTGGACAGAACGCACTCCTAATCCCTAATAAATTCAGTGATTTTTCCCTTAAGTTAAAACATACCAGATGTACCTCAAACATCCTGCCTCTACCATTGCAAAATGCTCAACAGGGAGTGCCATCAAGCAGCTGTAGAGAGAAACAACCTTGGTTTGCTGCTCATGCCAATACAACGGAAATGTCAAATGCTCAATCGGCCACACTACCTGTCACTAGTCCCATCACAAAGAATGGATGTAAAATACCAGCTGATCCCCTTAACATATCTAAAAGTCCAGCTTACACTACGATACACAACCATCCAAAGGCCAAAGCCAAAATGTCTGTTTTACCTCAAGAACAGACTGCAGATTCTCTCAGCTACATCATGGACCCCCTCACCATCTCCTTGCTTGAAGTGAACGAGCAAGTCGCCACAGCCTTGTTCCTCAAAGGGGAAAAGAACAACACCTCACACTGTCCGCTTGAGAATGAAAGAGCAGACGATGACAGAAGGGAAATGGAAAAAGAGTGTCTCACATGTGCAGAGATGGCAGGGAAAGTTGTAGCAGACAAAGACGTAGAATTACGCCTGTCTCTTTTGGAGCTGCCACAAGCAAAGACTCACTGCCCTCCCACCCCTGACATCATAACAGCTACAAATTACACTGATCGAAGAAAAGACATGTGTTGTGCCACATATGACCATTTTGGAATAGGTAAGTGTGAGTTATGTGTGTGTTTGTGTGTGTAATAACTAGTGCTTAAGAACTGGTTTGTGATTTTTTTATTTTTTTTTATATTGTCCAGGTATGATGAAGCCTCCTATCGCTGAGGTTATGCTGGTCTCTCTCCAGGACGAAGAGAACAATCAGAAACCCCAAACTACGCCAGCTATTAAAGTCTTGGGCAGCAGAACGCCTGGATCCCCACTCAATCCCTCTGCATGTGCTTCTGTGCAGACTTCTGTCATACAATCCATCTCATCCTCTGTCCATCAGTGTGGGAACACTGGTTCACCCAGCTCACACAAACTAACAACAAATGGTGCCACCCAAATGCCACCAGAATATGCACACAATATGCATAACAAACTTGCTTTTTCCATTTCATCAACACAGTCAGAAAGTGTTTTGGGCCAGTTAAACACAGTGCAAAAGCCGTGTCACACAGTACATATAAACCATTTCAGCAACTCAAACATCTCACTCCAACCAAACGGTCCTATAGAATCAAATATTCAAGTGAGCACCAGCAATCAGCAAATAAGACCCATAATCCATCTGTCAACGCCGAAAGACTTGGATCATGGCCAGTAAGTACCAGTAATGTCACCATTTTGTTTACACAGGCCAGTGTGCATTTTAACGGGGCACAGCTAGTATTACTACAACTACAAATATTGATAATACCTAACTGTGTTTAGGTAATGTTGAAATCTAGTTGATGATAATCCTACAGACATACAGAAATCTTACAGACCTCTTTGGTGACAGATTTAGAAAACGTGCTGTGTATTTCGGAATAATAGAGAAATCACAACCTAGAGGTTATTAGTTTGAATAAATCATTTCTATCTTTCTTTTAATCCAATCCAATTTAAGATGGTGTATTGTCCAGGCCCATTGGGAGCAGCTTGAAGAGATGGAAGCTTTATGTCGTAAAGAGGGGACGCTTCTGTGCCAACAACCTGATATGGTCAGAATAAATCAAAGCCACTTCTTTTAGCGCCTTGCTTTGTGTAAACTACATTTTAAATTGAATACACACTTTTGTCTTTCCTCACTATCTGTCTCCCTATCTTAACAGGCATTTACAGAATATGTCAACAAGCTGGAGGATATCATGGAGAGAAAGGCTCGGTGTGTTCACAGCATGATAGCTCAGTTGCAGCCATATCTTAAGCCCAGTCATTCTAACCAACCGCACAACCAAGAAGAAGATAATCACGGTCCAATTACTTGAGCCTATAGCATGGCATTTACGCAAAGCTGTGCTGTTTTTCACTGAAAACACTAAATACAGTATGAGTCAATATTAGTATTTATTTTATTTTATAAATGTTCAATTGACTTAATGTGTGTGTTAAACAAGGGTTTTTGTGGGGAAACCTGCCATGGAGACATATATATATATTTGAATCAGAAGGGAAAAGTATGCTCATTTATAAGTTTGTGCATTCTGCAGATTGATGTTTGTGTGTGTGTGTGTGTGTGTGTGTGTGTGTGTGTGTGTGTGTGTGTGTGTGTGTGAAAGAGTTTGTTTCTTGTGTGCAGGTGTGGGGTTGTTGTTTCTTCCTAGATCCTCAGTTCTGTATAAATGCTGATTCAGATGAATATAGTATATCAAAAATCTTTTGGGGCATTTTAGGCCTTTATTTGATAGGACAGCTTTGCCATGAAAGGGAAAGAGAGAGGGTGAATGACATGCAGTAAAGGGCTGCAGGTCGGAATTGAACATGCAGCTGCTGCAGAGAGGACTGAGCCTCTGTACACAGGGCGCGCACTCTACCAGGTGAGCTACCCAGGCACCCTAATATTATGAAATTCTTACATATTTATTAAGTTAATCTTAGGGTGGAGATGTACTACTGTGGAAACTTGTAGGACTGGTGTTTAAAAAATTTATTATATATATATATATATTTACTGTATCTTTTCATTTAACCTAATCCAGCAGGGCTGTACTTTTGAAAACCCAGTCTTGGTCCAATCTTGGGAGTTTCTCCTAGTATCAGACTCAAAATAATTTCTCAATTTTGGTCTTGCTTGTTCTTTTCTTGGTCTTAAAAAACTAACATGATCATGAGACATGACCTATTATTAGATTTTCAGTTTCCCTGCTTTGACTATATTTGATCTGATTAATTAATTAATACCTACTTAATGAATGACACTAAACCAAAGATGCAAAACTAATTTTTTGCTACCCTACTTAAAACTTGAGCTCATGTTGTCAGCTGAGCTGTTTACTTGGCAGGTGGCAAACTGTTCTAAAACTTGTAGTGATTTTTTTAATTGTGAGATTTTTGTATTTTATTTTTTAAAGCAATGGTGTCTCAGATGTTGTTGTGCATGTTTATTTGGTGTGTTTTTAGTTTTTAGCTAAGTCATTGAGGCTATTTGTTCTTTGAAATAGTTCTAAGAGTTTAAGATTTAATTAAATTGGCTTGATGATCAGATGTTCTGTGTTGTGAAATATTTTTTTCAGGTAGTAGGTGATTTGATGATTATTTTCTGAGTGGGGCAGTGTGCAGATATGTTGTTTTTACCCAAGTCTGTTTGGCTATTCAAATTGCCTTTTATTATGATAAGTATGTATTCCACAGAGAGCACAGCTGAGAGTGACAAGGTAATTAGCCTACAATTTGAATAAAAGATCCCAGCCTAAAGACGGTGCGAATTTAGTGGTATCCAACTGCTAGTATTTCACAACACCATCAAAGAAGCTCACACAACCAGGGAAAAAATGTTTTTTGGAAACTCCTTCTTGAACAAAAAAATGTAAGCATAACCAATCAAATGTTAATCTGATCTCACACATTACGAATTACATATGTGCCAAATTTCGCTAACTAGGAAATCACCATAAACTTTTATAGTTCTCTTCAGGCTAGAAACATTTCAGCAAAGCGCGCTCCAAGACGAGAACGCGCACGTAGGGACACGGTGTTGAACGACCGCGTCATAACGTTCAACAACGGCGCGGTGGGTCACGTGACAGCGTCTGCTGCTGGCTGAGCGAAGCGTGTTAGCAGGTAAAAGAAAGAATAAAGATTTATTGTGTTAATGTCGTCGATTTAAAATCAATGTGAACGACTCAATCCTCTTATCCTATAACTTTTACATTAGTTTAAGGAAAACCGATCGGTCGATTCAGAGAAACCGTCCAACCTTTTTCGATGGTTAGCTAGCTAACTAGCTAGCTTGTTAGCTACCCAGCGTTATGTCCGTACTGGGGTGCTGCAGTCGTTGAATGCGGACGGGCCGTTCACATGTCGGGGCAGTTAGCCTGCTACTGATATCTGTCGTAGCTTAACATGAACGGGCCACGCGTTTTTCGACAACTTTTCTCCCCCCCACACACCGTATTGCATCAACATAGCATTATACACCGGCTGTGGTAAATGTTAATTTGACACGCCGCGTCGCCTGCTCTCAACTTTAGCTAACTTTGCACCCTGAGATTAGCGTTAAGTGACTCACGTTAGCTTTTTCTCTTGCTTTACACAAAAGGATAGCTACATCGTCGCACTTTGTTTATTTTGTTGTTCCTGAGTCGGTGAAGCTATACGAACAGCGATCACCTTGGTGGACAGGTTAACTAACTCCATTGTATTGTCACACTGCTAATATCCTGCAAGTAGAATAATACATGTTAACGGTATGCATTGTTTGTGTGTGTGTGTGTCGCACACGTAACAAAGGCGAGCGGTTAGCCAGGGTAAAGCTAGCGTAGCCTGGCTAACGCTGATGTGAAGGTTAGCCAGTGCGGCTCATATTTCCGCCGAACTTGTAACGTTCACCTAAATAAGGTAACGATTCAGTCATTATAAATTACTTTGAATATGGGCGACTAAAAATGCTTATAACAGTTGCTACGTTATACAGTTGACGTTAACCGTGCCTTGTTGTCTAACGTTAAAAGCCGGTGGATCTCATTTGTTGTGTTCCCACGCTGACCAGTTAGTTTAGCTATAACGTTAACCAGTTGCTGCATGTCATATAATCGAACCCACGGTAAACAGTTAGCCTGGCATACAGGGTACTTTGTGGTAAGGTTACTTATTTCTTTTAATCAAATGCCGAATGGGTTGTCGCTATCTTGAGTTCGATGGGGGGGGGGGGAAGTGTTATAATTCATAATACCCGTAACATATGCTGGTGCATACTCACTGTTTAGTGTGGGAGACTGAGGGAGGGTTGTAAGTTGACACCCGGACAGTCCCCTCTTGGCTGGCTAAATTTAACCGGGGCGGTGGGGGTCGACAGATGGGGTTATAGTCTTACATGGTATACTTGACAACAGTGAGTCTCAGTCTGCTCATATTCAGTTTATTGTACTGGCATTAGACAGGTATTCAGTATGTTACTGGGAATTGTGATTCAACGTAATCATCTCACATAAACCATAAACGTGCCTCTTTCTCTCTTCCCCAGATTTTTCTATTTTGTACATACATTGTTTTGTATATACTGTATATGATGACTTCAGTGGTCAGCAGTCAAGCCCGGGGGACTCGGGACAGAACGCTGCCCACCACCACACAAACAACACAGCCACAGAAACAGTTACAGGTGGGTTTTCACCATTGAGCAAACATTGTTGCATCCAGGCCTAAGGAATTGTCCTGCTCAATTAAAAATATAGTCGTTTTTTTTTTTAATACAATCAAAGGTTGCTTCCCTTACTATCAGAGGTGTCAAAAGTATTCACATTCATTACTCAAGTAGAAGTATAGATACTAGGGTTTGAAAAGACTTCTATAGAAGTTGAAGTATCAACTCAAGCTTTTTACTCCAGTAAAAGTACTGGTTTCAAAACTTCTTAAAGTGTAAAAGTAATGTAAGGGGGGAAAAATCCCATTAAGGACAAAAGCTTAGCCCGCCCCACAGGGGCCTAATAGTGCACTACCCCACCTCCACAAAAAAACATTTTTCTAAAGGCCTTAATGACTATAATGTTGTATTAAAATCATACCTGCAAACTCAGAAGGGCTGAAGAAGGTGACCCATCTCTTCTGTGTTTTTCAGACAACGGCAGCTACAGTCTGGTGTTAGAATCCTCTCCAGTGAAATACAGACACACTTTTACACCGTTTAGCTCTCAGCATTTTAACCGTGTTTACTCCAGCTGCTAGCTAACTGTAGGCTAACGTTACCTGCTGCCAACTGTAGCTAGTGTTAACTAGCGTCCCGTGCGGCGATGTTTCAGTTCCCTCTAATGTCAGTTTTCGGAGCATCAGAGAAAAGCGCAGTCATTTAAGTGGCACCTAATAAGGCACCGAAATCCGTGTTGCTATTCGCGTAGATACCCAAAGTGTAGATAAGTGTAGATACCCAAAATTTCTACTTAAGTAAGGTAACAAAGTATTTGTACTTCGGTACTTGACACCTCTGCTTACTATTAAATGTTATTATACTGATATTGAAAGTAAAAATATATAGTGATATAAAATGTAAGTTCACAATTTTAAGGGATTTTTAGGTGACCACATCCTACTTGGTATTCCTTCACCAGGATTGTAATGTCTTGCCTTGAAATAAGTAAATATAACATTGTCTTGTGGTCTGATGTATTGTTTGAATTAAGGCTGGGTGATATGGCCTAAAAATAAAATCCCCTATTATTATTATTATTATTATTATTATTATTATTATTATTTTATTTTTATTTATTTTTAAATCCGATTTTAAGATTTAAATCAATTTTTTTTCTCCCTCTACTTAAAATCAATCTGCAGATGACAAAATGTTCAAAACAAGTTTTATTTTGTTTTGACTCATACATACACGCACACACATGGGGCATGTATACCATTATGAGTATTCATGCCAATTTTGTGGAAATATAAATTGGTTTGAGGTTTTTTTTGGGGGGCTATATATTCAGCAACAAAACGGATGCGTGAGATAAAGCTGTTTTCACACATACAGGTGGTAATTCACTTCTCGTTCCTTGCTAAAAGTTAAAATCATTTTAACGTTATTGTGCTACCTTGCCCCTATTTTCACCTGTTGCTGAGTAACGTACGTTAACATCCCATGGTCTCTTGAATGTAGCATACCTGTAGCAAGCTCCTTCGTAGTGATAAAAACAAACGTCGAAGCGGAGCTCCGTGCTACAGAGCGGCGATTGCAAGTTGTTTAAGCCGCTACAGACCTCCGTCACAGCTCGGTTGTATCAGCGGCATTTAGTAGATGTGTTGAGCCACAAAAGAGTTCCTCAACACCGCCTCTGGTGCCCCGCATGGTGCTCCTTCAGGTCAGCTGTAGCTGGTGGTTCAGTTATCCCAGAATAGGTGACTCTCAGCCGGGGACAGTGCACCGCGAGCTGCCGGTCATTTCGGCGGAGATTACAGATAAGTAAGTAATGAAACGACTGGTTAAGAAAATAATTAATGTTAGTCCCTGTCGCTGCCATGTTGTTGGTGTATCTCTATGGCAAACGCGCGGGGGGAGGGATGAACCCGTTCGGAGCTACGGGAGCCCAGAGGGGAGCGTCGGCGGATGTTAAGGAGAAAATCGATTTTTCATTTAAACAAATCCACGTTAAAATCGATTTATCGCCCAGCCCTAGTTTGAATACGAAAATGAGGCAAGGTTCTGTGTGTTCCTGTTGTATTGTTTCTAACTGAACTCTTTGTTTACCAGCCCACAGCAGAACAGATTCGTTTAGCCCAAATGATCTACGACAAAAATGATACTGACTTTGAAGACAAGGTCAAACAGGTAGTGTGTGTGTGTGTGTGTGTGTGTGTGTGTGTGTGTCACAAATACATTTTCTGGATCACCAGCATATCTTCTTGGACATTTGGACCCTCATTGCATCACGTGGCGATCTAAATTAACTTTCTGTTTTGCACACTCGCAGCTGATTGAGGTCACTGGGAAGACTCAAGATGAGTGCATGGTAGCCCTCCATGACTGCAACGAAGATGTAAACAGAGCCATCAATTTTCTGCTGGAGAGCACCTCTGACATAGTAAGTTTATGTACACATGCACACACCATATTCCTATATACAATTTCATTTCTTGTGACAATTCTTCTGGGTTTTTGCAAAAACTAACACCATGAACCATGCAACATTTTCACAATATAGGTGTATTTACAGGGCCCTAGATATTTGTGACCCATTTTTTTTTATTTTATTTTTTAAAGTATTTTTTACAACTGCTAAAAATGAGGCGAAACACACACATGCTGTTGCACAGTTCTGTTACATTACTTTAATTTTGAGTTTGACTACACAGTTGCTGATCAAATGTATAACTATTTACCTCGTCAAAACAAATAGTGCTTGTGTATTTCGAGTGTTGTGAGCTCTTGTGTCTCTGACTCCCTCATTACTCAAAATTTCCCACACTGGGTGTTAAATACTTAGATATAGTACTCCCCTTTCCATGGAAGTTTAAACACCTTGGATACAAATTCTTATTCATTGTTAACAGAAAAAGACAGAGGAGGGAGAGCCTGTATGAGGCAGAGGCAATAATAAAGTACATTGACAATTATACTTTGTTTACATTTCTGAATGTGCATTTGTTAAGCACCATACAATTAAAATGTGACTGTGCTTAACTAAAATAAGACAGCAGATTGTAGTTTCTGTATTTATTACCAAAGCATTTATCTGCAATATTGTTAAAATGGGGGATATGTAAAAAGACAGGTCGATTTAAGGTGTGCACCCCTAAATTTTGCCTGTGCCTCCTAAATTTTCACTCAAGAGCTACTAGTAAAAAAAAAGTTAGTCTGGAACCCTGATTTAGGTATTTAGTCAAGCTTATTCTCTGGTTTACCTCTGTCAGAACTCCTGGGAGACTGTGGGGAAGAAGCGGAGCCTTGGGAAAGAAGGAGGACCCTCGGAGATAAAGGAAAACAGGGAGAAGAAAGGAGGAGAGAGGGAGGTTAGTCGCGGACGTGGGGCGTCCAACAGGAGGGGCAGAGGCATCAGCCGAGGGCGAGAAGGTGAGAAATATGGTTTTCCTGTCTGGATTGTGTAGATGAATGCTCCTCGTCGGTCTCTTAAAATGGTGTTCTCTATATTTAATCCATCTTTGGCATTGGCTGTTTATTTTCAGTCATATGCAGAGTATATAGAATTGTTTATAGAATTTCCTCCTTTTTTATTTTTTTTAACTTTGATTTCCCAGCGGGTTCAATTTAAAAAGGCTCAGAGGTGTTTCTCCCAGTTCAGTATTAATGACTCTTTAATATTTTTTAATTTTCTTACACCTCTGTTTCTTGTTGGATTCCAGGTCGGTTAGAGGAGAATGGGTTCGAGGTGGCTCCTGGAGAGAGAGGTGGCGACCGTGGACGCAGGGGGCGGGGCAGAGGTGAGAAATTAAAAAATGATACCTCTGTTTATTGACTGCGTTCCCATTTTTTAGCAATGAGGGTGGAAAAGTTTTATTTTTTTTATTTTTTGTGTGAACTGCGATCTAGGACTGCACTGAATATTGTAGGGGTGTCACGATTTAGATTTTTAATCGAAAATTGATCGAAAGAAACTCACGATTTTGACAATTAAGATTAGAAGCAGGGTCGGCGCCTGGACCACGTGGCTTCTCGGGACTGTACTGCGCCTTCCCTCCTGTGGGCGCGACTGTAGACCGGAGCAGACTGTTTTGGCAACCCACCCAACCAGTCTTGAAACTCTTGTCTCGTTTACAATGCTTTGGCAGTAGGATATATTTTTTTTTTTTTTTTTTTTGTGCGTCATATCCATTCATATAAGATACAAACTTTATTGATCCCACGCTGGTGAAATTCACCTGTTACAGAAACTCGAGTCAAAAAGCAAAGGGGGGGAAAAAGGGATTGTGTGAAATGAAACGAGACAAAAATACAAATCAAAAGGCACGAGAGAGAAAAGTAATTATGTTTTTAATATTGTGCAGCACTACTGCAATCCCTTAGATAGGGAGTTGTCTCAGATGTTGTGCATGTTTAGGTGATGTAGCTGGCAATGTATCTATTTGTGTCTGCAGGCATTTAGAGTATTACAGTGCTCACCATGTGTGGAATGCGCTCAGTCCCTGCAGCTGCTTGATTGTGTGTGTTTGGTGGGGCAGGGGATCTCATCAATAAAGAGAGTGGAGTAGAATGGTGAGGTCAATCACGGCCTGCTTCTGAAGAAATTGTCAGATGGCTGGTTATGTTTTAAAGGCCCTGACAAACCAAGGAGACTGGTCTATCCAATCCCATAGCCATTCCATCTGATTGGCTATTCAGCTTGAAAAACAGTAGTGAGGAAAGCAAACGGACGACTGTGAGCGTAAAAGGCTCTTTTTATTTAAAAAAAAAATCTCAATCCAATACACAGTTGTCAAAACTTGCCAAAATGACTTGACTTCAAGATATTCTTTGGCCAAAAGCAGATATTTTGGGTTAATTAGACTGTCTGTCTAATGACAGGTCACGTTTTTTTTTTTTTACACAGACGCCATCTTTGTAGTGTGGTTGCATGCCAGGTTCACTGTGTGCTTGGTGTTTTGCTAAGTGATACTGCAGTTGGTTATGCAGGGTTTGGAAGTATAGGCTATATTAACAGGTACTGAAGTAATTAACTAGACCTTTTTAACTACAGGATCATGTGTACACATTGATTTGAATGATTTATTTTAATTTCAAATGTGAAAACACCCACAAGGTTGCTCTACTGCGCTGCAGTGCCTCTGGTAAATTGAGGTATTTATTTTGATCATTCCTAAACAGATTGTATTTTGTTAAAATTTTTTTACACAGTTCTATGCAGTTTTTAACCATTGGAGGGCTGCATAGTGGCGCGTACAGAAAAAAAAAATGGACTAGTTGCGTAATAATCGATGAGATGGTCTGTGCAGCAGCGTCGGTTGATTATAATAGACGCGCTTTACTGTGGGCATGCTGGGGCAGATGTGTTGCGCCACGTCCGTGCCCCATGTATTTCGGCTGTAACTGTTATGTCAATGGCCCATGTTTTACGACACAGATTTATGTTATATCATCCTGGTGTAGTTAATTACTATGACATTGCACTGTATTAGGTACATGAGCACAATCCTAAAGCAATGCTAGATTAAAAAAATAAATCGGGTATAAAAATATGACACATAAGCAGGCATGGTTTTAAAGTGCTCACATTATGCTCATTTTCAGGTTCATAATTTTATTTAGAGGTTATATTAGAATAGGTTTACATGGTTTAATTTTCAAAAAAATTAACATTTTTGTTGTACTACACGTTGCTGCAGCTCCTCTTTTCACCCTGTGTGTTGAGCTCTGTTTTAGCTACAGAGTGAGGCATGTCACTTCTATTCGAGAGAGAGAGAGAGAAAAAAAAAAAAAAAAAAAAAAAAAAAAAAAAAAAAAAAAAAAAAAAAAAAAAAAAAAAAAGAGAGAGAGAGAGAGAGAGAGAGAGAGAGAGAGAGAGAGAGAGAGAGAGAGAGAACTTTAAATAAAAACAGATAATTATAAGTTGACAAAGGTCAATGACCGAACAATTCAGTAAACTTAAAAAAAATTGTCTTTAAACAAATGCTTAATGAAGAGTTTAGGCTTAAAGGGACTAGTCAGCAGAGGTCATCTGGTTGTTTTGTGTCCTCAGGGGCAGGGGCTCGCGGTAGAGGAAGAGCAGCGGCTGGCAACAGGTTCTCCTCCCAGGGAATGGGGTAAGAACATGTGTTTAGTGTGATGTATTAAGCCTGAAGTAGGATGAGGAGGTGGTGATGGTCATTACAAGCACATATCTAAAAAAACAAACAAATGTGTGGATAAATTTAAGTTTCTGAATCTTCTCATTCAGTAGCAACAGACCAGACAGTATTTTCTTCAATTGTGCTTATGTTTGCTCACCTTTCCAACCGGTCTCCTCCTCTATCCTATTGTCTTTTCTTTCCACGCTCTACTTCTTTCAGCATCTTCAATCCTGCTGACTACACAGCTAACTCTCGAGCTCGCCAGGAGACATGGGATGGCAACGAACCTGCTGAGGGAACTGGTAAGGACCATAACTGAACATAAGATGTCATGTTTTGATGCAATTTCCTACTTTTGCTGTAGAACACTTAATTGTAAGCTTAGAAATCAGAAGTATCAGCTTTGTCTAGTTTACTTGCCCTAAATCAGCGACTAGGTGCCAAATAAAAGCAAAATGTCAGTGGATATGGGCAATTGAATCTATACATTGGATTCTACAGCATTTTATATTGTGAGTGTTATTAAAGCAGGCAGGGTGCTATATTTTGTATCACTGCTTGGGATGGTTAATGGTTGCTGAGAACGTGTGTGGACATGGCAACACTAACTTGTCTGCTGTTTTTTTTTTTTTTTTTTTTTAGGAACATGGACAGGCAATGGGGAAGACTGGGCTTCAGAGGACTGGAATGAGGATGTAATGCGGCACTTTTAAATAATCTGAAAGGGATTTCGATTGCTTGAGTTTGAGGGCTTACACGTTTGTTTACTTTGATTGCTTTAAATCTGCACTGGCTTGCATAATGTCTAGTGTTATTTGAGATTATATGTCTATTGATGAGAATTTACTAAAATCTACTGGTTAAGAGTCAGGGATTTTATCTGGTTTAACTATCTCAATGTGGTTCTGAATTGTTGTTGATTTACAAGCACATATGCCTATATTAATCTGATGCCTGTGTTTGCACTTTCTGTCCCTTTTCACAGTTGTCTGAGACTAAAGTATTCACTGCCTCCTCTCCTCCAGCAAACCACATCACACCTGGACCCAAGTAAGCCATCCTGCCCAAAATCTAGTCAGTTTAAATCCCTACAGAGAGCAAGCTTTATTTTAGAGAGTAACTTTTAATTTAATCTTTTATCTTCTACTTGTTGGCCCTCTTCCCCTAAACCACTCTTTTCTTCTACTCTTCACTCTCCCCACTCTTTCTGCTCTCTTGTCTTTTGCTTCACCTCAGTGTGGACCTGGCTAGCCTACTGCCAAAGACTGGAGTGGCTGTTGGAAGTTCTATGGACTCTGACTTGGGGGCAATAGTTGATGGTCCCTCAGCCGAGGATTTGGGCCAAAGCCTGGTGTTCACCAATTCCCACCACAATGGACGCACCGCAACACACAGCTACGCACACGCCACAGCCAACAGCTATGCCCATGCTGCCTCTGCTAGTACCAACTATGCACATGCTGCACTGGTACAGACAGCCACACATACGCACACTTACACATGTGCAAGCACCAGCACTTGTTTATGTGCCTACACACTGATATAGGGTATCGGTGTATTCAGTTTTGTTTCTCTTATCCTCCCAGTCCTCAGTCCTGGGTTCTGGTTTTGGGTCCCTGAATGCGCCTAAGCCGACACCTGCCTCTGACATCAGGACATCGGAGCAGCTCAACGGCCCTCGGCTTGGTCAGAGAGCCAGTCAGCCAATGGCCACCGCCAGCAACA
The DNA here is from genome assembly GCF_010015445.1 of Perca fluviatilis. NCBI lineage: Eukaryota > Metazoa > Chordata > Actinopteri > Perciformes > Percidae > Perca > Perca fluviatilis. The sequence continues at coordinate 20,201,415 of NC_053117.1, forward strand.
TTAGTGTTCCCAAAGATGCAGGGCCACCTCCACTACAGAACCCTGCTCCTGCTTTCTCCCCCTCTGTAGAAGTCAAGGCTCAAAGAGTGGAAAACGGCTCTGTTACCGCCCACCACTGTAAGTTTAAATTTCTCAAAGTAAATAAGAAATCTAACACAGAAATGTAAGGCATGGCTATTCAATCTTAATTGTTCTTGATGACAGCAATGCAAGAGGTATGGTGCACTGCAGTACAATATGTATATGAATGTATATTGATCTGCATTCTCCCCAGTGGAGATGAAGCTTCAACCAGAACCATCAGCGGTGCTCAGCCAGCTGGCTCAGAGGCAACAACAGTCCTCCATCCTTCCGACCACAGATCCTCTGGGCCTGTCACATGCTCCACAGGTTCCCACGCCGCCAGGTAGGGTTTCAGGACCGTATCACGCTATGCCATTAAAAGTTTGAAAGCTTAGAATACCACATGAAATTAGAGCTCCAACTACACCTACAATTATTTTCATAATTGAATATTGATAATTTATACCAGCAGCAGTAGATTGTGCTTCATCACCAGACCCAAACGGAATCTGCGGATTGTTATACAGTTTTCAGCTGTGATCCAGAATGAAAATCTCCAGAATTTTTTTGCTGACTGTTTTCTGCTTGGGGTGTAGATGTGGTAAGATTAAGAGTTTTATTTAAACAAATGTATATAATTTGTTTAAATTCTGTCTGCAGATTCAGTGTGGTCCTGTTCATGAGGCACTGAGCTGTTCAAAAACCACATTAATATGAGCGAACATTTAGTGTTCCTTCTGTCTTGTTTGTGGACTGTAACCACATAAGATAAGACAAGAAATATTTGGCAGTGAAACATAATGGCTACAGAGCTGCACACAATATAGTTGAGGCAGTGCCTTCTCTGCTAAAGAAATGAGTAGTATGAACACTAACCGGATGATCTGTGCTGTAAGATCATGTCAGTATCACCATCTTCACTATGTCATGTTGATCATGCTGATTTTAACATGGTAATTCCCTTCAGGTCATGAGTCCTCGGTCTCTCATATAAGAGATGGAGCTTCTCCAGGATTGAAGTTGCCAGGCATGGAACCTTCTGTTACAGAACCCCCTCAGCGGCAGCTAAAGACACAGAGACGCAGGGTACCTCCTCTCTCAAAGGTAAGCTCTTCTGATATCTGAACCTTTTTTATCAGACAAAACAAGTGTAATATCCTCCATTTAAAAATAAACATTGAGCAATGTTACTTGCAAGACATAGAAGAAACTGAAAGTCTTTTCAATAGTGTATCTGCTCTCAAATACTTGATAAGTCAAGGTAGCTAGCTAGGGGGTCACTGTTCAAAAGTAACGTATTGAATCTCCAGGTTGGAGTTCTGGGAATGTTAAATGCTCGGTCAATATGCAAAAGCACTGGGGCGAGATCCGACAGGACAATAGTCTATACGGCAAGCCTGGACAGCATGTAAAAATGGTTTGGGAATGAAAAAGTAGTAGAGTATGCCATATATCTATCAGCCCAGTGTCTTTACATAAATTGTTGAGAACAGTGGATGACCTTGGATTTGATAAATTTGCAGAGGAGTATTTATCCAGAGAAGCCTTAGCAATAATGATTAAACAGTAAAACAAATTGAGATATAAAATGAGTAGAATCAGAGTTCGGAGCATAAACATTAAGAATAGTTATGATGTTTAAGAATTGAGCCTGTAACTAGAATGAATCTCTTCTCCGGGTCTCTTTCTTTGTGTTCCAAAATGAAAGGGATGTTCATAGTATGAGAATGGCTGTACCTCTAATTCTGTGAGTGGGAAGAGAAGTAGACTTGACCCACCCGACAGTTTATACTTTTAACACAGTGTTTCTCAACGGGGGCGGTACCGCCTCCCAGGGGGCGTTCAGAAGATGATGGGGGGGCGTTGAGGTGCCCTTGGGGGGCGTTTGTTACTACATGAAGCCAATGCGTGAAGCTGCGTTCAGATAATAAATTTTAAAAAAGCAATCGCCGCGACGTCCTGTTGTATTCTTTAACCCCCCCCCCCAATGTAGCACAAGTAGACTTTATATTTCACAGTAACAGTTTTTCGTCAGATGGTTTATAGAACACAACGTTTCCTACTGTACCTGAATGCAGCTTCATTTCACGGAGAAAGAAAGTAAAGAGACGTGCGAGAGATATCGACTGTGCTTTGTTTGGCAGTCAGCTGTTCCCCAAACTCCCGGCCAGTTCAGAGCTTGTGTTTGGGGTTTTAAAACTTTCTTATAGAAGCGATAGAGGCAGTGATGTCACTGTTTACTGTACGGGACTCTCACACCTCCACAAAACAAAGCGCGATGTGGGGTTGCATTTCTCCAAATGTTTTTTTCTGCTATTTACTCGCAAGACAGGCGATAGCAAACATAGACTCTTCTAACCTAGACTCTTCTAACCTAGACTCTTCTAACCTAGACTCTTCTAGACTATTCTAAGCATTAAAAAACGGCTCTCACTAACTTTCATAGGTTGTAAACTTATTTCCATTCGGCAGTAGGTGTCGTTCTTCAAGTCATTTGTCATCACCAAAATACTTTTGTGTGTGTGTAAAATCCTTCTGCTTTTACCCCTTGATAAGTGCCAGCTTGTTTTCTGTTGGAACAATTTGATTTTAGATTTGAATGAAAAATAGATTTGAATGTTAAATTGCTAGCTGTTTCTGATTGGCTATGGTTAGTGTTTGTAATAATAATAAGCATAATAATAAGTGTGTGTATATATATATATATATATATATATATATATATATATATATATACTCACTCACTCACTCGGCTTTTTTGGATACCTGGGAAACAATACATGTGTTGTTTGTCATTCAATTGATTTTTTTAAATTTTTGATAACAATAGTAACAACAATAATAGGCCTAAATTAGGGCGTAATCATTAATATTCGGGGCAATTAGCCTACATAATATTTGATGGGGGGCGTTAGGGACCTGGATAATGGATAGGGGGGTGCTGGCACAAAAAAGGTTGAGAACCACTGTTTTAACACATTTACATAGCAGTTTTGACTAAACATAGAAACTAGTTAGTTATCACATAACCACTTGATGTCCATAATTTAAACATTTTACACAGTACAAATATCAAATTAATGAAATTGGTTAAATAATTCAGCCATGTTCTACATATTTCCGGCTTTGTCTTCTCAGATCCCATCGTCAGCAGTGGAGATGCCCGGCTCAGCAGATATACCTGGCCTGAATGTTCAGTTTGGGGCTCTTGATTTTGGGTCTGAGGCTGGTAGTGGAGCGGTAGACATGGCACAGACGTCAGCCAGGGAACGCACCCAAGTTCAGGGCCCAGCTCCAGCAACTCCAGTACCCATGTCTCTCCCTACTGGTGTTTCCACACAGCAGCCACAGAGCAGCCTGTTCTCCAAGCCAGGATCTGTGAGGTGTGTGTGTGTGTGTGTGTGTGTGTGTGTGTGTGTGTGTGTGTGTGTGTGTGGTTTGTTGGTCAGGCACAAGTTTGTCTGTTAATTTGAGGAATTTGTCATTTTTAATTTTGTACATGTGCGGATGTGTGCATCTGTTAAGCATGAAATCTTAAGCCATGCAAAAAGCAGAGCACTCACTCCATCCAAGGGCACCCAATTTGTCACTAAGATAAAAGGGTTTAGATTATGTTATTTTAGCTCAGTTACAGCTAGGAACTGCTTGTATGTTTTTAAATTAAACCAGTAATAATACATCCTGACTCTACTTCTGTCACATAGTTGGTATGTTTATTGTATATTTGTCCATCTTTCCCCATCTTCCTTTCTCTCGGCCATGTAAACAGTGACCACATGAGCAGCTTACCCACCTTACCCGTAGCCGTATCAGATCCCAACTTCCCCTCACCATCCTTGGGCTTACCCAGTGTCACGCCCTCCCCCTCCATGGGTCTTCCCAGTGCAGCCGCTCCACCCTCTTCTGCAGCCCCTACCGCAGCCAGCCGTGTGGAGAGCAGTGGTCCAAGGTCCCTGCCGCCTCATCTGGCCTTCTCTCAGAGCAACGATGTCTCGTCAGCTGCTGTCCTTACAGTAAGGATAAAGCTTTTTCTCGACGTATACATAAAGGACCAAAATGACAAGAGGATTTTGACCACTGCTGACTCCATTTTTATTTCTCGAAAGCTTAATGTCTGCTTAACACCTGACAAAAATCTGAATGATGAAACTTTGATAATTTCCTCTTCTCATAGAATGGCTACAGTGGCATGAAGACGCAGAGCACACAGGACAGTAAGTACACTCTGCAACTGGAGTGGAGTGGCAAATCCCATCCAATATGATAAATATTGATTGCTAAATGCATCCCATAGAAGGTGGAAACAGTCCTTTTAGTGGAAGTGGATGAGGTTTGATAAAGACCAGAACATACTCAATCCATCTTTCTTGTCCAACTTTTTTTATTTGTTTCATTCTTTTATTTCTCCTCTCACAATCAGTTTATAACATCAACACAAAGGCAAGGCAAGTTTATTTATATAGCACATTTTTTCAGCAACAAGGCAATTCAGAGCGCTTTACAGAAAACACTAGTCATTTAGAAACGGTCAGTAAAGTGGATAGACAATAAAAATAGGCTAAAATAGAATAAGACAGATATAAAATGAAAGAATAAAAGTTAGTGCAGTGTAAGAAATTAATAATTTGATTTAATAAAAGGCAGTCTTCAGTCTTGAAAGAGATTTACCAAATCACTAAATCTTTTTCTTTTTAACCAGCTACGTCATCGTCTAGAACAGTGAAAACGGAGTCTCCCGTTATGACGAGTGACAGTGGCCACCACATCTCCTCCCCTGCAGTTGCACTTTCCCACTCCACAGCCATCCCCTCGCTCAGCAGGTAAGACACACAGGCATTTTACATTGCATATACACTTTTTTTTTTTTTATCTGGAGATGATGATGGTTACAAGCACATATCCTAATCATTTTATGTGGAAATATATTTCACTGAATCTCCCGTCCTCCTGCTCATGTTTCCTGGCTTTTTCAGATTTAAGCACACTGACAAAATAACTTTACTCTTTTTAGTCATGTGACCAGTTCTCACTCATCTGGATCAGCCCTCGCCACGAGCTCCGCCCTCACTGTAAGTGTATGTTCATGCTTGCACAAAGACACAAGAGAACTTAAACATCACTCTGCCGTTGTGGTTATAAAAGGACATGGCATATTTGCTGAAAAAATTAGACACTATTTGAGTGCAGCTTGAGCTTTGAGCTTTTATTTATGAAGACCTCATGCCTTGAACTACAACAGTTGCTGGTTCTCTTCTCATACACCTCTTCTGCTCTCATCCTGTTCCAGCAGATAAGTAATGAGGAGAGCAACAGTAGCGGCAACCTCCATGCCTATTCATCGTCGTCCAGCCAAGCTGTCCATTCCGGTTCTTCAGCTCCCATGGCTGTCAGCAGCTCAATCACCAATGGTCTGCACCCATCTGGAGCACCTGGACTAACTCCTAATGGCACAAATGCCACACTCTCAGCTGCAGGCAACCGCACAGCACCCCTGCTCACAACCACCTCTGGTAGGCTCTTAGTTTGACAAAGGAATCAAATCTCCCTAACATATAACATATCATTTAAAAAAAAAAAGAACATTTTTAAATTAAAAATGTTTTATACACTTCCTCTTTTAATCAGTTTTTTCTGACACTCAACTAAGACTGTACAGATGTCAAGTCAAAAGTCTTTATTTCTCCTTTGCCAGGTAAAGCTCCTCCAAACTTGGCCCAAGGAGTGCCCCCTCTCTTGGCCAACCAGTACATCATGGGCCCTGGTGGCTTGCTCCCTGCTTACCCGGTAACTATACACTTTCCTAATCATTTTTTATTTGTTTTAATTAGTTCCCTTGGTTTGTTTTTTTTTAAAGGGAAAGAAGGGTTTTATGGCTAAAATATAGATGGCATCTTAAAGGGACTAACCTACCCAGAACTGTTAAGCATCTTCATTCTGTCATCAATCTGTTTTAAGTTTTCATATACACATTAAACTTAACCATGAGTGGATACATTGAATTGAACAAGTATGGCAGTGAGTTCACTCCTTATTCTATAGAGCTTTTCAGTGTAACCAGAACAAACAAAAACTCACCGACCAAACAGACCCGGAAACAAAGCGCGACAAGAAGACGGAACGAGCCCCCATTTATGTTACGCCCCAGTCTAGGGGTGCCTAGGACGCAACATAAAAAGGTCCCATCTTCCCCGTCCCCCAAGTAGCCACAAACAATTCCGTGATTAGATTAACAAAGGTATTTATTTTACATAGAAAAATATATGTATGTAACAAATGTATAAAGCTTCAGGGTGGCCTACCATAAAAGTAACAAACAAAACAATCCTAACTGAGAGATAAGCAACTAACCTAACAAACAAATGGGCAAAACAAAAGACAAAAGACTTACCTCCCTAACTAACAAAAATATGAGAAAACAAGCTCAACACATCTGGAGGTCCACCCTTACTAAACAAACGAAAATCAATATCCAATCTAAACCAAAAAGCACAAAAGGAGTGGCCGGTTGGGAGATTAGGAGGATGAGGAAGTGCCTGCTGCCCACCAGACGCCGCCATCTTGGCTCCTTATAACCAGGTTGCCTCCCCAGCTGCAGCCAATCACAGGGTCGGGCCTGAGCTCCTCCTCCAATCCAAGGACGGCTACGGCACACCTTCATTTGCATATACAATTAGAACAAAAGAGAAAAACACAGGGCACACACAGCACACACACAGCAGACAATACACAAATATGACCACAGTCATAACAATTGTTTTGGTAGGAACACACTGAGACACCCGACTAAAGCTGAGTAGAAGCTCAAAATGGGTAGAAGATAAAACTAAAGTTGAGTTTGTAAGCTACAGTGAGGTTCAGTAGAGACTCCAACATGGTACTACATTATCACCAATTCTTCTCTCCATTATCTTTATTTCAACAGCAGATCTATGGATACGAGGACTTGCAAATGCTGCAGTCTCGCCTTCCTATGGTGAGTCTGTTTAAACCTTGCTGTGTATAACTCTGGTTCTAGTATTTTGTAAATCAGCAGTTTGCTTTCAAATGTGTTTCCCTGTATGTTACATTTCTGCTACCTTTATCAAAGTAACTACTCAGAATCCATCTTCTTCATGGCAATATCACCAAATTCCCAAAGTAGCAGTCTGAGTCTCCTTAATTATTTTCTCTCTTCCTACACAGGATTATTATGGTGTAACATTCCCTGGTACTACGGCTACTATGCCTGGAAGAGAGAGTCTGGCCAATAATCCATATTCTGGTAAGTCAAATTTTATGTTGAGTTGATAGGTCTACTGCATTATGTTTCAAGATAAGCGGTTAACTCACACTGAACAATTAACACAATGGAGGAGCCGTTTCAAACTACACATCCATCGGTTATATTTTACTTTCTAGGTTTAGACATATCAGCAACTGTGTACTTATGTTTTCTTAAAGGTCTCGTGTGTAGGATTTAGGGCAATCATTGGCAGAAATGCAACATATTAATATATGAACATATAACGGTTTTCACTAGTGTATAATCACATGTAAATAAGAATTGGTGTGTTTTCGTTACCCCAGAATGAGTCCTTTATATCTACATATGGAGAGGGCTCTCCACCATGTTGCACCGCCAAGTTTCTACAGTAGCCCAGAACGGACAAACCAAACACTGGTTTTAGATAGGGCCTTTCGCATTTTCGCTTTGGCCACAGTAGTCTTTCTACATGCCACTACATCCTACACACTTAACCTTCAATTTGGTAGCTTATTTGCTTATTCATGTTAGCAGTTCAACAGACAGGCAAAGAACTTTTTGTTTTATTTTTTTCAACTCCAATAAGGTCTTCTCTACTGTCATTTTCTGTCCAGGTGAGGCGACAAAGTTTGGCAGAAATGATTCGTCATCTCCAGCTCCCCCAACCAGCTTGTCTACAGCCGGGGTGCAGTCCCAGCCCCAGCAGGCTCCGCAGGCAGGAACACAGGGGCAGGGCCAGGGTCAGCAAACGCAGAACCAGGCCTTCCTCAACCCCCCTCTGCCTCCTGGCTATGGATACACTGGTAAGGAAAAGTAAAATTTATGTTTATTGATGAGGATGGTGGCCAAATATATTTCCAGTCAAATCATCCACGCACCTCTCATTTACTCTGAATGCTAATTCTAGCTTAAGCTACCATCTTGTCTCATGTTTGGCTTCTTGCTTAAATGTTTATAGAGATTCTGTTGAAATATGTCAAGAGTACTTGAAGCTAAAAATAAAGAATTCTTAAAATGTAAAGAAATTCCAGTAAAGCCTAAGGCTTTACAGTTATTTTCAAATTAAACAAAAGTTAAATCGGAATTTTACGTAATTTCTTTTTATGTAGACAGTCAATTTGTGTTTGTGTAGACTATTAATGTAACACTGCTCTGCACAAAAGAGCCCTTCTCATCATTGTTGCTTAAAGACAATTGCCTAGTGAGCTCCTTTTATTGCAGTTGGATAATTTTTGTAACTTGCCATTTTACAGGTCTGCCGTACTACGCTGGTGTGCCGGGGGTTCCTTCAGCCTTTCAGTACGGCCCGGCCGTCTTTGTGCCTCCTGCTTCGGCCAAGCAACCTGCAATGGGCCTGGCCAACCCCTCTAATCAGTATCACCAACAGCATCAGCCCAGTTACGGACAGCATGCATATGGCACAGGTAAGACCAGGATAAAACAAGAAGGCTTTCTCTGTCACGGTCTCTGACGGAGGTTGTTTTCAGACAATTAACAGTAACAAAAAATAACATTTTTCAATGTGAAGATTGTATCCAGCTATAAGCTTTTGAATTGACTTAATTAAATTGAGCTGTGTGTCTATTTGAACCACGACCGCACAGGTTTATCTTAAATTAGTGCCAAACTATCACTGTACCACAAACCGTCACAGCAACCTGCCACAAAAAGTAGTTGAGAAGGTTACTCGATTAACTTCAACAGTTGGACTAGTTATGGTGACATTAGTGGGTTATCTGGCCACTTCTGTCTGTTTTCACAAAAGTACACAAGCTACTGTCTTCTAGAAGTTGAGAAGCTTAGCAGCAATGACTCTTTGTAATCCATAATAGTACATGTATTGTGAGAGAGGCAGGGTGTATGTACAAAGACCTCAGCATAAATTAGGTGTGTAGAGGGAGGCAAAAGAGAATTCAAATTCCAACCCTTAATACATGTACACCAAATGCTGCATGTGCGTGTGGAATCGGGCCTGTGTGTTTTTTGCTTGTGCTGCATGAATAGCTCAAACCCCCTGCTGAAGTTGGACACGGCTCAATATAGACACAACTGCCATTTTAGTCAGGTTACCTTACCGCCTCTCTCCCCTGCCCCCCCTCTTTTCTCTTCCCATCCTCTTTCCTCTTCCTTTTCTTCACCTCTCGCTCTTTCTCTCTCTCTCCCCTTCCTTTGCTCGCTCTGCCTCTCTCCTTCATTTGCTCGCTCTTCCTCCTCTCTTCTTCTGTACTCCACCTCCTCCTTCAGCCTTTGATGACCTGTCTCAAGCCCACGGTGGGGAGTACAGTAAGGGAGGGTACGGAGGCTCTGCCCAGTCGCAGGCCAAGTCAGCGGGCAGCGGCCCAGGGAAAGGTACACACACAACACATGTGCGCACACTCTAACACACTCAAACTCAGCGGACATTTCCCTGTGGGAAAAACAAATGTACTCACAATTGCAGATGATTCTACAGTCAAGAGTGTTCTGGAGAAAGGTGTGTGTATATGCACGTGTGTGATTGCACTTTGATGTGCACGTAAATGGATACATGCAAAGTGACAAAGTGAGAAACATGCCTATGCGCGTCCTCACTTAATATGCTTCTTTCTACTGGCTGGCCCCCTTCCTACTAACAGTTGAAATGAACATTGAGTGCTTATTTTTCAATAGTCAGTGAAGTGACACAGTTGTACTTCTTCCCTCTTAACCCCTTTACTTTCCCTTCTTCTCTATTGTTTTTTTTTTTTTTTTTTTTTCTCCCTTTACCTCTTCCCCGTTTTTCATTCTCCTCTCAGCACCAGGGCTATCAGGGTCGGGTACCAGTGGAGGAGTACCTGACATGGGAGGTTCAATCTACAGCAAAGCTCAGGTGAGTGACTTGCTGTCCTGTTGTATGCCTGTGTTTAGATCAAGGCTTAATGCTTTGGCTTGTTAGTAGTCTTTAAATAACCTGAATGACCTTTTCTGCAAATAATTATCTTAATCAAAACTAGAAAATTGTCTACACTTCAACAGCACATTATCTTGAATAGCCCCTTAACTTACATTTGTAAATTAGGCTTGTATACAGAAACATGATTTCATAGACGAGCGATTTTCATGGAACGCTAAATGAAATTGGCATTTTATTTTATTTCTTAAAGGATCGGATAGAATGCAAAACTGATTTTACCTTGTCATAGTTGAATAATGACAGTTTAGTGGGTAACTAGGACATACATAGAACCTCTAAATCCCATTGACACCTCTTTTCTCTGCAAATCTCAGTATTTGAAACTGCCTCTGAAAACGGGCGAATCTCAACGAGCCCCATAGTTGACGTCAACTATTGCGGCTCCTCCTCATTTGGCTCTAGTCTTTCTCTTTGTCACGCCCCAACATTTGCATAGGCTACACAACTGACCTGAGATCAGTTAGTCTTCTGAATCTAGGTCGTGCAGATCTCAGAAATTGTATACATTGTTCATATGCTGTTTTACCATTAAATTCACTTCTGAGACTTTTTTATGCGAGAAATCAACTATGTAGAGGTCAAATATGGGCCGTTTTACGAAAATTGATGTCTAAATGCAAATTTTTTCCGACTGTGTGTCGGAGTTCAGAGGCTGGCGCTGCCTATGTAGCTGCCTCGCCGCCTGGCCTGCCTTCCTTCACAGACCCCGACCTGCTGTGAGGTAGATGGAGCTCAGTCACGGCTGGCAGCCCACGGCACTTCATACCCGCGCAAAGTCACAATTTTGGGCTAATGGACTACCAAATGCCCCTGCCCTGACAGAGCTCCAGGGCCTCCAACTCCCCTCTTCCTGCTAGCTAAACGCCCGCTGTATGTGAGTGAAAGCGCGGTCAGCGAGCTTGTTACGCCAGCATTCTCTTACCACAGATTCTAGTTAATCTTATAATGTGTGTAATTATAATGTGTTGAGTTATTTAAACAAACGATTGGGGAAATAAACGCCGCTTGTCCGTGAGTCTCATTGATAGAGCCTGCGGCTGGATGGAGCTCTATCAATGAGAGCTAGCTAGCCTCCTCTTAGAATTCCTCTGGAATTCCCAAATATTCATTAACTTGAAATCTGACACAGTTGTTAGCTTTATAAGACATTTAGTTAGATGTTGTATACATGGTGTGACGAAATTCAAACTGTAAATATACTCGAATTACGACCAAAAATGAAGCTAACTATCCGTGGTTTGTAGCTAGGATTGAAGGGACAGTCACAGCTAACGAAACACCTAGTCTTCAAAAATATTAATTAACTTGAAATCTGACACAGTTGTTAGCTTTATAAGACATTTAGTTAGATTTTGTATAAGTGGCGTGACATGTGTGTAACATGTAAGAGATTGCTGGTGTAACAAGCTCGCTGACCGCGCTCTCACTCACACAACGGGCCATTTAGCTAGCAGGAAGAGGGGAGATGAAGGCCCTGGAGCTCTGTCAGGGCAGCGGTGTTGGTAGTCCCTGCTGTGGGCTGCCAGCCGTGACGGAGCTCCAAGTACCTCACAGCAGGCCAGGGTCTGTGAAGGAAGGCAGGCCGGGTGGCGAGGCAGCACCAGCGGCTGAACTCCGACACACAGTTTTACCAAATTTGCAATTAGCCATCAATTTTCGTAAAACGGCCCATATTTGATCTTTATATAGTTGATTTCTCGCTTAAAAAAGTCTCAGAAGTGAATTTAATAACGAAATAGCCCGACAAACAATGTATAACTTTGCAGTGTCTGAAATATGAGGCCTGCTGCCGAGTCTCATGTGTTTCTATGTAGTTTGCTCAAACCAATCAGCGCGTAGCTCATTCTGAATATTAATGAGCATACCATATTTGGAAGAAAAGCTCTTGTTCCAAATGGAGCCATATTCACAGGGTAGTTAAAGTGATGGTTCGGAGTAATTTACCCTAGGGTCCTTTGCACCATGACCTCGAGCCAAACACCCCCCCCCCAGAAGCTTTTTTCACCTGGGTCTAACCATTGACATATATATTAATGGACCAATAGACCCCGTTGCTCTGGACGGAGACCAGTGAAGGCTATTGGAAGCACTTTTCCGGTGATGGCCAGCTTTACTGCGCAGCCTCCAACTGACAGAGACAGCGTAAATGTGACGTGAGCAACGTGTCTGAAAGTTGTAAGTGTTCTGGTAACTGTGCCACGAGAAATCTCAATCATTCCCAGTCTTACAGAGACGGAGAGTGTAGGTATATGTAAGGAGTGAACATAAGCACAGGCTAATTATTGCTAACTAACATGCTAGTTAACATTAGTAATTAAACCTAAACAACTAACGTAAGTCGAAACTGCCTGCGAGCTTCTCCTGTACTATACGGTAATTCCTCTACTGTGCGACAGTAAGTCACTTGGTTATGACACAATCGTTAGCCTATTTTTACAAAAACGTCTGCTACGGAGCCATAACGTGAGGAACAAGGTAATGGAACCTTTTATACGTTGTTGTGTTTCTTTCGAACTAAACAATGGACAAATCGAGTCTTTAAACGCTTCGGATGTAAAGTTATTCTCTGTCAAGTGACGTAAAAAAAAAATGGCGGTCAGCGGAATGCTAACAGGAGGTGATGGCCAGTTAGCAACAAAATGGCGCCATAATGGCTCGAGTTCTGAAGCGAAGCTTACCCCCTTGGGTCTAACACTGGGCGAGTTAGCGTAGAGTAGCGTTAGCCGCTGAATAGCTTAGCGTGGGGCTAATGGACCCACGTTTGTATCTCTTAAATGACCCCACTAATAATGCCCGAAATGATACCAAAGGTCTACACTAGTATATATAGGTTATGCTCTCATAAAACGATGGATTGGAAAGTTTGTAAGTACACCAGAAGTTTATGAACACTTGCCTGCTCTCTTCAGCTCTCTGTTGCTGCTGCTGCTGCTGCTACCTGCAGTTAGACGAGTGCTTAGGGCCGTCTATAAATTACTACACTGAAAAGAGATACAACAAAAATATGTATTAATTTAATGATTTAAATAAGGTAATGTCTCCAAACTTACCTCAATTATTATTTGACTCCTGCTAGTTATATTACAGCACTTACTTTAAAAAATAAGTTAAATTAAAAAATATTTTTGTTGCATCTCTTTTCGGTGTTGGTATTTGTAGACGTCCCTAAGCACTCGTCTCACAGCAGCAACAACAGCAGAGAGCAGAAGCCAGCAGGCAAGTGTTATTTACATGAACTTCTGGTGCACTAACTTCCAATCAATCGTTTTATGAGTGCATATCCTATATATACTAGTAGTACATTGTACATTATCGCATTACTAGATGCGGTCATTTAAACGATACAAACGTTAAGTCCATTAGCCCGCGTAAGCTATTCAGCCTACTCACGCTAACTTTTAGACCCAGGTGAAAAAAGCTTCTGGGGGGGTGTTTGGCTCGAGGTCATTGTGCAAAGGACCCTAGGGTAAATTACTCCGAACAATCACTTTAAGGGCCTAATAAAATACCATTTGGGCAATTTTCAGCCCAACCAATGTTACATACCCCATTAGGAGACCTTAAGGAACAGTGTAAAATACCCTATATAATCATTCTATCACCCCTTTAACCTATTGTACATGCATATGTACTTAATCAAGTTGACCTGTATTTGCAATGTTAACCTCTTCTCTCGGTTCTCCTCAGTCATTTGACAAGCAGGGCTTCCACACGGGGACACCGCCTCCCTTCAGCCTTCCTTCAGCGCTAGGGGGAACAGGTCCCCTGAACCCTGGGGGGGCTCCTGGCTATGCCCCTGCTCCCTTCCTACACATCCTGCCGCCACACCAACAGCCCCACTCCCAGCTGCTGCACCATCACCTCACACAGGACGGACAGGTAAAATAAAGTGTCTATGCATGCATCACGTTCTGTCGACCCAGAGTTTCACAACATAAGTTTGCATCCTAAGTTTTTTGAAAAGACTTCTTGATGTCATGAAGTAGCGTGGGATCATGGGAGGAGTTGTCTTTAAATGTCTATAAATCTGATGTGACTCAGGCAGAAATAATGTTCAGAGTCACGGACGAGTTACTGTATTATAGTTTTGTTCGTGTTACGTCCTGTCATTCTTTTTAAAGAATATTTTTTGGGGCATTTTAATTCCACAGGACAGATGAAGACATGAAAGGGGAGAGAGAGGGGGAATGACATGCAGCAAAGGGCCGCAGGTCGGAGTCGAACCCGCGGCCGCTGCATCGAGTAGTAAACCTCTATGTGCGTCTGCTCTACCAACTGAGCTAACCCGGCCACACGTCATGTCATTCTAAGGAAATAACCGCAGTGTTTATCGCAAAATCCGATTCAATTTGTGGTGGTAGCTGACTGGTTAGTCTCACATTGCCAGACCTATGTCCACAGTGCTGTGGAGTAAGATCTGGCTACACCACAGATTTGCTGCGGACGAAAGGTCAAACAAATTACCTCCTAAATCCTTTACTAACCACTTTTCCATAACCCCGATGGTAAACGTCATGAGGTCAAGAAAAGATGTGAAAGACAATTCATAAGGAATTAGGAAAAGACAACCGCAGTGCAAGGAGAATCCGACTGCTCTTACACTCGGCTGCGTAATCACGCAACGTTGGATGTTATTGACGTGGGTCTGCCGGTGAAACTACACTGTTCCAAAGGTTAAATGGTTGCGAGTGGGTGAAAGAAATGGCCTACATTATGAGGACAATATTCTCTAAACTATAAACACAGCAGAGCTGTCCGCTGCTGCTGTGCACATGCGTAGCTTCTTTGATTATTTCAGAAGCTAAAAGTTTAGTTATGTTTTCTCTGTCTAGTTTATAACTACAGTTTTTAGTTTTGCGGTTTAAATATCCCATGATAGGCCCATTAGCTGCATGGACATTACTGTGCGCATGGAATAGTTTAGTTACTGAAAGCAGCCTCTCATTAAAGTAAATCTTTAAAGACGTAACTGATACATCACTACAATAAATCATTTAAAAAGCAATAGCCTACAGAGACTGTAGGGAGGGAGGGAAAGTAATTTGTTTGAATGGATGATTTAAGCGTAATTGATTCAGGTGACGTCAGCCAATCTGCGCATTCTCACAATATTCCTATTTTCACACATGGTCAAAATAATGTGGTCATATCTGTAGTGACTTTTAACAAACCCTATAGCCTATATTGATATAAGCCACAAGGGACAAACAGGTGAACTTGTTTCAGACGCTGCTCTGGGCTAAAAATAAACAAATATTCAGTGCGCTGTATAACTTTGGATTCAGCGATCCATTCATTCACAGTTCTGTAATTGTAGAATTACTGTAATAATCTGGCGTGTTAGCCAGCTAGCTGCAACTACGCTGCATGGATCTGGTGTTTGTTAGCTGATAAAGTAATTTGCAAACGGCAAGGTAACGTTAGCTGGTTTACCAGCCAGATCAGCCCTGGGAGTCTAGATGAGCAAGCTAACACTAGCCAGCTAAAAGCACAATATCACAATATATTTTATGTCCGCGTCTCCTCCAGGGTTTTTACTGGTGACAGACCGAAGACCTTCAGTTAGACGCTTTAGCAACTCAGATTTAGCCAGGTGCAAACCCCATCGCTGGGGGTCTCATCCTGGATTGCACCGACTCCCCTCCGGATCAGCTAACTTTGTTACCTCCGGTAGTGCTGCCACTGGCCACCAGCTCACTGTGACCACAGCGCTTGGTTTTGTGCTGGCTGAATCAGAGTTAGTACAGTCGCTAACTGTAGCTCTGTCTCAAAACTGCCTTCCACTTTCCTCCCACAAAATGTGGTGTGCGCTAGCTAGCTAACTTAGCATAGGTGAGTCTACTACCTAAATAGCTACTTTAGTAAACGTTATGTGGCAAATGTAATCGTGGGGTATCCTAGCGCTGTTATCGTGGTCAAAACGCTCTTGTGAGCATCTGGAACATTGTTGTAATGTGCTAACGTTATCATATAGTTTATCCACCAAGCATTAGCATGAGCCATTTGTCTTGCATGTACAGTGCCTTGCGAAAGTATTCGGCCCCCTTGAACGCTTCGACCTTTTGCCACATTTCAGGCCTCAAACATAAAGATATAAAACTGTAATTTTTTGTGAAGAATCAACAACAAGTGGGTCCCAATTATGAAGTGGAACGAAATTCATTGGCTATTTCAAACTTTTTTAACAAATAAAAAACTGAAAAAGTGGGCGTGCAAAATTATTCAGCCCCTTTACTTTCAGTGCAGCAAACTCTCTCCAGAAGTTCAGTGAGGATCTCTGAATGATCCAATGTTGACCTAAATGACTAATGATGATAAATAGAATCCAGCTGTGTGTAATCAAGTCTCCGTATAAATGCACCTGCTCTGTGATAGTCTCAGAGGTCCGTGTAAAGCGCAGAGAGCATCATGAAGAACAAGGAACACACCAGGCAGGTCCGAGATACTGTTGTGGAGAAGTTTAAAGCCGGATTTGGATACAAAAAGATTTCCCAAGCTTTAAACATCCCAAGGAGCACTGTGCAAGCGATAATATTGAAATGGAAGGAGTATCGGACCACTACAAATCTACGAAGACCCGGCCGTCCCTCTAAACTTTCAGCTCATACATTGAGAAGACTGATCAGAGATGCAGCCAAGAGGCCCATGATCACTCTGGATGAACTGCAGAGATCTACAGCTGAGGTGGTAGACTCTGTCCATAGGACAAAAATCAGTCGTATACTGCACAAATCTGGCCTTTATGGAAGAGTGGCAAGAAGAAAGCCATTTCTTAAAGATATCCATAAAAAGTGTCGTTTAAAGTTTGCCAAAAGCCACCTGGGAGACACACCAAACATGTGGAAGAAGGTGCTGTGGTCAGATGAAACCAAAATCGAACTTTTGGCACAATGCCACAAAACGTTATGTTTGGCGTAAAGCAAGCAACACGCTCATCACCCTGAACACACCAATCCCACTGTCAAACATGGTGGTGGCAGCATCATGGTTTGGGCCTGCTTTTCTTCAGCAGGGACAGGGAAGATGGTTAAAATTGATGGGAAGATGGATGGAGCCAAATACAGGACCATTCTGGAAGAAAACCTGATGGAGTCTGCAAAAGACCTGAGACTGGGCCGGAGATTTGTCTTCCAACAAGACAATGATCCAAAACATAAAGCAAAATCCACAATGGAATGGTTCACAAATAAACATATCCAGGTGTTAGAATGGCCAAGTCAAAGTCCAGACCTGAATCCAATCGAGAATCTGTGGAAAGAACTGAAAACTGCTGTTCACAAACGCTCTCCATCCAACCTCACTGAGCTCGAGCTGTTTTGCAAGGAGGAATGGGCAAAAATGTCAGTCTCTCGATGTGCAAAACTGATAGAGACATACCCCAAGCGACTTACAGCTGTAATCGCAGCAAAAGGTGGCGCTACAAAGTATTAACTTAAGGGGGCTGAATAATTTTGCACGCCCAATATTTCAGTTTTTTATTTGTTAAAAAAGTTTGAAATATCCAATAAATTTCGTTCCACTTCATGATTGTGTCCCACTTGTTGTTGATTCTTCACAAAAAATTACAGTTTTATATCTTTATGTTTGAGGCCTGAAATGTGGCAAAAGGTCGAAAAGTTCAAGGGGGCCGAATACTTTCGCAAGGCACTGTAGCATTTAGCCTATCATTGTAGTAAGATGGATGAAATATCATTGAATTAGGTTTTTATTTGGATTACTGTGTTGCAGAATGACATGTTAATTAATGAAAAAAAATTAAATAGAAAAAATGCTGTATTACTGTTACTAATATAGTATAATTCTGTGACATTGTGATTTACAATTACTCTCTGACGTATTATCTGGTGTTCGAGGAGTTAGCTAAATTAGAGCACCTAGAGGGGTCAAAGGTTATATGACTCCATTGACAGTTGACCAAATGACACAAACTGTCTAATAAAATTACAGATTTGACGGAGTTTTAACATTGTTGGAGACATTTGTGATAATCCACACCCACAAAAAAGGTTCCTGGACATGTTCTTGCAGCTAGAAAGAGCTCATTAACCTTACGGGAACTTAAATAAACCTGTTAGGTAGTTACATTCTTTTAATTATTGACTGAATTGATTTCTTTTCTTTGCAGGGTGGTCCTGGTCAGCGCGGTCAGTCCAGCAGCATGCAGCAGAAAACCCAAGGCAGCAAGTCCAGCTATGTTAACTCCCCCTACTGGGCCAACTGAGGAATGTTTCCCACTCCCCCCTTCCCCAAAAGGCTGTGTGCGTGTGTGTGTGTGCGTGCGTGTGTGTAAAGCTAAAACAAAACAAAAAACAGACACACTACCCTCACAATGAGCAACCTTGGGCCTCCTTGCCCCGCTCCCCCCACCTCCACAAGTCCTCATAAGTCTTTTGGGTTCTCTCTTCCCCCCCACTATTTTCAAAATTCGTTGTACATGTAAGATATTTATGTATGTATTTATATATATATACTGTATATGTAATAGTAGAACATGAAATGTGGTTGCTGCATTTTATTTTTGAAGGACTTTTTGTTTACTTTTTCAAAACTGCAGGAAAAGATGTTACATTAAGACAGAATATGATGATGATGATGATGGTGAGAGCAAGTGAAGAAGAGAAATTATCTAACTTCCTGTAAGAAACAGAAAAAAGAGAGAGCTATAGCACTGATTGCGTATGAGGACATTTCAGACGGGGGTGGGGTTTATAATAACTAACTGCATCTGTCTCGTCTTTTTTTTTCCCCCTTTTTATACATAACTTCCTGAATGACCAGGCTCATCCCAAAACTTCATTTTTTAGCTTCCCGTCTTTCCCCTACTGCCTCTCTCCCTCTCTTCTTCTGGAAGGCTGCCTACTCTCCTTTTATCAACACCTTCCCTTTAAAAACAGACCTGCCCATCTAAATTTTATATTTTAATTTAATTTTAACCATTATTTCCCTCGAAATAAAGTTCTGAGCAGTTGGAAATCTGACTTGTATGAGTTTTTTCTATTTGTGTGCACTTGCTAGTTTTTACACATGGGTTTTCTTAGACACTTGGAAGTTTCTTATTTAGTTATGCAATGTCAGAGATGGAAAATAGTCATAGAAACTTGGAGCATTACATGGAAATGATTGCTGCCTGTGGTTATGTAAAACTTTTCAAACTTTGTCTTCTTAGCCAAAATATATTGAAAAGGTCTTAATCATTACTAAAATTAAGATTCAAGCAGAATCTGATATGACAAGACACCTGAAATTTTCATAGTTGATAATCAATGTAATGTTTATATTGCAATCAGTGTTCTGTTGCTGCTGGTAAAACATTCTCTTCCTTTGGCAATTTGTAATTATCAGCACAAAATTTTTTCAAGTGGGTGTACATTGAGAGAAATTTGCACTGATTGCCCCATTATTTCTGGTCTGTTTATATATATATATATATATATATGTATGTATGTATGTATATATATATATGTGTGTGTGTGTGTGTGTGTGTATATGTGTGTGTGTGTGTGTATATGTATGTGTGTGTATATGTATGTGTGTATATGTATGTGTGTGTATATGTATGTGTATGTATATATGTGTGTATATGTGTGTATATATATATGTATGTGTATATATGTATGTGTATATATATATGTGTATATATATATATATGTGTGTATATATGTATGTGTATATATGTATGTGTATATATATGTGTATGTATATATGTGTGTGTATATATATATGTATGTATATATGTGTGTGTATATATATATATGTATATATATATGTGTATATATATATATGTATATATGTATATATATATATAAAATCCGTAGATTTGATCTTAAGCTTATCTGATAGTAGTACTTTTGACCTTTTGACTGCTTTTAGGATATGATTAGCAATGCAAGTAAGCAATTTAATTTCTCACTACAGCGGATTAATACGGAATTGAAAACAGCTAACTTTTTCTGCTTTAAATTTGCAAAGTCGTGTGAAATTAATTGAACAACCTATTTTCCAAAAAAAAAAAAAAGAATAGTTACCTGAAATGAACATTTTCTGTAATCTGGTTGCCATAACTGTGTTCTCTGCAATAGTCTTTTAAGCCAGTTGGCCATATGGTAACCCAGCTTGAGTCAGACACAGTTGGCTCCATCATAGGACACCTGCTTTTCCCATGAAATGGATAATCTATGGTGCTGTTACAAAATGACTTACTACAAAGTAAAAACTGAAGGGGCGTCCAGCATCCTGGTGGCTCACCTGGTTGAGCGTGCGCCCCATGTACATAGGCTCAGTCCTTGCTGCAGCAGTCTGGGTTAGGTTCCGACCTGTGGCCCTTTGCTGCATTTCATCCCCCTCTCATTCCCACTTTACTCTCCTCAGCTGTCCTATCTAATGAAAGCCGAAAAAATAATCTTAAAACTGTTTTTTTTAAATACCTCAATATTACAAATTAATGTGTTCCTTGGCTCATGACTAAGCACAGCACAAACCTTTAAATATAAAAGATGAAACAGGAAAGTTGGAGAATGTGATTGGGCTGAATTCTTACAATAATTCAACACAATCACATTCACTAAGTTGGAACAAGTATGCAGTCATGCAAAACAAATGTAAATAGATGTGGAAAGCCATGCATGTAAGTTAAACTGGGATATTGCCCTCTGTTTTGGATTGTCACAGCCCCATCTGCTGTTTTAAGTGAAGCAATAATGCAGGAGAGAGGGGTTTATGGGGAGGGAACTAAGATCATTTCTATTTCTAGTTTTCGAATAGTTGCTCTTTGGTCGTTGCAATATATTGTAATTTCAATTATTTTTGTAATTGGATTTGTTTTATTAAAAAAGCCACCATTAAATAACATGGTAGACAAATCTGACAAGTGGAAAAAATCTGCTTGGGCCATGACTTCCTTCCTATTCAATGTTACTGTAATCATTTATTTATTTTAGAGCATCACATCCATTCGCAATGATATCCAGGTATTACACGTTTATTGGATGGTAATATTCAATTTATCTTAAGGATTTTGGAAATTCTGTAAAGTGACAAGGATGGATCTGTCAGTATCGTGCAATGAAAATGTATATGAAAATATAATAAATACAATGTTAAAACCAACGATAAATTAGTTTGTTAGTTTCAGTTACTTTGCTTTAAAATATAATACTTTCTCTAATCATTGTATAGTGAGGGAAATAATGTAATTTAGAGCATAGCACGGATAATGTGTTTCGGAACAGTAATTCTTATACACCTGTAAAAGTGTAAATGGCCATGAATATGAAAATATTGACAGAATTCAACTGCAATCTCTTATATGTAATCTTATCAGTCACCATTAGGTGGCAATGTATAGCTATGTCTTACAGTATGAAGTCAACTGTTTGGTCCATACCTCCATACCATATACAGGAGGACTTTTTTGACACAGGAGGCCAGACCAGGTGGGTCACTCACAGCTTACAGGTAGGCTACATATAAAATAATTTCTCTTATTTATAAGATATCCTTTCATATACTGCATAACACTGACCTGGGCACTTATTAAATGCACAGTTGTGAGTCATATTTGGGACTCAAGAAGATTAACAAACCTAGTAAACACAGGCAATTAATACATAATGACCTGTGAACTGTCTGTTTTAATTGATAACTCATTACCATACCGAATGAGTACCATGGAGATTAGAACATTGCTCGCAGATGCAGGAGACCAAACTTTTACTTGTCTATAGCTCTCTCTCTGTCTGTCTCCCCCTTCTTCCATCTCTCTCAACAGAATGTATAGAGTGTGAGTGCCTCCAGAATAGCCTGGTATGTGGCTGACAAAAGAGAGGGTAAAGAGAAGAAGGGAACGGCAGTGATTGGAGAGTAAAATGCCGAGCAGAGAGGATGGAAGTTCGGTGAGTGGCAGGTGCTATTGTGGCTAAAGTGCAGAAGCCTAAAGCTATAAGGTCAAAGGTCAAAGTGAAGTTGAAAGGTCAACCTTTACTCCCAGGAAGCCCACCCAGTGAGAGTTACAGATAAGGGGGGGTCAGAGAGAGCATTGAGCCCTAGGAAATAACTGAAGAAACAGAAAGGTACAAGAAGGAAAGGAAGAGGAGTAAAGACAAAATGCAGCGTAGATCAAATCAAATGAATGAAAAACGAACTTGAACCAAACACATGCATTCGTTAGAAAAAGCAGATGCAGGCAAAAAAGGAGAACATCTGGAAAGGAAAGGCCATCATCGGTAAAAGTGCAGACAGAGAGGTGTGGAGGAGCAGTGGTGGATGGGTAATGATAAGATGCACTTGAATACAAGAGGGGCACACATGTTCAATAATGCCCCTGTGTTGATGGGACAAGAACATCATGTGGGAGGTTCTCCCCAAGAAATGTTGGGCTTTATACTGAATGAACAAATTAGCTGTGTCCTTGGTAGAGGAAGCTAGTTGGCTGCAGTTTCCTATTGGAGCCTTCCATTGTGTTGTATCATGGGGGCTGTGTGTAGTTTTTTTTTTAAGGTTGCGTTTGGCAAAAACATGGGATGCACTGTTATTTCATTGAAAAGGCACAGGAATGCACACAGGAATGCCCCTCAGAGTGTTTGTTGACACTCATGACCAATCCGCTCTCAGATGTTGACAAAGACGTTTTGTTGGGGTTCACTCGGTTCACTCCCTGGAGAAACACGGGGAGCTGTGAGGCTGTCACACAGGATATCGCGACATTTTAGACCTGAATGGAAATTGGGGGCCCTGGTTCTCAAGGTGGCCTCGTGACCTGGGTACTTGATTTGGATACTCAAATCAATTTCTGCTGTGTTTTGTCTCCTCTCCTTTTTTTTTCCTTTAAATTACAAGCCCCTCCATCCAGCTGAATGGCAAACGCTCACTGGGTGTTTTTTTTCTTAACTCCCTTTCATCTCCATCTGGGGGACCATGAGATGTTCTTGTCCCCCTGCTTGTTGTGAGATGTGACAGCAGGGTCCATTCAGCGAGAAATTGGCTGCAATTAGTGCAATTATGCTGATTTTCACTTGTGTCCCATGCAGAACAGAGTTTTTGCTGTGCACAGAGACATCCCCAGGAAACTGCTGCAAAACAAAAACCCATCAATCAACAAAGGCCTTGAATGAAAGGCTCAACTGCAGATAATACCGGCACATTCCATAATGACAGCATTTAGTCAGCTGTGACCTGTGTTGCGATGAGGGGCATGACATCTAGAGCTTCACTGATTGAGGGGAAATATGCAGTAAAGCTGGTAAGAAGAGCAGAAGGCCTGCACGGCAGTGGTGGATGCGTAACCCATACCGTATAGGGTTATCTGCAAGGTTGGTTACAGTATGAGAGCGTTAAACACACCGGAGTTCAGCTCATGTCCAGGGATATAGCAGAGGGTAAACCCACTCAATCTTATTTACCCAGTTCTTTGCAAGATGTATTTACTGTAAGCAATCCACACTATTAACCATAAATCAAGAAAGTCACAACAACAAAAAGAATCATCAAATTGATAAAGTTGGAAGAGGGTGTTTTATGGGAGAAAAGAATAATTCCATCTTTTGTTTGAATATATAATAGTTTTTTTTTTTCTGTAGCTGTTTCCCATTGGATGATGACTGAGGTGGAGGTCATGGTTTACCCAACTTTACATTGGTATGTCTATGTCAATATTACCCAGGAGACTGACAAGGCTTGCATTCAACAGCAGATTTCAAGGTGTGGGATGGGAAAGCAGTTTCCAAAATGTAATGCATCCACTTGTTAACTAGTGGACATTTTAAAGCCATTCATGTACAGCAGTTTGTATCAGCTAATAAAATGTGACACACTAGCAAACATATTGTTGATGGTTAGAATACAGCTCTGTTGTCTCAGTAAAAAAAAATTGACTCTTCTGTAAACTGCGAACAAAACAAGTCTAGAAAGCAATACATAGATCAATTTTCACTGGTATTGTCTTGTCTACAAACAAAACCCCAAAATGTGGAAGATACCATAATCTGTTTCTCAACACGTTTCCTGATGTCAAACTCAATATTTAATCATCTCAGCATGTTTGATAAATAAACTTTCCTCTTTTACACAATGCTTTGGCAGTATTATTTCTTAAATAATAATAATAATTAATAATAATAATAATAAATAGTGGGCCAAAAAATAAACAATGTGTTTTCAAAATGACTCTGTTCTGGTCTTTGTCCTTTTTTCTTTTCTATTATAAAATATCTAGGATTATGAATAGCCACCTAATATTAGACCCGCCTGGGTTAAATAGGATCAAAGCAGGGTCAGGGTTAGGTTGGGGTAAACATGGGGTCAGGGTTATGGTTACTCCAAATGCACCAATCTACAGATTCAAACATATTGTAACTTTTGATGTCAGTTTGTTGTAATGCCTCCTTGCTTTGGAAGTAGCCACATGAACATGTAAACTGCAGAATATATAAACAGTTTTAGATGTTTCTTTTGTAAGTAGGCCTATGAAAATCAAAATAAAGAATAATCCTAGGTTAACTTCCAGACAGCTATTCTTAATTTTACCCGGGGGCCCTTCTGGAGCGAGCCCTTGAAGCTTGCCCCCGAGTGGCTCCCTGGCCCCCAGTTTGACCCCCGTGCTGTGTCTGGTCGACGGGCGAGATGAGTGTCTTTAAGACCCAGCGGAGCTCGGCAGGGAAACCCCGCGGCTTTAGTTGTTTCTACTCTCCAGAGTGTCAGCTAGTTATTTGTGGGGAGGCGCTGTAGCCATTTCGCCACATGAAAGCCCGATGAGCTGAACGACCAACATCCGAGTTGTTTGGGGAGAAGAGAAATCAGCTTTGAGGAGCACCGCACGCACACACACGTACACGAACTCGCGCGCACAGACACGTACACTTCCTCCTCCTCCGCCGTGGAAAAAAGAGAGAGAGAGAGGGGGACAGAGAGAGGGCACACGAAACGCAAACTTCCAACTCTCCCATGTGGAAAGCAGAGGTTTGAGGATAAGGTTTATTTGTTCCTCTTCGGGGCTCCGTTCCTTCCCCCCTCTCTCCCTCTCTCTCTTGAAGTGTTTTGCCCGGATAGTTGTGTGTCTATGAGAGTCTTGCTCGCCGAGAAGAGAAGTTTGGTTGTTTGCCTGGTCGGCTGAGGAGGAGGAGGAGGAGAAGAGTCGGGTTAAAAGTGGGGGAAGATGGTCCGCAACGCCGCTTGGAGAAGAAGCTTGCTTTGCGTTCTGGCGCTCAGTCTCAGCTTTGCGTCCCCGCCGTGCAATGCTCGGATTTACACCAACCACTGGGCAGTCAGGATAGCCGGTGGAGCCGATGTGGCCGAGCGGATAGCGGATAAATATGGCTATAGGAACATGGGACAGGTAGGTCGCCTATTGCTCCATCAAAAGTTGCCTCCTTTTTGTGTGTCTTTGTCGTTTCTTATTTTTTGACAACTCTTTAAAGTCGGGCATGTCATGGTGGTTATTATTCCTTTACCAGTAGACAAACGACACCAAGTCAAACGTCAATGGTCTGAAGTCCTTACCTGAGCCACGAACCTTCTTTGTGAATCCTATCTCAGTCCTTCTTTCTGTAGCTCTCTGTCTCTCAGATAAGAAGAGAGAAGCTGCAGGCAACAAATGAAGAAGACTGAGAGGGCAGGATGGCACAACAGGTGCCTCTAGTCCTCACTGTGTGTCCGCGGATCATGATCAGTTTGCGGACTGGAGCCACAGAGAGCTCACTATCAGCCTCAAAGCTACAGCAGTCTCATGTGCTTGGTCTTTTTGACACACAAGTGAGACAGCTAGTGCTGTTTGGTTGGTGGTCTTTGAATTGACATCAAAAGGTATACAGCCAAACAGATTTCCATGTTGGTCATTTTTAACACTGTACATTTGTATTTGTGTAGCTACTTTTTGACTCAAAACCTTCACTGACTGGTCCTGCTTTAGACTACTTGGCAACATTAACTTTTTGATTTAAAAACTTTAAAAACAGTGTTTTACATTACATACATTACATGGACGAAGATATGGAGATGTGAGTGTTGCACTTCTCTTTGTGAGTGCAATCTCAATTTAGCCCATAACTAGGCCCACTGGGTCAGCTGCTAGAAATCAGCACTGTTGAGCTCTGCTTACACTTAGGATGACTTCTTGAGTAGATACTCAAGAAGTCATCCTAGATAGAGTAATGATGAAACACGGCTACATTAGAGAACGTGTTAAAATAGGCATGCCATATTTCATTAGAAAGATCTGAGCCAATATTTAAAATCCTCAAGCATATGCTTGCACCTACAGTGTAAGACCCTACACTTTTCATTAGATCTGACTATCAAGGCCAAGAGGGCCAATGCTTAGTGAAGTCTAAAATAAATCCCAATCACAGTTGTTAAAAATATACATATATAGTGAAGGGAAACACTGTGTGAGATTCGTCTGTCTTTACATTATGTCATTTTATTAATTAACCGAAGTCTGCACAGGTCCAGGAGGAGGGGTTAATTGGTCATTTAAAAATGTGTTTTGACAAAGTTTTTTTTAAAGAGAAATTCTGTGTCCTTTTGTGCGGGCAAACGAAAAATAGGGCACACAAACATGGACCCCACACACACTTCAGAGTATCGTGACCGAAATACGTGGGTAGTTCAAGCCTGCGCTCGACGCAAAGACAGCGTGGAACAGAGGGGGGCATTCTGACAGGTTGTTGTGGGGTAGCCTAGTCAACAGCTATTGAACCCCCCCTTCCTCCTCGCCTTATCCAGCCCGCCCACCCACTATACTCCCCAGAGAGCAGGCCTTAATGGCCTCGTTTATCCCCTCTCTTTGACGGGAACTAATGTGTGGAGTCCCCCCATAGGAATTCCCCTGTGGAGTGCAGTGTCGCCCCCAACCCCCACCATTCGCCCTAATTTCCATCTCAATATGGAACGTTCATTGGACTTTGACACCTCATAGACAAGAATTTTACTTCACTTCCTGGTTTTCGGGGTCAGCTGAAAGCCGCTCCCATGGGAGCGATAACGGCACACTCTGATTTCCTAATGTGAACTTTGACATCCCCATCATCAACCCTCTCCCTCTTATATCAGTGAAGCACTGATGTATATGGAAAAATAATTTAAACTCATTAAGTGATATGAATTATTGCAAGTCTTTTTGCAGTTAACGCTGCCGTAGATTGCAAAGAGATACACTACAATCACAAGCAATACCCTTCAATTGAATTAAACTTGCTAGGACTATTCATAAAGATTGGACTGTTTGTGATAAATGATTTAGGGATAAGACTGCTAAGTGAGAAGAGGTTTTATGTTGTGAAGGAAGGCAAAGTAGTTAAAGCGAGAAAAAGGGGGATGGGTAGGGAAAACATCTACCAGAGGGACAATATAGTCTTCTTGACAGGGGTGGAAAGGGAGAACAGACAAAGATAACCACACACTGCGAGATGGAGGGAGAAGGGACGATAGATAGACGGATGGATGAAAAGAGTTGGCATGGAGTGAGAGAGCACCTCGTTGGGGAATTCTGGGTAATCCTCTTAACCATGGAGCCCCCTTCCCAGACTAAGACAGTGGCCCAAATTGAGTCTAAATCAGCTGACAAGACCCTAGATGTGGATATCTGTTCAAACTGGTGTTTTGAAGAGATGGGAAAGGACTTGGAGCCATTGAGAGGAAGGGTGATGATCTGTAGCCAGACATGGACAGGAGGCGGTTGCATCAATAACAAGTTATGAGATAATTTAAGTAGGTTGAACTGATACATCAGTTCTGAAAAGTATCAGGCCAACTGGGTGTTGTTTTTGGAAAATACTCACTCATGCTGATCATTATTATCCAAGCTAATCATCTAGTTTCTGTGATGACTATTAAAACAAATCAGTATTTGATTTATTATACTTTCTGGTTTGTTGATTTAGCCTGAGTCGATGATTTTAATTCTTATTTTGGGCCAGTTGGGGTACATGTTATATGGTCAGGGAGATAGGTATAACAATATCAGTGCCAGCTTGCCCCTATCAATTCACATTTATATGCAAATGCATGTGAAGTAAAATATA
The DNA here is from genome assembly GCF_010015445.1 of Perca fluviatilis. Classification (NCBI taxonomy): domain Eukaryota; kingdom Metazoa; phylum Chordata; class Actinopteri; order Perciformes; family Percidae; genus Perca; species Perca fluviatilis. The sequence continues at coordinate 20,229,667 of NC_053117.1, forward strand.
TAGAGTCAGTAGCAGTAGCCTATCCTTGATGTCACTTTAAAAAATGGAGCTGTAATAAGACTATTGCATCTGCTCTATGTAGCAATGATCTACTTAGTATCTGAACCACACTTATTCAGGCAAAACTTGAGCTTGTAGTTTGGGAGTCTGACCCAGCTGTGACACACTCGGAACAGTTTTCCAGGGGAAAAGTCGTATTGCCTTTTAGCAATTCCTGGCAGGATTCCGTATCGAGTGACATGGAAGTGTTAATGTATCCAGTGAAAAAGTCTGTGATGCAAGGCATCAGTAATCACTGAAGTGCAAGTGGTTTCACTTCACAAATTTGTTTCGACATAATTCCCAGTAACCAAAGGTTATGCTGAAGTTGCGATTCCTTCTGTGGGTTATTGCATTAGAATGAAAGTTCGGTTGATTATAACTCCTGCATCTGATCACATTTTGTCATAACTATAACAGTAACAACTCAAACCAATAGTTTAGGCAACTGCACTTCGAATGTGAGATGAAGTACAACCTGAAGAGGTGTTGAAGCTATGATAAAGGTTGTGAATTTCAAAATGTCACTAATTGGAATACATGAGTGTTTTTTTTGCAAACAACAGACTATAGATGGCTTTAAAAAGAGCAGTGCAGCAGAAGTTTAGACCTGGGCTTTTTTTTATTTTTTATTCTGTGTGGAGAGCTTTTCCAGCAGCTCCCTATATGCAGACACTCCTAGAGGGAAGGGTGGCCTGCTAATGGCAGTGCAGATGTTGGGTGGATTAAATAGGCAGTGGAAGCACGATATGTTGAGACCTGTTTGCACTATGAGAAGCATCCAAATTGGTAGCCGCCTATTATGGAAGCAGATTTAGTTAGTATGTTGAATGATTTTGAAATCTGATTATTACCCAAGACATCTGATGTGTGCTGCATGTTTAGCTAATGTTTGGTGTTTGCTGAAAGGTGATCCAGCAAAGCCTATTGGCACTGTCTTGTTTCTCATTTTATCAGTCTGGAAGTTGGAGAATGTGTGTATGTGCGTGAGCATTGAGCTGAAAGCTGATCTAATGTGTTCTGTGGCGGTGGAGCTCAGCCATGGATCAGTGACGCACCACAGGACCCTTGGCAGCCATGACAGTTTGATCATCTGAGGGATTGTATGGTCTTTATCAATTATTAAAACTAATCACCATCCAGCAGCTTGCCGTCTGCCTATCATTTTCTGTCTGCGGATTCTCTGTCCTCCCCATCTCTCTGTCACTCAAAGTCTTTGTCTGACTTGTCTCTTTCTGTCTTTTTGTGTCTTTGTCTGGTTTTGTTTGACTTGTCTGCCCTTTCTGTCTCACCTTTTAGTCCATGTCCCTTTTCTCTGACAGTTTTTAAGACCTCAACAAAACTTTATGTATAATACATAGACAAACATGGACATTAACATACCAACATAGAACATTGTAACTTTACTACTTTAAGAAAAGGAACTTCTTTAAAAGTACTTTAAAGTATGTTAAAGCACTCACTCAAAGTGCTTTAAAATACTCTGGAATGCAAATGGCTCTACAAGATTTTTTTTTTTTTTAATAGTTACACTAATGAGTTATAGTGAGGTAGATAGGGTTATGGAATGAATACCTGTTCTTAAGTCTGTATATGTTTTGCAGATTGGGGATCTCAAAGACCACTATCACTTCTTCCATAGCCGGACCATCAAGAGATCTACTTTGTCCAGCCGCGGTCGCCATAGTTTCATCTCCATGGAGCCCAAGGTAAGCCTACTGTACTTTTGTGAATGACAGGTTTAGAATCAAGATAGTTGAAAGCATGCATTTCTTTGATTATTTTTTCGGTACCTGAACCTGAAATTATCTAGACGTTGCCTGGCAGAGCTGTATGTTAGAATGCAAATGTCCGAAACCGTTAGATTTGACGTCAAGCGCTCTTTTACCTGCCTACTCTCGTACAAAATCCGTGTTGATGACTTCCAACAAAACTGGAAGAAAACATCCATCCAAGGGTCAAGAAGGAGGGTGATTTAAATGACGGCAACGAAAATGTCTAACCGGATAGATGACAAGATTCACAAACTTCTGTCGGTAGGGGCCGACACCGAAATCGTCAGACAAATTCATGGAACGGCAAGAGACTTGGGTGTATATGGACAAATTATGAACAGCTCTGTGACGCAGTGTAATCCATGTCATGTCCTGTCTGCTGCATGCTCTACCCAGCGCCACCCCCGGTCTAAATCAAACAAGAGCATTTGCAGCAAGTGAGAACGTGTCTGACACAATCAATCTCCTGTTGTGTGCTACATGCATGAAAGGAAAACGCTGGACTATGTCGGGGCCTGATTCGTCGGACATTGCCCTGATGTGAAAACGGCTATAGAGATGACTGTTGTCATCACGTGACCGAAGTATGTAACCCAGCTTCCGATGAATACCAGGAGGGTGCGGATGAAAGCCCTAGAAAAAGTGAGGAAGTGGACCTGGAGTTACGATTATTTTGTGAAACTACTATATCCAGGCTATAATTGTAAGACATCTTGCCAAAGGTTTTTGGCAAAACTTTAGACATTTAAGTCTAAAACAAATACTTTCCTTTAGATCATTTGCCGATTTATTTGTGTTTGTGTTCATTTGTTTAATAATGTTATCTTTATTTATGAAATATGCCATTACACTATAATCCTAATTTCCATTTTGCAAGTAAATTCATCACCATCAGATCCCTGCTGTATTTGACGCACAGGCCTGAAGAATGTGTGGAATACATTTTACACCCAAACTCAGTTGTCTTATCTTTGTTGTTGCAGACAAGACCTGAGACAAGATACAAATGGGTTATTGTAGGGACAACGTGTTTGAGAACAGAAACTATTACATTGCAAGAAGTTTTCCTGACATTTCACGCTGTACTGATCATAGCCCTGACAAATGAATTGGGATAAATGAGACCTATTATCTTACTTTTTATATTCCACAAACCCGAAAACCTCAGGTTTGATGGATAGGTTTAGAGGTGGGAGATTTAACATTATATAAATATAATTTTCCTTGAAATAAAAAGGGAACTGCTTATAAATGCTGATTCATTATATTAATTTATTTTTTTAACCATCATGTTTCTGTGAAATATGTTCAGAAACTGCATATCCTTTTAGACAGGGTGGTGTCCCAGAAAGGAGGACTAGCCAGTAAATTGGATCTGTTAAATCAAAATTCAGTCTAGATTTTCCATTCTAAGCACATGGCTCTTAGAAAAGCCCTGTTCCAGAAACACAAGTTAACAGAAAGCCATGGCAGCTGATTCCCCTAAAACTAACCTGTGGCAGGTTAACTTGATCTTAAAGTGATGGTTCGGAGTAATTTCACCCTAGGGTTCTTTGCACCATGACCTCTAGCCAAACACCCCCCCAGAAGCTTTTTTCACCTGGGTCGAACATTGGACGAGTTAGCGTAGCGTAGCGTTATTAGCTGAATAGCTTAGCGCAGGGGCTAATGGATCCGAAGTGTCTCTTAACATTACCCAACTAATAATGCCCGAAATAATACCAAACGTCTACAGTAGTACAAATAGGTTATGTACTCATAAAACGATCGATTGTAAAGTTTGTAAGTACACCAAAAGTTTATGTAAATAACACTTGCCTGCTGACTTCTGCTCTCTGCTGCTGCTGCTGCTGTTACTACCGGGCAGTAAGAGTGCTTAGGGCCGTCTACAAATTCCAACACCGAAAAGAGATGCAACAAAAATATTTATTAATTTAATGATTAAATAAGGTAATGTCTCCAAACTTACCTCAATTTATAACTTGTCTCCTGCTAGTTATACTACAGCACTTACTTTAAAAAATAAGTTAAATTAACAAATATTTTTGTTGCATCTCTTTTCGGTGTTGTAATGTAGAGCGTCCCCTAAGCACCTTCGCTCTTCGCAGCAACAACAACAGCAGAGAGCAGAAGCCAGCAGGCAAGTGTTATTTACATAAACTTCTGGTGTACCTACAAACATTTCCAATCCATCGTTTTATGAGTATATAACCTATTTGTACACGTAAACGCTTAGTTATCATTTCCGGCATTATTAGTTAGTATGGCTAAAGAGACACCATTCGATTAGCCCCTCGCCCCTAAGCTATTCAGCTAAAAACGCATACGCTCGCGCGCTACGCTAGCCTCCAATGTTCACCCAGAATGAAAAAGCTTCTGGGGGGGTGTTTTGCTCGAGGTCATGGTGCAAAGGACCCTAGGGTGAAACTACTCCGAACCATCACTTTAACCAGAGGTACCAGACTTTGTTTCAGACCCAAACTCTAAACAAATGGGCAGAACTGGTGCCACAGCCTTCCAACCAAAGTGACATTTTGCCCCAGTGGTGTCACCATATTACATTATGGCCAAAAGTCAGAGTATATGAAAAAAATAATGCTTACTTTGATACGGTTTCTACTTCACCATTGTTAGGATTGCCTTATTAAATATAAAATATTGGCTTGCAAATCATCTTAGTCAACTGAACAAAACGAACTGACCCTTCAAACTAGAGTTTGACCTAAGGTAACCCTTATTCTTGTCCGGTGAGTGGTCCTCTCATCACTGCACCAGGTCATCAAACTCTGGCTGCAATATTAATGAAGCCTGAATCTGACACCACTCTGAACTTCATCAAAATACACCGGACAAGTTGCTAATTCAAATTTGGGGGGGGGGTGGGTATAGTAGTACAGTATAGTATTATATTTTTTTTCCTTTTACTGTTGAAGATTGATGTGTATAGAGTTCTTAAGTATATAGCTTTAAATGGGATTCAAGGACAAGTTAGTTTGTAGAAAAACCTAATAACCAAAGAATATTTTTAGTCATGTTTCTATCTTTTTAAAGAAGAAAATTGCACATCCAACACATTTTCTGTGCAGGTACGTTGGAAAATATCACACACTTGGAAAAAAGGTTAATCCTGCACACAGCTCTTGCTGCAGCATCACTATTTATTAAAGAAAACTAACGTTTCGGTCCCTCTGGACCTTCGTCAAGAGTATTTATTTAGTCATTTGTATCTCACACAAACTTTACTTGTTGTTGTCCACCTGTTTGATGAAGTGGGTTACTTTATCAAGCAGACTGGGACTTGATCCTGATAATGAAACTCCTCAGATCCATTACAGTGAAACTTAAAATATCTCATTCATGTATATATTTTTGAAAAATAGCAACTTTTTGGGGGATTCAGGGATTTAATCCAGCAGCAATGGCTTTGTGAATGTGTGTTTTCAACAGTGAATTAAAGGGCATGCAAGTTTGTTTGTATCTGTGCATGCACATGAATGCATGCTGAAGAATTATGTATTAGATTATTATGTATTAGAGTGATTTATAAAAGGAAAAGATGAAATGAGAAGATATCAGAAATAGTGAGCCAGACAGAATGAAAAGATAAGACAGTGTCTGTCACCTTCTGTCCACTTTTCTTGTTGTCCTCATCTCCTTGTTTCTTTTCAATTTTCTTTCCTTCTCTACTTTTTTTGGTCCACTACGCTTGTTTTGTGCACTTGCTGTCCTTACCTGTCATCTCTTTTGTCTTCCTGGGACTCCCTCTCCTACCTCCTTTTTTCACTGTTCCTTTCAGCGTACTTGTCTCCCTCCCTCCGTCTTTGGTTCTCTTGCTCGAGCCTGACACTGTGCCATGGTGGAGGAAGGTTTGTGTCCTGATGCCAGCTGGCTGAGACACTGAGATTTTAGAGGACTAGATCAGAGACGAGAGGTTAAAGGACAGAAAAAGGAGCTATTACATCAGAAATAGAGTGAAGAGAGAAGGGAAGAGGGGAAAGATGGATTAGAGAAACCAAATAAAGTCAAAGTGGAGTGGGGAGGAATGGAGCTGTCAGTGTTTTCCCCTGACTCGCTATGCTTTCAGCGTAATCTGCGAGCGGTCTGTGGGTTTGGGATCATGACGGCCAGTTTGGCACCAGCGTAGTCTGGCATGCTGCTAATGATGTTTTGTAATAATGACAGCGTGTGTGTTTGTGTGAGTCAGATGGGTGTAGCGGTGCCATGAAAGGCGCACCCTGCCATCCACAGTACTCATTGGCACACATGTTACCATGGTGATGCAGCACAGCACAGATTACCGCTTTATGGCATCCGCCTAACTGCAGTGTCACTTGCCTCTCAGGTCAAAGACCACTTATTTTTCCAGGGTGGTGAATGACTCGGCGCAGGCCATTGACCTGGAGAGAGCGTGCATCTTCCTTTTGATAGCTGCATGTTCCTTTTTTTTTTTTTCTCTTTCTAAGTTTTTCCAAATTGAAATATAAGATTTTTAGCCTGTTGCGGGTTTATTATAGATGTCATGTATCAGTGTTTCTGGGAGGTGGTGAAGGCCTAACTAACTTCATAATCTCAAAATAATTAAAGGAAGTTTTAATTTGATTTTTTAAATGAACAAACTTTACGTTCCAACAAGACAGTTATAGAACAGATGATTGTACTTTTTCAGTATTATAGGTATATATTATATCATTAGGGTGTATATTAGCTAGGCAATGTTAATAACCCTAACTGAAAAGACAGTTGCATCTTACATGTACATTTGAAGTTTGTGTTTGGCTTTCCCTTTATGCATCACAATCCCTGTAAACCAATTTGAGAAGGACAAAATGATAAAATGTGCCGCGGCGACAATTTAAACGGCATATACAAAGCTGTTAATGAGGAGATCTTCTCTTTGCAGCACTTAGCTTGCACCTTGCACGGCTATGCTGACGTACGCCCATGTCTCATTCATATTGGGAGTTCCAAGAGAATTTGCACAGCCAAAGCCTTTTTTTTGTTATTAGTTTTTGGTGTGAAATGAGTTCAAGTATACTATGTTTGCTTGGTTTGAAATCTGTTTCCAGCTATTTCAAGTTTACTGTAAACAACAATTAGAGTACTAGAGTGGTGGTTTCTCCTTTTTATAATGTCTTTTGAAGTCTCTGCAGAGATTAGTAGAGACAATTAACTGGCGTTCTGTTGCAGGAGCACAGTGTTTTCAGACTGATTCACTTACAGCTATAGCGAGACTCTTATTTACTTGAAGTAATTTATCCAGACGTGCAGGAAAACTGAGAGGCAGGTGTGGTCCGCAGCTGAAACCTCGCTGGGATACTCTGAAATGCAAAATGGCTGTGATGCCAAAATTAAATTTCACTGTTTTGTGATATTGATAAGTTGCAGGATTCTAAAAGTCATGCCCTATAAGGAAATATTTTATCACATAGTAAAACTACTTAAATGAGCTCAAATCCAATTAAGTATTTTTAATATTTACCCACTATTGCTTGTAGATTTTTATTCATCATCCAAATGCCTTTTAGAGATCACTGTATTGATGAACATGTGTGGAAGACACTCAGGGCCAAATATACTAACGCTTTTGTGCCCACTTCAAGCGTATTTGTTTCGCAACGTGCGTGTAAAAGCATGGCGAGGTATGTATAAACAGGCCGCACTGAGGTAAAAGCGCAGACTGCCTGTCGTGGGGACTGAAAATGGCAAATTGCATTTTTCCTTGTCATGTATATGCATTCATGGGAGGGTGAACGGGAAAGTGGGAGTTTTCCATGAAGAGATGGGAGGGGAAGCGTAAAGTGTGTCTAATTATGTATTCCGCGGTATGTACAAAAACCGCCCGTGAAAGCGCACCTCTATTTTGCGGTGAAAATTGTCTGCCTCTTAAAAGCAGGTGTAAACCAGCCGCAACCGGATTTCCTCGCATATGCCTCCTGGTGAAACCCGAGCTAGACGAAGATAGGCCAAGGAGACGGGCTGAAAATATTTTTGCCACAAGGATCACGCTTTTTCAGTTGAGTGAACACGAAATTAACATTAAGTGTTACAGATTAAGCAGCCATGCAATATTAAAGTTACTGGAAGAAATCAAAGATGACATTGAATCTCCGACTCAGCGTTCACATTCCATTCCAGCAGTTGTTAAACTCCTCGGTACATTACAAATATTGGCATCATTTCAAACAGTCATAGCATCAGCAGTGGGAATATCGCAGTCTGCACTCAGCCGTATCATAGCACCAGTATTTAATGCTTTGCTACAGTGCACAAGTCAATACATACATTTCCCCGCCACTAATGCCGAAAAAACATGCATCAAGCTGTTACCTCATGAACAAGCAGATCAACTTTGTTATCGCTAAATCTTTGTTTTCGCTGTTTTGACTGACTTGGTGGCTGATCCATGATAGAAAGATGTGCGCAGTTTATGGTATAGTGGGCGGAGAAAGGCGCTGATTACCTGTTGAACTGCAGGTTTGGTGAGCTGAAGTATTGCAGCGTGCACTTTCTGTGGGTTGGCCATGGCGCTGAAAATGCTACTTTCGCAAATGTACGTACATCTGGCCCTCACAGCATCAAGAAGACAACACAGATGGAGCTTGTGTACCTGTCAGGACCTAGGGGTCATTTGCATATGCGCAGGTAAACTCCACACAGTCCCAGGTACAGATTTCCATAAAGCCTGGATGCTTGTGGGACATTCTGCCATAGACTCCGGAATCTGTTTTTGCCTTAAATTTGTTTAACAGATGAACCATTAAGGAGTCGACGCCCTGAGAGGAGCACCTACTGCTGGCCAGCACAGCACCACAGGGCTCAAACCATCTGTGAAAAGTTGTGCGACTGTGTGCTGTGTTTGGACTGAGGCTCTGAATTGCACTTAAGAGAGCAGAGGAACTGGCTTCTCGTGTCAGTCCAAACGTTGTTGTGGGTGTTCAGCTTCACTAGCCAGTTCTTTTGCCTGCAACGCAAACAGCGTCTCAAAAACAGCAGTGAAAATGGATCAATTTGTTCCCATTTGTTCTATTGAAGTGAACTCTTCCCCAGTTTCCCCTGGTTACTGACCCAGCCAGCACGAGCCACCTGCAAACCCTTACACAGAGCGAATGAGAGAGAGAGGAGGGAGGAAGAGGGTTGGAATGGGAACAAGAGAGACAGACAGGCAATTTAAAAAAAAAAAAATGGGCATCTGCGGAGAAGAAGACCTGAAATACAACGGAGAGACGGCAAGAAAGAAGCAGATAAGGGGGAGAGATGTGGAAGGTAAAAAAGTAAGATAGGAGAGGGAGTTGGAATGGGAGAAAAGAAAAAAAGGTGCTAGCCGATCATTCATCTGCTCCACCAAGCTAGAGTTAAAGAAATGAAGCCGATCCAATTGTCATGCCTCAGAGCCTGCCAGCAAATTTGCAGTGAGACATTGACAAGTTTTACAGGCAATAAGGGCAATATTGTCTTTGGAAAGGGATTGTCAAACATAATACAAAAACAGATAACCACAGGCTGTTACCAGTGAGTGATAACAAAGGATGGCATTGCCCTTGATTGCTTTACAAAAACTGTTGAATACCATTAATCTGCCTCTGGTCATCATGCAAATAGAGGACAAAAGTATATATTTTAAATATCCATAATCTATGAAAAGAAATGCAAAGCCACATATGTTAGCCGTAGCAGTATGTAGGGAAAAGGAGGGAACCACTTTAAATGTAAATATAAATTATTTTTGTTAGACTCATCTTGGCAGAGATTAAACATTGAACATAACAGAGGACATGGAACAGTAAAACACATGCACATTTTATCCATGTATTTATGTATATTTAGTTTAGATACTATTTTAGCAGATACTTCAAGTATATATCTATATATTACAAACATACAGTGTGTCCTGTAATCATCAGACGTGTCTGTCTGTCTGTCATTTGTTTAGATATGATATTATGGTCAGTATCGCCCACATTACCACTGAAACCTCTGGACTTGTTTATTTTCACTCTGCCTTCGTACTCGCATTAATATTGTCACAGTTTGCTTGAATAATTTTCTTTTGGCTTTAGAAGTGGTTTCCCTCTGCTTATGCTTCTGAAGAAAAGAAAAGTGCAGCTGTGAGAACGAGAGGTGTGAAAATGGCAATGATCAATGAGAGATTTTTACAGCATTTATCGCTGCAGAACTGCTGAATCGGTTTTAAACTATTTTACATGGAGACTGACAACATATTTCTCCTTTTACAAATTTAATATCCAACCTTTTTTATCAATCTTCACCTTTTTAATATTGACATAGTTTTCAGCCCATAGATCATTGAAAGTAATCAGTAATCTGATGAAAAACCTAAAAAAGAGTATTGTTTTGGTAGAACAGTTCATTTTTTCAGAAAGTGTCCCTAAAAGCTGAGGAAAGCTCAGCAAACCAATACCATCTGGACTAAACTGGTAGGTAGATGAACAGTTCAGTGCCTCTGCTCCTGCAGATAAGACAATACATTAGAAGTGCTTTATGACCCTTTTTTATTCACTACACTGAGTCAGTATGTAGAATATGAAGTATATAGCAATAATAATAATGCCTGATACAATCATCCTTAATTGCTTCACCTACCACCTCCTTAGGGAGGACGGAGGTCATCATCCACTACAAAGCAGTAGCTGACAGAGGTTGTAGGGTTCTCGGTGTCTTGCTCATGGGCCCTTCGGTGGAGTGGATACTTGTCAGCACGCAGATGCATGAAACTTCAGGTTCTTCAGCAAAGTGTTCATAAATCTTATTAGGTTCTAGGGTATTATCGGACATTTCTGAGGTGAAAACTACACTCTAATTGGGATTGAACTTCAGCAAAATCACTTCTTTTTTTCCGCCATCTGTAAAATCTTTGCTCCATCTAGTCTATCCGTAGAAGAATTAATGGCATAGAGGATTGGCGGGGAGATGAGAGGCAGTGGTGCATTCATCGTAAGACCTTCCTTGAATTACCAAGTTACGGACAAGAGCAGTTGTAAGTCACACTGCTGATCAAAGATTGAGGTTGATGCAGTGCTAATGTATGCAAATTGTAATGATACACCAGTGCTTTTGCACAGACACATGCATGACAGTGTTGTTTTGGGACTAATGGCGTGTGTAAACGGTTGCTTTGAAACTGATGGTCCTGACAGAACTTGTAGTGAAATGAGCTGAGACCTCGGCAGATAGAGGAGCACCAGGCTAAAACAAAATATCTCACTGTGCTTTTTACTCTTTGTCTCTGTTTTTCCTCCCTGGTTTGCAATTTCTTTTTCTTACATATCTTGCTCTCTTAAAAGGGAGGTCTACACTCTTGAGTTATTAAGTTTTTTCATTTACAGAATCATATTTTTGCTCTCCCTCCTTCAGGATCTATTAAGAGCGTACATACTTGAGTTATTAAATCAATGTTATTTATAAAATCAATCATCCTCCCTTCACTTGCTGTCTTTTGGTCTCACTTGCTATTTGTTTTCACCTCCCTCCTCTTCCATCTCGGTCTTTTTTTTTTTATTGACTCTCCTGGGACTTTCTCGTATGCTCTTTATCACCTCTTTTTCTCTCGTCTTATCATGTCTCTTTGCCTCCCTCTCCAACTCTCTGGAGAGCCTGGTAGATTATTTCAGTGCATGAGACCAGATAATCACTCTGCAGTCATTATGTCAGCTTTTCTCTTCTCCTCTGTGTCTGCTGGAGCTGTATTGATGTGGAGAAATGCTTCGTCTTTGCAGTCACATATTGTTCACTAAAGCCTCAGACTTCTGGATCTGGCAAACTGAGCAACAAACACGTTTTCAATGTGAAAACTGTTTGATTAATCTGTTATTAGCCTAGTTTTTTGTCTGTACGTTATGCATAGGCACTTTAAGATCACAGTAGACGGTGTGTTGATAGTTTCAGAAGTTACATTATTTATTGTTTAAGCGGTAGCTAGTTACTCGTAGTAGTAACCATCATCCTACTATAGTCTGCGTAAGCTGTCATACAATCACGTTTATGTGCTAACTTCACTCTGAAGAATCCATAAATCATTTATTACGGATATATTTACATCTCAGGATGCTCTTGTACAGCTTGCCATATGTATCCTCTGTGTGTTGTGCCAGTTTTATGCCTGCTAATATTTTAGTTTTTGTGTTTAGTTTCAGTGCTGGTACATGTAAACTTCTCCATGGAGTCTTTTAAGTCAGATGAAGTCTGCAGGACCTTAGCTAGACTAAACAAGATTTCAGGGTTTTAAAAAGAGGTGACCAGGGCCAAGCAAGTGGGTCCAGCCCTCATGTTCAGGTCCAACAATGCTGATTTTGAAATCGGAAAAATTCCGTCTGAAAGTGGAGCAAGATTCCTGCCAAGGAATGCCTTTGCGCCTTGAAGCGAGCCCATAACATTTGCTAGATTGATGTTACCTGAGAGACATTTATGTCTTCGGTGCATATGTGTGTGTATTAGTCTGGCCATTTTGCAGACAGGGAAAAATGAACTGATGGAGAGAAAAGAAATGTGTCCACTGCAAAACTCTTGTTGCCTAACACTGGAATGAATAGAAAGTTTACCATTTATTTATATATATGTATGTGTATATGTATGTATGTATGTATGTATGTATGTATGTATGAATGAAAGTATGTATGTATGTATGTATGTATGTATGTATGTATGTATGTATGTATGTATGTATGTATGTATGTATGTATGTATGTATGTATGTATGTATGTATGTATGTATGTATGTATGTATGTACAGTGCCTTGCGAAAGTATTCGGCCCCTTGAACTTTTCTTTTGACCTTTGCCACATTTCAGGCCTCAAACATAAAGATATAAAACTGTAATTTTTGTGAAGAATCAACAACAAGTGGGACACAATCATGAAGTGGAACGAAATTCATTGGATATTTCAAACCTTTTAAACAAATAAAAACTGAAATATTGGGCGTGCAAAATTATTCAGCCCCCTTAAGTTAATACTTTGTAGCGCCACCTTTGCGCGCGATTACAGCTGTAAGTCGCTTGGGGTATGTCTCTATCAGTTTTGCACATCGAGAGACTGACATTTTTGCCCATTCCTCCTTGCAAAACAGCCTCGAGCTCAGTGAGGTTGGATGGAGAGCGTTTGTAACAGCAGTTTTCAGTTCTTTCCACAGATTCTCGATTGGATTCAGGTCTGGACTTTGACTTGGCCATTCTAACACCTGGATATGTTTATTTGTGAACCATTCCATTGTAGATTTTGCTTTATGTTTTGGATCATTGTCTTGTTGGAAGACAAATCTCCGTCCCAGTCTCAGGTCTTTTGCAGACTCCATCAGGTTTTCTTCCAGAATGGTCCTGTATTTGGCTCCATCCATCTTCCCATCAATTTTAACCATCTTCCCTGTCCCTGCTGAAGAAAAGCAGGCCCAAACCATGATGCTGCCACCACCATGTTTGACGATGTGGATGCGGTTCAGGGGTGATGAGCTTTAAAAATGTTGAACCAAAACATGCGTTTGCCAAAAGTTGGATTTTGGTTTCATCTGACCACAGCACCTTCTTCCACATGTTTGGTGTGTCTCCCAGGTGGCTTTTGGCAAACTTTTAAACGACACTTTTATGGATATCTTTAAGAAATGGCTTTCTTCTTGCCACTCTTCCATAAAGGCCAGATTTGTGCAGTATACGACTGATTGTTGTCCTGCGGACAGAGTCTCCCACCTCAGCTGTAGATCTCTGCAGTTCATCCAGAGTGATCATGGGCCTCTTGACTGCATCTCTGATCAGTCTTCTCATTGTATGAGCTGAAAATTTAGAGGGACGGCCGGGTCTTCGTAGATTTGTAGTGGTCTGATACTCCTTCCATTTCAATATTACCGCTTGGCACAGTGCTCCTTGGGATGTTTAAAGCTTGGGAAATGTTTTTGTATCCAAATCCGGCTTTAAACTTCTCCACAACAGTATCTCGGACCTGCCTGGTGTGTTCCTTGTTCTTCATTATGCTCTCTGCGCTTTACACGGACCTCTGAGACTATCACAGAGCAGGTGCATTTATACGGAGACTTGATTACACACAGCTGGATTCTATTTATCATCATTAGTCATTTAGGTAAACATTGGATCATTCAGAGATCCTCACTGAACTTCTGGAGAGAGTTTGCTGCACTGAAAGTAAAGGGGCTGAATAATTTTGCACGCCCACTTTTTCAGTTTTTTATTTGTTAAAAAAGTTTGAAATAGCCAATGAATTTCGTTCCACTTCATAATTGGGACCCACTTGTTGTTGATTCTTCACAAAAAATTACAGTTTTATATCTTTATGTTTGAGGCCTGAAATGTGGCAAAAGGTCGAAACGTTCAAGGGGGCCGAATACTTTCGCAAGGCACTGTATGTATGTATGTATGTATGTATGTATGTATGTATGTATGTATGTATGTATGTATGTATGTATGTATGTATGTATGTATGTATGTATGTATGTATGTATGTATGTATGTATGTATGTATGTATGTATGTATGTATGTATGTATGTATGTATGTATGTATGTGTATGTATGTATGTATGTATGTATAAAAAAAGAATTAAATTCTCTAATCCTGCTTTCTTATGTGTTGTCAGTCTGCGCTGGTCGGGCGTCACACTATACTAGCCATATCTATTCTCTGGAGAAAGTCTGTGTCTTTGTGTGTGAGTTCATCATATAAGGCAAAGAACAGGAAATATAGCCACTGTAGGTTCACTTTTTTGTTAAAGATGCTGCACCCATTATTTAAGAAGATCCCAGGTTTTCCAGAAACTTTTCCTGAAGATTGTGTGGGACCATGAACACATCATTTCAACTATTAATGAAATTAAAGGAACTTTAATGAAATTGCACCTGTTGACTGATTGTACTATGTGTGAAGTACTTCTACTATTGTGTGGTATTACTTGATGCCTACTCAGTTTTTGCTAACTCCTGTGTTGTGTATTTTAGGTGGAGTGGATACAGCAGCAGGTGGTGAAGAGGAGGATCAAGAGGGATTACAAGCCAGTGCCGCCCTTTTCACTTACAAGCCCCGCCCACAGCAACCCCGACCAGAACAACATATTCTATAATGATGCCAAGTGGAGCAGTATGTGGTACATTGTGAGTACACTGTATACTCTTAGCAGAGAATTTCTCTCTCTCTGTTTTTTATGTTTACTGTACCAAAAGAAGCCCAATATAATTTAGAGTTTTATATATTCTTCTCAGAGGCTTGTTTGCTGTTCTTTTCCTACATTTATCAAGTTTGTGGGTCAAAGGTAAGCCAAGGTCATGGTATGATCCTGATTACTGCAGGGTCAGGAGAGCTGAGGGATTTGTGTGTTTTTCTGAATGAAAGAATAGAAAAGCCATAGTGATGACATTTTTGCCTTTCCTCAATTTGATATATGCAGGGTCAAGCTAAGAGATTCTGTTTACCACAAATATTTGTCACAGGAAAGTCCACAGAGGTAAAAATATAAATGCTGCTGTGTTCTTGCATTTCAAAATCGTTTCTCAATCGGCAGTGCTATGCGTGCACCCGTTCACGCACATACACAGAAGCGCACACTCTTACACAGTACATTCAAATTCACATTGCAGAGATTTGCAGGCTTATCAGGTGTTTGCATACACCCTTAGATCATTGCTCTTTTGTGTGTGTGTGTGTGTGTGTGTGTGTGTGTGTGTGTGTGTGTGTGTGTGTGTGTGTGTGTGTGTGTGTGTGTGTGTGTGTGTGTGTGTGTGTGTGTGTGTGTGTGTGTGTGTGTGTGTGTGTGTGTGTGTGTCCTCTGCTCTGTCAATTGTTAACTATGTATAGATAACTCTGAATACTTTGACCAGAGGTTTTAAACATATTTTCCTAGCTGTAGGACAGAACACTCTGAACATGTGTTTTTTTTTTTTTTTTAGGTTAACTTTGAAAGTAAAGCTTTCTCAGGTCATTTTTGTTTGTGTGATCAATTTCTTTATTGATATTCACACTTGATAATAAGGGGGTGGGGCTACAAGTTGATGGATCACAAATAAAGTAGATAAATATAATCCCGAATGTCCATTAATCAGCACAAAATTGGCAAACAACTACAAACAAAACAAAAATAGAAGAAATAAGAACATTCGTTTTTGCTACTAAAAAAATCAAACAAATATGAGCTTATGCCACAAGTGGGGTTTTTGAAAATAATTTTTCAGTAAAAGGATATTGTAAGCAACATTTACATGTGTTGTGACTGGTTGAGAGACGGCTGAGAAAAAGTTAAGACATAAGATGTTACGGTTTAACCAAGCGGTTTGGCTGGTTTATGTGTGACTGTGCCTCTGTATGAAAAATGGTAATGCTCGAACTTGCTGTAAGTTAAGTGGACAATGGACATTTCGTTATGTGGGCACACTCATAATGCTTAAGTTGTGCATCTTCAAGACGCTGATGTGTTTGTTTCGGTTTCCCCCTGCTCACTTCTTTATCACCTCTCTTCCTTCATCTCCTGCCACCATCTCTCCAGCACTGTAACGACGACGTCCATAACTGCCAGTCGGACATGAACATCATGGGGGCGTGGAAGAGGGGCTACACGGGTAAAGACGTAGTGGTGACCATACTAGATGACGGCATCGAGAGGAACCACCCAGACCTCTTTCAGAACTACGTGAGTGTGTATGTATGCGCGTGTAGGGCGGCTATCAATGGCAGTGTGTGTGTACTTGTTGAGTCTTCAGTCATCAGACATATACAAAGATTGACCCCTTTTAACACAATTTCACTGCGTGTGAGGTTTTGGGAGTTATAGAAATGTATATGTAACCTGCTTTGTGTGCGTTTGGCTATGAGGATGATCTTTATTTTGGAAAAAGGTATTTAAATTGTGAGACAAATTTAAATCAAACATAATTATAGAATTAATAATATGAATCAGATTTTGTAACTAGGAATCCATTGTCCTTTTTAGCATCTAACTAAGCCATGTTACAGAAAGCAAGAAATTCATGTTACAGAAGTCATCTAGAGTGCGATAGTGGTGGTAATTTGAATCAGATAATCATGTCATGGATTACATTTTGAAGGAAAAGCTTCCTCAAACCTGTGTGTGTGCAGGTACGCTGTGTGTTCATGTTTATTTGTCTGTGGTTACATACTTCATGTGCATGCAAAGGTGTGTCTACCTCAGACCAAGGCCAGATAGTTAGAGCAAGTTCTTGGCCTGAGGCAGCAGGTAAGGCCATCAATCAACCATGAAGATAAAATGATTCACACCCTGTTAGACAGCAGCCAGCGCTTCTGTTATTAGCAACTCCTAATGCCTGGATTTGTTTATGCCGAAGGGTGAGCGGCGCAGCAGATTGAGTTTGCTCTGATTGCATTCGATTTACAAAACTGTTGTGAGTGATGCAAATGTGAACTGTTTGATTGGGTTAGAGAGAAACACACACACACACACACACACACACACACACACACACACACACACACACGGGCAGTGCTGAACCTACCTTTCTAATACATTTACATGTTGGATGTTTTCTGTCCCCTGATTATTCATTTTGGTGTTTGACGTGCTTATTTTCACCTCTGTGTCTCCTCCAGGACCCTCAAGCCAGCTATGATGTCAACGGTAACGATATGGATCCCATGCCTCGATATGACGCAACCAACGAGAACAAGTAAGAAAAACAAATCTATACCAGAACTAATGGGACAGAAATTCAATTTTAAGGGTTAAGGTAAAAATTGGATGTGGCTTTAGTGTTTTGGGGTTACAGTCATCCAAATGCTCTTCTGTGTGTTTTTCTAATAGATTTTTACCAAAAGCTCTTTGCCCCAATAGGTTTGTGTTTGCTGAGCCCTGACCTTGTTGTGGGTGCAATGAGTTCAATTAGTGTATTTGATTGTGACATTTGTGGGTGGGTTGTGTTTTTTTTTTTATTTTTATTTAAACAAGTGTGTGTGTGTATGTGTTTGAGGACAAAAGAGAGGCGCGTGTGTGTGTGTGTGTGTGTGTGTGTGTGTGTGTGTGTGTGTGTGTGTGTGTGTGTGTGTGTGTGTGTGTGTGTGTGTGTGTGTGTGTGTGTGTGTGTGTGTGTGTGTGTGTGTGTGTGTGTGTGTGTGTGTGTGTGTGTGTGTGTGTGTGGCTGCAGCAGCCCAAGTGCCTTTGGCAGTGGCTCAGTTCCTGCTGGTAATGCATTGTCTTAAAGAGACATGAGGCCTACAGATGCAGCTTAATGAGCTGATTTCCTTTTAAGGATGAATTCATAGATGCCTATGATGTCATGCGTATGAAATCTGGTTTGCCCTCTTTAACTTTCATTAGACCTTTTTTTTTTTTTTTTTTTTTTTTTTTTTTCTTTCAACAAAAACTAACTCATGTCATTTACAAACTGGAGGTCATTTTATTTTAATATAATAAATATGAAACACAGAGGGCACATCTTCCATGGGAATAGGGAGAATAGATTTCAAAGGTTGGTGTGTGGTGGCCGGCAAGTTAAAACTGGTCATCATGCCCAAAAGGCAAGAAACTAACTTTTTTGAGGAATAATGCTAACTTAAGCTACATCCGGCAAACTGTGGATTGTTTTCAAACTGTATTGTATAGCAACAAGAATGATGTAATTCTTGTCGGTTTTAACCTATTGTTGTTTATGTGTTAGCGGTGCTAACAGCTAACCCACCGCAGATTTAAAAGTACAATATGACAAAAAATGGGGAAACTCCTGTTATGCCTGAGTCAGATGTCCTTTTGTTTAAAAGACAGAAAGTGGTCACAGAGCTTCCTGACTATTTTGCAATCTAGTGTTTATGTTTTGGGATTTTTGTGTTTCTCTACCTGCTGTTTGAAACTAGCAGATCTACACATTTTGCAGGTGTTTGTGTATGTCCTATAGAACTAGGAAAAACCAAGCTCTTGATCTTCTTGCAATTGATAAACTTCTTTTAACTGTCATTGTTACCCTTGTATGACCCAAAGCGACGTTGAGAAAATGCAACTGTAATTATAAAATTTCAGTCTCCCAATAGATCTGTGAACTATAAATGGTCGCCACTGGCCTACTATATCATTATCTGTCTGGGAAATTTTGGATAAAAAATTCACTGATTCACAAAGAACCAACAAATATATATTTTACTTTGCTTGTTGAAGCAGGGACAAAACACTAACCTGACTCCTCCAGATCGATTGCTTCGCATTTGCTCGGCATATTCATCTGGGAACTTTCCGTTGGAGAACTTTTGGGAAGGAGCGAAAATACTGGTTAGCTGATTGCATAAACCATCTGTCTATCACCACCTATGTTGATGATAGACGGGCCAAGCTGCCATGTTGTTTAGACTAACAGTCGCTTCTCGTTGTGTCACATCTAAACCTGCCTCAAAACCAACGCTGATTGGTCGGTTGTTTGGCGAACTGCTCCAAATTTTCTCTATCTCAAGATGCCAGACTGATCTGCGAGTAGAAAACTGGAGCTCGCGAGATCAGGATGGTCTCATGAAGCTAACAAACCACACAGCTATAAAAAAAGAGTTAAATGTGAGTGTAGGTGGCTGTTTTCTTTGAATCTTTCAGGAAGTTAAAAAGTATGTGTTTGTATGAATAATTACTGTGTGAGTGTGTATTGTTTCGACTGACTATTATCCATTGCACAAACATTATATGGTTCTGGTTTAAAACGCAGAGAAATCCCTAAGTGACTGTGACACAGATGTGTAGAAAATGGAAAACACAGGCTAACAAAGACTGTAAAGACGGCCAGGCAGACGATTTTATGGATTATTGGAGTGAAGTGAACGGAGTGAAGACTGTTGAAGCGTTTTGAAAGACGGAGCCAGCACTGGCTCATTAACTGTGACAAAGAGACCAATCGCTGATTTGCAGCCATTTAATATGTTATACTTTTCCCCTCATTTGTGTTAACCTTTCTGTTGTTGAAATGTTTAGCTTAGCATTAAGACTGGTAACAGGAAAACGGTAAGCCAGTCTCTGGCAAAAGGTAAATCTCTAAAATTGATGTAGTCTATTAATAAATGATATCTTGATTGTCATTTACTAGACTAGCTTAATGTTGTTACCTCTGGACAAGCTGGCTAGCAGTTTCTCCATTTTTCCATTCTTTGTGCTAAGCTGACTGACTGCTGGCGGTAGCTTCATATTTACTGTAGAGAACTGTATAGAAGTGATATTAATGTAACTCTTGGCAAGGAAACAAATATGCATATTTCCCAGAATGACAAAGTATTCCTTCTCACTTGTTTGTACTGCTCTGATTTGAACTTTCTATAGTTTTGGAATAGAGAGGTCCTTTTCCCTGCACAGCTTTAATACTGTATAAGCAGCACAGGAAGAAGGTCAAGCTAAAGTAATTTTGTCAGGTGAGAAGAAAAGTTGAAAAGCACTCTAGTAATTTCATGAAAAGTTAAAGGAAAAACAACCTGCAGTGGTGTTGTGCATTTTACTGTGCATTTGTTTTGAATTCCATCAGTTTATAGGACAGTGGAGGATTGCGTGAAATTCTGGGACAGATTGTGGGTGAAGAAAAGTGAAGTGAGAGATATATAATTCATAGTTTTTTATTTGATTTAATAGTAGTAGAAAGAGATAACAATTTTTTAATGAAATTGCCAAGCATGGATGTTGCAGTATATACACCATAGCTAAGTGAGGACAGTGATGCTTCAATATGTTTTCCCATCGTTGATCATGTTGTTAAATAAATGTTATCCTGAAATCATCAAGTTGTTGTGAAACAGATTTTCCTCAGTCTGAGTGCTTCCCTGGACTTTAAAACTTCCCTGTGTCTTCCCGGGGGTTTGGATAGCTAGATGCTGGGTTTCCATGGCAGCGGTCAGAGCGGTTTCCGGGGGGTGTTGTGATGCAGATGTTCTCTGCAGGAGATGTGCGTGTGTTAGTGTGTTTGTGCCGATACAGAAAGTGGTATTTTTGAGTAGGCGGCGCCCAAAAACATACTTATGTTTGTTTATGCTGGTTGCTGACCCAGGCTGATTGTCACCACTGCAGTTAATGGTGGAATGTTACCCTGTGTGTGTGTGTGTGTGTGTGTGTGTGTGTGTTATCACTGATGTTGGACATTGTTCAGTCCCTCCATGATTTTCGCGGGAGCTTTCGTAAAAAGTTGCGATGTCTTTTGTATTTTTGTTGCAATGAATGATTTTGTGATAGTTCTTTAAAAATAAAAAGGTGTTTTGGGAGAATAAAACTACTCTGGGCTAAGATTTCCTAGCAACCTTACCAAAAAGGCTCAGGATGTTGCAAATGTTGGTATAATATGAAAATGGCTGGTGGATTTAAGACAAAAAATAATAATGAATTGAATGAATCAAATTTGAACATTTGTGTCTGTGGCTTGTTGATCTTTACATTATTTAAATTCCTAACCTGAGACACACATTCATACGGTTTCATAAAGTACTTATTGGACTTTAACTTATCATTGCACTTAGAATAATGAGCGTAGTTGTCCTCAATTTAGGTCCTTCTGTATGTTTCATCTCTGTTTTTTCCTGCATCCACTGTGTGTGTGTGTGTGTGCGTCAGTCGCGGGGGGAACTGAGCAGCAGCCCCGCCCGCTGCAGAGCCGACAGGATTGAAACCGCAGCAGCTTTCAGTGACTTTAGAGTGAAAAATCTTTATGCATAAATTGATTTTAAAATGTATACAGGTTGGCAGGACGGTCTGAAATGTTCTGTTTGGCCTATGAGGAAAAAGCAGAAATTGTAGAAATATTTAGTGTTTGCTACATATGTAACACTTATTACTCTTGATGCAATCCTAAACAAAATAGTTTAACAGGAATATACTCATATATCTGTGAAAATGTGTGTTTACTTGTAAGTGTCCTTACTTTCCACTTTAAAAAATGCCTGTTTATCTGGTCGTTTGTGTGCTGTGCTCTCCTGCTTGTGTGTATACATGTGAGTTCTAGATTTGTGTAATTAGCTGCTCATTCTCGCTCTTTCCTCAGACACGGGACGCGGTGTGCGGGCGAAGTTGCTGCAGCCGCAAACAACTCCCACTGCATTGTGGGAATTGCATACAATGCCAGAATAGGAGGTGAGTGATATTGGTCTAGTTATTATTCCAACAACTGGGTTTAACTAAAATGAACAGTGTTTTAAGTTTGTCTTTGTGTCACTGATTGATCACTGGCTTATGTCCCACACACTATTAAGATGTTGTCATGGTGACGTCTGACTGCTTCTGCACACTTGCATGCTAATGAACATAAAATTAAATATATGATGATAGGAGCCTGTAGAAACCTATATAGAGATCTTGTTGCAGAAATTAACATATTAAAGAGGAGCAAAATATTTTAGTAAAGTGTAACTTCTAATGCTTGTCTAATACAACCAGCTGTTATGTGGGAGAAGCATACTGAAATACTTGCTAAATATTGTATTGATTAGCCTAATTAGATGTGATTTTCCTGACTGTGTTTAATTTCTTATGGTTATTATGACAGGACATTAAGCAGCTTGACTGGCTGCTTTATGTATATTGTTAAACAGCCAGTTCTGTGGAAATACATAGGACATAGATTAAACTAGTTTGTGTGTTAGGTGTGCGAATGCTGGATGGTGATGTAACCGATATGGTGGAGGCCAAGTCTCTGAGCCTCCAGCCGCAGCACATCGACATCTACAGTGCCAGCTGGGGACCTGATGACGATGGAAAGACAGTGGATGGACCCGCATCTCTGGCCAGGCAGGCCTTCGAGAATGGCATCCGCATGGTGGGCACATGCATACATTTACATACAGATCAATGTACAAATGTGCTTCATTGCTCAGCCAAGTCTTTGCTATTGGTATTTATATGGTGAGAAAAGATACAAACACACACTTTAAGCAGATATGTGTGTGTTCATATACTTGTGTCCCAAAGTCTTTCCTGGCTATCTGTGAAGCTCCTCTGGACATTAGAGAGCAGCCCTCATCTATTAGCATATATGTTAATTTACATATTCATAGCTCATTTTGCATAAAGACAAGCTACCGCTGTGTTGTTGGCTGAGTAGAGTGGAAAAGCTGTAACAGAGGTTAAGAGGGGTGAAGTCATTTACTGGTCATGTCTCACACACATACATCTACAAAGTTTGCTACTACTGGCTTTCTGCCACTTGGTTAAGCAGATGTAGACCTTTGAGAAGGTGAGACAGAAACTGAAAACTTTGTCTTAAAGGCTGAGTGCCTGAGGCATGTTACAAAAAAGAGAAAAGAGAGAGGAAAAAAGGGACGGACAGGTGGGGAGTGTGAATAGGAGAGAGTCCCCACCGCTCCTGACAGGCTGGCCTTTTAAGATGACAGAGGTGAGGGAGATATCTGTCCAACTGGTACGAGTTGGGCATGTTTATGTTGCTTGCACGCCGTGTGTGTGTGTGTGTGTGTGTGTGTGTGTGTGTGTGTGTGTGTGTGTGTGTGTGTGTGTGTGTGTGTGTGTGTGTGTGTGTGTGTGTGTGTGTGTGTGTGTGTGTGTGTGTGTGTGTGTGTGTGTGTGTGTGTCAGTGTAGTGTGTGTCAGTGTAGTGTGTGTGTGTGTGTAGCTGAGTGGAGATGAAATGCTTGTCAGTGTAACATGTACCAATGTGACACTCTGAAGAGAGAGTTTATCACAAAGAGCTGAGGTGTTAGAAATACCATTGACAGCTGTGGAGAGGGTTGGAAAAAATGTTGCTTATGCACAACAACCGTGTTTTTAATTAGGCTAACCCTGTCTGTGTGTATATAGCTCTCAATCATAACAGTGAAGTCTATCAAAATATGTTTTGCTAGATAAAGTAATAAATCATTGACATTGTCTAATCATTGAAATTGTTAATGATGAATTGTCTGACAAGACTAATTCAAATTCATTAATCGGCAATTCTTTGAGTCTTGCTCTCTTTCCATCTATTGATGATGATTGCTGTCCATCAGTTTCACATTGTGTCTTCATCCTCCTCTCACCCTCGTCCTCTTTACTCACGGTTTCCTCTCCCTCTCATTCTTTGTCCCCTCCTTTCTTTCAAAGTGCTCTTCATCGCTCTTATCTGTCAGCGTTTGCTCCTGTCTGATCCCCTTCTCACTCAGCCCCCCTTTTGAAGAAGTGTGTGTATGTGTGTGAGAGAGAGTGTGAGAGTGTGAAAGTGTAAGTGTTTGTGTGTGTCGCAAGTGTTGTTAGATTGTGTGTCTGGACAAACTGTATTGCAGTTCGTCCGATGCCTTTTTTTGCTGACTCCTGGCTGAACTTTGCTTTCACAACTCGGTCAGTCATCACCAACACTGTAACTAGCTTAGTGTGTCTCCACCAGGCCTGGGTTTAACTCTGCCAATTTTGCCAATGTGCAATGTCTAATTGAATAGTCAAAGGCATTTGGCTTGAGAAGGTTTCCAATGAAAAATAATTGAGACTGAATACTCTATTAGTAAATTAATTAGTGTCTCTATTCACACTTTGAGTCAATGTGAAGCTCCCTCTGAGCTGGCCCTGGCCAATCAGCAAGATCTTCTGTCTACATCTGGGATGAGTTTTGTTATACATTGTGTAACCTCTTTTAGAAACTTAGAATATTAAACTGTAACTAAACTATAAAAGCTGCCTGGCTGCACACGTGAACAGCCTCAGTTATAACAAATGTCTATATGTGTGCAATGTTAAGACAAAACATGCACATAAAATATTGTAAAATCTCTGTAGTCTTATTTGCTGTACAAAATAAGTAAGTAAGTCGCTATATGTTAAAACATATGCACATGCATTTTTGTGTGGCTTTATTGCTTTGCCTCCTTTAATATTTGTGTACAATCAAGTCAACTCTAATGTTGGCTTTTTGTAGGCTTTTGATGCATTACATTACATTTAGCTGACGCTTTTATCCGAAGCGACTTACAATTGCTATATTTGTCAGAGGTCGCACGCGTCTGGAGCAACTAGGGGTTAAGTGTCTTGCTCAGGGACACATTGTTGATGTGTCGCAGTGGGAATCGAACCCAGGTCTCCCACACCAAAGGCATTTGTCATATCCACTGCGCCATCAGCACCCACTCATTCAAACATGTAAAGATGTGATTTTAATTATTTTCAACACATTTCAATAAAATGTGCAAACAGTCTTCCCGGCTGAAAACCAATGGAAAAATAAATAAATAATAATAAAGTTTAGCATCAGACATGCTGCAATAAAATGTACTATTCACAAAAACAAACCGCAATGTCCTATCTGACATATTACTAATTAATATGACAATATTGGGTCTAGTAATATATAAAGTCTGATGTCAGGCAAGTAATTTAACTTCTCTCTTCTGCTGCTATGTCACGGAGAAATGGAAATTCCCCTCAGTCCAACATGGAAAAAATCTGAATAACACAGCATGGCACTTTTCAAGGGAAAAAATACCTACTATATTTTGCCCAGTTGAAACATTATGATTACTGAACTTGGATCAAATCTTATCAGATCTGTTGCCAGACACTCACAGGATGCTGAGGACTTGCATCGTCTCTGATCTTTTCTGGCTCTCTCCCCGCGCTGGTGTTGCTGATGTTTTCTTATTTATACAGTGGTTTCTGGAAACTGAACACAGAACTTGTTACTCTGTCTTCTGACAGACATTGAAAGTACATTTAAAAATGAAACTACAACAAGGTCCGGTAAGGAGTAATTACCTCTACTGAGACAAATCTTTGCATCTTTTCCTGTCAGGGGAGGAAGGGGCGGGGCTCCATCTTCGTGTGGGCTTCAGGCAACGGTGGGCGCAGCAGAGACCATTGCTCCTGCGACGGCTACACCAACTCTATCTACACCATCTCCATCTCCAGCACAGCTGAGAGCGGACGCAAGCCATGGTACCTGGAGGAATGCTCGTCCACACTGACCACCACCTACAGCAGCGGCGAGAACTACGACCGAAAGATTGTGAGGATTGAAGTGTCTGTGGAAGACTTCAACAACTGCTGTTGAACGAACACACACACACACACACACACACACACACACACACACACACACACACACACACACACACACACACACACACACACACACACGAGCGCATTAGTTCTTAAAAGGAGCACAAGTTCCCATGGCCTAATTTTACTGCAGGGCCAGTATGCCTTTTCCTTCTTCAATGATGTCGGAGTTGTAGCATAGTGTATTGTGCTTAATTGAAATTAGGACAAGATTTCTGTTTTCCATCTTTGAATGTGTGACATGAACCAAAGAGACTTACATCGTCGTACTTGAGGTACGTCTCACTGTCCTTGATAATTCAACTCATTCATTTACACTGGATGCTGCCCATGTTTTGATTTGGAGTTTATTTTTTATTTATTTTGTAGAAATTTGCACATGCAATATACAGTATAATTTCAGTTAAGAATACAGCTGGTGCTGTTTGGCACCAACTTGGCCTTGTTTGTGTGTGCTTGTGGGTCCAGTGGTGTGGCCTGATTTAACCCAAATTGACCAAATCACTCCCATGATCCATTGGGATGGACAGTGAGAGTTGTCCACTGTGAGCTAGCTTGTCTGGCAGCGTCTTGCTACATTCCCCGTACCGATGCTACAGAAGCAAACACACACACACACACACACACACACACACACACACACACACACTCTCACTCGGTCTCTCTCTTTACAGTTACAGTTTGTACACTTACAGTAGAACATCATAGATCTAAATGTCATTCTAATCTACTTGAGCACGCACTGTCCTGTCTACTAAATGCTATTGGACCACTTTTACTTCTTACCAAACCATTTCAGATTCTGTGTGTGTGTGCTTGTCTTCAGATAATCCCTCAAAGTGTTTGGTCCAGGAAAGGTCCTTTGATGAGGACCCTCAGACTGGAAGTTAGCCAAGCTTTTCTTGGCTGACTGACTGTCAAGCTGTCTGACTAGTTGGCTGTATAAAGTCCATACAATCATATCCAACATACAGCACTTTAACATGTTCTACTACTCCTTATTCCTTCTTCCTCTTTGTCATTGGCTTCTCCTTGAGGATTGGATTGATTCCTTGAATTCTTGGGGAAACTGGTGATTTGCGTACTTGTGTGTGACTATCTGTGTGTGTTATCTGTAGTGAGGCAGTGTATCAAAGCTGGAATGTGAGTTTCCGGTTTGCCTAAATCCTCCTCATCCTCATGACTTCTCTCTCTTTCTTTCTCCCTCTCCTCCTGCCATCACTGTCACTATTTTCTCCTCTCCTCCTCTAACGCCACATCTGTAATGGTCTACTGTTCTCTCTTATTCTCTTCTCTCTGCAGATCACAACAGACCTGAGACATCGATGTACAGACAGTCACACAGGGACATCGGCCTCGGCTCCCATGGCTGCTGCCATTATTGCTCTGGCCCTGGAGGCAAAGTAAGATCCACTTAACCTCATCCCTTCGCTTCATCCCTTTGCCCCTTGCTTATCTTCTAATGCTCTCTTGTCCCCTGGCCTCATTGATCTGTAAGGGGAACACGTGAAGCATTTTCGCACAAATAAGTTATTGTCAAGTTAGCGGTGAAGATGCATTTAAATACTTGAAAAAAGCTGTCTTGTTTAAGTCAGTTAATCCCAGCTACATCTGTGCAGAGACATACCAAAGACATTTAGGGTTGCAGATTACTCTAGTGACAATTCACACAACTGGACTCTAGAAAGACACTCCTGCAGGACATACATGCTTACAGATCAGCCTCTTGCTTTTAGTTTGAGCAGTACAACAAAAATAAATGAATGTAATGTACTTTTGGATTGTGGGCGAGAGAATGTAAAGCTTAGAGCACATTATCTCATTATAGTACATTATACACCTGCATCTGGTCAGTTCAGAGTTTCAGCACTACCACGCAATCAACCCGCCTCTATGTAGTGATGTAGTCACAATTACTGATTCTATACTTGCAGGGATTCCTTGTCTGAAAGGTTTGTATAAATACAGGACTCCTTCTGGTTCGTCCAAAGCAGGTTTGAGTGTCACAAATATCATTTTAATAGCTGAATTCCAGTACAGATGGTAGACAGGAGTCATCAGCTGTTAATCTTTAACTGTTATTCTGGATGCCAAGCCAACATCGCTAGTGGACAGTGTGTTGATGTGAAAGGCAAATCCTAATTTTTCTAGGTAGAGAAACTTTGTTTGAACCCTGGCCTCCAGTGCACCTTCAGAGAGGTATTTAGTTGAGTTTGGGTACAAATAGGTATACAGTTAGTGTATTTGCACTCTTCTTTGGTAGTCAGTACTTCAGTACTTTCAGATACTCACCTTCTTGTGGATTGTCATTACTCTCCTTCAGTGGTGAACTGTGATTGATCTTTTAACAGAATTAAGCACTACATTGAGTAGTGAGAACTATATATAGCTGAAGTGTGTTCATACTGTGTAGCCTGTCTAAACCTGAGCTGGGACATATGATTTATTATCTCAATAGTTGCAGTGCCATCTCCTCTGATACAGTATCACTATGTTGTCTTTGGATCCTGAGACTGGGTTTTTTGCATCATTTACTGCGACATTTGCACTCTGAAATGTTTTGCTTTCTACCAGTTTATGGCTGTTCCAATGATGGCACTTTGGTACACAGCGTTTCATCTCAGCGGTCTGTCTCTTCATGACATCATGACTAGATAAAGAATATGACTTGAGTTTTAAGGATATATTTTCCTATTCATACAAATATTGTGATGCATCGAAGATGCTTGTCTTGAGATATAGAATCCCCCAGTATGGTGACGTTATCATTATTGTGGGCAAGTTATTGGGAAATTGATTCCAAACCCAAAACATATAAACCATTTCAAACTTGGTTTTGCGGCAGAATTTTATGCTGTCTGCAACAAGCAGGGCTGCCCACATATACGTTGGGGCCAGGTGCTTTCATGCCAACCTTTTCAGGGGACTAGAGTGCCAGTTTCAAAGTTGGCACTTTTAAAGATGAGGAAAGTAAGAGACAGATTTTAAAAGCATTTTAGTTTCAATGTTCTGTCTTGCCTTTGTGTCTTCTAGATGCCCTGGTTGCTTTTTGTGTGAGACACCACAGATGACTTCCCTGCCCCACTTTGAAACCTGTTGATGTGCTTTATTTGTGATACATTCATTAATTGGAAAGAGTGCAGTGCAGGTGCAGAGACTCTGAATTGGGCTTTACCTCATCATCACATGTTGAGCGGCTCAGTTAGCTGAGGTCACTTCATTTAACCTGGATAATCCAATCTAAGTCCTCACAGAAGAAAATATTCTCGGTTTCCAGGCAGTGCTGGGCCCATAAGCCTGTTTCCTCAACAAGATTATCACACACTGCTGCTTGCCTGCTTTCTTCTCCTGCTAGCTCTCAGCTCCTCTCTGTCATGCGTGCTGTGCCTCCACCACTGTCACAAAGATTGTTTTCCCTCCTCAAAGGGAAATACTCCTTTTTATTTATTTATTTTTTTTTTTACTTCTGTCCTTTCATTCACTTTTTTCACATGCATAAACTTGCATGCATGCACATGCAGGCAAAGAGGAGAGGATGAAAGAGGGAGAGGGAAAATGTTTAGACAAACGATGGTGTCTGCTCTTATCTGGTGAATGAAAGCGAGCAAACTCTGTGATAAACATGTCAAGACGCCATTACGCTTGACTTCTTTAAACTCTCTGTTGTGAGGTCTTTTCTGTTGGTATTGACATCTCTTTATGAGCTTGAGTCTAGCACGGCAAGCAGCTACATTTTAGAGCTTCGGAAACTTTTATTTCTTTCCCCTTTCCTTTTGTCCTTGGAAGTGAAGAAATGAAAAAGTGAGTGAACATGGAGACAGGAGACTTCAGTGAGGGATAAACAAGACATGAGTAAGGATAACCTACCATAACAATGTCATCTTCTGGGACGTTTTAAGCAACCAAAACGAATGAATGAAAAGAGAACTCAATTTCTTCTCCATTCGTCTGCTTTAAAATTCAAGCTAGAGAGGCAGATTTAACATTGAAAAATGCTGTTCATAGTTAATGGGTAATCTTCCATCACTGGACAAAACCAAGGTGAGATATAGATGAACTATTGAAATGTTTGACTTTTTGCCCCTTCATTTTCCTCCTTCACTTCCCTCTTTGCTTTGTACCTGCAGATTACTCATGTATGTTTGCATCCATAATTACACTTAAAAGAAGCACCAAGAAACCTATATCAGACACTGATTTGCTGCTGGTTTTCCACAGTAAGTGAGCTTCTCCATTAATTAGTATTGGCTTGTTCATGGGAAGGCTGTTGTGGCCTAGATAACGATGCCAAAGTCACTTTTAATTAATGACCATAAAACATTTATGGAACCATAATTACACAGTGACAGATAAGCCTATTAATATTGATCTGAGCATTAAATTATTCGACTTTTCATAGCACTTATCTGTGCTACCATCCTTTTTAATAATTTTTTTACTTGGTATTTTATTTTCAGCTATGTAGTCTATGTTTTTTAGTTTGATTTGACAAGTGTGGGATCATTAGACCCATTAGTGAATTTTAAACATGTGTAACAGCCTTATATTCAGTTATATTCTGGGCATCACAGGGATCTAATATTTAAGGTTCACTGCAAGCAGGGCTTCCTAACACTAGAAAGCAGTTTGTTTTGAATCTAACCCTGATAACTGCAAAAAGGATGACCCAACACTCCTTTAATACTTATTTTCCTTTAAAAGCCAAGGATTGATAGACGGCAGTGCTGCTAGAGATCGATGGCCAGCTTTCAGCATTGCAGAATTTTTCTGGTCTTACTGTAACGGTTGGAATTAAAAGACCGACTATGATTCTGATTTTGTTATGACTAATTAAAAAAAGAACTTGCACTGGTTTCCGATAAATGGAGCAAGTCAACAGGGACATTCGGCCCACATTGTCTTGTAGTGTGTAAAAGTTTAGGAATCAAAAAGCCTTGTCCTTAAGATCCTCAGGATTTTATCAAACATGTTTTCCTCGGCAACCAAACTGAGCAATTAACCCTGTCCCCAACCCAGCAGTGCTACTCCACAGATACAGATGAAATTGACAGAACATTTACAGAATAAAGTGCATATGTGAAGGAGCAGGTTTTTAACTGTAATCTGTGAAAGTCAGCAGCTAAATGTGTGATGCTGAAACGTCTTCCAGATGTTAAGGATTTTAAAAGTCTACTAGTGCATTTTTGGAGATCACAGGAAGCTGTGAAAGAACCTGCTCTTATGCAAGTGACTCAACAGGCAAAGGCACAGTGTGTTTTGCTGCCTGTCACTCTCTGTCTCGCGCTCACATCATACCTTCCTATCTTTTTATTTTTTATAATCCAAATGTTGGGTTGAGAACCTTAAATATTAGTTTTAGGTCAACTGATTCAGAGTAGTGCAGATTCTGGAGGTCTCAGATGGCGAGGGAGTGACATGAGGGGAGGGAATGGAGCATCTGGCCGGCATATGAGATGGAAGGGAATCCCAGGAAACTTGGTGACCCACATCTTCCTGGTTTTTCCCTTTTTTAATGTAGCATTTGGACATCAAAGCAGTTGAGGCACATGGCTGCCATCTCGTAATGGATCTCACGTGAGATCTGAGAAACTAGGGACGGATAAACGGGCATCTATGCTCTCCATCTATGCTTCTCTGTAATTTTCTCTCCCAGTAATCTTCCACCTACTGTATATTACCATGTTTTACTTGCCTTCTTTTACATTTTATCTGCTTTCTTCCTCAATGCACTTTTTTTTTTAACCCTCCCCTTTTAGTTTAATTTTTGTTCCTCTTTCATCCACCTAGCCTTTCCCATGCTCTTGTCTGAATTTACTCCCATAAGGAAGATACTGTATCTCCTAGTGTCCGTTCTTTCACTCTCGCTGTCATCAATTAGTTTTTTCTCTCCATGTTCTCTCCATGCTTTTCCTTTCACATCGTAATGGATTATTCAAAACATTTTTTCTCATCATCATGCCAGTATTTAAATCATTAGTGCTAGTTGACCTTGTCATTTATGTATGTGCATGTGTAAAGATTTTCATATTTATTTAAAATGTATGCATCTATTTGAGTATGTGCATAGGAAAGTAGGTCTTTATGTCACAATGTTTGTGTTAATCTTTTACAATACAACACATATATTAATGTGTTTGTGTGTGTGTGTTTTTCCCCCGATAGTCCTCTTCTAACATGGAGAGATGTTCAACACATAATTGTAAAGACCTCTAGAGCCGGACATCTCAGTGCCCCTGATTGGAAGACCAATGCTGCTGGTTACAATGGTACACATGACACTTTTCTCCATCCATCCATCCCACCTACATATGTACACATACATACAATGCAACTGTTCCATTTAAGATTCATAGTGGGATGTAGTGGGTTTGAAAGAAAAATCCAAAACGCAGAGATTCTGCATCAATATGCAGTATTTTGTCTCTTGAATTTTTCTCCAATCAGATGAGGGATGATAAGCACTTTCCAAAAATGTTTACCACCAGCTGCCATCTGTCAGCATCCATGTGGTGGTTGCTGTTTTGTAACTTTGTGAATGCGTGTTTTTATTTATACATTTTTTTAATTTTAAAGATTGTTTTGTGGCTTTTCCACCTTTATTTGATAAGACAGCTAGGTGAGAGAGAGAGGGGGAAGATATGCAGGAAATCGGCACAGGTCGGATTTGAACCCTGGACCTCTGCATCGAGGCATAAACCTCCAAGTATATGTGCGCCTGCTCTACCCACTGAGCCAAAGTGTGTGTGTGTGTGTCCGTGTGTGTGTGTCCGTGTGTGTGTCCGTGTGTCCGTCCAACAGTGAGAGCTAGGGGTCAGCCAGGCTGCAGGCCCAGTGTGCCTGGAGATTTTCCAAGTGTTTTTTCAAAGAGGAACTAAAGAGAAACAGAACAGGGAAGGAGCAGGAGCAGTGGGAGGAATTCATATTTGAGCTGCTGTACCCATAAGTTTAGTGGCTTCCAAACTTTCTTTTTCATTTTTACACTACCTTAAATGTCCTCAGAAATTTTCATCAGTCAGTAGAGAATACTTGTTAAAGCAATTGATTCTCATAATTTTTGCTTTTTTGGAACACATTTTGACTCCATAATAACGTAGACAACAGTCTTCTTGCAAAATCTTCCTCAGGAGTTTGAACTAAACAATCTTTTAAAAAAAACCTCATTGGTATCTTAAAAAAAAACAACTCATTGGTTTGACAAACAGTAGAGTCACCATTGGAGTGGTTTGATCAGCTGTGACTTTGCACTTTTTCCTATAGTCAGCCACCTATATGGCTTTGGTCTGATGGATGCTGAGGCGATGGTGAAAGAGGCGGAGCGATGGAAGCAAGTCCCTTCTCAGCACGTCTGCGTAGAGAGCGCAGACCGACAAATAAGGTAGCACACACACACACACACACACACACACCCACATTGTAAGTGCTGCCAAGTGACCAGACCACTTGTTGAGCACACTATTAAATAGGAAATATATCACATTCACATAAAAAAAACCTATCAAACCACGAGTGTCCTTTTAAGCATTTCAATATACACTACATGGCCAAATGATGTGGCAGACATTACACCAATATGTCATTGTTAAACCTCATTGTGGAGGCATGTCAAGTTCTTCAACACTAAACCATGGAAAACCATTTCTCCATGGTCCTCACTTTGTTCAAGTGGACAAGGACTTCCCTAAACTGTTGCCACACAGTTGGCACTCTATTGTCTAAAATATCATTGTAATTTGGAGCATTAGGATTTCTCGTAATTGGACCTAAAGGGGCCAAACCAACAGCATGTGAAGAAAATAATTCTGGAAATCTACTGCTGTGCCACATTAATGGATGGCAATTTTATAGTTAAACAGGTATATACATTGTAGTAGACTATCTAAGTTTAAAGTGGAATGCCAGATAAGTGTACAACAACATACATTATGTGAAAAAACATCTTTCTCTCTTTTTTCTTTCCCTGGTGTGTTATGCACCAGCATGTGTTTAAGAGGGTGGTTGTGTGCAAGCTGTACCTTGATAGGGGCCAAGCATTAGTTCTGGCAGGGTGGTTCTCACATAAGACCTTTTAACACACACACACACTCACACTCACACTCTCACTAACTCGGAGAGAGCCAGTGCTTCGCAGCTTGTTATTCTAGATGCAGCTGGAAGCCGAGCACTGTTCTGTGTTAGGCTGGCTGAAGTTGGGCCCTGAACTGGTTAGCTTTCAGTTGAAGGCTCGGTGGCCAGCGACTGCAGCATTATCAGTGTCATTCTGTCTGTTCTGCTCCAGTGCACACAAGTCGGTCCATATGAGGCTTATGTCAGCTTGTGTCAGAGGCAGTCATGCTCAGACCTTCGTACTCATCTAATGTGTGTTGGTTCTTGGAGAGATTACCACTGTTGTTGCATGAAAGAAATAATAATAAAATCCTGTCATGTTAGCCTCCTTTTTCTGTGTAGTGTATTTATGAGTAACCTTAGATGTGTGAAATGGTCAGTCACACAGTTGTCCAGTTACATGGAGCTTAAGCTTTGTTCATAAACAGAATTACCCTTCGTCCATCCAGCCAAATGACAGGCTTGAAAAGAAGTAAGTAAAAGTAGGCAATCGCAAGTAAACACAAGGCTTTGTTTTGTTTTTGGAACAAAGGCAAAAAAAGTCATTAAAATGTTTAATGTGTAACACAGTACAAAACTGTCCTAAAAGTATGAAATATTCTTTTCCCTTAACAAATCACTTTATTGAGTTAAATATTACATATAAATGTATCTGTGCTCACTTTAATCATGAACGTGTGACAGTGCTTATGTTTTTTTGTTTGTTTTTTTATAGATTGTGTTAATGTGTTTTGGAGGGAGTTCTATTCTATGCATCTCTTTTCCTTTGTTGGTACATATACAGATGTGTGTTTATACTGTATGTGTGTTTGTGTTCTGTGCTTCTAACTTGCTACATGAGTGCAGCCATCACCTCACTGCTGTGTTTCCCACACACCCTCTGGCTGGCCCCTCTGACTGCGTTTGGTAATGTCTTTCTGCAATCGCTCGCCTCACTCCACTTTGAGCACGCACCAGGAAAGCTGCCTGATCTGTGTGCAATCAGGCTGGTGGTAATCAGCTGTGCATCTGCTCTGCTCGGTCCCATGCGTATGGTTCAGTTATCTGTGTTGTGTCATGGAGAAGCCAGAGCTGTGATATCAGCCTTACACTCCCCAGCCATTACCGCTTTCCACTTTCCAAACAGTCATGGATTACTTACGAAAGAGACAATCAGTGTTTTCTCTCGGTTATTCATTCCATCATGTCTGCTTGGGCTCATGACATTTTCTTGTGTATTTCTCTGTTTTCACTAGTTTTAATGTTAATTGTTTCACTATTATTTCCTCAATAATTATGTAAATGATCATAGATGGAGTCAAAGGACAAATGGAGAAATAGTTATGGATTGTTTACCTGCTGGTATTTTGGAAAAACAAATCCTAACGCACTGATTTAAATAAAAAATAAAACACTTTGACTCCTTTCAAACTAAAGTGCTGATTTAATTGATACAGGCGATTTTTTTTTCACCAATGTTAGTAGTTTAAAATATACAGATTTATAATGTATTTCTTAATGGAAATCATTAAATTTATATATTTTGTATTTTGGTATTTAATCAATAGACTGATCCTATAGTCAACACTGTAACATACTCATAATTTTAGACAATTACATTTTCACTAAACTTTTGAGAAAACAATTAGCAGAATGATTAAGGCATGTATTTATAACTGCAATTGAAATATTTGTGGTTCTCGACAGGCATTTAATCTATGAGCTAAGTTTGAGTAATATGTTGTATAATACATATGAGTAATAAGCTTCATCGCACCGCTAAAGGCAATCTGTACCAGCCAATAATTGTCTTGGGATGATTTTGTCTAAATGATCAACATCTGTGCTCTATCATTTAGGCCCTAAAAATGTCATCACCGTCATTGAAACGTTTTCCAACACCGGATCAAACGGCACAAGTCACTGGCAATAATTGTCTTTCAATCCTCTACCCTACACAAAATAATTATAGTAATCCTTTAATATGTCATATAGCTAGCAAGTGTAATTCACCAGCTCTGTTTTATTTTCCAGAAAATAAACCCTACATGTAATTCAGTACTGCAGTGAGTTATGTGTAGATTTGGCTCCGCTGCTTCATTTGTTCACGGTTGTGCAGAAGCTATGTATGACTCCTCGAAAGCCTGGCTCTGGCAAGATGGTGTTCATTGTCTCCTGTTCTGGATCTGTCCATGTTTAGCTGTTTTTGTCATTGTACTGCTATTATATTGTACCACAGATGTTATTCAAGGGGTCATTAGATGTT
This sequence comes from Perca fluviatilis, assembly GCF_010015445.1. Classification (NCBI taxonomy): domain Eukaryota; kingdom Metazoa; phylum Chordata; class Actinopteri; order Perciformes; family Percidae; genus Perca; species Perca fluviatilis. The sequence continues at coordinate 20,265,779 of NC_053117.1, forward strand.
TGTGTTGGCGGTTCAGTGAGCTGTTGCTGAGCTGTGCGTAGTGGACCGAACAAATAATGTTCTTTGTCTTTCTTATCGTGCTCATAGTTCTGTGTTTCTTTGGCTGGTTGAGGTTTGGGAAATGGAAACCTGAATATGGACTTTTGTGCATGTTTTTTGGTTTTTGGAGGAGGTTAAATAAAAAAAAAAGGGGGGGGGGGGATTGCTTTTAGGGGGGTACCTCAGTGTATTGAAACTTGATGTTGAGTGTAGGTCACTAACAGAATTTTCACTTCCCGAAAGAGCAAACAGACTAAAGGTACATTATGGCTGACTGCACACACAGTTACATTCAGCAGCTAAATCCTGTATTTTCAAGATAATGTTGTTTAACTCACAAACTCTCTGGTTCCAATCTTTTAACCTAAACCTTGAAATGGAAAGCTAATGCACAACAAGTTTACTTTAAAAATTGTATTCCTGCTTTGTAAAGAGGAAAGTTACCCCATGTTTTATCTTGAGTGATATGTAACTGTTTGAACTGATTGGCCATCTGCTCTGCTCTTATGTCTGAGCGATATCCTATTTTTGTTTGCTTTTTTGTTGTTGATGATTGTTCGATACATTTTGCTTACAAGAAATGTACTTGTACACCCAGCGAATCTCCTTGGTTAATATCCATAACTTAGATTTATGGTTTTCCCACTTTCTGTTACTGGAGCTGATTGCGGGTGGACTTTCTTGTTTCCAGCAGTGGACTGATTTATAACTTGATGCATCGATGAAAGACAATATTCACATTTGTAACCGTCAATGCTCCAAGAAATAACAAACTGTGGATATTTCTGTTTTAGTGTGTATTTTCTCCTCATGACCTTTTGATTGGTTCCCATCTTGTCCTGCAGAACTATCCGTCCAGAGCATGTGGTTCGGTCAGTGTACAAGGCAACAGGATGCACTGACAACCCCAACCACCATGTGATCTACCTGGAGCATGTGGTTGTACGCATTACAATCACACACCCTCGCCGTGGGGACCTGTCAATCAATCTGACCTCACCTTCGGGGACCAAGTCTCAGCTGCTTGCCAACAGGTAAAGAAACAAGTTGTGAGATGGTATCTGTAATACCACATGAACAGGGAAGACAAATACAATTGATTATTTTTTGTCAGAATGTTTTCCTCAATTTGAATAACCCATTTTGTAGTAAAATTCAAAGAAAAGGCTGGAAAAAATCAGTAAGGAGACAAAAAATTCAGCTTTTTTGTCTCGAGTAGAAATATGGCAAGGTGCTTCTGAATTAGAAATGTTGTGACTCATGGGTTGAATACTTACAGAGGCTAAATTAGTTGTCTGTGTATTACATTTAAATACATTTACATTGTCAAGAAATGTTGATTAACTTGTCTATGCTGGCTTAAACAATCTGGGCTGAATCACTATAAAATGTGGTAACCTAGGGGGTTAGACACTAAATGTAGTGTAAGCGCTGCGCTGTATGTACCTAGTTCATGTTCACCTCAAATAAACCACAGTCCTTTACTATTTGTCCACAGTTCATTAGAGACTATGATTGTACTTGGTTAAGTGGTTACAAAAAGACTGGTATTTGCGGTCCTTAAGTTGTTTCCTCATCGTGTGTGTGTGTGTGTGTGTGTGTGTGTGTGTGTGTGTGTGTGTGTGTGTGTGTGTGTGTGTGTGTGTGTGTGTGTGTGTGTGTGTGTGTGTGTGTGTGTGTGTGTGTGTGTGTGTGTGTGTGTGTGTGTGTGTGTGTGTGTGTGTGTGTGTGTGGTCTTCATGGTCTTCATGTGCAGGTTGTTTGATCACTCCATGGAGGGCTTTAAGAACTGGGAGTTTATGACCACCCACTGCTGGGGAGAGAAGGCAGCAGGCGACTGGGTCCTAGAGATCTACGATTCACCTTCTCAACTCCGCAGTCAGAAAGTACCTGGTATGACCGTGTTGCTAATTTATTTAATAAAAAATGAATCCTACATAACCATACCATTTTGAATTTTTTTGTTTAAATTTGATTTAATTTACAGAGAGAAATAGAAGACACAGGAGAAAGTTTTGTCCGGACTGAGTGAAGGACCAGCAGGAGCACACATGTTGCTCTGGAGGCAGTGAACTTAACTACTCAAATGACCCACTAATTTAACAACATAATAAAGCCTCAACAGGAGAGTAGAGGTTGCTTAAAAGCTGTTAGGTTGATCACTAAAATCCCATTTAACTTGCGCCTAGTCTTCTCATGTGTATCATTAAGAGTTTAATGTAATATAATCTACTTATGGTAGCTGAAAATACCTGAAAATATAAAATAGTATAGAGAGTGGTGAAAGATGGTTGACCTACTGTCCCAGTTAACATGTTACAACAGAAAAACAAATTATATAAATATACAAATTACAGATATAAAGGATATTCATCTGCTCGCCATCAGGACATACCGAAGTGGATCTGTGCCTAAGACGGGGACTACGGGTGGAAATTTGCAATTTGCTACAATCTGGCACCTTTTTGTGCACTGTCCCTGTACAAATAAATAAATTACAATTACAATGCTTCGGTTTCTTCAGGCAAGCTGAAGGAGTGGTCACTGGTGCTGTATGGCACCTCTGTGCACCCATACTCGCCTCTGCGCAGCGATAAGCCCCGCTCCACAGACATGCTGACGCCCACCGATGAGGAGTTCACAGAGGAGTACAACGGTAAGTGATAAATCCAGAGCCGACAGGCAGGTTCGCCACAGCAGCATTGCAAAGTATCATAATTCTTTGGCAGCTGCTATTTTTACTGTCGTCGCAATAATAGTGAGTTGTACTGACACATAAGGAATAAGGGTATCATTAAAGGGTGCAATACCATGAATATAATAAATACATAAACTCAGTTAATATTGTCAAAGTTATTAGACTGTAAAACCTATTCCTACGGTTATCACCTCTTCTTTATAGGGTGTGGTCTAGACCTACTCTATCTGTAAAGAGTCTCGAGATAACTCTTGTTATGATTGGATACTATAAATAAATTGAATTGAATTCTTTACACTGTTACTTCTTTGTGTCTCCAGGGCCCTGTGACTCTGAATGCAATGAGAATGGCTGTGAAGGCCCTGGACCCCATCACTGCATCAACTGCCTCCACTACTTCCTCAAGTTCAAGAACAACACCAGGTCAGAATGCTCAAAAAATCATTATTAAGTAGAATATTGTTCTTGTGTTGGAGAACATAAAAGCAAAAATATATTGACTGTACTTGGGACTAGTGGGAAAGGATTTTGTTTTTCCAATTTTTTTTTTTTTTTTTTAAACTGATCAAAAAAGGCAAAAGTTGTCTCTCTTATAACCCAAACTGCTTGAAGTACTTCACAACTTACTTTACAGCACATATTGTACATATTTTAGCTTACGGATATCTGCAAATAAACTCCCGCACACTATCCTGGTCAACCACAGAAACGGAGATAGACAGTGAACGCAAGTTTGTTTGCAACTTTTGACCTACTTATCTCTCTCTGACGCACCTGTCTAATGAAATAGACCATGATAGTGCAAAATATTCTTCTGTTCTGAGCTTATGGATAGCAAAACATAGGTGGTATTATTACATTTGGGAATATAATTCCACTCCGTGTCACTATCCTTTCTTACTTTTATAGACAGTTTATTAGATTGTCAAAGTATACATGAAGATGTAAACATAATTTTTGTTCTGAATTCAGAAAGTCACATTCTGATTATGTAGCACATAATCTCTTTGATGTACTCATCAGTGCCCATAACTTGCTGTGGATCATTAGGAAATTCCCTTTTGCCACCATTTAAGGCCACAGGACAATGCTTGCCCCTGCTATTTGGTGAGCTTAATGTGAATACGGTTCAGAAACGGCGCAGGTGGTGACCTGATTAATTTGACTTTGTCAGAAATGCTGTTTCCTGTCAATCATTTCATGTTCATTCGCTCCTTTCCCCCCCTTTAAGTGCGCGTGTGTGTGCGTGCATGCGTGCGTGCACATCTGTGTACGCCCATAGGATCCAATTAGGATCAAAGTCTATTGTAATTGCCTTTGTGTAGCACGTAGTCTCTGCACTAATAAAAGGCAGACCGTTGCAGGTGCATGAGAATGTAAGTGCTGCCTTATCATTAGCCCACTTCTAGAGGTGTCCTGCCCTTTTCTGCCACCACAGGAGGCAATTGATGAATGATGATTGGGGGAGTGGTGGGAGGAAGGAGTAGGGATGGTGGTGGTGTTTAATGTTTAGGTAATTACATCCCTCCATATGTGTTTGATGTTCTAAATTCACCAAACATATGTGGGTCTTAGAAACTTCGGAGGGTTTTTTGCACCTCTGTGAGCATGTGTGTACATTGTATACAGAGCTGTAGCCAGAATTTTAGAAATACTCAGGTCATAAGTTCAATGAGTCTCCAGATAATTTGGAAGTTTTGTGTATGTGTATATTAATCTGTTTCATGCATTTGTAATGTAGAAATATATATCGGTGTGCTTTATTGGCATGAAAGGTAACCAACATTTTGGGTGTACTCACGTCTGGTTTTATGTCCACCAATAGTGAATCACAGCCCCTGTGGTTGTCTGACCACTTGTGTTTCTTGCCCTGTTGATGCAAATGTTGCTAAGTCCACAGATCTTAGTAATACGTTTGGTGACCAAAACACAATCATATCTGTTGGGAATGATGGCCAATAATACAAATATAAGAGTTAGGTTGAAAAAAAACAACAACTTAAGATTCTCCTTTTTAAATTTCTTTTACCACAATTTCCACTCAATCACTTACCCTGACAGTGTGGTCAGGAAAATGCTGTTTAAAGTTTTTCTCACATTTAGTACAAATCCTTGTTGTAGGCACTACATTAAAGTGTTTTTAAAATCTGTATTTGTTAAATAATCATTTCAGTGTAGCAGAGAAATAGTATTGAAGCTGGAGGACAAACGCATGGCAGAGTATACCTGCACATGTGGATTATTTTTTGGGTTTTTTTTTTTTTTTTTTTTTTTTTTTTTTTTTATATTTTTTTTTTTTCTTTATATTTATTTTTTTGTGTGTGTGTGTGTGTGTGTGTGTGTGTGTGTGTGTGTGTGTGTGTGTGTGTGTGTGTGTGTGTGTGTGTGTGTGTGTGTGTGTGTGTGTGTGTGTGTGTGTGTGTGTGTGTGTGTGTGTGTGTGTGTGTGTGTGTGTGTGTGTGTGTGTGTGTGTGTGTGTGTGTGTGCGCGTGCGCTCCTGACGATTTTGGTGAGATTTTCCCCCTTAGGAAGGGAGGGTGAAATGAGGGGGGTGACGGAGGGCTGTGGAGTTATCCAACAGATGTTGCACCTGTTCACCATATAGCACCCGCACGCACACGCTTAGTCCCTCTAGTACACAAAATATAATGCCTAAATACCCTGTAACAAGAGGCATATGTTTTTTATTTTACATTTTGAGTCTGTTAACATTATACTGAGCTTTGTGAAGGAGGTTGTTACTCGTAGAACAATGAGGTCGATTTGGTCCCTACAGTCAGCGTAAACTACAACCTGAATATGTCTGTAAGAAATCCAAATTGTCCTTTCTTTGTCTTCCACTTTTGCCTTTTTTATGCTCCGTTTCACCCTGTGTCCCTCCTTTCTCTTCCTTCAATCACCTCTCTCCAGGATGTGTGTGTCGGAGTGCCCCAGTGGCTTTTTTCGTGATGATAGGAAGCGCTGCAAGAAGTGCTCCTCGTTGTGTGAGACCTGCGTTGGTAGCCGTGGCGACCAGTGCACCACATGCAGGACTGGTTTCCACCTCAACGAGGGCTCCAACATGTGTGTCGCCAACTGTGGCGACGGCTTCTACCTCGACCATGGTACGTTTTACTCCTGGCCAAACTGGCCCCACAATGTACAAACTCTTAAAGGTCCCATGGCATGAAAATTTCACTTTATGAGGTTTTTTAACATTAATATGCGTTCCCCCAGCCTGCCTATGGTCCCCAATTGGCTTGAAATGGTGATAGGTGTAAACTGAGCCCTGGGTATCCTGCTCTGCTTTTGAGAAAATGAAAGCTCAGATGAGCCGTTCTGGAATCTTGCTCCTTATGAGGTCATAAGGAGCAAGGTTACCTCCCCTTTCTCTGCTTTGCCCGCCCAGTTGGTCAAGGCCACACCCCCACCCTCCACCTTGCCCCGCCCTCTCTCCTCTTCAATAGCTAGAGACACAAAAATGGCACATACTAAGGAAAGCTCATTGTGGGACTGGCTCTAGTGGCTGTAATTCTGCACCAAGGCTGAATTTTGGGAAAGAGACTTCAGATATAGTATTAGGGGACCACTAAGGTCAATATAAAAACATCCAAAGAGCAGCATGTCATAGGACCTTTAACTAACAAGTGCACACATGAAAGCACACCATGCAGTCAAGAACTGGTTTCATTGTTCTTTGGTCCCACCTTGGGGAAATTGATAAGCTGCTTCTGACTTTAATAGTGTTTTGTACTTCTTTGTAACATCTGTTTTCTTATAGTTAAACAAATTACATTTAAATGTAACAAAACTTGCCTGGGTAGGCCACATCAAAATGTAATCTCAGTGGGGAAGATAATCCACAAAATACCACTATCAGTGCTGGAAACAAAATGGATTTGTGTGTGACCTGCATCACAAAAAAATGATGCTGTTGTATCCTTGACGCATTGTCTAGCCAGGTGTATTTTTACGCATTTGCTGAACCGAACAGTACTGAAAAGTTTGGGCTAGTAAGCAGATTCTTTCACCAGTTTAAAGTGGAATAGATGCATGATAATTATGTATGGATTATGTTTACGAGAAGTCAGCTTGTTTTTGGGTTTATAATAGAGTAGGGCAGTGGGGTTAACATGCAGTATGTTCTGTATGTATATACTTACTGGTTTGTCTTATGTTCAAGATGTATGCCAGCCTGGATGAAAGTAAAGCAGGAATGAGAGACTGAAACTATGTATATCTTATAATTATGTCTATATATTGGTTTGCAGCCAAGACAGTGTAAGTCCTGGCAGCTCTGAGATTCTCTGGCAGCAGATGTGATGTGATCTACTGATCCAAGCTTAATCATAACATTTCAACAGGCCAAGATGTAGTGGATACTTTTTTTGTTTGAAATGTTGGCACTGCTGAGTGTTGTGTTAAATAAGCTATCTAGAGTTTATTTTCTTCTCATCAGTCTGACAGCAAGCTGAGGTGAATTCCTGCCTTCGTCAATACATGGACACTTTCATGTAATGATTTCACTACTGGTATACTACTGCTATTTGACTTTTGTGTAAAAAAAAAAAGTTAAAATCCATGTAAGCACAGTTTCTTACAACCTCACAAACCCACAAAAGACATTTCGACCAGGATTGCAACTAATGGTTATTTTCCTGATATATTAATCTGTTTCTTATTTTGTGCTTTATCATTTAGTGTGAAAAATGTCAGAAAATTATGAAAATGCCCATCACAATTTCCCAGAGCCAAAGGTGGCATCTTTAGGTTAGCTTGTTTTATTTAACCAACTGTCTAAAATCCAAAGATATTCAACATACTGTGATATAAAACCGAGAAAAGCAGAAAAATATTCACATTTGAGAAGCTGGAACAAGATGTTTTGAATTTCTGAAACGACAAATAATTGATGATCAAAACTATTGATGATTGACTAATCTGTTCAACAATTTGAGCACCAATTTTGACCTCCACTTCTTATTAAAGACAATGTAAAAGTGCATTTTCTTCTCATGGAATTCAGTCTGTGACCTGTTCATATCCATCCTCCACCCTGGTGGGTGGAGATTCCTGAAAATCTAACCAACAATCCTCAGTTACTCTGTCTCCTCCTCCTCACCATATGACTTCCCAAACAAAACCACAATGGTTGTCATACTAAGCAAACATGTTTGAAAATGTAGAAGATTCAGTTTTGATTAATAGTCATAGTCTACTCAATGGTTTCCTAGAAATAATAAAACACAAGTTAATTCGCAGATCTTTTTGGCAATCTTCATCGCTGCTGAAGGAGGAAGTGTCCATGTGCATTGTGTCAAAGCGTGTCATTGCCTTTAGTCTCTTTTGAAATATTCATCTACATTCCTATCCTTCCTCACCAACACTTCAGTCTTCTTTTTTATCCCTGCAGCTTTAGCCTTTTGACATTTCAGTTCTTCTCCATGCCTTTTGTCCTCCTGTTTTGTTTATCTGCTCTTTCTACTTATTCTCTCTCCTTTTCGCACTTCCTCGCCCATTATCCTCCTCTTCATCATTGTCCTCTTCCTCTGCTCCTTTTCTTAATTTCAAATGAAGCCAGACTTCTGCATATGACTGGGTCACCCTATGTCTTTCAGACTCCAACATTTGCAGGAGATGTCCAGAGAACTGTAAGAAGTGCACCACCTCCAATATCTGCTCAGAATGTAAACCTGGAACGAGGTAAGCTGGTGGTCACGCTAAGCAATGCCTGAGTCACGGATTAAAGCACTGATCATTTTAGTGTCTTGGCAGGAAGTGATTTCAGTCTTGCTGTGTCTTGTGACCTTCTACACCTTATAACTTACATCACCTTACACCTTATAACTTACATCACCTTACACCTAACATTTTGGCCAAAGTAACGGTATAGTTAGAATTGCTCCAAACACATAAAAATGACTGCATTTCCTTTTAACTGCCACAGAAACCATTTGAGGATTTGACTGAACACTATTTTGCAGCAATGTTGGATAGTGGCTCTATTTTAACTACTTAACCACTTATTCCAACTCTAACCTTACAGTCACATTAGCTACAAAAGAGAGCGACACACACTCGCTTGTGGGCGCTCCTGGGCGTGCCCAATGGGCGTGCCTAGCCTACTCCTGGTTGCTTGGCAACAGTAAACAGAAATTCTCCGGTGCTACCTTCAAGCACATCTTAAAAGTCACTTCAGAGGTATTGTTAAGTCACAAGAACGAGCAAGCTCGTCGTTTGTCACTGGCAAACGGCCACTCCCATTGAAAATGAATGGCAGCCTGTCGCTTTGTCGCTGTCTCTTGTAGCTAATGTGACTGTAGGGTAAGGTCTGCTTAAATGGAAGTGCTTTTTGGATAAAACCCCCTCTCTTCACACCTTTCTGACATTAGACATAGGGGGGCTGTGTTTACTTTCCACAACTGCACACTTCACACAGCGATTGGCCAGTTGTGTGGAGGCGAAAAAGTACGGTAAGCAGTGTTTGAACTCAAACTCTTCAAGGAAAGATTATCAGAGTGTCTGCCTTTCACCCCCTCACTATGACGGCGGGCTTTTCGGTCCACCTTCAAGTGAGGCTCTTTTAAAAGGCTAAAACACATACAAAAGGTTTGTTTCAATTAGTTTCTTAATGTTAATTGTCTGCATTTACACATTGCTTTTATCCAAAGCACTTTACAATTTGCCTCTCATGATAGCACCGAGCTACCAGGCAAGGTGCTGGCCTAACAATCAGGGGCAACTTGGGGTTCTGTGACTTGCTCAAGGACACTTCGACATGTGAACAGGAGGAGCTGGGGATCAAACCTGCTGAGCCACAGCCACCCTTAAAGTGCTCATATTATGCTTTTTGGCTTTTCCCCTTTCCTTTATTGTATTTTATATCTTTTTGTGCATGTTATAGGTTTACAAAGTGAAAAAGCCCAAAGTCCCCCCCCCAAAGGGACTTACCATCTTCCAGAGAAAACACTGTTCACAAACAGTGAGCAGTGCGAAACACAGAGCTCAACACACAGGGTGAAAAGAGGAGCTGCAGCAATGTGCAATACAACAAATATATGGTGTTTTCTGAAAATTAAACCACATAAACCTATTCTGGTATAACCTCTAAATACAATTATGAACCTGAAAATGAGCATAGCATAATATGAGCACTTTAATGTACCCCATGTATATGAACAGTTTGGTTCATATGTAATTCACCTACATGTATGGTTTTTAAAATATTGATAAATTATATTAAAATTGTTTAGCAAAATGGTGGCCATGTGACTATGGGGCGCTTCAATATAATTGTGAAGCTGCTGCTACCAGACCTGCTAGTATTAATCACAGCTTGTTCATTTGAAGATCTACCATTACAGATAGTCCTCTGTCATACATACAAAGAGCCACGGTTTTGTCTTTTTGCATTCATTTGGCTTGAATGTCAGTGTTGTGGTTTCAGAATAAAAACCTATTGTCCACTCTAATGCTGGAATAGGTTGCTAATTTAGACCAGCATATTGTGTTACACTGGTTTGGGTTCACAGCATGACCCAGAAAACCAGGGCTTCCCAACTGTTTCCTACGTGGGACCCAAATTGAGTAAACGGTTTCACCCTGTGACCCAGGCTTATTAAAGCCCACATATACTCATGTCATGCGGAGACCAACAAGAAGTGGAGCTGTTGCCCATTTTAGGTTGTGGTCATCACTTTGAAGAACCTTTTGATCTAAGCCATTTAGTTAACCACGCAGACATGTTGCAGTTCATTTTCTGTCCACTTCCACAGTAGCCTCTTTAAACCGCCCCAACTGCACTTGACCTGACAAAGGATAAGGGCGCTTCAAAGTGCTGGAATTCCACATAGGTCATGAAGGAAACACTTGTGAAGTGCTTAAAACATATTGCGGTGTTGAACCCAGCTTTAAGTGTTCAGTGTAGCCAGAGGTGGAGGTGGGGACACTTTTAAGCCATAATCTCCTCTGAATGCAAGCGTGACCACAGAAAGAGACACACACACACACACACACACACACACACACACACACACACACACACACACACACACACACACACACACACACAGTCTCCCATTCAGTACACCATTCATAGTCAGTTAGGAGCCGAGGAGGAAGAGAGGACCAGACAAGATTGTTTCTGGGAAACGTTAGCTAACACAGACCAGCTGTTTTTCAGTTTAGCGCGGCAAGCTCACCAACCTGTCCTCACTGTGACTTCACAGAACTGACTTTATAACCTCCAAACCTACTTCCTAACTGACCTCAACCACTACATCTGGTACTTGCAAAATCTCTTGTGTATATATTTCTTCAAAACAACAACAAATTCACTTCAACTACTCTGTTAAATCTAGAAGGCCTTATATTCCTTTACATCAGTGCAAAAGTGAACTAGGCCTGCAGCTGATGTGTACACCCACATGATATCACTGGTGCAGCAGTTGTTTTCTTGTTCTTCCTAAATATTTGCCCAGAAAGAAAATTGCTCAGTAGCAGCTGGCTTTTAACAGGCAATCTTTAACTGATTTGCAGTTTTGAAACGTAACAGACATTGTACTTTTCTGAAACTCACCTGTGAACTCACCTTAAAGGAAATTAGTTATATTTACTTACTTTTTCCCCTGGTATTTACTGTAATGGTATGGATGTGTATCTTTTTCTGTTTCACTTTCTAGTCTTCAAGGAAACAAGTGTCAGATGACGTGTGACCCAGGGACTTATTACAACGGCCACAGAAGGACTTGTGAAACCTGTCATCCGGCATGTGCCACATGTGCAGGTAGGAAGTCATAATATTTATTGGAATACCATTTATTACATAGGTCAGGGTGTTCTTTTGTTGTTTAGCAGACATTGTTTGTCATCTGATTTAAGTGTGTTTCTATGTGTTTTTAAGGCACAGGTATAGAGGCGTGCACAAAGTGTGCAGACGGCTACTTACTTGAGGACTGGCGGTGTGTTTTAACATGCAGCTCTGGCTACTACCTGTCAGAGCAGACCTCAGACAATGGGCAGGTGCAGAGGTCCTGTAAAAAGTGAGTCAGCACACCTGCCAACACCTCGACAACACAGTGAACTTGTAGATCTCCAGTCTACAAAGATAAACAAGGAAATACATTTATTTAAAGCCGATTAGTATTTTGTTTTGTGCCGAGGGTGATCATATAAGTGTAACTACAATGTATAGTTTCATTTTTATTTTACAAATGGTTTTCTCTCTTTGCAGTTATTTGCATAAATCAGATATGTATGTATTTTAACCAACTAGCTCACACATGCTAAAAATAACACATCTAATACTGCAGCAAAAAGATTCTAAGTATATTTAAAGTCTCATATAGCACAAATGTTTGTGAGTGAGTACTGTGTTGAAAGAATGTTTGGATTTGTTTTTGGAAATGTGAAAGGAAAGCTCTACTGTGACAAAACCTTGAAGAAAATCAATCACTTTAAAGGCAAAACTAGTGAAAGACAGCTGAATATCCATAAAGGCCAGTTCTAACTTGCAAGAGGATATGTGAGCACACTATAGTGCTGCATAGACTGGTATCTAATTCTTCATACAACCATCGACAGGTGTGACCATAGCTGCTACGAGTGCTCAGGGCCCGGTGAAAGGAACTGCAGCAGCTGTGTCAGTGGTTACAATCTGGAGGCAGGAGCCTGTGTGGTCAGCACCATCTGCAAAGATGGTGAGTTGTCAGCTTTCTCATCTACAAGATGGCCTCAATGTGTTTATTTTATACTTTTCGCACTGCCTCTCACAGGCAGTGTATAGTCATAATGCATCCTAGAATGGTCCAGAGTGAAAATTTTGTGAAGGCTTAAACCAGCTAGAGCATTGAATTGGACAGTCACAATGAAGAAAAAAAAAAAAAAAAAAAGCTTTATAATGCTATTTGATTCACAACAGTATTTCTTGCAAAATGTTTGCACAAGTACAGAAATTGTGGTCTTAAAAATCCCAGCTAATTAAAGAGCCAAAAGCCTCAGAGGTTTGGATTTACATCTCAACTCTCCCTGAGACTATTTTGTATCTCCAGATGAATTAAATTGTGTTATATCCCACAGGGTATAACAAATGAGAGCAGAAGGTAGCTCAGTTAAGATTTATCTGTGGTTTTCTTTTTAATTTTTATTTCTTTATACTAACTTCTTGAATCAAACTGCCTCAGAGCAGGAGGGCGGCCTGTCGTTGCTTTTGCCTTTCGTGGTCTTTGTTTAAAGGTCTCATTCATGTTTGCATATTACTAATTTAAAATCTCTCTGGGATTATAGACTCACACATTCTTGTCGTTTTATTTGAACATAAACTCACTCTTTTCCTGGTTGTTTTTACTGTGCTATGTCACACTGCATAGGCTGAAAGGTTTCTTAAAGCATCTACTTACATTTTTCTTATTTTTCCTGCTCCTCTACAATACTTTTATGATTTTTACTTGCTCTTTACTTGCATTTTCTTTCTTTCATTGCTGTGTGCTTTATGGTCTAGTCTTTTCTGGATTTTTGCATGTTTGGCTTACTAATCTTTTGTGTAAATATTCCCGTTTCTCGCTAACTGGCTGAGGTGATGGTGTGATTATGAGGCTTCAATTGCAGTGTGTGATTTGCTGCTCTAGCCACGACCTTCTAGTTAAAATGAACCCTTGGCCAAAAAGTCTTCCAGCTTGTGATGAGATAAAGCTCTGAGGAGAAAAATGTTTTCACTGTGTGTGATCTCTCTGTTGATGATAAGTACCTTACTTAAAGTGCACCCTCAGTCTGTTTCCAACCTTCCTAAACCAAAGCTCAAACGTGGCCGGTACATTTAAATGCTGTTGATAAATTAAATAATCGGCTTACACTTTTTACAGACTGGTGGTCCACTTTAAGTTTTCTGTGATACACCAAGTTGTGAATTTCAAAAATCTTCAATTTGCTAATTGTGTGATTTTTTTTTTCTCTCTCTCTCTCTCTCTCTCTCTCTCTCTCTCTCTCTCTCTCTCTCTCTCTCTCTCTCTCTCTCTCTCTCTCTCTCTCTCTCTCTCTCTCTCTGTCTGTCGGTTTACTCCTGAATCCCTTTTTTTGTTTTTTCCTCTCTCCCGACATGGATCCAATCACTCCACTGGACAACAATAATTTTCCACCTCGATGAACATCACCTGTGATTGGATCAAAAAAACTTCCTGTCACCTGACATCTCTTTTGGCCAATTACATGGCTCTGTCTGCCATTCAACCATTTCTTATGATGTGTGTGTGTGTGTGTGTGTGTGTGTGTGTGTGTGTGTGTGTGTGTGTGTGTGTGTGTGTGTTTCCACATGCATGCCTTTTGTGTGTGTTTGTTTGTTTTCCCCCCCTCCTTCCAAACTCCCCTTGTATCTCTTCTTCCTGGTCTGTGGAAAGCAAATGAAGAATCTTGGGCAGAAGGCAGTTTCTGTGTGCTTGTTAAAAAGAACAATCTTTGCCAGAGGAAAGTGCTGCAGCAACTGTGCTGCAGAACGTGCTCGCAAAAGGGCTGACGGGACGTACTCGCTGGGCGTTAAGGGAGCGCGGGGGGGGATGTGGGGGCACATGGGGCACCCCTCCTTCTTGAACCCCCCCTGCCCACTCATTCACAGTCACATAATTTATAAGAAAATCTGTGCCTCTTAAAGGGACTGCATCGGAGGTGCGATGACAGGACTACAACAAACCTACCTTTTTTCTGTACTGGGACACACACACGTTGTCAGGGTGTAAAACGACTGGGACTTATTTCAAGAACAAACGAACAAATGAAAACAAAAGTGAAAACAAACAAAAGAATAAAAGTGTCGGCATTTTGTGACCAAAGCATCGATGCCAAAATAATTGAACCTTCTTTTTTTTGTTGCCAGTGTAGGAAGTATATCTTAAAACAGGAGCCACTGAGCCTGTGAATCTCTGAATACGTCTGTGTGCATTTTTATTTTGGCTCCTCTTCCTCCTCTCTTTCCAGTGTTAACGATAAACAGATGGAAAGTGACTATACAGTAGGAAAGGCCCTGGTTTTTCTGCCTGTAAATATACGTCAAAGGAAAAAAAAGAAGCTCACTCAGTTATGTGAAAATAATGTCTGTCTGGGCTGACTTTGGCTGTGTAGGGAAGAAAAAAAACGCACACAGATGCACACACACACACACACACACACACACACACACACACACACACACACACACACACACACACACAATGATACATATGTACCCCACACATACATTAATAAACATGAATTCAGACACATACTGTATATCAGCCACCACTTGAAGTTAGTTAGGTGCTACTGTGTCACAGTATCCCAAGACTGATGCACATTACTAACCAAAATCACCTCATTACATTTATTTAAAAACATAAACCTGCCCTCTGAATATTGTGTGTTTTGTCTTTATCGGTGTGTGTGTGTGTAAGAGAATGCCATTAATTCGTAATGTGAGCCCAGACAGCATTAATTCATTCCAGTGGTACTACAAGACGAGTCGATAGTCATTCCTTCCGGAGCTTTCTGCAGGGAACGAAACGCTGCAGTGAGTTATAATGAATTTGTGGTACTAGGGATGCACCGATGCCTATTCTTCACTCATGATGCTGAATCTGGACTCTGGAAACTTTTGCCCAAAACTGAGTATTGATTCCATCCATTACTGTGACAGAACAATTTAAGGCTCCACCATTACTTTGTTGTCACTGGATAAAATAATTGAAATATTTGTTGCAGGGAACTGCAATTCTTCTGTGGTGGTTTGGTCTTCCACATACCATATGTTACCCAGATAAAGGGAATTTTGTCCAATAATTATCATTGACCTCTATCGGTGCATCCCTATATGTTACTGTTGTCAAAAGAAATAGATTTGTAGAAGTTTCCACTCTTCGTCATTCCATTATGATGGCAATGCATATCAACTGAAGTATTGCTCTACACTTTAAACACAGAAGATCAATGACAGTACAGAAAGTATTCTGTTATGTTTCATGTGCAGGTAAAGGTCTCTGACAGGCTGACAGACTACAAACTCCTGTGGTGCAAAGCAGAGCTGTGGTGGTTTTGCTTATTTCAGAAAAGGGATTTTGTTCAAAATGTAGATATTGAATCACATTAGGGAGTAGAACTGCATATTCAGTCAACCCAAGAAAAATTGGAAAACAAACCCAATGAGTCAATCAATTTGGTTTGTATTCACATAACTGTTAAAAGTGAAAATGAAGTGACTGCATCACTGCAGAACCAGGAATGTGTCCGAAATCATATTGAGCCAAAACTGTACTTGTGTTAAGGGCGATCAGATTTGTGGGTTCTCCTCCTGTCGGTCTGTCTCTGAACCTTACCTGATGAAACTCAAAGGTTATTCTGGTGGTGCTGGTTTCTAATAAAGAACCGCAAATATAATGTTTAAGATTCTTATTCTATTTGTGTGGGTTTTCACACCTGCAGCTTAAGCATCTACAGTATTAGATGAATTGTTGTACTGTCAACTGGTTATGGTTCTTGATGATTTGTAATAAAGGTTGATAAATCCCCTTTTTTGGTTAACGAAAACGTATTCTTGGTCATTGTTTAAAATGACTTGAATTGATTTTAGATTGTGTGGTAGTAGACACATGCACACACGCACACACATACACACAAACGCCCCTCGAATAAAAGCTGTTTTTATTGTGTACCTGTGACATATCTGTGACAATGCATTATTAATGTTACTCAAAGTCCTAGTTTTGAAAATCTTTTTTTTTTTTTTTTTTACTTAAGTGTTCTCATTAAAATGTTTAATCTGTTCATGTTTTGTTTTCTTTTCAGTTTTCATTGTTGGCAGTATATTACTCAGTATTATTTCAGCCATTAGCATTTTTGTTCATTTTCTTACTTTCCAAAACATTAGGTTCCCTGGTTTCAAGCTCATTGAGTTTATTTTTATTTATTTTTTTTCCTTCATGAAATTCATGAAAGGGAATGACATCATTAAAATTCGGATCATAACTTTCATAAACTTTTATTTTTTCGGCACTCGATCAGATTGATTAGGACAAAGCCACATGCCCCAGGCAGAGCACTTAAAGGGAGACGTGCACTCGCTGACAACTAGGTGAAAATTAAAAACTGGTCCGTGATGCAAAGTTTTACTGCTTTATAGGTGCAACGTCTGAATCTAGAACTTATTTTTGAGTTACTCTTTTTCAGTTTTTTAGCATTTTCTTCCAGCAACCGCAGCAATTAATATCGTAGCAGGTATCAATTCCAAGGCTATAATTCAACTCAAAAATCAGTTCTGTTTGAGGAGGAAATGGATAACAACTTTCATTATGATGTTGCATTCTAACCCATAAAATATATATTGTATTAGTAGTAATCTTTAACTTTCATCCAACAGCCTTCCAGGAAACACTCTAATGTTGGTGTTGTATGTGATATAAGATATATTCTATATCTACAACAAAGCAGGTGTTTCATAATATACCAATATATAGCCAAACTCCCTGTCATCCCAATACATCTGTCTTTAGTTCCTATATATGTTGTGGAACTGGTACATTATGTATACCATTGTCATATGTAACAGCAATTGGATTCAGCTAAAAATCATTCTTTTCTAAAGCTCATTGATGCTGTCAAGGTTACCTGTTTTATCCGTTGGTGTAAGTGACTCAACACGGGTTATTCACAGGTTCTACACAGGTGTCGAGTCACACGAATGCATAATGGGGTTTGTTTGAGAGAAACCCTACAGTACGATTCTGACCATTTTACGAATCCTGCACAATCCTTCAAGACTCAAACATGTTTTTCTCCAGTCATGATTCAGTCAAATTCAGCATCCTGCACACACATGCTGATTTCAATCCTCACCAAACTCCAAACAATTGATTCTGTTAATTCTCTTTCTAGTCATGGTTTGAGCTTTCTTCAGTGCTGATTCAAGCCGTAATTAACATTATCCTGCCCATTTTGGCATCTACTGGCACTTAAATCATGTTGGAAGCCATGACAAATCTTAGTTTATCCTGCTCTAACTCATGGACAGGCAGCACTGTGGCCCAGTGGTTATTAGGTGTTTCCCACCCCAATAGACATTATTAGGTAATAATCCTGACATTGCCCTTGAACAAGGCATTGGCTTACTAAAGAGTAAGGATAGGTAAAATACTGTGAATAATTAATGTCTATCTCAACTCAAGGTCAAGAGGAATGAACACTTCCCTGTAGTAATAAATACACAATATTCGATAAACAATGTGGTTAATATTCTCGTGACCACCATTTGGATGTAGTGAATATATAATTGTTTTTCCACTTTCTTGGACCAAGTGTGTGCAGGTCTCACGAGGTGGAAGAGCCAGGGTATTGGGATACAGGACCAGGTGTGGTGGGTGTCAGTGTAATATCTGCCAACAGAGCTCTCTCTCCTGACAGAGCAGACTGTCAATGTCCTCACAAGGTCAGCTGAGTCCATAACAGAGGAAAAGTTTTACTCCCCAGAGTGACAAGCTCTCTTTCTTCTCCGCTCCATTATTCTTTAGTCTGGCAGTGGGAGTCCAAAGTGTCTGCTTTTGCTGAGTGGAGTTGTGCGGCTTTCCGTCCCTTGAGAACTTGGCTCCCTGTTTGTTTGTTTGCGTGAGTGAGGGGGAGACAAACAGAAAGACAGGGAGACAATTTGTGTGTGTGTGTGTGTGTGTGTGTGAGATGGCGTTTATTCGGGGGCTGTTTGGTTTCAGCAGAGCTCTACTGAATGGGAAGCCACTGCCTGTTGTGTTTGTACACAAAGAAGCTCTTTTGTTTTGAAAGGAACAATTGAGCTTTTCACAGAAAGCCAAAGAGCACAGACAACCTTGCCGCTGCCTTGAAGGATGCTCACACACACAAAAACACACTGCTCCATCCTTATGGCTGGGCCTGTGTCTGTCACCTTTGTCTAATAAATCTGGTGATAGGAGACAGTGTTTTTGCCTCTTTTGTTATGGACCTTTTCAATGTTGCCAAGTGTGAAGATGAAGGTTGATGGGTTTTTTTGGAACTTCTTTCTCAATCCTTTTGCAACTTTGGACACAATAGCTTATGTGTGTCCGGGATGAATGTGACTAAAGTTTACATATTAATGCGGCGTATGAAAAGTTAATTTGGTAAGCAAACCAACTGACAATAATATACCTACCAGGACTGTGATAATGCTTTTGATCAATGTCAGTGACTTAACAATTGCTTTGCCAGGTGCCGATATTTCTGGCACTCAAAACTCAAAACTCAAATTTCCAGCCTGTACTTTGTTTTGAAACAAAAACTTTCCGACCTCCCAAAACCTACGCACATTTTCAGCATTTTCAACGGTGGAGGATGTGGCCATAGGGCTGTAGGAAGGCATTTTATTTTCAAGTGATAAACGAGCAAATGACAAGTTGGTATTATTACAAAATGTTGCTTTTATGATATGGTAGATGCTTCTGTTGCATCTCTGTTCTAATTAGCTTCTCCTAAAAGTAGCTGAGCCAAAGACCTGCTGAGGTGGCCATTACCTGGTACCTCATACAGGTCATTAAAAGTATTGCTTACAGAATGGCCCTTTTTAGATCAAGTCTAGACGTTTTGTAAAACACAAAGAAGC
This sequence comes from Perca fluviatilis, assembly GCF_010015445.1. Lineage (NCBI taxonomy): Eukaryota > Metazoa > Chordata > Actinopteri > Perciformes > Percidae > Perca > Perca fluviatilis. The sequence goes on from NC_053117.1 coordinate 20,285,095, forward strand.
ATTTCCCAGCCGTCTTCTCAGCTTGTCTTGTTTAAGGTCTGAGAGAGACATTCATGGATCATTTCCAGGTCACCAAGTCTTTGGACTGTGGCAGGAATCCACACAAACATGGAGAGAACATATAAACTCCGCTCACACAAAGGGTTTAAACTGTAGGAACTTTCTGCTGTGAGTCAGCAGTGCTTAAAGGAGACATATGCTCATTTTCAGGTTCAAACTTGAATTTTGGGTTTCTTCTAGAATATGTTTACGTGCTTTAATGTTCAAAAAAGACATTTTAATCATATTGTCTGTCTGAATATACCTGTATTCACCCTCTGTCTAAAACGCTCCGTTTAAGCACCTATTTCTTTAAGGCTAACCCCCTGATTGGCTTGCGAGAAAGATATGTCGCACCTTTGCAAAGCCGCGGGTGGCGATATTCAGATGGGGGGCGGTGTTTTCTGTTGAGCCCGCATGTGACATAGGAAGGGCAGCCAAATCTGAAAGGCTTGTTAAATCCCGTGTTCTCTGATCTCGGAAACCCACAAAAAAACGGATGGGTTGTCTTACTTCACAGTTTGTGGGTGGGTAGGCACTGCAGATACTGAAATGCATGTGCACAAGCACTAAACCGTTAAAACTAATAGCCACAACAATAATGGTCCTATCAGTTTACTTTAGATGTAAACATACCGTATCTCAACAGATGTATAGATACATGTTTCTGTTATCTGTAAAGTAGAGGTTCAGTAACAATTGTGTAATGAATGAAAATCAGTCAATCTGTTTGTTTAAAAAGTCTTGAGATGATTTGGGAATCTTCACCTTGTGTTCAAACTTACAAGGGGCCAAAAAAAACCCTGATCCAAATCATATCTCGGTTTATCCAGCAATTAGAAAGTACTCCTGTACTGACATTTTTCAACTTGTTTTTTTTCAAAGATGTTTTTAAACCTGTGAAATATATTTGCACATAATATGACAACAAATCAGGAAAACAAAAAGAGATATAACTCTTATTGTGCAGGAGATGTCAGAAGCCAGAGGTAAATGAGCTGGACCTTCAGTGAAATAAAAAAAAGAAAAAAAAAAGAAAAACTGACTATTGGTTATAATTGGTGCAACTAGGACACATCACAGCATCAAACTCAAGTCACTCAAGTAAAACGAACAAACATAACAAAGCTGGTAAACAAATCAAAATAAAGCACCTTATTATGAAATTTGTCAAAAATAAACTCAGGTCAGGTCATGTTGTTCACTGTTGCTCTCCGTCTATAGGAGAGTACATGAGTCGACATGGAAACTGCCACCTGTGTGATGCTACCTGTGTGCAGTGCATGGGTCCGGAGAGAGAGGACTGCATTAGCTGCCCCGCTACACGGTGAGAACCACTGATATTCAAAAGATGCAAGTAATACTGCTGAGGATGGAGTCTTATTCGTCTTATCTGTACAGTATAAATAAATATATATATTTGTATATAAACACAACAGACACTGTGTTACTCACTACTACTATAGTGATTTCGGACAGTTCAAACTACCTTTAATACAAATGTAGAAATCTTTTTTCAAGTCTATTCTAAAATTAGCGATTCCGCTTTAACCAGTTGAGTTGAGAAGTTTTGTATTCAGCTAAGTAAATAACTAAAACTTATCATGTTTTATTTTTTATTTTTTTACATTTTTGGTCAGTTTGTACTGACTCTTATTTTTTGGATGTTGCACAATATGTGTACTATTTTATTACTACTGATTTTGCATGTTCTTTGTGAACCACATCCACCCCTGCAGGTTATTTGATGATGGACGCTGCGACATCCGCTGCCAGACGGGGCGTTATGCCATGGAGAGGCAGTGCCATCTCTGTCACCACACCTGCCATGAGTGTACTGATGAGGGACCGGACAACTGCACAAGCTGTGACAGAGGTACACTGACAGTTATTCAGCCAAGGCGGGAATCAGTCATTTGTTCATTGTATCCTTTTGCAGAGATCACTGCATATCTCTCAGATTGTAGCTAAAGTTAAAGACAAGCTGTGTCTAGATTTAATGACTATTTTCCTTTAAACATCTTACCTTCTGATAAGTGTTATGGTCTTAGGATCCTGTGTAGCCAATCAAAAGAAGAAGAAAAAACGATTTCATCAGTGTGAAAACAATCGTTATGATAAAACCCGGACATCGTTAGAGGCTCACAGCTGAAGAAATATCAACTTGAAGATGGTAGTAATAACTGTGTTTATCATAGTGTCACAGACAGTATTATGGCTGTCAGAATGAATGTATTTACACTGGGGAGATTCTCTTACGCACAAACCCACCTACACACACACTTTAAGATACCAGTCAGCCAAGGAGAAGATTAACACCAGATTTCCCTTCACACTCTCTTTCTCTCTCTCTCTCTCTCTCTCTCTCTCTCTCTCTCTCTCTCTCTCGCTCTCTCTCTCTGTCATGTGCATACACACTCTCAATTAGCCAGCAAGTTTGTCAGACTGTTTGCAAATGTGGTTCCATTTAATTGCAGGTCTGTCTGAGGTTCAATGAGACATAACAATAATAACATGAAGAAACCCTCCATCTGTCTCTCCCCATGTCATTTCTCTCTCAAAACAACCTCTCATATCTTGGCCAGTCACACACACACACACACACACTCACACACACACACACACACACACACACAATGAATGAAAGAGCTGCATAAAGGAGCGTAACAGAGAAAAAGGGAAGAAGTGAAGAAGACAATAAATAAACACACACATTAGTAGAAACATTTTTGTTTCATTTGCCAGTAGGTCATTTCAAGATGTGCAATATGTGCACATAAATATGCACATTTACACACACACACATATACATATATATATATATATATATATATATATATATATATACATACATATATATATATATATATATATATATATATATATATATATATATATATATATATATATATAAATATATATATAAATGTTTAGGACTCACTGATTAAGACAAAAAGTGTTTGGTGTTTGATATATAAAAAAAACTATATTCAAGTTGCTCAAATTCAGTTCTATTAAGTATTATTAAGTATGTCTGCATACCTGTTTTGTGCATCAGCACTCTTTGTTCTTCACTTGCCAGAGTTCTTGTCCATTTCATTCCCTGTACAAATTTCCATTTCTTTACTTGCTCCATCTAGATAGGTTTGGGGTGGCCAGATTCCTGTTTCAGAGTCAGTGTCGAGCTGTCTGTCCAGAGGGGTTCTTTCACTCTTCGAGGAAACGGTGTGAACCCTGTCCTGCAGATTGCATCATCTGTTCATCAGCAGATCACTGCCTCCACTGCAGCCCAGGACATAAGCTCAGAAATGGCCAGTGTGTCCCGTTGGCGTGCAGTTCAGGTGAGAGACAGAAGACTTTGTTACATGCTCATTTACTAATGTCACTATGAAAAGTACTCTTTGTTAATTCTGCAGTCGAAATGCTGAATGTTGTTAATGTTGTATGACAAAAAATAAGCATTAAAAAAAGATGTCATCTACATGTCACTGCTGATGAATAGCTGCCACTGTTCACTCAGTACCACTGTCACAGAGCTGGGCTGAATTTGGCAAATATCACCTCAGGGAACACACATGTAGCATAGTGACCTCGTTTCAAAGCAAGTATTAAAATTCAAATACAAAATATGCCAAAAGAAAATATGCCAACACCCAGGCCGCCAAGTCACAATTGCAAATAATATGCATGGATTGACCACATAATAGGAAACTATTGGCTACTTTGAGCTAGTACACTATGGTACTAAAAGTTTTTGGATTTCAGCGTCAGGTGTGAAAAATGTGCAGTTCAGAGGAGGAATTTTAAGCTTCTGAAGATAACAGTAATATTTCATAAGGTTACAAGGTTCATTTATTTGTCCTTTTACAACACAGGGTTGCACAATGAAATACATGTTGTAGTCTCTTCAAGCTACACACACATAGAACATGTATACACATGTTTTAATTAGAATAGAATAAAATTAAATAAGATAAAGGTTAGGTTACTTATAAGTCTAGCAATGAAGGAATATGAATAGTACCAGAAGACAAAAAACATATGGCCACGAAACACATTCAACCAAGCATAAACATCATATCAGAAATACAAAAACACTGCATTGTCTACTGGTATGACATGATGTCTATTATTTGAGCTAAATACTTTATGAGAACTTTTTTTTTTTTTTAAAGAAACAAATGAAAATGCCCTACCAGACAAATACAGTCAGTGCTGATTTTCTTGCTTCTACTTCCTGTTCTTAATCTACTAAAGAACATTTGCTGAATGTCTTTACAGTACTATCCTCAAGGAGACTGTGGAAGGTGAACACATTGCACTTTATCTCATTGTATGAGATCAAATGTGAATGCTGAAAAAAGGAGGATTGAGAAAGAGCTGAAATGCTTTGAGGGGAAAAAGAAGATATTTCAGATAAAGAGAAGAGGTGGAGGTGGGGAGTTACAACTTCACCACCTTGAATGTAATGATAAGGGGTTATGATGAGAGTTTGTATGTGAGCATAATAAATGTATGAGTGGGAGGAGGACACAAAATTCTTATCATATGTTTAGCAGGCAGGTCTTAACAGGCTCCATAGACAGCTTGAGCACAGCTTCTCTTCTCTTTTCTTCTCTTCTCTTCTCTTCTCTTCTCTTCTCTTCTCTTCTCTTCTCTTCTCTTCTCTTCTCATTCTGTATTGGTACCACAGGCAGAGCAATGACACCACATTGATTGATGTGCCAGTGTGACATAAATGTAAACATATAAATATTACAAAATGCAGCTAAGAGGTAACAGAAGGCAAAGTGTGTATTTCTAAAATAAGACAAGCACTGTTAAACTGGCATTATCTCATTGATTGATGACAAAACATAACAATGGTCATTTGGTAATAGTAATTTGATTATCATGGCTGTAAGATAAACTGCACTCCACTTAAAACATCCGCGAGTTATTTGTTGTGACAGGAAATGTGCAAGCTTGAAAGTAGCTTTAAATGTCTTTTTCTCCACTACCAAAACTTATTTTAAACAACTATGGCGTCCAGTACAACATTAACTCAATGATTTTCACCAAAGTGACATACAGTATGCTATTTTATCATCATTTTCTTATGTGTTATGTATTTTTAATCCACTATTTTATCTGCCATTTTCATCAGGTGAGGTTGCAGATGCAGAGAAAGAGGACTGTTTTCCCTGTGATGAAGGCTGCAAGCAGTGTGAACGCAGTAAATAGACCACTTCTTTTTCTTACTCCTCTCTCTCTTCCTACCTCTTTCACCTTCTTCATCGATCAAAGCGTAGAAACAAAACCAAGTGCACTATAGCTTCAGCAGCAGCTATATGCTGCAGCTACAGCACACTGCAATATCTTGCAGTCAAAGTAAATGTAGATGAGAAAAACTTTTATAATTTCAGTCCTCAGGAGTGAGATACAGTGAGATGTCGGGAAAGCTTGTTACCAAAAGATAAAGATTTACTGAAGGCTACTAAATGTGTTTGACAGTGTAGTTTTGAGGTGGGGTGCCGGCATTTACTAATGATGCTGCCATTGACCACTGTTGCACCTCACTCTTTGCTCTAGGCTCTCTTTTACCGCAGATACATCGTCGTACATTTATTTAAAATGAGCCCCAACAACTGAGCTAAGTTATTAAAATATAATGTGTTCTGCAATTAATGAACATTTTGTTTATTCCAATAAGCCTCATTCATTAGGGAAGTCATTTGGACAAACCAAATCAACCATCTCTTAGAATCTCTTAGCTGTATATTTACTTAATTATCAGACACCATACCCCATTTAGATGCCACATTAGTATTTGGACTCATATGCAAAAGATCTGATATTTTTTACTTTTAGGATTGATGTTGATTATCTTCTCCACAAGGAACACCTACCTGCAATCTAATTGATGTCAGAGTCAGACATTATCTATCCTGCAAAGGGTTAAAAAAAGAAGAAGAAGCTTTTCCACTCCTGGGTAAATGCTGCCGGTAATTGTTAGTCCTTCCACTGCTGTTTACCTCTAGACTGTTAATAAATATAAAAAATCAACATACCTTTGTATACAGCTAAACAGGACACTAAAAGGCTATTTTTCTGAATGGTATTTTGTATAAGATTTGTTGTTTTTTCTCAACACTGTGAAATGTGTCATTCCTTGTACTTGTACACCTCAGCCTGTCAGTACAAGCCACATGAAGAGTCACGAAAGCACTTCCTTCTCCCAGAAATGCTCACCAACATCCCCACCATAGAAAGTTGTTATTTTGCTGAACTGGTCTGAGGTGGAGACTGGGTGTTATTATGTCATTATGCATTCTGGGTGGAATATCTTTCTCTCAACCCCACCACAGCCTCCCTCCCTGCCTGCCACCCACCCGCTCTTAGTAATCACAATTCTGCAAGCTAAATAAATCAGTCAGCAGATTAGAGATTTGGATGATTGGCCCTGTGACGCGATGCTACGGGCTAAGGTAAAGATGAAACAGAAGTGTAGTGTCTGGCATCTCTGTGTGTGTGCATGCTTACACTAAGTTCTCATTCTGCATTTCTATGCTTATGAAAGCCAGTTTTAGACATTTACCGTACTGTGAAGACATGGTTGACAATCTGAGGATTTGAGTGTGGTTCTTAAATCAAATATTTAGTATTAGATATAGTTTAGGATTAAGATTTTGGATTAGGTTTACAAGTTAGTAAATGAGCTGTGTGTGTGTTTATATGTTAGTTTGTAGCGTGCTGTAAGATCTATCAATGAGCTCGCCAGCCTGACGGTGTGTGATAAGATGCAGCAGCCCCTCCTCACTCCTATCTCCTCCATCAAAATTACAAATGTACTTCTTTTTAACTCATCATCAGTTTTATGCCCATTAATCCTCTTTGCATAGGGGTGCAAAAACGTACACGTCGTGTTTTGAATATGCCCCTTTCTAATGCCTGTTAAAGGATTTTTATTGTGGAGTTTTTTCTCACCTGAATCGAGGGTTGAAAGACAGAGGGTGTCATATGCTGTACAGATTTTAAAGCCCCTCGAGGCAAATTTGTGATTTGTGATATTGGGCTTTAAAAATAAACTTGGCTCTGTGTAACTTGTTGAATGGCAGGGATGCACGTGTCTTGTGTAGCCCAATGATACTAGCTCTCTCAGGCGGGCAAAATCAGCAGAACTTGACTTTTACTTAGGATACATAGCCTTCATTATCTTGGCCCTCCTTGGCACATGGCGACATTGCTTCTTCTATTAGGGAGCACCACTGCTGACACATCCCTAATCAGTCTGTGTGCTCTTCTGTGTTTATATTTTCTCTAAACTTCACCAGTCCTCCTCCCTGGTCTCCTCAAGACAAGGTGATTTACACATGCTGTGCAATGCACCTTGATTTGTTTACTTTGTTTCAATATTTACTACTATTGATCTTTTTTTGGTTACATTAGGCTTCAGGGAAGAAATATTACTGTACTTTACTGTCAGAGGCTGTTGGCACGCTGAAGCTCATCTCACCTCCAGTTCTCAGCTGTTTTGAAACTGTGCAGCTCACATTTGTGCTCGAAAAAAGCTGTATTTCTCATGAATGTTTTGCTTCATTATATTTACACATCTATTCTGTTTTTCTCTATTAGCAATCCACTTCTCAAACACTTCTTGATAAGCACACTATGTCACTTTCTCAAACTGAAGTGATGATTTGAGGTGAGAGTAAAACTGAGTTCATCCATCCCCCCTCCTGATTTTGTATCACCTCTTTTTACTTAGTGCTAATCACTTTAATGTGTGATTGTGTGCATGTGCATGTATATCATGTGCGTGTAAGTGCTAGTGTAATATGTAGCTTGTGAGTGCATGTAGACTCTAAATGTGTATGCACATTCCACAAGTGCATACTTCAGGATGTGTATGCCAGTTTAAATTCTGTTGAAATCCCCCCTCCCCTGGCTTTCACAGTTAATATTTATGCGGGAGCTATTTTCTCTCTTCACATAGACACAGCCTGAAGGCATGATTTCCGGCTCCTCTGTCCCTCCCACCTTTCCTTTCTCCCAGTCTCTCTCTGTATGAGTAATTGCTTTCACAGGTAGTGGCTTGTCGACTGCATTGAAGTGCAAACCAGTGCAGTGTTAAGTTGTGGGTGCTGGAAGGAGACTGAGAGAGGAATGGGGTGTGGGGGTCGATGGAGGTTTTTCTGGAGAGGATGAATGTCCCTAGGGAAAGTCTGCAGAAGGGGCTTTTTTTAGTAGTTATTTCCATCTCTTTCTCTCCCTCCCTCTATCTCTCATTTACCCTCTCTCTCTCTTTCTGCTTCCTGATCCTATCTTTCTCTTCCTTTTGCCCCCCTTCTTGCTCCCTCTGTCCTTGGAGATGTTTTGACATCATTGGACTTTGATGACAGCATGGCTCTTTCTCAGTTACCAGTTGGATGGTTTTGATTGACAGCAGGAATTAATTAAAAACACAAAAAAACACACACACACACACACACACACACACACACACACACACACACACACACACACACACACACACACACACACACACACACACACAAAAACACACAACCTAAATAACTTATTAATATCCCCTGCATAGGTTCCCCCAGTCTCCAATATACAAAATACACATTAACAGCAAATATGTTTATAATGTATATAGTGTTCTACATAACCTGTCACTGACATTATGCTCGTTTTTGTGTTGTTCAGCAAAAGTACACCTGCAGTGCTGCACAGACAGCACAGAAACACACACACACACACACACACACACACACACACACACACACACACACACACACACACACACACACACACACACACACACACACACACACACACACAATAACAGACATTATAGATGTGAACTGAAATCTCTTTGGCTTTTACATTTGTTTGAGGGCTTCTGAGTTAGATTTGTTTGCTAGTTAGACATTGATCACACTCATCTGATAATTAATCTGTGAGTGCCATTCAGTTCTACAGCGAACTGAACACATTTATTGTTTAGTGTTGTCAGAGTGCCTCCTGCTGGTGTTTAGGGAAACTGGGTTTAAAAAAAATGACTGCGCTGTCCTTGGGTGCAGGTAGATAAGATAAGGTATTTTCCACATTTTTGTATTTGAATTACATAAACAGACTACAATTAACACTTACAACCACAGTAACTTAATCTTTATGTTGTTTTCATTTAGTATGGAAGGAATAGTTAGAATAGATCGTCAGTGCAAAAAGGGTCAAAAATACAACATCATATTTACTGTAAATGTGATTTGGACAGAAGCTGCAACAGCTAATACTTATGCTGATTAAATAGGCTTTCTTTTTCTGTCTTGCCTTGAGATTGCAAACAGAGCTATTTCAGGAAGTCCAGAAATCACAACATGCCTGATCTGTTATCAATGATTTCATTATTTTCTGCTTTTCACCACAGAGACTTCAGGAGATCAGTCTCAGGAAACAGTTTGCCTCAAATGTGAAGATGGTTACTATCAGTAAGTGTCTTCGGTTGAGCGTTAAGTAATTAAGTTGCACCGCAATATTCATACAACCTCATATTTATACTATCCATCTTTCTATCTGTCTGTCTGTCTGTCTGTCAGGTTGGGCACAGACTGTCATCAGTCCTGTCCAGATCAGACGTACTGTGTGAACGACACCATGATGTGTGCTCCGTGTGAAGACAAACAATGTGTAAACTGTGACCAGACCCAGTGCTACTGGTGCAAAGAAGGATTCTACGTCTTTGGTATTTGAACAATTTATAATTTTGAGTTATGGTGTGAATATCATCTGGAGACATTTCTGGGGAAACTGTGATCCACATCTGATTTTGATATAATATACTGTAATTTAGTAGATACCCCTTATTTAAAAAAAAAAAGAACTGCACATATCACAGTAAAAGTCCCCATCTCTTGGCAAGTACAAAAAGTGTCAGCAATGACACATTATTTCTTTCTATTTAAAGAATAATAAGTTGAATGGCATATAGAGTAAGTGTAAATGTGTAATTGTGTGTCCAGATGGCCAGTGTGTGGATCACTGTAAGGAAGGTTTCTTTGTGGACAAGGAGAGCCGGGAATGTGAGCCTTGTCACCGTGCCTGTCGTACCTGCGGAGGGCCACAATATGAAGACTGTGACTCCTGCGAGGATGAATTCACGCTGATAAAGGGGGAGTGTTTAAATGGCACACAGCTTTCTTCCTGCCCTGAGAAACAATTCAAAAACAGTACGGCAAATGTTAATTTTACCTCAGTACTAAATGTTGTCAACATTACCTACTTGTCTCTGCTTGTACAAAATGTGCTGCTGACGTTCTACAACTTTCCTCACATAAACATCAAACCCAAATTAAATTACTGCTGTCAATTACTGAAGCATGCAGTGAAATATGTTTTTCTATTTCTCATTAGGTATTCAATAACACATCCTTTAGTCTATTTTTGATCCCATCTTGTTTCTTTCTTGTCATTCATGTCTACATATTTTGTCCTGGTCTCTGTTTGCTGTTTACCATCAGGTGATGGCAAGTGTGAGCAGTGCCACTTCTCCTGTAAGACTTGCTCTGGTGCAACGAAATCTGACTGCAACAGCTGCAACTCTGGTAAACATTTGCTGTCTGTATGTCACATTAGACTGAGCTTCTGAAAACATTTCTGAAAATGTTTAGTGTCTTAGATGTTGCAAACTTGCTATCACAGTAGATGTTTTTTTCTTTAGCGGGCAGTGTGAATTTAAACAAGCTGTTGACCACTGACAATGTTTTTGCACTGGTTGCTTTTTTTTTTGTGATTTGTCTTTCTGTCTTCAGGTCGTTTTTTGACAGCTCGACAGACCTGCATGTCCCATTGTCCATTCGGCACGTTTGCCAACAAGGCGTCCAGCCGATGTGAAGATTGCTCGGAAGGGTGTGTCACGTGCCAGGACGCCCATCAGTGCCAGAGCTGTCGCAGTGGGCTTTACCTCCACAATGACGTGTGTGTGGTGGAGTGTCAGAGGTGCTTGTCCTGTTTTCTTGACTTGCACATGAAAACCAACCATCATAATCCATCAATGACACATCATTCTCACCTCTCTCTGCCTTTTTCTCAGAGGGTTTCCTCAAGGTGGAGTATGCCAGCCCTGTGCTCCAGAGTGTGCATCCTGCCAGGGAAATTCCTCTCACTGTCTGAGCTGTGAGAAACAGTACTTACTGCTGGACCACTCCTGCAGGTCTAACTGTCTAGAGGGCTATTACGCCACCGAGACAGAATGCCGTCGCTGTCCAGCTCACTGTAGAGAGTGCAATCAAGATGGCCTGTGTAAGAGTGAGTACGCTGGGTGGAGCAGTGGAGGGTAGAGAAATGGAAGATGAGGAGAGGAGGATTAAGAAGAGGTGTTGTTTTGAAAGTGACTTAGTTTAGTGTTGAAGTAGGTGGATAGAGGAGGAGGAGATTCAGGAGAAGGAAGGTGAGGAGGAAATGCATAGAGCTCTTTCTCTGCTCTCTGGACTGCAAATAGTTCAGACATGAAGCCTAAATATAAGAATTAAAAGGGTAAAGTGAGGACCAGAGGAATATCAGATGACAAGAAGTATGCAGGGATTACAGGAAACATTAGAGAGAAGATTATTTGGGGAAGTAAAAAACAGATAAAACCATCATTTGTCAGGGTCAGAGTAGCTTTAGTAGTAGTACCTTTAACTGGAAATGTATCCACTTTAGACAGACAAATTCACCACATACACTACCTCTTAGTACTAAACTACTATAAAATATAATTGGTCTTAAGGACATGGTATGACTTTTATTTTTCTAAATGTATAGGTTTTCTTGATTGATGATTACAGTATGTGAGTGGTAGTTGCATGGTTATCACTGAGGTTAAACACAAACAAGCTTTTTATAAGTCTTGTTGTAGAAGTGAAAAGTGGATAAGAAGAAAAAGCCAGTTTAGGAATAGAAAGTGAGGGCTGCCTGAGGGGATGAAGAAGAGGTAAAAATGTACACCACAAAAAGATAGGAGTTGCTGATTGGGCTGTATAAGTGCAAAGAAACTGAAGCACAAATAAAAGGCTACTTCTAATACTTAGCCATATACATATATTTTAAGTCTGTTGAATAACAATAACCATTACATTGTGTAGACTAGTGTAAGGGCTCCCATCAATAAGCAATTAATTCCAGTTAAATCTTAAATGACTCATCATAGGTTATAAAAAAGTCTAGTTTTAAAATAAAAAAAAATTTAGTCACTGGCCTAGATTTCTTTTAGTTTTTTGCAAACGATGTAAATAACACTGTTTTGATTCTAATTTTGCATAACTCTCTCTGTCTCTCTTTCTCCCAGAGTGTGCCCAGTACTACTTCCTCCATGAGGATAAGTGTTTGGATGATTGTCCCAATGGCTACTTTGCCAGCGAGAAGCCACAGGAGTGTGTGCGTTGCCATTCTGATTGTGCGTCTTGTGGCGGACCGGGCATTGATGACTGTGATGTGTGTCGCAACCCGAAAGCTGTCCGTTTCAGTGGAGAGTGTCTGGCTAAGTGTCCCGAAAACACTTACTATGATGCAGCCACCAATGAATGCAGAGGTAGGGAAGGTGGATGTTTATTTTAATCAAGCAAAAGAAAAGAAAAGAAAAATTCTACTCCATCCTTACAGGATTTATTAGTGTCTCATTGCTTTTCATTTTCCCAGATTGTGACAGGTCATGTCTGACCTGCTCAGGCCATGAGCCCTCATCCTGCCTCAGCTGTGATACCAACAGGCGTAAAGATGCCAGTGGACACTGTGTGTGGTACAGTGAGTGCTCTCTGAGCTCATACATGGACCATAATGGGGATTGCCAACAGTGTCACAAACTCTGTCATCGCTGTTCTGGGCCGGGCAAAGACCACTGCCTCAGCTGCAACAAGCCAAACTTCCTACTGAGTAAGTTATATCATAATAGTGCTAATAGTGCATAATATGCTCCTTATCCACCAACAGGAATCCTTTAAACATTGTAGCTTTGTGTTCGTGTCCATCAGACAACACATGTATGCAGGAGTGTCCTGTGGGTTACTATGCAGAGGACAAGGATGAACGTGCGTGTGAGCGCTGTCACTTCAGCTGTAAGTCATGTGTTGGTCGTCACAGTGTGCAGTGTGCCAACTGTAAAACTGGATTCTTCAAGCAGGGAAGCAGCTGCGTTGAAACCTGTTCAGAGAGGTTAGAAGAACACACGGACACACAAAGTCTTCTCTTCTTTTTCATCAATAAACATCCTAAACTAAACGGATATCCTCTCTCCATTTTAGTTACTTCGGCAACACCACCACCATGGTTTGCGAGCGATGTGACCCCTCTTGTAGCCAGTGTTGGGGTCGTGGTAACAGAAACTGTCTGAACTGTCGGGAGGGCTACGTCTATCTGAGGCAGAGGGGACAGTGCCTGCAGAGCTGCCCTCCAAGCTACTACCAAGACAGCCGGTCCAAGACCTGTCAAAAGTGTCACCCCACCTGCAAAACCTGCAGCGGTAACGAAAGCTTGTCATGTATATATATATATATATATATATATATATATATATATATATATATATATATATATAATATTCTGGGTTATATATAACATATTTTACATCACATCTCTACGTATATATTCTCAAATAAGTGTATAATGCATGCCATAGTACTATTATAATAAATCTCTTATCTATCATAATTTCCCCCCAAGCTATGATATACTTTTGCTTGTCGCCTTTTGATATGCTTTAAATCTGGAAATTCCAGTTCAGCCATGTGACATTTGACAGTGTTACATTTGACATAACAGTGTTGTTATATGTCATATCTCTCTATCTCTGTCTCTCTCCTTCCAGATAAGGGCGCTCTGGCCTGTCAGCTCTGTTATGAAGGCTACACGTTTATGGGAGGCATCTGTGAATCCCAGTGTCTTGTAGGCTTCTATGCTGCTTCACAGGTGACACAGCTTGTGTGTTACTTCTTTTCCAAAGAGTGTTTCTGTTTACATTCAACTAACCTTTCACATAAAAAAAAAAATTAATAACATATTATAGCTATTGCTGCAGTTTGGCAAGGCTGCTCTGTAAGTCATGAAGCAGTATAGTTGGAGATAAAATGTGTGAAAGTGACACCCAGTCTGCTGTGTAACTAATCCTTCTGTTTGCTTTAGGGCTCTGAGTCCGAGAGCGGAGAGCCAAACTGCAAGGCATGTGACCCGTCCTGCATGGACTGCCGAGGTCCCGGCATGTGGAGCTGCACAGTGTGCCATGCACTCCAGATCCTGTCTGATGATGGCCGCTGCTTGTCCTGCTGTGGAAATGAGACGCGTCTTGATGATGAACCAATACCCAGGGAGTGCTGTGACTGCAAGGCCTCACTAGGTAAACAATAACCCACACTGGAACACAGACTTCCAACAAAACACACACAGATACAGACTGTATTTAGACTTGTTCCTGGAAAATAGTGTGTTTGTGTGTGTGTGTGTGTGTGTGTGTGTAAAATCAGTAACATACTTTCAGGGCATCTTTAAATTGTAATGGTTGCCTGTATAATTGATAGCGTTCCCACTGGATAGACATGAGTTTCATCTCCCTGCCAAACAAGGGTTTCCAGTGTTTTAAAATGATGGTAAATATGTTCCTATTACAAGGAATTTTCCGATTGCTTTTTGGCCTCTGGCCATCACAGACAAGACTGCATTTGATTAAAACAAGACTCTTGTAAAACACACTCATGCCACACAAAGGATTAATTAGAAACAAATCCAGTATACAGATTATACTTGTTATTGTAACCTAATGGTGTGCTCCATCTCCTTCTCAGAGGAGTGCATCCTGGGTGTCAACTTTGTGTTCAGGGAAGCTGAGGATTTAGAGGCTTATGGCAGCAGCGCCAAACTCTTTGTCACTGCCTGTGTGCTGATTATCCTCTCTGTGGGCGGAGGGGTATTCCTCTTCCTCAATGCTAGATCTAAATCACTTGCATTGGCACCAAAAATCAAAGCAGGAGGCTATACGAAACTGGACACCAATGGAGGCATTGCCTCACAACCCACCACCTCTTCATTTGGGGAGTACAGCGACCGAATCGTTACATGCGAGGATGATGAGGAGGAAGAAGAAGATGATGACATTGTGTACATGGGACAAGATGGGACGGTGTATCGGAAGTTCAAGTATGGACTCTTGGATGAAGATGAGATTGAGTTGGAGTATGATGATGAGAGCTATTCATACAGATGAAAAGAAAGCACACAAGACCTGACTGGAGAGAAGTAGCTCTTCCTTATATAATAATAATAAAATAATAATAATAATAATAATAATAATTTGTATTCATATAGCACCTTTCGTACAAGAAATGCAGCACAAAGTGCTTTACAATAAGGGAAAATAATAATTCCTTACTATTATTGTAGTTTAAACAATTACAATACAACAATTATTTCTCACCCTTTTTCAGATACATGGTCTATTTAATAATTTTTTTAAAGGTTGAATCTCTTCAAATCATGTCAGCACAATCAACAGGTGAGGCAATCGTGGGTGAAAGAGGGTGACAAGCACACAGCCATGTTTTTTGTTTCTTCTTTTTTTTTTTTTTTTTTTTAAGATGATTTTGTTTGGCATTTTAGGCCTTTATTTTTGGCAGGACAGCTTAGACATGAAAGGGGAGAGAGAGGGGGAATGACATGCAGCAAAGGGCCGCAGGCCGGAACCGAAACCCACGGCCGCTGCATCGAGGACTGAGCCTCTGTATATGGGCACACGCTCTACCAGGTGGGCTACCCAGGCGCCCAACCATGTTTTTCAATGACATCACATTTCCAAGACATTTTAGTCATACGAGCCAGTTACCAGTCAATATGTTGATGACATTTAAGATGGCTGCATCTGAAATTCTAGAGAAGAAGTCCTTATGACTGTCATCAGAGACGTTTGGCTGCTGGGTCAAGTTGGATGTTGATGATTGGTCTAGCCTCAACATAAATAGTTTTGGTTTACTGTCGGATTATGCAACGTATTACTTGATTGGGAAGAAGAGTTTGACAGTGTGCAAAGTACGGGGGAGCTAGGGGGAGCTCGGCTCCCCTTAATAAGACATGGGCTCTCCTGAAAAGGTGATTTGTGAAATTTTGGGGGGGTCTCTAAAAATATGAACAGTGTATCATTTTGATGTGCAATTTCAGTTTTGTGTAATGTGATAATTGTGGATTATTATGTGTAAAATTGCAAAAATATCATTCATTCATGCATGACGGCGATTTAAACCTAATTCACTTCAATAAAGATAACTATACATGCTATTCTTGTCATGAGCATCAAGGCGTGGCGGTGCTGCGGTGCAAATTCAACTCATGTTTAGTAGGCCTACATGTTAACTCCATAGACTGTTAATATTAATTTTACAGTCAATGGTTAACTCAAAGATTCGTAGAAAAAATATAAATGTTGGATTAATCGGCGCGCAAAGTACGTGAAATCCATTCAGCAGTTAGCATCATATAGCCATGGTAAAGAGAAAACAAGGCAGTTTAATTCATTTTGGTTTTACTAAGAAATTGTGTAGCGATGGCGTTAATAGCACGACTGATTCACCTGCTGCAAGCCCTGTTAGCACACCTCCCGCCGGGGTGACAACGCAAGAAGAAGCTGAAGAAATAATGTCCTCTCTGGCTGAAGATGGAGGTGGTAACAGCTCGTCAGGGTCCGGTCACGATCCTGACCTCTCTTACTCCTCTCTCTCGTTAAATTGGAACAGCCAGCAGTGGAGAGACTGGAAGAGCCCATATACATGTCTGTTTGTTAACCCTTGTGTCGTCTTTAACCCTTGAGAGATTATCTATTGATTGATGGAATAGCTGGCAGTATGACGCCTTTGCATCTTGAACAAAGTCACACTTGGCCGTTGCATCAGGCTATAGGCAATTCCAGGTGCAACTCCCAATCCACTTTTGTTTGCAGAGTAAAGTTGAAGCTCAAACGGAACATGTTAGAGAGTTTCCCCTGCAGGGAGATCAACAACTAAAACCTAAGATTTGCTCCTCCAAAAGGCCTCAGGCAATACTGTAACTACAGTCTGCACACACTGTGGACACACAGCACTTTGTTCAAATGCTAACACACTGCTGGCAAAACGGATGGAAGCTTCGGGTGCATTCCTTAGGCCTAATTGAACGGAGGAATTATGGCATTCTTCAGTAGCCCGATTAACTTTAACCGTTGTCCATGTGAAATCTCAAAGACAGCCTGATGCTTTGTTGCTGTTTGACCTATCAATTCCTGTCAATAAAGTACTGTATAGTAGGGTAAATGCTGTATAGTGCTACACTTGTAGCTGTTATGTATTTTGTAACTTTGTAAGTTGAGTTTGATTTCTTTTTTCAGTCTCAAACCTCAGGGGAAGTTTTGAATGTGCTGACAATCATATAACTTTTCATGTGTCTGTTTACATTTTCTAGAATAAATCATATCATTTAAAGAAAATATGTTTACAAAACATAAAAAAAATAATATGATGCAGTAGTTATTGTCCGCTGATTTCGCTTAGAGAAAGGACATTACATTTAATTTCAAATTTAAGTCTATGTTGTTAACAACCCAGACTCCACATTTGGACAGAATGCTTATGACATTAGAAACAGAGGAAGTATATTACATTTGCCTAATGGGATATACGTCCTCTGTTTCTGCATCATCTGGTTTAAAGCTCTTATTAATAACAGTTGTAACATTACTGTCATTACTTTTTGTGTTACACTGTGTCTTTGTTAAATTTGTATAATGGACAGTGTATCGCACTGCTTGAGTCACCTCAAAACTCAAAGGAAACTTTATACTGAAGTACAATCTGATCTGTAACCCTGTGTGGTACTTTGAATCTTTACACAGAGAGGAAAATCTTTTCTCAGTGGTTTCATCTTGTTTAGGCCACAGTGAAATGCTGGCATCTGCGTGTCGGTGCGTGTGTTCAGTATAGTACTGCTCAAAACACAGCAAAATGTTGCAGGAGACATTTTGCTGTCTCCCTGAGATAATAACAGATGTGCGTCCCACCCGCAGAAAAGTGCGAAGAGGAAATGATTAGGATCTTTCGCTGTACTTGGTTGAGGTGAAATGTGCTGTGAATCATTGTTTCATAATAAAGCTGGATTTTGATCTATGTTGTGAGTGTGCACTCTTGATGAAAATGTGTGAATTGCATGCAAATCAACAAAAAAGTGACTGCTATTAGCCGTTCACTGTAATTGTTGAGCCTAGTAACATGTTCACATTGGATTTGTTGAGAGTGGTGTGCTATGTAAGAAAGCTAAATTAATATACAGTAGTATTCTTTTAAATAAGTAGAAATCCGTATGTAAACCGAAGTAAGTGTGGTCTTCATTTAACTGGTTCCTCATCTGTGGGAGGGAGGGGGGTGGTAAGGTACACAGTTCTGAGACGCTATATACATATATAAAAATAGAAAAGATAAATATGGTTTGTATACAGTGTGATATGCAGTGTGAAATAATGATATTGCACAGTAATGAAATTGCACAGAATTATCAGTGTTATCAAAAGTATTAAATATTAAATATTGCATGTTTGAGGTCAAAGTGGTTATGGCTTTTGGGAAGAAACTGTTCTTCAATCTGTTAGTCCTTGTTCTGATGTACCTGTAGCGCCTCCCTGAGGGCAACAGGTCAAACACATCATAGCCAGGGTGGGAGCTGTCCTTGGTGATGTTTTCTGCTCTACTGAGGCAGCGGGAGGTGTAGCTGTCCGTCAGGGAGGGGAGAGGTGCTGCCTTTACTACTCTCTGAAGCCTCTCCCTGTCTGCCACGGTGCAGCTGCCGTACCATACTGTGATGCAGTACGTCAGCAGGCTATCAATGGATGAGCGGTAGAAGGTCAGCAGCAGGTTGGAGTCCAGTTTGTGCTTCCTGAGAACCCCCAGGAAGTGTAGCCGCTGTTGAGCCTTCTTGATGACCGCTGTAAGTTTGTCTGTTCAGGAGATGTCAGCGGAGATAACACACTCGCCGTTGATGTACGGTGATGTGTGGTGCTGTTCTTCCTGAAGTCGACAATGATCTCCTTTGTTTTCTTGGTGTTCAGAGCCAGGTTGTTCTCTGAACACCAGGCTGCCAAGTTCAGGACCTCCTCTCGGTAGGCTGCCTCGTCTCCCTTTTTTTTTTTTTTGTAAGATTATTTTTGGGGCTTTTCCCTTTATTATAGAGTGACAGTGGACAGTGGATTCGAACCCGCGCCGCCGCAGGACTCGGGCCAACATGGGGCGAATGCTCTTACTGGGTGAGCTAGAGGCCGCCTCGTCCTCGTCTCCCTTTGAGAGGAGTCCGACCACTGTGGTGTCGTCAGCAAACTTGACAATGAGGTTGTTGTTGTGGACCGGACTGCAGTCGTGGGTATAGAGACAGTACAGGAGGGGGCTCAGCACACAGCTCTGTGGGGAGCCGGTGCTCAGCGTGTGAGTGGAGGAGAGATGGGGGCCCAGTCTCACCGTCTGGGGCCAATTGATGAGAAAGTCCTTTATCTAGGCACATGTGAGATGGCGGGGGCTGAGAGTGACCAGTTTGGTGATGAGAATGTCCGGGATGATTGTATTGAAAGCATTATATTATTATTGGCATCTGTGGATCTGTTCGCATGATACGTGAACTGATAGGGGTAGAGGTCTGGGGGGAGATAGTCCTTGATATGTTGAAGAACCAGTCTCTCGAAGCACTTCATGATTACCGGGGTGAGGGCCACAGGACGGTAATCATTTAGGCTGGTGATGGGAGACTTCTTCAGCACTGGGATGATTGTGGCTGATTTTAGGAAGGGCGGGATGACTGCCTGGGCCAGGCAGAGGTTGAAGATTCTGGCGAAGGTGTGGGGGCGAGCTGGTGAGCGCACACCCTGAGCACCTTGCCATGTACTCCGTCTGGGACCGGCAGCCTTCCTGGGGTTCACTGCCAGGAGCACCCGTCCGACATCGTGCTCCCTCACAGTGAGTGGGGTGGTGCAGGAACCAGGTGGGGATGGGGGCAGGACTGGGGCAGATGAGTGGTGCTGTTGTGATGTCTCAAAGCGAGCAAAGAAGCAATTTAGCTCCTCTGCCAGCGGCGCACTCAGGTCACCTGTTGTCGCATCACAGTAGTTGAGTAGTAGAGAGTGCAGAATTCATAGGAGCGCATGTAAAGCAATCTTACAGCAATTTTCTTAACTTTTAGTAATTGATTTAAGGGGAAAATAACAGGAAAATGTAAGTTCTGAGATCTTTTTTATTTTAATTACATAATAATAAGAAACCATTGATATCACTGATATTAGGACAATAACAACATTCAGGCAGTTATCAGCCAGTGATGTCACAAAAAGAGCTCTTGGCCAGCCATGTGCATAACTTTAAATATTTTATCCTATTTTTTATGCTTTACAAATTTAGAATAAATTGTATTCCCACTGCATCTTACCCTAATATATGGAAATAACAAAACTGACATAAATGTATTGTTGAACCTTTAATTCTACATGCAGTAACCCTGGTCCCTGTGTAAACTAGAATAAATAATTGCAGCCCATTTGTGTCTTTCTTTATATACAAATTATTACAAAATTACTTGTGGTCACCATTATGCCAAAATCTGTATTTTTTTTTTTTTGATGGTACTTTCTTACATAAAATATTCCAAATATACAGCAGGACCAGTAAGACCAAAGAGATACACAGTTACGCTATTAGATGAGGCAATCTGGTGTGAGTATATACAAAAGCAGTCTGCAAAAAAACCATTCAAGAAGTTAAACAATTGAGACACATTAAGGAGGTAAAAGAAAAATACAATAAAAAAAAAAAAAAAAGATTGGTTGTTTATGCAGCCATGACAACAGGTCAGAGATCTCAGAATGAGGGTGTGCATTTTAATTAGTGTATACACCTGTGTGTATATAGAAACGTATGTTTTCTGGTGTGTGTGTGTGTGTGTGTGTGTGTACACAAAGTGCTACAGTCAAAGCCAGCTGTCAGTGACCATTTATAATAGTCTGTGATGTGGATGCAGTGTTGGGGGGCAGGGCTGACGATGAGCTGGGAGCGCTGGTGAAGAAGTTGTCGTCTCTCAGTTTGAGATGCTCGGGGAGCTCCAGCGTGACCTTGGCCTCCTCAATGTCGCTGTTTATGGCTGCAATGAGCGCTTCTGTTAAAAACAGAAATGAAAGAGAAATGAAGACATGCAGAAAAGAAGTCAGGTGCAAAGAGAATAATAATTGAGTGTATAAGAAGGGGGAAATCTTAGACCTTTGAGTGCAGGCATACAAAAATAGGAGCGTGTGTGTGTGTGTGTGTGTGTGAGAGCGGTGTCTTACCAAGTGAGTTGTAGCTTCTCTCTGGACGGATGTAGCCCACCAAGACAACACTGAGAATCTCCCCATAAAAGTCTTCTTTAAATGTGTGAATCACATGGGTCTCCTAGAATAAAAAAAAAAGTATTCCTTACAAGAGTACTGCAACTGTCAAATGTGATGAACTGCATTTATCTTGTGTTATCAAACCAGAATGTATTAGAATGGCTGAAATGAAATTAATAAAATTTAGAAGACATATTTTAAGGACTTAAATATTCACTTTTAAAACAAATCTTGTGACATAATTCACAGCTTTATTCATTTCATTTTACTGAACAGTTTAAGGTGTTGCTTAAAGAAATGTGTCCATAAATGTGTTATATTGCAAACTTTAGCCACTATTTTCTTCTCTCAACACAAGGGGAATTAATTTTATTTTTTAATTCAAAAATGTTTTGTCCCACTGTGGGAAATTTGATTCCCACAGTGTGACCATGGCTGCCTTTAAACCCTGGATTGTGAAAGACGATTTAACATCTTATAGATTGGCAAAGTGCACGCTTTCTAAAACAGTTTGCAGTGAATGCTGCTTTTCTTGTACTGACCATGGACTTCTTGGTATTTTTGTAGTAAGGGTTCCAGCCAATGCTCATCACCATCTTGTAGACATCACCATTACCGACACAGGCCCAGCCATAGTAGATTCCTGTGCCAATATCTGCTGGAAGATTGTCCACCACTGAATCAGGGAAGTTGGCTGGAGATAGGAGAGAGAAAGGGAGGAAGAGTCAGGGGAAGGAAAGAAAAAGGTCAGGGAAACCACTCCTCCTGAAAGTTAGTGTCTTGCTCAATGTCACCTAAAATCAGATGAAGACATTTTTTTTTTAAACCAGAGAACTCTAGTTAGAGAAACATTTTTACTGGATGTTAAGATAACCAGGGCTAGAAATTAATAATATTATATATTATTAGATATGAATTTGTTACAGTGGGTAACACACTGGGTACTTTCGGCAAATGTTTCGAAGCTCTGCATGGTTGGTATATATATATATATATATATATATATTCAATGACACTCTGTGTTCCCCGTTTTTATTTTTCGAAACTTACCATATGGTTTAACATTTTCATGATAAAACAAACACACCGTCTTTAGATCATGTGCCTCATTTATGTTTGGTTCCTCAGTTTGGGAAACTCTGGATTAAGATATGACGCCACTACATATTTCTGGAAACATCTGTCAAGTTCCGTTACTCAACTCACTGTCTATGCATTTACCGCAGTCAGAAAAACAATGCGCGGTCGTTGCGTCAAAAAGGTGTCGTCATCAATGCTGTTCAGTGCAAGTCGGTAACTGCAACAACTAGCTATGAATGGACAGTAATCAGGTTGTCTGCCGAATCATCCGAGAAAGGCTGGCGGACATTTAGGTCAAAACCACAGACTGCCAATGTTAATTTTCTAACGTTAACGTTACTCTGGTTCTCTCTCTGGTGAAATTACTCTGGACCAATTCAGACTGACCTAACGTAAGCTACGGTATATTATTAGCTAACGTTACTCGTTACTAACGGTACTCAAAAACTCATACCGATTATAATGGCAGATAATGAACTCACCTGTGGGGATTCCCAGTTCTTTGCTTCCTCTCCCGAAGCCTCGAATGACCTCTCCCCGGCAGAAATACGGTAGGCTCTTCATGACTAGCTTCCCGACAATCACTTAGAAAACAGAATGACCTCGAACACAAGGAAGTCGGACTGGCTAATCAGCTAGAAACTCTTTGACAGTTAGCTAGCAAAACTGAAATCTTACCCTTGTAGAGTTCAAAGTCCGTCCTTGCATTTAGCTAATGTTATATAGCTTCAGCTGCCTGGTTAGCTTGCTCGAGTTGGATAAAGTTGATTGTCAAACACAGAGCAGCGATGGTAAAAGTTCACCAGGTATGCTAGCTAAGCTTACTACTGTTGTTAGCTTCAATAGAGGCACCCTGTCCTTAAAACGGTTTATCCTGTTTTGCTTGTCTGCTTTTGCTGGGTCCGTCCCGGTAGGTCCACTCACGGTGATAATAAAGCCCTGGTGCTCACAGGTGGTACTATATTACATGTGTTGTAACGTTACAGTACACACATCTGCCTTAGTAAAGCTTTTACTGATGTCATTGACCGCGTGACCAAAGCGGACCGGTAGTCACGTGTTGCGTTCAGTTGTTGTAGGAAATATAGCAATTACAAATGAGGCATTCACTGACACTGACCCATCTACGGAAATACGACGCAGATTTTCATCTGGATGTTTTGAAAAACGAAACCCCGAGGTGTAGCTCTCGGGCTATGGGAGCGCACGGCAAGTTCTTAATACGTCGCACTTAATACTGTTTAGCGTAAAGGAACCATTTAGCCTACTTATTTTGAAGAGTATATAGTACCAAGTGGCGAAACTCCGTTGCAGTTTTGACAACAACAGCTAGATGGCGCTGCTGTCGCGCTTTCGCTAGTGCCCTTTATGTATGTGTTTAGTGTTTTGCAAATCACTGTGTATTGTTTTGCAAAAAGTGTGAGGCTGACATTATTCTTATAGTGGTGCACATCTGGGCCAATGTTTTGCTCCTTGAGTGTAAGGTTTTGATAATTGTGTAATACATTTGATTTTAGTGTGTAAGCAGAGAGTGTGGCCAACTAGGGAATCAAATGTTCTGAGCTATCCCTTTATGATAGTTTATGCGATTGGTTCCGAGGTGGTCACGTGTTTCCTGCACTCCACGTTGGATACCCACATTCATCTGATTCCCATTGACATAGTGCAGGGGATAGTGGAAAAATGTAATAATTTTTTTTTTAAATGACATAAATCACTGAAAAAAACTCCCAACTGTTTCGCGTTTGGCTGCAATGAAAGACAGGGAAGCAGCAAAAGATTTCACAAGTCCCCTCGTGAACCAAAAAGGCGAAAAGTATGGGAGCTGTTCATTATTGTGTGAGGTAAATGTCAATTTCTCTCTTCGATATAATATCAACTTACATAGGACAAATATAGTAATACCAACGTTAATGTGTACCATGCTGTCAAAAAAGTTCTAACACTGCTTAAGAAATGAATGAAGTTTGAAGTTAGCCATGCCTTATGCTAGCGTTAGCTATTTCGCTAGCACTCCATGTTCCTAAATGCTTGTGATCTTGCCATAGTCATATGGCTTTTGGTCTCGACCGAGTCCAGGTGTATTTATTATCTTCATAATAATATTGGAGGGAAAGTGAAACACAGGTTGGAAGGGGATGTTGTTTGGCTTTTCACAAGTTTAGACAGCTATGCCGATATTTGCTAACGTTAGCGCAACAGCGTTACCCTAGTGGTTACCCTGTGGCGTTAGTGCTCCTTTTGTACCATCATTTTATTGAATGAAAAACTTCACTCCTACGAGGTGGGTGGGTTTTTGTTACGTTACACACAAAGCTAACTGGTTATAGTTAGCCTGTACGTATGCTAGCGGACATTAGAAAGGTAAACACTGCTCAGAGACTTGGCGATGTGGTCACTCACAACAATGGGCATTTTTTAGAGGCCCATTTACGATATAGAAGGTAAATATACACTGAAATATTACCGTAAGGGCCTTTTACATATTGACAAACGTTGATAATAACATGTATATGCCCATTTATGGTGAAAATAAGCGATTTATTTCAAGATAGCATATTCGACCCATAGGGTTACACTGTAGAGTCATCTGACGTTGGTCTCCCATATGGCGCCCATGATTTGAGTTGGCCACACTCTCTAAAGGGTGTCACTACCCAATGTGAGTCGAGTGCCATGTGAGTCGCGCATGCATCACTTTGCGACAAGTAGCCTACAAGATGCTAACGGCGTTTTAAGCTAATGTTAGCAATCAAACAATCATAGTTAGCTAAAACGTTTTTAAAATGACTGCTAGATACAAGTTAGCAATCAAACACAACAAAGGCTGTCACTTGAATGGCGTTTTGAGCTAACGTTAGCAATCAAACAATCTTGATAGCTTAAACGTTTTTTAAATGATTTCCATCTTCTGTTATTGTATGTAAAGAGAAAAGTTTATTATTTTACAGATTTCACAAATTTCAGTATGGCACGTTATGCCGTAAACCGTTTAAATCTGAGCATGCGCGACTCACATCGGGTAGTGACATGGGCCCTCAATTATCAACCTAACGTAGAAACTAGCGCAGATATGAGCGCTGAAATCCTCTTACGACAGGCTTCACGTGTGATTCATGAAACGATCGTATCACACCAATCAGAGCGTAAGAATGGTCGCACATTGATAAATGCAGCTGCTGGATCGTAATTTAAATATCACGCCCCAATATATTCTCGGTTTTGAGGCCTCGCCCCTACAATTTACAACATGGTGAGACGTAATCCGGCTGAGAAGCGGTGGAGATTGAAACCCTGATATCTCAGGTTCATTTGCACTAATGTGTGTACTATTTGGCAGCCTGAAAACTGTTATTAAAGGCTGTAGAAAGAATTCGGAATGGAAAGAGATCATTGACGCGGTCAACAGTGTTGCCGTAGTAAATCGGACTCCAGCTGAAGTTTATTTAATTTATACACCCTTGACATATGTATGCTATAGTCCTAATAGTAATATACAGGCTTATATTGCAATCTCTTAGGCCTACATGGTGTAGCTATATTTAAATAAACACACAGTAGCAGAGATTATGCAGTGTCCGCATGTCCTCCATCCCCCGTGCTGGACCACCACCCCAACCCTGTCTCCTGACAGCAGGAGGCTGGAAAAACAAGCCAAAATAACTCGGTCAATGGCAGAAATACGTCGTTCACTTGTGGCCATTGATGACACTGTAAAAGAGAAACGAAAACCTGAAGTATAAATAAAAATGTTGTGCATCGTCATGTTTCCTGTATTGAGTATCATTGCCGACCATAACACTATACCTTTTTAAAAGTGAGGAATAATATCCTGTCTCATTCCTATAGCCCCCAGTTGGGGTTGTGCTGGACACTGGTCTCTGGGCATCGGGTCATCTGGCTCCATCACTACATTTATCGCACCCGGTTTTCCTGTGCGATGTTGTGCAGAACCCCACAGGCTAAAAAAATGTTGCAGACTTTTTCTGGCATGTATAGTAGGGTCCCCTTCCCCCCCCTCCAACGGAACATGGATGGAAGGAGCACTTTGGCACACTCCTGCCATCAAAATGTCTAAAGCCCTTACCACAAAGTCTGCTTAAAGTATGTAAGTGTGCAGGCAAGTGTGACAATCCTGGCTGTTATGCTGCTGGAGTTTCATGCACCATATTCTGCCATGGAAAAATTTTAAAATCATCCTGAAAAAAACCTATCCCACTAACATGCATGCACACATACAGTATACTTTGAGAGAAATCAGACTATATGGTGCACTTTTAGTTAATTTGGTATGATGTAATTTGTATCACTTTTATTGCTACGTTTTATTTGCACCCAATAGTTTTATTTGATATCATTGTACTAACATCCAATTAAAATACAAGTTCAAAGGGGATGTTTATGATTGTTATGTTTCTTCTCTTCATGTCTTTTTTTTGTCAAAACTAATCATTGTGACAATAAAAAGTGAGTAAATCTTAATCTAGTTATTGAAAAATTATATTGACATTTCAATGACAAGATTATCCTTAATGTTAAAAACAATATTAGCAATGAATGTTAAATGTCAGCTTCAGTAGAATTAGACTTATTGCATCTGGTTTTTATTCCTAATAATGGCCAAGTTATGGCAAAGGAATTCAGAATAGAAAATTACCTTGACCATGACCTTTTAAGGTAAAAAACAACCAATATGGTCATAACAATATCAGAAATGAATTCCACATACCATAATTAGTCAAAATAGAGGTATTACATGTGTAGAAACAAAATAAATAGATTTTCATCATAGCCGATGGCGGCCATATTTGATTTGACCATTGCACAATTCGTGGCATTATGGCGGACGAGCACCTCGATGATTTTTCATGTCTAGGGACCCACTAACTCAGTTCAAGTGAGAAATTCCCCCACCAAATTGCGAACGGGTCTACAGGCCAGGTACTGGATTATCTGGGAAGGAAGCTATTAAATAGCGGCATGGAGGTGTACAAGTGAGTGCAGGGAAGTTGTGTGTGACAAGGAAAAGTGCAAAAACACTCTTGTATACATGGTGAAATTATTCAATAGAGTCAGAGTCCATCATATATTACGGACCCAAAATCAAGAACTCTCACAGCCCAAACAGAAGCGCAACAGAATGTTTTTAAAGCTAAGTCATCTGTAAATCTGTACCTTAACTCTCTTTCTGTAGCAAATGTAACATGTGTTGTACAAAGTTCTTATCAGTCGAGATGAATTAAATTATAGTAAAACTAAAGACTAAAACATATAGAACAGCTAATATACTTACCAGTCATTCTATTTGTAGTAAATGTGTGCACTTTACTTGCACAATGTTTGATTTGTTTTGTGTAATGCAGGCAGAAATGATGTGGTGATCTACTTAACATCACTAATTTTAATTTTGTAGTGATCTTCTATTACTATTAAATATTCTCTCTTGACTAATGTGTGTTCTCCCTTTCATCTACTCACTGTTCATTGTGCTTTGGCTTTTTCAAGGAATTTGTCAATCATTTCATGAGGAACATGGGCTGTTGTTACTGGTGTTGTAAAATTGTGCTGCGGCTCCTTTCTCGATGTGACCGGAGCAGAGTTTATTGAATAGTCTAAGTAAGTTTATTAATTATTAATTAACCCCCTAGACCAAAAGCCAAGCCCTTGTTCATTTGCTAATCACATGAGGAAAACGGGAGTTATCCCTAAAAGTTATTGGGGTAAATAAATAGCCTATTTGACAGCTTCATGCTCTATGACGAAATTGTTTAATTATAAACGGATCCATAAGCATTATTTAGTTGTGCATTATTCAACACGCTGTTTTAGTTTAGGCTATAGAGATATTAAAAACCAGAAACTACTAGTTCCCTTAACCGCTTTTGAATTGTTACCGGTATCGTTCAATTCTATGACGGTTGCTGCAATGGAACGTTCAATTGAGTGTCGCCTCTTGTTACTTCTATACTCCTTGGGTAGGATCCCAGCCTAGTTTTGAGCGGCTGAGCAGGGGAAGAATCCATTCCATAGAAATCCCAGTAAGTTACACCAGTTAGCTTCAGCAGCAGTATTATTTGAAAGGAGGACCTCTACTACGACACTTTTACAGTGTTAATTCTGTTTGTAGTCCAGCTTTACTTAGTCTTTATATTTCTTTCATAGAGTCCCTGATTTCTTTTTTTAATGCCCATACAACATTATGTGTCTAAAACGATTAAGGCCTACTTGAATCATAAAGACCTTGATACATGCACTGCTGAGATGTTCTATCTAGTGGTTCTAAAATCTAAGCTAAAAATGTCTGATGGAGGGTTTGTCCTCACAGTACAGGTGATTTTTTTGTTAGGCTATTGGTTAATTCTGTCATTTACTGACTATTAATTGTGTATACTGTATATGTTTAACAATGTAGATAAGTTCCTCTCGTTATGGATCCAGGCAGATTAGTCACTCCACGTTATTGCCCCCGGAAACAAGATAAGACAATTCTTTAGCCAAACAAAGTTTTTCCAAGTACAAAATGTAATGGTGAATGTAGAGCAAAGTTCATGTGTAGGCCTACTTGTAGATAATGCTGACATAACTAGAATTGCTCCTAGTTTAATGAACAGGGAATCAAAAATGATATCATAATGAAAACATGAGCACAAAAAAAGAAAAGAAGTGGAGAAAAAAAAATTGAGATTTGGTGAAAAAGTTCAAAAACTGTACTTTTATGTTTAGTCAAGTAGCCTAGATTTTCACATAAGTACCTTTTCGAAAATACTGTTGAGAAGGAACTCATCTTCAATTAAGTAAAACATTTGACATATTTTACAACAAATGAATATCTTGCAAGTCACAAACAAAATAGAAGTAGACACACTACAATGTGCAAAGTAGGCACTCTCTGTACTACAATACTGCTATATGTTAAAGGAGACATACTGTATCAGGCTCATTTTCAGGTTCATACTTGTATTTTGGGTTTCTACTAGAACATGTTTACATGCTTTAATGTTTAAAAAACACATAATTGTTTTCATACTGTCTGTGTGTCTGTCTCTTTAAGCCCCCTCCCTAAAAGCCAAGTCTGCTCGGATTAGCTTGCGAGATAAATATGGTGCACCTTTGCAAAGGTAATTCTCAGCTAAGAAAAATCATCTTTACTTTATTTAGTGATTTCCAGTTTCCCCCCATTAAAATCACTGGAGACATGCCACACACCAGCCTGCTTCAAATCCTCCACTATCATCCCCATTCAAGGGTGTAACTTAGGGTTCAACATTGGGGGGGTTGAGATATCCACTTTTGAGCAAAATTGAAACTTTAAAGTGATGGTTCGGAGTAATTCACCCTAGGGTCCTTTGCACCATGACCTCGAGCCAAACACCCCCCCAGAAGCTTTTTTCACCTGGGTCTAACATTGGAAGAGTTAGCGTACAGTAGCGTTATCAGCTGAATAGCTTAGCGCATGGGCTAATGGACCCACGTTCGTATCTCGTAAGTTACCCCACTAATAATGCCCGAAATGATACCAAACTTCTACAAGTAGTACAAATAGGTTATGCGCTCATAAAACGATGGATTGGAAAGTTTGTAAGTACACCAGAAGTTTATGTAAATAACACTTGCCTGCTGGCTTCTGCTCTCTGCTGTTGTTGTTGCTGCTGTAAGACGAGTGCTTAGGGACGTCTACAAATTACAACACCGAAAAGAGATGTAACAAAAATATTTTTTAATTTAACTTTTTTTTTTAAGTAAGTGCTGTAGTATAACTAGCAGGAGACAAGTAATAATTGAGGTAAGTTTGGAGACATTACCTTATTTAATCATTAAATTAATAAATATTTTTGTTGTATCTCTTTTCGGTGTAGTAATTTGTAGACGGCCCTAAGCACTCGTCTAACTGCAGGTAGCAGCAGCAGCAACAGAGAGCTGAAGAGAGCAGGCAAGTGTTCATACTTTTCTGGTGTACTTTCAAACTCAATCCATCTTCTTTTATTTATGAGTGCATAACCATTTGTATATTTACTTGTATGACGTTTGTATCATTTTGGAATAGTGGTGTAATTTATAAGGTAACAAACGTGGTCCATTAGCCCCCGGCTAAGCTATTCAGCTGACTATACTATCTACTCCCAATGTTCGGCCCAGGTGAAAAAAGCTTTTGAGGGGGTGTTTGGCTCGAGGTCATGGTGCAAAGGACCCTAGGGTGAATTACTCCGAACCATCACTTTAAGCATCAAACACTTAATTTTCTGCGTTCTGGTGGATTTTTCTGCACCAATTTGTGGTGCAAATGTCTTTATTTATGTTGCTGAAATTACATTAGGTTTTTTGGGGGGTTTGATTATTGGGGGTTTGTCCCCTGGTGTCCAATGCTTACTAAATAATTGATGGGAATACCCAGGTAGGCTACTTCTTTTGGAATTTCCATAACGGCTATAATTAACTTTCTATTTAGATTACCTTTAATGATTATTACTATCATATTAATTCACTATTTCAACTGTCTCAGGAGACCGAAGCACCGAAACTAGTTTCATCAAAGTGACAGACGATCTTTTACTCACAGCTGATGCTGGTGATTGTTTGATTTAATTCTTCTTAATTTGAGCTCTGCATTTGACACAGGTGATCATGCTATTCTTTTGTACCGCCTTGAACAAATTGAAAAGTGGGTTAATATCAGGGAGTGTCCTGAGCTAGCCAACTTAGCAGGGGATATACATCATGTGCATATACAGTAGAACAAGTGCACGTGTTGAAAACACTCACACACACATAGAGAGAGAGAGAGAGAGAGAGAGAGAAGACTAAAGTCGGATCTGCTACTTGTAAAATTACAGGTAGGAAGTTTTTAAATATTCTGTGGTTTAGGGGAACAAAAGCTGTAAATTACTTTTTTCACATGTGCCTAAATGATGTTGCTTTTGTTAATGTAGAGGCTTCAAGCATTCAAGCATTCAATACTAAATTATCTTTTACTATTACTAACTTCAAATGACAGTGCATACAACATGTAGTATGCATGTTGTATGCCAGCACTGTAATTTAAACTTTTATATTTAGGGAAAAAGGGTTATGGTTGTGAAATAGTCATAGAAGTGTGGTGAATAGAAGTCTTTTTAGATCCTTAATCAGAGCAAGCAATTTTGCAAATGTATACATAACTTCACATTTTAAAATGGACATGTTCTCATACAAGAATTTAAATATTGCTTGTCTTTGATTCACTCCACACAAAGTAATTGAAAACAATTTTGTTTGTTAAGGTAGCCCCATGTAAGCTTATATCTTAGAGAAAAGAAATGGGAAAAAAAGAAAGAAAATCATGATTTTAAATTAAAGGAATAACGTGTGTAACAAAAAGGAACAAAAATATGACTATAACAGTAGTGTCACTTTACTAAAATTTGAGTAAAAGTTCAACAACTTGTTTCGACTGAACATCAAGGTAGAGTTTTAGAATGGAAAACAGATTGGCTGATATGGCATAGTTCTTTTAAGGGGAAATCACACGATAAAGTAAAGATGACTTTTCTTAGGCTATGTTTAGACGGAAACGATCTGAAGAGAAAACGCAAAAGTGGCGTTGCGTTCTCACTTTTTATTCCGTGTTTAGACGAGAGTTTTGGGGGGGCAATCTGCGTGCATATGGTGACGCAAAAGTGTGTGAAATTCGATGTAGTATGCATGCCAGGCGGCTAGGTGGCACTGCCACACAACACTACCAAGTCAGTGCGCCTGCGTAGAACCTTCCTTCTACTTCTCTCCTTAGTAGCGCCAAAGCCGGTCTACGGAAAGCCATTCCACTCCCTATCCAGCCCCATTGTACCGGATTTTGGTTGCAGTTCCACCAGAGTTCCACTGGGGGTGATCGCGGTCCAGTGCAAAATGAATGGGACTCTATGGAGCTAGACGGCTAAATTTGTCTCTTTCGCCTGATTGTCGTTGAGAAACCTCAGATTTGATTGTAGTTTTTGCAAGTTCAACATGGGTTATAGGTCGAAAGTTGAATGAACGACTACTTATGTCCTTTTGATTTCTTACAGGGTGAGTCGTTGTTGCCCATTACACGCTAGCATTCTGCTAATGAATGCTGATTGGTCAGTGAAGGAGTGATTACGATCGGAGATCCCGCTTGACGGCATCCGAAGCAGAGCCTGAATATCAGAGTGAATATTTCGGCGTGGTCTTTAAAACATTAGCAAACCTCTTTCTAGCACATGTATTAACAGGGAGAGCCTTACCTGTTAGCTGTGTTGTCGATGCCTCGAGAGAACAAAGGAAGCGACTCAGAGCTTGCCGTAAAGCAGTATCTCTGGCCGTAGATGTGTATGACGTCATTAAAAGGCTTTTTAGAACAAAAAAGTGACTTTAAAAAAATCTAACACACAGCAGTGTGTATTTTTTTAGCCTCCCCTTTCGAATACAACATTCAAATTACTGGCCAAAAATGTATATCCTGAGAAAAGTGGGTTTTGAGGGCTATAGCTCCATAGAGCCCCATTCATTCTGCACTGGCCTGTGAGCGCCCACTATATGGAACTCTGGTGGAACTGCAACCAGTTCAGAACCCGGAAGTATCGAGGGAGTGGACATGGGAGTGGAACTTCTTGATATATTAGAAGTTCTTTGGTAGTGCGAAACCAAAACATGTCGTTATTATCTCTGCCCGGGGGAAAGCTGTACTCAGATTTTATTTAAAAAAAGGAAAGAAAGAAGAAAAAAAAAAACCTCTCGCTCTCTCTCTCTCTCTCACTCTCTCTCTTCATCCGCACGTTGCCGCCTACTCTGGCTCAAATGAATAGCCTAGCTATACATATCATCATCGAACTATAACAACCTTATCCACATTGTCGAAATCATTTAAATATTGAGCCATTACATTGAAATTATTTTAGATAAACAGAAGCCTATAATTTCTGTAGCCTACTCTGTAACAACAGACTACCTGGACGCCTTTTTCTCGTCTCTCTCCACACCTCTGTGCCATGCACTTTCCGCTTTAGACGGTAACGCGACGGTGGAGCGTTTTTAAGATTTCCACTCTGGAGGGTGGTTTCACTTTTTTGCGTTTTTAAGCCCCAAAAACGCCGTCGCCGTATAAACGAAAGGCAAATCCAATAAAATATTTTTTCGTTTTCACCCGCGAGCGTCATCGTGTAAACAGGGCCTTAGCTGACCTGGATCCTCAGTTGCCCAAAATCTGATGTGTGTTGAAAGCCGGAAACATTTACTCGGAATTGAATGAATATAAGCTGTACCTACAACTACAACAATAGACTTACAGTAAAATACTCCAAAATGTTACCCTGGTTTTATATGTCTAAAGGCAGCTACACACCAGGCCGATAATCGGCCGTTGGACAGTCTGGCGAGGTTGGTGACTCGAGTCTGTTCGGTGTGCCGTCGTCCGTCTGAGGGGCTGTCGGCCTTCATTTTGGCTGACCTGACATGTTCAGTCGGAGACAGGGCAGTCGGGACTCACCCGGAAATGGCGAGCGGAATGAGCATGACTAGAGTCTCTCAAAATCTGACGAAAATCTTTTAAACTGACCTTTGTTGATCTGAAATGAAGACAGATTCAGCAACTGCATGGCCTATTTCTCACTTAAAATGTTTTCAGAAACATGTTTCGGTGAACTATTTTAGTACAATATGAGATCGTATTCTGATGCCATGACGCCATGACTGAATTTCCGGAGAAAACAAACCCACATGACGCGTTCGTCCAATCAGCTGCCGGTTTTAATTTTTTGGGCAACAATACAGATTAGCGCTGTCTGCTGTTATGGAGACGTATTACGTCTCGTCTCTTCCGTGTGTTCTGAGGCACTTCTTGGACCAACTCGAGGAGACCGGTCAGTCCGACTGGCTTTTCTGCCGATGGTTGGCCGTCTGGTTGGTGTGTAACTGCCTTTACGCCGCCTTCCCACTGGCACTTGAAATCAGCTCCGTAATACGCAATACGCCCCCAGCAGACGTCGTACTACACTGTTGAAAAGCGTCAGAAGTGAGTAGAACAAAAATGGTGGAGAGACTAGAACGACTGATAAGTGTCTGAATGTACGATTCTCTATGACCTCTCTGATGAGGGTTATAGAGATAGAAATAGAAAGGCTGCTGCGTGGAGAAAAGTTGCCCAGGACGTTGACATGTCAGGTCGGTTAAATGTGATATAGCGGCATAATGTCAATAGTTCAATGTCTGTTGCTAGCTAACCAATTATAGCATTAGCAAGTTTGTTTATCAGTACCATAGCAATGCTAACTTCCGCTGGAATTGTCGGAACCGTCCGTGATATTTCTTTTTTCCCACTATGGCCACGCCAAGACCCGCCCTTCAATAGCATTCACACACTACTATTGGCCAGGCGTCCATGCTTACATGTACAGGTCCTATCCACTGACCAATCCCGTAACCCTAACCTTAACAACTCGAGGTAAAATGCCTAACCCCAACCAATCGCGCTGCTTCGTAGGGCGGGTCTTGGCGTGGCCATAGTTTTTTATATATATATTTTTTTTATTGTTCATTCTTTCAGAATACAGATATACAAACAAACAAGGCACAATCACAAATCCACCTAAAATAACAGAGCTTTTGCCTCGTGTCGAGCATATGAACAAAACCTAGGAGCTTATACCTTACAAATCAACATAAAGAATGATAACAAAGAAAATAAATAAAAAATAAATAAATAGAAGGGGCTATCTCAAATTAAATTAAGAGTTTCAAATAAATAAATCAATTCAAGGGCTTTTTTTTATCCTTAACCCGTTTCAATGACTTGCACAAAAGATTGAACTCATTCTTCCAATGGATCAGGGAGGGTTTTGTCTTAAAATATCTACATTTATATATAAAATGTTTTCCTAGCAGCACCAAGTTGTTGAGAACAAAATCTACCTTCTTATCTTCAACAAAAACACCAAACTTTATATTCTTCACTGTCAGAGGTGGTATCTCAATTTACTGTAACCAGCTCTGCAGATCCCTCCAGAAAGATTGCACCGACTCAGACATAAAAAATACATGTTCTAAATTCTCAATTTCACAAAAATCACAGTTATTAGTATCAAAATTGAATCTCAGTCTTAAAAATTCGTTTGCTGTGTAGATTTCATTTAAAATTTTAAAGTTGACCTCTTTTACCTTTGGGAGAAGAGGAAATTAGATATAACTTTTTCTTATTTTCTTAACCTCTCCATCCCCAAATTCTTTCATCAAATTTTGTTTTTTTACTGGATTGGAATAATATTCCTTCAATAGAATATTTCTAATAACTTTGTTGGTACATTTATAATCACAGAAATCAATTCCTTGGATGCAGAGCTGCCTCAGACCAGGAGAAACTTTGGAGTACCTAACGTCTTCTCTCACCATTGATTTCAGAGACATTGGTATAGCTTTCAGCCATCTATCATAACGCTTGACATTGCGCTGAAGTTGATATTTCTCACAAAACTCCTTGTGCTGTAGCAAGAGTCCATTACTGTCCATAAAATGAGCAATTGCCCAGATTCCCTTGGCTTTCCATTCCTCCATGTATACAGATTTTCTACTTATCAATATGTATCTATTATTCCAAACTGGAGTATTATGAGGTGTGAAATTATGTTTGTAGATTAACTTCCAATAGAGAAGGACCTGCTGATGGAAAGCAGAAAGTTTGACTGGTAATGAATTGCATTCAAAATCACATCACAGAAGAAAGTCTATTCCACCCATTTTTGAAAATATTAATTTGGGGACAGTAAACCAAAAGGACTGCCTGTTGTTAAAAAAAGATTTTAACCATTTCAATTTCAAGACACCATTCATTATATTAAAATCAATCGCATTCGCACCTCCATCTTCATATTTTTTAACCATGTCAATTTTCCTTATGTACTGACATTTGTTTCTCCATATGAAATTAAAATTGATCTTGTTTATGGCTTTGATCATGTTTGTAGAGATGGGTAAGGAGACAGCCGGATAGATAAGTCTGAATAAGCTGTCCATTTTGGATAACAAGACTCTCTCAAAAATTGTGATATCACTCTGCAGCCACCTATTTAAGATTAATTTACACTTTTCTATATTGTTCCATACATTCACTTTATCTGACGTTGTCTTATCCCTGGAAATAACAATCCACAAGTATTTAACTTCTGACATAACCTTTATGTTATATAGAGGTTGCAAGGGATAATCATGTAATGTTAAAGGTCCCATGGCATGAAAATGTCACTTTATGAGGTTTTTTAACATTAATACGAGGTTCCCCCAGGCTGCCTATGGTCCCCCAGTGGCTTGAAATGGCAATAGGTGTAAACCGAGCCCTGGGTATCCTGCTCTGCCTTTGAGAAAATGAAAGCTCAGATGGGCCGATCTGGAATGTCCTCCTTATGAGATCATAAGGAGCAAGGTTACCTCCCCTTTCTCTGCTTTGCCCGCCCAGAGAATTTGGACCACCCATGAGAGAGAGACATCATGGCTTTCAAATGGGCAAAATGGCAGTTGGTCAAGGCCGCCCCCCCCCCCCCCCTCCTCAATAGCTACAGACACAGAAATGGTACATACTAAGGAAAGCTCATTGTGGGACTAGCTCTAGTGGCTGTAATTTAAAACCAAGGCTGAATTTCGGGAAAGAGACTTCAGATACAGTATTAGGGGACCACTAAGGCCTATATAAAAGCATCCAAAGAGCACCATGTCATGGGACCTTTAAAATTTCACATTTATCTAAATTCAATTGTAAGCCTGAAGCTCTTGAAAAGTGGTCGATAATTTGTAAGGCTAAAGGAATTTGATTTTAATTTTTCAGAAACAAAGTTGTGTCGTCAGCCAATTGACTTATGGTAATTTGTCTGTCACTTACAACTAACCCTTCAATGCAACTATTCTGAATCAAAATGGACAACATTTCTACTACCATAATGAATAAAAGTGGAGAGCTGCTGCAACCCTGACGAATTCCCTTCTTAATCTCAAATCGAGGACAGGTGCCATGCCCTAGAGCCGAGCTATTGATTCCATTATATAGCATCCCAATTTTATTCATAAATTTTTCCCCAAATCCAAAGTGATGTAAAGTTTTCAAAATAAAAGGATGTTCAACAGAATCAAACGCTTTGTAAAAATCTAAGAATAAAATAAACCCACTATCATGAATAATGTCGCTGTACTCAAGTAAATCTAAAACAAGTCTTATAGGCGTGGCCATAGTGGGATTCATAATTTTGCGAACCGTCCGTAGCCGTCGCAAGAGTTACATTTTTTGAACGCATCCGGATGACCAACTTACACGATTTGGCTCCCCTTTTCATGTAACACGCAGGCTCATTAGACTATACCACCCCCTATCTGAGTATGTCCACCCGTCCCCATAGACGAAGCATTTCAGACAGAGAATACATGTATTTAGACAGACAGTATGGAAAAAATGTTAATTCAATGTTGAAGCATCTAAGTATCAATCTGAAAATATGTATTTTATATCTCCTAGTAGTAGTGATGTAATGTGGTATAGAGGGTGCCTACTTTGCACCTTGTAGTTTCTACTTTTGTTTGTTTGTTTTTTTGTAAAATATGTCAAATGTTCCTTTCAAAAATCTACATATCTAAAAATCTACTTGACTTAACATAAAAGTACAGTTTTAGAACTTTTTTATTTCAACTTTAGTAGGCTGAAAGGTAATAGTTTGCCTTTTGTTTGTCTCCAAATCTCAATCTTTTCCCACTTCTTTTCTTTTTTGTGCTGATTTGATTACCTGTTCATTAAACTATGAACAGTTCTAGTTATGTCAGCATATGAACTTTGCTCTATGGTCACCTTTATATTTCATACTTAGAAAAACTGTGTTTGGCTAAAGAATGGATGTTTTCCTAATACTTCTCTTATTTCGTTTCCAGGGGAAATAATCTGATGAGAGAAACTTATCTACACATTGTTAAACATAAACACAATGTATAGCCATGGTGATGGTCAGTAAATTACAGAATTAAGCAATAACTAGAAAATCACCTGTACTGTGCTAGAGGACAAACCCTCCATCAGACATTTTTAGCTTAGATTTTCAAACTGCTATAATAAAACAGCTCAGCAGTGCATGTATCAAGGTCTTTGTAATGATTCAGGTAGGCCTTAATTATTTTAGACACATACTGTTTTATAGACATTAAAAAATACATCAGTTATTCTATGAAAGAAATATAAAAGACTAAGTGCAGCTAGACTACAAACAGAACTAACACTGTAAAAGTGTCGTAGTTGAGGTCCTCCTCACAAATAATGAAGCTACTAAAACGTGGCCGGCTCCTGCTGAAGCTCACTGTTGCACTGGGATTTCTAGGGATACTTTCCCTGCTCGGTCTACCAAAAATAGGCTGGGATCCTACCTACAGGTTCAGCTGGTTGGAGTATACAGATGCTGATGACCTCCCAGAGAAAGTGTGCAACTGTTCAGCAATCCTGCTGGGAGAGAGTGAGGCAGTGGAACAGGCCAAAATACTGACCATCACTAAAGACTTCCGCAAGAGTGTTCAGATTCCTGATGAGTACTATATCAATGCAACCCAAGACTGCAGGTGCGTTGCTTTTAAATTCCAGGTTTCAGTAATTGTATAACTGTAAGCTATTATTTCAATGTACTAAATTGAACAGAAATAAATATTAGTTCAATGTTGTGTATTTACAGGAAATTCAAGTTAAGTAGGAAATACTTAACATTCCCTTTAAGCCAGGAAGAAGAGGAATTCCCTCTGGCTTTCTCCATGGTTGTGCATCATAAGGTATGTAGCCTAAATTTTAGTCTATATTGACAACGTCTCATTTCCGGGATTGTTCAGGTGCCGCTGGATTCTGCCGGATGTCCTTCATTTCGGCCGAATATCTGTCATCTTCTGCTTTCTTTGTGTTGGCATTTTAAACTCTGGTCAATTTATGAGGACTATGGTTAACTGCACCTCAGATCTCTGCAGGGTAAATCCAGACAGCTAGCTAGACTATCTGTACAATATGATTTTTCTGTTGCACAACTAAAACAAACTTTGAATGAGCATGTTTCACCAAAACAAGTTCCTTCCCGAGGCTACTTTGCAGAGGCACTGATTGCTGCATCTGGCCCTTAGCATCGCCCGAGACATTATGATTGGTTTAAAGAAATGCCAATAAACCAGAGCACGTTTTTCTCCCCTCCCGGAATGCTGTGTGGACTAGACCCTCCTCCGCAGTGCTGCGGAGGAAGCTCTGGCAATGCAAATCTACTTAAATTTAATTTCAAATAAACTTTAAACAGTGTAGTCGGTCTAAACAATTCATTAAAGGGGCACTCCACTGATTTTATACATGGAGTTCAGTTTACTTGTCACAGGGTGAACTTCTCTGTCTGTGAACAGAACAGCTGTATAATGTCTTCTGTGCATCTGGAGCAAGTTTATAATAACCCTGATGATGTCATCAAGGTTATCTCAGCTTGATGTTGATGCATTTTAAAATAAATAGCCTGCATTTAAAACAAAATTTGTAGAGTTTGAAAAAGTGGGCATTTTGTGGCAGAGGTGTCTAATGACATAGTTGCTTTGTATTTTTTAGAGCTTGTCCCATACTAGAGACACAAACTTATTACAATATGTTAGTCTCTGCTGCTTCAGTTTTCACAATTTCTGAAAATTCTGTCTTTTGTGAGTACCCCCAACTTCATAGAAGAGCAATACTAAATTGTTGTTTGAGTGCCCCTTTAAATTGTCTCAAAAATAAAGCAAATACATGTAACAATTAGTATATGAAACATACCTACAAACAAAAATTGATTGATCTTTTTTCATATACTCTAGGTGCAGACATTTGAGCGACTGCTGCGAGCCATCTATGCACCTCAAAATATCTATTGTGTCCATGTGGACAATAAATCAGAGGCCTCTGTCTTCCCTGCCATCAGTGCCATTACCTCCTGTTTCCCAAATGTCTTCTTGGTCAGCAAGGCTGTAAATGTGGTCTATGCTGCCTGGCCACGAGTCCAGGCAGATCTTAACTGTATGGCTGATCTCTATAACGCCAAAACAAAATGGAAATACTTCATCAACCTTTGTGGCCAGGATTTCCCTTTGAAAACCAACTTGGAGATTGTGAGGGCGTTGCATTCATTGAAGGGCAGTAACAGCTTGGAGTCAGAAAAACTGCCTGGAGAAAAGCAGTGGAGGGTGTCAAATGTTTACCAGATTGTTGATGGGAAAATCCAGGTACTTTTTTGGTTGTTTTACATGGCTATATTGATAATTTGCACAGTAACTTTGTCATCGTAACTTTCTATTTAGGTTGACTTTAATGACCGTCACCATCATATTAATTCACTATTTCAACTGTCTCAGGAGAAAGGAAAGACAAAGAAGCCACCTCCCTTTAACCTGCCCATTATGTCAGGAAATGCTTACATTGTGGTCAACCGAGGCTATATCCGCAGCGTGTTGGAGGACAAGCGAGTACTGGCACTGATCGAGTGGGCCAAAGACACCTATAGTCCGGATGAGTTTATCTGGGCAACCATTCAACGCATCCCTGGCGTCCCTGGCTCAACGATGCCCAACCGCAAATACGACATGACCGACATCAATGCGATTGCACGGCTAGTGAAGTGGCAGTCGCATGAGGGGCCACTGGGTTCACTGGAGGCGGTCTACCCAGTATGTCAAGGCAACCATGTCAGGTCAATATGTGTGTATGGTGCTGGAGACCTGCAGTGGTTGCTTAAACAGCATCACCTCTTTGCCAATAAGTTTGACACAGAAACAGATCCCATTGCGGTCTACTGCTTGGAGAAGTATCTGAGACAAAAGACACTACTTGCTACTAATCCTGAGAGATATAGGAGAATTGATCACAATCTATTTAATTATCTTTTGCAACAGATCATTTAAATAAAACCATTTTCAAGCTATATTAAAACTTATTTATATTTGATATACGTTTTCTACAGTGATAAAAAACTAAATAATTGAAATTATACAGCAGATTGTCATATCACTGGTGATCCGTCTCCATACTGCAGCCCCTCGGCCTCGAGCCCCTTTCACTGTACACTTTGAAAGAGGTTTTTAAAAGTTTTGGTCCCACTGTTTTAAATGACTCTCTGTCTATTGGCTATGTTCCCATCCTGCCTCAAGCATGCAGTAGTGCACCCACTGTTTAAGAAACCTAGCCTTGACCCTCTGGATTACATTTTTTTAAGAGCCATTTCAAAATTACCATTTTTAAGACTTTAGAGATTGCTGTTTACTTAGAGTTAATTTCTTTTGCGAATAATTATGATATTCTGACAAATTGCTATCAGTTTTCTGTTCACGTCACAGCACCGATACGGCTCTCATCAAAGTGACACACAATCTTAATCTACTCACAGCTGATGCTGGTGATTGTTTGATTTTAATTCTTGACTCTGCATTTGACACAGTTTTCTCCGTCGACCGGATCTCCAGAAGGTCATTCATGCTTTTATTTTATGGGTTAGATTATATTAATGCACTGTATTTGTATTCAGGGTAAAGCCAAAAAACATCTCACGCCTTCAGCTGGTACAAAACGCAGCTGCTTACTAGAAGTAAGATTATATCAGACCTAGCCTCTCTTCACTGGTTACCAGTACGTTTTAGAATTGATTTTACTGACTAATTTTAAAGCACTTCATGGTTCAGCTCCCAGTTACATTGTTGATTTGCTGCTCCTCCAGGGTTTCTGTGGGGTCTTAAAAAGTCTAAAATTTGTAAATCCAAATTTGACGCCTTAAAAAGACTTAAATTCGCTGAAGTATTATGTTCTAGGTCTTAAATTATTTCAAACAGGTCTTAATTTTCCTACGTCTATGCAACACTACCTCCTATTCTCTTTTTTTAATTCCATGGTGTTGTAGTTCTTTCTTTCGCTAGTCCAAATATAATTTCGACTACAAATGAGACCAACATGCAACTTATATTACAGCCAATCAGCTTTCGTGTTATTGGTGCGAGTCTCTTACGGATTATACCACAGACATAAAACTGATTATTTTCTTCAGGTATGGGGAAGTGCAAGTTTAGCGTTACTTGAAAAAACTCAATTTAGGGCTCAGTTGATGTTGTGATAAAGGTCTTCAATTTTATTCATAAAGGTCTTAAAGAGTCTAAAATTTGACTTGTTGAACCAGAGCGCAGCCTCAGGTCCTCAGGCAGGGCTCTGCTGGCTGTTCTGAAGTCCCGTCTCAAAACTAAAGGTGACCAGCATTGGCAGTCAGGGCTCCTCAACTCTGGAACTCCCTGCCTGAAGATCTGACAGTTGGAGAATCAGTGACCTTTAACCTTTAAATCACTTCTAAAAAAATATATTTAAACAAGCTTTTTATTAATTGTGAGCACATAATTTTATTTCCAACATTCCACTTATTCTCCTAACATATCTCTCTTCATGTTGTTTTCTATTTGTTACATTACTTCTGGGTATTTTAGTTCCATTTTATTTTGTTATGATTGTCTGATTTTATGTCATTGCAGTCCTGAAATGTTTTTGTTCCTGTTTTAGCCATATAAAGCACAAAAAAAATTGCTGCTGCAAAAGGACTTAAAGCAGTCGATAATGTGCTTTTATATGGGATTCATTTGTATTTACTTTGATATTACAGGGTGTCAAAAAGGATTAATTAATTGACTGTGACTTAATGAGAAAAAAGGAGTCA
This sequence comes from Perca fluviatilis, assembly GCF_010015445.1. Lineage (NCBI taxonomy): Eukaryota > Metazoa > Chordata > Actinopteri > Perciformes > Percidae > Perca > Perca fluviatilis. Next base: position 20,328,259 of record NC_053117.1, read on the forward strand.
GTATGGGCTGGGTACTTTTTGATTATTATGCAATGAGCAATATGTTTATTGTGGTGTATGACATACTTTTTTAAAAGACTGTGAGAAACACATCTTTAATCAAGTAAAACATTCAACATATTTACAACAAATGAATAACTTGCAAGCCACAAATGTATGCAAATATAATAAAAAGCGAAACAACCAAAATAAACTTATGACTTAAATTACACTGGTACACAGTTCTGCTTTTAGGTGAGTTATCAGATCAGAGTAATATCAAACTGTAGCAAATGAAAGCATGCAACACTGCAGCTACTGATAACTAAGGTGGCTCTGAGAGCTCAACGCACTGCAACTTACAGTAAGAAAACACAAGTAAATACAGAAAACTATGCTGAAATTTGCAGTGCATTTCTGTATTTGGTTGTTTCCTTACTTTGCTGCGCATGGGTTGTCAAATAATTTTTTTCTTAATTTGCTTGTGTTTTGTTGCAGTGGGCTGAGCTCTCATGGCCATCATAGATTATCGTAGTATTTTCACCGTGACATACAGTGGAAATAGAGCAGCCTATGATAGCCTTTAAAGATTGTATGAAGTGTTGAATGAGATGGCGACATAATGTAACACTGACAGGAGCCACCTACACGCTTGGAAACTATTCATAAACCAGCTTGGCACTTCTGTTTCATGCCATTTCAACAGAACAGACGTGTACAGTAAAAAGATTATTTTATGTGTGGATCATATTTTGGGTGCACCTTGACTTCCTAAAATTACAGTCTAAATTGAGTGTCTCTTAACATTCAGCCTATTGACAGAGCCACAGTACAGTAACATCCCAATTGTCCAGGCAACACAAATGTTCATTTGTGAGCAGATGGGCTGTAATACAACTTATGTTTGCATGTGTTTAGTTATTAGGTGAAAGAGTCATGAGCCTCGCTACAGCTGCTGAGAATCCACACTGATTATTACCATGGTTACAAAAGATACAGATGGCAACTGACAGCGTAGAATAATACACATAAATGTAAAAAAGACGGTTAGTAATTCCTCCAAAGTGAATTACATAATTATCAAAGTATTGTTCAAATTAAAAGATTTGTCAAAGAATACAAAAGCTAGATGGGGTACACAATTAAGTGCTGTGTAAGGTACAGTAATACAGGATAAAGCATCTTCCCTTCAGCACAGTGAGTCTCTGACCTGTACAGGTTCAGCAGCACTCTCAGATTCGTACTTTCCTCAAAGAACAAGCAAAGGCCTGATGTTTTATTACCACAGCTTCTTTCTTTCTAACCCATTGCAACAACCGTGTGCCATACACATCATGCTGCAGGCTGGCTTATATTCAGATATGCTGCGGTAAAGTACAGCATAATGCAGGGAGAAGATAGGCAGCAGCCAGGTATCTTGTATCTTGTCAAACAAAAGAGTTCCCCTTCTTGTCAGCTCTGAGTGGGAGAGAAGATGAGGGAAAAAAAGCATCGAGGCATTAGAATTAAACAGTTACAGCAGGGGGATTGCCAATGAAAAACATGTAAGAAATAAAAACAGTAGTCAGATTTTAAACTGTGTATCTCTGCAAAAGCTAAATAGGCCTGTTGCAGGTGGCAAATACACAGCAGTTATGTGTAAACACTCTCTTTATCTCTGCAGTGTCCGCATGCTGTTTGATTGGGCCAATACCTCTTTTTATCATATGGGCAATTTCTTTTGTTCATTAAATATTGGGGAAATATATAGCAATCATTTTCTTCTTTGTCTCTGTTAAATTCACTCACTGACAGAGAACAATGGCGCATTACTTACTTAGCTGCTGTGTCTTGCAATTCTGTATCCAGTCTGGTTTAGCATTGGGTTGGAGGGCAGAGAGCAAAGGTTAGTGAGGGAGGTAAACAAGTGTCAGGGGGGCGACCATATTGTCAGTACACATGCAGTTACTGGGGATTAGTAGCCTGTATTCACACTGCCATAGGAGGGTAAATGGAAGGAGGGAAAACAAGCATCAGTGCTCTAAAGTGGGAGTGATCAAGGTAAAAAGGAGGGATTTCCACAGTCAATAAACGAGTCATAACTTAAACTCTTTTTTTGGTCTTGGTCAATCTATTGTTTGCACACTCAAGCTATGGCCCCTTAGATAATGAATAGAGTTAATATTGGATTTAGATTATTTTAGATTAGATTAGCTTTGATTTTTCCAAGGTCTAATCTCTCTCTCCTTTCCACCAAAGCATCAGCAAGTGTGTTAGTGAATGCCTGTGAGCTGAAACCATACTGGTTTTCTCTTTTTACACTGATCTTTTTTGACATCTTAATAGAAATGGTTGAATAGAAAGTAATCCTAAAAATCATAAACTTAAAATCTAATGTATCATGTTTTTCATGGTATTCTATTTTCCACAGATTCTGTCCTCACCAGTAGTCGTGTATATGTCCTCTCAGTAGCAAAGAAGTGTGACATTATAGCACTACAGGTTATAAAGACTATTTGTCCTTAACCTTAAACAGCCTTTCCTAAACCTTAATCTCATTTTAACCTCATACCTTAAACCCACTATGTGGTTTTTTTTTTGTTTTTTTTTACTTTGGGGCAATCATGTTACCTTGCATGCCCGCTGGATTCTGACAATATCACAACATCACAATATCACATGAGATTCGCAATATCAAGAGATTACACACAAATCCATCTTGTTTTGTTTGTTTCAAGTAATGCGTTTATGTCTGAGCCACCGTGACTCGGACCGATCAGCGTCCTGTGAGGAGCTACTGGCAGCTAGGTTGAGGTTTAGGTGTGTGTGACAACGCGGAGAGGCGGCTGCTCGTTCAAAACAACAATGGCAACTCCGAGGTTAGCGTAGAATCTACAATAGCATCAATTATATCACCACTGGAGAGAATTTCTTCATTGAAAGAAGAGAAAAAATAACGGTACTCAAGGTTTTTTGCGATGGAAAAGATTCGGCAAAAAATTGATTTACCAACTGGCCCCGCTGGTAGTGAAGAAATATGAACGGTTGAAGTCCGTGATGGACAGCTGATTCATCCAAATAACCTGCCAAGTATTTTCTGAAAGGGCTTGACGGCTTCTCAGATGGTTCTGAGTAACAAACCATCTGGTGCGTCAGATCAGTAATCTAGTGGTGGGATCAATAAAGCAACATACAACAATGTACACTGCTACTGTGATGACTTTGTTTGAGTATTTGTGGTAACTGGGCACAGCTTTTTGCAAGAATGCTTTGTGCTAATAGTTCTAACTCATCTCATTGGAAGCTATCATTAGCCAGCTGCAGTTAAAATACTGTGCCTCATCCATACCTTGTTTTACACTGCAGTAATATTTTGCTGACAATTATGAGAAAGTCTGACTGAAACTCTAAACCCTTTGCAACCATTCATACTAACAGAGAACTCAGTATTTTCCAGTTTGGAGTATATGCTTTATGCACTATACATTGCACGTAAATTGCATAAGAAACCATCAGACCAGCCTAGCTTGGGGAGTGACTGTGTATTAACAGTTGCTAGTCAGCTACCTCAGGGTTTATACTTTTGGTTCATTAAATTTCTACTAAAATATCACAGATGAAAGGTGAAATTAACCAATTCACAGGGACAGCCACATCCCAGACTGAGAGAAGTAAGAAAATCCATATCTAGCTCATTTTATGTTGGATAAGAAGACAGCCAAAGGGCAGTCAAAGGTTAGTCCCAGCATGAGAAAATTCAATAGCGTTGAAGGATTTTTCAGGGAGACTTCTACACAACCAACTGATCAATACAGGCAGGTTAGGTGATTTACCTCATGCATGCAAATTTGTGTATACCCCTCTCCTCGTCATACCTTGGGGCAGAGTGAGAGATTTTTTAGTCCACAAACAGTCGCTGGAAACAAATGATTATACGACTTGTCTATTAAGCTTCTACAGTTTTGACAAACAGGTCAAATTGATGGCCAAAACTGGAATGGAGGAGGGGAGGCATGGTAGTTAATGTTACGATGTTCACATTGTCAGTCTATGCAGATAATGATGGCAGGCTCAAAATAGATAAAACGGACAAGGTTTCCTGACAGATTGCCATTAAATGGTATTGTAAGCTTTCAAGATAATCACATAAATACAAACAAACTGTTTTCACACAAGGGTAAAATGTGTTTTTGTCTTCACCTTGTGTGACCACCAAAAAGTGAATGTTAACAGGTGGACTCACTTTACAATGCTGGGTGGAATGTGGACAAACTCCATTGGGATGATTTCCCCAAGCTCCTGCAGACTGTTCACATACTTGATCTTACTGCTGAACTTGGAGCTGTAGAAAACAGAAACCATAAAGGTTTGTCTCAGTCAGTATTGTAGTTCAGTCACCACTGTTGAGTCCGAGTCAATTCTCGAGTCTCCAGCGCTCGAGTCCAAGTCCAAATCCGAGTCAGCAAAGAAGTCAGAGTCGAGACAGAGCCGACTCACCATTAACTGAGTTGGAGTTCTAATCGATTCACGAGTCCCTAGACTCGTGCCTCGAGTCCAGGAATTGAGTACTCTATCACTGGCCCCTGTATAAAGCAGTTACATTTATTTTTATGACCTTTACACATAAAAGTAGTCAGAAACTTAATCCAACTTCCGAGTCCTATTTCATGAATGCTCAAGTCCGATTTCATAAATCCTTGACTCCAAGTCATCAGTGCATGAGTCCAAGTCCAGTCACAAATCCAACTAAATAGTACTATATCACTGATCTCGGTATGGTGCAATGTGATGAAGCTATAGCATAAGTGGCAGCACGGTGGCTCAGTGGTTAGCACTGTTTGCGTGGGTTTCCTCTGGGTGCTCTGGTTTCTTCCCACCATAAAGACATGCATACTAGGACTAACAGTTGAAAATTAGCCATCTAGTCAGGACGTTTATGCTTAGGCCTGTCGTTTGATTTCTTATGCATCCTGCCATTAGTTGGGGCCATAAAGGGTGATCTGTGGTGGTTTCATGTAATAGGCCTAGATCACAAATGATTCCCATAGATGAAGCTAGTGAAATATTGTATCCCTGAAACTGATAGAGTTGTGAGAATTTCTTTTCGTTACATACTGGTGGCATGAATATATAGAGCTATTGGTAAAGTTAAGGGTGCAATGTGTGCACTTTCTGAAATAAAACCTGTGATGTACATCCTGTCTTGTGTGATGTGTGTGTTATCTACAGCAGTGGTTCCCAACCTGGGTTTCGGGGGGGGAGGGGCCGCCAAGGAAAAAAGGTTGGGAACCACTCATCTACAGTATATGTTAAGTACAACAATGAGACCTTATAAAGGGTCTGGTGATTCCCAGCAAAGTCCGTATAAACCAGGAAGGATGGACTATGATGAACATCTTAAGGTTTTTCTTCAGTCTATGGGACAGGAGGAGAGACAGAAGTGGTGCAAAAAGATTAGTAAACATTTCATTAATAACTATAACTCATAATCATTCCTGCTGGCAGGTATAAAGCACGTTTTAACGTATCACTGATGTTATTTACTGTCTGCCATTTTATTTGAGTGTGAACTTTATACATTAATAGACCTTTTTCACAGCAGACATGTTGACATGTCATAGTGGGAAAGCACAGGTGTATTCAAAACCATTACTGATGGCTGCATTCCACTTAGGAGAGGTCCTGGTATTGTACATGATGACTCACTGAAACAGCTCACTGGGACACTTGATGGAATTGAGCCATCGTTAAGGTTATCAATTTCAGCTGTGCTTTTCCTACTATGACAAGTTAAAATATCTGCTGTGAAAAAAGGTCCATAAAGTGCCATCAAATCTTCCCATAATGGAGTGAATTATTGTTCATGGTATGTACACTATTTCTTTTATCAATCCCACAATGCAATGTGTTGCGTTCTATAGCTGTGTCAAATACCTATCAGTGACGACTTAAAATTATGATTCATTCAGTGTCAGAAATCTCAATTTAGTGCTAACAATAAAGTAAACTACTGCCTGTCTATTATATAGGGAGTAGTGAATGAGTGAATGAGGGAGTGATTTCTGACACAGCTTATAATCAGTGACATAACTGTTGCGGAGGCTCGATAATCTTAGGCTGGCTGCTAACCTGTCCTGCTGGATACTGTTCAGAACAATTACAGTCAAAATGAACTTAATTCATCACACATTTGTTGTAGAATGTTAGAAAAAAGGTTTATGTTTATTCCAGTCAGATAGTTAGTAAGTACTTATGATAGGTATGGCCCCTACTGGTCTACTTATGAAACTATGTTAATAGAACTAATGTCCAAATTAGAAAAACAATCATCAAACATGGGCTGAGTTATAGCTATGTCTTGCATCACAGTGAAAACCAACTCATACAAGCAAATAAGGAAGTGAAAGTCATTATGTATTGATGTAAGTTTAGCTGAGCATGCATTATTGTATTCATATAAACTATTTTGTTTAAATGAAGAAAAAAAAACACTCTACAAATATACACTCTGATATTGAGTGAGAAATCTTTCTAAAGTCTCTCTTTTCTAAGGAGCACATTAATAAAAAGGTTTTACAAAGACAAATATGATTTTTTTCACTTTTGCCATTCAAGGTGCCTTTTCTTTCTTTTAAATCAAACAAATGTGATTTGAAATTCTTCATTACAGTCTGCTTTAGACATGCTGCATAATATAAAAATTTTATATAATGTTATTTAAACTCAATATAAATGTATGTAATTTATAATCAACAAGAATGGCCCCATGAAAAAACACCACTAAAGAGAATAAAAGAACACTAACATAATTATTAGAGACACATACACTGTTGTGTATGTCAAGGGTCAAACAATTTTTATGGAAAAAAAACTGTGGAGAGATTGTGTGCCTATTATACATTACAGTTTCTGTGATTTTGTTTGTGTGAATATTACCTTCTGTCTATCATTTGGTAGCACTTTTTCATCCAGGTAAAGCCAGGCATCCTCCTGCGAGGTGTGGCGCCATTCAGGTAAACAATCATGTAATCTTCTGCCACCATTAGTTCCAAGGTACTTATTACATACCTACACAGACAATAGAAAACACTGTGTAAGACGAGCAGAACATGAGGACTGTAACAAAAGCAACACAAGCTAATATCTTGTTAATTGAATGGTATAATATACATAATCAATTGCAAACGTTGTTCTGTCTTGTTTACATGTCCACAGATGTTTGATGATGTAGTGGCTTCACTTACAGAAAAAGGTTTTCCATTACATAATTGTAATTGTCACAGTTGCTGTCTGGTAGGAAGCATGCTGCAAACACGATGATGGCATTCTGTTCGGCGTAATAACCTTAAACATAAAAAGACAGTGGGTCTCACTTCCAGTGCATATGCACAAAACTGTACTTTTGTCCTGTAGGAAACTGTTTTCTCAAAAAGATTTGAAATTACTAACAATTTGCCACCTTTCCCCCTTACTGCAAAAGAGGCTTGGGGAAATGCAAGGCAGAGATTTCAAACTGGCGTGGCATATTTGTCTTCAGTTTCCAAACAAGGACATTTTGAGATAAAATACTCACCCTTTTGTCAAAGTAGTTTCTAACACTGAGCTGGAATTGATTTACTGCAAGTTTATTGATCCATTTTAAACAAGGGAAAAAAACAGCAAGATACAAATGAATGGGGAGCATCAAGTGGGAGGGCATCAGCAGAGACCAAATGGTCAACAGCTATGAAACATACAGCAATAACAGTATGGATTTTAAGCATTTGTATTTGCATACCTCCATGAGAAATTACTCTTTTGTATGGCTCAATGCACTTCATATCAATGCGATGCTCCTGCTCTCCAACCATCACGCTCCTCCACAGCCTGTTTTCACTGCTCTCCTCAGCTGATCTGTGTCCTGCGATGGCATCACTTGATGCTGCTCCTGCACCCAGATTAGACTCTTTTGACATAGACATAGACGACATAACAACAAATTTATATTTTGCTGTACTTTCTTTTGATAACATACAATGTGAGTGTGTCTGTCTGCATGTCCTGTTATACATGTTTGACAGAGGTGGCCCGTCAGAGATTGTCAGAAAGTTATATGTTTTATAATTATATATATATATATATATATATATATATATATATATATATATATATATATAGTCTATATATATTTTACAAAGGGTCTGTCCTGTCATCATGTGTTTATTTTCTGTATTTACCAGGTCACAATAAACAACCTCAGATAATATGGAGATGTCTGATGTCCTGTCCTCAGACCCTTTGCATGTTAGGGGAGGGGATACACAAAATATCAGGTGAAAAAACGGCCTGATATTTTGTGTATCCCCTCTGTAACTTAGGTAGACGGGTGAACAAAGTGGTTAATTGAAAAGCCATATTAAACTAAATTAAATTAAAACAGAAATCACGTTAGAGGGCAGGGAGGGACGGTTTAGCAAAGACGAGGAAAAAATATTGTTCATAAACCAGCATGACTCACATAGATAGGCCTATCAGTCAGCCTATGTAGCTAAGATGCACGTCAATATGGAACTTTGGAAAACACTGTCGATTAATCCACAATAATAAACGATGCATTAAACAATTCACACGTCGCCTTAATGTAACAGACAAATAAACGTATTTATGTAGATAAATGAGACTCTTGTTACTATGGAAAACTCTGTTGAGTCTTCCACGTCGCTATTTGTTCCATTTAAGAGGTGAATTCCAAGTGCAGCAGTTAAAGCAGCACTATGTAACTTTTCGCTGCAGCTGTAGTTCCAATGAGACAACCTAGGCTGAAGGGGGACTGAAGCTCCGCTCTGAGTGCACGCGCGCTCCCGCGGCCAGGGAATACAAATCCTGGCGTGGATAAGTACCTTGGCACGACACCTGTGTTAAAGGGTTTGAGCAGTGTCAGTGGCCGCTTTGCTACTTTGCACATTTTTGTCGGTCTGAGGTGTATGCCACGTTTTAGCTGCCAAAGCTCCGCTGCTCTCTGTCTCTAGTCCTCAGGGTGAGAGGGGGAGTGGCCAGCGGCTAGAGCGGCAAAAGCCAATGTGCTTCTTTTACCTATATATTTAACAATATCTTTTGCATTTCTAATCCAAACAACGTAAAACTTGGCACTGTACTTACTCGTGCCCGTAGCAATACACCTGTCAAGTTTGAAATCCAATGGACTAACGGTTTGAGATACAGTGAGGAAAATAAGTATTTGAACACCCTGCTATTTTGCAAGTTCTCCCACTTGGAAATCATGGAGGGGTCTGAAATTGTCATCGTAGGTGCATGTCCACTGTGAGAGACATAATCTAAAAAAAAAAAATCCAGAAATCACAATGTATGATTTTTTTAACTATTTATTTGTATGATACAGCTGCAAATAAGTATTTGAACACCTGTCTATCAGCTGGAATTCTGACCCTCAAAGACCTGTTAGTCTGCCTTTTAAAATGTCCACCTCCACTCCATTTATTATTCTTAATTAGATGCACCTGTTTGAGGTCGTTAGCTGCATAAAGACACCTGTCCACCCCATACAATCAGTAAGAATCCAACTACTAACATGGCCAAGACCAAAGAGCTGTCCAAAGACACTAGAGACAAAATTGTACACCTCCACAAGGCTGGAAAGGGCTACGGGGAAATTGCCAAGCAGCTTGGTGAAAAAAAGGTCCACTGTTGGAGCAATCATTAGAAAATGGAAGAAGCTAAACATGACTGTCAATCTCCCTCGGACTGGGGCTCCATGCAAGATCTCACCTCGTGGGGTCTCAATGATCCTAAGAAAGGTGAGAAATCAGCCCAGGACTACACGGGAGGAGCTGGTCAATGACCTGAAAAGAGCTGGGACCAACGTTTCCAAGGTTACTGTTGGTAATACACTAAGACGTCATGGTTTGAAATCATGCATGTCACAGAAGGTTCCCCTGCTTAAACCAGCACATGTCAAGGCCCGTCTTAAGTTTGCCAATGACCATTTGGATGATCCAGAGGAGTCGTGGGAGAAAGTCATGTGGTCAGATGAGACCAAAATAGAACTTTTTGGTCATAATTCCACTAACCGTGTTTGGAGGAAGAAGATTGATGAGTACCATCCCAAGAACACCATCCCTACTGTGAAGCATGGGGGTGGTAACATCATGCTTTGGGGGTGTTTTTCTGCACATGGGACAGGGCGACTGCACTGTATTAAGGAGAGGATGACCGGGGCCATGTATTGCGAGATTTTGGGGAACAACCTCCTTCCCTCAGTTAGAGCATTGAAGATGGGTCGAGGCTGGGTCTTCCAACATGACAATGACCCAAAGCACACAGCCAGGATAACCAAGGAGTGGCTCTGTAAGAAGCATATCAAGGTCTCCAGACCTAAACCCAATAGAGAATCTTTGGAGGGAGCTCAAACTCCATGTTTCTCAGCGACAGCCCAGAAACCTGACTGATCTAGAGAAGATCTGTGTGGAGGAGTGGGCCAAAATCCCTCCTGCAGTGTGTGCAAACCTGGTGGAAAAACTACAGGAAACGTTTTGACCTCTGTAATTGCAAACAAAGGCTACTGTACCAAATATTAACATTGATTTTCTCAGGTGTTCAAATACTTATTTGCAGCTGTATCATACAAATAAATAGTTAAATATCATACATTGTGATTTCTGGATTTTTTTTTTTGTTTGTTTAGATTATGTCTCTCACAGTGGACATGCACCTACGATGACAATTTCAGACCCCTCCATGATTTCTAAGTGTGAGAACTTGCAAAATAGCAGGGTGTTCAAATACTTATTTTCCTCACTGTATATCACACACACACACACACACACACACACACACACACACACACACACACACACACACACACACACACACACACACACACACTGACAGACAGATGTTCCTGCAATTTATAGATAGATGTAAAATATGCGGCTCTGGTAGATGTTTGCGATTGGTCATGCTGTGCAAACACTGCCTCTTTTATGTGAACGTGCGCGCGCTGGATTGGGAAACCCTGGGTTGATTGAACTAGTTGTTAACCACCATCGTGACTTTAGCTCATGCGGGACCGCGTTTGTTAGGTGAAGCCCAGTAACTGAAATAAATCCAGGGCATGTTGATCTTGATTCGTAGTACAGGCAAAACACACGGCCCGCCACTGTCTGTATCTTCAGGTGTGTGTCTGACCGTGTCTGTTGAGCTCCAGTGAGTCAGCCTCATCAGGTGTGTCCTCATCTACGTTGACATCAAGGTCATCACCAGTATCCGAGGCCTCGTCCTCTGTGTCCAGGGCATCTTCTGAGAGAAGTGACCCCTCACTGCGGTCCAGTGACACATTCATTGGTGGAGCTGCCAACTTTCTCCTTTGATTGGACCCACCTGACAGATCCGCAGAGGAGGGTGGATCTGTCAGGAGGAAGAGAGATGGTTTAATTTTTTTGGAGTTTCTTAATTTGTTTTGTTTTTTTCAGAGAAAGGTTGTCATCCACTGTGCCTGTATATCCAACATGTGACTATCTTTTAAGAAGCATTTCTGGTCTTATTTCCAGAGGTACGTGTTTAGTAACGAAGTACAAATACTTTGTTACCTTATTAAGTAGAAATTTTGGGTATATTGGAGTAATTATTTTACAGCATACTTTTTACTTCTACTCCTTAGCCTACATTTTCACGCAATTATCTGTAGCTACTTTCTACTCCTTACATTTTAAAAAATATAGCCTCGTTACTCCTATTTCAGTTGTTTTCATTATGGCTCGTCATCGTTCACACACACACACACACACACACACACACACACACACACACACACACACACACACACACACACACACACAAAACCTATCCAAATCGCTCCATCCGGAGAGAGTGAATTTGATTGCGGTTGGATGAGAAGTATAAACACATTCCGACACCCTATTGGTTTGTACGCGATCCATTACACCTGCACAGACCCGGTGCTAATACGGCAACGGTGCCTTAACTACTGTTATCTACCGGACAGAATAACAACGCGGATTTTGGTGCCTTATTTAGGTACCACTTAAATGACTGCGCTTCTCTCTGATGCTCCGAAAACGGACGTTAGAGAGAACTGAAACATCGCCGCACGGGACGCTAGTTAACGCTACAGTTGGCAGCAGGTAACGTTAGCCTACCGCTAGCTAGCAGCTGGAGTGAACACGGTTAAAATGCCGACAGCTAAACGGTGTAAAAATGTGTCTGTATTTCTCTGGAGAGGATTCTAACACCAGACTGTAGCTGCCGTTGTCTGAAAAACACAGAAGAGATGGGTCACCTTTTTCAGCCCTTCTGAGTCATATGGTTTTGTCCCCACATTTTGGGGTTAAGCTGTTGTCCTTAATGGCATTTTTCCCCCCTTACATCAGGGGTCTTCAACGTTTTTTAAGCCAAGGACCCCTTAACTTAAAGTGAGATGTAGCAGGGACCCCCTACTAAATAGGCCTATTGTATGAAATGAAGTTGCATATTAAACTGAGCCTACAATAACTGTTAGGGCAACCTAAAGCCTTCTTACATACCATTTTTTCATAAGCTATTAAAATATTAATTGTTGGCATGATTTTATAAATCATATTTTAATGTTACATATGTGGCACAGTAAATCTAGGATTAACTATCTGTGGGCTGATATCTTGGTGACTACCTTACCTATAGGCCAGTAAGCCTATCATCAGTGGGAATTTATATTTGCTAATGTTGGAATTATGTTAAGGCATTTTAATTTTTTAAAGACTCAAAAATTTACAATAATTTGAAGGCCCCCCTGCAATGACTCTGAGGACCCCCTGTTGAAGATCTCTGCCTTACATTACTTTTACTTTTATACTTTTTTACACTTTTTTACACTTTTTTACACTTTTTTACACTTTTACTTAAGTAAAAAGCTTGAGTTGATACTTCAACTTCTACAAAAGTCTTTTCAAACCCTAGTAGCCTATCTATACTTCTACTTGAGTAATGAATGTGAATACTTTTGACACCTCTGTTTATTTCTATAGATTAAGGTACTTTTACGGTGTTCTTAAAAAAATTATGGATCCCCTTGACTAATCCAGAAACAAGGGCCTGTCTGGAAAGAATAATGTTGAAAGAAGATCATTAATTTTTCGGGTGGTGGAAGTTGACTTTCATAGATTATTATCTCACATAATTTTCTGGCAACAGACAGAATTCAGCGCAGCAGAGAGTTTTTAAATGCAATAGAGGAGTACATTTATCTTAAGCATTTGTCAATTAATCCAAGTAAGCCTCCTAAATCATGATCATAATTTCCTTTAGACTGCTAAAATATGTGTTAAACACATTCAAAACAGTTTGTCAAATCTCCACAAAACATTAAATATTGATATCCATCTTATAATTTACCTGCCAACACTTCTAACCTTTTACCTATAATGTGCAACAAAAATCATTAGCACTAAAATATCCCAAGTGTTTTAAATAACAGGAGCTATTTTAGTTTATCTCGTTGTATATTTACCTTCTCTGTTATCCCTCTCCTCAGCAGCCTCCTCACTGGAGGCCATCATGCCTGCTGCACCGTCTCCCTGTTGGGATTGTCTGCTCAGAGGCACAGAAACACAATAATGAGCCACAACATAAATTATCATTGCTATTACCATTACCACCATAGGCACAGCTACGCATAGTATTGGGCCAAACAAAACAAATACAATCATCTACAAAGAAAAAAGAATCAAACTTTTCCCATGACATTAAATGAGGAAGAGTTGCAAATCTGTTCATTTGACTTTGGACATAAAAGATTACAGAAGCAGACGGACAGAAAGCGACTCACTGCTTCATTCCCCGCCTGCACGTGTGGGCTGAGGAAACAATACTGTACAGTGTTGCTACCTCCCCCCAACCAAAGCCCCTCTAACAGACTCTGATTAACATAAGGCCTGCTAACAATAGAGGGAGGCAGTACAGAGAAACCATTACACATGATCATAGAAACAAAGACATACAAACACACACACACACACACACACACACACACACACACACACACACACACACACACACATGCTTTTTCTTCTTTTTTTCTTGTTTTAAATTTCTGTCTCAGGACACCTACCTTTCCCTCACTCCGTCTTCTCCCAGCAGAGAGACTGAACCACTCTTTTCACAATCAAGTCACATGACCACTTGATCATGAAAAGGTCTGCTGTGTACACGCAAACACAGAGTAAAAGACAGGGGAGGGTTGTGCATCCCAAAGAGGGGGCATGTCATCAGAATTACAAAGTGGGGCAAAACAAGAGCCATGATGCAACTGCTAACAGGGAACATTAAAACTGCAATGCACACACACACACACACACACACACACACACACACACACAGTGTACATTGTACATGTACACACACACACACACACACACACAGTGTACATTGTACATGTACACACACTGAATACTGATTCCAGAACATGACTTTAACTTTTCATTGAGAAAAAATACATCTTGGGTAAGAGATAATGTGAAAAGGAAGCAGCATTTGGCCCCTCCTGTATTTCCCATAATACACCTCAATAGCATATTTTGATAGGCCTTCCCTGACTGACGCCCCATGATTGTTTATACCATAATTTAATTATGTTGGTCTATTCTGTCTATACAACATCTATTGCATATCTGTCCGTACAGGGATAGGGATCCCTCCTTGGTTGCGCTTCCTGAGGTTTCTTCCATGTTTTCCCTGTTAAAGGGTTTTTGGGGGGAGTTTTTCCTTATCTGAGTTGACGGTCTAAAGACAGAGGGTGTTGTATGCTGGACAGATTGTAAAGCCCCTTGAGGCAAATTTGTGATATGTGATAATGGAATAAATAAATAAAACTAACTTTACATGTCTTTCAAACTTCACACCTGCAGATTGGAGTGGATTATTTTTGCATGGATTTTGTCCCCCCATCTTTTCCATTGGAAGCTATGTTAGGAAGGGATCTTTTAATGGCTATAATAGACAGGAGACATATGGGCATGTGAGTATTGTTCTAAGACAGACTTGAAAACATTTGAACCTATCCTTTAAGATGGGGCTCTATACCAGGAAACAAGCACAGCCACATGTCTGTACATTTTGCAATCTATACATCAGAAATTGACCCATTCTTGCTTCTTTAATCCTTTCCTGCATGTATAGTCTATCCTGTAACACGATGCAATGACAAATCAAATACTTTTACATACGCTTATTTAGGCTTGACATATCAATTCTTGGCTGCTATGGTACAGAGAGTAAAAATGTTGTAAGATATCTAAAGAATTGATCACAGTTTTAAAATGATCTGTGCTGCCTCTTTGTGGTAATAAACAGTAGTGCAGCTCTGGCCTGTGGAAAACCTATCCACATCCTCTGTTGATCTCCCTCTTTTTCCACACATTTATAATGGACAGAAAACCCCAATAATCACGTTTTAACTTTTAAGAAAGACCAATGAAAGAAAACCTCTATCTAAAATTACATTGTCTTGCAGAGGCTAGCTTGCAAAGGACATGGACCTTTGGCTGATACCAGTAGGACATATTCGATCCCAGAGAGCAGAGTGCTGGACCTTTTGAACTTACTAAGGGGCAACATTTATTGCTAAGTTTGTATGAGCGAAGCTCACCTTGAGTGAAAAAAGTGAACACATCCCTCCGGCACATATCGCGTATGATCTTCCCTCTTAGGGTGTACACGTGATTGGTAGACTGGCTGTCCGTCAAACTGGTAATGAGCGTGGTCTGACTCATACTGACTCTGGCCATCAGCTTGATACTGAGAGCACTGAAGTTCAGAGGCGCACATGAGGTTGGAGTCATCTCCATACTGGCTTTCAGCCATATATTGAAACTGGGAACCTTGATTATCCAAGCTGTACTCGGCATTACCTCCAGGTTCATAATAGCTCTCAGCCTGCTCAGATCCATACTGTATAGCTGTGGGATGAGTTGTAAACTCAGCATAGACATCTGTGGTGTTTTGTTGGCTGTTGGATTTAGTATGTAAACAGGCAGGGTGGGCACTCTGGTTTTCAGTTCTTTGGTCAATGTGGTGGTAGTTGTAGCCATATTGGGTTTGACCCTGAGTTAAATTCTCGCTTTCTGTCCACTGGTATGCAGCGTTGGTTGGCTGGGAGGAAAACTGTGAAGTCACATCTTGGTGTCTTCTTTTAGGTGAATAGGGGATTTGGGATCAGTATAGAAAGAAGGAGAAATTCAGAAAGAATTGTAAATACAAATGGTATGCAGTGAACCTCATCCATCTGTGCCTGGTATTTTGTATGGTCTATGTAGGCTATGTTTTGTTTAAATGTAATTTTTGTTTTGTTTTTTTAAACTTACATGTATCAAACACACATTCAAACTGCCCAGTATACTCTGATTAGGACAATTCAGTGGCCATTGGGCAATTCATGTTCTTCAGCTTGTTAAATAAATTGGTAATTTTATATCTTAATTTTAGGTACACATTAAAGCATGCAAGTGTTGTGATATACATTTCTGCCATTCCTGCCATTATTATACTGATTGACAGGTGGCGGTAATGCGTTAGGAAATGCAGCACTGCCCCAGCAAAGGCAGGGAAAAAGAGGACTGCTAGCCAGGAAAACATGGATGTAAACAATGCATAGTTCAACAGTTGCAAAAAAATTTGCTTTGCAAAAGTTTTCTGAGGAAAGAAATGCATTCAACATGTTTGTTAGGCCTCAAGGACACACACAATTTGTTTTGGTGAGTAACAGTGAATGTAAACAGAAAGTTTGCAAGAAAACTCCACACGGTACTAAAAATTGTTTAAATCCACAAAAAACAGAATGAAATAAGATTCTGCTTTACAACTAAACATCAAATGCCATTCATTCATTCATATAAAACCATATCTTGTAATACTTGTCTGCAATAATGAACAGAAAGGTAAACAGTCTGCTTCACATACAGTACATTTAAAACAATTACACAAAACCAAACAAACAACACAGACAAAATAGGGTATGTACTCGTTGCTAACATAAAGTTGAAGCTACATGGGAAAACCTTTATTGTCTTGCACACATACACTCACACCCACACCTTGTACCCTAAGATAGCTAGGGGAGCTGTTTCCATTAGCTGTGGTGGGGCTCCAGCTGTAATGAGGCAGGTAATGCATATTTAATGAGGCATAAACAGATTTATAAACACACACACACACACACAGAAGCGCAGACCAAAGCTGGATACCGAACACATGACATACACCCACATACAAATGCACAGTTTGTTTTTTACTCTCACACACACACACACACACACACACACACACAAGTCTGTATTACTATCTTTGTGGGGACTTGTCATTGACATAATGCATTCCCTAGCCCCTTACCCTAACCTTAACCATCACAACTGAATGCCTAACCTTAACCCTCACCCTAACCATAACCATAACCTAATTCTAACCCTAGTCCTAAAACCAAGTCTTAACCCTCAAACAGCCCTTTAAACTCGTGGGGACCAGCATTTTGGTCCCCACGAGGCTGTGCAGACCCCACAAGGATACTGTAGTCCCCGGTTTTTGGACCCCACCAATATTAATTTCACATCCTCTCTGTCAGTCTTAGTCTGTCACTCACCCATGCAACACAAACACACACACACACACACACACACACAGATCATCAGACTCATTTCCTCAGGAGGGCCTTCTAGCTCGATTTCGACAGTCTGTTCAGCGATGCTAATATTCCTCTGAAATACAAACCATTGAGAAAGCTGTAGAGACTCAAAAAACAACAACAGAGAACTAAGGTAGCGTGTGTGTGTGTGTGTGTGTGTGTGTGTGTGTGTGTGTGTGTGTGTTCATTCACTGACAGTCATGAACAAAAGCAGCAATGCTGGAAAGATACTTCTACATCTTTCCCTAGCCTATCAGCACAAACTGTATTAGTGTGGAGGTAGAAATCTCAAAGAGCATGGCTAGATATACAGTAGATGTACATGACAAAAAAATATATTTTTTGCAGTTTGGGTTAAACAACCTTTGAGTATAATGTCTAATTTTAATATTGTATATTTTTATGAAAATATCCTTCATTTGCATGTTTTTGTTATTTTTGTATAATTGTACTAACTTTTTAACAACTTTAAATGTTACAGAACTAGAAAAGCACGGAGCCTAAGACATTTGATTTGATGTGCATTGCTTACCTTGAAACAGGTGAATAGCTATCTTGAGAAGATTCATGGTCTCCAGTCTGTTGTTCAGTCGACCAATTATCACGATCAACAGTCCTTATAGGTTGTCCATTGTAGTAATCCACTGTATTCTGTAGGGATCTGTCCCTCTTTGGTTCGAGTGATTGCAATGAAGAACCTCCAATCAGCTCCTCAGTGAAACTAAGCAGATCAGAAGATCCAAACTGTTGTTTTTCCTCACTCGCACTTTGTACTTCTGAAGTCCATGTTGGCAAGGTAGTGTGCTCTTTATCAGTTCCCTCCTCCTGCTCTTCCTCATCATTCTCCTCTTCCATCAAATCTCCAGAAAATGGTAATCCAAGTCCTCTGTCAGTAGAAATGCCAGATTCACTTAATGGGGTGCCAATCAAAGAGCTGGTCCGGGAGACTGAACTGTTGGTAAGTACAGGTGATTGTGGTTCAGATGTTGTTTGCGGTACGTCCTGTCTTGCTAACTGACCCCCCCAGACTTGAAAGTCTGGTGGAGGTGCAGAGGGTGACTGCCCACCCTCATCTGAATCTTCCATTGAGATCTGTGAATGGACATAAACTTCCTCTCTGGTTTTCAGGAAGTGATCTGACGGATATCTTAAAGATGGAGACGCACTTCTGGCCACAATGCTTGATTTATCGTCATTGCTTCCTTCTTCTACCTGTGTTTGACTGCAACCTGTTGGTCTTGAATCTGACTGATGTAAAGCTTCAGAGTTATTTTTTGATTGGCTGAGACCGACAATTTCTGGCATGTGATGCTCAGTGGCATCATCAAGACTTGCACTGTAATGAGCGCATAAGACAACTTGACTTTGTTCAGTAACTTTGCTAGGTGTACTGTCAGTATCTCTGATCATTTGTTTTTGCCTACTTTGTTCTGTGTACTCCCTATGCTCTCTATTTGCAGCTTGGGCATGGGTTTGCAGTACTGTGGCAGCATAGGAAAGCATGCTAAATGTCTCCATGGACTTGCTTGTACCTTTTGATTGCCTGTTACCCTGTTTAGGCCTATCGTGAAACTCTTTCTCAGCTTCTTTTACTGTGCCAGACACAATTATGTAATCCATTTCTAGGCCTGATGACGAATCTCCATCAGAATTGGACCTGAGTTCGTCTTGACTACCTGGGTGAAGGCTGTCGGGGCTATACTTTAGTGTGTCTCTATCCCCCCCAGAGCTGGAGCTTAGAGACCTGGCTTCTGTTGTTTTACCCACCACATTTCCAATGCTCTTATTGCCAGTGTCACATTGGCTTTCAGTGGTAGGCCCATCTTTATTTTGGGCCATTGTAAATGACAGAACATGTTTCTTGGAAACAAATTTGTCCAACTCAAAAATGCTTGGGGATAATGATTGATCAGCCTGGATTTGAGTCTCAGCAGCTTCTCCTGGACTTGCATGATGATTGGCTGAAGTGGTCTGAGTGACAAGGGAGCAGTCCACCAGAATAAATGGGGAATGATCACTGGGTTGCTCTAGCCAATCAGCTCCCTCTGATCCTTCTCCACTTTTGTTGTCATACTTACTCTCACTGCTGATCATGTGACCCAACTCACTTGTTCCCTCAAATAGGAACACCTGGTTGGCTGGCTGTGTCTTTGTCTTTCCCAGAGGATCAGTCTTCTCATACTGATTGTGCCTCTCATCTACCTGTATAGATTTTGTCACAGCTACAAAAGGGCTAGACTGCTGCTCTAGCTGTATCATGTCTACTACAGGGATAGCATAGGTCTCAGGGGAGGATGTCAGGCTCCAAGTGCCAGCTCCTACATTATCATAAATTTGATATTCTGAAGTAGAGGTGACCATGCTAGGGACAGGTAGGTCACACATGTTAGTGCCTTGGTAGGGAAAAGTCTCATCTTCTGAATGTTCAGATGCCAAGTTCTGCAAGACAGACTGTTGTCTCTGAAAACTCTGGATGTCATCGTCACCTGTTTCTTCACCCTGTGTTCTACCTTCTGCTGCCTCTATGACTATTTTCACATTGTGTTCATAACCTCTCCACCCCAAGTCGTTAGGTGTCTGACAAAGTACTTTATTCATACATCTCTCCTCCTCTATAGCTTTTTGTCCTTCTACCTGTTTGCATGCATGTGTCTCGGGAGAATCACTAGCATCCAATGATCCCGTGTGACTAAGGTCCTTTCCATTTTCAGGTCCTTCTGGGCTTGTTATTGTGGAAGAGCTGTCTTCCTGTATGGTGGTGTTCCACATCACCATTCCACCATCAGAGAATCCTAGTGGACTTTCCACAGATGTGCCAGCCTCAACATTGGGGTTTCCCCCACAAAACGAACCTGAGTTTCCAGACAAGTTGTCAGGGGTCGTAAGAGGTGATAGACTGTCATCCCAGATTGTCATATTCCACATATCTAGTGATTCAGGGTAAGACGTGGTGGTTCCGCTATCCGATTTGAGAAATCCCTTCTGAGCTGAGTACGTCCAGAAGTCTAGGAGCTCCGTCTGTCTGTCTCCTTTTTTCCCTTGTACCCCTTCGTCCTCTTCTTTAGATGTGTCTGGAGTTAAAGTTAGGATTGCTTTCTTTCTCGACAATGAGGATGTTTTTTCTTTCACTCCAATGATATCAGCCTTGCATTTTCCAGTTACCTCCTCCTCCGGTGGTGTCAATTGCAGATAAGCTAAAGTGGCAGGGTTCCACTGATCGTTACGTACAGGATCTGGGTTCCAGGTGTCGTATGTTTCAGTCTGCTCTGTGATCAGACTAAGCTGGGGTTCAAGGCTCTTTCTCTTCTGGTGGGCATTCTCTGTCTTTAAGATCTCTTCTCGGCTTTCTTGTTCTGTCACATAATCAACTGAGTCTTTCCCTCTAACTTCGTCCACAATATTCTGCAGGCTTTCAGATTCCTTGGTCCTATTCCAGGCATTATTGTCATTTGAGGACAATGCTCCTTGTGTGTCAAAGCCAAGTTCTTCCCAGGTCTCTGACAATGACGATGACACACTGTCCTTGTGCTGCAGGCCATTGATCCTTTCAACTACATCTTCTGGAAAGAACCTGACCCCGCACCTGCTGGTTGGGCGGCTACCTACCACGCTGTTGACTGGAGTTGGAGGAACCACAGTGTCAATCATGTCATTCCCATGGATTTGACCATGGTGGTCAATGGAGGAATTTCTACTTTCAAGCCCGCCCAATGAATTGGAAGCAGAGAAATCCAGCAAGCTCAGCTCTTCAAGTTCTGATAAGCTAGAGCTCCCCGCTCTTCTTTCTCCTTCATCTCCTCCTACTCCAGAATTTGCCAACTCCCCTCTTGTTGGCGTAGAGTGGTCACTGCTATGTACTGGGTCAAAACTAAACAGGTCAAAGTTTTCACTTTTATTTCTGCCAGAGTGGTTCTTCCTCCTCTCAGGTGGAACAGGTGGGGAGAGGGATGACAATCCCAGGGGAGAAGGGTTTCTCAGAAAGAGTCCTCCTGGCCCTGCTGCTTGCCCTCCTGCTGCTATAACTTCACCGACTGGGCTGTCATCACTGAGGAACACTGAACTCTCCTTGGAGGAGCGGCTGCTGCGGATGGTGGTCAAACCACTGTCAGGGCTCACAAGCTCCCCACCAGCACCAACTCCTATACCTCCTGTGTCTTCTGCACCATCTGCCATCACCCTATATACAGAGATAAAACAACACTGTCAGGGTCCGTGAATAAATAATATTCAATCTTCAAATTTCATGTTTTGATGACTTTCACTGACACTGGAAGAAACAAAATCAAAGGGATGTATTTAATTACCTTGCTATTGGCACCACATCTCCAATGCCTCCTTCGGCTCTCTCTATGTCAGAGCCATCCATGTCATTGATACCAGATGATCCCTGGGAGAACTCCACGCTGCCTGCCACTCCCTCTGTGGAAGAGGTCCTACTGCTGGGGTGGCAGGCTAATACAGAGCTCCGCCGGTCAACAAAGTCCTTGAGGAGGCCCTGTATTTCTTCTGCCAGCAGAGGTGAAGTACCAGAAGTTAAGCAGGTGTTTATAGGAATGTGGTAGACCTGGAGACTCTCCTTGGCTTCCAGTTCACCAGAAAGAGACCAGCTGGAAGACTCTTCCAACTCACAGCAGATCTGCAATGAAAGCCACTATGTTGTAATATTTCATGTTTTTCTACTTTTACTTGCAAACATTTGACATTTTGGGAAATACGCTTATTTGCTTTCTTGCTGAGAGTTTAGATGAGAAGGTGTTGTTACTGATCGTCCTTACCAGAGCAACCTTCTCCATAGGGCACTTTACCCAAACTAACAGCCCACACCTCAAAACACACCTGTCAATCTAGGGATTCAGGAAATTTGATAATAAATAACAGACATCACAATGCCTATTTCCAGTTCCCAAAGGTATTCATTGAGTTGTTTTTATCAGAGAAGGACTTATGTTTCACTTTTGACATATACGTGGCTGTGTTTACCTGGTTTAGGAGATCTGTGTTGTTTGAGTAGACAGCCATCTGCTGGCGTGGATGATGAACTGTATCATTGATGGATAAGAGAACCACCAGACAATCATAGCCATGGCGATGGCTGAATGATTTCATCCCGTCCACATAACCATGCCAGTCCTGGGAAAGAGATATAACAAAGGACAAATAAGCAAAAAGAAAGAAAAAAGAAAATCGGCGAAGGAATCAAGATCTAAAATGTGTAATGCAAACTACTTGACAGATGCAACTTTTTTGAAATTATATTATTAATGAACCAATCATAAAAAAGTTATAATTACATTTTATTGCAATAGTCTCAAAATGATTAATAAACATTTTGGTTACAGAAAACTTTTTTATTGCGCATATGATTACATTTTTTTGCCAAACTGAAGTGGTTTCAAGTAAGCCTTCATCTGTAGCTATGAGAGACGAAGCTGTCAAAATGCACAGAGGGGTAGAGAGACACTTTGTGATTTATTGTTTGGAAATTAACTATTTGCTCTTAAAAAAGCCACCATGCACAGATTATGGTAATTCAGTGACACGCACAATGATTGATGGATGGAAAGTTGCATTAATTAATTGTTTTGCTTGTCAAGGAAACTTGCTTTTTTTCTTTCTAAAATGATTAACAACAATGTTATGGCAACAATAATTTGCAACGCAGGGTTGCACATGAAGTGATACTTTTAAAAAACATATTTGCTTGATTAATCCAGATTTGCTTTACAACTGTTTGTATTGTGAAGTTGTCAAAATTGTTGTGCTTGTTTAAGTAGAACTTTTAAACAAAAGAGGTATTGTTGTTTTAGTAAAGCTAATAGAAGAATTCTAAGTTTGACATTAATGTGTGTGTCTGTTGGATATTCTTAAAAACATTTTTTTTTCATGTTGCATGACTTATACCAAATAGTATATGATTCTGCCTGACTTTGAAAGTTTGCATTTTTTTCTGTGTGCTGTGTCACACAGTGTGTGTGGTCCTTCTCTCAGCTTGAGCCTGTGTGTGTGAGTGTATTTGTATGGGCCCACTGAAAGTGATTAATGAGTGCTGAAGGCGCTGTATCTGCCCAGACTGTGTCAATATTAACCTGTGAGGATGAGAGGGCTACAATACTACTCCCTCTGTTCCTGCCTCCATCCCTCCATCCTTCTCTCTCTTCACAATATGGTTGCTGTCAGACTCAGGCCCATCAATCCTAACACACACACACAACTGTCACTTCACTGACACTGCCATTTCTCAACACTGATATCCTGATGAGTGCAATGAAGCCTCCCAAGATTCTTTAAAACACACATATTCACTCACATAAGTACAAACACAAGTAAATGCTCATGTAACCCTGACACATGCAGATACACACATAAATCCGCCTGCAGTCATCTACTAAAATCTCAGTGTATGAACAACATGTACCAGTATGTACACTATGAGCTCTGGTAAAGCAATAAAGTCTTCATGATTTACAGTACAATAACAAAGAAATGCTCAAATTGTGCCGATATTCTAAAGCTACTACCCAACTGCGTGCATATGCACACAAAACTGCACACACACATTGTCACACACAAAGGCAGGGAAATATAGTCAGAAAACGAGTAGAGTGCAAATCTCTGAGATAACACGCAGGGCGACAGTCTGTCTGCCATTTGGCTCTTAACTGAGTAAATTACTACTCATATTGCCTGCCCCTCCTCTTTCTCCTTCTTTTTGCCACCCCCAGATACACAGATTGCCTTTTCTTATAAATTACCAACATGTTAGCTATAAAAATCCACTTGCTAACTGTCTCCAAGAACCTTAGGATCCGGACACAGAAACCTGTTTCTCATTTGTTAAGCTTTTGGTAAGCTGAGATATCACAAACAGAGAGTTTCCCTTTAAACCCTTCACTGTACTTACTTACTTTATATCAGAGGTAGGCAGTCAGTGGCAGCAAGGCCTTCTCTGCTCGCCAAGAAATTGTCAGAATCAGAAAATTATATATATATATATATATATATATATATATAAATATATATAAAATATATTTTATATATAATATATTTTATATATACAAAGTCTGTTCCCATGAGTTTATCACCGTAATTTAATTGCTACTCTCTCCCTCGGTTGTGCGGCATTTCATAAATTAGAGCTTTTATCCAATATGATTTCCCCTCTGTGCTGTCTCTGGGTGAAAACTCTACTCTGAGGCCTGTTTAAGCAAGGACAATGTTGTTGATTGTCATATTCTTTAGCCCATCAAATTTTGTGTGCCCTGTTGGGCGTATTCTTTGACAGGACAGAGCCTTCTAGTTGGCCTTGCAACCTACTTCGGCATTTTTTGGACCAGTTAGTATACGGTGGCCGAGAAGCATAACTAGCTAACATCACATAACCGTAGCAGTAACGTTCATTCGTTTCGAGTTTTAGATGTAAAGTTAATGAAAGAAAGGAAGATGTACTTTTTCTTCAAATGATGAGTAGCTTTTGGTAAGTATAATGGATTTTTTTGCATTTTAGTAAAATGATTTTACTTGCTTTTGCTGCATGCTTTAGATTGTTGCTGCCGGTGTTAAAGGTTTGAGCAGTGTCAGTGGCCGTTGTACCCTTGTGTATGCGTGGCGTCATATGTGTTGTTGAGCCACAGCAGCTTGGCTGGAATTTGAGGAAGCCTGTTGATCGCTGATTGTGTTATTTGTGTTATTGATTGCTTTGTGGTCGTCGTATGAGTAAATATTATAATAATTGTTTTTGTTTCTTTGGTAATTACATTAATTTGGACTATGTGATGCAGCCTCCTGCCATACTGCGTAAAAGTGATGGCTTCAGTCACCGTGTATTCATGTCTCTGCAACAGTATATTGAAACTCTCTAGGTGTTAAGCCTTGTGTTAAATCACTTTATTCCACACGATAATGTCCTAGTGTCATGGTGAGGTTATCCAAAGTTGGTTCAATTGCTGTAGAAAAGTACTGAAGGCCCAGGTGTAAAATACACGGCCCCCCACTTCTCTGATGCAGAGATTAGCTTTAATTTTTATTAAGAGCAGACAGTCCTGGAAACAGTTCTGCTTCTGCAAATATTTCCAATATTACCACGCATCAGAAAAAAGCATGCTGTTAACAAAATGGAGGTTTTGTCATGAAAGTACTAGATAAGCTACAGCTGATCAAAAAGTGAGGACTATTATGGCTTTCACTTGATAATTTAATGTTTATATTCAATAAGACAGAGTATTCAACATAAATTACAGTAAACAGAAACAGAAACAAAAACAAAATGAAAGGAATATTAAAATAATAAGAAAAAAGTATGTGTAACACAACACAAATATAGTAATATTAATACAATTTTATTTTATTTTTATTTATATTTTTTGCTGCTTTTAAATATCTTATGTATCCCTGTATGGTGTCCTTGAGTGCTGAGAAAGGCGCCTTTAAATAAAATGTATTATTATTATTATTAATACAAGTATGGGAAAAATAAAACATGAAACACAAAAGTCCTTTAGCAGCATATCATGGTTTTAAAACTTGAAAATGTTTACACCCATGGTGGATGTAAAAATAATCAGTGTACTGTTTGTGATGGTGATAGTTCGAAGTCAAGCTATGGCTTTTTATTTTGATATGAAAGAGTTTTTGGTGGTTTACTTGTGGTAATATGACGAATATGACAATAGTACTATGAGAAGAAATGCTTCTTTCCTAAGTAGACATTCTTCTAACCCTCTCAGAAAGGGTTTCAATTGATTAATTGCCAAGTTGCTTCACGGCGATTAAAACACAAGTTTCTGCATTAACTTTAAAGTTATGGAATACAGATTGGAATAGTTGAAGAACAGCCCTTTGTGTGCAGCATCTCTCAGTGTAAGACAACTTTTCACTGACCACTTTTAATGACCGAAAATCCACCTTTGGACTTTGTGGAATTACAGTTGCTGACCTTTGAGAACTAAGTATTTACAGTACCAGTGACCAACGGTTTGTATGGTCAAAAGTAGGTTGAGCCCATGTACAGTATCGTATGGCATACAGAGAATTTGTGCATCAAAGGGGAATTATTCTCCCTTTAATCTAACTTTGTTTGTAACATCTCTTATTTTTTTTCTAATGGCATCCTTTCCTTTATGTTTCCTTTACCCAAATCTTCCCAGTTTATCTCATTTTTCCCTCCCTCACCTGTGTCTCTGTTTCCCTGTCACACTGTGCCTCTTCATCTCTTGCTCTCACACACTTTGCAGCTTCATCTTTCTTTCACACTAGGCCCCAACACACACACACGCGCACGCATGCACGCAGGCACGGCACGCACGCACGCACGCGCACACACACACACACACACACACACACACACACACACACACACACACACACACACACACACACTCCCTTTCTCTTTGGTTGTCTTTGCTCCACAGGTAGCAAGTCTTTAGCGGCTGCTTGCAGTTCTCCCAACCTGCCATCATTATGCACAATAGCCTTAGGTACAAAACTCAGGCCTCATAACTCACGCCCCGCGCGCGTAAATTCCCGTGCAAACACAGTCAAAGCAAAAACACATTTCCTGCTGTCGCTAACATCTCCGGCAAAGAATTAATCAAGCGTTCATCCATTTAGGCTCTTTGCATACCCTTTCTGTCAGAACACAGAACGCTAAGAGAGTTGCAAGTTCTTCTCAGGCGATCGTTTCGCCACCCTGATGAATCCATCAAGCGAGGTTTGATTTATACATCTGTCTGTGATCACAGCGGTACAGCTACAGCAAATGGGGTGGCAAGGAGCGAGCTGACACCACCCTGCTCAAATACACACATGCAAATGCACGCACACATGTGCCAGATATACCACTTGCCACACACACATGCACAGCCAAACTCACACATGCATGTGCTCACAAACCACACTCGTGCGCACACACCCGTACACAACAGCATTAGCCTACTGCTTAGGAAGTTTTTGGAGAGACAGAGGGAAAAGGGGAGGGGGGTAAAAGTTTGCAGAGAAAGAAGCCCAAATGTCTTTCTGTCTGTCTTTCTCATATGGGCCTTCTCCGCATGTTTCATTCGCTCAGCTCTAAGTGCAGGGATTTGGGGGCCAAGATGCAAGCACTGAGTCTATAAATGTTTTGTTTTGTTTATTTGTTTGCCCTCAAAGCCCAAAGAAGCCACAGGGGGAGAAGGAAAATGTGGGATGAGAGAAAGAACAAGAGTTTCAGAGAAAATGATGAGGAAGAAACATCAGGGCAAGTTATACAGTATGAATGATTGTCTTATGTAGGGGGTTTCCAAACTTGCTTAAATATGTGAAACAATACACAGCCTATAATGTGCGTTACAGCCAAACAAATTAATAGCAAAAATATTTTCACACAGCTGATAAAAGTGATGCTTTTTGTGTGCATTTGTCTGAATGTATTCCCACATAAAGAGCTACAACACAACAACACTAAACAGATTAAGGAATGCGCTTTCGTGTCCTGATGGCATCAGCAAATTTCAGGCTACTGTAAATAGGATGTTATGTTCATGCCTGTAGATTTTGAATAGAAAGATTTGGTCATATCCAATGCACCTGCCCGACAAAAGAGGTGTGCAAAAAGTCTTCCTACGTTGAATAGAAAGATTATAAAGTGGCTACAGCAGTATGTATTAATGAATACTCTCACTAAGAAAATCACCAAGGAGCAAGAAAGAAAGAACCAGGAAGTCAGAAAGGAATTGAAAGATAGAGAGATAGAGGGGGCGGGACACCCTGACTTCCTGGTCTTCAATCTTAGTCCCTGGGAGGCCCACCCTGCACCTGCTGTCTCCTAGTGCCTCTCATCAGAAAGGCATTTACCGAGTGCCGTGGCTGCGGGCCCCTTCATTAGTGAGCATAATTATTTGTGCAAGTGGCGTAGGGCAAAACTGGCCCCGCATAAACAAACAGAAGGGCCGGAGGACTGTGAACAAACAACATTAGAGACAATCAATGTTGCCAAAATTAAACCTAAAGCGTACCTCAGACGGAGAGATGGACACCCACACACAAACACACATGCACAGAAAGAATTAAACAAATAAATCCACAACATAAAACATAGCAAAGAAAACGTAGCCACACTTATACAGAACAAAAGATGATTGATTTTGTTTACCAACCAGAGAAAATAAAACATTACAATTATTTGGATATTTTGGTGGAACACTGGATTAGCCTGCGTTCAAGATTTCAAGCTCAAACCAAAATGCTAACTTTTATTACTTTCCCACCGCTTCCCTCTCTCCAGTCTCAAGAGTGGAAATAGCTTTCAAAAGACAGAAAACAAAGAACTCTAAAACAGAATTGGAATACTTAGATGTCCATATTAACATTAGCAAAAAAAAAAACATTATTCACATGATCATGACTGTGTGTGTGCTTGTGACTGTGGGCTCTTGTCCTTCCTACAGTTCATCAACTCCACAGCATGACAACTCTTTATCCGACCAATGCTTCATCTGCCAGCGCTAATTACTGAGCCATGAAAACCTCTGATACACAAACACACACTGCCTGGCAAGAATATGTGAATAATGTATTTTTAGTATGTTAATTAATTTGACCTTCATGTAAGTGTTACACATAACATTACATAGTAATGCAACAAGTAAGAAACAGCTTACAACTTCTCTGTTACCATGTACCAATTTAGCTACTAGCTGTCATGTCTCTCACATCTACAGGTGATGCTGCACAATGACTGTGTGCCCTTAAGCAAGGATCTTGACCCCTTTTGGCTCATGTGGTGACTATTCTGCTAGCTGACACAGTGCTGCACTGGTCTATTAGACAATATAGCACCCTCTGTACACCGGGACAAATTGGTGACTTTTTAAAAAACAGAAAGAAAAAATCCCAGTTGGCTTGACCACATAAAAGTAAATACCACTGTGTGGGCTGATTACTATAGAGAATGAATGAATACTGAGGAACAACAGCAAATATAGAACAATTAATGATGTATAAGACACAATATGTTTCATAAAACATAAAAACTGCCACACAAAAATAGATGTAAACAATACATAATAACTAGAAATGACTAAAGGCAACTGGTAATTTCTAATACAGAATTTTACCAAGTAGGCCTACTTATATTTTTAGTTTTTAAGTTTCCTAGAAATACTTATCTATAGAATGTATATAGACTATGCAAGCTTCAATGGATGTACGACCACTACAACTCATAAGGACTTACAGTGTCAATTGCTCTTGTTATTTATTTACTTAGTTACCAAATGTCAGACAACAAGCCAAATTGTTTGTGAGGCTACAATAGAAATTACAGGTCTGGGCTTCAAGCATTCACAATAAAAACAGTTGTGTTTTCAGTGCAGACATTTTTGGAGGTGATGCACTCTGAGCTGTTTACTTTGTTTCAATCACTAAGATTCTGTACCTTTAGCTGGTAATTATTAGACATATTCTGCTAATTATTAGACATATTCTGCTTCTGGAAAGCAGAAATACTGCATGCACAACCTAAAGAAAGTAGATGTTCCAACGTGCACGGACTGCAGCAATAAGGGAACGTGCTTAGTATAGTTGCAAGTGTAGCAGTGGCATTTTGAAAAAAAACTGAAAAATAGCACAAATTTAAACAGCAAACAAGTAATTGATATAGCAGACAACCAGAAAAGTCTCATTCTTGTGGTGCAGACTGAGATTTGACGTACTGAATGCAACCATATGCAATAAAGCAAAGCTGACAAGGTTGCATTGCAAATATGTAACTTAGCATAGCTTTCACAGCTTTATCATTATACAATGTGACACCTTCAACACAGCTGTTTGTACATGCTGAATTACAAATAAAAATGATCACATAGCCTCACAGACAAATTCATATAATTATTGCTCATGTGCAGCAACATTGGAAAGTTTTCATGATATTTTCAATAGCAGTATTTTGTGCCATTGTAGCCAAACATGGAAATATTTTTTTAAAGAATTGATAGAAATATTTGCCTTTATGGTTTCAAATGTGGTGCACATTGATGAGCAAATATAAATGACACACAGAAACATCGAGACAGACACAGTGATTTTGAAAGAATAAAACTCCATTCATTCACACTTTTCTCTTACATAATAAAGGAGCACACAGACTGACTAATGTATGTTTGTACAGAGTAAAAAAATACATTAGTCAGTCTATACGATGTGTCCATATCGTTACACCAAACACACTCTGAAGCTTTTCTTCTGCTAAGTGCTAACTAGGCAATCACAGCCTCTACTCTGTCTTCTTTTACTGCTTTCACACACACACACACACACACACACACACACACACACACACACACACACACACACACACACACACACACACACACACACACACACACACACACACACACACACACAGAGGGACAAAAATCACACTTTGACAAACACATAACACATAAACCATTAAAGACTAATTGAATCTAATTTATTTAGTTTTCTGGAAAGAATCATTTAAGGCAGAACTTCCCTTAACCCCCTCAATAAATGACACTCTCATACCGTTTTACTCTCTTTTCAAACACAATTAAAAAATAATATATAAATATATACACACTGCAAATGACATGCATATAAGGAGTTCATTTTGGAGCCCGATCTCAGGTCATTAGTAACCCACCATGACGCTGTGGAGTTGGAGGGTCCGCTGGCGACGCAGGCCCCTGGCCATTTATTCTATATTAAGTCTCTAATGGGCCCTCTCTCTCTCTCTCTCTCTCTCTCTCTCTCTCTCTCTCTCTCTCTCTCTCTCTCCTGACACACAGCATGCAGGCACAGCGCTGGTAAAATATGCACAGAAAGTCCGGTGCACACACACACAGACAAAGCCATTCAAATGAATGGTTATTTATTCGCTAAACGAGGATCTGGGTGTTTAATGTTCCTTGGACGTTAGGTAGTTTTCTGGGGGAGGCAGAGCCATACCCCTACGGCTACAGACATCATTTATTTTACACATAGCCTAATACCGCACGCTAGGCAGCCGCTGAGAAAAATGGGCTTTGGAAGTGAAAAGGAGATATAAAAGAAATAATGAATGATTTTTTTTTTTGTTGAGGGGGGTGATGGGAGGGGGGTGAACACATTAGAAGTTGCAGCAGGGAGAAAAGCAAGGGGTAGGCTTAAAGGCTTTAAGCATCCTCTGTGTGTGTGTGTGTGTGGGGGGGGGTGTGGGTGTGTGTGTGTGGGGGGGGGGGGGGGTGTGGGGGGGGGGGGGGGGGAATGTGTGTGTGTGTGTGTGTGGTGTGTGGTGTGTGTGTGTGTGGGTAAATGTTAATAGTAAGATTCTTAATAGATAGATAGATATAGTTTTTTTTTTTTTTTTTTTTTTTTTTTTTTTTTTTTTTTTTTTAGAAATATGTTTTTTTTTTTTTTTTTTTTTTTTTTTTTTTTTTTTTTTTTTTTTTTTTTTTTTTTTTTTTTTTTTTTTTTTTTAGGTTTTTGGAGGCAGGTAATACCTGGTTGTGTATGAGGCTCTCAGGCCACCATTTGCATCTCATCCAAATGCAGAACATCACATCAGAGGGGCTCCTCTACTTGCATAACAACACATCCCCAAAATGACAGCACCGGTGTGATGTATCCAAAACAACAAAGTCATCAAAAGTAACTTAAAAAAAAAAAAAGAACCATGTTCTTGAAAAAGTTTTATTCATTCATACATTTTTCTTTTAAAAGACTAGCAAAGTCATCACGAGCTTCTTTGAAAACAACTAACAAAGGGCAGTGGACCACATTATATCTGAATATAATCACCCTGATGTATTAAAAGGAACCAGTGAGTCTAATGAGGCCATTAATGTAAGTAGTAAGTGTATTAATAAGCCATTATTTCTATGTCAGCACACAAGCTTTAAGAATCCACGTTTACATAGTTTTAAATGTTGTCCTGTAATAATATCTCGGGTTAATTTACCCTTAATTATAGGTGGCCAGTATTCTTGTTCAACATTCAAACATTCAGAAAGATATTGTCATATTTCAAAAGAAAAAAAATCCCTGAATTTGGTAATTTGGTTTATATTCATGTTTTAATTCATTGAAGAGAAACTAAATGGAATACAGAATTTTAAGATATTTTTATGATATAAATGTACCTCCTTATATGTGGTCACTGAAGTGAGTGCTATGGTCATCTGTCCATCAGAAAACTCCTTCAGATCCAGAGTCAGCAGCTGCTCCAAGTCTACAGCCAGTCGGCACACACAAACAAACAGTATAACACACACAAAAGAATACAAAACTATTTCACAACAGACAGAAAAAACACAAGCATGAAGGCCCTCTTCAGAACTGAGAGGTAATAGAAAGGATGTTGCGATACTACGGAAAATGTGCCATCGAGCAAAATAATACTACAGTGATTATAATGAACTTTAAGCAATGAAGTGACCTGACAATTCTGTCAACAGCAGAGCACAGAGAGCCTCCAACTATGTTAAATGTATCCACATTTAGTTTAAAGCCCCTACATCTTGCTGGATTGGCAGTTAAGTTTAAAAACGGTGTACAGTTTGGCCTCCTAAAACTGTCATTTTTGGCAGTTACATTACAGCTTGTGATGCGATTGGATGTACAATATTAAGTGAACGGGATACGGCACAGCCACTCAGCCTGGCTACCAATTTGTTCCAGTGTCCATTCACGTTACTGCAACAGAAAAGTCCCCTGTGGCCAATAAAGCATTTTCCCTGTCAACCACCATTATAAAGAGACGTGTAAAACTTTTGTAATAATTAATGTAATGCAAAATGTTACATTAATTATACATTACAATATTATTGGACCTTTAAGGTCCTGTAAACGTTTTGCATTCAGAACTGAGATTAGTTAGATTTTTGTAGTATGTAGTTTGGGACTACAAATACAAAAATCTATCTGCTTGTTCAGGTACACATTCAGCCAGTTGGAACAGAAGAACACAATCAAATTATTCAGAATACCTTACTCAGATTGAGTAACGTAACGGAATACGTTACAAATTACATTTTTGGGCATGTATTCTGTATTCTGTAACGGAATACGTTTTGAAAGTATCCTTCCCAACACTGTATATCAATAACATTGATCATAATGTGTCTAATGTAAAATTTCATTTTTATGCTGATGACACTGTACTGTATTGCTCAGCACCCACCCCAGACCAGGCCCTCTCCCAGTTACAACTTGCTTTTAACACACTTCAACAGAATCTTTATGATTTAAAACTTGTTTTAAATGCTGAAAAAGTCATGCTTTTTTCAAATTCAATATCCAAATCAAACCTGCCTTCAATCTTCACTTCCCAGGTTACAAAGATCGAATGTGTTTCTGAGTACAGATATTTTAATAGATTCATTTCTTTCTTTTACACTTTTACACTGCTGGCTGGTTGCTGCCACTTTTATGTCTATACTTGACTATGGTGATGTTTTATGCTTCGTCTCAAAGTTTACATGCACTGGACACTGTAGCTATACCATGGATCTCTGAGGTCCATCACTGGTTTTAAAGCCCTCACTCACCATTGTGAACTGTATGAACGTGTTGGTTGGCCTTCTCTATCAAGACTTCAACACTGGCATATCTTCATATACAAGGCTATTTTAGGCCTACTTCCATCCTGACCTATATCAGTTTAAATAGTATCGGGACTTACAATCTTCGTTCCCAGGATCTTTTCGTTGTCTGTTCCAAAGGTTAGAACTGAACTGGGGAAAAAGGCGTCTAAGTTTGCTGCTTCCTCTACATAGAACAAGTTTCAGAAATCCATGAAACTTAATGAGCTGGTCTCATTGGTCGCTTTTAAGAGGATGTTGATTGACTTGGAGGCAGCCACATCTGGCTGCAGATGTTTTGCCTGATGTGTTCAGGATTGTGGTTGACTTTGAGGGATTTGCTGCTTCAGTTGTTTTATGTTTTTAGTGTTTTAGTGTATTTTGTGTTTGTATGTACATGTGGTTGTACTGCTGCCTGTCTTGGCCAGGACACTCTTGAAAAAGAGATTTTTTTATCTCAATGAGTCTCTTCCTGGTTAAATAAAAGTAAATAAGATAAATAATAAAATAATATGCACCTTGTAGCTTCGCCGCATCATGTTGACCTGCAGTGACAACACTCCAGTGCTCCAAGGATCTCATGAGCTCTTCCAGTTGTGCTGACCGACGGCCATGTTTGATCCACAAAGCTTCACTTTGCAGCTGCAAGGCCTCTGTGGACACATAAACACACAAACACATTTGGGTGTGTCAGGATGCACACTCTGGCTCTTGTTCATAAGTTCATGTACGTTCAGTCTTGGTTCAATAACAAAAGAAAATATTTTTTTGTGTTGTTCTTGTGAAACTATGTGTGGAATATCCGGTAAGGTTAGACTTTACACTGTATGTACACAGTGCCATCACTGAGGTACCACAATAGTTAGTAAATCATCACATTTAATGAAAGGCAAGGGCAACATTTGGGACAATCTTCATGTGAGCTACTTCTGGTTCAAGTCTTTACAATTTTGTGCTTTTTATGCTCCACCAAATATCATTATATCAATATATAATATTCCTATTGGTCTCATTTTAATCAAGACAACTCAAAAATATATGCAGTTTGTAGAAAATATACAGTACAACTATACATTGTACATTTAATGTAAATAAAAGATGAAATGTTGCTTAAATAGCTAATGGCCAGTACAGTATATAAACCAATAAAAAGTTATATATGTCCTCTGGTAACATTTGATTTTAAACAGAGTTTATGAAGATTAGGAATTGAGCTGAGCTACTGAACTCTCCTGAAAATGCACTGTCCAAAGAGCTCTCACAGAGAAATACGAGAACTGGACTACACACAGTAGCATGTGTATGTAGTATATTTCACTCCATCCTTTATTCACCTTTTCTCTATCTGACCATTCTCTGTCTGTTCGTCTTTCTGTAAATCACAGTGAGAGACGGCAGAGAAGAAAAGTAGCAGTGTTATTGAACCGAGATCAGTCATGTCTTCTGCCCAACCCCCTTTACAGCTGCTGAACATTGACAACTTGAATACCTGTTTGGCAGGCTGTAACTGACTTAACAACACACACACACACACACACAAACACACACACACACACACACACACACACGCACACACTGCAAATGTACTACTCTGTTGATCAGACACAAGTATTTGTGAAGTCACCCTAAGTAGAGTTCAACCAATGTAATTTTAATTGCAGTAAACCATCTAGTATAAAATGTATGCTATTACTTATTAATATTATTGTACCCAAGCTAACACAGATACACACATTCTGTTGTGAGACTCTCATACACAGTACATGCTTAGAAAGTTTTGTTCTCGGACGCTCTCTACCTTTTACTATTTTCTCTATTATTGTCTTGCCTTTTATCCATTTAAAACATTTAGTGATTTCTCTTTAATTTTGTGTAACAATTTTCTTACTTAAGTGGAAAAAATATGACCTGACTAAACAGAAACCACTCAACAGACTAAACTAACTTAAATAAAAAAGAGTCACATTACGGGACTCTGTGTCTCGGCACTCTTCCTTACTCACACTCGCCACCCCTCATCTCTCTCTTTCTCCATCTCTCCTGGTGGGTGTTAAGCGAGTCATGTCAGGGGATTTGTGTGTGTCCTCCTTCATCGCCCCATTACACACCCCTGGGGGGCGCCTGCACCTCCCTCACCTCCGAGAGTCTCCCCCAGCGCTGCTCCGACGTGCTCTGCTGCCTCTTGAAGAATCTCCCCGGCGACTGTCGTCACCGCGGACGATGCCCCATCATCCCCTGCGTCCTGCTGCCCGTCATGATGGACCACTCGCAGAATGCTGGACTCCAAGGTGTGGTACTCAGAGCTAGGATAGGAGAAGACGGGGGTGAGGGAGATATGGATGGCTGCAGGGGAAGGAGTGATGATTGTGAGGCATTTGCATAAATACAACTCCCCTTTGGGTCATGAGTGATGCACACACACAGGCCAGAAATACACACACAAACATACTTTCAATCTCATTTTTGCATCAACAAATAGTCTTCTGAGCCAAAACCCACTGTGTCTGGATATGTTTGTTGTGTGTGTGTGTGTGTGTGTGTGTGTGTGTGTGTGTGTGTGTGTGTGTGTGTGTGTGTGTGTGTCACTGAACCGCCTTTTTCAGGTAAGATTTTAATTACTTCCCTTCCTCTATAAAGCAGTTAAAGATTAAATGAAGTTATCTACAAACTGACCTGGTGTTTGTGCTTTAAAATATTTTGCATATGTGAGTGTGTTTACCTATCTAGCAGTCCATCTCTCAACAGTGTGAGGGAGAGTTTTCCGATGTGATGAAGCTTCACGAGGTCTACATCCTCTCTCCACAGCAGCGAGCTCTCACAAATTTTCACCCTCCGCAGATACCTCACTGTCTCCCCGGGCAACTTAGCGTCACATCGCCGGCGGCACAGCACCGGCACACACACCCTACCTGACGTTTCCTTCTGGAGCACATAGACACACATAGTAAGTCAAAAACAGAATTGGAATCTGATGTTCCCACAAAGTTAAGCAATTAGTATGTTTTATTTGAATAAATGAAATTGTTAAAGCTATAGTGCGTAGTTTCTGCCACCCCCATGAGGAATTGTAAGTAATGACAACAAAACAGTTTGCGCGTCCACATGATACAAGCCTTCCGTGAGCATGCACCGCCCCCCCCTCCACGCAGTTGCTAGTAGCCGACTGTTCGACAGGGTATCGAGGGACAAAACAGCTCAATAGGGGACAGGGGACAGGCGTGCTGTATCATGTGAAGGGTTGTCCTCGATTACATTTACATATTATAGGAGGAGCAAGTGGCAACCTGATTCATATGCCATTTAAAAATTACATTGAAAAGCAGTTTGCTCAAAAGGTTAGGTGATACAGCATATCAAAGAACATCTACATGCTTTTGGAGATACTAACTGCTAAAACAGTATTCTATGACAATAAGTATATACAGTATAGACACAGCACAAGTTTCTAAAGTGAGGGCTGACAATATAGATGCACTGGTAGGACATGTGCCTTATATGGCCTTCTAACCTTTGAAAACTTTGACCGTCTGAAACACGTAGAAACACCTGCACACTAACAGATAGAATTCATGTTACCTGGTTGAGGTGTAGTGCTATGCACAGTGTTGCAGCCACAGTGTCAACATCTGGCTCTGGTCCGCCTAAAACAGCATGGATGGGATCCTCTAATGCCTGGAAACACATACATAAACACATTGTTGCCTTCTTCATTTCTAAATATGCTTGACAAGACATCATTCAGTGATATTTAATTTATTTGTTCTCCAACACCCAACAATGGAAGTAGATGACAGTACTGTACATCATTGTTTGATTTGATATCTGATATAAAAGTTTCACTTGAAACTCATTAAGCCAGCATGACTCAAACCAACTGTATGCATTAATAATGAAATCATGGTGCTGCAAGGTCTAGCTAATGCTTGAAAGACAATAATATTCAATATGCACTTCACTAGAGGCAAAATAATTTGTAACAGTGAAGCAATGGTCAAAATTAGCGAGAGAAACATTTTCACTGGAAACTCAGAGTAACACGCTGTATCAGAGAAGTGATGAGTCCCATTAATTTAACTAAACAATGCAGACAAACACTCCTCATTTAGGTTAAGTGGACATTAATGACAGCTCCATTACAAAGATTAAGCATTCATCTCTGTGTGAAAAAGGCAGAAAATTAGGTTTCTTCCTTCATTTATTGACTGGGACTTTAAAATTAGATTTTAAAATGGCATTCCAGCATATGTATTTAATTAATACAATTATTTACCTAGAGTTACATGGGGGCACACACCCAAAGCTCAAGTCTCTGGACATTCAACATTAATCTTTGTGAAAAAGTGTAAAAAAATATATTTTTAGGAACTCAAAACATCATAACAGAAATGCAACATGCATCCTCATTCATTACACTTACTGAAAGTGAGAGGAAACACACACAAGCACACTCACCCATTCCCATCTTGCACTGGGTGTTCTGTGTCAATCTGTAATGTTTTATCTAAAACAGATAAGCTGACTCACCACTAGTACAAGCCTGCGCCGCAGCCTGCACCATTAATCAAGCAGCAAAATGTGGATACAATGAATATCCCATCTATCTGTAGCTCATCTTAATGGGCTTGTAGGATGCTCTGATTGAAGAGGAACTAGCAAGTTTACACAAAGAAAAAGGCTGGTAGGAAGCCTTGACCATTCATCTTTCCTGGCTTGATTCTTGCCCAAAACAACCTTAAGCTAACACACAATACACTGGCTTTGTGGCATTGAAAAATAGCTTTGATAGAAGCCCATCAGGACTGTTGAGTGAGTATTTGAAGTGGTATAAGTTTGACAACTTCATACACTTTTTGGTATACCCTCTTAAAATTCTTTGGCAAAGTTATTCAGGAATCAGACATAGGTGGTTAGTTTTGTGACCAGAAATCTTTACCAAAATGTTCAAACTTGCTAGTCAAAAATTACATACTTTACAGTGCTCCATTTTTCAAAGAAGACTAGTTCCTCCCATCACAGTGAACAATTTGGCCTATAGTTACTTCTTCTTTTTTAAATGAAAGCACATAATGTTTGAGAAAAATGCAGTTGAATTCCCTGCATGTCCCTGTCCTATATTTGGATTGCAGATTACATACAAATGGTTTGCTGGTGACTGAACAGCTTTTCCTTGTGGACAATCTTCAGCCGGAAAGACGCTATCGAATGAAAATGCTTTGTGAGTAAGTTACAAGGCAGCTCCATGCTATCTATCTAAATACAAAGACGACTAAATGTTAACTGTGATTGATTGACTATTGACAAAATGGCTTCAACGGCTGCCTTGAAAGTAGAAAAACAAACTTATGGTGTGCACATTTGTTTTGTCAAATATACAATGGAGGATGGTGATTTTAATGGAGCTGAATGCTGGGAATAGACAAATAAAGTACTGGTTATTATGCATATGGAATGGAGTTGGTGTCTTGTTTCGGTTCATAGGGCCCAGGCATGGATTGGCCATCGGGAGTACCAGGAGATTTCCCGCTGGGCCAGTCTATTTGTGTGGTCTGAATGGGCTGCAGTCCGGTTGAAAACGGTTTTTTTTATTTTATTTTTTTTATCGGCCCATAAAGAGAAGAGAGATCAAATCATTTGGCCCACTAGTGTGTCTTTCATATGAACACAGGCCATTCACATCCTTGGTCTTTGACTGACCGGCCCAAAGAGAGGAGAGAATTCACATGATTGACCCACTGGTTTGTCTCTCATTTGAACACTGGCCAATCACATTCCACTATGGCCCACTTCCATCTTAACATAAAGAGGGAGCACATTTGAGTCCCGGTCCCATATGCGGCGAAAGTAACTCCAGAAAGTGCCGGTAGCTGGCTAGCTAAAAACACGAGATTTAAGGATGTCAAATGATTATTTTAGCACCTTTTGTCTATCAGAGAGGACAAGTTAGCTGTTAGTAAGCTAATGTTAGTTATGTATTAGCAAGCTAAGGCGCTTGCAAACATAGTACTATAACTTTCTGATTTATCCACATTCCACTATAACACAAGCTGCAGCTTTAGTTTAACTTACATACTTGTAACTTATTTACTATACAAGACATCTTGATGACACCCAGGCTCTACCCTTAACCTTTAGTCATATTGCCATCAGGAGCCAGGCAGCCTTTTTGAATCAGTGAGTACATTATCATACTCTCTTACTTACCACTGAGCTAAGTGAGAGTATAAGGGACTGGTATGAAGCGGTAAAAATTAACTTTTTGTCCACCAGCCAAATGGCTAGTAAATGTTAAAATTTCCCTTTTTTTGGGGCTGGTGAGTCAAGCAAATCTACCTGCCACTTGCATATTTTATCAGCATATGGCTGGTAAATGGTGCTAATATTGAATCCTGCTTGTATCTACATTTGTTGTAGGGGAGCGCAAGGACGGTTGATGTCCAACTGATTATGGTGGGCTGGTCTGGGTCTCAAAAGTCCAGGACTGATTTTTTTACCCTAGTCCAGTCCTGATAGGACCTTACCAGATTCATAGAGCCAGACAGATAAATGAAATAAGAGCCTGACGCACAGAGAGGGAGTAGAAGAGAGGTTAAAGGCTGTTGATTAGACTCAGAATGAGAGAGGAAGGAGTGGAGTGAGATTGGAGGAAAGAGGGAAATGAGTTCGAAGAAGCTTATGGAAAAAGGGGAGCTGAAATGTAGGTATGGGCAGCAGATTGATGAATCAGAAATGTAAATGAGTTTGGGGAAAATGAACAAGGGTAAAAATAGAGGAAAGACAGGTGAAAAACTGTGATAGGGAGAAGAAAGAGAAAGGAAGAAATTAGATAAGAAGGAATGAAGATGATAGGCAAAAAGTGGAAAGGGAGAGAACACTGAAGAAGAAAGAGGAGGTGTGTCAGAGAGAGAAGGATAAGGGAAGGAGGTCTGCAGCCAGTCCCTTCATTGGAGAGAGAAAAGGAGAATAAATCAATACTATATAGCCAGAGAAAGGAAGCCATGCATTAGCGAGAGAGAAAAGGCCACCTGTGTGTGTGTAAGTGTGTGTGTGTGTGTGTGTAAGTGTGTGTGTGTGTGTGTGTGTGTGTGTGTGTGTGTGTGTGTGTGCGTGCACGAGCATACATTGGCCATCAGATATCCTTCAATCTGAGTGCTCTCCCTCTGAGCTCTTTCCCCTTTCTCACCACAGAAGCCTCTCTTCTCCTCTCCTCTCCTCTCCTCTCCTCTCCTCCTCCTCCTCTCCTCCTCTCCTCTCCTCTCCTCATCGCAGGCCAGTTTTCAAATATACAGTATTATGAATCTCCTTTAGATGCCCTGCTGCCTCAATGTGTATATTCAGCCAAATATCACTCTGAGATGAGGAGATTTACTCGCTGACAGTAATTTTTCCATGCATAAAAACTGTGAGGCTGTAAAACATTTAAATGTATTCTGAAACAGTAAATGTTTACATATCTGTATCTGTGTTTGCAACCATTGGAGTAACTGGAGCCTGTCCAAGCACATTAGATTGAAGTCAAGTCACCAGTCCATCACACACAGACATCTCGACTGACTGCGTGTCTCTGGACACAAACTTGAAGCACCCAAAGGAAACCCTCTTACTGTAACACAGGCAAAGAGACAAAAACACAGAGGAAGCGGCAAGTTCTTCTTGTTGTGCAGTGAATGAGCCACAATACCACTATTTACATAATATGCATACAAACAGTTACACTTTTGTGATTTTTTTTTTGACTTGCAGCATAATTTACACTATTTGTATTAGAAAATAAGAAGAAAACACTTAGTGATGTGCGTGGAATATGCTCAGTGAACAAATCACCTTGTTCTTTGCACAAAGAAAAAAGTAAATGTTTTACGTAAGAAGATTTAGACTCCATTGCAGTCATTTATGAAAGATGGTATCAATATTCTGACGAAGAACATTTCAGTCCATGCTTTCTTTTTTCCTTTTCCTTTTGGTTCGGTCATTCCAATAAATGCTTTTAAAATAATTGTACTTTCAATAGCCAACCTTTGTTTTCACAGCAGGAGTGCCTAGAAAGGCAGTTAAGGCAATTTGGACCTCCTTTATTTAGCAATGTGTTTTACATCTCACTTATTACAGTATGTGTTGTAGTAGAGATTTATTGGAATAAATTGTAACGTTGGCGCACCTTACACACAGGATTTAAAAATTACAAATATTGTGATTGTGTGCGTGTGTGTGTGTGTGTGTGTGTGTGCGCGCGCAGACTGAGAAGGACAGATGGTAGAAGTCCACTCAGCACATTGTTTCAGCTCTATGCCAAACGATGGGAGAGTGAAGGAGGGAGAGCTGTGGAGCTATACAGAGAAAAACTGAGTCTGAAAGAAAGATAGGTTCAGTAAGCACTAAGAGCCGGGCCAATTAGAGGTATGGATGTTCTGGACGGTGGCCATACAGATAGCAGAGAGAGAGAGGGAGAGTGACAAAGAGTGGTCAGCAAAATAGGGAATCATCAAAGTTTATATTGGAGAGCTGGGAGAGAGAGATAAAGTGTGTGTGTATGAACGTGTGCACTTGTGTGTGTGTGTCCGTGCATATGAGACAGAAATGGTTGATAATCATGATATGTATTGCACTTTACCTGCAAATTTGGTGACACTCATCAGTTGCCCTCCTTATCACTCAATTACCCTGCTGTTCTCTGATCTGCAGATTTGCTTCTTTGATCTTCTCTTCTCCTCAGCTTTCCCCCTACGTTTATGTGAAGTAAATCCCAGATAAAAGCTCTTATCCTCTTTAAATTTAATTCCAGACAGGCTGTTCATATGCATGTTTGTATGGTGCCGACAGACACCTGTTTACATGAATAAACTGAATATTCTGAATACTGTAGAATGGCTGAAAATATCATTAATTGAGAGCATAAAGCCTTACAAGGCTGTATGTATGTTTGTGTGCTCCCACTCCTTTGTAATGCATGAAAAACGGCACAAAGTTGACTCAATAACCAAAACAGCTAAATCATTACTATTAATTAGTCACTGAACAATAGTGTGTGTGCTCTTCAGTGGCCAGCAGAGTTTTTTCTGATCAATTCCTGACATTGACACCGGTCCTTGGGAATGTTCTATACTCATCAGAGAAATTAAACAACTCAGCCAAAATATAAATGCCTAAAGTGTAGCAGTGCCAATGTTAACTGGCCACTGAGTCATCACAAATAGTCTTTGTAGCAGGTGAGAATATATGTGTTTACAGCTCAAAATCTTTGAAAGATTCCGTCATGGCCATGCACTGCAACTGATAATATGGTCATGCCATTTAAACAACCACATATAGAAAGAGCTGTTTTCATGGCCCTACAGCCCATAGCCCAAAGGCATGTAGGCTACATCATCCATGAAAGGCTCCCTGATGTGAACGTCTGTGCAGTGTTGCAGGGCACTCCCGGCAGACTAAATGTACACAGACCAAGACTGTATACAGAAATGTAAAAAGAACTGAACCACATATCCATGATCTATAACAATATGCAAATATTTGTGCCCCAAAGGTTCCACAGTCATTTAGTCTATATAAATTAGGTTGTTTGGTATTTGCATGAGGCTTTTTTATGTGTGAACAAATATTCAGTCCTGGATTAAATGCAAATCATGAGTCAGTATCTGCAGAGCAACCAGATAACAGGGATGACAGCCTCTGGCTAAACTTGTTGATGTCATGCCTCCCCCTTATCAGAAATAAGCTCCTCATTCAAATTCACACACTGATGTTCATGTAAACACAACGAGCTCATCCCCTGTACTGTCATATTGTCGATCTACAGGTGCTTGGGGGACCGATAAACGTGAGAGGCTTTTGCCGTGCGCTTTTTCAGCAACAGTAACGCAGCCTGTAGCACAGCAGTATCTGCCTTCCTGTCATGGTCTCATTCATTGCACCCACAACCTGGTGTTAACGCCGCTGAAGGCTCTCAACTCACCCCGAGTCTGCTCTGGACCCTCCGCAAATACTCTTCCATGTCGGCCTGTGTCGCTACGGCGTCGCTGCAGATCTCTCCTTAGACCAAGTTTCGGCAATAAGGCTGCTGCTGCTGCTGATGATGTGTGTGTGTGTGTGTGTGTGTATGTGTGTGTGTGTGTGTGTGTGTGTGTGTTTTCCCCCTCCGCTTCCGAGTTCCCCGCTGCGCTCGCACTGCAGCACTCTCTGCTGCTGTGTGTGCCGTCGGTTCTCCCCTTCTCTACGGGGCGAACCCACAACACCGAGCAGTGGGTGTGACGGCAGGAAGAAGAGATCCGACGGAGGCGCGCTCGGTGATTCAACCGCGCTCCCTGCGGTAGGGAGCCCCCCCAACCGTCCCCCAGATAGCCTACACACACACACACACACACACACACACACACACACACACACACACACACACTACCGTAGCTAGCGTAGCCTATGCCTCATCGTCTACCAATGAGAAAACGTGATTGATAAATTGTAGTGCTCCAGAACCACGGACAGCACCCTTTCATTGCTTGAGTATGGATTTCAGCAGCCTCACACTCCCGCAATTTTCATTTTGCCGCAATATGATCAAAATCAATGCCAGAATCAAAGTGCACTGCAATGCCTTTCTGGTTTGTAAGTGTGTGTGTGTGTGTGTGTGTGTGTGTGTGTGTGTGTGTGTGTGTGTGTGTGTGTGTGTGTGTGTGTGTGTGCGTGCGTGCGTGCGTGCGACAGGAAGCACTTTAATTAATGTGAAAGACGACCATGTCCGTAACAACCAGAGAAAAGTCAGCCATGAAACTTTAATATTTAAAATGGACAAGGCATTGTCAGGGTGCCAT
This sequence comes from Perca fluviatilis, assembly GCF_010015445.1. Classification (NCBI taxonomy): domain Eukaryota; kingdom Metazoa; phylum Chordata; class Actinopteri; order Perciformes; family Percidae; genus Perca; species Perca fluviatilis. The sequence goes on from NC_053117.1 coordinate 20,373,237, forward strand.
TTGATTTCTTCTCTCTCTCTCTCTCTCTCTCACACACTCTCACACACACACACACACACACACACACACACACACACTAGCCTATATGTATACATAAAAATATATATATAGTTTATATATATATATATATATATATATATATATATGTATATATATATATATATGTATGTCAATGCCAATTGACAACTGGCTGGGGACTACTGCTGGAAATTAGCTGTAGAGGCTAAAGCTTCTCCTTTAATGTTAATTACGGGACTGTCCACGACATTATAAACTAAACTAAACTTTTAACACTGGAACTCATATTAATACATTACACATACAGTAATACTCAAAACACACATGAATAATTGTGTGTGTGTGTGTGTGTGTGTGTGTCTGCGTGTGTGTCTGCGTGTGTGTGTGTGCTTTTTTTCACTGTTACTGTCAATGGCTTTTAGTTCAGTACCACATTCATTCGAATCAACAGTGAACTCAAGTAGGCAATATAAGCATCTATAAAATATGTCATGGTTTCCTATGTGCATGGTGAAGATAGTGATTATCTAGTCTTACACTAATGGAGGCATTCATGTGTGTTATACTCTCAGTCCAGAGTCAAGCCAGACATAATAAATATGATTTATGGCCACATGTGATTTCCGATCACAATCTTTAAAATAAAACCCTTATATATTAAAAAAAAGAATTCCCCTTGCCGCATCCTTGTGTAAGCCTGTCTGTTCTCGGGGCTTGGTACCCAACCTCGGATGATGACATGCCTCCACCGTAGTCCACAAATGTCTTGTTCTTGTTCCAGAAGTCCATTTCTCATCAGGTTCCCCTGGTTCCCCCTGTTACTTTCATTCCTTTGCATATACTGGGACGTTGAATCCAGTCTAGTCAAGTATCGCACCGGTTGGTGTGCGGGTGTGTGTGTGTGTGTGTGTGTGTGTGTGTGTGTGTGTGTGTGTGTGTGTGTGTGTGTGTGTATGTGTTTGTGAAATGGAAGGAAAATACAGTAATGTTGAGAAAGACAGAGAGAAAGAAAGAGAGCAGATGAGCAAACAGGACACAAGTACCAATCACTGTCCAGCCCAAATGTTTATAAAGCATACCTTCTCTGCTCAGGACCTACAAAAATACATCTGCACTGGCATCAGTTTTTTATATTACTAATTTACCTAAATGACTATAAAAATTTAAATTAAAAATACAAAAATTCCTTTGCGTGTCTTTCCTTTATCACCAACAAGTCCATTTGCATGTGCTTTTCATAATGCACATTTTAATTCCAGTTTCTCTCTTTTTTTGGAGTATTTTTTGGTAACTGTCCACAGTTCAGAAACACTATGCTAACCCTCTAAAATCAAAATTTAAGATTATTATAATTATTTAAAATTCTTCAATGCACATCTATAGGCACTGTGTTTGAGCCTTTTTTTCTCAGTATGAAACATATTCAGACCCTCAGTGTTTTGACAAAATTAAAGGAACACTTTACATTCAGTGCAGTCCAATTTAACAGCACCACAGTCTTACACTTAGAGTTTTATTAAATGTAGTCTATATTCACAACTTTCCACTTCCGGTGTTGCTCCGTTGCCGCTACGTTTGTGTTGGAATTTTAAACTCTGGTGGATTTATGAGTATTATTTTTAACTGATTGGACTATCTGTCCAATCTGAGTTTTCTGTTGCACAACTAAAACAACTTTTGAACATACACATGTTCCACCAAACAAGTTCCTTCCACAATATCAAAATAAATTTCATGTGTCTGTGTCCCCTCTTTGATGTTTTTAGCACCGGGGGGAAAGGGGTTTGTTGTAACGTTACTCCCTGTCGCTGGGAGACTTACTGTGCCACTGGAGGGCGGCATCTCCGAAGTGGACCGGAAACCTCCAGACCAGGCCTGACCCGGGTGCCTGCGCCTAGGGTCTGGTAGTGAGCGTGAAAAAACCAAGGGGGTAAGCTTCGCTTCAGAACTCGAACCTCCTATGGTGCCATTTTGATGCTACAAAACGATCACCTCCCATTAGCATTCCATTGACTGCCATTCATTTTGACGTCACTTTGACGTCAAAATTTTAACTTAACATCTGAAGCGTTTAAAGACTCTATTTGTCCATTGTTTATTTCTAAAGAAATACGACAATATATAAAAGGCTCCATTACCTTGTACCTCACGTTATGGCTCCGTAGTAGACGTTTTTGAAAAAATAGGCTAACGATTGTGTCACAGAGTAGAGGAATTACCGTATAGTACAGGAGAAGCTCGCAGGCAGTTTCGACTTACATGAGCTGTTTAGGTTTAATTACTAATGTTAACTAGCATTTTAGTTAGCAATAATTAGCCTGTGCCCATGTTATCTCCTTACATATACCTACACTCTCCGTCTCTGCAAGATTGGGAATGATTGAGATTTCTCTTGGCACAGCTACCAGAAGACTTACAACTTTCAGACAGGTTGATCACGTCACATTTACGTCGTCTCTTACAGTTGGAGGCTGTGCAGTAACGCTCAGCGATCACCGGAAAAGTGCTTCTAATATCCTTCACTGGTCTCCGTCCAGAGCAACGGGATCTGTTGGTCCATTCTTATATACTGTCTATGGAGAAAACATGCTCACGAGCAAATTATATAATTTCACACGCACAGATATTACTCTTCGTGCACACCAATTTAACAATCGAGAGTTGTACAGGCAGCTGCGAGCGTGAAACAAAAAATAAAGAGAGGGAAAGAATTGCACCTGCACGTATAACACTAAGCAGCACGGCCACAGAGCAGCCACCACACGCCCATGAGTGTCTGCTGTGCGAGCGCTAGAGGGCACACACGCTCTTGCAGGTAAACTCTGCTCGTAAAGTTGATTTCTGCTCACCCAAATTCAACTGACTTTTGACATTTTGGGGGTGGAAACCAAGGAGGCACTGGCACTCCTACGATTGGTCACTTTCAAGGCGATCTCACCCACGGACCTCCTTAGTTTACCTTGATTGACAGCTATCATTCAGGAAGCCTGGAGTTGGTGTCCTGGCCATAGAACTGTTTGTCTGTCTTTATTAACGATGTAGCACAAGATAGCACCTTAAATAAAGGAATGTATAAGTGTGTCTCATCCGTTCTGTTGTTGGGATATGTGCTATGCTTTTGAAATGTCCGTAAATCCTCAAAAACGTTCTGGTACGGTTTAGTCACCAAGTATTAGCATGAGCCACTTATCAACATAGCACATTGTAGTAAACTGGATTGATATTAAAATATCACATCAATAAATTAGGTCTCTACTGTATTACTGTGTTGCGGAGTGGTATGTAATAAATGAAAAAATGCTGTATTACTGCTACTGAGAATAATTATTTGCCATTGTATGATTTACAATTACTCTCTGATCATGTGGTGTTTCCTGTGTTTTCACAGAAGTTAGAGTAACTAGAAGGGTCAAAGGTTGTATTTCGCCACTGACAGGCAACCAAACGACACGTCCCGTTTCATTAATTAAAATGACATTTCTCTGGGTCTGAACATTGTTGGAAACATATGGTATAATGGAAGTACACAACTTAAACTATATACTGTAACATAGGTATAGTCATTTTTAGACATGCAGAAATACTACATAATATATACACCTCTCTGGCACAGTCACAATAAAAGCTCAAAAAAGCATTACTGATTGCATTGATTTGGATTCCATAGTACTGTTAGGTATTCCTGTTATTTTGTCCTGTAACATTCCCATTTACAGTATCTTATGACCAAACATAGACAAAAAGTATGCAGCAAATTCTAATATTTCTATGTATATAATGCAGACACTGGTGGGCAATACGAAATTATGCATCAGGTTTGGGCAAAAGAAAGAAACTATTACAAAACTTATGGATAATTTATAATTTTATGGAGAAAAAAAATTCTGGTGACAGTTTTCTTTTTGTTGTTCTGTAAGTATATGAGGTCAGAGAGGTTAGGAAGAATACAAGACTGAAAGCTTTATATTCAGTACATAAAGTTTGCCACTGTGATGAATAATGATGGTATAGCTTTACCTTAGCTGACTGAGATAACTCATGAAGGCAACAGGCAGACACACTGCAGCTTTGTTAATGCTCCTGCTTGCGTGCTCTTTTATGGGGAAATTGAAAGATCTGTCGTATTTTGCCTCTAAATAATTTCCCATTACGCAACAGCTTCTGCACCACAGTCCTAAACTGGTTTAATTTTCCATTGAAAACAATAGGCCTCGCTAATTGATTTTAATGGCTCTCTTCGCGACGATGAGCCCCTTATGACTTGGAGAGAGGTCTTTAAGATTATTATTATTAGTATAATTGCCATTACCCACACACTTTCCCTTTGCGAATGGCATACAGAGAAAGAATATCTTTGCCCTTAAGCTGAACAAATAATTATTAAAGACAGGAAACAAACAGACGACCGTCACACACACTCCACACACACACACACACACACACACACACACACACACACACACACACACACACACACACACACACACACACACACACACACACACATTAAACGCCCCACCTTAGAGTAGACCCCCTCCTGACGACCCTCATTCCCTCCGCCGCCCTCTTCGTGCAGCATGCCGCTTGTAATTTATGCAAAATTAATTGATACATCTTTTATAATTGATGTGCTGTAAACTTAATGAGTAATTTATGTAATTAGTCAATTAAGGATAATTCCAGCATATGTTCCGTATGCCCAGAAGGTGTGCTTTACAACTAGTTATTTGTCCAGGAGTTGGGTGCAGACGAAGACTGCCGTAGACTACCTAATTAATTTTGTTATGCAGATCAGCCACGGTGTCTATTTAACGGCCCCCTTTGTGAAAACAGATTTAATATTGATCTTTCCCGGGCGTTTAAAGAGGATTCTTTTACCCGCGTTGGCCTCTGAGGGCCTTAGAGTTTCAAAACTAATTTTTTCAGGCGCCAGGAAAACAAAAACACAAGCACAACGACTTTCTTCATTTAGCATGAATATATAAATGTTCACTCTTTGTAAAGCGAGGTGGCACTAAAAAGTGATTTTCCTTGGAATTACATGAGCTCTTTAAAATATGCTCTCCTTCGACACAGTTGACCTTTTGAGTAGGCTGAAGGACTGAGATATAACGGAAGAGATACACCGGCTAATTAATTGACACAGTTTTGAATATTCATACCTAATACAGCGAGCTTGCCCTTAATTACATTGTTGGACTTCTCTCCTAGGAGGCTAAATCACGAAAGGCTTAATTATTGTAATGTATTCGGGGCCCCACCGGGGCACCAGGGAAGACAGGAGCCTTCAAGGACCCAGTCATGACACCTGGCTAGAGAAAAAATATACGGAAGGGGAGCAGCTTTTGTTGTTCTCCACTGAACAGAATTCAGTGCAGGGGATGAAGTTTGTTTACATCCTTGTAGGATTCACCGGAGAGTGTTTGAACAGACAGACAGCCGCCGGACTCCCCTTTCAGCAATTAATCAACAACAACCGCTCTCCCCCCCTCTCTCTCTTTTCTCTCTCTCTCTTTCCCTCTGTCTTTCTTTCTGTGCTTGTGTGTCTGCGTGCACGCTTGTGTAATTGAGAGCAGAGGAGTAGCGCAGTGATGATTGTGCGCAAAGGAAGACATGATTTATTGTTTGCAAAGTCTGAAAGTGCAGTCGAGCAAATTTAACGAAGATGTTGTATTTATATATTCCATTCTTTACTATTTATTTCTCTCAAGTGAAATGTGCTAAGTTGGCAATTCAAATCCACATTCTCCGTCATGGTTATTTCAATCATTTTATCTGAACACAAGACATCCTGAGTTTAAAAATAGGCAATGTATGCTTTCTGAAATGTTTATGACAAATCAATGGAGCCCAACATGTAGCATGTTCCATTCAAACAGATTGACTGCTTCTTTTTTTTACCAGAGAGGTCAAAGGTCAGGGTCAGTTACAGCTAAACAGGAGATGTCAAGTCAGTTGTTAGCTACTTACTGAAAGACATTGAGAAGAGTGGTCCCTTTAAACACAGTGGCTTAGTGCTTAAAATCAGTCACTCTGGCAGGACGCTTTGATTGGCAAACAGGAAATAAGAAGCAAACGTGTGTCTTGAAACGCACCCACCCCTAATTTTCATTCATTTGTTTATCCCCATCTCTCTCTCTCTCTCTCTCTCTCTCTTTTTTTTTTCCGCACACACACACACACACACACACAAACACACACACACACACACACACACACACACACACACACACACACACACACACACACAGCCCTCTGCTCTCCCCTGACGTGTCCCCTAAGTGTCTGGATAACAGATAATAGAGCCAGCGACCTGCGGGGGTCTTACAAAAACGGCACTCGGCGAGTGGGAGCATCGCACAAGAGGAGAGGAGCACACACCACACACAGACAGCGAACAGACAGTGAGCTGGCCCGCACATCCTTCAACCGCTGCGGAAACCGGAGGAAACTGAAAGAACCTCTTAACTTTTACGCACAGACTGACTTTTACGCACAACGCCAAGAACATAAATAGACAGAGAAAAGTCTTCAGAAGAAACTTTCTTGAGATGCAGGAGCCTCTCACGGATCTTACCTGACAGCAGCGGGCCTTTAGACTACACTGTATTAATCGATAGAACGAAAATTGACCAGCTTCTAATCTCATGGCTCAGGACTTTGGAACAGATCCGTCAGATGGAGACTGATATGAAAACTGTGAAATTTGCTCCTTAAATTATATCCTTTTAAATATAACGTTAAAACTGTTTTATTTAACAATTCAACCTTCTAGTAAACAGTAACCAGTCATGCCTCGCCCTGGGAAGAACTCTTACAGCGACCAGAAGCCCCCATATTCCTACATATCACTGACAGCGATGGCTATCCAGAACTCATCCGAAAAGATGCTGCCACTGAGTGACATATATAAGTTCATCATGGACCGGTTTCCATACTATAGAGAGAATACACAACGGTGGCAGAATTCCCTGAGACATAACCTCTCCTTTAACGACTGCTTCATCAAGATCCCTCGGCGGCCTGATCAGCCCGGGAAAGGCAGCTTCTGGGCGCTGCACCCGGACTGCGGTGACATGTTTGAGAACGGCAGCTTCCTGAGGAGAAGAAAGCGATTCAAGGTGCTGCGCGCTGAGCATATGGCCTGCAAGAGCTCCCCGATGATGCATTACTTTCACCATCACCACCACCCTGGCAGCAAGCTGGGCACAGCATCCGGCCCCCATGACCATGCAGCCGGCCCGGCAAGCACAATGAGTCGGCTCCCTCACTTTCAGGGTTACGGGGGCATTACTTGCGCACAGTCTGGGGGGTTTAAACACCCATTCGCGATCGAGAACATTATAGGACGGGACTACAAGGGTGTGATGGCCAGCGGGCTCCCCCTCACCTCGGTCATGCACCACCTGGGTTACCCGGTGCCCCCGCAGCTCAGCAGCGTGGTCAACTCCATGTGGCCGCACGTCGGGATGCTGTCGGAGTCCATGGGTAGCGTGCACGTACCCCCATCACCCGAGTACGCGCCCTTCAGCGTGTCAGCAAAGGGCCTGTACCACAATGCCAATGGGCAAACCCTGCCCGCCGTTCCTGTTCCAATAAAACCCACCCCATCCCTGGGTCCCGTGCCCAGTCTGACGGGGCTGCAGTCCGGACCGGCCCAGCTCTGCTCACCGGCCTCAGTGATGGAGAAAAGCGATCTGCTGGAAGGGAAAGGCAACCCTCTACACCCGGCTCTCCTGCTGTCCTAACCGGGTAAATTGCGGGTCATTTTTGAAAAGTAACGCAAACAAGAAACACATTGTTATTCAGCAGCATCATAGTTTAAGTTAAGTGCAGCTGTAGGAGAGTTGTAAAAAATAAGGTTAACATTGTGCTGTGTAATGAGTTTTTCATTAGACCCATGTTGATTGAAATCATAATTTATTTGCACAATTTGTGAGAGCATTTGCCACATACTGGAATGTGGCACTGATACATACAATCAGAAAAGTAGATATGCTGAACCCAAAGAAAGCTTTGATTTAGGAGACAACCAGTCTTAAATTCTTTCCAAATGTAAACTAACAACTCTATTTATATTTTTGCTCTTATTCTATTTGTTCTATTTTAATCTATGGCAGGCCTGTCGGCTAAAGACAAATAGGCCTTCATGCTTTTTTAATTAGGCCTGTTGCACTTTTTTGTGTGTTACTTAGCAGTGAATTGAAAATGTTATGCTTGTATTATAACACTATTTATCTGAGAATATTCATAAAGAACTTAAAACCGAATCTTCTTTGGTGTTGTAGTTAATTAAATACACGTTTTGACTCGTTTTTCGTGGATCACGGTTTGCACACCACAATTGAAGCAAAAATGAGATACATTTCATTAAACTCTGGCATTCCTTTATATTAAATTACAGTGAGATTAGGTTAATGTGATGCAAAAAAACAACTCATTTCAAGTGCATTCATTTAAGATTTACTTCAGATTTAGATTGACTTACATTTTCCTGATTTTAGCATGTTAATATGTGCTTCTAAACACAATTAATACATATTGTATAGTGTTCATATCACTGTCTACAAGAAGAAATAATAACAGCACAGGTTACTGTACATTTTGCCACACGTTGCTCTCTCAAATGATTGATGACTAAGTTTATTTATTCTATGCCAGCAGTTTTCAGATGCAACAGAACCTCATTTTTAATATTAAATTAATACCCCCATTCTTTTTAATTCACACTATATTTTGGCTGTAACTGTATAGGGGTCATACAGTTATAATGGTAAGAATAAAACCTGTGATGATGCAGTAATTTTTACTAAGTTTTTACGTTTTTACTGAGTCAAAACATAATGACATAAAAGTCCCTGAGCTTTTATGACTCTGGGCTCAACCGAACAGAGTCAAGAACCCCTCTTGAAAAACTAACTCTGATTGATCACAGGAGAAGTGTATATTAAATAATATAAACAATTTAGCAGGAGGATCATTGAATGTTCATCATTTTAACATGACATGTGAGTCCCCCAAATTCAAGAGATGCATCTGAAGAAAAAATAATATCTAAAATAAACTGTGAAAAACAAACTTAGCCTGAGCCAAACTTTAAATGTTTAGGTTGAAGTCAAGCTATCTTCCATAATTCATCATTATGTGTACACATTCATGACAGTGAGGGCATCATGACATGAATCACATCTGCAATGGGTATATGTGCTGATGCACGAGGTGTGTATGAGCTTCATAAGATGGATATGAGCAGCCAACAATCTGGGCTGCAGCTTCACAACTTCAAAAGCAGACAGGGCGATTGGATCAAGTTTTGCTCTTTTGTTTGCTCTGTTTAAACGTGGCTTTGAAGCTTCTTCTCTCCAGCAGCACAAAGCGCCAGGTTTAGCCCACTGAAAATGACTTATATTCAACCTCCTGTCCCCTGTTTAGCATCCCAAAGGCTCCCAAAGCCGACACTATTGTCACACCAGCCTCTGAACAAATAATTGAGATGCACCAGTGGAGAAGAGGCGTGGGAGTGAAGAATTAATACCTATTTCGGCATCATTGCTAACGAGCAGAATACACATAATAGTGATTGCCCATATCTTCTTCTCCCTCACCTTCTTCATCTTCATATTTTATCCTGTTTTCTTTATCTTCCCCAATTTATTTTTGCTGGCTCTCTAGTTTTTCTCTATTGCACCTACATGTATGTAGATCACAAAGTTTATATATCTTCTCATCTATCACTTTCTCTTACCCCCGTACACACATTTTCACCCACACTTTCACTGCAGGGTGTCTGTGATTCCTAGTTAAAGGGAACTGAAATTTCAGTCGAATGACTAAAGTGTATGTGAAAAGTGTGTCTCTCCCTGTAGGTGTGTGCGTGTGTTGCTTTAATTCCCTGATCAGCAGGCCTCAATGTCTTTAATAGCCCTCACTGCATTAGTGTATAATTAAATGCCACTAATTAAGACACAATAAGAGGAGTAATAATGCAGCCATTATTACCCTCCATGATCCTCTGTCCTCACAACACTGCAGTTAGATGCCTCTGGAATCATAATATCACATGAGGTCTCCTAATGTGCACATGTGTTTATGCACAGGCTAATAGGAGGTATATGTGCAGTTTATTTTTATATAAGGGTAGACACTGTGCTGGTTGTGTCAAAGCATTTAACAGCATATGTTAAATTATTTTCAGTACAAGTCTCCAGAGCAAGTTGGAAAATAGAGAGATGCTCTTATTTTTGTAGGCATGTTGGTATGCAGGCTCCATTACCATGTTAGATCTAATCCTGTATCTGGTTTCTGGTGTGTCAATATCAACATTTTGCTGGTTGAGCTGAACTTGGACATGGTTTGTTGCATTACCCAGGCATGCACATTCCGAACAACCTTTTGAGTTGTTTTTCTTTTAACAAAAAATATCCAATTCAAAGTTAATCATTAGATATTATTGATTAATTAATTCACAAACAAAACCACATTTCTTTCTTTACTCAAAACAGATAAGCCAGCTCACTAAAACTTCTCTTCACTATATAAAGCAAAGGGCGGCTGCAGCTCAGTTGGTAGAGCGGTCCTCTACAACTCGGAAGGTCAGTGGTTTCAATCCCTGGCCCATGTCGAAGTCTCCTTGGGCAAGACCCCCCAAATTGCCATCAGTGTGTGAATGCTTAGCTCATGAGCAGGTGTATGGCAGCCTCAGCAGTGTATGAATGTGTGTGTGAGAATGGTTCCTGTACTAAGCGCTTTGAGTAGTCGCTAAGAATAGAAAAGCACTATATTAAAAATGTAATCCATTTGAGATTTTAAAAAGCGGTCATTAACTTGGATATACCAGTTTTTGCAGATATGAATTTGAATCATGAGCTGAATGTCATCAAACTGATCTTAGAGTAATTACAGTAAATCAATGTAAAAATGAAAAGGGTTGTTTCAGTGTTTTGTCTCACTCCAAAATTAAAACTGCGGAAAACTGCTAGTCTTCTGTGTTGGATAGATGCAATTACATTGTCAGTTTTCTATGTACTTAACTGATTTATTCTTAAAACAATATTTTAACTTAAAATAACATGGACTAATTAGAAAATATTGAAAAATATAATCCAGTTCCTACTGACCCGATTGTTTTGTTACTTAATGATGACTCTAAATTACACCTACTTGGGAGACAGAAGAACATTTGGCTAGCTGGATCAACCGCGACCAAGAAAATGATAGCTCAGCGCGGACATAGTTATGCTTGAGCTCAAAATATAAAAATAATCAAAAATTGATCATAAAAAAAATATTATATAATCCAGTTTTCTGGATTTAAAAAAAAATCTTAACATCAAAACAGCAGCTTATATTAGAATGAGTTGTTATAACACAATGCACCCAAATGCCGAGCCAGAAGTGAAGGTAATTTGAAATGATGTGGTTACTTAATACTTTTCATGCATGCATATATACATGCACTATACAAATATTCCTAAATAACAGTGAAAACATTGATGACTTATGACAAGGACAATGTTGAGTAACTTAGTGGTGTGTGCACCAACCTGTAATATTAGTTTGTGTTTGTAAGTTGAAATACAAATACAAATTTAACTTGGTTTTGTTTTTTCTAACAAGCTGACTCTACTCACGCATCTATAACAACAACCCTATAGGTTTAGAAGGGCGGACAGTGATACGATGATATTTTGTTGAACAACACAAATATATTGTTACACCATTTAACAGACAGTTAGCAATGATAAAAGTGTATCCACATTAATATGAAAAAAGGTTAACTGTTAATTATGTGAAATATGAGCTTTAAATGAATAATAAGAGTCTTATGAATGAATAAAACATTTGGGTCAGAGGTGCTTGACTGTCAGCCCTCAGAAACGAAACGTTACAGTCTTGAATAGGCGATGATACATTAGTGGTAATTACCCACACTTCATAGGGGTCAGGGTGGCAAATTCTACATGCGTTTTTCTTAATGACCAGCAAGAGCAGGCCATCATAATGAGCAGCTTAATTTATTGATCTGATCTGTTGTCTCACTAACTCGCATACATACACATTCACACACACGAACAACCTTTATTTTTCTTTGATTCAGACCACAGTCTTTTATTTAATGTATTGGTAACATCAGTTATACAACCTAACTTTGTTTTAATTTCTTTAAATCTATAATTGCTGTAGGGATTCCTTGTTCAGTGGAGCCATTTAACCATTTAAACAATACATGGAGGCATACAACTTAAATTACAGCAAATATTACTTTGTTGAGAACAGAAATCTGTATTAAATGACCTTCAAAATGCCATCATTATTAAAAGATAAAATGCATCCTATTGTTTCATTATTTGCAGAATCAAAATACAGTGAAGGGAGTACATTAAAAAAATAACTCTCACTACTGGAAATTGGTTTAGGCTTCCTCACTTTTCTGACCACCACCATGAGAAATGAAAACAAAAAGGGGGGTGGAAAAAAGCAGAACGAGAAAGTAAAGCGTGTGACAAAGAAAAAGAATACAAATGAGGCAAGAAGAGAAAGAAAAAAATAAAGAAAAGTGTGTGAGAGATGTACAGCTATACAAGGTCAAGAGGTCTTCATACCCTCTTACAGAACTAATGAAACTGTAATATTCTTAAGAGGTTTCTTTTTGTCACAGCTTACAGGATGACTGCTGACCTCCTAATGCAGTCTGACGAGATTTGTACATGAGGACCTTGAAACAGAAAGACAGACAGACAGAGAGAGAGACAATTAAGAGAGACAATTAACCAAATTATGTAAATTGACTTGAATTGAATTTAAGGAGACAGTGACAATAAATACAATATGACATGGTGTTGAAATTCTTCTCAGTCTAGCAATTCACATTTTATGGACTGGCTGTCTAATTTTGTTTTAATAAGGAAATTGTAAGGTTATTAAAATTTGAAAAGGTTTCACATTTTGAAATTGTACTCTTAACTTTGTCACATGTCTGTGATTAATATTCAATCTCGCACATCATTTAATAACTTTTGCATTAACAAATACCACATTTAGTTTCATCCACAGTTTAAAGGTCCAGTGTGTAACGTGTTTAGTTGTTCATTATCAAAATCTGTGTTGCCCGTTCACAAACTTGTCCTTTTTCATGAATATTTACCACCACCATCAATTCCAAGTATTCCTTTTGGCATTTGCATTCGCATGAACTGGGGTAGACGCTCCATATTCATGCGCCATCTTGAAATACGTTAGCCGGTAAGGGACATACAGGACATACTGCTCCGCCTTTCGCGTTTTCGCTGTCACATGATAAACTCACAGGTGCTGCTAATGCTGCTAATGGGTATCGTAGCTTCCCGGCCCCGGCAAGTTTGAAGAAGGAAACATGGAGGACCACACATATTCAAAATCCAAATTTCAGGAACAGGAGTCTTCTTCTTTGCCCAGAAAAAGAAAAAGGATATTGAAAAGAGCAAGCATCCGGCTTTTTGAAGCGTGAAGGCTACCATAGCTGTAATACTTTGAACTGCATGGTGCGAGAGAGTTGATTGCAATATATGATCTCAACGCTAGATGGGAGAAATTACTACACATTGGACCTTTAATGAAGACACCTACAGTATGTTTAATTTAAAGACCTGTAGTCTGCCACACTCTGAATATTAAAGGTCCAACCCACTTCCCAGCAATTGGAGCTGTCATTGATCGACTAGTGAGAGCTTTTTCTTGCTCACAACACTGGAAATTATGGCTTCTAACATTATTTACTTTCCTAAATCTACTCTCTTAGAAAATATGTAATTCCACTATTGCTGTCATCTAACAGGTTAAATTAAAAAAACCAAAATTCAAATTCTGTTATAACTTCCTCTAAAACATACTGTATTCATTTCCCTTATTTAGTCCATTAATCCATTGCATCAATAAGATACCAATATTTTTTTCTTTCCTTCATTTATTATATTATAAGCAGCCAGTTCTGATTTGCTGGCCACTGAGCATTTGGTGGTAATGAGGGATGGCTACTTTACTTACCTTTCCCCATCCAGATTTATCCAGTGGCAAGCCCACTACTCATAATACATTTACTCTATTAGTATTTACCATGTGCACAAACACCATGTGCTTAAGTACCAATAGTGTTTGTCCACTTACTGTAATAGTACGTGGTACAGTTATGTTGCATGTGAACTTATTTTAAGAGTATATGTGATTCAGTGCAAGCAGGCAGCCGGCATACGGTTACATCTGCTCTTATCTTGGTAATGGTCACCTTGCCATATTCACTGCCGTGGTTAATAGTGGGACGAGGGGTCATCTGGGACGTGTTGACAGGAGTCAGCATCAGCCAATGAAAAGGCCATCCGCGGGGGATTAATAAATTGGCCTCAGGCCTGGAGACATAGAGAAGTTGTCAGGGGAGAGAGTCCAAACGACAGGTCACTCTGGACCACTGCACATTACTGTACAGTAACTCTTCTTCTCTGTTTTTTTCTCCATAATGTACTCCATTCTCTTTCTCTGATTACACTTTCACTTTGTTTCTCTCACTCTCTCTTACCTCTGTTGGGTTAAAGTGAAGCTGACCTGATCCTCTCAGCCATATGGAATGTGAATGTGTCTGTTTTGTTTTTGTTTTGTTACACTTTTTTCCCCTCTTCTCCAAAAACAGTTTCCCCTCTCCCCTTACCTTCCTTCCCCCTATTCTCTCTGGCACTCTCCCTGTCTCTCTCTTTGTCCTTAATAATTAGACAATGATTCACTGATCTGGGGTCAAATTTAATCGCCCCCCTCTGGCTAAAGTGTATTGTCTCTGCACCGTCCTCAAAGTAAGGTCTTCTGACGATCTCACATCATCTTCGATCTGCCATCTTTCTTTATTGGCCCAAATTATTGCACCTTATTAGTCATTACTACATTTTATTATCTATTCAAAACAGGTCAATGGTTCAGCCATTCTGGCCTCCTTCCCAATGTGTCTCCTCTCCAACTTCCCTACTTTCTCACTTTGTCTTCGGAGTACAGTCAAAGAAGTTCTCTGGCAAAAAATCTTCAGCAATTTTTATAAGAGGTTAAGTGCTTTGCTGTAGACCATAGATGTAGACTGATTTGACTCCTCAATAATAAAGATTAAAGTGAAATGGAAATTAACAAAGTGTGTCATCAGCTTTTACCCTGCTCAGAGTTTGTACTTGGAATATTAAATCTCATTTCACAATGTCAAAACATAATAATTGGCAGTGTTACAGAAAAAACCTTATAACAAAGGTTTGGCTTACTAACTGCCTTGGATCTAGGCAGGACCTGTTTGGTTACATCAGTGCTTCTCAACGGTGGGCGGTACTGCACCCCCAGGGGGCGTTCAGAGGATGACGGGGTGCGCTGGAGGCAATATTTTGGAAAGGGGGGGCGTTGACGTGCACTTGGGGGGCGTTTGTTTTAAGGTGAGTTTATACCAACGATTCACAACAATATGAGTTTACACTTTAAACTACTTGCAAAAACAACAGTGGTCTGCAACATTAAAACCTGCCAGTTTACGCCACTGCGACTGGACGAGACGATGTATGCAACTCTTCTTCTCTTCTATGTTTCTGTCAGCTCCGTGCTGCCTTCAAGGGAACGGGATGTCAGAGCATCATCTTAAATTAACTTTAAAGTCTCCATCAAACATTAACATAATTTATCTTTAATAAGTTTATGAACATAGCCGTTGAACATTTTTCATTAAATTATATGATTTTTTGATAACAATTGTAACAACAATAATAATCATCGTAACAATAATAGGGCCTAATCATTAATATTCAGGGCAACTAGCCTACATCTTATTTGATGAGGGGGGGCGATTATGGATAGGGAGGCGCTGGCCCAAAAAAGGTTGAGAACCACTGGGTTACATGAAGGTACAGAGTGAAAAAGTGTGCAAAATGTAATCAGACTTTTTCTCCTACAGCCCCTGTCAAACTGCTTAACCAGTGATTGTTCTGACACATTTCTGTGAGCCTATGTGTAATCTATGGATTTAAAAACTTACTTTTTATTGTTATTGATTTTGATCTATTTTATTTATGCTACTATATATTAATAGTAAGTAATAATAGTAGATAATAAACATTTTCTTTGAGGAGGCACGTTAAAAAATATGATCTTGCATGTGACAGAAAGTTGATTTGTTTCATTTTTGTTGTGTGTGCTTTTTCTTTTCTGTATTGGCTACTTATTCACAATAGTTTGTTCCACATAATCTCTGTATGTGTTTAAGGAGGCTTTCATCATACTAATTTCTAAAAATGACACTTACTTAATTGTACTGTTTATGTATACCATATCTTTGAAAGACATTAAAATGTTAATTTTACATTATGCATGATTATGTTATTGTGCTTTTATTATTGAAGGTATGGTAGGTTTCACAATATGGATGTAAGGTTTTGTTCATCAACTTGCAAACAGATTATTGAATAAATTAGTTGGAGTTTCAAACGGCAAAATGACAATTCAGTAGCAGATTGCAAGCATGAAACCGATTTATCATTTAAATTGGAGCCAAAGATACTATTTATGAGGTTTTATAACATTAATATGCGTTCCCCCAGCCTGCCTATAGTCCCCCAGTGACTAGAAATGGCGATAGGTGTAAACTGAGCCCTGGGTATCCTGCTCTGCCTTTGAGAAAATGAAAGCTCAGATGGGCCAGTCTGGAATCTTGCTCCTTATGAGGTCATAAGGAGCAAGATTACCTCCCCTTTCTCTGCTTTGCCCGCCACCCACAGCTGCCCAGAGAATAAGAAAATAGAGCTACAACCGTGACCGCAAGCTGGTCAAGGCCACACCCCCACCCTCCACCTTGCCCCACCTCTCTCCTCCTCAATAGCATTTTAAGCTACAGACACAGAAATGGCACGTCATAAGGAAAGCTCATTGTGGGACTAGCTCTTAGTGGCTGAATTTCGGGAAAGAGACTTCAGATACAGTATTAGGGGACCACTAAGGTCTATATAAAAGCATCCAAACAGCAGCATGTCATAGGACCTTTAAACGAAATCCAACCACATAATCAACAAAGACTTCCTTGACTGATCTTTAATTATCAGGCACCAAAAGTCTTTCCTGTCCCATTCAATACACCAAACTGAATCCCAATCAAGGCAGGAGTAATTCCTCTAACTGAGCAAGTTTGAAAGAGTTAACTTCCATGAAAACCATTGTTTCCATTGTACCTTCTTTGTGCTGAGCTAAAAGGTCACTTTTAGCTCTGGCCAGGCGGTTAGCAAGATAAAGTTACAGACTGTAATACATAAATTATAAGGTACACAAATGCAGAGGTAAAGTGTGCTTTTTAACAAACTGGCTGGCTTTGGGTCCTCATTGGTTTAATTCTCCGATGATAACCAGAACTGCTGGTTAGACTTGTAAATGTACTTGTTTTGGACAAGTCATGGAGAAGTACAGCTTTGCTGCCTGTGAGTAGCATAAAAGAAATTGTACAGGGCCAGCCCTGCCCAATTTGGTGCATCGAAAACATATCAAAATCTTTCTGTTTGCACTGGTTTCTTTAATGTTGTATTTTGTACAATACCCTCTTTTAATACTGTTTTAGTGTGTGTGTTTTTTCTTATTATTTTTTCTAAAATAAGTCTTTAGAAAAGAAGATACTGCTGCTGCTTAGTTTTGGTCCCTCTGGATCTGGGGCAACAAGATTGTTCTGTTATGTTTCTAAAATAAAAACAACCTCAAAGACATTACAGTAAGTTATGCCATTTCTATGAAATGTATGAATTGGTGATTGATGGTGGAATTGGATGTGATGCAACGAGCTCTAGCTGAAATCTTGCCTAACACACCAAATTGGTCAGGGCCTGAGAGTGTAGTTCTATGAGAGGGTTTTAAATTACCAAGCACTTCACACAGATTGCCTCAACTTTAGCTAATATTAAACCAGTATATTGTTTTTCAAAAGCTGGGTATTGAATTAAACATGGTTCAATAAAAGATAGAGATTATTGTGAAGAAGAAACCCCTTCTGAGGTTCTGAGTTTGAGTTCTACAAAAGTCTTCACAATTAAAGTAAAAATACAAAAGGTATATTCCATAAGACCTTCAAAGCATTTTGGTTGACTAGTTAACATCTTTTTCAACCCAATGAATTAACTAAATGAAGCCCACCAAATAAAAAATTATGAATTATTATTTTAAAAATGTAGAGCTCTGGAAGAAAAAGGTTCAACACTGAAGCACTTTACAGCGGTAGAAGATTTGGCAACAATGCACAATTCTCTCGTTAGTGTTA
This sequence comes from Perca fluviatilis, assembly GCF_010015445.1. Taxonomy (NCBI): domain Eukaryota; kingdom Metazoa; phylum Chordata; class Actinopteri; order Perciformes; family Percidae; genus Perca; species Perca fluviatilis. Next base: position 20,391,535 of record NC_053117.1, read on the forward strand.
ATTGCAGTATGACAGCCGTTAAAGGCAAAGGTCCTCTCTTGACTCCTAATCATTTATCTCTCCATGACATAGAGCACTCTAGGTTTTTATTGGTGTAATAAAGTCAATCTTCACTACCACAAAAAGCCTCCTGACCATTGGTGCTCTGGAGGCCCCTGACTCCTCCAGAACATAGTCGTCATCTTCATATTCATTCTCTGTCACACACACACACACACACACACACACACACACACACACACACACACACACACACACACACACACACACACACACACACACACACACACACACACACACACACACACACACACACACTGCATGCAAACAGGCAGGCACACAGGCAAATATGTTTCCACTCACTTACTTACTGTTTAATTATAACAATAAGAGAGGATCATTTTAATGTTATGTTTTTGTGCATGCAGACTTTAAACAAATTTCACTAACCCTTTGATTTCCATTTCTTTTGTAATATTTTTTATAGATGTTATAATGTTCAAAATGTATACACAAATATGAAGTATATATCCCACTGATGTTTTAACTGAGACAAAGGTTGCCTGAAAAGTGAATCTTATCCCTGTATGCCCTCTTGTGGCTGAATAACTCACATTGTTCACAGAGCCTTTAAGTTCAGCAAACAGGCCTCGGCTGTGTACAGAGATAACATGAAATACTGTATATTCAGTTTCTTCACATGGTGAGGTTTAGAAAAATCATACTAACATGCGTTAGGTGTTCTTAGATGAGATTAGAACATTTTCCAGAGAGGTAAGAAGAATGAGTCTATAAAAACAGCATAATCTAGACTAGATAAAATAGATGTGGTACTACAGTTTTTTCCGATTGTTAGACGACAGTGGGCAGAACTGGAGTCACATGTGCAAAACTCAAACTACAGTCTGCACTACCAACAGTCACCTGAGCTAAACAGTTCATATCACCTGCAAAACTCATTCAAAGCAACACAACTCTTAACACACGTCTCAAAACAGGCTCAGTGCAGCCAAACACTATGCACAAGCCTCACTGAGATAACACACACTGTCACTCAGAACACACTGAGGGTAAAAACACTAGCATCAAACACCAATACAGAAATGACAAACATTTTCATCTTTACAGTTTGAACAATTTGAGTGACTTGACACTACTCAATAGTTTATTTAAGGAAAAAATATAGATTGTATAGCATACCAATTTTTACATAAGGTAAACAAGAAGGAATGAAAATCAGCAGTTTTCTTCAATAAAGTATTTTGTACAAAGGTACATACCTAACAGTACCAAAGAATAGTGTGACTAATCCTGCCTCTCTCCAGCATCATGTGGCAAGTTTTCTTCATCACATTGGATGTCTGCATCATCTCTAAATACAAATGAATGTGGTGTTTCTATTGCTTTCACCTCCATTACTTTCTGAAAAACAGTAAGAACACAGTGTTACTATTGTAAAGATATAGTGTTTTTCACTTTTTTTTATAGCTGTGTACATAACCTCAGACATCTTACCTGGACACATTGGTATCTTTGCTCTTTTACCGGTTTCTCTCAAACGGTACAGTGTATAATTGTTTCATTCTTATTTGGTGTTTGTATACAAAGAAGGCTTTCTGAGCTTTCTCTGTATAAATACCGTATATCTTCACTAAGTAGTCTAAAACAAGACACCTGCTTAGGCTTTCAGCTAAAATTCCATTCAGCAGTGTTTGATAGGCACCAGACTGAAATCTATTCTGTTTTGAATGTGTGGTTAACAGTTTTGACAGCAGTGTGTTAGCATTTGAACAAAGTGCTGTAAATCTACAGTGTTGTGCACGTTGTGGTTAAAGTCATGGGATAAGTGTGTAGAGTTTTGAAAACTGTGTTCAAGCAATGAAAAACGAACTAGAGTTTGGTCCACATGAACTGCTGCTGTGCAGACTGTAGTTAGAGTTTTGCACATGTGACTCCAGTTGTGCCCACTGTTGTTTAGCAATCGAAAAAAAATGTAATTATTAGAAACACACTATCATAATTAAATTCCATTCAAACTTTGGACATTCACCAAGGAGAAAAAAAGTCATATCATGGTAGAGAGGCTGCAGTAAACAAGATAAATATGTGTTATTCATGTCACAAGTTTATTAAAAATCAATAAGGGCAGTCAAGCTAATATATGCTGTATGTCACGTAAACCTACAATTCTGGCAGAAATTACTGTGTGGTCACCTTTCCTTCTGTTGAGTGTAGAGTATATTTGTTGTGTTTGAAATAATAATAAAAAAGACATTTGTTAAAGTAAATATAAACAGTATTGGTCTCATTGCTATGAAGTTCTTTTCCTTCAAGGATCAATGCAAAATCACAAAAAATAAATGTAAGATTCAGTAGTGATGTGTTGCCTCATACACATCAGGTCACTATGTGTCTGGACCTGTTTAAAGGTCAGTAGGTCTTTGAGGTGGTGGGTGCTCTCTGTAGGCCTGGGGAGCTTCTCTCTTTGAATAGCCTTTGAACAAGAGGTCAGCTTTCTCAAAAGCAGATTGTTCTTACATCATTATGACTACAACAATATACACAACAAGTCAATGTGTTATGTGTTACTGAATTGAATGAGTAGAGTAGAGTAGAGTAGAGTACTGGGTCATACATCATCTAATAGTAATGTATTTTTTAAATATTTGACCTCAGGTACCAAAATGTATTTGTAGTGTAGCCTCAAAGTTATCATGTGTATATATTGTATTTCAAATTTGTATGCTGCATGTTTAAGGGGAATTTAGAGCATCACACATAATGCTTTTTGACTATGGCTTCCTTTATTTACATGTTTTAGTGTTAATGTAAATTGCATCAACTGAAAAGCTGGCATAACATATCCTTGGATCATTACATACTAAATGCATACTGAAGCACCTGATTCTGATTCCCAATCCAAAAGACACTCAGTAACTACTGTGTGTTGTGGTGTGTATGTTCGTGGACAGCCTGTTTTCTGACGCAGGCAGGGGCAGCAGACCAATGATGCAGAGCCTCACACTCACCTTTAAAATCTGTCATTGTAATAACCGTCACACTCATACAGATCTTTCTTCAGAGGTGGACACATCAAGACCTCAGCAGGTGAGAAGAAAATGTTTGTCATTTCACCATTTGGAATAAACTTTGATTTTGTCTTTTTCTACTTCTGAAAAGTGTGTTCTGTTTTGTGCATGGTTTTTTTGATTTACCTAAATTATTATTTTTTTATTCTTGTTGTCAAAGGAAAAAAAGTTTGGATTCCATAAAGACTTCACATCCTATTAAATCATCAGAAAATAACTATGTGGGTCTTTGGGAAGATCAGGGAAAGCATGGAGAGCATTCCTCTAGAGCTGAGTCGTTACATGGGGAAGAGTGAGGAGGATATCTTTCTGTCTTCTAAGGCCAGTCTTTCTCGCAACCTGCACATCAACATCCTCACCCCAGACAAGATCCCAGAGTTCTGCCTGCCACCCAGGCTTTGCAAAAGAAGCCCACTGCTGGAAGCTAAGACAATGGCCCCTTACCTAGACCACCAGAACCAGATGCCCGAGAGCAGCACTTCTTCAAACACTACACATGTAAAGACGAAGGATGTGAAGACGAAGAATAGTGATGCATCAATGGCTTGGAAGGCTACAAAGAAACCTTTGCCATTCTCTGCAGAGGGGTATGGTCTGGCTGGGATATATGAGAGCCCTAACACTCGAAGGAAAGAGTCTTTGTTCCACTCAGTGGGCCCTGTTTACATGTATGATAGAAGCTCTACTGCAGCACCCAGGCTGGCAAAAGTTACAAACCTGCCAAACAAAACTTTCATTTCACTATCAGGGTTTCTCCCTTTGTTTTCATCCAAGAACATATCCAAGACAGGAAGCACAGGAAGTGAAACACCTTCTTCCAGTGACTCATCTCCCCTCAGTTCCCCTTATAGTGCTAAATCCTCCCTCTACTTCCCATCAGGCGATGGCCATCTTAAAGGAGCAATCTCCTGTCCATCGTTGATTGACAGCAGGGAGAACAGAGGGAGGTGGAAGAGAGGGCTTTTAAGTTTAACAAACTCGCCCAGTAGCCCTCCAAGCTTAGAGGGAAGCTCACTTACGTTAGCCCCACCTGTCCTCTTCCCGTTGGATGTTCTGCAGTGCCAAGAGAGACTTCAGCATGAGCAAATCCTCCCTTTGCCAGGCCATGGTAAAGTGCGCCTCTTCGCTGAGCACATCACCTTCTCCACCAACACATTCCCATCCCTTTCCACAGTCAGAGTCCGTGTGGTGTCTGTAGAAGGCCAATGGGATGATACTGACCGACGAACCCTGAACTGTGCAGTGAATCTGTGCCTGACCCCGGGGAAGCTGCAGCAACAGGAGAGCTCCACCATCAGGAACTGTCGCAACCCTGTGTTTAATGAAGATTTCTTCTTTACAGAGCTCAGGAGAGAGGATCTGCAGGAACTGAAGCTCAGGTTAAAAGTAGTGGATAAACCTGCAGCTGGAACATTGAGGAGAGGGACAGTGATTGGAGTAATCACCAAACCACTGTCTCAGTTACTCCCTCTTAAAAAAACAGTAGAGGAATAACTCATTTTGTGTAATTTGGTGGCAAAACAGCACATGATATGTGATAAATATAACAATATTTGGGAAAGTCAAAGGTTAAAGAGAGGGACATAATAAATAATATAGTTTGTAACAACATTGTGTAGCTGCTATGTAAAAAAACTAATCCCAGATGGTATAGCTTATACTAAGCAAAAAGAAACCAGTAGCATATGTCAATATGTACAGTATGCAATTGTAGGTACTAAAAATGTAATTGTATTTTTGGAATCCAACCACCAACCAAACTGCAGTGTGATTTGTAGCATGTTTATGTTTGTTATGTTCTCAGACAAAACCATACAGACGATAACAGTTTGGGATCTGCACGTTAAAATAGAGATATCTGGGTTTTTTGTCTACTTTCTGTAAAGCACCTTTTAAGTAGGCCTACTGAAGTGCTTTAAAGATAGTTTACTTACATTACTTACTTTCCTATTTACTCTTATATTTTTTGTTTTCCTTTTAATTTAATGGCTTATTGTTATTATTATTTTTATGTGCATTATTTTATGGAAAATTGTTAATAAGAACCAAAATAAATTACTACTACTAGATTTCAGTCACTGATTAGATCAGAGGACAGAAAACGTGGGGGAAAAACCAAATGTCATTCAATTTAACAGCTTTCATACTGTTTGGACCATCAATTTTGTGTCAATGTACGGTTTGGTTTCATTAATTAAATAAATAAAATGAATAAAAATAAATGTTTTGAATGTGTCGTTATGGTATTTTGCCAATACCTTTACATAAAAAGCCAGCATAAAAATGGCCACTTACTATCTTATATGATATGGACTATAATTATAATACAATATGTGTATCAACTTACCCTCAGCTCCCTTCTTTCCCCCTCTATTTAACTTTATTAACAATGGCACAAATTCAGACATCATAGATTTCACACCTAATGTCAAAAAGACAGATGACAGGATAATAATAAACAATATGGAATTGAAGAAAAAGTAAAAAAACAAAAACTATGCTGAACAACTAAAAAAAATAGACAGATTTCTAAAATTATATACCAGATAGATCACCAAATAATTGGTTAATGATGTATGGTGGATGGACGGATGGATGGATGGATGTACCCCGTTATTATTATACTTCCATGGACGTACCTCTTTCCCCCTCTTGCCTCTTTTTTTATTTTTTATGTTTATTGACAAAATGCAGTATACAGAGAATCAGGTAAACAGAAATAGCACATAGCTACATCAAGTGTACAAACTTATGAAGATATACAAAAAACATACGAAGTAATTACTTTTATTTTGTATGTAATGATTCTGTTATTTCATCATTTAACGATGAAATAACAGAATCAGAGGTTTCAGGGGGGAAAAAGCTCTACAGTTTCCTCAATTTTAATACTGCCTCTTGCCGCAGTGTGTGAAGTACGACATGACGTCAAAGCACTGCCCACCGCAGGACGTCCAAATCTGACGTTGAGGTTGAGGCAGGGCAAACCGAGGCAGACGAGTCCTCAGAATGTAAACATGGTGACAGGTATCGTTAGATGAGAGAAACGCCAAAATGGTCTTCGAAAGCTTGGTGGTAGATGTCCTCAACCGATTTTTAGGGGACTACGTTGTCAACCTTGACAGCTCACAGCTGAAGCTTGGAATATGGGGAGGTAACTGAACTTGTGTTTCTCATTTTAGTGGACTGACTAACGCTAGCTCGCTCACCAAGCTAGCTGGCTAATGCTAACAGACTTTACCAGTCGTGTTAGGGAGCCGCCTTCAGCTGTTAGTGTCAGTTTATCTAGCTAGTTCAACGTAAGCTGTCCAGTGTGAGCAAGATAGTGCAGCCTAATACTAGTTTATGGATAGACCAGTCAGTTAATTTCTGACTGCTACAATTACCTTATGTTAACGTGCCTTATTTGCTACTGCAAGGCTGTTTGCTTAGTGCATTTATACGAGTTTCAAAGAAGCGAGGAGTTCGAGGTCACACCCTTTCACACAGCCAGGTCAGACTAGTTCCTTTCACAAACATAACCAGAAAGTCATAGCTCTGTACACTATTCGGGCAAATGAGAGGGTTAGAATATAGTTTTCAGAGCCACTGCTAAACGTGTACCAACTAGCTAGTTAGCTAAACCACAGAATGAATCCCCTCGTGTTACCAAACTGTCATGAAAGGCTTTAATGCTATATGTTTTCCGTTGCCTGAGTGTTGAATTAAATCATCTGACAAAGACCAAATACCTCCTTTGTAGATTTAACTGTTTCTGTGATCCTTATAACACAATACTAAGTACATAGACATAGAAACAATCACTAAACAAATAATCTTGTGATCACAGGTGATGCTGTTCTTACAAATCTTGAAATAAAGGAAAATGCCTTGGTAAGTTGCAAATAAATGCATAAGTAAGTAAGCTCATTCCATTTTGGCATTCATGATGAATTTGTGTTACAATCATTTACTGTTCTTCTTTTGCAGAGTCAACTTGACATTCCTTTTAAAGTGAGAGCCGGCCATATAGGTGAGATTGTACAGTAGTTACTGTCCCCATCTGCCACTTTCCCTTTGGTACAAAAGATGATCTTCTCATTTTGTCTTTCTGTTAATAGGACGGCTGGAGCTAAAGATACCATGGAAAAACCTCTACACCCAGTCAGTAGAAGCAACACTGGATGGCGTCTATCTGCTCATAGTTCCCACAGCAAGTAAGATCATCATCTATGTCCAGCTAAATACCTTTAAAAAGGTTTTAAGGACTTATCATATAGCGTATATGCTTAATTCCCACCATTTCAGTAGACACATGCAGTGCCTGAAGGACATCAACCTGCTGCATGTCAATGTTAATATGATTAGGCTGTTTACATGGTCACATTTTAAAAATTAAAAAACACAGTCCACTATTTTTGCATTAGAATGACTTGTATTGTAGTGTATGCATTTAAAATAGCAGTAATATCAAGTTCAGTCGAATGAATAACCCAGACACAACAAAGTTTAGCACAACAGTAGTCAGACAAAGAAGGTCTCTCACTTATTAATGACCCTAAAGTACTTGTAAAGTTAACCGTCTGATGATATTGAATTAGTTTCAGAGATGTGCAGACAAATAGTATTTTTTATTGACCCCATTCTTTCCAGGTATAAAGTATGATGCAGAAAAGGAGGAGAAGCAGCTACAGGAGGCTCGTCAGAGGGAGCTACAGCGGATAGAGGAGACAAAGATAAAGGCTGCTGAGCAAGGTCAGGGTTCAGCTTTGATTTTTAAGGTGTGTGTGTGTGTGTGTGTGTGTGTGTGTGTGTGTGTGTGTGTGTGTGTGTGTGTGTGTGTGTGTGTGTGTGTGTGTGTGTGTGATTGTGTTACCCTTTGTTATCAGGGAGCAATAGGTGAGATTTTTATTCTAAAGTAAAGATTTAGGAATGCTGCAGGACCAAATCAGGTCTCATTTTATTTATCATATTTGTTTATGTTTGACAGAGAACCCTGATCTGGAAAAACAGGACACTTTTGTGGAGAAGCTTGTCACTCAGGTCATCAAAAACCTGCAGGTCAAGATCTCTAACATCCATGTACGCTATGAAGATAATGTGAGTATTCAAACTGATTTACCTTATGTATGTACAGCATGACTCAAATTTGTGTTTGTAACGTGAGCAGTAAGGGATAAACGCAGGGAACGAGGTGATTGCATTTTTAGATCCGCCAACAATGACCGCGTGAATCATGCAGAGTAAATAAAGTCTTAACCAGTCCTTATTCAGGCTTGGCTCTTATTTTTCTCGTTTGTTTTCCACAGGTCACTAATCCAAACTGTCCTTTGTCATTTGGAGTGTCACTTAAAAACCTCAGTCTTCAGGTAATGTGTTGTAATGTCCCTCTTGTCAGATTATATCCTATATTACATTCAGCATTTAAGGTGTTCTTAATTATGAATAATACATCTCACTTAAACATGATTAAATGTCCAATTTTAAAGTAATCTCATGAAGGCCCCCGTATCTCACTGCTTGTTTGGCCTTTACAGACATCTGATAAGAACTGGAATCCCAGACTTTTGGATGAAAATTCCAGGCTTTTCTTCAAGGTAAGAAATTCAACCACTTAATCTGTACTTTATAACCAATACATTTATAATGTATATGAAATATTAACTGTATCCTGTTTGACGCTGCATGCCTTTTTGTCATTGCATTTGATTAATTTATTTCTTTAAGTAAACTGAAACTGAAACCTTTTGGAAAAGGGTTTGGCAATTTGAACCAGTTGGTTCGGTTTGTCAGCAGTTGCCTCAGGAACCAATTATTTTTTCTCATAACTAAACTTTAGATAGCATTGTACATCGTCATCTGTTTTGTCCTCATGGTAAGCATCTGCACTGTTTTAATTGCTTTGTGTTTTCTTTCTTCTCAGTTGGTTAAACTAGACAGCTTGTTTGCCTACTGGAATGTCAACTCTTTGCTCTTCTCCAATCACAGTGCAGATGAGGCCTTGGTGAGTCTCCCTTTTATTTTACTGTGTTGTCCCTTGTCTCCACCAGCTTAGATATAGTCAAGCCATTGTCTGTCTTCTTCTGCTTTATTGAGGCTGAACACACAACCTCATTGTGGGCTCACAGAACACAACTTTATCAGGGTTTCTCCCTCAACAGAACAGTTTCAAAGTAACATAGTCCCAATATGAAAGGCCTTTTTCTGAAATCCTTTTAAAGCCTTTGTTATTAAATGATCGCCGTTGAATATTGGAACAAGGCTTCTGCACATTTTTCTGAGATCAATGCCGATTTTATTAACCATTTATTTCATCCACAAGGGCTCTTTCTAGTATAAGCCCAATGTGTAGAATGTTTATAAATGTGGGGTTGTGATGGTTTACTACTGCATGTTGTTAAAGCAGTAACAAAAAGAGATGAAAAATGTTAAGAAGTTAAGGAAATATTGAGTAAAGAAAGCGGGTAAAATGTAAATTTTTGGCATGTAAACTTTTCTAGTACTTTTAAGTACAGATTTATGAAGGGTTAACTTTTTAACCATATTCACAATTTTCATATCCCACAAACTTTAATCCACGTCCTACAACACCAGCGTTTATAAAAAGCTCATTAAGATTAGCAATTTGCTCTACATAATCTATTTGTTGTTGCTGGTCCACAGTTTTTCGTCCTATCTCGGCGGACGCTAAACTGCGGATGAATCCCAGGTCAGATGTGGACTTCTCCTCTCCCAAAGTGGACCTAATGGTTAATCTCAGTGAGGTGGCCATTGAACTCAACAGACCACAGGTGTGTGTGTGTGTGTGTGTGTGTGTGTGTGTGTGTGTGTGTGTGTGTGTGTGTGTGTGTGTGTGTGTGTGTGTGTGTGTGTGTGTGTGTGTGTGTGTGTGTGTGTGTGTGTGTGTGTGTGTGTGTGTGTGTGTGTGTGTGTGTGTGTGTGTGTGTGTAAGGTTAAAGACAAGGTGAGAGAAAACTAATTCAAAATTGTTAAAAAGGTTGTTCAGTGATGATAACTGCATTTCTGTCAGTACTCTTTGATAATGTGTAATTGCTTCCTTCCTCTCTTTCCAGTACATTAGCATCCTGGAGCTGCTGGGCTCAATAGATTTGATGTCGCGGAATCTGCCGTACAGGAAGTACAGACCTATGGTCCACATTCACAAGAATGCCCGCATATGGTCAGAAAACACTTTTACTGTTTGACTTTGATTTTTGAATGCCAAATGACCATATGAAGGGAAATTTTTACCACCCCTGCATGTGCCAATACTTAATATTGATTGTGAAGTTGACTGTATGCTTCTCTGATCCTTACTTGCAGGTGGAGGTACGTGATCACAGGCATCCTGGAGGTGGATGTGAAACCTCGTCTCCAAATGTGGTCATGGCAACACATTCGTAGTCACCGGATAATGGTAAAACGCTACCGAGACCTCTACAAGACCAAAATCACCAGCAAGAAACCCAGCGAGGAGCTGCTCAAGGCACTAGAGGTGGGACAGGGCTGAATTGAGCACGAGGAGGGGAAGGCTATAGCCGCTTTCCGACCAGGTAGTTACAGGAACATATTATAGGAAAAGTCCACTTCTAAGCAGTTCTACTAACTACTCTCCCCCAAAACCGTTTTTTCATTTTGCATTCGCACTGGCCAAGTGGCCATAGGGACTATAGGAGGGGTAAGGGAGTAGCCCAATGCAAGCACGACAACGGTCTTTATAGCGTTAAAATCAGAAAACAAATACACCAAAAAAGTATGAACTACATACTAAATCTAATGTATATAGCATATTTGTCATAATTTAAACAAGTCTCCCGAAGAGAAACGGGTATCTCTCTCTCCTCTGCTGTGTGTGTGTGTGTGTGTGTGTGTGTGTGTGTGTGTGTGTGTGTGTGTGTGTGTGTGTGTGTGTGTGTGTGTGTGTGTGTGTGTGTGTGTGTGTGTGTGTGTGTGTGTGTGTGTGTGTGTGTGTGTGTGTGTGTGTGTGTGTGTGAGACGGCCGGACAGCGAGGTTGTCAAGCCCGCAGGGCACGCTTGTGGAGTTTAACTCCGAAAAGACAGTTAACCACAGGTTCCCGTTAATGTTATGATGAACATGTGTTGTGATATTTAAACAAACGAACCCTCAACGGCCAAATAAAAGCCTCTTATTTACGAGACCGGTCTGAGAGACCTCCAGCTGACAGTGGGGTTTCTGAGCAGGACATGGCCAAGCGGCGAGCCTGCGGCCCCGGCAGGCGCCTGCCGACTGTCACCTCACTTCATGGAGCTTCTCACCTCCGAAAACTTTGAAGCAAATTGTCAATTCGGCATAAATTTTCGCAAGACTGCCGATATTCGATATGTTAACAGTTCATTTCTCGCCTAAAACGTTGTCAGAAGTGAATTAAGTGATGAATAAGATGGCTGAAATTGTCCTGTTGTTGGTCTGTCTGTACCGGAAACTCGACCCTCGTTGATCTAGGTTCCTATGCTGAAAAGGGAACAGAGAAAAGACCCTGCTCTGAAGTAGGAGCTGAAAGAGTTACAGGAACTGCAGCCAGAGGGACTTAAAAATCCCCAAATTGGTCCAGTCGGAACACGAGATAAAAAGAGTTGTAGGAATTTTATGTTCTCGGAACTGCAAAAATCCCTCCGGTCGGAAAGCGGCTAATGTCTAGTTTCCCACTTTTACCTCTTAGATCATCATATTTGAACCACTGACACTTTCATATGATGTTATTAGAAGGGGTAAACACTATGTTAAATGTCGCCAAGTTTTTTATTTTTCTATATTATGATTCATTGATTTCAAATAGATACAATTATTACATTGCTTCCCTATACCAATTTTATTTAGAATTCTGTTGTTAATGTCTTTACTACACGTCTATTATTTTTCATATATACTTGAAGTTTTTGCAGATGCATTGACAGATCATGTGTCTGTCATGCCAGTAATGCGTATTTGAATTTTATGGTATTGAAATCAGGATTTGTGAGTGCAGAGGCCAAATTATGTAGAAGAGGAAGGGAAAGGAAGGTTAATAGCATTCCCCCCTATTTACTTTCTTCCAGCCATCACATCTCAGCCAAGCTGTCCTTAATATTATTGTTGTTTGACTGTAAGTGTTTTTATTGTGGCTTTGAGTTCTGGACATTTTTGGCTAACTATTGCCTCACTAAATGCATTTCTGGTGGGACATTACTGCTTGTGCATGTTCAGACCTGCTGTTTCTGCTTAATTGTACCTGGCAAATACAGACTTGACCACAGTGACCATAATGCATTGCCTATATTAAATGTAAATGTAATATAATATACAAGAAGTTAATAACAAAGATGGTTCCTTTTCAATATCCTTTCAGTGATGCTTTGCTCTAGCCATAATAAGCCACTTATCCAGTGTTCAACCATATAAAAGGATTGATTGAAGTGCATTTGAGATTGATTATGTACCTCAGAGAAATACAACATTAAATCTAAATGTATTTTCCTCTGTCTGTTCTCTGCTCTGTAAGCATCAACTTTTCCAGACTAATTATGGACATTTAGTAATTGAGGCAGTCCTGCATGTGGTAACAAGAAACCGCTAAAAGTTCTAATCAGCTTGTCTTGTATCTATTCTCAGAAGCCTGAGAAGACCTTGGATATTTTTAACATCACATTGGCCAGACAGCAGGCTGAGGTGGAGGTAAGCTCTCACCTACTTTATAGTGGGCATCTTCACTTTGTATACTTACTATGTACTGTATCTGTAGCATTAAATCTTAATGACTGCAACATTTTAGCTCACAAATTCTGTGCTCAACTGCTAATGTCCTTTTAATCCTTATTTCTCCATTATTCTACTTTTCATGGACACAGAAAAAACGAATTAATAGTTTTCCATTCATGCTAATGGATTTAAGAAAAAATTATACACAGTGCAATTCCTTTTCAGAAACGTCTGTATGTTTCCACCAACATACCACATATGACCGAAGTGATACAAGGTTTGGGTGAAATGTCTTACACTATGACGCAGCTGTAATTCTTACATAATCTTGGCTTTCCTGCACAGCACTTTGCTATAGACTGCCATTCTACAACAGAATATTTCTCATATAATTTATTGCTAATAAATATGAGTGGCCAGCAAAATTATATTTTGTTTTGGATTGATTTCATGTGACACATAATGCAGTGAATATGTGTGTCCAATTTATCTCTGTACTGACACAAACTCAATAGAGAAAATTAACCAGAGAAATGGTTTAAGCTTAGCCTTAATAAGCAACTGCCAACATAGGGAAAACATTCTCTATACAATTTGTTGAGATGTTTGAATCAATCTTGGTGTCAGGGTAAGATGTCGCATTTCTCATTTGTTTGAAAATTGTCTTTTTTTTACTTCCCCAGGTAAGCAAGGCAGGCCTACGCATTTACCGGCCAGGGCTTAAGATGGAGGAAGAGGAGTCTCAGGGTTGGTTGGGCTGGATGTGGAATTGGGGAGGAGAGGCCAATACAGGAACAAAAGAGGTCAAGACTGGAGGTAGGATGTAGAAAACAGACAAGGATATAAAAAAAAAAACAGACATGTACATTAAAGACAATATGCACATTTGGCTAACAGGACCAAAGCAAGTGCTCCAGTGTATTTTTGGAGTAACATTTTATGGTGTTAGATCATGCTTTTCTTACTCCTCACATTCCATTTATTCCCTCTTGCCCTGTCTCTCTGTCTCAGGTTTTGATGAGCTCTTAACCCCTGCCGAAAAAGCCAAACTCTACACTGCCATTGGATACAGTGAAACCGCTGCTAATCCCAACCTGCCAAAGAAGGTGAGTCCCCCCCCAACATTCACCTGTCATCTAATAATACATTTCGTTTGGCTCTCCATTCCACTTAAACAATATTACTAAGATCAAAATGCAAAAACCCTGTCAGATACTTTGATTATGTACTATGTTGTCATTTCTTTATAGTTTGAGGACATGCAGGTCAATTTCCACATGGAAAGGCTGTCTGTGTCCATCAAAGACAACAAGGACAAAAATGAGATCATCAGGCTGACTGTGGGAGAGCTCAAGTCCACACTCACACAGAGATCAGGAGCACAAGCCATCAAGTTTGTCATTTTTGTTGTTTTTTTAGGGGGGGGGTCCTCTATGACTTTGATAGAATCATTTTTGATAGTATGTTGATAGTATATTTGATAAGATCTCCAGTGCAAATACCAGTTTTTTTCTTTTTTGATTTTGTTTAATTTGGAAAAAAAAGGAAGCTGTTTGTGGATCTACTTTTGGTCAATTAAATAACAACATTCATAAACACCAAAACCCTGTAGGAGATTTTGTAGCTAGCTTTGTATGTCATCCCTTTGGCTCCCAATACTTACAGTATATCTCATCCTTAGGATCCTGGCATGGGTGGCACTGACATTTAGTTTCTTTTTCTCTTTTTGTCAGAATCACAGCCCAGCTTAGTTTGTTTGAAGTCACTGGTCTGGCCAGTAACCGGCCTGCACCAACCCTCCTGTCATCAAGGAAGGCGGCCACAGGAGCAGGGACCCCACTGCTTTGCATCCTGTTTGAGACCAATCCGCTGGATGAAAGTGCAAACCAACGGCTTCATGTGGAATCACAACCCTTGGAAATCATCTATGATGCTGTGAGTGGTGTCCGTGTGAAATGTATGAGCATGACTAAACCATGAAAGGCGTGTATATCAAATGTATTATTTTTTTCTGTGTAGATAACCGTGAACAGCATGGCAACGTTCTTCCTGCCTCCTGACGACCTGGAGTTGGATGAGCTCACCAATGCAACCTTAATGAAACTAGAGCAGTTCAGAGACCGCACAGCCACCGGTCAGTTGCACTTACATGTACAACATCTACTGTATATTGGGGTTAAATCCAAGCCTGGTGCCAACTCTGATGGGCAGATGTTTTCATTCCTCAGCCCTTGTTTTTACTGGGTCATTTTCATTTTCCCATGTGCTTACACGCAGCCTGCACGTCTCAGCCACTGAGGCAGTTGGATCGTGGTGTTCCTGTTTATTTTCTTAAGACTGATTGTTTCCTGAGTTTGTTTGCTTGGGTACATTCAACAAGGCTCTATGATATTGATAAAATCTGTCATACTGCAATTTAGGGATGACAGTGTTTCCCATAGGTTTACTGCTTAACCCTCACCAATTGGGAGGGGGGGGTTATTAAGTGAATATTCTCTGGTCCAGCTCAGCTAAAAACACAACACCGAATCCGTTGGCACATTAGCGTGTTGTTCACTACCGAGCCTGTTTGTAACCGGTAGGCTACTGACAATGCTATCTTCGCTTCACCTGTTCAACTGACTTTAACAGCTTTGCTAACACACTTGACTGTCCTGCTGTTACAGACGTGAACTAACCACAGAGAGTTGCCTCGTTCATGGATTCACAGCAGTGCAACGCTGCAAAATGGATATAGTGGAAACACAATAGATATTTGGCGTTTATATTATGGCTTAAAAAAAAACATTCTAGCCTGGAAGCCTGCCAGGCCTGTACAATTATAGGAGAAAACACTGGATGAAAAAACGTTTTCAACGTTTCAGTGTTCACTGGACAACATCTGAAATAAAATGAGCAAATTACTGAATTACATGTATTCAATCCTTATTTTTACAGTCTATGATTCAGTCCAACTAAATTCAGCCAATAAGTATTATAGATTTTATATGATCATAATCTGCATATTGCAAACATGATGTTGAGCGTAGTGCTTGATGTTGAACTTTATCAAGGATTGTCTCTATCATTGTCATCATTAATGAAAAAAAAAAAAAGAAATCTTGTTATATCATGAAAGTCTACTGTATTTGATCATAAAGCTGATCTGTTCTTGCAACAAATGATAAGTTAATGAGATTTTTTTTTTCTTTCTTTTTTTTTAGGTCTGATGTATGTGATCGAAACACAGAAAGTTCTCGACCTGAAGGTGAACCTGATGGCCTCCTATGTCATCATTCCACAGACTGGCTTTTACAACGGCACTCAGAATATCCTACTGTTGGATCTTGGACATTTCAAGGTCAGAGATGGCAAAGCTTGACACTGGGCTGAAAATACAACCCACACAAAATTGTGTTGTTTTTCAAAGGCTTAATTTGAAGGCTTTGGAGTAATAAAGTTTGACCATTTTAATTTTGATGTCTTTTCAGATGTCCAGTAAAAGCAAGAAGCATCTGCCTCAGCTGTCTGCGTGCTCCAGCAACATTGAAGACATCATGTCCAGAGCATATGACAGCTTTGACATACAGCTTAGCAGCCTACAGTTCCTTTATAGCAAACCAGGTATACACACAGGAGCATGCCCTTTCCCCTTTAAAAAGGGTTTTTTGAGTTTATTCAAGATACTGTTTAAAAGTCAGGAAGCTGAGACTTTTTAGATATTGTTAATATGTTTTACAGTATTTCACAGTTTATACATAGAAAACCGTATTTGCTGTAGTCAGTGGTTATCTCTTGGAGCTTTGCCAAGAAAATAATGAAGATGATGTGAAGATGTTTGGTGTTGAGGGATCAAACATACATACATACATACATACATACATACATACATACATACATACATACATACAGTACAGGCCAAAAGTTTGGACACACCTTCTTATTCTATGCATTTCCTTTATTTTCATGACTATTTACATTGTAGATTCTCACTAAAGGCATCAAAACTATGAATGAACACATATGGAATTATGTACTTAACAAAAAAGTGTGAAATAACTGAAAACATGTCTTATATTCTAGTTTCTTCAAAGTAGCCACCCTTTGCTCTGATTACTGCATTGCACACTCTTGGCATTCTCTTGATGAGCTTCAAGAGGTAGTCACCTGAAATGGGTTTCCAACAGTCATGAAGGAGTTCCCAGAGATGCTTAGCACTTGTTGGCCCTTTTGCCTTCACTCTGCAGTCCAGCTCACCCCAAACCATCTCGATTGGGTTCGGGTTCAGGTCTGGTGACTGTGGAGGCCAGGTCATCTGGCGCAGCACTCCATCACTCTCCTTCTTGGTCAAATAGCCCTTACACAGCCTGGAGGTGTGTTTGGGGTCATTGTCCTGTTGAAAAATAAATGATGGTCCAACTAAAGGCAAAGCAAATGGGATGGCATGTCGCTGCAGGATGCTGTGGTAGCCATGCTGGTTCAGTATGCCTTCAATTTTGAATATATCCCCAACAGCGTCACCAGCAAAGCACCCCCACACCATCACACCTCCTCCTCCATGCTTCACGGTGGGAACCAGGCATGTAGAATCCATCCGTTCACCTTTTCTGCGTCGCACAAAGACTCTCTAATTAATTTATATATATATATATATATATATATATATATATATATATATATATATATTAATATACCTGTAAATACCTATAAATTATACACCTGTGAAATGAAAACCATTTCAGGTGACTACCTCATGAAGCTCATTGAGAGAACACCAAGGGTTTGCAGCGCTATCAAAAAAGCAAAGGGTGGCTACTTTGAGGAATCTAAAATATAAGACATGTTTTCAGTTATTTCACACTTTTTTGTTAAGTACATAATTCCATATGTGTTCATTCATAGTTTTGATGCCTTCAGTGAGAATCTACAATGTAAATAGTCATGAAAATAAAGAAAACGCATTGAATGAGAAGGTGTGTCCAAACTTTTGGCCTGTACTATACATACATACATACATACATACATACATACATACATACATACATACATACATACATGGGAAAAATGAATGGGAAAAGGAAATTCATAAATGCTTCAAAAAAATATTTTGTGTGGAGAAAAAAAGAAACTTAAATATTTTATGTGTGTTAAAGATGGCGACTGGAAAATGGCCCGTAAGCAGAGACAGTCACCGCTCCACATTCTAGAGCCAGTGGATCTAAAAGTGGTTTTCTGCAGGGCGATGGTCATCAAAGACTCCCGCATGGCAAAGTAAGTTTAGTAGTTTTTCCATCCACACACCTATTTTGTTTCCCATGCTGTAAAGATTGAAGATGCTAGGCACACTAAAGTTAAAGGTCATACGTTTGCATGTGTATCTCTGTTTCCATGTTTGCGTGTGTTCCAGGTATAAAATGTCTGGAGAGCTCCCTCGGCTGTCTCTTCGTATTTCTGATGTTAAATTTCGAAATGTTCTGGAGCTGGTAGAAAGTATCCCACTGCCTGAAACCAAACCTGCTGCACACGGCACTGCTTCATCCTCCACACCAAAGGTAAGAACAGAAGGATGGTCCCTAGATGGATATTTTCACATTTTGTGTGGATTAGATAAATTACCTAGAGGAAATAAAACAACAGTTTACTGCAGTTTAGTGTTGATGTTCTTAGTAGAAATGGGATAATGTAGAAATAAAACAAGATGGGTATCAATTGATATATTGAATACAGTGTACTTTAATAATAACGAATTCTAATCAATTCAGTGGGTTAATGTTTTTTTTCTGGTATGGCTAATGTTTTGGTATTTTCTCTTCAGCCAAAGTCTTTCACCCCACAGCTCACTCCCAGAAAACCTCTGAACTTAGTTGACCAGCGCTCCTCTCTCATGTTTGAGTCATGTGAGACCATCAGCATCACCTCATTGGGTAAGACACATTCTATAGCCATATCCTCCTTGTTCTGCACCCCTCACACAGCCGTACATGCATAATAATCGCACTACATATCTTGTAACACCATGTATGTGTACCTACAGTATAACAGATGGGTGCTTGTGTGTGTTTTTGGTTTTGTCACCCCTCAGGGTCGGAGGAAGATTTGTTCTACGATGCTCCCAGTTCTCCTGTCGGTGATCGGCCATTCTTTCCAGATAATCCCATGCCGCTGCGCTATGCAAACAAAATAAAAAGTTCAGAAGCTCAGAAGAACATGACTGACCTCATCATGAAGTTTGAAATCAGTGAGGTACAAAGAGGTCTTGTTGAACTAGGTGGCAAACATAGGGCCCTATCTTCCACTCAGCGCAATTGCCTTTGTACACCGACACATGTATTATTCCTATTTTGCACCCGACGCACAGTGGACTTTTCCTTCCAAAAAGTCGCAGCATTCTTTGTGGCTTGTTGTGTTTTACACAACATTTCCATGAATCATGGATGTGTTGATGACATAAATGAGGAAATATTAGAGGACTTAAGGAGACGTGATATTGAACTACGGTGGGATTGGACACTCGATGTGGGGGGGGGGAGGGGCACAACAGGTGCAGGTGGTGGGTTTGGAGGCCCACGCTCCATGGCTGCAGCAATCCTCTCCATACTGTGGAGATGCGCCCGAGAGGCCGCAGCAACATCGCCAACCGGTCAAGACGGGCATTTATTACTTTGCCGCATCCCAGACAGCTCCCGCTGGCATGCGCCAGGCAAATCCGCCGTCATAATAGCAATCCGCCATGGAACAAGTGCGCCTGCTCTTATAGGGAATGTGATTGCGCTGATTGGTTATTTTCACGTTACGCCCAAACCACACCTAGCTACTTCAGACCAACCCATTTTAGATTTGCGTCGGGTGCAAGACTCATTTATCCCACCGGTATAATAGCAACAGCGCCCGAGATCCGCCCACAAAGCTACTTGCGTTTCACGTTTGATACTTGCGTTTCAGATCGTTAAAATAGGGCCCATAGTCTGTGACGCCGTTTTTAATTCTCTAATTGTCTTTTGCCATTATTCTAATCTGTTTTTTCTTTGTCCCTCTACCTCTATGCACTCTTTGTTCATCTAGTTTTCTGTTCAGTTGTGTCGTCTGTCTGGAGATCAGGAGGTCACAGTGCTCCACTTGGACATAGAGGGTCTGGGCACTGAACTGAAACTACGCACCTTTGACATGACTTCTAACACCTACCTACGAGAGATCTGCCTTAAGTGCCCTGAATACGTGGGTCAGTAGATGCTTGCAGGACTGTATGTTACCTAAGACAGTTCAGGAGACATTCTTCATAATTTAATTTTGGCTAACATTTGGTGATTACAAACATTCTAATTAGCATTTGTGAATAAAAGTCAGGCGAGTCTTGGCTGCTGTTTTTTTTAAATTTGTTTCCTCCTTGTGTAGATTCTGAAGAGAAGCAGGTTCAGCTGATCACTACTCTAGACAACACAGAGGTTGATCTGCTCACCCTGGACTATATTAAAGTACGTGTGATACCATAGGTTAAAACATACCTCTTTCAGATCCATTTGTTTACAGTAGTTCCACAAATTGTCAGTATCCCGAATGATTATTTTCCAAATGGAGGTATATGGCTTTCTCACTGAGGATTGTATGTCTTTTCTAGGCTGATAAGAATGGTCCCGAGTTCAAGTCTCAACACAACAATACAGAACAGCTCATCAAGGTGAGGGAAATGCCAATTTACTAGTAATTAACATGTAGATGCTGTAGATGGACACATTCTGTACATACTTTGTTTCAGGATACAGAAGCATGTAGAATACTATTGTCATGGAGGCAGACTCCAACTTTATAGTCCAGTGAACAGAAACCGATAGAGCAGCATATATAGATGGAAGTGAGTGTATAATAATAATAATAATTTAAAAAATAATATAAAGATGTTATGTAAGTATTACCGTACAGTTTTACAGGATACCACTTTAGAAAAAAAACAATCTTAGTCGGACTTATCGTCCACCTTTGTGTAATCCCAGAACCTGTCCCAAAGGGTCTCCCCTTCCCTCCCAGTTATCCCTTATCTGCTCAGCATACATTCATAACATGCAGTTTCAGTCATTGCACTGACCCATTCTTTCACCTGTGTGGCTATGGATGTCTTCCAGTGTCTTAGAATAATTCAACAGGCTGTTATTGTACCCACAGAAATTACAGAGAACTAACACTTGGATATGTTTTTTTTTTTTTGATTTATCCCCCAGTAAACATAGCTTTGGACTTGAAGGGATTTCTAAGCCCAACCAATTTCTTAAAATATTTCAAATCTGAGTTCAAAGGGGTTTGACCAAAGCACATTCCCAAATACACTGAAAGAAAGTTCAAATTTTACCTTTTACATTTCCAACATAAGTCAACATTCACGGTTTCATTCTATACAGTCTAGATGGTGTGTAATAATATCTATGTAATATCTTGTATTGTCTAAGCTTACCCCTAGCCGCTTCTATGTTGTTATTTCTGCTGTTTTGGAATACATTTATAGCATGCTAATGCAGGTTATTCAATGCTTGAAGATGATGCAAAGTACATATTTAAAATCAAACTTATCTTTATGTTCTTGACAGTATAAGATCAAGTAAGTAGAAGAACAAAAGATGCAGACATGCCATTTTATTGTTCTTCTCCACTAATATTTTAATATTTTGACATTGCATTCCCCATCAGGTGACCTTCTCATCACTGGATGTCCATCTCCATACAGAGGCTCTGCTCAACACCATGAACTTCCTCAACAACCTCCTTCCTCCATCCACTAAGAAGGAGGGAGGGCAGGAGGAACTCCCCACCATTCCTGAGGAGGACGAGGCAGAGGCAGAGAGGGAGGGAGAGAAGAAGGAAGAAGCTACTGTAACCAGGAAAAAAAGTAACCAGTCCTAATAAACCCTTTTAAGAGTTTCATTCAATTTCACATTCCAAAGCCATCATTATCCTGTGGTCGTCTTCCCTGTCTTTTATTACTCACCTTTTCTTTTTCATCACCTTTTTCCTCACAGGTACAAAGAGATCAAAGTTTGCAGATGTGGTGAATCTACATATTAGAGCTGATCTCCGCTGTCTGAAGGTTTTCATTCGAGGACAGAAAGCCAGCATCTCTGAGATTAGGATCGAAGGTATGGAAGGGTTGTGACATCTCCTGCTCCGTGACCCAGAAGATATCAAATTCAGTCCCTCTCCATTGCATTTTTGTGGATATTGCTTGTGTTGTCAGTGTTTCATCAATCCTAAATGGTGTTGCATGTCCACTGTGTCCCACTGGTAGCCCCAGCAACAAGCCTGATGCCACCTAAAGTTCTTAATTTGTCTTATGATGCAACCTTTCTGATTTGGTCCTCTATGCATTGCATGCAAATAAGCCATTAGCTGGGAAATGCAAAGAAATGCTTTCTCACCGTCTCACTTTGTCAACCATCCAGGTCTGGTTTCTGAGGTTCTGATGAGGAAAAAGGAGATGGAGGTTCAGGCCCACCTGAAGAACATTGTGATACTAGACTGCGACAAAGATGCGTTTTACAAGAAGGTACAATCAGCAAGTGGTGTTCTTTGACTCTATGCTAATCTATCTTGTAGCAATGCACTTAATTTAACCTTAACTTGTCTCTTTGTTCTATAATAATCAGATTCTATGTCTTTAAGGTTATATTCATACTTTGTCTCTTCCTCAGTTTTTAACTACCAGTACTTGTGTTTCTGGCTTCATAAGTGTTGACTAGTAAGCATAACTTGCTCTGGATAAGAATAGTAGCTGACTGATTATTCAGATTTGTGTTATAGCTCTTTAATTCTTCTTGCCTCTCATTCATTTCTTAGGCTGTGTCAATAGCAGATAAGGAAGTGTTTGCCTTCCGCATGGTAAACTATACAGACGCAACAGAAGGAGACGCCTATCTGGACATGTCCCAAGTTGACACCTCTGTCACACTGACTGTGGGATGCATCCAGGTCATCTTCCTCAACAAGTTTGTCTCCTCCATACTGGTGAGAATCCCATATCCTTGTCACAATCCAAGACTTCTCACAGTTAGTCTTGTCCCATTCACTTCATCAGTGAGGGATAATGATGGCAGAGCACCACATGTGTCAGTCCTATTAGACAAGATTAGCATTTCATTTATATGTATTTTATAAGGTAATAATAAAAAATTTGTATGAAGTACTTACTAACTCACTTAAAACTGTTCTTTTCTTATGATATACTTGAACATTTTTCCTTGTACCTAATTTTCTTCTGCATTCCAAGCCCAACTCCTTTTTAATTTCTCTCCTACATTTTGTTGTTTTCCATTCTTTCTTCCCCCAGGCATTTATCAATAACTTCCAGGAGGCTAAAGAGGCCCTGGCTGAGGTGACAGTCCATGCTGCAGAAAAGGCAGCGTCAGGTGTGAAGGAGCTGGCCGAGCGGAGCACTCGTATCGCTCTGAACGTCCACTTCAATGCACCTGTCATCTTCCTACCCCAGTCCTCCTCTTCCTCCAATGTCATTGTAGCTGACCTTGGACTGCTGTCTGTCAAGAACCGCTTTTCCAAGCAGCCCTTTAAAAGTGATGCTAAGATCCCGCCTGTTGTGGATGTAATGACTGTGAAACTGACTGACCTCAAGATGTACAGGTCAGACACCAGCCGTATTTAGGATTAAATTTTTACTTGCAGAAAGTATGATTATTTGCAGAGCAGTAAAAATGTGATTGATAGAATCACAATAATTGCATATTCTCTGGATAACTTCTCTCCTTGTGTGTTTTTGCTGTTTCCAGGACCACATACAAAGATGAAGGTTTTCATGGAGAGACCCAGCTGTTGATGCCGGTCAGCCTGGACTTGGAAATCAAGAGAAATCTTTCATCCAACTGGTACCACAGCATACCTGACATAGAGATCACTGCTCATCTTAAGCCCATGAGTGTAAGTAATATTTGTGTAAATAAATTTGTATATGACTATGTTTATTTGTATCTGGATATATTATGTGATTCCATGGTGACTCCTATTGGATTAATCATTAAATAGGCCTACAGTTAAAGGGGTGGTAGAATGATTATATAGGGTATTTCACACTGTTCCTTAAGGTCTCCTAATAGGGTATGTAACAATGGTTGGGCTGAAAATGGCCCGGGTGCTGTTCTATGCGCCCTAATGCAACCCTGTGAAATAGCCTAGAATGAAAAGAGAGGTTTTCTCCCTGATTGGTTGGTTTACAACGAGCGAAACACACACACACACACACACACACACACACACACACACACACACACACACACACACACACACACACACACACACACACACACAGATGTGTCCCAAAATCAAAGCAGTTGTCCCAAATCCAGGAAATATGAGGCTTTCTTTAAAAAAAAGAAGCTGTTGTAGTTGAGCTACTGCGGTACAAATGAAATTTGAATGGTATTATAGAGTAAAACTGACAGCCCTAATATACATCTTATAATTTATTTACAAGACTGTCAAAGAGAAACGGGTATCTTTCTGCCCTGTCAGTCGCTGCTCTCCCTCCCCTCTGCCTGCTCCCTGGCCAGTGTGTGTGAGTGTCAGCCCGGTCAGCGAGCTTACGCCCGCAATCTCTTGTGGAGCATTATGACTTCGAAAAACCACTGGTTAAAGTTAATCTTATAATGGATATGTGTGTTGAGTTATTTAAACAAACGATCAGGGAAATAAACACCTCTTGTCCGCGAGTCTCCTGATAGAGCTCTAGCCAGCTCACAGCGGGGTCTGTGAAGGTGGACAGGCCGACCGGCATGCCAGCGAACAGCAGCCGCCCGGTGCTAGATCTGGAGCTTATTCAACTATGATAAGGTAAACTCGGTTTTGCATTCTATCACCCCTTTAAGGTAGAGGCTTATGGTAAAAATCTAAATCAAAAACCGTTATAATTAAATCCTGTGTCTGTTCCCAACAGCTGATCTTCAGCCAGGACGACATGACCGTGGTCTTGAGGACTCTGAGTGAGAATCTGTCTGAGAAGTCTGATGCTGTTCCACCTCCAGCCTCTCCGATCACCACTAATAACTACTCTGACTCTGTATCCAACAAAGAGTCCCAGGGCTCTGGAACCACTGGACCAGCCAGCAGTAAGGCGCTGTGATTATGCTTGTTTGTGTTCATGTGTGTATAGTGGTTCTAAAATTAGATATAAGACATTATAACTTAATGTGCAGATGAGTATGTTGGTGTCTTTTCACAAAATTAAAAATGGAAAATTTTAGGCTCGAAAGGTTAAGGTGAGTAATCTACAGGGTTTCCAGAACTATGATACTCCTAAAAAGCTTACGAAATCTGAAAATTCATTTTCTTAAAAAATGGAAATATTTTAAACCATTGTAGCCAAAATCTAATGGACCTTTTTAACATATGGTTTGTGCTGTGTAACTTTGTAGGTAACACGGTAGTGACAGCTGCTGTTGTGGAGCCCCAGAAAAGCAGCAAGCTGAAGAGCACACTCAAAGTTGACTTCAAGTTCGATTCAATGACACTGGTCTTGTATAGCCCTAATGGGAATGAGGTAATACACACACACTCGCACACACTAGGATACACTCAAGTAATGTGTAAAATTAGGCTTGTCCATCATCATTTCACAAGAATCGTATGGCTACTCGCACAGTCTTACACACTGTATATGTCATTATCTAGATACAGCTGATGGATTCACACGATGAGCAGCTAAAGTTGGCAGAGTTTACTCTGGGCACCATCTCCACCTCCATCCACATGTTTTCCGACAGCTCCATGAAGGCCTCAGTCCGACTGGCTGCCTGCCTTCTAGATGACAAGAGACCCAGAATCAAGATGGTCACCCCGAGGTACTGGGGACACACACAGACACATGCACATGCAAATATTTAGCAGTATAGAGACACACCTCACTCAACACTTTTACACACATTGAGATGTACATGCTCTATGCACATCCAGACAGAGATGTCTTGGCTATCAAATTTTTTGTTAAAATCTACCAACAGTATGCATATTGCTAGCTTAAATTACAATATATCTGATTGATAAGATATTTTCGTTGTCTGTCCTCAGTTTGTGCTTTTGTAGTGTTTGTAAACAGTGTGAGTGTGATCTTACTGACAGATATAGAAAACTGGTAAAGGCAGATTCTTAAAAAAATAGAATTAGCTGGTCCAGCCTGTAACACATAATTCCTGTGTCTAAAAATATGATAAGGGACAAAAAACGTTTTGTACATCTTCTCCAGGATGATTGCAATGCGTCCTGGTGCAGAACAGAACATGATGGTGGAGGTGAACTACCGTCAGGGCCGTGATGGAACCACTTTGGACACACTGGTGCAGGATGTTTACCTGTGTGCCAGCATGGAGTTCCTTCTCACGGTGGCAGATGTCTTTCTCAAGGCCACCCAGCAGGGTTTTGCTCAAGTGCCACAACCCAAGATCAGTGCTGGAGCGGGAGAGAAAAAGAATATTAACTCCTCTGTCACATCTAAAGAGTCTAGTGAGTTAACTATATCCGTTTTGATTAAGTTGAAAGTGATTTTTGATTCAGCAAAATAAAACTATATGCAAGTTATTTTAATCCGACACAATCAAGTGGAGAGCATGTGGAAGAATTATGTTTATTTTTTTAAATCTTTTTTTGTGTTTCTGTGGTAACATAATGGATCATAAATTGTGCGTTATAACTGTAAGTAGAGTTAAAGAAGAATTTAATTCATCTGACCTAATGTGTACCCTATGGCCTTACGACCTGACCTGATGTTTTCCTCTGATGCTCTCTGCTGCTGTCAGCTGTAGCTCCAGCCGTGGTGTCGAAGACCGAGATGAATGTTCACGTGCGTAACCCGGAGATCGTGTTTGTGGCTGACCTGACACGTGCTGACGCCCCGGCCCTGGTGATGACCACAGAGTGCGAACTAGTGATGAAAAGTGATGCAGAAGGATCATTGATGACTGCTGTTATCAAGGACCTAAAGGTTTGTATTGTCATTGCAACGTAACCCTGCAAAATCAGATTATCTGAAGATAATTTAATTTATTTCATATAAAAGTAAGCAATATATAAAAGATTTTTTGTTGTTGTTACGGTTGTTCTTTAGGTGATGGCGTGTCCCTTCTTGAAAGAGAAGAGGAGAAACAATGTGACCACAGTTCTGCAGCCATGTCAGGTGTTCTTCCGGAGTACTCAGTCCCCAACCTCCCCCCAGGCTATGGAGGTCTCCATCAATGCTCTCACATTGAAGGTAGTTATTGTATTATTATCATTACACATTCTGAATCCAGGAATGAAATCAATGAAAGAATGAAATTGTTCTATGTAGACTTGGAGGATGATATATGCCTTGTTAGCAAATAAATTGCTTATTTATTTATTTTTTTTACATCTTGAACCGACCGTAGTGTCTTGTAGTACCATCCTTAATGGGAGATCCAACTTGTCTCTTTTTTAACTAACTGCCTAATATGCATCCATTTCATTAAAAGAGACATAAAGTCAGCCAGTTTACCTGGTTACACTATCGTACATATACAGAAAATGATGATCATGACACACTTCAAGTGTCCATCTCATGTAGTAGTTTTCTCACAGGTCAGTATTGGTTTATAAGAAGCATAGAGCTTTTCAGATTGGCATATTTTCTAATAATTGCCAGAGTTAGGCAACACAAAATGTTGAAGCAAAGAAAGTTCACCATTTGTAGGATTAGAAACTGAAATGAAATGAAATTGGTATAAAACAGTTGTATATCTCTGCTATCTGACTCTCTCCCCAGGTATCGCCGATCATCATCAAAACAGTGATGACCATCCAGTCTGCGCTGACTCCCACAGCGGAGACGCCTGAGGAGCTGGATAGTCCTGTTCCTGTGGACCTGTGGCAGAAGCGGCCCTGGAAGGAGCTCAAACTCTGGTTCCTAGAAGAGGAGGGGGATGAAGATACAGCGTCCCTGGCTCCACTGATACCACAGGGAGAGTCATTACAGGTATTTGGCTGCGTTGTGACTCAACTGATAATCTTCTGTCGTGGATTGTATGCTATATAGTCAGTTAGGATTTTTTTGCAATTTGTATTTATTAATTTGGTCAGATTTATAGCACAAACCCTTGATCTACTTTGCAATGGTATTTTATTCTATACAGATAAAAGATATTCCAGTTTGATGCGTAAGAAGAGGTTGTGTCATTTCATTGGCTATCCATCTCTGCAGGTCATCATCAAATCGATCTGTCTGACTCTGGAGGCTGGAGTGGGACACCACACTATCCCCATGCTTCTGGCCAAGTCCTCCTTCCAGGGAGATGTCACAAACTGGTCCACACTCATTAACTTACACAGCGAGCTCAACCTGGAGGTAACACACACACACACACACACACACACACACACACACACACACACACACACACACACACACACACACACACACACACACACACACACACACACACACACACACACACACACACACACACACACACACACACACTATATTTATTTCCTAAACTTTATCCTAGGATCTTATCCTAATTCTAACATTAACATTTCACTGTGAAAAAAAAAAAAAAAGCCCTAAAATAATGTTTGACTCTTGTTTTTGATATTGTTTGGTCTACTTAACTTTAAAGTTTACTGAAGTGTTCTTGTGTTTTATTTTGTGTTTTACCTTTAGGTTCACTATTACAATGAGGTGATGGGAGTGTGGGAACCACTGCTGGAGCCCTTAGAAGATGAGACAAGAGATGGTTTCAAATCATGGAGACTGAAACTGAAGGTACTGATATACATCATACACACACACACACACACACACACACACACACACACAAAATATATATATATATATATATATATATATATATATATTCACACATGCACACAGTGTCTTTAAAGTTTCACTATCCTATAACCAGATGAAGAAGAAGCCTGTGAAGTACACAGGTTTGTCAGATGAAGTGGACTGCAATGTCCCAGACTATAAGACGGCCATTGTCATCAGCAGTGAAGACCAGCTCAACATCACCCTCTCCAAGTGTGGTCTGGCCATGCTGAGTAACCTGGGCACGGTAAGAGAAGGGCTGTACTGATTTTAATAGGAAGTCTTAAGGATAGGCAGTCATTGACAATGTTCCTGTTCTTGCCTTTCCCCAGGCATTTGCAGAGGCTGCAAAACAGACAGCTGACTCCTTCCAAAAGGATGAAGCTCCGTTTGTAGTAAAAAACCGCCTAGGTCTGCCAGTGTCCGTCCACCACAGTGCAATGTTTTGTCCGATCGGCCAGCAGAGCACCAACGGCATGGTAAAGCTGCAGCATGGGGAAACCCTGGAGATGAACTATTCCGCCACAACTGACTCCGACCAGTTCTCGGCCATGATCTCCTTGAGTGAAAAGGACTACTACATACAGCCTAGTAAGTTAAATGAACATGTGTAGACAATTATACTGTGTATGCACATGCAGTCAAGTTGACTTTCAATTAAGGTAAAGCACAACATGTAAATGATAAAAGGATATTTCATTTTAAATGATGACCTAATTGTTGTTGTATGCTTTTAATATTTGAAAAAAGAAAAGTATAATTATCTTCTCTTGCGAATGTTGTCATCCATCCCCTCTCCCTCCCCTGTATCTTGTTGTTTTTGTTCATCAAACTAATGTCAATTGACAAATGTCAAAATAAAATACTTAGCCAAACGCATTCAAACTACTCTTATTTCTTCTGCCCCCTCCAGCTCCGATGGGCCACACCTCAGCCAGTGTGATCCCCCTGATCAAGGTGGGCAGGGGAATGTACAGTGTAATGCACAAAGACTCAGGAGTCACTCGTTTCTTGGTCTGTCAGATTTACTCTGTGGAGGGCAGCAAGTACATCAAGATCCGCTCTCCTTTCCAGGTACTACACTGATTATCTTAAATGTGTTTACTCATTTTTAAACTTAGATTTATCTGTCTGTAAAAATATATGTCATGGTGTGTTATGGTAATATAAATTACACCTTACCTTCAAGATATATTGATCTGCTACTGGATATTTTGCAAACTTCATTTTATAATGGTATATCAAGTTCCTTGCAGATTACACCACAATCACTCATGTTTTAATTATTTTCAATATAAATTAAAATGCAGTCCCAGCACAGGTAGAACTTAATGTATTGAAATAGGATAGGACTAGAGATCAAACTGGAATCCAAAAAAAAAAAAAAACTAATCTTGATTGTGTCGCTCTCCTTTTATGCAGATCATCAATCATTTCTCAATCCCCTTCAAAGTTTTTGAAGGATCAACATGTCTGGGTACAGCTCTCCCTACTGAAGAGTTCTGTGTGCCTCTGGACTCCTATAGGTGAGGACAAACACATTAACAAGCCTGCACATCTACACTTACATTTTCATGCTGTCTCTTTTTTGTCTCCCTTTTCCTCTGTCTCTCTTAATCTCACTCTTACTGATACCTCTTTCACACCAATAACCAGGGTCCTACCAGGGTTATCTGACCCATGTTCAGCCCTTTTTTTTGTCAATTCAAACCAAACCTGTCAACACAGGTTGATCCCTGGTTATGCCAATTCCGATGCAACCTGAGTCACAACCCGGGTGCGATGCATACAAATTACCTTATGTACTAGAAATGGGCAGGGGCTGTAAAGATCATATTCAGTGAACAGCTAATAGGCACATACTCCAGTCCAGCTGTACGCCACCAGCATTTTGTGGAGAGTGATGATCTTATAGTTTCATTTTCCTCCTCTTCATTTCATTCATTGCAGGTGCATCAGTAAACATGGAAGTAGGCTACTCTATCGATTTAGGACAATTTTAGGAGGAGGGGAGAACATTTGTTTTTGTTTGATAACATTAAAAGTAAAGTTAGGCTTATCTGTCGGCTTTCTGATTCATTTAAAAAAAGAGAGCGAAAAGAGAGAGATTTGCACGAGCCAGCGGCTGCACGGAATTGCCGCTGGCTGCAGACTTGTGTCTCAGACAAGAAAGCGAGACAGCAGGGGTGCTGTTAATGAAATAATTGAATAAAACCTATTTTCATATGTTTATGTTCTAATGCTGGGTTTCACAGGCAGCTTTTTTCCAACTGCAACTCCGCTACCGTTCTCCAAAGTTGACTTGGGCAGAGCAGTGGACATCCGGGCACCTTTGCCACTTTTGCCACTTTTGCCACTTTTGCCACTGCCAATGACAATAATTTGTCCCGCCCTGGGTGTGAAGCCGAGTCAATCAACGTGGGTTAACCCGTTCAAACACAAAGTCAACCCTGGTTCAGCCCTCAGTGTGAAAGGGTTATAAAGGGGTAAATACTACTTTATCCACATCTGCTCTCTGCTGCCCCCCCCTTTAGGTCTGAGCTGAGCCTACAGCCGATAACAGAGGATGATGCTGCCGAACAGGGTGAGCAGTTTGAGTGCTCAGAGGGTTTCAGCTACGAAGACGTGAGCAACCAGCAGCCTGAGACATGCCTCAAGCAGACCTGCCGTCGCCGTGGAGATCAGGGTGGTGTGCTGATGGTCAACATGGTGCCATTAAAAGATGCTGTGACATTCAAACATACGGGTGGTGTTGGGGAGAACTTTGATGTTCCCTTTGTGCTTCACCTGTGGCCTTCCATGCTGCTACGCAACCTGCTGCCTTACCCAATCTCTTACAAACTAAAGGTATGATGTGTCATATTGACAGGACAGCATCCATGTTAGCTTGTTTATCTTTTGGGTTATATTTTTAACACCACAGCATGTGAATGTGTTGCTTTCTATAAGATATATGTCAGATCACCGATGTTTAAGCCTTAAGTCTCTGCTTGCAACTGTATTGCTTCCTCGAAGATAGAAAATCTAAAAGTAAAAAAATATGCTATGCTTAAGAAAATTGTCAGTATGTGTACACAATTTGAAGGTAAGATGTGCAAATTCACCGTCATGGTCCCTGTAATGCAAAGGGTGCGCATGATTTCACATGATTAATATTAAGTACAGTAAATATTACTCTTCCTGGATTTCTCACCATACCATCATGTGGTACAAGCTCTAAATTGAGTTAGGGAATTGCTTTGTTCTGTTTTTTACAGAATTTTATCAGATTTACTGCTGTGCTTTTTTGGCCAAAAACATAAAATCTGATACTTAAAGTGATGGTTCGGAGTAATTCACCCTAGGGTCCTTTGCACCATGACCTCAAGCCAAACACCCCCCCAGAAGCTTTTTTTCACCTGGGTCTTACATTGGAAGAGTTAGCTAGAGTAGCGTTATCAGCTGAATAGCTTAGCGCAGGGGCTAACGGACCCACGTTTGTATCTCGTAAATTACCCCACTAATAATGCCCGAAATGATACCAAACTTCTACAAGTAGTACAAATAGGTTATGCTCTCATAAAACGATGGATTGGAAAGTTTGTAAGTACACCAGAAGTTTATGTAAATAACACTTGCCTGCTGGCTTCTGCTCTCTGTTGTTGTTGCTGCTGTAAGACGAGTGCTTAGGGCCGTCTACAAATTACAACACTGAAAAGAGATGCAACAAAAATATTTATTAATTTAACTTTTTTTTTTAAGTAAGTGCTGTAGTATAACTAGCAGGAGACAAGTAATAATTGAGGTAAGTTTGGAGACATTACCTTATTTAATCATTGAATTAATAAATATTTTTGTTGTAACTCTTTTCGGTGTAGTAATTTGTAGACGGCCCTAAGCACTCGTCTTACAGCAGCAACAACAACAGCAGAGAGCAGAAGCCACAAACTTTCCAATCCATCGTTTTATGAGAGCATAACCTATTTGTACTACTCGTAGACGTTTGGTATCATTTCGGGCATTATTAGTGGGGTAACTTACAAGATACAAACGTGGGTCCGTTAGCCCCTGCGCTAAGCTATTCAGCTGATTACGCTACTCTAGCTAACTCTCCCAATGTTCGACCCAGGTGAAAAAAGCTTCTGGGGGGGTGTTTGGCTCAAAGTCATGGTGCAAAGGACCCTAGGGTGAATTACTCCGAACCATCACTTTAAGAATCACAGTTGAACTCAATGTCCCTCTCTGCCTGCTACTCAACAGGACAGTGGAGTTTCTGCCCCTGAGGCCACTCTGAACCCAGGCCATTCTGCTCAGCTTCACACTGCAGTCATCAACCAATCAAGTCTCGATCTCTGCCTACTGAACTACTTGGATCAGAACTGGTCTTCTAAGTACAGGTTTGACAGGTTTCATTCATTGTTGATGTTTTAATTTCCCATTGTTATTGTGTTCTTGTTGTCTATGTATTTTGAGCATATTGGTCATAACTCAAGGTAATTATGTGTAACGTAGGGCCACAGTTCCCAGATAGTATGTTTTTAAGCCTATATATATATATATATATTAATATTAATATATATATATATTAATATTAATATATATATATTAATCATCATCCTTATTATATAAAGGCCAAATCAAAAATCACTTGCTTGCTGCAATAACATTTCCCATAAGAATAAACAAATCATCCTGTCATACAGTCTCCACAGTGACCAGGAAGAGATCACCTTCATTGTGTTCCAGTCTCTACGAGAGAATGATGAAAACAATGGTGAAGGGACAGAGAGAAAGAGGGCTGAGTTGGATATAGCAGTGCATGTCAAATATGACCTGGGACAAATGGTGGTTGCTATCCACTCACCATATTGGATGTTGAACAAGACGGGCAGGTTGCTGCAGTACAAGGCTGATGATATCCACCGAAAACACCCCCTGGACTATGACATGCCCCTGCTCTTTTCCTTCAAGCCTCGTTACTTCCTGAAAAACAATAAGGTAAGAGGGTTTTAAAGTTAGTTGAAAGAACAAAGTTTATTTAATGTTTTTTAATGTGTGATTTGTATTATGCTTCATGTTGAGAGCTTAATGCTGAAGTGTCTGAATTAGTTAAAGAAATCCTATCATCTAACTATAAATCAAAGAATCTCTGTGAGTGTGTGTGTCTCCCACATGTGCAGTACAGCAGCGTGGCTGGGGATTTGCTATATCCCTAGCAGGCTCATTGTTTGTGGTTCACCGGCTACCGGTGTTTTGCCAAAAAGTGTCCATCCGCCAAAAACAGATTGCAGTCTACTCTATATGAAAATGATAAAATTAATTGTACCCAAACAAACACATGGTAGACGAATGCCCGGACTCTCCAGCACATTGTTTTGTTGTTGCCTATTGCACGCATTTCTATGGCCGTTCTGCGTGCTGCTGAGCCGCATTCCCTGCTTCCCCCGCCCGGGCCACATTACATAAAACAACCACCATATGTGACTGCTACATGGGAAAAAAAAAAAGGGGGATATGCCAGATGAGCCGCAGCCAAACCGAGCCTGATTGAACCCGCTTCAACATGTGTTGCAAAAAAACACACATTCACAAGGTGCTTTACCTATCCTATAAGGTAAAACTGCCTGTAACTGCACAGTACAAGTTCTGCTTTCAAGTGTTTAGTTAAGGTAAAAAGAGAGGCATTATCAGCACAATAATGCTGGATGATAAATAATATTGCATATAATATTTTGTGAGTAGAATCTGCAACGTTCTCTTATAAGGTAAATGTTCTAGTACAATGTTTTCCTATGAAGTAGAAGTACACAGGCATGTCAGTAGTATACAGTTAAGTTGCATATTAAGTACTTTGAGGTCCTTCTGTAAGTTATTTCTGAGTACAGTGGTTTTGGAGAAATCTGAAATCAGCCCGTTCCAACCAGCCGTGTTTTGAACGGGCACTGCACTAGTTATTATTAAACTAAGAAACTTATCTAACCATGGACAACCCTTAAAAAATACTGTAGCTTTAAAGGCCAACTTAAAGTCAATGTTTCTTTGGTTAGACTGTGGAACATTATGATGATCCAAATATCCATATCCATAACCTTTTGCTGTAATTTCTTCGTGTATTTGAATGTGATGTTTATCCCTCAGGTCCGTCTTATGATCTCAGATAGTGAACTCTCTGACGATTTCTCCCTGGATACAGTTGGTAGCCATGGAGATGTCAAATGTAAAGGCCGATTCAAAGATTACTTGGTAAGATTTTCCCACATAGTTTGATATATTCAGACAAACATTTATTCAGGAATACTGTCACATATGCTTTATTTAAAAAGCCAGATGTATTGACTGGAATTTGAAATGGCTTTTGTATGTAACTAAGGCAGGTTTTGTTATTGAGTAAGTACATAATCTGTATATTTGCGTGACGTCTGAATGACCTCAGGTTGGAGTGAAGATTGATGCAAGCAGTTTCAGTCTGACCCGCATCGTGACCTTCGTGCCGTTTTACATGCTGGTCAACAGAACCAAGCACAGCGTCTTCATATGTGAAGAGGGGCAGGACAACTGGACCGAGGCTATGCCAGAACAGGTCAGAGCCAAACCCATTACTGTTTGCATCTGTGTTTCCTTGTTTATGTATTTTTTTGGAATGCTGCTGTTTTTACAGCCAGTGAATTATAACGTACTTAAAGGCTGTTCACATTCACTATAATGGCAGCAACAAATGAATACCACGCAGTCGCAGTTGGACAAGTCATATAGTTTTGACTCTCACTAATATCAAATACAGTAATATTGTTTGTACTATTAATTCTTGACATGTTAAACATTTAAATTTTTTTTTAACTTTTAAAACAAACGTCTGAATTAGGAAGATATGTTACTTATAATAGAAGTACAGGTTGGGTTTTTCAAACACTGAATGATTTACTGTGTAACATTTTCAGATGAAACCCTTACGGTACAGTGTTTAACGTTTTTGTTTCATTCCACATATAGTCAGCCATTCCCTTCTGGCCTGAGAATGACACAAAGCGGCTAAGAATCAAAGTACAGGGTTGCTTATTGCCTCCTCGGACTATTGACTTCACACGACCAGAAAACTGCCTATTGCTGCATCTGGACAACTCTGTAAGTAGACACAAAGACAAGTGTTGTCCCTTTTATGTTAAGTAATTTATTACAAGATGCACTGTATTAAGACTTTCGATCTGTGATAGTTGATGTTCAGGTATGTCTAGTTCTGATATCATTGGCTTCCAGAACATTTAAGAAGCCCTTATACTTTACGGTATATACTACTATTATACCGTATGTAGACTGTTCTTTTTTTTCTGCAGGTGGGTGGGATCACTGTAGATGTGAACTTGTCAGAGCACTCAGCCACAATCCGATTCTCTGAGTATCACAGCGGCGCAGCGCCTTTCCTCATTATCAATGGCACAAAAGACCAGACTCTGCAGTTCCATCAGAGGTGAGGGAACAGAAGGCCAGTTGGAAGAAAATAAATAATCCTGCAGTTTTGTGTTAGCACTAAATACTTTATGCAAGTATTTGCTGAGGATGGATTGGAACCACATACTTCATTTTGATTAAGCTAAATTCAAGACTTAAACAAACCTTTGTAGGAAATTCTGTTTACTTGGAACCTGTTAGGTTCAATTAACAAGTTCATTACATTTCCTACTGCTGTATTTCATTATATTTGTGTTTTCTGTAAATGTGAATTATTATTCAATTATTTGAATTATGTTGTCTTTTTATATTACTCACTTTGTAAACAGCAGGTTTTAATTCTACCAACAATTCTTTGCACAACATTCATATTTGCATTTCATTAATATGTATTTTGCATAATTGCTAAATGACGATACTCTTTTTGTCTTGCAGCAGCCTTAAACGGTTTAGTCAAAAATAACAATGGTTTTTTTTCTGATACTAGCGATTTATGTTTTTGTGTTGTGGGTCATGCAGCGCCCGGGCAGAATCCTCGTGGGTGGCTGACGAGCTACTCAACCTCTCCTTCTCAGTGGGGGAGGACAGGTAGAAAAATATAAAAACTGACACACTCTGAACTCAGAAAAAAGGCCGAGAATTAAGAATGGCTAAATATGAATGGCTTCAGATAGCTATTATAAAAGCTAGCTTATGCCAAATGAGGGAGGTAGGAGGATGACACCAGGTTGAAGAATTAAGTATATATAGAAAACACTTCCAAATCAAGTAAGATCCAATTACTTTTTAACGATTTATGGGGCAGGCAAGAGGGCAGAAACACATAAATGCTACAGCACATAAATATGAGTTGGTGTAACATTATAGGCCTAATGTCACAGTCACTGTGCAGAGTGTGGTCAGACTGATTCTGGTTTGTCTGTGTAATCTGCTCCTCACCCTTACCAATGAGAAATAAATACCATATCAGCCTTGTCAAAAATGATATCTTAAAGCTACATTGTGTAAGAATATGCTGAATATTACTTTCTAGCCCTTCCCATTCTGAGCGCGTTTCAACTCCTACGGTGGCCGAACCCAAAATTAGCTCTTAGTATCTCCATCGTTTACATGCAGCTGTTCTAGCCACTCCAATTGGTCTTGTTGCTTTGCCTGCTTCTCTTTTTCGCTTCCCTGGCGAGTAATCTCCCCCTGGCATTCGTCACGGTGCCACTGTGCAAATGGTGGAGGGATGTCCCTCTTTGGCTAATGTATTTTAAAGATGGAGGTGCTACATGGCTGCCGTCATTCGAGCGACTCGCTCCTATGTATTCTGAACGATTCTGAATGGCAGATTCTACGCTTACGAGTATACTTTGATTAGTTGCTGGAAGTAATGGACCTTTTTCACAGCAGACATTTTGACTTGTCATAGTAGGAAAAGCACAGCTGAAATTGATAACCTTAACGATGGCTCAATTCCATCAAGTGTCCCAGTAAGCTGTTTCAGTGAGTCAGCATGTACAGTACCAGGACCTCTCCTAAGTGGAATGCAGCCATCAGTAATGGTTTTGAATACACCTGACCTGTGCTTTTCCCACTATGACATGTCAACATGTCTGCCGTGGAAAAGGTCTATTACACTTAAATGAGCACATGTTTGTGAAAGAACAAAGTTTATTTTTTTTTTGTTGCTAAGAATCAACTAAAACAATTACACAATGTAGGTTTAAGACATTTTTGTGCGGTAATCGTTGTACTTTGGAAATTTCTTGTACATTTTTTTTTTTTTATTGATTTGCTGGAAATGTTTAAAGACCATTTGGGGGAGAGTAAAAGGAGCAGGTTAGACATCTAAACCCATTTACTCATGTATTACCATGTTTCTCTGATCTCTTATCAAGTTTTAAATCATCTTTACTTGTAGAAATCTAGCTCTGAATGCTGCTGAATGGATGGGATTCTGCCAGCGGAATCACACCTCCTGCTTCTTCCAGTAGTTCTGTTGCTTGCTAATATTCTCTTATTTTCCATCTCTATCTGTAAATTATGGCTTATTTCGTTTTCTTATGTCTGCTGTCATATACTGTCTTATTTCTGTATGTTGATGCAAATTGTTTGTGTATACTGTCGGACAGGTTCTTTGGATTTGATGGTTGTAATGGCGGTATATTCTTGGTGGCTGGGCTCTTATATATATATATATATATATAAATATTGTCCTCTGTTTTACTCTACAGTCATCTTGCATTATTTGCTTATTGTCATCTCAAATCAGTTGAATATTATTCCTTGATTTTAGTAGTTATAAGTAATGTTACTGATATATACAGCATGTGTGTGTCTGGGTGGGTTTCTTGTGCGTGCAGCTCTCAGAAGGAGGCGGAGCAGGAGGAGCTGGAGCCTGGGAAAGCTGTGCACTACACCTGGACTGAACCCACTGGGTCCCGAGAGCTTTGCTGGAAGTGTGGTACTTACAGTGGGAAGCTAAAGAGTGAGAAGGTACTGTGCTGTACCTGAGACACAATAATGTTTGTGGTTGAGTAATAAAACAATATTTATCAATGTATTGGTTTACTCAACAGACACCTTCTCACCTTGTCAAAAGTAAAGGTGCTGCTGACTTTGCCTTTCCAGCAGATATTAGGAATCAGTCTTCTTTCAGCGTTAAAGCAATATGCATTTGTTACCTCACATATAGACCTTGTAGACATCACACTTACGACTTTTACTATGCCCAAGTATTTACATTTTAGAAAAAAAAACAAAATACCCTGCGTTGTTAGCTAAATGTGTGATAGTAATAGGTCATTCAGTAAATGCACTCCTAATATCTACCTCAATGGATCTATGCTAATTTTGAGATATATATTTCCCTGTGTTGCATGCTATCTGTGCCAAATAAAAATAGATGCATATAGTGGCAGTGGATATTATTGCTGACTAAATGTCAAAACATATGTGTTTGGTGATGATGTGTACTTATATTGAAGAATCTGTAGAAATAGGTTTGGTCTAGTTCATCCATTTCTCTTACCTTTTTTTAGGCCCTTAATAGCCTTTTGCATGTAATATTAAATGTAAGCACAGTTTAACCTTTCCTGGACACAATTGTTGGATGAGACACTATGATGTTTGTTTAAACGGTATGTGTTTGTCTGCTCTTGCATCTTTAGGACCTGCGTGAGGACATGCACAATGACGGAAAACTGTTTGTGATCTCTTTTTATGAAGGTGAAGTACAAGCAGCTTGAAATGAAATGCCCAGACCACCTAAATGCATTCTGTAATTTTGTTTTACAGTCTTATATTCACTTAAAATAATCTTCACAACTGCCAGTTTATTGTCAGTGCATCAGCCATGTACTAAGAACACACATGCTAGAGGACAGGACAAATAGACAACAAGGTGGCGTATTGATCACATTGCTCGTGTTCATCCTTGATTAATTAAATAATTAATCACTGAATTTCTACCAGCTTTAGGGACACAATGCTGTAAATGATCCTGAAGGTGGGAAGGGATAACAAGAATTTGCCTTTGGTGTGTTATATCATTATGGTTTGGTTTTGTTGTTGATCCAAAGGTCTGCAGCGCGTCGTGCTGTTCACTGAGGAGCAACGAATCTACAAGCTGCTCTGTGAGAGCGAGAAGGCACAACTGGCCGAACAGGAAATCATCCTCTCGCTACAGAACGTGGGCGTCTCTCTGGTCAACAACAGCAGCGGCCAGGAGATCTCCTTTATTGGGATCACAAGGTAGATAACAAGCAACATACACATGTGTACACATGTAATAAAAAGCACATAACCTGGCAAGGTTCATGTTATGACTATAGCTCACTGCCAAGTCAATATATCCAAATGTGTATGGGTTGTGGTAAAGATGGTGATGTTGTGCTATTGTGCGTGTTTTGTAAATAGTATTAAAAGTCAACACACTGTTCTCTGATATGCAGTTGAGATTATCCGAAAACATCCAGCCTCCGACATTATTGGCTCATACGAATTGTAATTGTTGGCCAGACAAGTTACATCGATCATCTTTATTTGGGTTTTGTTACATGTTTGCATGCTGGATTATCTTAATTTTATACAACCTTGACATAGTTATTGTTCCACTGAATGTTATGTCTCCTTACACACCGTCCCTCAGCTCAGTATCAGTGAGTGAGTGAGTGAGTGAGTGAGTGAGTGAGTGAGACAGCAAAAACGGGCCACAGCAGCAGTTGCTGCTTGTGCCATGGCAAAAATACAGAATTACATTTTGTTTTATAATATACAGGTCTAGCAAAAAGTTAGAAATTGAAAAATTAACACTCAATGTCAGATAAATTGAAGATGCACATATATCAGAAGAGGGTGCGGTCTTTAATATTACTGTGGAATAACATTAGCAGCAGAACCTATAAATCATGTAGTCCTCTATACAACATAATACTGCAATAAGATGCATTATGTATTTGCATGATGTTTGGCCACTCCTGGTTGATCCTGAAGCTCTATTCCATGTAATGATTTTACACTCGCTGGTGTCTCTTTTCTTGTCACAGCTCTGATGTGGTGTGGGAAATAAAGCCTAAGAAGAAGAATCGGTGGAAGACTCTGACTACTAAAGAAGCTGAGATGCTGGAGAACAGCTTCAAAAATTACACTGACGCTGGACCCGTAGACCACGCCATCGTCGACCTGGAAAACAACTTCCAGGTTAGAGACTAATTACTGTATATTCAGCTTTCCTGATTTGATCTAGTAACAAGTGATTGATTTAAAAATAGTACAAAATGAAATCTGTCCATTTTACATTACCCATGTAGGGTATATATTCATAAAATTGACTTTAAAAAGTTGCAGCAAAAGGTGGATAATTGTTGAAAATAATCATTATCTGCAGGCCTATGTGTTCAATCATGTGGTGTTTGAAATTGTCCTCCAGGTGTCCTTTACTCCCAATGGCGTTGATATGCGGATGCTGCAGCCGTCTGAGGGATATCTCAGGAGACACTTCCTGCCTGGGGTGAAGGTGGAGTATAGCGTCTCACCACGACAGAGTGCCTACCGGGTCCAAATCCACCGCATTCAGGTGAAAAGAAGTCAAATATATATATATATATATATATAAAAATCCTCTAAGATTGAATATATCCATGTCAGTATTACATTACAACAAGTCATCCAATTGCCTTCTTCAGCATTTGTTCGTCAATGCATCTTGAGTCCTTAGTTCCTTTTTTTTCTATTCACTTTAAGTATACATGCTTTCCTCCTACAGATCCAGAATCAGCTTTCAGGAGCCATCTTCCCCTATGTTTTCTACCCTGTGAAACTGCCAAAATCTATCACCATGGATTCAGGTCTGTTAATTCACTTTGTATGTCATGTTTAATTTTGCGTTAGGTGCTGCTTGGATGCAGTGTTTAAGTCTGTAATATGGTTTTTATTTTTATTACAGAACCGAAACCTCTAACTGATATCAGCATTGTTACCAGAACCGCAGGGCACTCTGATATCTCTCGCATCAAGTAATTGTTTTTCATTTGATTCTTCTCTCGCTTAACTGTTTGTTGTGATGTACTGTATACTGTATGTGTGCTCTGTTTTACATCAATAGATTTTATACTTTGATTCTGATCTACTCCCTATAATCCCACTGCCCTGAAAACCATTTGTATTTTAAATGCTTTAAAGGAACACGCCGACATATTGGGAATTTAGCCTATTCTCCGTAACCCCCAGAGTTAGACAAGTCGATACATACCCTTCTCATCTCCGTGCGTGCTGTAAAGCTGTCTGACGGCCCCAGCGGCATCAGCCCATCACAGAACAGCAGGTGAATGGTTCCAGTAATCCAAATAAGTGACAAAATAACGCCAACATGTTCCTATTCACATGTTGTGATTTGTAGAGTCACAGCGTGTACAAAAAACAACGTAACATGAGACACAGCCATCTTCTAACCGTAAACAAACCGGGAACCGTGTCTCATGTTACGTTGTTTTTTTGTACACGCTGTCACTCTACAAATCACAACATGTAAATAGGAACATGTTGCCGTTATTTTGTCACTTTTGTCACAATTCGGAGCAGTAGGCTAGTTGGAACCAGTTACCGGCAGGATCTGTGCTGGGCTAAGCTAATGCTGGAGCCGTCAGACAGCGTTACAGCACGCACAGAGATGAGAAGGGTATGTATCAACTTGTCTTACTCTGGGGGTTACGGTGAATAAGCTAAATTCCCAATAAGTTGGCGTGTTCCTTTAAATGTTAGCCACATTCTTGCATACAATTCATAGATTAACTCTTTGCTCAGTTTTGCTCCAAAATGGTGATGGAAATGTCTGTCCACCTCAGGTACTTCAAGGTGTTGATTCAGGAGATGGATCTAAAGCTCGATCTGGGCTTCCTCTACGCCATCCTTGACCTGTTCACACCTGAGAATGCCAGCATCATGAGCTCAGAACAGGTCAGATACTCACATATCCAAAGACCGTTAACACACCCTGTGTTTTGTTCAGAATCTGTGATACATGAGATTGATCTTCATTGACTTTGAAGAGTCATTGAGATCCATTCTGACTTTTGTTTTCTGTGCCAGTTTAATTGTGCTTGTCTTATTCCTCTAGGTGCAACTGTTTGAGAAGGACATAGAGTATATAAAGACAGAACTAAACCATGTCTCTGCTGCTGACACCTCTCCTATCAGCCTCTATGAGTACTTCCACATTTCCCCCATCAAGGTTTGTACAGTATGTGTGAAAAGAAAGTTCAGTATTTACTGTTGAAATGGGAAAACACATGAATAGAACATCAAAATCAGTTTACAAGACACAGCTACATAGTACATTTCTGTTGTGAGTTTAACACCAGAAACAGCCACACTTAGTCATGTTTTTTGAATTTGCAGCTGCACCTGAGTTTCTCTCTGAGTACGGGAGGAGACGACGGCCTGAAGGAGAAGCGAGATAAGGAGCTCATTCCTGTCCAGTCCCTCAACCTGCTGCTGAAGAGTATCGGCGCCACACTCACTGATGTGCAGGACATTGTCTTTAAGTATGAACATGCATGTGAAGGCCCAAATAGAGAAAAAAAAAGGAGTGGAGGAGTCCCTGCTACTTGACTAACTACTTGTCACTGATTTCAGGCTGGCCTTCTTCGAGTTGACCTTCCAGTTTTGTACCACCCAGCAGCTACAATGGGAGGTCATCAGACATTATTCCAAGCAGGTAACACACATGCACAATGACAAAGCCATAGTCACCCAGAATCTGCAGAAGTGTGTAATTTATTTATTTTTTTATCCCTCAAGGCATTATGTATGAAAAATTGTGCAGAATGAAACCAAAACCAACCAAGGGCTGGCTACGACTCCGCTTACCAGTTTGTATATATGCATATTTCAGGCTATTAAACAGATGTATGTGCTGGTGCTGGGCCTGGATGTACTCGGAAATCCTTTTGGACTGATCAGAGGACTGTCGGAGGGAGTGGAAGCCTTCTTTTATGAGCCTTATCAGGTAGGATTGTAATACAAGTAATGACAAGAGCAAAAATCTATGTGGTATTTAAAAAAATAAAATAAAAAAAAAGGTTCAAGTTTAGTGCTCATTATTTAAGGGGAACATTGACATGACACTCTATCTTTAAATATATTGTAGGACTCAATAGATTGTGAACAGCTTTTAAAATTATTAAAAATTTTCAGGGAGCCATCCAGGGGCCTGAGGAGTTTGTAGAAGGAATGGCTCTTGGGGTGAAGGCTCTGGTGGGAGGAGCTGTAGGTAAGTACAGGGCTCATATAAAAATGATATCCGTAAAACGTTGTCTGATCCCTTTAGGAGAAACCTAAACAAGATCTCTGTGGTATAAAGATACATAAAACTTTATTCCTCCTTTTGTTGTGTTTTAGTTTTGGTTGCTTTATTCAGAACTTTGTTATTCTAACAAATATGAGACTTAAGATTTCTCACAACTGTGTCTACATTCAAAAGTAAACTGAAAACTTCCCTGTATTCTCAGGCTTTTGACTAGTTATTTTACCTGTTATAAAATGTGCTGTATAAATCAAATTGCCTTGCCGTATGAAGAGAAGATGAAGCGACAGTGGAATAACAGAAGAACATAGTA
Source organism: Perca fluviatilis (assembly GCF_010015445.1). Lineage (NCBI taxonomy): Eukaryota > Metazoa > Chordata > Actinopteri > Perciformes > Percidae > Perca > Perca fluviatilis. The sequence goes on from NC_053117.1 coordinate 20,435,611, forward strand.
ACAGTTTCTCCCACAAAAAGACTTGTAAGAAGACCTAGACATATTAAAGAATGTAGTAACTATAAAGATTCATATCTGCCTTCCAGGGGGAATAGCAGGTGCAGCCTCCAGGATCACAGGTGCCATGGCAAAGGGTGTTGCTGCCATGACGATGGATGAGGAATACCAGCAGAAGAGACGAGAAGCTATGAACAAACAACCCAGTGGCCTGAGAGAGGGGCTGACCAGGGGTGGAAAGGGATTAGTGTCTGTACGTAATAAAATTTTTGTTAAAGCTGTAGTGTGTAACGTTTTGATATTATTGAACGTCCGTTACGTTCAAACCGTTGCCAAATGAGTTGCTACAAAGCTAATTAAGACTATCAGCTCCACACAACTCTCTCTGTATTTCTCAGTATGGCTATGTTTAGAAGATTGTGGCGTCCGGTGACTTTCCCGAGCAGAAGCTTGAGTGAAAATAATTACCTCTTCTGAAGAGTCCATCATGTTTTTTTAATCCTCCGTGTCCTCCTTGGCTACTAGCAACTGCGTGGAGGAGGGGTGGGGGTGCGTGCGCTATCATGGAAGGCTGTATCATGTGGATCCGACAACATTTGTTGTTGTCATTATTTAGAATTCCTCATGGGGGCGACAGAAACTATAACATTAATCAGAAAATATACTTTTGACACAAGGCTGATGTTTTTAATTCTAAGAATGTACGATAATGATCTTTCTGTTGCAGCTCTCATTTAATCATTTAACAGATTAACTAGTAAGAATAAAAATGTAGATCTGCCACGGCCTGGAAGAGGGTCTGCCATAATGAATACATTGCTGCTACTTGCTAATGTTGGGTTTTCCTTTCAGGGTTTTGTCAGTGGGATCACAGGGATTGTTACCAAACCTATTAAAGGTATGTTGAATTGGACTCTCATATAGATTAGAACAGTGATAACATAGTGTACTGAAATGAAAATTGAATGGCCAAAATAATGGCATAAAATGTAAATATTGGTACTGTGTTACTGTGGATTCTGTCCTGTTTGTGGAACATCGTACATTACCAGCTCTGTTTTTATCAGTTTTCATAAATGTAATGATGTTATTTTGCAGGAGCCCAGAAGGAGGGTGCAGCAGGCTTTTTTAAAGGTGTTGGGAAAGGTCTGGTTGGTGCAGTAGCCAGACCTACAGGAGGCATCATTGACATGGCCAGCAGTACTTTCCAAGGGATCAAGAGGTTTGTTCATTTCTGTGTGTGTGCATGTATCCATTGATGTGCTACAGTGTATATATATTATATATGCCAGTGTACATTTGCTAGTTTTAGAACATATAATAATGTGGCTCTGTGGTGGGATCACAGGGGTGTTTAACACCAAAAGAATGTACAACTTGCATAGTATAAGTAAGAAGATAATTTGTGGCATAATGGTTTTCAGAAATACATTTTAAGTAGTTGCACAAAGAAAAAACGTCTTTTTATTACAGCTGGTCATTGGGCCATGGCAGAAGCTATTTAGGTCTGTGTTTGTATGCACATGTGAAGGTTTGCGTGTCTTAGACATACTGTGTGTATGCACAGTTATGCAGTAACTTTATCTATCCCTGTTTTGTGTGTGTTCATAAGGAAGCTGCGTCTCAAACTGTATTTGCGTGTCTTGTCTCATTTTCAGGGCAGCAGAGACTTCACAAGATGTTGCCTCTCTGCGTCCTCCTCGCTTCATCCATGAGGATGGCGTCATACGACCATATAAGGAGAGGGAGGGCATCGGCAGTCAGATGCTCCAGGTAGAACAAAAATATCTGCATCATCAGCTCTCCACCATCAGACCTGGGCAACAGTTAGTTAAAATTCTTTATTTAACTGAGATGAGGAAACCTCATACACTTTAATACAACTAAATAGTTGACAGTAAGTTAAGTGATGCATCTGTTATGCACTCTAAACAATTTGTCCAGCTTTGCTAGTGGAGTGTGTGTGTGTGTGTGTGTGTGTGTGTGTGTGTGTGTGTGTGTGTGTGTGTGTGTGTGTGTGTGTGTGTGTGTGTGTGTGTGTGTGTGTGTGTGTGTGTGTGTGTGTGTGTGTGTGTGTGCGTGTATGCACATGCATTGGAAATTTTGTTTTTCTTTAAATCATCCTCCCGTTAGTCTGCTTTTAATTATTTTGAAACTCATTTTGGCAATGTTATTGGCCTTTTCTGTTAGATTGTTATGACCTGGCTCTAAGGACACAGCAGGGGCTGTCACAAGATCCTTAGAGAGCTCAATTCTCAGTGATTAATTCACCGCTGTGGCTATTTTGTGTTTTACGAATATAAAATAACACATTTGCAACCAAATTAAGCAAATAAGCATAAGCAAAAGTAGAAAAAACTCTGAGAACACCTTCAGTTCCAAAGCAAAGATTTACTGGGACATTTGGTGTTCATTCACTTATTAATAGGGAGAAATATATTAGGTAGTTTACTGCAGCAGGGCTTCTGTGCAGTGTAGCTACATCCTCTGCTCCGTACTATTACTCAAATAACATCATGTTTGTAGTATGTGGTTAGTGTCTTGTGATGTGTTGCGTTGATTTTGTTTTGTTATGCAACATCTGAATGCAAGTATATTGTCTTTTAAGGTTTAAGCTAAAATAACTCAAGCAGCCATTTGGCTAAACTGACAGTATAGTTCATCAGCACATTAAGCTGAATGTGGTTCAGAGCCGCTTTGTCAGTAGAACGGTTTCTCATATTTGTAGATTTTAGTGTAGTTTCACTTCTGCTTCATTTAAGCTATGAGCTTTAAACTATGGGTCACTTTTTTGTGTTGACGTTGTGTAGCAGTCGTCCTGGATGGAGTGGGTTGAAGTTTCTGCTTATGAGTCTCAGGTCAGAGCTACACTGTTTGGCTAATAGTAAAGTAAAGATTTACAGATGAGTGACAAATTAAAGTGCCTCAGGCAGGTTTTGGGCCTCAGGGAGCCTCCAGAACAGCTTTAAGGCTCCTTTTGTAAGGATTCTACAAATATCGGAGTTCTCCTGGAGGGATATAACTTAATTTGGTGTTTCGACGATGGTGGCGGAGAGCGTGCTCCAAGACATCAGTTTGGTCGAGATCTGGTGACTGTGAAGGCCATAGCTATGATTGACATTTTCATTCTCATCATACCATTCAGTGACCCCCCCCCACATGCTTGTTTCTTTCATCATTTCATTCAGGTTTTTCCTTTAATTTGTCACCCATCTGTATCACCATCTTTAGACCTATATGCTAGTTTTGTGTGTATGTTGATGATAGTGGTAATGATAGATTATTTTCCCTCATGCCAAATTAGGACTAATGACAGAAGTAGGACACATGCTTGTGTTTTATGTTTCTGTTGTAGCTGGTTAAATAGGCTTTGAATAAAATGTGACTGAATGTACATTTACTTCACACTTCGGGTGGGAAACTTTTGACAGCAAAGCAGATGGACAGCAGCAAACCTAATTGGTATTTAGGCAAAAAACAAATATAGGATACTTACAACAGAATTATTCTTTGATAGAGAAGAGACGAGGCCAAACCCACTCTCCCCTTGTTCTCTCTGCTCTGATCTTGACTCTTCTCTCTTGTCATGTCCACAGAGGAGATTGGCCTACAGTGAATGGCGTAGAACTGGCTCAGAGGATGAGGGGGAGGAGGAAAACTAGAAGTGACAGCTGTAGTGTAGCGGTAGTGCTTTGTCTGTACTGGAGGTCAAGTTGGATTCAAGTTCACTTTTGGAAGATTTAATCAAATCAAAGAAATAAAGAGTGTCTTTTTATGTATTTTGTATTTTAGATGTTTATTAACTTGATTTGTATTTTCTTTATTTTTTGAGTTCTTTATCATTTATCACTTTTTGTTTTTTTAGCTTACACAATCCAAGCAAACCTTTCTTCTCATTGTTTAGATATTTATTCATTGTAAAAAGAAACTCATCATAGAGATGTCTATGTCTTCATCACTTAGTTTGTTTAATCATTCTATCATTCACTGCCACTATTCACTGCCCTCTTGTTCTCAATAAAATGTTTACATTTATCCTTCTACCTGCCATTGTCTTTGTCTTTGTTCCATCGCATCTTTCCTCACCAATCCAATTATTTGTTGACTGTTTTGCAGAGGACTGTGGACGCTCATGCTTATTTACAGTATGCAGTTGTTTGAAAATGTTTTGAACACAATATAAATTGTCATTAGCATTCTTGTTTTAGTCTAATTCAGACATTGAGTTGTTTTTTTGTCATGCTGTTTAAATATTGACCCACTTTCTTTCTCTCTGTCTTCAGAAAATTGAGAATGGACGTTTTGCCAAGTACAGATACTTTGCTCATGCCAAGGTCAATGACTCAGACTTCCTCATGATCACCAAGAGGTGAGAGTGTTTTCGGCATCTGATTTGACTGCTTGCTCCTATTCAAGATAGGGTTGGGTTTGAGATGAGCATTACATTATGTTTTCCTATCATGTTCACAAACACCCATGAGCATCAGTATATCACAGATCATCTTTACTGTATGTTTTTTATTCCAGTGTAAACCTTATTGTGCTTTTGTAAATGGAATATAATATTTCTGTGCTCTTTCCTAAAAGCTGCTAAAATAAATCACTCAAACAGTATACTGTATCCTTTACCGATGGAGTCCTCAAAGGAGATATCCGTTGCTTTTGTCTAACCCTTTTTTATGTGGTTTCTTTTCCAGGGGAATATTTTTTGTGACCAAAGGCACATTTGGCCAGCTGACCTGTGAATGGCAGTATCTGTTTGAAGAGTTCACCAAGGATCCAATGATTGTAGAGGACCGCCGACTTCGCATCGAGGCCAAGGTACAAAAGCAAACTCTTGCACATCAGACGCTTGCTTTTTCCCCCCAAGGACTTCACTTCATTATTATTTTTTTTTTTATTAATAAGCAGGTTTTAAACAATTATTTAGCAGATTATTGCACCAAATGTGTTGTCTTGTGTACTGCAGGAGAGAGTGAAGTCTGTCTTCCATGCCAAGGAGTTTGGAAAGATCATAAACTTCAAAACTCCCGAGATAGCCAAGGTATGTTGACCATTTGCACTATAAGATGCTCCTATATATTTAGATTATATAGATACATTTTTTTTATTGTTAATTTGTTAAAGAAATACCTGACTGTTATCTGCTGTCTATATATCATCACACTTTTTTTAATCCCATTTGTATTACTCAAATTCATGTTTCCTTGAGTCATCCTTGCCGAAGTTACTGTTTGTGTCAAACCTTCAGTCACAGGAAATAGTTGTTATTAAATGAGTTCTAACTTTTGGTTTTATTTCTTTTCAGTGGGTTCTTGACAGATTGGACGATGCAAGAGAGAGTTTACCCAAATACTGACTCGTCAAGAAGAGCGAGAAATGATTTTAAAAAAAACAAAAAAGAAAAAAACACACACACTCACAGTCTGTGTGTGTCAGTGCCTTTGTTCTTTACTGCATGCTACTTTGGTTTACCTCCATGTGTGAGTCGTGGGAAACGAGGATGTATGTGGACTGCGTGAGTAGTGTGTATGTATGCATGCTTACAAAAGTGCTATAAATGGACCGCTGATATTATTTTACCACAGATGCACTGAATGCACTGTCTTCACTCTGATTGAGGTCATCCTTTCACACACACACAATTGATTTTTAATCATTTATTTTATGAAAACTAACGCAAAGTCTTGAGTTTACAAATGCATCTTATCACTATCTGCTTGGGTCTGAAATGCTGGTGAAAGTGGATAATGTTTCTAGACCTTAGTGTGCCATACTCTCACACACACACACACGCACACGTTGAGTCACTAATTCCGTTTAACTTTTATTGAACATATTTCAAGTTGTGTTTAGCTGTAGAAGCTACACTGTTAAGGTACAACAGCTAGTAAGAGACATGGTAGAAAACAGCTTGAATAACAATGAGGCCAAATCAACCATAGTTGTTGTAGCACATTTTATCTTGTACACTGTTTATTTCACAGGATTATATAAAAGGGAAACTATTTAAAATTGTACTGTTTTACAAACTTGTTTTCTTTTACTCTCACTTTCCTTTTCTCCTCTTTTTTTTTTTTTTTTTTTTTTACATCTCTGCAAGAGGAAGACTGTTCAGTGTGTGATTTAGAGTCGCATGTTATTTTTATACCGTACTGACATGTCAATATGCTGTATATCGATCGAATATAGTATCCTATCTGTATATATCCATCCTCACACAATAGTCTGTATTATGGCGCTACAGATTATAATTTTGTGATTTTTATGTTTTTATACCACACATATGCAATGCCAACTATGTTGATGAATTATGCAGAGACAAGAATGTTTAAAAGAAATGAATGCTAATTATTAACAGCTGCTGTTTACTCTGATGTATATTTTAAAGACTTGCTTTTGGGTTGGGGTGCATTGCAGATTAATACAACAAAATATTTCTGTTGGCATTTATGTTTGTATTCAAATAAAATGTGTTTCAAATTATCTCTTGTACCCAGAAAATCTCAACCACACAAAGTGCACTCTTTATTAAGTAACTATAAATGTTTATTTAAAATTACCATAAATATAATTTCTCCTGAGAAGTAACCGTTAAGTGAAGTTTTCCAAAACACAATTTGGACTATTTACATCTAAACAAACAAAATAAATAAGGCACTTGCAGGCAAAAGCAGGCTTGGTGTTAGAAACAATTACACAACATTAAATCAAAACTCAGGACTAAAGGGGCTCTCGCAGCTATTGCTTCAGCAATAATTGTATATTTGGATCCTATTTCTGATAGCTGTATTTAAAAAGTAGTAAAATAAGTAGCCCACACAATAGGTCAATGATATTACTTCACACTAATTTTCACATTCTTCCACTGCAAAGTATCATTTCTTCAACACATTTCTATAAAGACTGAAATGTAAACTACAGTACACAAAACACACAAACTGCATTTCAGACACAACCTACAGAAACAGTTTGGGTATGTCTTTTACATGTTCATAGTTTTACAGGCGCAAACGATGAAAATATTTAAACCTTTGGATTAAAGAAACCATAAATCTTTTCAGTGGATGTAATTGTTCTCTGTTTAGACAGCCAAGAAAAAGCACTGTAAAGTTTTGTTTTATGTAATTCTCCTATCTTGGCTCTCCTCATGTCTGTCCCTCCTACTCCTCTTTACACCAGATTGAACTCCTTCAGGTTGTGTCTGAGGATGGTGTCTTTGACGGCCACAAAGACGAAGCGGATGTTTTCTGTGTCCGTGGCGCAGGTAAAGTGTGGGTACATCGTCTTGCCCTTGTCGGGGTTTTGTTCTTGATACATTTTCAGGATGAATTCTTGAGCTGCGGTCGCATCCTGCTCAGGTCCTGCAATTCAGGGTTGATATTATTTTAATGTTTTAAGTAAATTCAACACTATTTGCTATTAGTTGTTTAAGATAAAAACAAAATTGGTCAAGCCTGTTCTCTAAAGATTAACAAATATGAGATGTATGATAATATGATGGAAGTGTTACCAATGTTTGAAGTACGCATTTTCAGTGTTGTGTATGCCACCTTTTCTACTTCTACTGCAGTTTGCTACAACAGGGCTGCAATAGATTCTTCCTTTGTGAAGGTTACAATTTTCAGTTTTTGTTGATATGTTGAAAATGATCGTAAAGTTTATGATCATTTTGGAGAATGTAGTTTGTGGTGTCGCTGAATTGTACTGCATTATACAGAGATGATTATTTAGCCTGCCCTCATTGATATACAAAAGAATAGAAACGCCTGTCAGTTACAGGACTGTTGTGTTGGACTGCATTAGTTTTAGCTAGGTGTTCGTTATGTACTGCCAACTCAGCTGTACATCACAAACTAACTAACCAACCTGTGAATTCAGGGAAGTAGGTGGCTATATGAGAGTACATGATCTTCTCCTGGAGGATGTCAGTCTTGTTGAGGAAAAGTATGACAGAGGAGCGCTGGAACCAGGGATAGGTTATTATTGTTTTGAACAGGGCCTTGCTCTCCTCCATGCGGTTCTGAAATGAAAATTACAGCATAGAAAGAGGCAACAATAAAGACGCATTTTACAGGGTCAGAGTCTGGAACGTGATCTGCTGTTGAGCTGTATTCTCACCTCGTTGTCGCACTCAGCCAGGACTTGGTCGTACTCGCTGAGCGCCACCAAGAAGATGATGGAGGTGACGTTCTCAAAGCAGTGGATCCACTTCCTCCTCTCTGACCTCTGACCCCCCACATCCACCATCCTGCCATAACAGCCAACGACAACAGAAAAGGTATGCAACGTTACCTGTGATGCCTCCTGTTCCAATTCAACATAAATAAGCCGTTACCTGCTATACTGGTATGCTATATTTCACCTAAAGATGGCATTCTCCATGTCAAAGGGGTATTCGATGATACCCGTGGTTGGCACTCGCACTCTGAGGATATCCTGCAGGTCAGGTATATAAGAGGGTTGTGAAATTCGATCCAGTTCGGTAAAATAGCTGGAAAAAAGGAGGAGAAACAAGGAAAGGAAATATAAAGGAAAACAACGGGATTGGGGAGATTCTGTGGCTATTAAAACAGGTAGAAAGAGACCATAAAATGAAGTGGTGTGATCATAAGAGTAAATATCAGAATGAATGCACATACTTGTGGTTTGCCTGCAGTTATCTGTGCATTGTCACCTAAGTAAGCATTGATATTGAATGTGTGACTGTCTGTTAGTGAGACATAGAGGGGGAGATGAAACCATTGGGAAAGAGTTTTGCTTTAGTAGAGTAAAATACTACAATTGCAGTGTATTGTAGTACACACTGCATTTGCATAGCTAAAGATGGCAACTACAAGCTAAAAACAGTTGCTTTTCTATTCCTTTTTTTATTTGGATCATCAGTAGCTTCACAAAAAAAACCTGATCTTTATTAATGCTAATTTGTGTTTCATTAGGAGCAAGTATGATCAGATCTACGTGGTCAGCAGGGACAGCTCCTGTGCTCACTACAGCGTGTCTTTGTACTTAAATAACATGGCAGCCAGATTGACACAGCAAGATACACAGGGTGGATTTGTATACATTTTATCTTCCAACATAAAGGTCTAAATACTTAAACCCTTCTCACCACTGCCAGGAAAAACACCTGGTGCAGAATTGTTTTGGCTAAAAGTAGTCAAATTAAAAAATTACAAATCTAAAGACACAGAAATCAGCATAAAGAATACCCACCATGTGTACTTCTAAATTAAAGGTAAATTCTCTGCAGGTTGCTAAAACCCTCAAATATACAGGAAACGGTACCGAGCACATAACCTCAGTGTCTTCAAAGGTAGCTACAGCCCTGCCTATCATAGTGCCATCCGATTCAATTCTTCACTCATGGAGACTGTCGGAGAGGTGTTGAACGGACCTGTTTAGTATTTCTAGACCTTATTCTTTGGCGTTGAGGCATTCATTTGTTCCTGTTATTTTATCTACCCTCTGTAATATCTGTGGTAACTATTTGGCAGAGCTGAAGAGAGAAGAATCTCTGTGTGCATGTTTATTGAGTTACAAGTTGTTTGTCTAATGCTCACTATTTGGTGGAGTCGGACAGCTGGAATTCCCTGCGTCGGTCGTAGCACTCCTGTATCCCTGCGTCGTCCCACAGACTCCTGAGGGCCACCACGAGGCTTTGATCTAACTCCTCCACCTTATCCACTTCCACCTCCAGGACTGAGTTTGCATGGCTCTATAGACACACAGACAGATGCTTTTTGAGTTTACCAAATGATAAGACTTCTAGCTGAGGACACCACGCATGTGGGGTGAGAATAGTTTAAAAGATGCTAACCAAAGACCAAAATGAGCGCATAGAAATTTGGCAAAAATGAAGCAAACGTAACCTGGACTCCAGAGTCAAAAAAGCTCTCACTGATAACAGAAAGACCAGACCCAGTTTGACCTTGTGTCTGAACAATACCTGGTTCTGGGGATCAGCCAAAGATATACTGAGGGCCTCCATGGCTCGGGTCATGGCCTGCATGGACATGAAGATGTTCTGGTAGACCAGTTTAGAGTAGCTCCTCTTGTCCTCATCCGTGTATCCTCCTCCATGGATAATCCTCATTTGTTTGATAAAGGTACTCTTTCCACTCTCTCCAGTACCTGTTGGATACAGTGAGGGTTAAATCCAATTATTTAGTTTTACACTCATTTGTCGGTTTCTGTGTAGCTTGTTACTAAGAGTCTGGTTGAAGTCTTCTATGAGCAGTTTATGTTGGGACACATACCAACTTTTTTACTGACAGTCAAACAAACAGGCACACTCTGTAGTTAAAAAGCCGGTCCACTACATTGAAGGACAATAAATTCTAAATGCACTGACTCAACATGTTCACTATCATCATAGTTACATAAAATAAAGTCATAACATCATAGTTTAACACACACACACACAGAGTCCTCTTTAGTTCTTACAGCACAAGCTCCTAATTTCATGAATCTATTTGTTTAACAAATGTGTGTTTGTCACCAGACCAGAATATTGGAAATTGCTGTGTGTGTTAAAGCTCTGTGATGACAGTGATGCCAGCAGTGTTCTGGTTTCCTGGCTGTTTTGCATGGCATCATGAATACCTGAGTCTTTACATCTCAGCAAACAAGGTTTAGACAAATTGTTTGTATTTGAATGCACCTTGTTTACAAGTCAAGTTTCTTGGAGATGACGGGGGTTTGGGAAAGACAGGCAGGTAAACACTGAGATGGAGGCAAATTGTTCAGAGAGAGAGAGAGAGAGAGAGCTTTAAATGAGCTCAGAAGCCTCATTCTTTTATCTCTGTATGCATATGCATCCTTTTTTTGGTCTCTTGTAGGATTCATGTACTGTTATCAAGTTTATTATTATTGTGACAGGTCTGTCTTTAATGTGGAATTTGATGTAGTAATTTCCGTGGCTCTGGAGCAGATCTGAGCTGTTCATTAGTATTCAAAGAAAAAAGCATCTGCATGGACTCTATTATTCCTCTGTATGTCAATATCATGACATATCAAGACATGATTATTCAGTAATGTGATGATTAACAATTGCTAAATCAACTTACTTATGCTATTAAAAAGTCGTACAGAAGTTGTACAGAAAACTCATGTACAAAAAGCAACCAGCGTTATGTGTGCACATTTCTAAACTGAGCATTTGTTAGGCTGTAATATACTACTCCTTTTTACCTGATGAATGGATATTGAATATCAGTCAATTTCTTTTTTATCTCTGAAAGTTCTCCTCAGTGGACACAAATAGCTCCAATAAAATTCAAATGAATAAATGAAATGTGATTGCTGAATGACTTGCAGTACAAATACTGTTTGAATTAAATTATTTGAAATGCTTAAAGGGGCACGCCACCAATAAGATAATCTGTATCTGTCATAGGGACTATAGTCTATTTTCTTGACGTTCCACCTCCGGGATTGCTCTGGTGCCGCATGACATTCCGCCGGATGCATGTATTTTCGCCGATGTCCGTTTCCTTACACTTTCTTTGTGTTGGAATTTTAAACTCTGGTGGATTTATGAAGACTATGGTTAACTGCTCCTCAGATCTCTGCAGGGTTAATTGAGACAGCTAGCTAGACTATCTGTCCAATCTGAGTTTTCTCTCGCACGACTATTTTACAGCGGCTCCGTGCGGAGCTTAGCGCCGCCCATGATGATTGTGATTAGTTTAAAGAAATGCCAATAAACCAGAGCACATTTTTCTCCCATCCCAGAATGCTGCGTGGAGTGACTAGACCCGCCTCCACTCCGCAGCGTGTGGATCGTCTGGCAAAGCGAGACTATAAGGAGTACAACTCAGCCTGTGCAAACTGTCGCGTCTGAGAATCTTTGATCGGGGACCTCTTGACTTGGATTCCAAGTACAAGGAATCATCTCTACGCACGCACGCACGCACGCACGCACGCACGCACGCACGCACGCACACACACACACACACACACACACACACACACACACACACACACACACACACACACAGTGAATGAATGTGGCGTTAATGTCACCAAGATAAGATCTACTATTATCTGTCACACTCTGCCTTTTTACTTTTGTTTAGTTTTTTGGCAGCTGAAACTAACATGGCTTGGGAGGCTTTGGAGGAAAATGTAGGGCACAAAAGAAATCAAATTGATTTAGTTTGAACTGTATGGCAGCCATCACACAAAAACAACCCCTTTATATATGTAAATTATATATACATTTTGTCAATGTACTCTATATTTGCAGACTATATTCCTCTGTTACAGTTTAACAAATTATGTCATACATTGACTGTACGTTCCATTTTCAAACTTCTCAGCTGTTTCAGTAGGCTTTATTTCTTCTCAGGCACAATAAAAACCGCAAAACATAAAAACAGTTGCATAATATAATGCTAAACTAGTTTGCAAACAAGAAATTCATATTTCATAAATCTCAATCCACTTTATTCCTGTTTCCCCATGTTTTGTAAACTAATTCTTTTTTTTCTCATCATGAACCGTGACCGTTCTTGTTTTCTGTTCCCATTGTGGGTTTTTATGTTTGTTGCTTGAATGAGTTTTAGTTTGTTTATATTTAATATTGATACATCTATTCAAATGTACATGCCTGCATGGTTGGTAGTCCGTATAAAGGCTTATAAAATGCTTGATTCCTTCTTTCTTTCTGTTTTTCTAATGACATGCAGGTGCAGTATAGAGCGGTGTTGACACATGTGCATTGTCCCACAGCTTTGCAAGTCTGGTGACTGAATGGACAGAAGAGGCAGAATGTGTACGTGTTGACCTTTCTTCCTGCTCCACTCCCACTCGTCCTCTCTAGAGACCTGACTGTGACCATCCTAATGAAATCCACTGAGAGCTCTGAGTCACTCAGATAAATAAATGTTCAAAAGTACTTCCCAAATGCCGAAGATTACGGATTACTTGGTACTTTTGCTTATATTGCTTATAATACTTACCTGCTACCTGGAAAATCTAAAAAATCTAAAGGGTAAGGGTTGGGTACAAAGAGACCTTCTCCATTAATGGTTCGTGGGTGATATCCTTCAGTGAGCCAAGAAAAGAATTTTCAAAGCAAATGAAATGGGATTTATAATAAATTGGGTCTAGCCTTGTCTAAGAGAGCAGTGGAAGCAAACCTAGGGCCCATGTCCTGCTCAGGGCTGGATTTGCATGACTTTTGCATGAGGTGTGCCCGCAGCAGCTAGTTATGGCTTTCTAACACATCACTGACACCACACAAACCTGTGTCCAAGCCTTTCTCAACCAGAATCAGACATGCAGAAGTGTCCTGAGCAAGTCAATGAACTCAGCTGTGCGCCCCTCCTTCACTGTGACAAGTGAAAAACTTGTATCAGCATCAGAAGCTTCACATTATTGATCTCTATATCTCCATAAAATACCCCACAAACAACCATGAAGCATGACCACTCTCCTGAAAAAAAGCCCAGTTAGGTTTACTCACGCTGTCTATCAGCTGTACTGATAATTGACATCTCATTCATATTTTCCTCTCACTAATGTTTTCTTTCCTCCCTTTAATGGTGGGATGAGGCTGGAGTTGATCTCAACAGAGGGAGAGAAAACGCCCACATGTCTCCAGTCCATCATGGAGCAAACAGAAATCCCCCAACGCACAGCTCTCTGAGGGAATTTAGCTGGAAATGAACGCGCTGTCAGTTTCGGTTACTATGGACATTCTGACTGGAAACGAGCTAACGTTACACAAAACATAAAAGCGTCTTAAACTGTCAAATCTCTTTCCGCATGTGACTGTTTTCTGTATTTCTGTGGCAGGTGGGAACTAAATGAGTCAAATAGACTAAATTAATCAAGCTTGGAAAACTCTCCATGGTGCGTAAAATCAATGGCACTACTATGGACTGCGCACACCCGGTGTTCGGGGAAAGCCCTGCGCACTGGAGACCAGAAGGAGGAATGACGAGAAAGGAAATGCGGAGAACAGTTAGACATTAAACTTGTTCCTCCTCGTGACTTTAACCTTTGATGCACAGTCACATCTATCCAACCCATTAATCATCTTAACAGAGAATGGCTATTACCTTTATAAAGTGTTTATTCCTACATTATAAAAAATGAATTATAATTAAAATACAGTTTAGTCGACAGGCTGCTGAGTATATGTCTCACCTGCCATGATCCCTGCATGTCCAGGTGTGGTCAGGAAGCAGTAAAGTATTCCATCAGAGGAACATTTTTAAGAGCTTTTAAAGATTATTTTGTGGCATTTTGGCCGGAAAGGCGCAGAAAATATAAGGATGAATGTACGCGCCAATGGGTTTCATCCCATTATGATCATATTTTCAATTTATAATTTACCCCAGAACTTACCCTGGACTAAGCTACGTGTGAGGGATTTAAGACAATCTGCGGCTGTGTAAAGCCAAGTAACCCTCCAGGTTTGATGCTCACCTAACAGCAGCAGCTTCAGCTCCCTGCGAGAGTCCTTCTTGTCTCTCCGCAGCTGCTTCTCGATCTCCTCGTTGATCCTCTGGTTCTCCTTCTCCTCCGCCGACACACAACATCCAGCCATCGTTCCCACTGACCAGCTCGCTCGCCAATGAGCCCTCGGCTGTCGACGTGAAAATGCTGAAGGCTGTGAATGTGTCCGCACCGTCTTTTTCTCTCGCTCCCCTCTCTTACTTCACAAAGTCAGTGGGAAAAGACGCAGAGCATCTTTGAAAGTGACGCCTTCTTCTTCCTCTTAAGTGGGGAAAGCAGTTTATTGACTAAGATAAGGAGGTGACTATACGTTTTTTGAATAGCCTATATTGAATATGTCGCGGCTAAAACAGAAATTCTTTCTTTTAAAGGGAAATCCAGATATCTTTTTTTCTTCTTCGGGAATTAAAGGAGTTGACCCTATTTGATAAGGTGCCGCGGTTGGTCTGAAGCAGAAGGACACTTGTTGAACTTTATCCTGCCGGCTCGGGAGGGCGTGGCACCGGCTGCAAATAGAAAGAGATAAATGGGAAGTCCACATCCACTGCAAGCAGACTGTGTTGTCTTTACCGCACAGAGATGACTGACATTGTGAGAACTAAGAATGCTAGAGTAGGGCCATATGCGTTAATCGAAGAAAGCTGCAAAATGATTTTGCCCAAAAGCCTATAAAAGTAAGAGCCATATAGGCCTGACTTAGATAAACTGGCGCTGATAACCTGAATTGTAGCTGCAAGTAGCTTTCTTGGCAAATATGTATACATCAGACATGTATTACAAAGGGGTTCAGGACGTGGAACATCCTCCAGAGTTTCGCTACACTACAGGGAGAGGAGAAGTAAAGTATTCTGCTCCAGCGCGTCCTCTGACACTGCCATGTCTCCTAATGGCCACTAGGGGTCAGAAAGGCCAACTGTGAGTGAGTTATATATATATATATGTCAATGTGTTTGAGTTGAGTTTTACCCTGGGTTCATGGGAAACGTTGCGTTTACAACACTTGTAATCTTGTGGGAGGATAACGGAGAGCAAATCCAGGAGTTCACAGTTTTGGTTCATAGCATGAGCAGTAGTGTTACAGTCTGATAGATAATGCACTGAGATGGTAACACAAATGGGTCAGTGAAGTGAACGGGAGTGTCACCGGCGATCAGAAGTCATTATCATGATTAAAACACTCAAAAGAGAGAAAACAAAATAACTAGGGGAGAAAATTATGTATATGTTTTGATATTTATGGAAATATCAAATGAAAAATAGGAAGATAAGTTTACAACTATTACAGATAAATACAATGTATGAAATTAAAAATGTCTTTCTCTTATAAAATAGTCTAGGATGATAGAAGATGCACAAATCATTAAATAGTGGTTGTGAACCTTTAGTCACCTTCTTAAATCCACACAATAGAATACAGAAAAGTGTGTGTGTGTGTGTGAGAGAGAGAGAGAGAGAGAGAGAGAGAGAGAGAGATGTAATGGGTACAGCTAACATTGACAAAATAACTACAAGCAGTCTTTAGGCTTTTTTTGTGCAGTTTACTCTCTGTTTATCCACACTTGTGTCCTCTTTTTGAACAACATTTTAGAACAGTCCAATCTACTCTGTATCATCATGATTGCTTTGCAACAAGAACATTTACAAAAACAGACTGAGCACATTATATCAGCGGGAATAGTGAAGTACAAAGATGTCACTTTTCTATTGAGTTGATCAGGGAGGATATGTCGGCTGCTGTATTTATGTCAATGCAAATGTCAATACAATACCTCTACTACAATTTTCAATGGAGAATATTACCATTTGTTTTGTGGGAGAGATAATTTACAATGTTAACAATCAATCCTTCAAGGATATAAAAAGCAGTGGATTTTATGAAATGCGATGAATTTTCTTGGACGTGTTTCTGTGATTTACCCTCATAAGTTGTCTTACATCTAAACCAACTTTATTTATAGTGGTGTTAGGAGTTTTAAACCAGGAAGTAAACAAAGTCAGCTCTCTGCCAGCCAAGCAAAATCTTCCTATCTTTTTTTTAAAGTGTTTTTTTGTCTCTCTTTTTTTTCTTTTTGAGCATGTAAAAAATATAAATGATCAAAGGCAGGGGAAAAAAAGAGCAAATTAACCTGGGGAAACTTCACCCAACATTTTGCTTGGTGAAATGCTTGGGGCACTTTTAATTGATGATTCTACTTAGCAAGAATCACATCTGTTTTCACTTTAATTACATCTTCAGTGCTTGACAGAGGTTTGTAATATA
The DNA here is from genome assembly GCF_010015445.1 of Perca fluviatilis. Lineage (NCBI taxonomy): Eukaryota > Metazoa > Chordata > Actinopteri > Perciformes > Percidae > Perca > Perca fluviatilis. The sequence goes on from NC_053117.1 coordinate 20,452,337, forward strand.
AACTAGAGTTCAAATACAACTTGACTTAGGACATCAGGTAGGAAGTGTGGTGCGGAGTAATGATATATATTTAAAGGCATTTAATTACCCACATTGTAGAAATGATAGCTGTATCACTAAAGTTACAATGACAATCATCAGTTGACATACTTTTGAAAAGAAACACGTCGTTTCATTCAGAAACATGTTGGAGTGACAGTTCATGGATACAGGAAACATTTTACACAATAATGTTTGGAGATCATCACAATAGCACTATTTCAAAAGGAATCATCAAACTTCATACTGTATCTTTGGGATGAAAGCAATCAGATGATGTGTCTGAGAGTTAACAGAGCAGTTTTATGAAAAGTTGTTTTTCAAAAACTCAACCCTGCAGTCCTTAATATACTGTAAGTAAAACTGCGCTGCTCTTGAACATACTGCATTAAGTTGAACAGCACAGCAGTCTGCGCTCTCTTAAAGGGAAAATCCAGCCTGAATAAAACCCACATGTGCTCCCTTAGAGTAATGATGATGAACAAGTCACTCACAAAGCTTGGAAACAGTCCTTTGTGGTTCATATTTATCTAACAAAAGCCAATTACCATTTGTATTTTTGCCAGTACAATATACTTTTTTATGATCTACCTTCGTCATTGTGTAAAAAAGCTAAAGCAAAACATTAATATAAGTTAGTCACTTTTGTTTTTAAAATCACTTTTTACTTTTTGAGTTTCACAAACATGGCCGGGCGGTCTCTGCTCAGTGGGTTGAATGCAGTGTGTGAATTGTTTAAACAACGGTTTTCCCTATACGTAGCAGGACTTTACGACAGCAGGGACACATGTTAGCAATTACTGCAACTCTACAACAAGTGATCATCGACACTGATAAGCTGAAACTATAGTCCAGCTTCAAAACATCTCTGGAAAAAAGCAGAATCACATTGACATCGTCTTAACATTCAGTGAAATGTGTGACGAGTTGGTTTTTCCTATAAGGCCCTGCTGTTGATAAGTGGTTATTGACTTCAAAGATACTGAATTGGGCAGGAAATGAACTTGTTGGAGTAGTTGTTGCCTGCCAAAATCAATCATCCTTGTAAGAAATGTTACCGGCCAGCTGAAATATCTGAAAACAACAGGACCTCTGAATAAGGGCTAGTTAACTGCCAAAGTGGCAGGTAGATACTTAACCATAGCCAAATGTGGCAAAACACCCCTCCGCAAGTGTCTGGTGGTGGTTTAGAGTCCAGATTGTGGCACATTCTACACATCCTGATGTTATTTAGTCATAGTCGCATCAGGCAGTTCAATCCATTATAATGCACTGTGGCATAAAAGACATGAATCTGATGCAACAATATTTTGAAATCAACAGAAAGTGTGTTCCAATTACAATTCACTCAGGATGTTCTTATAATGTCCTGTGATGATGTCATATTAGCTACACGAACTACACTTCAAAGCTGTTCCCAGGGCTTCTTATAGCACAGAATAACAAAGAGAGAACACCAAGCCAAAACCAAACAATCTTCCAGCTGCACAATGGGGCATTATTGGCTGCACTAGCTTCACTTCTCATAAAAACACAGGTGCCTTGCATGGGACTTCAGAGGCACGGCTTATTCAATAAGGCAATATGTACATGTGAACTGTTGTGTATTTTCTCCTATGTTGTCATTTCATAAATAAAGTCCAAAATAAAACTGTACATTCTAATGAATTGGTGGCATTCAATATGGAAATCAGGTAGAAAAAAAAGAATATAAAAGCACATGTAAATGCACCATCCTAATTAGGCCAAATAGTTGAGTCATCTTTTGTCTCTGACTGCAATACTGAGTTTCTATCAGGGCGGAGGTTCATGTAAGGGGGTGTTAAGGGTGATAGCATTGCACAAACAATCAGATAATTACATCTCATCCTAAGATTTTTATATAAAATCTGAGCCACGGCAACACTTAACCTGCATGCCATCCACCTTGTTCTAGCACTACTTGTTAAATAAAACCTACTAAGGTGGTTGGTGGTGGAGTAGGGGGTGCTCAGGATGACAAGGTGTGCAATACACTAAGAAATCTCAAAGTTAATAAATACATATTGAGACGCTGTGTGATTAAGATAAATATAAAAGAATACGAATCAATGAGTGACGTGATTACACCTATATGACAAGTGCTCTGTTCCTGAAGCCAGTTAAAAACTAAACTATTACAATTAGCCCTGTAGATTGGATTCAGTCTGCAGTTTTTCATATAAAAAAAGTCAATTTAACACACCAGCTACTATAAATACTGGCTTACCAATCAATGTGTTGTTGTTGTTGTATAATAATTATATTCCTCTTTATGCAGTTCTGAAGCTGAACAATATTTCTTTGCTGAGAAACAAAAATGGCAAAACACAAAATTTACATTCTCTTCTTAAAGTGGAAGGAAGGAAACAAAAACAAACATGTAAATAACATTTTTTTTCTTCCAAAAATGAATTAGCCATTAGACATACAATACAATTACATAGATACATATTTTCAATACCGCACATTCAATCTGCCAAAAAAGTAATGATTACAAAGCCAACAAAGATGCTGCCATATATATATATAGATGTATGTACAATGATTATAGCATTCATAATTGCACTATGCCTCAATAAATGTAAATTACAGGCGTATGTTCTAGGGAATTGCTACAAAAAAAATACTCAAAAGTAACTTGGGAATGAGGGAAATGTAATCAGAAATAAGGAGGGCTTACTTTGGTACAAACTGAACATCAACACTTTGCCCTTTTTCATAGCATTTAGCCAAATTTATTTTCCACTGCAATGAACTACAACAGTCAAGACAGCCGGGCTGTGATTGGACGACTATAAAGACACAGCTAAAATGTGACTGGATAGTCTGTAGGAAAGGGGGAGGGGTTTGTAGCCACGCGCAAGGTTGTGTTTGGACTGTTCAAGCAGTTTAGCGCAGAAATAAATTTAAGTTTAATGTAATCTTAAGAACAGAAGTAAAAATGAAACACCATGGTATGGTTTATATTTTGTACTACCTTGCAATCAGCAAGTGTTAATTGTAAAAATAAATGTTATTTAACATTTATGTTATTTCTGGCATCCTCCTCTCTGAAAGTCTACTAACTAACTGTAGGGGTGGTTGGAGAGAATACCGTTGGCGTTGTTGAATACTTTCAGGAATCAGTCGATCGATCAATAAGTCCGTCAGTAAAGCCTGTGTTCATCAGCCCTGCTCTTTTTCTTTCCTACACACTTTCATTAAAAGTAGTAAACAGCGCAAAGTGGCATCTGGTGCTTGAGTTGTTTTGGCATTGGCAATAAGTATACATATTGCCATAATAAAAAAGTGTTGGTGGCACAGTTGAAGATAATCATTTAACAACATTGTCTCATAAATAATCACCTTCTCAGCTCCCTTCAGTCTGTGTAAAGAAACTAGCGCCATCACGGTTTTCATGACATGACATGACAGAGCAGATGTCCTCGTGTGTCTCCTCACCTGCTCGCTCAAAGCTCAGAAAGCATTTTTTAAAGCCAACTTTCTCTCAAACTTCTGAACTTCATGGTTATGTCAATGCTGGAGAACTCATGTGACTGTCACACATGCTCTACTCATCGGATGGTACCAAAATCAATGCAATGTAATAATAATAATAATAATAATAATAATAATAATAATAATAATTTAAATCAATTAATAGCAAATCAATATGAAATAATTTACAAAATCACAGTTTATAACTATTAATCAAGAGACTTGCCAATCAGCCCTTTGTAGGAAAATGGAAACTATCAGTTAGAGATCTGTGGCATAATTTCCTGTTGGGAAAACAGGTGAATGCCCAGGATGAAGCTTCAGAATGAACTGACAGGTCGGAGGGTAAAAAAAAAAAAAAAAGGAATGAAATCCTTGTTTATAAAAAGGCAGGAGGCATGGAGCACATTGCATTTGTTGCAGCTCTGATCTCTCAGACTGACAGACAGAACAAGCCCCCAAACCTCGAGTGCACAAAGTAGTTTCTTTTTTTTTCAAAAAGCAAAACAAAACTTCACAAAGAGCAAAGCCTAGAAATGAGTATTGGTGCTGTACAAATTCAACAGCAAATCCCTCCCTAACCCTTCCAAATATCTTGCCCCAAACCCCTTTCCGCCCTATATTTCATCAACTCCTTAAACAGCAAGATAACATTTACTTTGCTCACCCCTTGGGGACCAAGAGATCAACACATGGCAAATAAATTAGTATTATGCAACCATTAGATTTCTTTTTTGCTCTGATTTTCTTTTCATGTGTGTGTATATGATCTATCTTTTCACAGATTGCATCAGTCAGTGTGTGTTGAGGGCCTCCTGGTGGCAGCCCTGCTCCGCTCTACACAAGGTTGTACTCCTTAAGGTTGAGCTGCAGGATGGTGTCTTTGACGGCGGCAAAGACGAAACGGATGTTCTCTGTGTCAGTGGCACAGGTGAAGTGAGAGTAGATGATCTTATCGCTGTCTGGATTCAGGTCCACAAACATCTTGAGGATAAACTCTCGCCCTGCTTGGGCATCCCTCTGGGGACCTGGAGAGAGGAAGACCATGCTCCGTGAATGCACTTTCCACTTTCTTTCATTACAGTAAGTACCATTACGTTCAAAACACTTGACAGGATTTGATTCTCTTACAGGTGTATTTTATATATAGTGCATTTTAATCTATAGAGATGCATACTGTTCTTTTCTTCATTGCAATGATTACTTTGATTGTGCGATAACTGTCACATTTCATCATGGCTGAAAGAAATTAAATCTCAGGCACTTGTAATTAAACAGTATATCACCAAAATATCAAATACTGTACAGTATCAGGCATCATTTTGATGTCAGTCTGACATTTTAAGTCATTCTTGTCAGATACTGACAAGAAATACGAGAATATTACAATGTTGGTATTTAGTTATGTTTGCCAGCACAATACAGTATATTACTGACCAAGATATACCAATATATGGACACACTATCAGTATAATAACACATTTAAAAGAATCAGTATTGGTCCTATATTCTTATTGCTGTTTTTTGGCTGCTTGTTATTACAATCAAATTAGCACTAACACAAAAGTCAAATGGCCTAATTTTCAGAATAAGTTCATTATTCAGACAAGTCTGTAAACCTTCATCTGTTTCGCCCCTGCCTTCAGGCTTTTGTACTGTATCACTGTATCAGATGTTTGATGTTTGGGTTGGACTTAGTTGACTTAGATGCTGCTGTTACTCACCGTCATACTCTGGGAAGTAGTCAACCAGATGAGAGTACATGATCTTCTCCTCCAACAGGTCCTTCTTGTTGAGGAAGAGAATGACTGAGGAGTTTTGGAACCAGGGGTATGTGATTATTGTCCTAAACAGAGCTTTACTCTCCTCCATCCGGTTCTACAGAGAGAGCGTGAATGTGTGTGTGAGGAGAGGTAAAGTGAGGGGAAGAAAGACAGAGAGAGAGAGAGAGAGAGAGAGAGAGAGAGAGAGAGAGAGAGAGAGAGAGAGAGAGAGAGACTAATTAACCTGCAGTCTTTCAAACTCATTACGTACAGGTTTTAATAAACGTTTTACCGCTCCAGAGGGACAGCAGAAACGATAAGAGAGAAGGGGGCTATGTCGCCTTCAAGAGTTACATTTCTCCCTTGCACTTGATTTCAGTGTTTAATTGAACAGAACGACCATTCTGAAAGCAAGCATTAGATATCACATCGCCAGCACTGCAATCTATTTAGATTGCTCAACAGAATATCTCCTGTATATTATAAAATCTAATCTACTGACGTCAGAATACAGAGGACATGCAGCTGGTCAGTCTTCTCTTTCTTCAGTTCGTAGGCTTATGATAACAAAGGAAGCAAAACACATGGGCAAAAATACAGACAAGACACACATATGAACACACACCTGCTCATTAATACACTTTCACAGACTGACACACAGGCTATATCCTCTTAAGAAGGAGATGTGGCCTGAGGCGGTATTCAAAACAGCTGGCTGATCATTTACAAATGCTTTCCAAGGGAAAAAAAAAAGGTGGAGCGTGGCCAGGCAGGAGGGGAACCTAATTTTCATTGTTTTAAATAAGGAATAGCTTTTCATCTTCCGACAACTCATCTTCCACGTCACATGAAGGTGAAGTTGTTTTTGAAAATGTGAAACTAAGCATCACACAATCAATAGAATCACTTAGTTTGGTTATTGAATTGACTTTTAAATGCAGCTTTTGTGTGAGCGTGTTTTTATCATTCACCTCATTGTCCGATTCCACCAAAACTTGGTCGTACTCGCTGAGCGCTACCAGGAACATGATGGAGGTGACGTTCTCAAAGCAGTGGATCCACTTCCTCCTCTCCGACCTCTGACCTCCGACATCCACCATCCTGTTGGGGCAGCAGCATCCAGGAGAGAGAAAACAGTCACTATGAGCAAAACGTTTGCAAATCTGTTTGAATCTCTTTTCAACACATTTGAGGGGCATTGCTTAATTCAAAAGAAGCAAGAGGGCAAAAGTAAATTGAATAGGATCATTCTATTGATCCTTGGGTGTGACTTAAAAGTTATTCCAATATTCAGCTGAGTAAAAGCAGACTATTAACATTATGACTATGACTACAACCTAATATTTCCTAAGTGCGACCAATGATGAGGGGAATTTGCTGTAATATATACTTAAGAATAAAAAATAAAACAGCATGTTCAGTCAGTGTGGTGCTATGTCAATGCTTTATTGAAGCGGTTTTGAGTTAAGAAAGTGTATTTTTGTTAAATAGGGATGAATTCTGTGCTTAAGTCAGAAAATTATCCAAATATTTTACGTGAGTATAAGCACCAAAATACTTTTTTACAAGTTAAGTATTGCATTCAGAATTTTACCTTTGGGTACTATAAACCTTAACAAAGCATCCTATGTTATTACTATTTGATGAGCTTATTGTACTTCACAGTGTGGATTAATATTTTATATGCAAAAACAATTACAACCATCAGATAAATATAGTTGGGTATATATTTCCCTTTTAGAAATGTTCCAATATCTGAATACTTTAATTGAGTAAAGGTAATTTACTTTCCATCTATGACACGAGCACACACTGGTTGTAGACTAACACGTTTAGGGATGTTAGACTTGTTGGTCTTGTGGACAAGTGAAAGCATCAATTAAAAAAACCTTACAGTCAAATTCAGTAGTTGTAGTTGAGGATTATTATTTTTCTATCATTATATGAACGGCTATGAGTTCTAAACGGACAGGTTTTCTTTTAACATTTCTCTGCACATTTGATGTGTTTTTACCAACTTCACCAATAGCCGTACAGACAAGATAACAACAACAAAGTAGTTATTGGGTAGGTATGTGCACAAATGCTATTTTCACAAATGCTGTTTTCTGATCCTGAATATATTTCTTCACTCACCTGAATATGACACTCTGCAGGTCAAATGGATATTCAATGATGCCCGTGGTGGGGACTCGAACCCTCAACACATCCTGCTGGGTGGGAAGGTAGGCTGGCTCGGCGATCCGGTCCAAGGCGTTCAGGTAACTACAGCCACAGAGAGAGGAAATGAACCAGGGTGTGTATTTGTCTTGTATTTTACCTTAAACATATCTCGAAAAAGTCTTCCCAGAGGTTTATTATAAGCCTGAGGTCAATTCATAATTCACTCCAGAGTTTACATGTCTGGTTTTGACATCTATATTGTTTTTTCTTTCCACTCTACTCACTATTTAGTGGAGTCCGAGAGTTGGTATTCCCTCCTTCGGTCGTAGCACTCCTGGATGCCCGGGTCATTCCATAAGCTCTTGATTGCATCTACATAGGGATTCTGGAACATGCTGACCTTTTCTACGTCCACCTCTCTCACGATGTTGGCGTAGCCCTGGAGGGAAGAAACAAAGGGAGTAACCGTCGTGACTTACTGAGATACAAAAATTAATACTTAATTTATCAAAACTTCATCAAGCCTTTATGATAATCTAAAAAACACAGTGACTATGAAAGACAATCAACATACAGGTTATAAAGTCCCAATTATCACTGGTTTATTTTCTCACTCAATCACATATTCTATATCCAGAAATGACTTTACACCCCCAGGCTGAGCATGGACCTAATATCTGAAGCTCAAATCCCACTGGGGCTGTTGAGGGGTAAGTTTTGCCGCCCCAGATTCCCATCAAACTCTGCTGTGTCCCATGACAAGAGATCAACATGTGCCTGAATGTTGAAACGGTTCCTTTTGTGCATACTGCACTACTTGTAAATAATATATATATCACAACAAAAGAATATACTAAAATGACCAAGTAAGATGCCATAGAAGACAAATCAAATATCCAGTATACAGTATACTTTCATGGGTGGGCTTTAGAGCCTACAAGCCTACAATCATGACATTTACTAAGCGACAGCCAGTGTAAACATGATCGACAGGTTTTATTTTCACTTCCTTTGCAATGTCAGTGCACTCCTTTGTCAGTGGTATAATACTTCCCATTTTAGCCAGAGAGATGGATGTTGGGTAAAAAGTATGACAGGCATTTAATAGTTTTGTTTTACACATAACTTTGATTTCATCATACGCTTTGTTGTTTGCTGTACTTAAGTACGTTTATAGTACAATACTGTACTGAATGTCTCATACAAAACCCTAATGTGTAAACACACTAAACATACAAAAGCCATTTATTTATCCAGATACTGGATTATGGAGTATGAAGAAGCTGATGGTAAACTGGAATTACTGTATAGTGCAATGTAGGATGGGAGAAAACGTTTACCTACAAACTTTATGGTGAAATAGATGGGCTGAAACAGCACATTCATTTTCCTTCTTGAGCATGCATATGTGGAACTGGAAGTGAAAGCTAACATGGACAGTGGTGATTCACCACAACAGCAGAGAGTTAAATCCAAGATGTGGTGCCATTATAAAGTCTCAGTGCTGATAGTGTGCGCAAATTCAACCCTTTCTCTCATAAAATCATAACGTTTTAAAGCTGTTGCAACTAAAAGCTGTTTGTAAACTGTCAACATAAAGTCAGACATACAGTTATAGAAACAAAACCAGTATGTGGTGGCATCTGTTATAGAAACACAACCAATATGTGGTGGCATCTGTTATGTGGCCGGCATCGGTAATCTGCCTATAAGGTCTGCACAAAATAATCAGAAATATATACCCAAATACCTAAAACTGAAGACATTATGTCTTTTTTTTGTTAAAAAAAACATCTAACTTCTGATCTAAATTACCATTTACTGTGTCAATCAAATGTTCTGCACTGTCCAGACCACTCTCAAATAGGTAATACCTAAGCAATACCTGGAGCATGGAGTATCAGCACAATAATTCATTTAGTAACATATTAGGAAGTCCCTCCTCTAATGAAATGAATGGGAGCCAATGGCAATTAGTCTACTTGTTGATTTATGTTTAAAGGTATGGCAATGCTGGGGCGGCCTCTAGTTCACCCAGTAAGAGCGTTCGCCCCATGTTGGCTGAGTCCTGCAGCGGCGTGGGTTCGAATCTGACCTGCTGCCCTTTGCTGCGTGTCATCCCCCATCTCTCTCCCCCTTTCATGTCTATCCACTGTCACTATATAATAAAGGGAAAAAGCCCCAGAAAAATAATCCAAAAAAAGATATGGCAATGCTAATAAACCAAAAGGCATATCTGATACACCTACAATATCCACAATATCAAATTGTTATATTCGTATCACCTTGAATAGTATATTTGTATCCCCCTTTTTTTCTGTGCATTATCAGTAAAACACTTACTGGGTCCTGATCCTAACATCCCGAGATTATGATCTGACTTCAGGCCATCACACAAAAATCTACTAAATAATTGATCCACCCCGCATAACTAAATCTCTACAAAACCTTCCAGTGAGCAACGTCTGGTAGGGAGAAGCTGAAGCCGTGTCGTCAGCTGTCACCTGAAATGGTCTGATTTATAGAAGACGAAAAAAGGTTGCCGAAGTGATGATGCTCCACTGCCTTTCATTTGTCACTCTCACAGGAAATAAACTGCGTGTAAGAGGTCACAGCTCCCAAAGCTATGGCCACAAGGGTGAAAAAGGAGAAAAAATTGACCTGCTGAAGTCATAGTTACAAGTGAGGTCAAATTTGGGTGAGTAGTGTAGGGGAGGTCTCTCTTGTGTATTTGCTATGTATATTTGTGCGTGTATATGCACTCCTCATGGATTTGAGTTTACTGAAACCCACAGGCAAACACAAATACACACGGGGTGCGATGGAGGGCTGGAGTGCTTAAATGACACAGGAAGTGTCAAAAAGGACAGGAAACAATTATGGATGGCTGTTGCAAATAAGATAGACAGCGCTCTAAAAATATACAAGGACGCTGTGGCCACTTTGTTGCGTCTTTTTTCCTAAAACTATTTGTCAGCCTTCACAAAAGTTGTTTTTTTCAGTTTAGGAATTTGAAATGGCTTGAGTGAAAGGATCTTATTTACCTTGTTGTGCTCATATTTGTAGGGGACCTTGAGGGTCTCTGAAGCTCGGATCATGGCCTGCATGGCTGTGAAGATGTTCTGATAGACCAGTTTGGTGAAACCCCTTTTGTCCTCATCAGAGTAACCGGTGCCGTGGATAATCCTCATTTGTTTGATGAATGTGCTCTTCCCACTTTCCCCAGTGCCTGAGAGAAAAGACAGGGAAAGAATGTCATTTAACCAGACAACACATGTACATTTAGTAATGTATGTCTTTCCTGGACCTCCATGGGCAAAAAGGAACTATAAAACAAAAGTAAGTCCTATTTTCACAAGAAAACAATAAGTTAATTAGAGTTGAGAAACTAAAAGACAGCTCTAAATAATCTAATAATTTAAGCAATAATTGGCTAAAAGGCTCTGTAGAGCTGAGGGAATCTGCAGAGTTGGGTAATAATTTTTTGAGTTCATCACTATGAACAACCCTTTTCACATCACACATAGTCATTTGATCCATTGATAATATAGAAATGTAAATTAATGCAGTTTTGGAGTTTCCAAAGGGAAAAGGGGAAAGGGTTACATGGCTTTTTGTGGCTTTTTGTAACACAAAATCCTGTTTGGAAAGAAACGTGCCCACACAATTATACACACAGATGTACAGTGTGTACTCACTGATGCACTCACTCAGTCAGTCATTCACATATAATATGATGTGCTGGCTACTTTCCTCTCAGTCTGTTTGCTTGGTCTGGTGACTGACCAATAACAACATCTATCTCCTCTCAGTGGTGACAGGGACTATTTGGGTGTGAAGAGCTGGGGGGAATAATTTCTCTTTGGTTCATTGAGAATCTTGGCAGACCAACTGAAAGGTCTAACTTTACCTCACCACTAACTCTTGAATAACGCTGGCAGGAAGGAGTGTATGTGTGTGTGTTTGCTTGTCAGTGGCCAAGAGATGTGTGCTGCATTCCAGTGGAACCTAAAGTCTCTGAAAGTCTGGATATGTTACACTCTGTTATATTGCATATTATATAAACTCTATTTTAACCAAATTAGCCCCTCTACTGTGGGCCCACAACACAGACCAAGCACTTAACAAAAACCAAGCTAAAGACTAAACTACTGCTAAAATACCAAAACCTCTAGAGAAACAGCTTGTCAATTTAGAAGCCTGAAATGAGCAGGGAAGGCAGTAATAAAAACACAGGAGTTAGCACAATTACGCTTGAAGTGCTCTAGGGCCAAGCATTTAACCCTTGGAATTCTATTTACAAATTCATTTTTTTTTAAAGGTGCATCAAGCAATGAGGAAATGCTATCATGTAGACAGAAGCATTTTTTTCACTTTCCTATTTGGTTGGATATGGTGGCTTTTGAAATATGAAAGTATGGCTATGCTTTTTATTTTAATTCATTTTCACATTATAAAACGCATTCAAACTAAATATAATACATTGTATACACAGATTTCTTTTCAATATATCAGGGCAACGTTTATATATGCTCACAGTATTCAATTTGCAATTGCATGTAAGTGCTACATGCTAATACTGTTGCATTATCCTTTTGCGCTTTAATTCACTTTATAGCACCAAAGGGTGGGTGGGACTTGTCACCACCTGCCTTCAACCCACACACAATGTCCACATATAATTAACTATTACATTAACCTCAATGACAAGTAGTTGTTGTTGCAGGCCACAAATAGTGTTGCACAAGAGTTAATGCCTTACAGTATCCACCCTAAAATAGACACTTTTTATTTTTAAAGTAGGCAAGTGGAACAGTGAGTAATCTCAAAAACTTAAATTAACTGCCAATAGCTTATGGATTTGTCCGGCAGAATGGATCTGGGTTGCTCTTGTGAGGCACAGTTCTGATCCCCTCGTGGCTGTTCAAACACAGAAAATGGGAGAGAACCTAATGCCCTCACATGTGATTGGCTCATAAATTCAACCATAGATAGAAACCTTTATAATTATAGTTGCCTTTAATTTGCAAACTCTGACCTGATAAATTGGAACTGAGATGCTGCAATTCAGTTTTATGTTACAAAATGAATACAGCTTAGTTTACTTTTAAAGGTTTCTTCTGGGGATCCACCCTTCCAAGAAAATAATCCTCAGAGAATAAATTTACTTTAGAAGATACTTTGCTATGAAAGTACAGTATTTTATACAGGTTACCTTGGGTTATAGAAAAATTAGAAGGTTATACAGCATTGTATAACTAACAGCTGTATGTATAATAAGAAAAATTATTGCAATGCCTTAAAAATATCAAAGACAACATTTTCATTAAAATATTCCAGTATGGCTTGACCACATCTGGGTTGTAATATATCTTCTCTATTACACCAACAAAAGACACTGCGAAAGATAGAGAGACAGCGAGCATGCTGGGCATTCCAGGCTGCTGAGTCACTCTTCAGGCTAATGCATTGACCCAGGATTAACCCCGTGTTTGAGATTGGCGTGAATGGCTCACCAATACATCTTAGGTGACGCCTGCAGCTGACTTTTTAAAAGAAATGGGATAAAGGGTGCAAGAACACAGATATGATGCTTGAACATCATCTATCTAGAAAGGCAGATGTGTGTGTGTGTGTGTGTGTGTGTGTGTGTGTGTGTGTGTGTGTGTGTGTGTGTGTGTGTGTGTGTGTGTGTGTGTGTGTGTGTGTGTGTGTTTTTCCCTGCCTGGGCCACAATACCTACTACTACCAGATGTGTGAGGCATAACTGGTTGTGCTGGCTAGTTTAATGAATAATAATGCATCATATTTTTATTGTGATATTTTGTGAGTAAAATCTGAATCTGCAACATAACCAATACCATTTCTCTCTCAGGAAAATGTAGTAGTACAATGTTTTCCTCCTGAAGTAGAAGTATACAGTAAGTCAGTAGGATACAGTTGGGTTGCATATTAAGTTCTTTGGGGGCCAGTTATTTCAGGGTACAATGGTTCTGGAGAAAACTGCAAGCAGCAATACCGCAGGCCAAGCAAACCGTTTTGAACAGGCACTGCACTAGTTATAAAAAATGCATGAGTAAAGACGAGGAAATGAATTCACCACGGAGAGCTTAGCAGCACCTCAAGGAGAGAGTTAACACAGAAAGCAGAGGGAGGCCACTGCAACACATTCACTTTTAAAAATGCTTTAGTCTAGCTTGCAATTTCTTTCTCTAACTACAGACTGTATTATCTGTGTAGTAGTCACATCTGGAAAACACATGATTTGTTTTTTGCACTTTCATGAACTGAAAGTTGACAACTCTGTTCTCTGATCTGAGGAACCAGTTATCTATCTAATAAAGCGGGACGCCTAGGGGTGTGTGTGTGTGTGTGTGTGTGTGTGTGTGTGTGTGTGTGTGTGTGTGTGTGTGTGTGTGTGTGTGTGTGTGTGTGTGTGTGTGTGTGTGTGTGTTTGTATTTATGTATGTGAGTGCGTCTATGCGTCTCTCTTTGAAATATCTCATAAACCGTTCATCCAATCTACTTCACATTTGGTTTCCTGGGTACCTAATGAACTTGGGGTTTGGATTTTGGAGCAATTTGGACAGCATTGGATATTGGATATTAAACCTAAAACTAAACGGCCGAACAATAAACTGCTGGTGCAGCAGACTGTTGACACGCTCTGGACAGCAGCTGGGGTAGGGGATGTTTACCGGCTTGGGCTGCGGTTCACTTTTTGCAGCTTATAATGTAACATGATTGCTGGATATACCAAGCAAACCTTTCTTCACGTTCCTGGAGCACGAGCGGATAGCTGACAGAAACATCTGAACTGTTGTGTTGAATAAGGTTGGAAAAAACATACATTCAACTTACATTCTGTGTCTATTATTTTGCTAAGAGGAAACTTAATAAAAAGCCATTTGCCAACACTAAATATCAAACAAAAGCCAGACACTATATCGTATTAAGTTGGTGTGCGCTGTACATTCACCAATTCTAAACACAAGCAGAACATAACCTATTCTTGGAGCTTATTCCTCCACCGCGCTGTGCAATGCAGACTATCTCGGAGCTGACCGAGCAAAGACTGCAGTTTACATCAGAATCACCCTGGGTCCCGTTAATTAAATCTACTGCTAACTTATAACACTAATAACATTACCGTCGCCAATATACCCCCGCAAATCCATACTTCCGTCAAGCCACAAGTGTTAAGTTTTCGTTAACAATAATACAAGACAAGACAACACTGCCATGGTGATATCAACATGCAACATCGTTGACAAAAAAAGACAATACTAAAATGTTTTCTCTCTCTCTGCACGCACGCACACGCGCACACACACACACACACACACACACACACACACACACACACACACACACACACACACACACACACACACACACACACACACACACACACACACACACACACACACACACACACACACACACACACACCACAACACACACACACACCTGTCAGATTAGGTACTCCATATTTTCATTGCGATTTAGTGATTAAAATCTGAATCTGCAACATCGTCTGTCAGGTAAATATAGTAGTACAATGTCTCCCTCTGATGTAGCCTACACTGTAAGTCAGTAGTAGGCTATATAGTGGAGTTGCATATTAAGTGGTTCGGAGTCCTTCTGTAAGTAAAGTTTTAGGGTACAATTTGGTTTTGGAGAATTCTACTAGCAGCAATACCACAGGCCATTAGTGTTTTCAATTTTATAAAGAAACCCACTCTTGTGGGTGTCAAATATATTCAGTGTTAATGGCTGGCAGTCTTTGGCAAGCACCAGCAAATCTCAAGGCAAAACACAAGGCAGAGACATTAATTAAGTCAATTTAAATCATTAGACAGAATTCTGATGTTCCCCAATGTTAGTGTGAGTTATTTCAGATTAGGACAACTAGATGTCAATAATGCACAGTGTTGTAAAAATGGTTTGCCTCCCTAATTCTGCACTTTCTATAGCTGCACACTGTTAACTTAGCTGCATTCATACAAGAAATCATATGACATATTTAGTGCTTCCTCTCAAACTTGTTAAAAAGTTGCGGTGGACTTTGTTCCCACAGCTTTCATTTGGCCGATGAAAGCAGCTGACAGTGATTGGGTAGATCAACACTTTTGCAAATGTTTTTGACAGATGAAATTGGACTCAAAGGTGCAGAATAAACATGCTGTCATGCTGCAATGATTTTAAAAGTTATCCAGCTGTGCAAAATGTGAACACAGTTGAGCAGATGTTTTCTGTGACTACAGAGGTAGTTCCATAATCTAAATTGTTCATAACTTTTCTGCCTGTTCTGATGTTTTAAAACTGATTTACTTTCAAATCCGGCCATCCCACTTGTCTATGATTTTCTCCGTTATTGCAACCTTGTAAAAGGGGGCCAGGCATCATAAAGTAGGTCCAATGGTCTCTTGAGGATTGGAGCTGGGCCACTTTGTAATTGAGCCGTTTTAAATCAATTTAGCAGATGGAGACAAGCCTGATATTTATTCATGTTTAACCATTTTGACTGTCAACAGATGTTTCAGACCTCAATGCAAAATAAATTAAAGTCAGATGTATGCAATATATGTAGGAATGCAACAAGAAAGTACTATGCATCAACATATAGCAATATCTCTCTCTCAATTTTATTCTGTATGTCCTCTGTAAAACTGTATCCTACAATGGTAAAATATAGGGCGCCAACTACTGATTAGTTTCATTTTTGATTAATCATTTTTATTAAAATTAATTAATTAATTAATTATTAACAATAGAGGTTGTTAATCTTGCTCAAGAGTATCTGAACAGGTTTGGCCTCAGCGGGCATAAAACATTATCTCAATCCACTTTGAGAGGGAAACTTCAAATTAATAATAAGCTTCTAAAATACACTACCATCCTAGGAGCCCCTACACTGTGAATGTGCTCTTTCAGTAGTTTCAGTTCAGTGTGTTGTGTACTTACAGTAAACATGCTCTAATGAGGCAAAGCGTTTCTAGTTACAAGTATTGTATTCATTATCCACAAAACATGGACTTCATACAAAGGATCAGGGGAATTTGGTTAGTTGATGATAGGATTGTATGATAAAGTTTAGATGTCAGAGCATCCTTGAACTCCTGATGCACTGTGAGCTCACCAAAACATGTTCCAATAACTTACGATCAAATGAACAATGAAAATTAGCTCAACTTAACTCAATAAAGATGACAAAATATGTCTATACTATGATTGATTAGTAGCTAACTACAGAAAGTGCTTTTATGCAAAACCAACTGAAAAGATGGCAGCCTGGTAGGTAGAAAATCATTTTAAAAACATACATCTGGAGGATGGTTAGCAGCAAAATATATGCAATGTGTAGCTAATGTAAAAAAAAGTAAAAAAAAAAAAGAAAGATGTGCTTTTAGTCTCCAGTCGCTATGTCACCATTACTCTGCTAAGCTGCTGCTTTCTACTCTTCTCCATTCATCTTGAACTTCCCATGACTGCACAGGTTTGGAATCTCTGCTAACATGATGGATTTCTTCAGACCTAATGTCATGCTTAAAAAGGAGAAGTTCACTTTCCCATAAAAATAAAAACAAAAGAACAATCTAAATCTAATGGTAATCATCATTTTTACCATAATTTAGCATGTAATTCCGTTTGAACAAGGTCTTTCCATTCAAATAAACATAGTTTTAAGCTAAATGCCCCCATCGCCTGCACATTTCAAAAGCAACGAGTCAAGTGCCTTCTAAGCACTGTCCACTCCTCCAGTGGAGCAGCTCACTCAATGAGCCTTGATCAGAAAATAAGAGAGTTCACTTGTGCCGACTTCCATCCTGAAGAAAATATGCAGACTTTACCAACTACATTTTTTGGGTCAGTGGGAGGGTCTCAGATTAATTCTCTCTCCCCACAGCAGTCTCATTTCTCTGACAGAAATATGTCAAGGTTAAAGGTCTTATCCAGCTCTTGATGTTATTATGCACCACTTTAATCTGACAAAATGTATCTATGTTTGGAGGTGTGCCCATTTTTGCTTGTGTGTGTTGTCACAAACTATGATCTGGTTGCTGTACAGCTACACTTCGGCTGTCAGCATGTTATGATTAAACTTAATATCATGTGTCCTACCCTGGCTAGCATGCGTCCATCAGTTATGGCAGTGGTTCAGTAACTGTTTCTGTCATACATGCTTTTGAAAGACAAACAAATCATGTTTGTTTTGCTTTGTGAATAAATCTTGTTAACGCACCAATATCTTCCTAAGTTTTCTCTTAAATATGTTCTTAAGAAAGTCCCTAAGAAAAGTCTACGTCTGATTCATGACGTGTTCTTAAACAGCAGAATTGTTCGCAGGTGTGTTCTTAGAATGATGAATCCCAATGTCTTTGTAAATTGAAAGCGTGTGCCCGTTGCTCCTATTTAGCAAAGGTAAATGCCCCGTTAATTCCCATAAAAAGGCATGAGATGGCAGGGCCGTGTCGTGTGCACACTTAGAGAAATGTCCAAAAGACGTGGCAAAGACGGTGGAGGCATCGACTCCAAGAGAAATAAAAACTTTAGTAATTCTGAAGTGGAGGTACTGCTGCAAGAAGTTAACGAAGAACGAGACATCATATTTAGTAACGTCAGCAGTGGATACTATGCAGCAAATAAAACTGATGAAGTAGAAAAGAAATAGTTTGATCTGAAATCTGAATGTATTCCAAAACATAGAAGATACTCTTGGCGTATAAATAGCATGACCAATCACTTATTATTGGATGGCAGGGTTCCCCGTTAAAGGTGCTCTAAGCGATGTCACACGTTTTTTAGGCTACAACATTTTTTGTCACATACAGCAAACATCTCCTCACTATTCACGAATTGCCGGTCCCCTAAACACACTGTAAAAAAACGCAGTCTCTGTAGACAGCCTAGGGTCCACACATGCCAACAAAAACAAAGTGGTCCAACCTGGATCATGCAAACATACACAAACCGTGTTCCAGTGTTCAGCCAATAACGGACAAGAAGGATTTTGTGAGGGGGAGGGGTTAGTGCGCTGAAGCACAGAAGTGAGGGGACGGGATGGGGAGGAGGGAGGAGCGAGCTAGTCTTCGTTTTGTTTGAAAATACTTTGAACGTCAACAAGAACTAACGTCACAACATCGCTTAGAGCACCTTTAACATAATTGATGTGAATTGAAGGCAAAGCAAGGCAAGTTTATTTATATAGGCCTAGCCCAATTCATACACAATGGCAATTCAAAGTGCTTTACAAATGAGCAGTAGTGTGTATTTATTAAAACAAACAAACGTATAATTATGTGTAAAATAATGAAACTAATTAGTTACAAAATGGAGAGGAATGTTACATTTTAAATTAGAACGGACGAAAGCGGTATAGCTACTTGTTTTGGGCAAACATGTCAGCTCTAAATCTAAAAAGTGCAAAGGAGTGCTCTTGAGTGTGCGTAGATTCTTTTCTTACCTAAGAACAAATCCCAAATAAGAAAACATTGGTGAATGCCAGAATCTTTGTGAAAACTGCGTAAGAGGGGTTTAAAGGTGCTGTAGGTAGGATTGTGAAGATCCAGGACTTATGCCGCGTTCTATTTACCTCGGAACTCGGAAGCCACAACTGGGAATCACGTCATACCCGAGTTGAATGCGTTCTATTTAAAAGTCGGATTTTCATTGTTTTCATTAGCTCTAGCCCGGTTGTTATTGTTAACAACCAGTTGATAACAACGCATTACGCTGTTTTTTGTGCATGCAAACAGCGTAACAACATGTCCACAGATAGAAGTTGGACATGCCTGTGTGAACGACTGATTTAGTGACACAAATGAGACAGAAGTGCTTATAACTTTATGTTACTGCAGCTTTCACAACTGTTGATACAGGGGGCAGCCATGTTGGATTTTGAACTCGGGCTACTGCGAGGTTGTACGAGTTCCGAGCTCGTAAATATCAAGCCCCCAGGAGGAGCGCTTAAGTCTATATGCCAACATGGGCTTAGCGGATAACGGTGGTACTGCGCCCCATGGCCCAGAAAGACTTTTCACATAGACATTACATGGCGAAAGAAACGTCTATATTTCAGCGGATAATTAGTTTCGGGGTATATCAACCTACCAGCCCGAACACTGAAAGGGTCCTTGTTTAAAATGTTACGTTTTTAACATTTTTAACATTCACTAGAAGCGAATACAGAATTATTAAATTTGAAATGATGAACGCGCATAATGGACGCGAGCAGACCCACGGGACGGCCTTAGCCAAAGAATTTGAACATCAACAACTTCTCAGTCCCTCCCCCCCTTTCTGCTAGAGACCAAACAGTCTCCTAAGCCCCTCCCCCCACAAGGTAAAATGTGTGTGCATGTGATTGACACACAGTTAGACACCCCCCGCCCCCTGGCCCTGATTGGTGTAAATGAACAGGGAGCTGTGGATTTTTGCAAATTGCACTACAGGCTGTGTGGTGCCAGAGGAGCCAGATTTTTTTTTTTCTATTAAAAAATAGATTAACTGCTTTAGGTAGTTCTACTGGAACATAGGGTCAGTTTCAGCAAATATGACAGAAAGTTAGTTTTATAAGTCTTACCTACTGCATCTTTAAGAACACATTTGTTCTTAAGAACGTTTGGTGAATGAGGCCCAATGTTCCCAAATAAATCAACATGTTTATTTACAGCAGACATTTTGACTTGTCATAGAAAGAAAAGCACACTAATAATGATAACGTCAATTACGCTTCAGCTTTTTTGCCGTGCAATGCAGCAATTAACAATATTATTAGTTACACCTGTGTTTGACAAGTCCGGATGTCTGCTGTTAAAGAGGTCTGTTCATTTCTGGTCACATGCGACAATTTAGGTACCACTGAGTTATTATTTCACTAACTTTTTATAGTTATTATAATATTTTGCCAAGTGTGGCATAATATTTTTTGGCACAGTACATTGTGTGGAAAACAAAGGATTACAATGAAGCTTTGAGCATAAACAGGTCGAGAAAAAAAAAAGCCTTATCTGTGTTTTCTTTCCTTGCAAACAACTTTAACTTACTAGCTCATTTGTTGTGTTGTGTGGGTTTCAATGTACCCAGTCTCTGTAGACCTAAAGCAATTAGTTGGTTTAAAAGTTGAAAAAGCCGAGATGATTTGTGAAAAACCAAGCGATTGACATTTTGAATAATTGATAAACTTCTATACTTGACTGGAGAGTTTTGTGCCAGAACCCAAGGGACTTTAGGCAATTAGATATAATAATTCACAGATAGCATATGGGTTAATGGAGCCATATAGACCACACACAACTTCCTACAGTTAACTCCACCAGTAGTAGTGGGAGCGGTGGAGTGAATTCAGAGCTCATATATTCAACGTGCTCTGGATTCACTGAAAAAATGGTTGATTGGGCCATACTTGTTTCATGAGCTCAGACACGAGAATGTTGGTATGAGATCACACATATGGTTCATCATTACTGGAAACTTTTTACTCTGTTACTTAATGGAGTGCATCTTTCCTGTGACTCAATTTCCACAGACATTAATTGTAAGCTTCCTGTCATTAGAGGAAATATAACACCCTATATTGATTGGACCTACTGATAAGCAGCTCCTTCACAAAAAATACATATCGAATGAGCATCATACTCATCAATTAGGGCCATCAAATGGTTCGTATCACAAGAATAGTGACTAATCATTGAATAAATACAGTTAGCCTAGTCAGACTTACACATCACTTTTAGGTTTTGTTCATTGGCTGTTTATGTGTTTGCATAATAGGCGAATTGTTGGGTATTAAAAGAGATTAGAGGAAAACAACAACACAATTATTCATCCATAGTTAACAAGGGAAGTGGCAGTCAGCTCCTTCAAATCCTGTTAAGGGGGATTCATTTGATCATTTTGTACCAACAGGAGGGCAAAGGGGAAACCTTTATCCCAAAAGAGGCAAACACCTGCATGCTCTTTTCAGAAAGTAGTCTGGATGATGTGATCATATATCCCAGCCTGCTACAGCACCTTCTTCTCCATGCATTTTCTAAAGGCCTGAGAGAGAAGGGCACTGGATCAGGAAGAGAGGTTTCTAGCACTGCTCCCCACAGCCACGGTCATCACAACTAATGGGCTTTTCGTTGCAAATCTAATTATAAACAGGATGGTGAGTAGATGACTTGTTTTCCTCAAATTTCTCCAGTATGACAAATACTTCTGGACAGGATAAACACCCACCCAATAACACAACCCCACACTGTAAAAATGAGATATATATGAGATAATGTAAAAGTTTTCTGTTTTTTATGGCACTGCTATTTTATATTTTATGGTCTATTTCAACTCATTGTACTGCAGCATGCTTTTGATTGATTATTCAATTCATTTGAGAATGATGAATTAATGTAGACTATTTAAAAAGGTAGGTGTATGGGCATACGGTCACACAAGCCTCTTTATATCATAGGACAGCATGCTTCCAACCAGGTCCGGTTCTAGACTGCTTTGAATGGGGGGTCAGTAAGAGATGTTGGTTGGTCACCAACGACTAGTGTTAATGAGTGCTCTTTTAGACTGTAAGCTATATCGTGCACGGTTTATGTTCTATAATACATAAGCATGTAGTTTCTTTAATTTTAAACCCACCTTGTTAAGGGGCACATCTTCAGAAAGCTAAGGGCGAAGGGGCCGGACATATCCATGCACTATTATTCTCATGTACACTTGACACAACGCGCCACCACATTTTTAATCATAATTAAAGGGATGGGTATTGATAGGGTTTTATCAATACTATACTCTTATCCATAGGCTTATTCCTTATCAGTTTGGTTCGTTTTGGATACTCGTTTCAGGTCTTTTTAATTACTAAATAATTGCTTTTACAAAAAAGTTATTTAAAAAAAATAAATAAATTCAAAACTGGACTAAAAAGTTGTATTGCTAATACTGAGTGAAGTTTATAAAGAATAAAGGACACAGACATCAATCAGTATTTTCATCCCTCCTGTCCTCTGTCCTCCCTCTGCTGTTGCTGTGATTCATTCCTCACACCATCACCTTCAAGGTCTGATGACATCATTGGCGTGCATAATAATTAGCCATGTGGAGGTACAGTCAGCTTTGTTTTAGCATGTTTTAACAATTTGCAATAGCTGGTGGTGCTATGCTTGTGTAAAACAGCAGCAGTGCAGCCAGAGCACATTCAAATATCGCTTTCTATGTTGAGGAGCTCAGCCACGGAAAAAGGAGAATAGGAGATGTTGCAGCGGATAATAAATTACACTAAAATGTAAAAAAGTAGCCTACCGATAAAAGAACCGGTAATAATACTACAGTCTTTAATCATTTTGCCCTGTTTTTTGGGGTTATTTATTTGTAAACTAAAACAATATAGGCAGACCGGAGTTGGCCCACTGGCCGCCAATTGCAGTGATCAAGCTATGATCAAGTGACAGCTTCTGCTGATAAGAAAAGTAACACTTTCTTGCTGTGTCTCCGTGTTTTATAGGGCCAACCCAAACAATTATGGCGTTTTTCCATTACATGGTACCTGCTCGACTCGCCTCGACTCTACTCGCCTCGACGCGCTGTGCGTCCGTTTTCCATTGCAGATTTTAGTACCGCCTCAGCGTGGCTGGTCGTCATAGCGACTGCCGTGGGCGTGGCTTAGTAGCGTTGCTTCCCGACTCATTTCCTGGTTCTCCGTCTCCGTAAACAACAGGATATCAAAGAGATAGTTAACGTTTACTGCTCCAGATTTCCCACCGTGGTCAGAAAAACCGGTGGAGACACTTTGTTTTCCTCACATATATATGACTCTAGAGTCGCTACCGCTCGCCGGAGATAATCGGCGCACTCTCTCACTTCTCCCCGCTCACCAGCTCCCCACACACACACACATAAGGCGACTCGACACACACACACATCACACATGCACACACCAGCGCACAAGTATAAACATCAGGCCACTTGTATGCTACAGAGAAAGCTCTGCGTGGAGCCTCCGGCAGCAAAAAAACACCGCTGGCTAAACTATTTAAAAATGCTGTCTCTCGCTAGCAATGCAGTGACGATTCTTTCCGACCAGTCAGCAGCCTGCAGGTTTTCACGTCAACTTTTCGGCTCGCCTCAGCTCGCTTGGAACCTCGACTGAGGTGGTACTAAAAAAAAGTATCTGTTAGCAGGTACCAGGTACTTTTTTTCGTAATGGAAAACCAAAAAAGGCGAGTAGAGTCGAGGCGAGTCGAGCAGGTACCATGTAATGGAAAAGCGCCATTAGATACTAGTAAAACGTCAAACGTAGCAAAAGCTATGCGTTTTTAAACAAAAACTTTTTTTAAATGGCATTCTGAAACAAAAACGATCTCTATCCACACAGGTCGATCTCGAATGATGTTCGTCCATATTAACACCATGATTAACACGTCTGACAATGCATATCACATGACCATTGCATTCACTGGGCATGCGTGGGCCGATGAAATCAGGAAGTAGATTGTCTAACATCACTCTGCGGTTGAAAATCATGGATATTAGTTAAAAATACAGAAAATACTTTGGACAAAATAACATTGGTAAATAGTAAGACCAGGCATTTATTTGCTTGGACCGGCGACGAGGTGGAACTGTTACAAAAAGGTATGTAAGACTATACATCTATGATGTAATGGTACTTTTTGATGGCCCCGTTTCCCAGCACTGGACGCTTGATGGGCTTGCCACTAGCAGTAATCAATTTCTCTTCAATGACCACTGACAAGCAAAGAAAACAGGCTACACCCTCCTACAACTGCGATGGCTGCACCCGATTGGACGAACGCTTCACTCGTGGGCGGTCTTCTCCTGGACCAACATGGCGGAAACTTTCTCTTAATTTACAAAAATAGTTCACCAAAATGTGTTTCTGAAAACATTTTATGCGAGAAATAAGCTATGCAGTTGCTGAATCTGTCGTCAGTTTACGGTCAGGTTAAAAGATTTGAGTTTTCGAGAGGTGGCGAGTCAAGCTGTGGGCCGTTATTTGCATAAAGTGGCACCTTATTTGCATAAAGTAGCCTAGACTTCAACTTTATTCAAATGAGGAGCAGGCAACTTGAGAACAAAATGCGTTTTCAAACAAAAACGTAGGGCTATTAATGATGTAGATGTTCCAATCCAGACTAATATCTGTGCTATAACCACTGCCAGGGTTGGTGTTAAGCTGCAATACTGCCTTAATTACTTCCAATAAAACGCTAGACTTTGGCCCAGCCGATGTTTGACACACTCATAAGCACACCACCTGGATGGGCCCTTGAGGCCTGGCTGCACAGGTTGTCAGTCCAGTGAATGCATGGAGGGGAGGCCCTTGGTGACTAGTAAGCATTTGTTTCCTCGACACAAACCGGTCGCAGTTATTCAAATCAGGTGGTTTTAACACTGGGAACCCTACAAGCCTGGCTGGGCAGCCGCTCCTCCCTCTGCTGACCTGCCAATCTGTGCACTCAACTCACAACTCCAAGGTAGCCTATTTCAACCACCCACTCCCCAACTTTACTCAGGTGGGAAGCCTCATTATTAGACCCCCCACCCGACAATGGTATTTTTGGTGAGAGGAATTTGGGCTTTGCATGTCTCCCCACACTCCTGTCCCTCCCCGTGTTTCTCCCTGTCGACCTTACCGAGAAGCAACAGTTTCAGTTCACGGCGTGCGTCCTTCTTATCCCGGCGGAGCTGCCTTTCGATCTCGTCGTTGATCCGCCTGGCTTCTTTCGCCTCCTCGCTGAGGCAACACGCCATTATGGATTCCAGGGTCATTTTCTCTCCTTTTTTTTTTTTTTTTTTTTTTTAAAAAAAACGCACTTTTCCGCTTTTTCCTTTTACTGATTCATTCAGATTTCAGATTCGTCGAGGTAAAAAAGACGTCCTCATACAGGCCTAATTGTGGTGAATAACGCGTGGACGCCCTTATAATGAGTCTGAACAGCGCACAGATTGTGGTGGAAAGGAAAATTAGATATTTGAGAAATTATTGACCCCCCCGTTTCGGTTCGCTTTCTGGGCTTCCCGACAGCTTCAAAATAGTGTCCAAGGCGGTTTGAGTTGAATATCTGTGCAATCTTAATTGGTGCAATCTGCTTTTCCTTCTCAATATGATCAACAGATCCTTTCAGGACACATCCTCCGTACTGCTCTGTTTGATCTCGTTAAGCATTGCCATCCGTGCCTGGCCACCCTCATCAAAGTCTTCAATGTTGTTATTTTTCAATCAACAAAACCCCTTGTGTTCAAGCTATTGTCCGTGGGTGAGGGCAACGAGAAAAACACATGAATGAAGCTTTCCGTTTATTTTCCAATGGCTCGACTCCCGGGCGTGGTAAAGCAGAATATGGCGGACTTTCACTCCAGTCGGCTAGGCAGGGATACAGTACAGTTATCTCTCTCTGTGTCTGCTCAAAAAACCAAGAAAGCCACACATAACATGGCATTTCAGCCGTAGCTGTCGGTGCCGCAACCAAAATATATCCCAGTTTGTATCAAAAGCCGTTTACATCCATGGCTCATCAGCGGGGTGAGAAGAAAGAAATAAACGCCGTGTTGTTGCTATTTTTTTTTTCTTCCTCCCAGCCAATCTTCTCCTTTTCCTCAATTCTCTTCATGTGTTTTTATTACAGAGGCCATCCACTCCTCCGCTGGAAGGGTGACGTCGGCCTCCCATCGACAAGGGGGGAGTGTCACGTCCAACAAACGCCACACAAGTATTTATACCCCAACCTGTGCAATAGAAAATCTGTATGAATGGAGAAGCAAACTCGTATCTCCATGGGCGTGGGCAGGACAATTCCACTTTAACTCAGTGTTTGTGCCGACTTTGTAGGGAGAGTAATCACAGTCACAATATATGTGGGTAAATATGACGTACCGTATTTTATTTTACTGGTTTATGGCAGTATGTGATTTTCTGCAAATAGGCTACAACTCATTTGTGTGTGTATATTTTGTGATTGCATGATAACCAGTGGAGGTCATCTAGCACAGGCTCTAGTGTACAGTGGGCACAATAACACCTGTATGCAGTCCAGTAAATATTCCCTTTGTGAATGTTGTATTTTTTCAGATTGATATTGTAAAGATAGCCAGAAAATATGGAGTTTAATCTCTGTCTCAAGTAAATCATAATACATCCCGTGTTATTTGTATGTAGATCATATGTGCCATGTGCCTTTAATAATCCAGAGAGTTCCACAGCAGTTGTAAATCACAATATTCTAACAGGCCCACACACTTACAGATTGATGAAATGATAAGTGGATGGATAGATGGATGTTAGAGGGGCCATATCACATATCCACAGTTGTTCCATTATGATTATCTGCACTGACTGTTCTTGCCTGAGCCATTAGTATTATCACTGTGAATCAGTGTCCTTTTTACTTCTGCCTTTTCCACAACCACAACAATTGGCTATACCCACTCATTATTGGAAGGATAGTCAATCTTTTTTTTTTAGTCAACACATTATTTTGTTTTGGGTTCCAGGCTCTGCGTTGTTCCTGGGTCTACAGTGGACTTCTCAGGCCCCATCCTAATGAGAACAGTAATGAGCCTGGGCCCCAAGCAACATACTGAATTTCTCATTTGGATCCCAGTCAGATAAAGGTCCAGAGCCATGGCTGTAGAATGAGTGTTGGCCCTCTTTTATAGGCCAGTTTTGGTTTGAAGGCTTTTTGTGTTTAAGGCCTTCCTAAAAACCTTCAATGGAAACATACATCTTAGTCTAATTATCAGATGGACATTCACAGGGCAAAGTTCAGGACTTTTGAATTGCATCATAAAAGATCTAATCTGTGTTTTCAGCAGTGTGTGACATACAGTAAATCTCTACATAAATCCTTGTGACCGTGTGGGTGAGGCAAATGGATCTTGCACCATCAAGTCAGAGATAGGGATTAGTGAAGTGAGAGCACTTTCCTTTGTGAGTTGCTTTTGTTTTTGCCTTACTTCACTGACAAGTACTGTGTCATGCAAGTGAAGGAAGCAGTTCCATTTTATAATAATAGACCCTTCAGAAGACAAACAATGAAAATACTTATCGTAAAACAGGTAACAGGAATAGTCATACATATTCAAATTTGGAAACTACTAAGCATTGAAATGTATGATGTTTTGTTTAAAATACTATCATATGATTAGAATAAACTTTATTTTGCTGTAAAATGCCTGACAATATATTTCAACAGTTTAACTGTTGTCGCACTACGCTGCAAACATAACGTTAGAATTGAGGTCATCTCACCATTGAACAGTGTTGATTGTAGCCTAACTAAGTGGCCCATTTAGATCATTTAAATGGGGACATCCCAGTGACTCAATGCTTAATTGCTTGTAATGCAATGCTTAAATCTGCCCATGAATTCAAAGCCATTCTTATCTTTCCTGACTATCTGACTAAAATCAGAGCTACAATAAAGCACATGACTATATGACAGTGAAAGAAATAATTATAAAAGAGTTCTAGTAGAATTAATGTTAGCTGTCCAGGGACCTTTTTATGATTCGTCCCAGATTTCCAGCTTGGGGAGCCATTCAACCTGTGCCTGTATGCACCCAGACACAGGTCAGTAAAATTTTAACCTGTCATGTGCTGTTCAGCATAATCTTATTTAAAGTCAAGTTTCCCCTTTAAACAAAAGCATTATGTTTTTGGATGAAAACCACATCATCCCAGTTTATTTTTCAAAAAAAATTTGAATTGTTAAATGTTGTTGTTTGAGCTCCACATTTTCCCAGTCAAATGTATTATGCACATACTGTATAGTCTTTACTTTGGACTTACATTTCAACAAAAGAAAAAACACAGCTTTCTTGCATCCTTCTCTGACTTTGGGCAGTGTGGGTCTAGAAAAAGAACACTGATATATGTATGTTATCTGGAAAGAAAAGCTTGGGTTGTTGGTTACTCCAGACAATGCTTTCATTGCAGTGCAGGGTACAAAGGGATTTCATAGATTTGTTATAGTTCACTGAGGAAAACACGAATTAATTGGAAATTGTCTGAATAACAGCATGGATGAACAACATGTGACAATAGCTACACAGTGTCAAATTAGGCTAGACCTATCCAATATAATACAGATCAGTATATCCTGCAACACTATACTGAAAAACTGTGGGCCCCAGCACCCCCAAACACCCAAGTTAATTAGGCCTACTTGTTTTTCTTTTGGAAAGGAATATGGGAACATAAATTATTAAAGTAAAATATCAACTGAAAATGGGCCTTACTTTATTACCTGTTAAGGCCCAGTTTTGTCAAAATTTTGTTTTAAGGCCCTATTATTTTTGCTAATATAGGCCTCACATGATGCATATTTATGATTGTTTTGTGTGTTTAATCAATATTACTAAGAGGCAATGCACAGAGAATGAGAGGGGGTTAATGCCCACCCAGCAGGTTAATCCAGCCAGCCATGGGTGTAGATGTGCCAGTGGAGGAAAAAAGAAATGAATGGTGTGATGGGCACAATACTTAGTTATTCACCTTGGACACATGATCAGAAAAACTGTGCACATGTATTGAATGCAAGTGAATTGTAGATGGGCGAGGTACACGTTTAGAAATGCAACAATAAAAATAAATAAATAGTAAATCAGACTTTTATTTTGTAAGAGAACGCTTTCGATTACTTCCTGCCCCGTGACCTCGCCCTCGCCTGGATACGAGAAAGCGTCGCTACGGAGAGAGGGATGGGTCTGTGGTAGTTAAAATACACTTCTGTTTACTTTCCCACGCAGTTAGGACAATTTACTATCATGGCAGTCTATGGAAAACGCTTCTCGGTCGTTGCGACAGCGACTCTACCAAGTTTTAACGTTTGTATATACACGTTTTGGTGCTGTTAGTGCACTAATCTATGTTGGCATGACAGATAAAGATTAGTTAGCATGCTAGCGAGCTAGCCACACAGCCTCAGCATCACAAAGCGACCACACCTGCCAGTGACAGGTAAGAAACCTTGCTTCACATATCTCCAGGACTGTTTACTACGAGTCATGAACTATTTTTCACCATTTGTAACTACGGTTACAATCCCTTGGTGTTGTTACATAATAATTGCCAGCACAGTTCATAGCAGGTGTTTTCGAGCGACTAATTCTTTGTGACAGTAATGATGCGGCTCTAATAGGATTTGAGCCCTCTCCTTCCTGTCGATTGTTTGAGGAGTACGCCAGGATAACGAGGGAGGAGCTTAGGGGTGTGTGTGTGTGTGTGTGTGTGTGTGTGTGTGTGTGTGTGTGTGTGTGTGTGTGTGTGTGTGGGGGGGGGGGGGGGGGGGATGTGTGAAAGTAAAAATCATTGGTGGTGATAGTGTCTAATCATCCTTTTGACTGATCTGTCATATGTGATAAATTGCGCAAGTCAGATTAGGTACTTTAATTATAATATTTTTTTTTTTTTTTTTTTTTTTTCAAAGGAACGATAGACATTTATGGATGCAATCATGATTGTTGTCCTAGTTTGATTGTGTGTGTGTGTGTGTGTGTGTGTGTGTGTGTGTGTGTGTGTGTGTGTGTGTGTGTGTGTGTGTGTGTGTGTGTGTGTGTGTGTGTGTGTGTGTGTGTGTGTGTGTGTGTGTGTGTGTGTGTGTGTGTGTGTGTGTGTGTGTGTGTGTGTGTGTGTGTGTGTGGCTGCAGGTACCGAGAAGTCATGGGTAAACTACAGAGCAAGTTTCGCAAGAGGTCTGACCTCTACAGGTAAACATGTGCATTACTGAAACAGCTTGTATTCTTGTATGTACTATTAGAACCAGGTTTTCTGTATATAATCTGTTCTAACCAGAGACAAATTAAAAAGTACTATCAAAGAAGTCACTATGCATACTAAAGGTCTTCAAAAAAATGTTGTGGTTTTGATGATCATTGTCCACAATATGGTGCACATTGGAAATCAAGGAGCTACTCACAGATGCAAAAAAATAAAAACTCACTCAAAATTTCAATAAGTTGTGGATAGCAGTGAGACAGCTGCTGGAACATTTGGTGAAAAAAATCAATTTATTGAATCTTTGGAAAAATATTTTGCTCTCTGTAGAGTTTACTCTAATTTGTTGGGAACAGCAGATGCCAGTACCATGAAGATAAGCTATGCTATGTATGCTATATGAAGATTATACTAGTACATACAGTGTAGTATTAGTATATTTACTTTGTTGTACTGTATGTCTACATGAGAAGTGTCATCATCAAAAGTGGTCATTTCTTGAGGATTATTTTCATCTCAATAATTCATATTAAGCAGAAGAGTTTTAGTCCTGCAGCCTGTAAAGGTGTGCTTTTTTTTTGTCTAATTGGTGTTTCCTGTGCAGGGCATCTCAGGGGGAGAAGGCAGATAATACCTTTGACAGTCAGGTGGTGCAGTATGAACCTGCCCATCAAGGGTCCACCAACACTGTCACTAATCTCAACCCAGATCTGTGTGTTTCTGGTGGGAGTGACCAGGTAAATTATTGTAACTAACTTTTGGAAAGATTCAGGTGATAAATGAACCAGTGTAATAGTTTAAATATCATTAGAATGCCTAATGCAAGAAAAAGACATTATACATTTTCATTTACATAGTATAAAAAGTGTCATGATCCCTGGGTTGGCGGTTCGACCCCCACCTCTTCCTGTCCACATGTCGAAGTGTCTTTGGGCAAAACACTAAATCTCAAATAATTCCCGATGGTCAGGCCAGCACCCTGCGTGGTAGCTCTTTGCTGTCGGTTT
The DNA here is from genome assembly GCF_010015445.1 of Perca fluviatilis. Classification (NCBI taxonomy): domain Eukaryota; kingdom Metazoa; phylum Chordata; class Actinopteri; order Perciformes; family Percidae; genus Perca; species Perca fluviatilis. The sequence goes on from NC_053117.1 coordinate 20,483,539, forward strand.
GGCATGTGTGCGTGAATGGGTGAATAAGCGGCAAAAACCTTGTTAAGCATTTTGGATAGTGGCGCTATATAAATATATTAATACCATTTACCATTTAATTTCTGTGGAAAATAGTTAAACATGAAGTGATTATTATGTGCGCGTTTGTGTGTGTGTGTGTGTGTGTGTGTGTGTGTGTGTGTGTGTGTGTGTGTGTGTGTGTGTGTGTGTGTGTGTGTGTGTGTGTGTGTGTGTGTGTGTGTGTGTGTGTGTGTGTGTGTGTGTGTGTGTGTGTGTGTGTGTTTGCCCCCGTAGGCTGTGGTGGTGTATGACTGGAAACAAGGCAGGATGTGTCAGTCCTTCCAGGGTCACAACCGAGAGGTTACCAAGGTAATATTAATACTGAGCAGGGTCCAAAATTAGCCACATGCTGGTAAAATATGCAAGTGGTATAGTAGCTGGTATATTTGCTTCACTTACCAGCGAAAAAACAATGGTTATCCATTGAGTGGCTGGTAAAATGTGAACATTCCCTAGCCGTTTGGCTGGTGGACAAAAAAGTTAATTTTGATTTATTCAGTGTGTTCGCAAACTGATAAAGGTGTGTCGCTGTTCAGAGCTGTTACACATTGTCTCCTCATAATTCTGCCTCCATCTATCTGCCAGGTGGTGTGTTATCCAGGCAGTACATGGATCTTTAGTGCCTCACGGGACAAGACTGTTCTGATGTGGGACCTAAACCAGGGGGACGAACCCATTCAGGAATTTTGTGGCCATGAATTGGTGGTCAATGGACTAGCTATCAGCCCTGGTACACACACACACACACACACATGATTTTCCTCAGTCATGAGTACATATTTTAACAATTTGTTTTATTGTTTAAGATAAAGTTGTCAATCTGCCATTTATAGTAGGTCAGAATGCATGATAGAACTCAAGGTTATCATACCAAATGTAGTATGTTATATCTCTGTGCAGATGGCATTTTATTTATCCCAAAACATAGCTTGCTATCAATAAATATTCATAGTTATGGTATAGTATAATACACTTTATAGTATAATACACAAATCCTTGTAAATGAGTTGCAGCTGTTAGATGATAATTCTAAATATCCTTAAACAACGTTTGTAAGAATGTCCACCATCAGGCCTCCTGGGTATAGATGTAATTTGAGATGTGATAGAGACTTCTCAACAAGCTGGATCGTATTTGAAGGCTGAGGAAATATCTCCGCACTGATCTTATGTCTCAGTCAGTCGAGATACTGCTACAGTAAATAAAGTATTATATCAACCTGCCACCTGTCCTGAATGAAAGCAGTGATCCATCCATCTTCGTCCGCTTATCCGGGATCGGGTCGCGGGGGCAGCAGCTCCAGCAGGGGACCCCAAACTTCCCTTTCCCGAGCCACATTAACCAGCTCCGACTGGGGGATCCCGAGGCGAGATATAATCTCTCCACCTAGTCCGAGGCCTCCTCCCAGCTGGACATGCCTGGAACACCTCCCTAGGGAGGCGCCCAGGGGGCATCCTTACCAGATGCCCAAACCACCTCAACTGGCTCCTTTCGACGCAAAGGAGCAGCGGCTCTACTCCGAGTTCCTCATGGATGACTGAGCTTCTCACCCTATCTATATCTATCTTATATATCTATATCCTATATATAAGGGAGACGCCAGCCACCCTCCTGAGGAAACCCATTTCGGCCGCTTGTACCCTGGATCTCATTCTTTCGGTCGTGACAGTGACAGCAAGCAGTGATATCTTATCTATTATCAACTATGACTGGACAATGTTTATTATGTCAGATGATAGAATTTTTTTTTTCATTCGTTTCATTTAATACATTTTAAGATAAAGTTTTGACAAGTCCTGGGGCTTTAGAGGCTATTGCCTTTTTAATGTGGTTTTGTAATTGTATGTACATTGTCATTTCTTTCAGATTACTGATCTGCACTGATCATATGGAACTGTTTTTATTGTGGTTTGTAGATGGGAGAAAGCTGTGCACTGGTTCTCGTGACAACTGGATGTGCCTGTGGGATATAGAATCTGCAAAATGTGAACACAGACACAACATTTCGAGAAACCTGGTGAGAATAATAGTATGTGCTTTTGTGTGCACACAACCTTGTACTAAGAATTGTTTCAAGCATCGCCTTAGGGGTGTACATGAGCATGTAAGAAAAAGAATCAAATCAATAAGTCAGACAATCTGACTGTTACTTCCGAGTTCATGCCCTGCAGGCTTTAAACTTTTCCACTGTCCTTTCTTCCCTGTCTAGGTGACTCATGTGTGTTGGGTTCCTAGCAGCTCCTCTATAGTTCAGACCTCCGAGGATAAGACCATAAGGTACAGAAAGATTGGCTTCTGCAAGTATATTACTGTAGATGCACATTTGCCATCTGCGGCATAGCAAGAAAATTCATTGGAAATTCAATTTGGTTGCAGTTGGTAATGTGAAATATGCTGACTTGTTTTTACTTTATAGGAAAATGTATAGCAAAAAAGGTGTTGTGGAGTGTGATACCAGTGCTTTACAACAATTATAATTAGTCATGGAATGCTCCTCATTTGGTAACAATGCAGGGTCAAAACTACAATAAGTATAACATAAAAGTGACACTGAGACTGAGCGCTCACGGTCTCACATTCATTGACAGGTTATCTTTACCTAGACTTCTATCAGTAGGTCACAAAAAAACATTAATTTATCCAACTGTCTACAGTTCAGCCAAGGTCAGACAAAATGCATCTGCACCTAGGGTGGCTAATTAAAATACTAAAGGAGGTATTTGGTCTTGGGATTCTGCCTATACTTTCATAAAGTGGCAGGGCATGCTCTTTCTCACAGGTGATGGGATGGGAAAAGGAGAACAAACAAAGTCTGTTAAATTAAATCAGAAATACATGTAGGTGTGTGTGATATGATTTATGGGATTTAGCTAATAAACTAGGCCAACATAGTTGTGCTTGTTACTGTACATTAGCTTCTGTTAGTATGGGGGAATGTAGTGATTACACATCTCTACACTTAACCCAACAGCTCCTTAAACATTTGACTCTGAAATCACCTCATGCAGCCAACTGTTTGTTTGGAATAAATCATGCTGAACATGTTTATTCCACCTGTACAAGACACTGGGAATTGTATACTGTAAAACTTGGATGTTTATAAAGAAGAGGTGTTTTCTTTTTCTATGTATGCTGTCATCATCGGATGAGGGAATAATAGGCACACCTTTGACTAATTTGGAGGATAGATCCTGCTATGTATTTAAGCAGTATTTGCCCGATATGAATATTGAGAAGCACTTGACAACTGCCTAAGATAGCCCAGTATTACAGCAAACATGGATGATGAACTGTTTATCTTCAGTATACTGTTAAAGCTTTAGTGCCTAACTTTTTAAACGTTACATTCAAACCGTTGCCAAATGAGTTGCTACAAAGCTAATTAAGACTATCAGCTCCACACAACTCTCTCTGTATTTCTCAGTATGGCTATGTTCTGAAGATTGTGGCGTCCGGTGACTTTCCCACGCAGAAACTTGAGTGAAGAAATTTACCTCTTCTGAAGAGTCCATCATGTCTTTTTAATCCTCTGTTTCCTCCTTGGCTACTAGCAACTGTGTGGAGGAGGGGTGGGGGCTGTACGCAATCATGGAAGGCTATATCATGTGGACGAGCCAACAGTTTTGTTGTCATTACTTAGAATTTCTCATGGGGGCGACAGAAACTACACATTGTAGCTTTAATCTGTCAATATTAAATTTGGCTGTTTGTAGTTGTAGTGTAATATTTTAATTCTTTTCATTTAGACATATGTTAGAAAAAAACGTAGCATCACAATTCCTTCATTATCTAAGAAAAAATTTGATCTATCTAAAAGTCAGATGTGTCCACTCCTTTTTAACATCGCGACTGGTTTAATTTCATGTTTTGGATGAAAAGCTTGTATTTCTACAGTGATGTTTTTGTGTATGTGCGCAGGGTGTGGGACAGCCGTGCATGGCAGGTGACCAATACTTTTCCAGCCAAGCAATACATCCAGACCCACTGTGACGTTTCTGCAAATGGCAACTACTTGGTGTCCAGCAGCAACGGCTTTGGAGGCCAGGGCGGTGAAGCCACGGTGAGAACATTGGAGGAGTTTGTGTGGTAAGATGTAAATGTGCAGATGGCGGATATGTTGAGGCTGTTAGCTATAGCCTATAGCCTTAGCTACCTATTGTCTAGTTTGGTTTAAGTTGATGCAAGACAAACATCAACTGGAAAATACAATATGTTTTGCGCATTTACAGGTGTAATAGCATGCACTCATAAAGCAGGAAGCCCAGTGGCTAGCTACTCAGTTAATACCAGTTCTTCATTTTTTTTCAAACAAAATAATATTTAGACCATTCCCTTGTGCAGATGGTCTCTGTATATTTACCTTGTGGGTTTGACTCCACCACCAGCTATACCAATTTCCTGTCTAATCTGTGTCTTCCGAAAAGTAGCAAAGAGAGTCAAATATGAAGTTAATCCTATTTGACCGATTACCAGTGATTCTGTAGTACAGTCCAGTCTAGTAAAAAGTAGTAAAGCACATAAAAAGTTTTGTTTTAAATATATGACAGGCATTAATAGGTTTTATTACACTACTGTCAGTTAATTGAGAATCATTTAAGTTGTTATTGTTCAGATTCAGAACAAGAATTTAGTTTGGTTTTGAACATCCCTCGCCTGGCTTCTACACAAAGTTACTCCTCATGTGGGAACACCCTGTTTCCAACAGAGCCTTGAATATGTATTGATTTATTAATTCTAGAAGTGGTTTTGTTAGTCTCTGGTGCTCTCTAATTAGTTTTGACATTGTCGTTTGTTCTCAGTGGAGTTGTGTCTGTGTTATTAGCTCTGGGACCTGCGTCAGCCCGGCTGTAAAGTTGTGGAGTACAGAGGTCATGTCCAGACCACCGCCTGCTGTATGTTTCTGCCTACACCTCTTGGTGGCACAGCTCAGGTAGCAACATCCTCCCATGACTGTTCCATTAAAATCTGGGATCAGAACACAGCAGGTAAAACCCACTCATTGATGAAAACAAATACAAATGCACGCATGGGCACATATACAGACACGGTTTGGGTGTGTAGTCTTTTTACACTAACTCTCCTCCAACCACCCCCCCCCCCTTCAGTCTGTTTAGGGACGTTGTCTCTGGATAGTGCTGGTCCACTGATTTGTCTGGCTCCCACTGACTCCACCGATCTGCTGTGTGCCAGCTTCAACAACGGCCTCCACCATATCCAGGTTGGCCACGGATCAAACCAGGCTCAGGTTTCTGGGGCAGGTTTAGGTGGAGCTGGTGGCCTGGACATGAAAGTTGTGGCACGCTTCTGACAGCCCAGAAGAGCCTGGTGTGACTAGTATGCTCGTAACCCAGACCTGTGAACGGCCAGTGACTCTGCGAGCAGTATCACTGGATATGGACATCTATCTATCATGTCAGTGCTTTTATTTTTTAATTTTACAATTTTACACATTTCTATAGTATTTTTTGCTTTACTAGACTGCCATACAGTGAATAATGACAGAAGATATCAGTGAGAAAAGGAGTGGATGATAATGACATGTATGGAGGATGCACCTTTTGTCCAGCAAAGCCACCTGCATGCCCATCGTAGCTGCTCTTCTTGGGGAATGGTCTGTAAGTCACATTACCCATTATTATAAGAGACTATAAACATCTAAGTGATCCTGCTTGGATTGCTGCCTTCTTGGACAGAACCAGAATAGCTGGGGTTTACTCTGTTTTGTACACTACTTCAGCTAGGTGGATTTTACGAGATGCTTCATGCACATGTTGTATTGCCTTTATTGGTGGTGTTGAATACATGTTTGGAGGACATCCTAATGGGGCAGGAGTAGTGTTGAAAATGTGTAAGCACTCTTAGAGCAGGAAAATCAGCTATTTGGTCAGATGTACTATGATTTTTCCTGGATAAAAGTTAGTAGGTGCAGTCAGACTTGCAGTCTTGTTTGTTAAACATGTTGTGGTTGTTTTTATCACCAAACAGAGTAATGCTAAACACGTGTATGTGGATATGTAACCTTTGATTAGTTTGTACTTTAGCTTTAACCTGTCAAGTGTTGGACCAAATCAATACCTATGACACAAGACTGTATAAACATTAGCTTTTTTTTTAGGTAAAATTCTATTCATAATGTTTTTTAAAAATAAATATTCCGATATTTTTGAACTGAAGCTGCCAATAGCTGATGTTTGGTGCCGATATCCAATATATTTAAATTTGAAAATGACTATGCAAAATACTGAGTAATTCCCTTTTTTAATAAAATAGTGTTTGAATAAACAAATGGGTATAAAATATATTGCAAATACAAAAGAAAGCTGCTCTGTGACCTACACATAAACATATATAAATCCTTCTACCAGTTAAGATATTGTTTGATCAACATTGATTGAGGTATTAGATTTTGATTTAATACGGTGTCGCTACTGTGCTATTAACAACTACTGTGTTAGGATTAGCAATCCAGACCGCTGTAGTTTAGCCAGCAAATTCCAATGTAAAAATATAATTAGCAACCTTAAGTGAGTTTTAAGTGAATTTGGCCGCACATAACACACACACATTCCTACCTTAACTGATTTTTGTCAGGAGATGAGTTAAACCACTCTTCTATTTGAAGTGTAAATATAATACAGATTACTTTGTCAGTTTCAGCATCTTAAAAAAAAAACATAATTATATTATATACATAATTTTCCTTTTTGTTTGTGGTTATCCTGGGTACCATCTCTCCCAAAGACAGTGGTTGCTATATCATCAAATTCCATTTTAGAGAATTATCTGCAGCTAGAACAACAAAATGGACAGGCTATAGTTCAAAGTGACCAGTTCAGCGGTAATGTACTATCAGGTGATTCCAAATGCACTATGTAGATATTTGGCACTCTAAACATCCCCAGTTGATTTGAGCTATCTGTGTTTGTGTATAAAGTTTATACACTACGATTAAGCAATAAATAAATAAATAATTTCATGTCTGAGTAAATCTTGGTTGTGTCTCCTTGGGTAAGCTGAGATATACATTTTTTAAGATAATTTTAGCCTTTAATAGACAGGATAGCTGTAGACAGGAAAGGGGGGAGAGAGAGGGGGAAGACATGCAGCAAATGGCCGCAGGTCGGACTCGAACCCTGAGCCGTTGCGTTCGAGGACGGAGCCTCTGCATATGGCCTACCAGGTGAGCTACCCAGGCGCCCAAGCTGAGATATTTTTAACGTGGTCACAGACTTATATTTAACATGCATCTTAACATACTTGTCATTAAATATGAATGCTTGCTTCATCTCATTCAGTAGAGTACCACAGTTAAAGATGCCCTAAGCGATGTTGGGTGACGGCACTTCTTGTTGACGTTCAAAGTATTTTCAAACAAAACGAGGATAGCTCACCCCTCCCTCCTCTTCATCCCGTCCCCTCTCCCTCCCTTCCGTGATTCTGCGCACAAACCCCCGAACCCCCACCCCCAAATCCTTCTTGTCGGTTATTGGCTGGAACGCTGGAAGATTGTTTTTTATGTTTCGTGGTGCAGGTTGGCCAGTTTGTTTTTGTTGGTGTTTGTGGAGCCTGGGCTGTCTACAAAGACAGCGTTTTTTACATTGTGTTCAGGGGACAGACAGCTAGCGCATAGTGAGGAGATGTTTGCTGTATGTGACAAAAAAAATTTGTAGCCTAAAAAAAAAACGTCGCTTAGAGCACCTTTTTAAAATTAAATCATTCATGGTCTACCAGTTCACTCTGCGAGAGATGTATCCCAGTACAAATCAATAGTATGTACTTCGTGCCTACTGTGAGAAAAGCTCTAGTAGAAACAAGCTTACACCTGAAAGCTGCTGTGTACAACTTGAATTTTCTGTTAACAGCCACTGGAGCTCCTTGGGGTTAATTAATTTTGCCCAAGGGCACTATGACTGTTTAAATAATGGACTTCCCCATCCTGGCGCTTCCCAACAGTTTGTAATCTTTAAGTGGAGCAAAGGATTGTTTTTGAGAACACTTTCTTACATTAAGATAATCTACTAATATAATCTAGATTGTACATTTATGTAAATGCCTTTTCAAAGTATTTTCTTAATCCCTATGTATACAGCAGGACTCATGGCACAGCTGACACTCATTTAATTCATTTTTGTGAAGTAAACAGTTTAAAATCAGTACTGTATCTATTCCAAAATGGGCTTTTAGGAAACACCAAATATGTATCAGTGCCACCTAGTGCCAGAAATGTCCTTGTTAGAAAATTATAACCAAATACTACAAAATAAAAAATGTATTTAAAGTTATTCGTCAAATAAAGGACAAAATAAAATCTACAGGCATTTCATCTCAAATCACACTTATGTTAGTTTCAATGGATTCCTATGACTTTGGTATAGACTGGTGACACATTTGACTTAAAAAATAGTTTATCACGAGATAATAAAATGAACACACATATTCACACTTTGAAGGGGTATCACATCTGCATGACATTATTAATGAATAAGAAAGAAGACTTTGTCATACTGTGGTGTTTAATTTATTCAAATCTGGACCTCATTTTCACGGTCAAAAGAACCATTTAGCCATCAACCGGTTTTGACACACACACACACACACACACACACACACACACACACACACACACACACACACACACACACACACACACACACACACACACACACACACACACACACACACACACACACACACACACCAGTTTGGTGCTTGCCACATAACTTAAGTACAGAAATATTCTAATAAAAAAAGTCTAAAAATATTGATGAAATAAAAAAAATCAGATGCAAATAATTTCCTTAAATTAAACAAAATATACATTATTGGCACAGCATGTTATAAAAAAAAACAGGCTACATGAAATAATAGGAATAAGGATACAGTACATTGAAATGATGGAATCACTAGACATTCAACAGGCAGTTTCAACAGAAAATAAACATAGATAATCTGAGATGGAAAGATCCACTGGCATCTTTTAACATCTAAGCGGTAATGACAAGTAATACATGAGTAGGCCTACAGCTAGTGACAACTTTATACAGTTTATGTGTTTTCAAGATGTTTTTTTCTCACAAACTGACATTTTTGTGGTGCTAGAAAAAATTAATAAAAAAGTGCGAGAGAACTCCTGTGCAATTAAAAAAAAAAGGCAGGGGTGAACTGGGTTTGTCTAGGGAGAGATTTTTTTAATCAATTGATACACATTAAGACAAGCTGTTTTACAACATCAAACTATTTTGCCGATTTAATTAAGACTTAATTCCAAGATAAAGACGAAAGGCAAGCCAATGGGTCTGATAAGAATCTGAATCCAGCCGCTTTACTGAACATATGAAAAACGATGAATATAGTAATTATCTGACATTAGCCAGAGTCCATGTGTCTAAATCTGTTATTGTGGTGATGCAACACTGAGAAACATTAGGAGTGGAGCAAAGATGCATCTCACACATACAAATGTTTTTTGTTGTATCAAAGGTGGTAAATACTGGTTGGTTCTTTGGCCTCAGTAGTGTCATGAACTGTAAGAGCCCTCTGATCATTTCAACCATCCTGCCACATTACTGACATGTCCTTTAGTTAATCTTTCTCATGGGAAACTAGCAACATTCCCCACCCAAATTTGCACAGCATTAGGGTCGTTTGTATAAAAAAAATGTTAACAGAGCCCAGATTCTATAAATTGAAATTACAAAAAACTGTGCCAATGGTAATATGTGTGTTAAACATAGAGAACCATGGCAAGGGAAGTCCCAGTCTTTTTATGACCGCACATGTTGAGATATAAAAATAATTGGCAGAAATAATAGACATAAAAAGCCCTACAAACTAGAGTTGGCTACAGTGATGCACACCAAGCCTGTGTCTCAAGCAGTTTTAATATAATAATATACTGTATGTAAATCTCTCATTAAGTTACTAGGAATAGATATCACATTATCACATTAACAATTAAAATGATATACAGCTTCAAATGTACATTTTCCAATGCAGGGTCAAATGGGGTTGTACAGTTACAAGCTTGTATTTTTGTTACAGGATCAAAGGCACTAGACCTAATTTAATCTATAATCATGTTGAGAAATTGATCTGGTTTACACAAAAAATCCTCATCCTAAAAGATGTAGTAAGACATACTTTAAGCCATTGTGATTTAAAACGACTCAAGTAATTCTTTCTAACCACTTCTGTGGATAATTTGCTTTTTGCATTCACACATTTACATGTTAACAATGCTTTCCCACCAATTGAAAGATACTATAAACCACTAGCTGCAGTTCATATCCCTACAATAATTCCACACTAACATCAAAAAAGTGGATTTGGTCTCGACATCAGACATTAATCAAACTTTGCAACTTCAACATGATGCAAGAACACAAACCCATTTATCAATACATATTGTAATTTACTGAGACATATTTCAAACTATATCTGAAAAACTGTGAAGTGACTCAAAGAGACTAAGACATGATTTTAATATACTCGATATCTCGTTCCCAATTCTGTGTGTTGGTTGAGTCCCTGAGATATTGCTGCCTGTCTGCATTTTCTGCTAGTTTTATGATTACTTTCTCATACAGTGCTTTTCCATTTCACAAGCCCACACACACACACACACACACACACACACACACACACACACACACACACACACACACACACACACACACACACACACACACACACACACACACACACACACACACACACACACACACACACACACACACACACACACACACACACACACACACAGAAAAAGAGGTCCTGATGTCAAACTATTGCCACTATGGGACGGTACCTTAATGAAACAAACTAGATCTATGATTTCAACATTTCGGATGGAAAATGGAATAAATAAATCTTACTGTGAACAACCATCTAACATCTTGAGGATTTTTACAAATTAGAAATACAATGTTTGCATCGCCCAACCCCTTTCCTACTTCAGTAGTTTCAAAAAAGGGGAATACATGATTGTGGACAAACCTGTGTAAGAATGGTAACCCCCAGGTTATTCACAAGGATAGAAATAAACAAACGTACATAAAATAGGATTATTCATTTAGCAAAAGCATTGACAATGCTTATCCAAACACCAAAAATTCAAACCTCAACGTGGGAGTTTCTCAAAAATAGCTGAGGTGTAGAATTAGGCCAGCATTTAGAAAACCATGGACATCTCTCCGATAACTTCCTCACAGATGTAGCAAAAACCTTTCAATTAAAGCCTTGAGACAAGCATAACGAAAAGTAGTTGTTTGGTTGATTTGCGTAAGCTCCAAGTCAACTGTCCACACCTCTGAGGATTTGTAGGTATTCTGTAACTAAAATCAACTCAAGCATTTAAAATACGGTTTTCAAATCTAGTTTTGTCTCCCATCTGACAATAGAGTTGTAAATACCCAGTAGTTGTGTTACTGCAGATGTGTACAGGAAACAGCATTCTGACATCAACTGCAGCTGGTTGGAAAACATCCCCTCCCTCCCCCTCATCCTTGCTGCTCCCTACTGGTCCCCGGAGCGTTCCAGGCCGTCTATGACGCGGCTCAGCCTGATGTTAAGCAGCCTGATCTGAGTGTCCAGGTGGTCGATTTTCTCTTCCAGTGAACCTGCCCCACCTCCTCGACGCCAGTACGCTCCCACGGGCCCCGTCATGAAGTACACCGCCATAATGAAGCAAAGTGGCAGCACCGCACGCTCAGGGTCGCCCTCAAACTTCTGCAGGATATAGAGACAGGACAGGGCAAAGAGCGTGACACGTGCTAGCCAGAAGAAGCGGCCGAACACAGCGTGCAGCAGGTAAAAGAAACCCCCAAAGAACATGGAAAGGAACCAGTAGGCCACAAGTACGGCGGCAACCAAGAGCAGGGCGCGTGCTGGAGAGTTGGTGAGAGATGTGGGGCTGAAGTAGTGGCTGAGGTTTGAGGCTACAGAGGGACGAAAGAGAGAAAAGAGGATTTAGTCTTACAATATGTCCCTTTCTTTGTGCCCATGTTTCATTGTTACAAATGTCATATTCAATTTAAAACTTACAGTCGATGCCCATGACATCCAACAAATCTGACCAGATCTTCCAGATCGTGTCGAGAAAAGAGTCCACGCCATGGACAAACCGCTCCGTCGTTTTGGAGAAAAACTATAAAACCAAATAAAAAACGGTGAGAGAAACTGTTTAATCATCACAAACATTTTTTAGTCAAGAGCTATTGTACAGTATACAGATGAATCATTCAGAACAACGTAATGGAACCAAGCCTACAGTAAAAGAAAAGGAGAGGTGTCAACCAATACATGAAGAGAACAGCAGCGTAGTAGTTCAAATCAGTACAGTTGTGCAATAATCAAAGATGACCAGATCATTCTTCAATCTGTTGTCAACAAGAAAGTCACTCTATGCTAATGATAGCTTTCTTTAGGTACAATTTTACAGTACGGTCAGCCAAAACGTTTTGTTAGCATTGTCCACGTTTAATACCCATTTCAAAACTATTAAGCAAAACATGCTTTGTTAGCTTGTCGCTCTAGCTGCTACCTATGTTGTCTTCTGAAGCCTACTTTCGGCCTTGTAATTAAAGTCTAGTCAATTGAAGAATGCGCATGTTCAACATCAATCCATCTATCATACCTCTCTGACTATAAATGGCCTATGTGGCTTCAAATCAAAACACTGCTTACCAATTCTTCAACCAACCAACTCTCATTTTGAAATGGACAGACAACTACTGTAAATTGTTAATACAACTGTTATAAGACTGATCACGTGCCATTTTCACACTGAAAGCAGACACTCTTCATAGGAAGCAATACATGCTACTGCCTACACACTTGAATAGCCCTTTCTCACAGCTTATCATAGCTGAAAATGCGTAAGTGTAAATTGATTGCAACTTGCATTAATGATATTAACTTAGTTACAACTGTTGTACTTAACAAGTCACTATATCCCTCACGACAAAGGTCTATTCAATGTCACTTGGGAGTCATCAGTTAAAGGCAGACTTACTAAAGCATATAGTAAACTACATCTGTGATGATCATCTCAGCCTTGGCTTTGTAGACAAGTCACAAGACGAGGAGGAGTCAGGTGTATTGTGTGCAACTGATCACCACTGTTTCTCCATAACTTGACTAAATGTGCATGTTGTCATAGGTAAAGCAGACAAACTGTGAAACACAAAGCTTTCATTGTCCATCAAGTCCACCTCGGCATATCTAAATGAGGACATTCTTTAATTTTTCGATGAAATAGCTAAAACTGCTCCATACAGTCAGAGAGAGTATAACGATGTGTGTAATGGAGCCTCACATATGTCACTTTTGTTAGCTTTGGCGGCTACATACAGGAAATAACATTAGATTTCAAATGCAGGGAGTGCAGCTGAACCAATGAGAGAACAAGCTAATGTTTCCCTAGCAAAAGCAGCTTGCTGATTTAGGGTAGTGCAGTGGTGTGCGATACTGGAAAATTTGGTATCGATTCTATACCAAGTAAATACGGACCAGTATCACCAATACCAACGTTGGTATCGATATTGTCGATATTTGGATCGATCCGCCCACCAATAATTTAGAGACGAAGTCGACAAAAAGAATCAGCTGTTATGGCCTGGACCAACGGGGCTCACTTAACGTTACATGCCATCTGTGAGGCGACATTTGATGCACTTGCTGATGGACTCACCAATGAATGAGAAAATTGGTTGCACAGCAAACTTTATATTTTAAGTGTTACTGAATGAAAACATAACGTTACCTAATTGTATTGTTCAACTGACATCTAACGTTATAGATGGATAAAACATCGCAAATTATGGCAATTTATTTTCAAAATGGCATCCGTGAAATTGTTCGCCAGGCCGAGCCCGGGCGCGCTTGTTTCCGCCACAGTCAGACCACAAAAACGCCTACTAGCTTCTACAAGCCGCAACAAAAAAACGGTTATCTTGCCAAAAGTCTCACACTCACCTTGTATAACCCTCTAATGTTGTCCTCTCCGAAAACACTGCTCAGAGTCTGGTAGATGCCGTTAGCTGCCCGTCGGAAGCTGTTCTGGTTGCTGGTCCTGCTCCTGGCCGCTTCGGCTGTGCACAGCAGAGACGCAGAAAGCACCAAGAAAACCACAAAAACCCTGATTCCCTTCATGGCACCAAACGTCCCGAGATGTCAAGCGGAAATGTGTATCAAAATGGTTCAATTAAACACAAGGTAAGACTGGGAACTAGCTGCCTAAAGTGACACCTCGGTGGTGGGGGATGAGACTATAGTGATGGTCGTGATAACCCGTGTTGCCTTCATGGACACCTCGTATACTCATTCTTCCTCGCCCTAAATTGGCCTTTCGTGTGAGAAAAGCAGTCGATTAATGGCCGCTGCTTTATTGTATCAGTCAAACGACAACTAGCTGCTCTGTGCTGCGGTGACAATGGGAACATGATATCAGTATGTTTCCTAATTGGTGTTTTATTTGGTTTACTTGCAAAATACATCTTGTGCGTCTGCCGTAAGCATACAAAAAGCACAGTTGTGAAAATACTCCTAGGCATCAACACTATTTAGTGTACCGAATTATTAAACTTATATTTATTTCATGGATTTTCCATCCATTTGCCTTTTTGAAAAACGTTTAGGCGTGCCTAAACGTTGCCTTTATAACCCAACATGTCCGATTATCAGTAAAGGCATCGCTTGTCTTCGAGGGAATTTGAGGCAGGATAGACTCATCTGAAGCTTGCTGCTGCCCTCCAGTGGTGAAGTAGTCTTACCAATGAACGCTCAAAGCTCTGTTCTGGTTTCGTGCAAACCAAGCAACATTTTATTTCATAGCAAGATATTATGCTTGGACAAAAACATGTTTCTGCATCATTTAGTCTCCTATCTGTCTATAGCTACACAATTAAATTACTAACCAACATAATTCAATTGATTTCGCTGTAATTGTAAACCCTAAGTCAGATGATGACAGTCCGAATCAGTTGGAAACGAAATTACTTTATGCAGTTATACCTGGTTTTGTCCGATTTTCTTCTCTTATTAGTTATTGGTGTGTCTTGTTTTTCAGCACGGTTTGCTGTGTTCACACATTGATCAAAACATGCTTTCTTAAAGGTCCCATGACATGGTGCTCTTTGGATGCTTATATATAGACCTTAGTGGTCTCCTAATATTGTATCTGAAGTCTCTTTCCCGAAATTCAACCTTGGTGCAGAATTACAGCCACTACAATGAATGAGCTTTCCTTAGTATGTGACATTTATGTGTCTGTAGTAATAATTATAATATATATAATAATAATTTAATAATTCCCCTGGGATTATTAAAGTATTTCTGATTCTGATTAGCTATTGAGGAGGAGAGAGGGGGGGCAAGGTGGAGGGTGGGGGTGTGGCTTTCAAACCAGCAAAGTGGCAGTTGGTCAAGGCCACACCCCCAACCTCCACCTTGCCCCCCCTCTCTCCTCCTCAATAGCTAATCAGAATCAGAAATACTTTAATACTGCTAAGTTATTGTCTGACTAAGTTTAATTAGCCTAATAACATTTGTTAGTGTGCAGACCAAACCTGCTCATGAGACATGACAGGAAGTTCAAATAAAGATGCAGTTCGCTGCTGTTCTAGAGAAGGCAGTTAGGCCTTTATACTTGGATGGCTTTCCCTCATTATCCATATCTTAACTACATTGTGGGGCAAGCTAATAGTGCAGGAGGAAGTAGGTAAAGCCTGCAAATAACGATAACAGGAGTGGTGACAACTGACAAGAGTAGGCAAATGCAGGATCAGTTGTTTTTACTACAGAAACAAGCAAGCTGTTTCGCTGGAATTTGTTTAATCACAGGAACATGAGTAATTTTTCTATGGACTATGGTTGCACATTAATAACACAATCCATTATACACACGAGATTAATGTGAAACAGCCATTTTGGTGTATGTGAAAATCAATTATAGGTTGGTTATGCAAAATATGCGAGCAAAACCATATTGGTAACGTTAATAAAGGCAATAACATTTATTAGAGTTACAAAATGTTCAGGTGATCGAAAAATATCATCAAGGGAGATACTATATAGACCTGTTTTGGTACCTCGCTTACTTTGGTTCCTTCTCATCAGTCAGATATATACTCATCAGTGAAGTTCTCCTAATTCAGTTTTCACGTGACGTCACAATGAATACATCCATGGTGATGGTGCGCTGTAAATGCAGCGGGAACGATATGTGTATCTAAGCAACGACGCACGCAATGCAACGCAAATAAGTCAGTGAGTGCAGAAAGAGAGCAGTTGAGGAATGTTTTAACCAACCTGGGGCTTAACAAATTAAATAAATTGGGAACTATAATTCGTTTTTGGGTCAACTCTAGCAGGTGTCCGTGCTGTACAAATGAAGTTTAGTTAAGCCAGCAGTCGGTTTCCACAGGGGAAGTTAAAATGTATGGACGCGCTCCAAGAGTGACCTTCATGACAACCAGCTGCACTGCCTCGACAGTTGGCCCCGGCTCCTATGATGTCACCATGCGCAGTTCTAAAATAGCAGGTAACCTTTAAAGTTAACGTTAGGAATCAATTGCTACAATCGGAACTTGACTGAACAACTATAGCTAGGCTACTCCAGTCTCCACCTGCTTCTTTTTTTGGACTCCAGAGAGGCCAAAATGAAGGCCTAGCTACATTACAGTATTAAAACTATATTCATGAACATCATAGCTATATCTATGCTTAAAATGACGTTATAAAGCTGGATGTTAAAATGCTAACGTTAACCTGAAAAACATAGCTAAGCTAACATTACTAATGTTAACGCTACAGTGATAGAGTCCAAATGTAATTGTAAATACATTTATTAATTTATTAGAAAGATGACAACATTCAAACTTCATAATGTTATACAAAATAATAGACCGAACGTTACATCTGGCAATGGAGTTCAATGGACCTTTTTTTCACAGCAGACATTATGACTTGTCATAGTAGGAAAAGCACAGCTGAAATTGATAACCTTAACGATGGCTCAATTCCATCAAGTGTCCCAGTAAGCTGTTTCAGTGAGTCAGCATGTACAATACCAGGACCTCTCCTAAGTGGAATGCAGCCATCAGTAATGGTTTTGAATACACCTGTGCTTTTCCTACTATGACATGTCAACATGTCTGTTGTGAAAAAGGTCTATACATTAGCTAGCCATATATATATATATCACAAGTTTAAATATTTCTTCGTGCTTGTTATTTTTTCATTTACTATAGTGTGTAACTCAATCAACCAATCATCAATGAATCATTGATGATTCAACAAATTGCATAGGCTATTCTCTTTTTGTATGTTTTCCTTTATACAGATGGCTATGCTCCATTCCTGACCTTGACCAAAAGACAGTCAGTATTCAACCAGTCCAGTGAGAGGATACCAGGACCTGGACAGTATGACTTCTCACCTGTCAAGGTACTGCAGTTCAGAGAGTATCATTTACATACAATTAAGTCAAGACCTGAGTGTAGCTGAGAACCATACACTGTGTTAGGTGAGGCTGAATTTCCTGCTAAAATGACAGACTAGGGGGCCATATAAGCAGAAGAAGAAGTCATTGTCAAGTACGTAGGAACGTACACAACAAATAAATAAACATGGAGTACTTTTTGTTTTTTCTGTTAAAATATCTAAAACTATTAATTTAGGAAGGCAGGAGATGAAGCTCATAATACTGGATGACTAGAGAATATTTTGAGGCAAATGTAAGTAAATCTTTGTTGATCGCAATCTCATTCTCTGTGTGTGTCTGCTGGTCTCCCTGTTGAACCCATGTCTCTTCAGCTAAACATCCATGGTGGGCGCAGTCTTCAGAACCGCTCCAAGCGTTTTGAGGAGGTAGTGTCAAAGGTTCCGGGCCCCGGGGCCTACAACGTGCTGCCTGCCTCGGGAAACACACTCAAGGCCGTGACGGCTAAAGCAGGACAGGCTGAGAAGCTTGGCAGGAAAGGGGTAGGCATATGGGTACATTTATTTGGGCAAAGTAAATGAGCAGTCAGTTTACAGGAAATCTTTTACTATAGATTTCTCCTTCCTCCAGTTTATTATGTTTTTAATCTACAGTAGGTTGGCTTTCATACAGTACATGTCCTTTGTATAAGGAATATATGTGGCTTTTTACTTTTACTGTTAGTTTACATATCTCTATTTTTAACAATCAAATGCTTTTGTCCTGTGTATTAACACATTTATTACTACACTTTATATTAACACACTGCTTTATTTTAATAAAATGTAAAACTCTGTACTGTAATGTGCTGTATCTGCACCAAAGAAAAGATATGAATAACGGTGCCTCCACCAAAAGTGGTGACTGCCAATACAGTAGCTTGCCAATGCCTTAGCCCTTATCTTTGGCAGTTTTGCCATTTGCAGACCGCTCAACACCATCAACAGGAAATAGAGTTTGCTTGTTTTTCTAGACATTTTTCAAAACATTTGCTTTTCTATTGTTATTTTAAAATGAACACCACCTGGTGTATTTGCTGTAACATTTGATAACTTATCACATTCAGTAAGGCATACTTGAACGGCATGCAAAACAAAGGAAAGATTAGATAGACTATGACATCTTTTGTTTGTAATAAGTCAGACACTCTATCACATCTTACAATGTATAAACATACGGCCCGTGGGCCAGAACTGGCCGGCCAAAGGGTCCAATCAGGCCCACTGGACCACTTTGCAAAGTGTGAAAATTGCAGAGAAGTAATTAATTCCAATTCCAAATTTACCACTTTAATCTCTGTGAATATCCAATTTCTTTTTCCGTAAATTTACGACTTCAATCTTAGAAATTCAGATGTTTTTTTCTGAATATTACCCCTCTCTCCTGGGTCCGTAACATTAATATTTTTCCTACAATGGCCTTAGAATGCTGTCGTAGCAGAAGCAACTTGCGTTTGCCAACATCAAGCTGACTAGAAACTCTGTGGCAGATAAAGTTTCTGATCTTTCTGGATTGTTTTACTGGTCCGGCCCACTTGAGATCCAATTGGGGGGGTGGCCCATGAATTTAAATTAGTTTGACACCCCTGATGTAAAGCCTCTAACGTGTGTAGCAGTCATTTTTTAATAAGCAACAGAAACAACTTCACAATCATGATGGAAATATTGAGGACCAAAATATAAAGACACCAGACCGAGAGAGTCTTGTAGGAAACTGTTATTTCATTGTACCGCTTAAGTGATGATTATCTTTGTCTTGAATATGGAAATGTGAGAAGGAAGAAGAGCTAGATTTCTGACATATATTGTTTTTTCTTTATGCCACTTAAACAGTGTAACAAAAGTCTTATTAGGTCAAATGGGCCATTCTTTTTGTATAATATCCTCAGTAGCAGTATCAATGGAAAAGTCAGACCTCATTCTGTCCAGAGACAGTCGGACTAAAGACAACAGTGTGTCCATTACACCTCTGTTCTTTGTAAGCCCCTGAAACTTTGCTCATTCTTTTGTGTTTGGTGTCCAGTCACAACAAGGTTTTGGCAAGCACTCCTGACCAACCATGAAAGTTATGTTAGCACACACGTGCACCCACGCCTTCCAGCCGTAGAAAGTTGGAATAGCTTTCATGCATTTCGACTGAGCTGGCCTTCATTGTTGGTTCACTCAGCAGATATTGTTGCCGCTCCTACACTTCTGTCTTTCCTTCTTTCTTCCTCCCTTTCCATTTTACTTGTTTGTTTCTTATCTTCTGCCTACCCACACTCCTTCTGTCTCTGTCCCTCCCTCAGTCCAACACTTTATTGGCCCCAGGCAGTGCTCAGCTACTTTGTAAGCCAGGGCATCCTCTCCATCACAAACCCTGACCTCTCTCTCTGCTCTCCCTGGCTTTTTACTGCTTTTTCTCTCTGCACAGAGGCTGCAGGCTAAAAGTCTCCAAGTTCTTCGTCAGTCAGATATCCCATCCATTCCTTCCCCGGGCCAGGCCTATGGCTACGAGGAGGACGCCGTGGGTGTGCTCATCAAGCAGCCACCCCATCCCACGGACACAACCCTGGGTCCAGCCTTCTACAATCCACTGCTGGTAAGGACACACACACACACACACACACACACACACACACACACACACACACACACACACACACACACACACACACACACACACACACACACACACACATACACATCCATCAGAGAATGTGAGGTGTTCATTTATGCATGCACGTGTGCTTTCATTAGTCTGTAGGAGTGTGTCTGAGTGTACTTACTCTGCCCGCGAGGCGAGGTCCATTAGTGCTAGGCAGATGTAATGCACTGCTGAACCCCCACCCCTCCCTATTCAGTCGGCCCAAAACCCATTTCCATAGCTAATGAATGGAGCTCTACTTTAAAAAAGCCACAGCGCACCAATGCTCATCCATTTTGCATGCCAACAAAGAGAGCCATTAGTAATTATTCTTCAAGCTATATTACAATATTCACTTAAAATAATGCACACGCCTGCTGGTGTGGCTCTCAATTAAGTCATTTTTCATCTGTTAATGACCAGAGGAAGTCAACAGCGTCCTTGAGTGTTGGCCGAGGTTGTGTCAACACACCGGCGCAGGCACAGAGGCGTGCTGTGATTTAGGGCTATCAGCAGTGCATCCATCCTCAGCTCTTTTTTTTTCTTCTTCTGTTGCTCTCCCTTTGAAAGTTCAACCTCTGTCTCTGTCTGTCTTCCTCCCTCTGTCTCTCCATCTGACACACTCATTTCTTTAAACTCAAACACTTCCCCCGCCCCATGCTCCAACTGAGTTGGAGTGTGGAGAGATGGAATTAAGTGGTTGTCTGAGGACGTTACTTCAAAGTAACCGGAGCAACTTTTGAATGATAAGACATGAGATAGAAATGAAAAGAGCAAAACTTTGTTTTTTGTCTGAATGTTATTGAGAGGTGAGCGGTTTTATCCGCTGACCCTAAACTTATGGTTCATGGCTATATTGACAGAACAATTACTTTACTGCATTGACTGATACACATAATTAGAGATGTACTAATATGCTGGAGTAGTGAGTAGTTATTGGCCGATATGAGTTTATCACAGATTTTAGCAGGCATATATTATGACTAAAAAGTTACTGTGCATAATAGTGCAGTAAAAGGCTCTTGTATTATTATTACCATGAGGTATTTTGTTAGTTCAGACTGTGTAGTGATTTGTCAGATTATCATTACACAGTTGGCCAGATGGTGATATGGAGCACAGGCTGTGTTACTACTGTAGGAGACAGAGCACCCAAATCAGTTTAGAAAGGGAAACTTTAAAAAAATAAACATTGCAGCAGTTTTTAACTGGCCAATCAATGAATGAGCTGCATCCATGAGTGGGAACATAGCAATGGTCCCCACACCAAACTCTGTTTTGACAGGACAGCTAGGTCAGAAAGGGGAGAGAGAGGGGGAAGACATGCAGGAAATCATCACAGGTCGGATTCGAACCCTGGACCTCTGTGTCAAGGCATAAAACTCTCAGTACATGTGCGCCTGCTCTACCCACTGATCCAACCGGGCCACACCAGTAGCTTTCTGCTGTGCTTAACATGTCGAACGTTCTCGTTTGATATGATGGCAACAAGCGTATAGGACTGCTGTAAATCCTTGTATTCAATGTTACAATGTCACTGTTTTGTTTGGCTGGGGTTTGCATTGATAAGGAGAGAAAAGTTAACATCTTAAGCGTTACTTGTTGATTAGAAAATATCATATCTGAATGATTATATGTATGCTACAACTGAAATAATGTTGACTTTCAATTTAATTTTCTAGGAGGTACAGATGGTTAACAGATTAAAGGAAAAACCAACATGAAGTATTTTAGTCAGATGTGGGTCCACCATAAGCTGCCAGAACAGCGATATACTCATTTGCATAGATTCTGCAAATCTCTGAAATCTACTGGAGGGATGAACACAATTATTCCAAAATATATTTCCCCATTTAGTGTTTTTTTGAAGAGTCTATTAAAATAATGCACTCATTGTTTGTCTGTAAATACCCTACCCCAGAATTCAAGTATTGGTCAACTTCTACACAGAATCCGGATTTGGCTTGAAATATGGACAAGATTGTCCTCTTAATAGAACTTGAATTTCATTCAAACCCATGCTGTGTTGTGAGTATGTTTGTAGAAAGCACACCAACGATTTCAGCCTGCGGGATCCTGCACACGCACATATAATCGTACTGACAAAAATGATTCTCATTTAAATTAGATAAATAAATAGCCTGGCATTCCATTGTATTAAAACTGAATGAATATGTTTATCCCCACTAGCTGTGTTTTTATTTAGCTTTTTAAAAGCTCTCCTTGACACAAATGGGCAATTTGTGTCTCTGAACTCAATGCCAGCTGTGATACCACCACAGTGCTTGTATGTGTCTGCGTGCACTGCAGAACAGTTATGTTTTTCTTTTTAACTTTAAGCATTTGAACATTCTTGTTTTCGATCTCCCTTCCTCAAAACTAGATTGGTAGATCACAGGGGACAGAACCTCAGATCTCGTCCTCCAGTCACTGTTGAAGTTGAGATAAGGCACCCCATGGCATTAAAAACGTTTTGAGACTCCCTGCCAATCCTCCCATAACATGCCTCACAGTATAGACACAGTTGGGTCAAGGGAAAGTAAGAAAAGAAAGATTTTTTTTTTTAGTAAGGGAAGCTTTTTCTTACATGTCTGTTTCATTTTAGACACACAGGTGTTTTTTTTTTATTTTTGAGGGACAAGCAGCATTCTTCTTTCAGTGTCAGGAATGTGAATTGAAGTAGATTGGGAGAGTTGGGAATTTGGTTATCTCATCGTTAGGTCATCATTTGCCCAACAATTTGGGTGATGACCAAATACCTGCAAAACTAATGGGAGTTTAGTGCTAATTAGCAAATGCTAGCATGCTAGCACACTAAACTAAGACGGTAAGTGTAGTAAACACTATACCTGCAAAACATCATCATGTTAGCATTGTCATTGTGAACATGTTAGCATGCTGACTTAAGCATTTAGCTCAAAGCACCACTGTATTTAAGTACACCCTCACAGAGTCACTAGCATGGCTGTAGACCCTTAGTCTTGTTGATGAATATCTTGTCTCTTTCTAAGAACGATTAGTGCAGAAATTCAAAACCCATTAGTTGTCTTTATTTCTCTTATTTTGCAGCACCTTTGCAATATGTTTGAGAAAATCTCACACATAGTACCTCTACAATGGGTTTGGTGACACCTGACCAGCTTATTTCCAGACATAGCCTCTCTCGTGCTCTCAGGATGGCACTGAGGGTCTCCCCTAGATCTCTGACATACTCTGTCATTTGGCTGAACTTCACATTTCATTTCATTCAACCCAAACATGACCCCCTGGCTAGAAGAGAAACCTGATTATCCTCCTGTTATCTCGTTCTCTCTCACCTACCATGTCATTCTTACTCTCTGGCCATGGCAAGCCATTTTAGGGGTCCCATGGCATGAAAATTTCACTTTATGAGGTTTTTTAACATTAATATGCGTTCCCCCAGCCTGTCTATGGTCCCCCAGTGGCTAGAAATGGCGATAGGTGTAAACCGAGCCCTGGGTATCCTGCTCTGCCTTTGAGAAAATGAAAGCTCAGATGGGCCGATCTGGAATCTTCTCCTTATGAGGTCATAAGGAGCAAGGTTACCTCCCCTTTCTCTGCTTTGCCCTCCCAGAGAATTTGGCCCACCCATGAGAGAGAGACATCATGGCTTTCAAACGAGCAAAGTGGCAGTTGGTCAAGGCCACACTCCCACCCTCCACCTTGCCCCCCCTCTCTCCTCCTCAATAGCTACAGACACAGAAATGGCACATACTAAGGAAAGCTCATTGTGGGACTGGCTCTAGTGGCTGTAATTCTGCACCAAAGCTGAATTTCAGGAAAGAGACTTCACATACAGTATTATGGGACCACTAAGTTCTATATAAAAGCATCCACAGAGCACCATGTCATGGGACCTTTAACTTTTAATAGACTGGATATTTATTGCAGATATCCATAATTCAACTCTTCCTTGTCAAAAAGAACAATTCAGATATCCACAATGAAATTCTTCCTATCTACAATTGTCATTTCAGATATCCACAATGTCATTCTTACTAGTACAAATGACGTCACGTTTCCCATTCATGTGTATGGGGCTTTCAATTTCAGATATCCACAACGTCATTCTTCCTATCCAGAATGAACGTTCCAGATATCTGCAATAGAATTATTACTAGGAATAATTCCCTTTTTAGATATCTACAATACAATTGTTACTAGTCAAAACTAAAGTGAGCCATTTTGGCATTCATTATTATCTTTTTGCTTAATCTATTCGGTGACGTGTTTATTACAGGTCACGGACAGACACACATCAAACACTGCGTCAGTTACTATTTCAGATATATAAAATTACATTCTGGATGGGAAGCATTACTATTATAGATATCCACAATTTTAATTTTTCTAGTAAAATTGCAGTTGTACATATCCGTAATGACATTTTTACTAGTCAGAATATATTTTGGATAGTCAGAATTACAATATGGATATCTGGAATGTTTGTTTCATTTTGGATAGCTGACATTAGAGTTATTCCTAGTAATAATTCTATTGCAGATATCTGGAATGTTCATTCTGGATAGGAAAAAAGTCATTGTGGATATCTGAATTGTTCTTTTTGACTAGGAAAAGTTGAATTATGGATATCTGCAATACATATCCAGTTGAGCTATTTAATGTTTAAACAGCCAATAAAAATTTTAAAACGATATTTAGAATGGCTATCTTTTATTCAGTTGACCAGTACAATCAAAGTTGTAGATATCTTGAAATACAATTTCTACTAGTAAAATGTTATTGTGGAGTTCTTTAATTACCATTCTAACTAGTGAGAATACAGTTTTATCCAGTAGAAATGCTATTATTATATCTAAAATGTAATTACAGATGGGAATGTGGTTTTATTAAATGTCAAAACTGCTTGCCATATCTGGCCAATCCTTTCTTTCATCCAATCCCCACCCCCTCTCTCTTGTTGTCTGTCCGTTCTCTCTCTCTCTTCCTCGTTCTCTTCCTGTAGTCCGAGAAGAGTTCTGCACAGAAGTATAAAGGAGTCCACTTTGGCAAGATGACAGAGAAGAGAGGTCAGGTGATGGTAGAGGAGGGACCGGGTCCAGGACAATATTACCCTGAAATGTAAGTATTACATGTCATGGTACGAGTATTTAGCATCACTGGCATATGAAAATCAATGCTGATTATCGTAACAGAGGCCTGGCAACATGTTAAAGCAATAGTTTGACATTGTGTTAAATACACTTTTTCTTTGCAGAGAATTAGATAAGAAGATGGTTGGTATTTTAGTTGACTTTATAAAATGCTAAAGTTAGCAGTACCTTAGGAACATCGCTAACTAAACAAGTAGCATCATTTCTCATTCGGAGATAGTGAGAATTGAACTTCAAAAATTCACATTTTGAATCATGGATAGAGTGCCAAAAGGCTAGATTAGTTCACTGCTCTTGAGCTCGTATGGAGATGTGTGTTCAACAGAGAAACTGTTCCACCAAAGGGAAATATTGCTTTGATCCTACAGCCAGGGCATTATGTTTGACATTTCTCACATAGTGTTTCTATTGATGGCCACCGAGGATGGGTCTTACTAAGCACTTCTGCATTGGTGGGCACACCCAGCTCAGCTATGCATAAAGCAATTGACTAAGTAATAGAAGAGAAAGTGTACATGTGAGCAATCACACTGTACACACATAGGTGTAGACAGAGGTTTACACACCAAAAATGTCTGTGATTCGCATGTGATTATTGGAATCATTTAAAAATGATTAAAAAAATATATTTCCTCCTGTTACAGTTGTTTCAGTCCTATTTCTTTTCTCCCCTCCATTCCTCCTTCTCTAGTTATTAATTCTCTCTCCCATCCTACTTTGCTTTGTCTATCTCTTCCTATTTACTTTTCCATTACACACCTCTCTTCCCATTTCATTCAATATATTGTATCTCCCCATTTCTCCTACACAGAACACTTCTCCCTTGTTTTATTTCTTATCTCTTCTATTTGTTTGTCTGTGTCTTCTATTCTCATTGTCTTCGTCTCTGTCTGTCTCAGAAACCTAGAAATGCACTATGAGAATGTGAACCTTCAAAAGGAGCAGAAAGGCAGAGCTGAGCTTATCATCCCTCGCTACCACGAGCTGGTACCCAGGCAAGAGGAAAAGAAGGCGAGTATGTGTTTGTGTTCATGTGGTGCTATCATTGCTAAGATTAGATGAATGAGAAGAGTAAGAGATAAAAGCTTTAAAGGACTGGGATCAACATTAAGCTCTGTCCCTGTAGAGGACACAGTCCTTTAAAAGTGAGCCTATGTAACTTACTGAACAATGGCCACTGTGACCACAAGTGATAATTAAAGCAGCATTATTGGATTTTTTATTGCGCTTGTGGGCAGTGCAACAAGCTGTAAGCACAACATTGACATATTATCACCTTTTTAAAGTTGATATGGTGAACGTGTTAGAAAAGGGTTGCTTTTTTTAAAACAGCAACACAAGCATTCACTTGGAGTCAGGTTTCTGGTCACCTGATGAATGTAAGTCCAATATTCACGTTGCTTACTGCTCTGTGTTGCATAGTAATATTGTAGCTTGTGTGCAGTATTTGCTACCATGCCCCGTAGTTACTGAAACCTCTAACCCTAAGGTTTGAACAAATGATGTCTATTTTAGCATATTATGTAAAGTAGTTGAAATCACAGTAAACACCCATAGTTAAATTCTGATGCTTTGACAGGTTTCAGGAGTATTTTAATGCTTAAGAAGACATTTATCTTTGGCAGTTAAACAGCTTGTCCTCCTCCTTCACTGCACTTTGATTTAGATAAATTCTTAACACAATAGGATTTGAAAACTGCAGATTGAGAAAGAGTCATGATAGAGCACGGTGATTTACAGTGAGAACTGAGTCAAGGTAAGTACTTTGGATTTATTCTTGATTTATTCAAGTACAGTCGATTAAAGAGGAAATGATTCCTAGCTCACCCAGTAGAGTGTGCGCCCCATGTGGGCTGAGTCCTTGGCAGCGGCCTGGGTTTGAATCCAACCACAGCCCTTTGCTGCATTTCGTCCCCCTGCTCTTTCTCCCCTTTCCTGTCTAAGCTAACCTGTCAATTAAAGGCCATAAAAGCCCCCAAAAAAGAGGAAATGATTCAACCCCTCCTCCCTCTCCCTCTTTATAATTCATCAGTTGATCTGTTCACCCATAGAGGGCAGTAGAACATAACATTTGATCACAGACTGGCAACCACACACACATGCAAACACCCACTAACTTCCAACCACACACACATGGAAATACACACATTGACTTCCAACCACACACACGCAAACACACACTGATACATTGGAGCCTGTTGAGTGGAGGGAAGTTACTCACCTGCATATGAACTTAAGTGTGCCGACAGTGTTATGCTTTGTGATGCCTTATTTCTACTGTCGGTGGGGTAGAGTGGGTAAGGCAGAGTAAAAAAAACGTGGGACTGGATTTGTGGAGAGATATGTGACCGTATCCTTTCTGTTAAGGACTCGCACCTATGTCTTTCTCTCTTCTTGTCCTCTCTCCTTGAACATTTTGCTCTGCTGCCTCTCAACTCTTTTAGGTTTTAGTTTATGTAATCATGCATAGTTCATTATACACAACATTGTATTGCATTTGTTCTACCTCTATTTGAATATATATATATATATATATATATATATGTGTGTGTCTATTAATATTACTACAAATGTGTTCTAACATACTATACATTTTCCTGTGACTTTGAATCAACAACTTTGCCTTTTGTGTATGCTTTATGTGTGCACCATGCTGAATTTGGACCCCCTACCGTGATGGCTGCACCTCCATCCGTCATCATTAGTATCTGACACCTCAACTCACACGTACTCCTACACACACACACACACACACACACACACACACACACACACACACACACACACACACACACACACACACACACACACACACACACACACACACACATACACTGACCAGATGGGTCATTACCCACAGTGGGGAGAATCAGGACAAACACCTTTACTTCCTAGAGATCAGCAGACTGTCTGCCTCTTATGGCTTGGGGCTGCTGGTGTCCCATAGAGTTTAAGAGTCTGTGTGTAGGATTTCCCCATTAAATAGGCATTCTGACATGGCAAGGGCAATGACTGAGCACACCACTTTAACAAACCATTATCGTGTATATCCCTGCAAACAAAAGCAAAACAGATGGAGTTATGCCAATGCAATGCCTGATATTACCGTGTAAATATAAAGTTCACTGTCAGTTCATCTTAAAAAATGTTGTGAATTCCATGTTAACGTTATAATGGATGATGATGTTATGTTGGCAGCACTTGTTATTTTTAGAACCTGGAAAGTAGTGTTTCTCCCATGGGAAGAAAATAAATAAATAAATCTATAACAAAACTGCATCTGGTATTATCTACCTTTAGACTGAGCAAAAAACTGAGACAGACTGTATACCTTCAGTTAAATGTATTATAATGATACTGTATTTGGATGGGCTTAAATAAGGGTCCTTACATTTATTTTTATTTTTTTTAATTCATCATCTTGCAAGGTCAAAATTGGATTGAACCTTATCCTAATTTGAGCCCATATATTGGTGCCTTGCAGTGATTGAGTGCATGGAGATTTACTCATGTATCTTCATGGCTGATGAAAATAAAAACATAGCGAACCTGTTCAGTAATTTCTTTCTGCATTCAAGAGTTGTGTTAAGAGGAGAGTCCCAATAATTTTCTAGTCAAGGTCCACAGAGTAAAACTGTAACGAATGATTTCATTACATTAATGGCAGAGACAAGGTGTACCGAGTGTGTCACAAAGAAATACTTACAAAAACTTAAATGTCTTTGACTCCGAGCAGGTCTGGCGCAGAGCTGAAAATGATCGAAACAAGTAGCATTGCTCTCTGCGTCTTTATTCCAAAAAACTATAGGTTTCACCTTAAGAAAAGCATTCTCAGTGGCAGCTTTACTGTACATTAGCATACTGTATGTCTGTATGTGACATTTTAGATTCTGAGGACAAGAAACTTGTTTCTGGCAAGCAGACATTGTAGTCAATGTTCATGAATAAAGATTGAGCTGTCCTAAGGCATGGGGAAGACATATTGTGCTGATATTCTCCACTGTTCCCTCGCAAGATTCGGGTGTAACTGCTTACAATCTCCACAGAAATCCATGCTGTTTTCCTGCCGACCTTGTTAACCTACCTCTGGCTCAGCAACCTTTGGGTTTACTACAAATACAAAAATCTCCTGGCTCTGCACTAGAGGATGTGTGTGCGTGCGTGCGTGCGTGCGTGCGTGCGTGCGTGCGTGCGTGCGTGCGTTTTATAAACTGCACTTTTCCCTGTAAGTTTTCACAAGTTGCTCACTCATCTGGCATTGCTTAATTTTTCTCTGCTGTTTCTTTCATTTAGATAATCTTCTTCTTTCCCTTCACTGTGTGCCCTTCATTTACCTCAGAAACAGAGAGATTTCCTTTTCCTTTTTCTCTGTCTCTTTCACTTGCACATGCTCTCTCCTTATCTTCAAATTGCCACAGCTACATCAAAAATGATATTACCGAAGCACTTGACTACAAATATCACCTTGTACTTACTGTACATTCCTTGCTTTCTGCTTCCCATCAGGGAGTTCCTGGACCGGACCACTACCACATCAGAAGTCAGTTTGAGAAGCCTGTGAAGTCCAGTGTTAACCCGCCGAAGGTCACTTGTCCCTTCCTCTCTCAGGCTGAGGTACAATGCAAATAGAACTAGATATGGCTCACAATGAAGCCATTAGGTGCTCTTTGTGTCGGCCTGCACGTGCATTTTCAGGTAAATCGGGTTGTACTGTATGGAGCAGGTTCTTTCTCAAGCAACTTTAGCACTGCTTTTGTCCACAAGGGTCTATTTCTTTTGGGGGTTTTTTTGCTTTCAGCTTCCTATTGCGTTGATTGTAATGTCTGCATGCAACCAGCAGTATATGACTGCAGAACTACAGTGATTTCTTTCGAGGAAGTATGTTACTTTGAGTTACTTTTGTCTGTAAGTTGTAGTTAAATGAAATCATATATAAACAAAGATAACCTTGTGTAAATATTAGCATTTATTTAAAGTTAAGTTGTGTGGACACTTACGCTAAGACATCACTGTACATTTTTTTTTCATGTTTTGTTAACATACGCTACACGTTTTAATTGGCCTTTCTGCATGACATGCATGCTCACACTGATCGTAAGCACAGAACCACTGGTTGACTTTGTCCATTGACAAGGGGGGACAATTCATTTCATTTATTCATTTAAAACTGGCTTAAACCGTACCGTGTCTGCCCGGCTTAAGTTCTCATTACTGATTGAAAAGTAAACCCCTTATACTGGAGCTTATGTGGCTATTGTGGTTACTTGACAAATGAAAATCCAATATCCACTCTCCTTTTAGTTTTGTTTTGATTTCCACCATCTCCTTGAAATATCTGGCTTTTTAGTTTCTAAATGCTCCACTATGTTTATTAGTCGCTAATTTTGTTTGTCTGCCCTTTGGTGCTTAATACTTATACTGTCTGTAACAAGTAGCTTTGTAACTTCATGAAGCTACGTATAGCTACCCATAACACTAATTCAACATCTTTAGCTTTTAGCATTTACTGTAATAATAAAGATCAGGCTTCATTCTGGGATGGAGTAATCATGCACCAATATTGATTTAACTGGCTAAGAGAACAAATGTAGATCCATAGATTTAGTGGTATTGCTCAACATAATGCACTATACACAGAGAAAATAATCACACCATATTGAAAAGAAATAATCTATGGGAGGCAAATATATTCAATATACAATTTCTCAAAAGAAGACTTGATTTTAATATGGAATATTTAAGATTAAGTTACAGTTCCAAGACATTGAGCTGGGCTTTGCTTGTTTAATTGATGTGCTGGGAGTGGAGGGTTTCTTCAGATGAGGGTGAAGATGAGTTTATTAAGAGGCTCAGAGGAGCAGAGATGAAGGATGTGAAAATGTGTAGTTTTGCGTCTCAGGAATAGCTGAACTCCTCTGTGGCACTGCCCCATTACCCCACAGATTCATTCCTGTGAAACTCTCCTACTGATGTTTTAATTATCACTCTGACACACACGCACAGTGTGACGTGTAGGCTCACAATTCAGACATGCACATGTGCGAATTTCATTTGCAGACATAGACACGATGGACAAGTTTGCAAGTACTACTGACAGGCATGCAAATTAACACACCTATATGTTTCATGTAAATACTTACACTTCTACATACGAGCACACACGCATGCACGCACACACAAGACAGAAACATCATCAACAACTGATGCAAGATTCTTGGGTTCATTTGATCTGTGTGTGTGTGTGTGTGTGTGTGTGTGTGTGTGTGTGTGTGTGTGTGTGTGTGTGTGTGTGTGTGTGTGTGTGTGTGTGTGTGTGTGTGTGTGTGTGTGTGTGTGTGTGCGCGTGTGTGTGTGTGTGCGCGTGTGTGTGTGTGTGCGTGCGTGCATGTGTCATAGTTTCCTCTGACCTAATTTCCCTGGCCACATGCTGTGTTCGTGCGTCGACCCTGTGAAGTCGTCACTGACACCCACCGAGGAAATCTGTGAGTGTGTGTGCACGTGTCACATGTCATCTCACATGCAGAACTAAGAGCGACAGTTTTCTTAGATCTTTGTCTCCCCGTGAGTCCGGCTCCATCTGACACTGTTACCCTGCGGACGGATGGAGAGGAAAACGAGGGAAGGAGAGGATGAAGGGAGGGAGGGGAAGATAAGAGGAACAGCTGCTATCTTCCAGCTCTCGCCTCTTACTCCACTCTTTGACTTCCCAATTTCCTAATATCAAAGCATCAATCCAACACTTTTTTGAACACATGCCTTTTTCTCGACTCTCCTTGCCCTTGCTCCCCCACTCCTTTCCCTTTTGTTCCCTTAAACTAAAAGCTTTGTTTTTTTATTTGCTGTGAATGGTAATTTTTATTTTTATATATTTATAAGTGACAACACTGATTACTCAGTGTTGTGAATGAAATCTAAGCCCATTCAGCCTTAAACCAATTCAAAATCATGAGACACTGAATCCTTAACAACAACAACAGCAAAATGATTATATATATTAGATTATATATTATATATTATATTATACATAAGATCGAAAATTATGCAATTGAAGGACTCACTCATTGTTACAACGTGTATAGAACCAAAGGTGTGTTTCTTTTCCTGTGTGTTTCTTTCTCAACCCTGTGGTATGCATCTTTGGCTTTTTTTTGTGTAGCCCAGGGTGGATTGATGTCTTTGCATTATCTTTACATGCTATCGTACTGCCTTTAAAATTCTCTTCATGCTCAGCCTAAACTCATCTTAACCGTGAAATTGTGGTTTTGTTTGGTGCCAGAGGGGCATGTGGGCACTTGCACTACCTCTGTTGTTCCATCCCTCGGTGGCGTCATTAGTCCCCATTTACAGATGTTAAGTTCTATCGCTGAGGTACCCACAGAAGCACCTTGCATGGACAACACGTTGGCTCTCAGCATAATTATAATTATTCCTTTGGCATTTCCTATCATGCTGTATGTGAAATGCTAACAAAGCGCAGTCACTAAGTTCGAGAGAGAAAAAGAATTGCCCATGAATAAGACCTTATCAAAGCCAGTAGGGCAGCGTTGTGGATTGACAGATGGCCACAAACCCAGCTCTACAACCCACTTTGAATGAACACAGTTTGTTTTGGCCTTGAAACAGCATGTCTTATAACTCCCTTTCCTCTTCTTTCTTCTCTTCAAATACTCACTTCATTTCTAACCCAAACACTTCCCCTCTCAGTCATGTTCTTCTCCTCTCTCCCTTTCCTCCCCAGCTGCACCTCTTTACTTGTTCTTCTCTTCCTCTCATTTCTCCTTTTCGACTAAAAGCTCAATAATTCAACTGTGCAATCCTAACACCATTTTCATTACCCCACAACTAATGTTCCATAGGCTGCATCTGGTTTAAATGGAAAGTGCAAATCAATGATTGGCATGTTTCCAAAAAATGGGTTAAATTTAAGATCATTCCTATAGTTTGAATGGCATCTGAACTGACTCAGAGTGTGTGTGTATGTGTGTGTGTGTGTGTGTGTGTGTGTGGGGGGGGTTGATGTTGGTATTTTAAGTCATCAAGTTCTTTTTATTCCTCTATTGCTTTTGATAAAAACCAGCTGAATGGTTCAGTTTGCGAGAGGCTGAAGATAAATTTTGAGTTACATTGAAACACAGTTCACCTTCAGTAATTTTGACTGAAAAGGCAACTTATCTGCTTCGGCCCCATGATTGCCTGTGTTGTTATAATAGGCAATCAGATGAACACATTTATACCTGGGACATGATGCTGCCAAGCAGTTGCAGCGCTGAATCAGCTCTGATATCAGCAAAACAGTCAAAGAACATTACATACCTGATTGTGTGCATCATTGTTTTTGAGTTGGATATGCTGTTTACCCCCATCTCATTTTTTCTCTCCTCATCTTATCACTTTGTTCTGACTGTATTCATTTGACTCTCTTTTCTTTTCTCTCATGCATGCAGTATGGCTCTATGGATGGCAATGTCAAGCTGTCTGTCTTTTTGCTCCAGACTGAAATATCAAAGAATTATGAATCCAGGCTTTTCAAAACATAGTATCAGGTGTGTGTAGCCAAAATCAACAGTCCCATACATGTCACCTTTAGCACATGCAATAAATTGATTCTTTTTATATCTTACGAGCCTCAAAGTGAATCTATGTCAAGCAGAATCTGAGATCAATAGTGAGCAATAATCCTTCAGTACTTAGGCTACATAGCCCAACAAAAACATTTTGTTAAACATAAATAAAATGTTAATGTAAAAGTCATTACAAAAGCTAAAATATTAATATATTTTCCTTGGAGTGTAACACTGCTTTTTTCAACTTCAAATCTTTGTCAATCCACTGTGCCGTGAGGCTAAACATACTCACACGAGCCAGTAGCTCATGAAAATATGTGGCCACGACTTTGTAGATTTCAGGGAGACAGAAGTTAGCAAAATGACAACGACTGGGCTGCGTGTTGGCCTGGTCATCTAATGCGATGAACTCCATCACCTTGTTAGTAATCCCTTTAGCTGTGGTGTTGTCTGTGGGGAATTTTCTCCCTTTCTTAAATGCTGTGGTTATCATTGAATGGGTCTTGCTGGTAGCAGTTTATGTCACTGCTCTTTATCCGACAGGGTGTAATACGGCCGACATTTACTTTGAATGTAAACAAACCACACGTGCGCACGGCACCCTTTGACCTCTTATCATACGTCATGCCAGCGTTGTGTCCAGTCAGTGGCTTCTTCTCTGAATCAGCAGCAGCATATGCTGGCGGACTGTGTTGTCTGAGTCCGACTGCATAAAAACAACATATAAAAATCAGCCACTGTCATCGGTGAATGCCATCGTAATTGCCGAACGGCCGATGGCAGTCAACAAGGCGAATATTGGCCGATACCAATGTTCAGCCAATAAATCGGTGCATCCCTACTAAGGATACACACTTAAAAACATGTCCCCTTCCATCCTTCATCATTTTGCTTTCTGGTGTGTAATGAGTAGTAAAACGCCACAAGGCTGATAGTGTGATTATAGATTAGTCTTGTCTACATGTGGGCTGTGGGCAGTTAGGCTGTATTTGGTCAGGTTCTGTCTCTGCTTGGTATCAATAACTGAGATGTTGATTCTTTGTTCCTGTGGATAAAGCATCTATTCACAACTGGATTTGTTTTGGTGTTCCAGATGGGCACTGGTTAGAGAAAATAAATGGAATATTTATCATTTTAAAACAATGCTGATCTTAGTTTCATCAATATGAAGTGCAATTCATCATTAAATTGTACAATTTCAGTCTTTCAGTGTCTTATTCTAACCTTTATCTCTCTTATTCCCTTTTATCTCCCTCCGTTAGAGGTTTAGCCCTGCGAAAGAACTGTCGCCCCCTGTTGGTATATATAATGATCCACGGTGTGCCCTGGAGCTGCTGAAGAGGACCACGGGAATGAAGAAAAGCCCATTTGGCATCACCGCTGTGCGCTTCACTCGTAACCACAAAAATTGCTCCACACCAGGTCAGTATGTGTGTGGTTGTGTGTGTGCCCATCTCTGCTGTGTTTAATTTGGATGCTGTTCAAAGTGATATTCCTTTTTGATATACGTAGTATATTTTACAGATGCAATCCAGTTTTCTCTTTTACAGCGATCTAGCATTGTTTTTTGTGATAAAATATGGCATTTCTTTGCACAGATTTCTTATACATAAATAGATTTCTTAACATGGATCTAGCCCTAAGAGGTAACCTGTCAGACATCATTGCCACTTGAGTGTCACCTTATAATTTTCTTGCGGAATCCCATTCTCTTTTTTTCTAACCCATGTTCTTTAAAAGTTCCGATTTTAACTTGGCATGGCCATTATATTCAATCTAATGAGTCATTATTAAGTGTGCTACTTTAACATTTTAAAATGAACTGAAAGCGACCTGACTTCTGCTGTGGTTATTGTGCAGTGTGTGAGTGTGTGTGTGTGATCTTATTGTCCCAATAGTGAACCATTTTGTTCCTAGGTGTAGCATTTGAAATTACAGCGTGGAAGTCTAAAATAGGTTTGAAATCATACGTTTTTTAAATTTATACAGCCATTTATAAAAAAAAAAACTTCAGACTTTACCACCACACTAACATTTAGACCTGTTTTTGTGTTCTCTCCTCAAATGTCTCTAAGTATGACTGAATTTGAAGGCAGTTCATGATTTATCTGGAAAGATTTTAGTGTGAAGTTAAAATGCAGGTCTGAAGGAGCTTTTTGACGTATAGATTGTGGAGCAGGTGAGTCTACACTTGTTTTTTGGCTGATTTTTAAGGGCCTTCCTTGTTAT
Organism: Perca fluviatilis; assembly: GCF_010015445.1. Taxonomy (NCBI): domain Eukaryota; kingdom Metazoa; phylum Chordata; class Actinopteri; order Perciformes; family Percidae; genus Perca; species Perca fluviatilis. The sequence goes on from NC_053117.1 coordinate 20,519,631, forward strand.
CTTATTAGACATTGTACAGAAGGTGCACTTGCATTTTCTTGCTTGTTGTTGTTTCTTGGTACAAATAATTGGTTCTTCATCAATTTCTTACTCTTGTAGAATTTTTGAAATTGTTATTTTATATTTAAATCCAATGAAAAAAAATCCAATCCAGTCAGCTTTTTTTTGCCAGCAAAACACAAGTGTTTGTTGCATTGCCTTGCATGCAGTTGCATTTCTGTGTTTACCTGTCTATTTGTATCTTCATGTTTATGAATTCTGATTTGCTTGGGGCTCTAAATAGCTTGTGAGTGGTCAGCCATGGTATTATAAAAATGGAGGATCTTTCTTCTGAGCTTTTGAGCATTTTCTTCTCAAGCTGTTACCAAAGGTGGAGTTCCGACATGCAGACTGTACTGTTAATGAGACAGCTATTAAAATAGCAGTAACACATGAACACCATGAAATTTGGTGCAGTGCAGGCGTCATTTTCAGTGAAAGCACACTACATACACACTGCCAGAACTTAAGACACTAAGCCGAATCTACACCTCCGCTACATGTGTCTAATGCCTGCGTCTTTACTGTAAGTCTATTTAAATTAATTTGCATAATCATAGAGGTTTAATAATAATAATAATAATAATAATAGGTTCGATGGAAAGTAATCACTCCAGCATGTTGTCTTGGACCATTTCATCTCAGGACACTGAAAAGAAGGACTATTTAAAAACATTCTCTAGACAAATACCCACAATAATCCCTTCTTCCTGTACTCTGTGTAGGTCCAGGGTCATATAATGTGTTTGAGCATGGTTTAGCCCGGGAGAGTTTTAAAAAGGCAGTTTTAGAGAGAACCAGGAAGGGAGGCTTTGGTTCCACTGCTCAACGCAACTCCTTCTTCCACAACAAGGAATCGATAGAGGCCCCAAGTCCAGGGCAGTATGAGGTAGGAAGATCCATCAATATAATTGCTATTCATTCATTTTTCTGATATTAATTAGGCTGAAATATAAAGCTCTGTTATTCATATCCTCATTGCAACGTGTGTGTGTGTGTGTGTGTGTGTGTGTGTGTGTGTGTGTGTGTGTGTGTGTGTGTGTGTGTGTGTATACAATGTGTGTGAATGCTGTGTGTTTGCTTTCAGACAGAAAAGAAGACAGAGGAAGAGTACAAAAAGCAGCACACAGCGGTTTTCAAATCAGCCACAGAACGTCTGGCACCGCTGGCTAAAGTAAGTCTGTTTCCTTCTGTCTCCCAGCATCCCCCGACAGTTGTCTTTGTCTCACTCTCTCTTATCCTCACGCCACGTAAAGCCGTTAAAACCTACTTAACAGAGGAGTCTAAAATGAAGTAAAACAGCATTACATGCCAGTTTTTCCTTTCATAAATCGGCCATCACAGCGGTAGCATCTGACCCACTATGCCAAGTGTGCTGTTTTCCAGCAGTTGATTTTCTTTGACTTCTTCTTTTCTTCTGTTCCTCTTCCTTCCTAATGCTCACTGATACTGAAGACAGAAAACAGGTCACAATTTATTTTCTTGTTCCTCTGCCATGTTTCTTTCCTGACTTTTTTTTTTACTCTCAGACTGATGTAAATATAAACCAAATACTGTATCATATATTAACACACGTGACTCTTTCCACTTCCAAGTGTTACTTTATTTAGTTGTATTTCTAAATAATTATTTTCCTTTGTTAGTTAACTATAAACTTTTATGAGTATTGCCTGAAGCTAAAACAAAACAAGATCATGCTTTTACATTTATGTGTATGATTATACGTACATTTTATATACTAGAATACGTTGTTATAATACATTGTTATTGCAAACATACATACATATAACATAATTATATGTTAAATAACAATACATGCAAATCTGAGTATTTCTATAACCACTGGGCATCGATCTTAAGGCAGTGATACACAAGATTGCCTAACAGAGACTCATTTATCTGAACCACAGAGCCAAACAGGTTTCAATGCATTTAAAAGTTCACTGACTCCTTCAGGGTAACTCTCCATCAGTGACCTGAATATTAACAACATTTGTAAAGGTTAAAAATGAAAGGACAAACGTCAATGATTAAAATGAAATCAGAGGATGTTGTGTTCAAAAGTGGCAATTTGTTTCATGATTTAATTGTAGATTTTTGGGGTTTCAAATGATTTCTATTTAGTTAAATATTATTGAACAATTCTAATTCCATATTCTTCAAAGATGATCGGGTGCTCAGTATAAATGTATGAAAGTTTAACTATCTTTATCTTGCTATGAGATGGTAACAGCACAGCCAAAGTGAACATTGAAAACACTGTAAATTCAGACTGCCATTATTTCCAGGGCTGTGTGTTTTATGATTGCATACAATTTTACATTTTAAATTATTGGAATTATTGCTAAAAACCCTTGTCTTTAACTACATTACATCACTCTACTACAACTGCAACAATGGTCCTACATTTGAAAAAGAGACCATGTTTACATTGTGAAAGCTGGATTTCCTTTCCCTGTATGAAAAATAATGTGCTAACGGACAAATACAGAGAAGCAGCCTGACATGGGGGGTTAGCAGTTATTCCTGGAAAGAAATATGTAAATTTCCTGCTGTGTGTACTACAGCATTTTAAATATTCAAGGTACTCAATTTGTATTTTCAAGTACCCTTCTTGGTACCAGCTGGTGTTTACTCTGATTAACTCCAAAGGTCAGAAGTGTTATCTAAATCTCGAGGCAAAGGTCTCCAAAACTGATCTTAACTCTGCAAACTATGCTGCTCTCTAGAGAGACAGTTTAAAGGGTAATACGACACTGATCACAGAGGGCACAATTTTCTATTGTAGGTGTACTGCTCCACATCACCAAGTTTAGTTTGTCATACATATCTCTTACTTAGTTATACGCTGCTATTATGACTAACTTCCTCACAGTAACATCGCAGCAGGGGTTTTCCTCCAGTAGTACGTTTATGGCGCTTACCCACTGCTAGTAGCCGCTCTACTCTACTCTACTCTTCTCGGCTCGACTCGACTCGGCCGCGGTGCCCCGTCCTCCATTTTCCATTGCAGATTTAGTAACGCCTGATGCCTGAGGCGAGCGTGGCTGGTCGTCATAGCGCCGCCGCAGGAAACTGCCGTGACCTAACGCAACACACACATAGAACGTCGAAGGTGTGTTGTTTTTGACTCTCGGCATGTGGCTGTTGCCACAGCCAGAAGACAAATTTTGTTTCAAAAGGAGCTGGAGGCAGCAAAAAAAACGCCGCTGGCTAAACTATTTAAAAATGGCGCTTTTGTTCAGGGCGCCCCCGTCTGTCGCTAGCAATGATGATGCAGTGATTAGTGACGATTCTCTCCGACCAATCAGTAGTCTGCAGGTTTTCACATCACCTTTTGGTATCACCTCAGCTCGCTTGGAACCTCGACGGAGGTGATACTTAAAAAAGTACCTGTTAGCAGGTACCAGGGACTTTTTTTTGTAATGGAAAACCAAAAACGGCGAATAGAGTCAAGGCGAGTTGAGCAGGTACCATGTAATGGAAAAACGCCATTACAGGCACTCAAGAGACTAGGTAGGCCAACAGCCTACTAGAATCCCAGTTAGATACACAGGTTTCTCATTTACATGATGTTTAAACACAAAATAAAGTAGTGCAGGATGGGAGTGCTATCCTTTGTGGTCCAATGTTAGATAGACTTTTAAACGGTTACATCTATGCAGTACAGACAATACAGAAATGCAGTTATTTTTCACAGAAAGTTATTTAAAAGTCTCACTAATAAAAAAGCTAATTTGTAAAAAATTATATTTCACAAGTTAGAAAACAGCCGTGCTTAGGTCTCACCTGGGCCCAGAAGTTATCAGTCCTTGCCGTCAGGACACAGAGCCCTGCTGGTTTTCGTTCCTGCTGTCTAATCAGGGAGTGATTTACTCCTCGTACACCAAGTGAATGCAATTAAGTACCTGGTAGGACATAAAACCAGCAGGACTCTGTGTACGCGGGAGCAGGATTGAGAACTACTGCCCCAGCGAATGAGGAGCGGAGCCTGAGAAATATACAGGTGTTACATGTGAAAATATCACCAAATGCACCTGCATTAGTAAATGAACATACTAATGTTATACATCAGCAATGTCCATTGGGAAATTATTTTGCCTTCATATGTAGTGAGGGTAAGAAGTGTCACTTTATTCCCTGTGCCACCCTGCTGTGCCCAGCCGAGTAAAATAATAATGTCATAAAACCCTCTGGATAGTAAGGAATATCATATTTGCTTTCTTGATGAGTTGTATTGTATGTCTAAGCAACTAATAAACCACTGGGGAGAGCATGCTATCTGTCAATTTGTCAGTTTTTAAACTCTAAGTAGTTTTTATTGCAGGTGGACAAACTTTGTCGCCAACTTGTGTTATGTTTACATTATTGTTAGCGTTACGTTGTTTATGCATTCAGATAATGTCACTCACTCACATATTGTGCACATCACAAATGAACTTAAGCGAGTGTGATGAGACTCATTAGAAAACTGAGAATGATCCATTACGGATCTGGTGCTGATCACCTCTGTAATAGTCTCCACCTCATATAGCTGTCTGCGCTGTTTGCCATTTTTCATGACAATGGCTCTGTGTAGTATTGTGTCAGACTGCAGTCTATTGTGCTGATGGATGATCCCGCTCACCCAGAATCCTCATTGCGCTAGACAGTAGGAAACTTGACAGCCATACTACACACAGTCCACATAGTGTCTGTGTTTCACATTATCATGTATAAGTCTGGGTGTCTGAGGTCTGCAAGTTTAAATGATCAGTGGTACTTTCATTCAATCCTGGACACACAGGGTGATTAAATGTTTAACAATGGCTTCAAATTCCCGGTAGCAGCACCTCCAGCTTGGTTTTATTTTGTTTTTGTGTAGCCTAAAGCTAGTAGTGAAAGGGTGGCCTATTAGAATATCATATGTAAAACGGGTAGGTATAATAAGCTTCGGACTATACCTTTTTCGGTCAATATTTTTTAAATATTTTTAATTAAATGCCTTATTGTTATGTATTTATTTTTTATGTGCATTCTTTTTGTAAAATTATTAATAAGGACCAAAATGAATTACTACTACTACACTTAGTAGTAAGTATACTTGGCTGTAGTAGCAGGTGTGGAGCTGGGGAGGTCATGTGAGAAGACGGGGACACAGATGTCTGCAGCACTCCTCGGCCAAACAGCAGGGTTAGCTGTTAAAAAAACACAACAGCTTATTTAACTTTTCTTTAAATACACACTGTTACCTCCATATTTACCTCCCTGTCTTGCTCTTTTTTGCTTTCTGGGTCGTACCTCTGAGTGCTCTTTGGAGAAGATCTGAGGCCACATGTAATGGCTTCACGCAGAGCCTCCTTTATGAACAGTTAATGAAAAATCGCCCGGGGACGTCTTAGCTGTAACAGTTAGCCACATGCCGCGCTGCAGCCTAGGCTGTATCCCTGGTAACGGCCTACCCCACTGGGACGGATATTAAAAGTGTCTAATTAGGAAACGATCACGATCATGAGAAGGGGAGAAAGACAAGAAAAGAATAAAGGCAGAAAGTACGTACGTCTCTGTTATTTGTTTTCTGATTGAGAGTTAATGTCTTCTGTACTTTGACTTAAAAGCTTCATCGAGCAGTAGAGGTCGGTATTTTATTAGAGAAATTATTCACACTGCATGGCTTTTGAAATCGAAAATATAAAAGATGTATCATCTCAGTTGAAATGATAGAAGCTGTCTTTTGGGGTGCATTAAACACAACAGGGAGACTTGTTATCTGACTCTCCAGAAGATATTTATTAGTCTTCCCTCTGTCTTTGCTATTAGCCGCTCTGCTTTTTATTATCCAGATCTTTTATTTATTCAGTTGCAGTTCATGATAATTTATTCTATTCCCAAATCGGTCTATTTCCAAATCCACTATATAAGGATAAGATTGCCAAACAGTGGTTAATACACATTAAATACCAGACATGGCAAGATTTATTTAGGTTGATTTTTCTTATCTTGCGGTGTGCCCTCATTCAAAGAATGCTTACATTTCTGACAGTCTAAATCAAACACACCTCAACTAGTTCAAATATTTGAAGCTATGTTAGATCTGTACTTCAGCTGCAGGTCTGGATCTGATAGAAGATGATTACTTGTCTGTGTAGAAGCAAAAAAATAATAATTGAGAAATGACAGATCTGCAAGAAGAGATGATTATGAGTAGAGCATATCTTAAATGAGAGTTTGCTTTTCTCCCACGTCTAATCCAGTGCTCTTTTCCAGTGTTATTTCTCCTGATCCCCATCTTACTCTCTCTCTTGTTCTGTTCTCTCCTCCCTCCTTTTCTCTTCTGTCCCTTTCATCCCTTTTTTCTTCCTCCTCCTACCCCACATTCCACATTCCCTCCTCTCCATCTCCTGCCTTCATTTCCTTCCTCCGGGCCAACCCTTCCTTATTATGACCTTTGTGTTGCTGAGGTCGTGGGATACCCTCAGGCAGCGCTGGGAGAGAATAAGTGTGGAATTTAATTTGGACCTATGTTTTACCCAGAGGCACTGGAATTCCTCTCCTATAGATCAGTGAAATATTGCCCTGTCCCTTGAAGCGATAGGAGAGAGGTTTGACACAGCATTTTGTCTGTCACTCATTTTTTTCACCAATACGTGTCTGCCTCTGTCGATTTTGTTCTGTTGCCAATGATGTTGAGATTATTAGAGGTCTTGATGGACGGTTATTGTGATACTCAGTGAAAGTGAGCGGTTGTCAATGGCAAGGGCATTGGTTCAATAATAAGGTGTTGGCAATAGCTTTAATGTAAAGTGCACTTTCATTTATAAGTGCACTTCTCAGTGAATTGTGGGCCGTAAAAAAAAAAATAGAGGTAAAAAAATCAGCTCTGGACTTTTGAGACCCAGACTTGCCCACCACAATCGGCCGGACACCACCTGTCCTTGCGCTCCCGTTCAACACATGTAAGCAGGGTTCAATATTATCACCATTTACCAGCCAAATGCTGATAAAATATGCAAGTGACTGGTAGATTTGTTTAACTCACCAGCCAACAATAAGAACAATTTTAACATTCACTAGTATTTGGCAGGTGGACAAAAAGTTACTATTGACCCCTTCATAAAAGCCCCTAATACTGCTACTTAGCTGAGTGGTAAGTAAGAGAGTATGATAATGTACTCGCTGACTCAAAAAGGCTGCCTGGCTCCTGACGGCAAGATGGCTAAAGGTTGAGGGTAGAGCCTGGGTGTCTTGTATTAAAAACAAGTGACAAGTCTGTAAGCTAAGCTAAAGCTGCATTTTGTACACAGTATGCGTTTGTGTTATAGTGGAATGAGGATAAATCAGAAAGCTATAGTACTATGTTTGCAAGTGCCTTAGCTTGCTAATACATAACTAACATTACCTAAGTAAAACTCTCCTAGAGAAACATCAGCTTTGAAGTTTGATTGACCATGCCGGGCAATAAGCAATGTTTATGATAATAGTAAGAAAATCTCCTTATAATATCTATTTCCTCTATTTTACAGAAAGCTATAGTTAGCTATTTTGAGCTATTTGATAAGAGAAGAGGAGGCTGATAGTGGCAACATGTAGCATATTGGAAAAGGCTGTGATTGAAAGTAGACGCAGACTGATCTCATGAAGTTGCGTATGACACGCCAATTCGTATGCCATTTTGGCGCGTTATCAAGACGTATAATCGCTTTTTAGCGTGTTTATCAACGCAATTTGCCCGCCATTGACCTACATTATGAGTGAATTTTTGCCGTAGCGGGTAGTATAAAGGAACGTAGGTCTGCGTAAGAAGGTCGGTTGGGGTGGCGGATGGGTAAAGCACAGGACTTTCACCCAAGAGAGCTGGGATTGCGTCCCACGTGTGGCAATTTTTATTTAATTTTTTTTTTTTTTAAGCCTTCTCCAATGTTTCTTTCCTAAACCCAACCGTTTATTGTTTTCCTAAGCGAGTTTTTGTCGTTATTTTCCATGTTTTTGTCGCTTTTTTGTGTTACTAAAGCCTTTCCCTGTGTTCTTTTCCTAAACCCAACCTTTTTTTACGTGTGACGTTCTCACGATAGTACGTCACATTCTCGCGATAACACGCAACGTGGCGATGCCACGTGGTGGGTATGTTTACATCCGCTGTATACAGCGTAGACATACACGTGGATAGCTGAAAATGCTTACAGATAACACGCCATTTGGCTTTAGGAAAGTGGCGTGTATGTCTATGCAAAGTCATGATGCCATGTTGGTAGACGGCAGTTACGGTGGTGGAGTTGCAAAAAACAGAACCCAGATGTCACAGGGCAGTTGTGACAATATAAAGTTCTTGTTCAAGCAGGTCTGTTGGCTCCATGCAAGTCATTTTAACTGATGTAACCAAGAAATAATGTATCTGCCAGTCAAACAAACTTCAGTTAATCTGCACTAATATCTGTTACCCTGACAATGAACAGCGCTTCATATTTCTCCTTCCTCAGTGTGTAACTGGCTCGATGGAATCGGACACAATATTAATACATGGCTTTTATTACATGTACCACTGACAGTGATTGCAGGCAGGATTCATAATACACCAATGGTGTGAAAATAATAATGAAAACAAATTGGGAACTGAGACACACATCCTTCACTTGGCAACTGTCGCTAGTGCTGGTGGAGGTTTACACTGACTTCCAATGCCATGGCAACAAATATATTTTTTTTCATAGTTACTCATTATACACTTACTTATAATTTGTAATTTTGCACAATTATTACCAGGATTGACAGGTAACAAGGTAAATGTGCCATAATTACAGTAATTTAAGAGAAGATAAGATAAGATAGTACTTTATTGTCTGTTACACAAGGGTTCCAGAAATTTGTTCAGTAGGAGCTGTGGAGACCGGACTGCGGAGTTTCCCGCCTACTTTTTTTTCCCAGTGCCAGTTGTCCTTATAAAAGTCATATACAACATGAAATCATATTCAGCAGCTACTCTGTTATATTTATGGTCCAGTGACACAGATTCACAATTCACAAGGCCTGACACAGTCAAGGAAAACCTCATTAATGTCAATTACAAGTGGAAAAACACCACATTGCCCTCAGAAAAAGATACCACATACCATGGGCTTGAGAAAGAAAGGAAGAGAGGATAGGTGATAGAACTGAATGGAAGAAGCAGTGGGAGGGAATGAAGGAAAAACAAAGAGGGTGAGAGAGAGACAGAGCCTCTTCGTATAATGTGTAATTATCTATCCTATTAGCTCTGGTTGAGATAATTAGAGTGTTTTCTAAACATACATTTATCAAACTAAAGCACAGCATCACCCCCCTGCTCTGCAGAATGAACCAGGCGACAAAAATACGGGAGGTGAAATAATACTGAGAATGAAAGGGGGGGTGAGATTGACAGACGGATGAAGGAATGACCGAGAAAGAGGGCCGTACTGTATACTGTAGAGAGAGAGAGAGGTTGACCATGTGGACAAAGAAAGATGGAAAGACAGAAGGATGGGAAGAAATTAGGCATTGCTGTCTGTGGTTCTAGAGAGATAAATATGTTAAATAAATAAAAACCATGTGACTCAGACAAAGAGTGTGCCGGTTGCATGGAAGGTAATGCTATGGACAAGATATTCTTGAAGTATCTGGAATAGGAAAATATGCAGCAGCCCAGGGTTTGTCACTTATTGACTATTTGTCCCTGTGTTTCATTGCATTTTTATGATATATCCATGGACAGCTAATGGCATGTCATGCTGCAGCCTCTATTTATGGGAGACAAGGGATTCGGGTGATGAAATAAAGGAACAAAAACAGGAAAATTGAGTTATAGATTTGATATGGATTTTACTGTCAGCTGTCAGGGTAATGCTGATGATGTGAGTCCCTGTGAGAATTCCAGTACAGCCACATACATACTGCACACACTGAGAAAGTGACTCACTCAAAATGTGCCCATAAACACATAGATACAAATATTTATGCAACTATACTTAAAATGTACATACAGTATACTTATTTGCATGTGCTTATAAATGCATAAACACCTACAGTATTGTAGTAGCACACTCACAGGAGACACACACACGCACAATTAAATGACCGAATGAGAAGAAGTGCTTATTGACACTTCCGCCCCGAGGCTTCAGTAGCACTGCCATCATGCCCGGCCCAATATTCCCCTGAACAATTTATAAATGTGATGGATAGAAAGATTTTTTGAAATAAGCTAGCTTCTGCCTCGCCACTTGCCTCTAAACATAAAGTCACAGTCAAACTGGATTTTGATTAGATTAACTAAGATGTTTAGGATCATATTTATGTCAAGGATTTAGGTTTTAGGAACTGGTGAGACAAGTGAATTAGGAAGGCTGATTTGAGTAATAGATCTATGAGTTTGAAGGATTATCAGAAGCCCCAACACTGCACAGCTGTTTATATGAGAAAGGATTTTACAACTCTGGAGAGTTATCGTGGCAACAATTGTTTCATCCTGCATTGCAATGATTTGGAGGTAAACAGTAGCAATCTGTGTCAACACTGTGCTTTGCTGGATAACGTCGCGTTTTATTGTTTGCTCATTGAAATGAATGGGGTGGCTACATTTCTTGTGTCAGTTGGAACACGGCCTAAAAGTGTGTTATGTCATTCACGGGAATTTGAAGCAGCCAATGTGCCAACTCTACGTCAGCTGTAAGAACCCTAGTTCTTTTTGTTATTTTCCTCCAGTCTCTCCTTTAATGTCAGTTCTCTCTGTAAGTTTATGAAGTAGATTATTTAAGAATTGTGCTAATTCACATCCAATTTCATCTTTCCATCATACCTGCCAACATTTGGTTTTCAAAATCCGGGGGATTTTTGCTTTGATGCTTTTATATAGACTTCAGTGGTCCCCTAATATTGTATCTGAAGTCTCTTTCCCGAAATTCAGCCTTGGTGCAGAATTACAGCCACTAGAGCCAGTCCCACAATGAGCTTTCCTTAGTATGTGCCATTTCTGTGTCTGTAGCTATTGAGGAGGAGAGGGGGGGCAAGGTGGAAGTTGGGGGTGTGGCCTTGACCAACTGCCACTTTGCTCGTTTGAAAGCTATGATGTCTCTCTCTCATGGGTGGGCCAAATTCTCTGGGTGGGCAAAGCAGAGAAAGGGGAGGTAACCTTGCTCCTTATGACCTCATAAGGAGGAGATTCCAGGTCAGCCCATCTGAGCTTTCATTTTCTCAAAGGCAGAGCAGGATACCCAGGGCTCGGTTTACACCTATCACTATTTCTAGCCACTGGGGGACCATAGGCAGCCTGGGGCTGAAACGCATATTCATTTTAAAAAAACGTCATAAAGTGAAATTTTCATGCCATGGGACCTTTAAGTGTACTGTGTGCCTGTGTGCCCTTCTGTGCATCTTCTGCGCAATGGTGCCGCTGTGTTTTAATGTGCTGGGTAATGTTATTTTTCCCGCCGTGTGCTATATTAAAATCAATTCGACACACCTTAAAAAAACTTGGAGGTTGTCGATTTGACTAGGTAAGATGCATGTAAATTGTTGCACCCAACACTGTTGAAATTTACAGCTATATTTTGATTTCTTTGTGGGAACACCGCCTTCACCTGCCATTTTTATCGGCTCACTTTCGGGTCTGAACTTTCCACGAAGCTGGTGCAGAGATCAACTGCGCAACTGGGTTATTGGTTGCCAGGTTGAGGTGACAAACAGGGTTGAAAACTGTATATGGTGTGTGGATTGTGTGAATAGGATGTGTTTCATACAAGATGTGGCAACTGGTCAACATTAGACAAACATATTGGTCCGATTATTTATAAAGGAGTTTTTACCATGCATTGAAATTACGTGAGAAATAACAAACCAGGAGGGGTCTGGGAGATAGGCCTAACAAACGGGAGAAACCCGGGAAAAACGGGAGTGTTGGCAGGTATGCTTTCCATTGACTCTGTATGCAATCTCTACCACAGCCTCTAAAATTTGCTTCCTGTTCTGAACACATAATAAGTCTTCAGCGACATACAGAGCAGCTGGGTCAATGAGGGCTCCAACTTTCATCATTGAGCTAGAGTTACAATTAGTAACTATTACTCTAATCTCAGAATACATTTTCATTTACAGTAAATATAAGTATCTGAAATAAAAGTTTCAGGTCCAATGCTTTAGCCTGATCTACTTTATGCCTCCCTTTTAACATATTATTTACAGACTATTTGAGGCCCTTGTCTGGCTTCCTAAGCACCTCTGTCTAGGCTTTTATTTTATTTTCCTGGTTTACTTTTCAGTGAAATAGATTAAATTGCTGTCCATTAAAATATGTGTCAGTCTGTAACAGTCACAGTTTGCTGGATCTAAGTGAAGTCTGATGCTCTGATCATGTAATGCCTGATCAGCTAACAGAGATAGAGAAAAAGGCTGCGTGATAGGTGATGATTGACAGAGAGATAAAAGGACAGGACAAAAAGTTTGGAGTTCTGCAAGTGACCAGAGGCTGCATTGTTCATGACCCCTCACAATATTAAGGAATTGCACACGACAAATAGCAAACAAATGATTTATACTCCTAACTAATCTTTTTTCCTGATGGTGGGACTCAGAAAAAGCCATAGGTCTATTAAAATCAATGCAGATTATCCCAATAGGAGCATGAATATTGCCAACAAATTAGCAATTTGGAGGCTTTCCTCGCAAGAATGACAGCTTAGTTGTTTCAGTAAATGCCCCAAAACAACATTTGTTTATGAATGTGCTCATTTAACTTTTATGGCAGTCTTCTCATGAGAGTTTAATATTTCTTGTGTACAAAAAGAAATCTTTGCCTGTTGGTGATGCCAGGTCAGGGAGTCACCAAAAAATGACAAAGGTAATGTTAACATGTTTCTATGGACAATGTCAAATATGTTTGCCAATAAAACAGATTTTAGCAAGTTTCATTATTTGCAGGTACACCAAAAATATAGATGTGGGGAACTGGGAGAGAATGATAGAAGCTGATATTAAGACACCGATCTTCCCTATAATATGTTATTGTGAAATGTCAGTATAGGTAAAAATTGAAAAATTGTCATCTAATATGGTTTGAGTATTATTCTTTTACAAGATTTTTAATTTGCCACTTGGTAAACGGACTGACCTCACCTGTCCTCTGATTAAGTTGTGGTAAGCTTAATTTCCTGCCTTGAATGGGATTGATATATATTATGAAGGGATTCATATCTAATGAAAATATAATGTTGACATCTTTTAATAACACCAGTACATTGTTTCAAATCTGTCTTGATTTACAATTGGGAGGAGGGGCAGTGAAGTAAAAGATAAGTGAAAGTAGATAACCACGTAGAAAGAGAGCTTCAGCGACTGGAATAAATGTGGTAAATGAAGATGTATGCATGGGCAAAAGAGGAAAAGACAGAGAAAAGAGAGAGGCAAACATGTGAGTCTTAAAATGTGTGATAGGGCACAGATGGAGAACTTGTCTGTGTAGCACTTTCAGATTTTATGATGTGTGGATGCTCTCTAAGTTATTGCTTGGAGGAAAAGATCACACGCTCTGTGACATTATTTTTCTCTCTTTCTGTAAAGTCCTGGTTGTTGTTACATCCCTGCTGTCTTGCTGCTATAAAACAAGTGAACTGAGAAACAGCCCTTCCTCAAAAACAGCCTTACTCAAAATAAAAGACATTTTACAAGTGATGGTGGATAAACGCTACACGATTTCTCGCACAGAGCAAGTCTTTGTGGAGTCTATAGCTATTGTATGCAATGTAAACAATGGAGCATTGAAAATGTTTTAAAAATTGTCTCGGTAAATGGTTCAGGTTAGGGAAAGACCGCGTTGGTAGGTGAAGGGATGCCACCAGAGGTTGCCTGTCAGAAAAAAACTAATAATACATTGTTTGACCAAAATATCTCAACTACCTGAGATAATTGGATGTGGTTGAAATATTGGGAAAAAGCGAGCTTTTTCTTTTGCCAAACTGCGGTTTCCAAAGAAAAAAAAACGTCTTTATTTGAACAAATAACCACCCTCTGCTATGCTGTTTCTGGTGAGGAAAGTCTTGCAAAAGCACCACATAGAAAATAAATCCACATTTTGGGTCAGTGCAAACTGTGTTTATTGCATTAAGTAAGCTGAACTGGTGTGTTAGTTACTCTCTGGCTTTGAAAAAGCTGGAACATACACAAGGGAGATCATGTGTTGTCTGTCTTAAATCCATTGACATGTTTAAGAAAACAGTAGCACAAACAAAAATTGAAGAAATACAGTCAGGCAGCAGCGTTTATACAGTACTTATGTAAAATAACATCATTTTGATAAATGAAACCTTACAGATGCACCTTTCCTGTCCAGTGTCAGAAGCAGCCACATGCTCTGTCTGTCAAATTGAATTTATATCGACCTGCTTTTGAAAATCTTCAATAGCAGGTGAGAGTTTGGATCCCATTTGTATTTATTTATCTGAGAATAATGGAATCGTCAGCGGATGCCTGCAGACGTGTCACGGCCCAGAATAGAGATCAGTATTTAAACAAATTACTTTCTAACAAACAAACTTATTTTCTCCTTGTAGATTGGATTAGTAGAAGTGAAATGTAACAAGGCTTGGTCCTTTAATTTGATACTGTCTATGTTTATTATCAGGCTTGACTTTTACTTCTACTGCCAATTTCCTCAGTTTCATTTATATTTTAATTTTTTCTCTCTTCATCCTATTATACTTCTTATTTGCTGTCTCTATATTTCTGCTATTTTCTTGTCATCTTGCTCCATATCTGTATTTTATTTCTCTCTGTAAGTTAATCAGTCTCTCTCTGTCTCCCCCTTTGTTTCTCTTCACCCCACTCCTCATGTGGATGAAGTAGGTGCATGTGGTAAACGGCTGTGTCCGGTGTTTGCATGTGCATGCCTACATTTCTCTGTCCAAGTTATGGGCCCCAGATGTGGCCAGCAGCTGTGTGTATAGTGCATTGTGTGTGTGTGTGTGTGTGTGTGTGTGTGTGTGTGTGTTTTGTGTGTGTGTGTGTGTGTGTGTGTGTGTGTGTGTGTGTACCCATATGCAGGTGTGGGCACGTACCCATTTTTTATGCAGCAGCTGTGTGTTTTGTGTGTGTTTGGTTATGGACAGCTGTTTAGTAGCAGGTGATGATTTTAGGAGCCAAGCAGGCAGTTGGCCAGGCAGGCGGCCAGGGGGACGAGGGGGAGAGCTAAGCCCAGTAAGATGTAAGGAGGCCTGGGCTTGGCATTCACTCAACCAAGGCCTTCTGGACCTCTGCTGGATGGCTAGTGGTTCAGGAGAAACCAAGCTGTGGGTGTCAGTGTTTATACATGACTCTGAACCTGCCAGACTCCACAGACAGCTTACTGATTACTACTGTAGTAAAGAAAGACACTTACAGTAAGTCTAGGCTTAAAAGGGTCAGGGTTTACATTTCCCGTAGTTCAGATCTAAACTGGAGTCCAGTCCTTCCGCTCAAAATCAGACTAGCTGTTCAGGCCTACACGTACGTGTAAATGCCACATGAAATGTGGTGAAATGAGAGACATGTTAGATTAAAGTAAGTAGAGAACTTGTGAGATAAAGAGAGGTTACGTAAAAACTGCAAGACTGCAGACATATAGTTGATGTGATAGACATAAAGGATGATGGAGTTTTTGAACCATTGGAAGAAGAGTATATATAAGGAAAGGGTAAAATAAAATGAAGGAGAAAGCAAGATATATAAGACAAGACTACAAAACAGAAAACTGTAGCTGTCAGCAAATTGTGAGACTAACTGCTGCCTATAAAGTGCGAATAGGAAGCAAATGGGAATCATATGGTTTCCCATCTGTATTGAAGACCTGTCTAAGACCTCATTAAGGCCGTATGACACCTCCACTACTAAAATCAGACAGATGGTTATCAAGCTCTACGATGAAACAACAGCTGTGCTTTTGACAGTATAGTGTGCTTGTACAGCTTATGATGATAGGCTATTTTGGGAGGAACACAAGCAAACAAATGCTGTGTTCACTTAATTTAAATGCTAGCAATCTATTGTGTTAGATAAGATGAAGAAACACACAAACATGAACAATGCTTAATTAAAAGAAATATAGTGCACCACACACACACACACACACACACACACACACACACACACACACACACACACAGTGATATTGATAGAGAACAAGGCCCTCTTCTATTTCTCCCTATTTGTCTTCATCTGTTAGTATATTTTGGCATATGATTAGTGGCTTTGATTTCAATTTAAGGCAAGTTATTGTGAAGAGGAAACAACATTTACAGGCCCCCACCTGAAGCTGAAATTACAAACTGAAATTGAGAGAATACAAACAGATATCCCAGCATTCGTAAATTACGTTGCATGGGAGAGCAAGCTGTGACCATGTGTTTTGGAATCTGCTCATTGTGGCGTATTTTTCACACTTTTTAATATGCTGCACCACATGCAAGTTTCACTGTTTAGAGGAACAGATGAACCTCATGTGACACTGGATTTAAGAGGCAAAGCCTAAGTAACCATTATTATTTATTAGACTCTAAATGGGGATATCCAACCTGTTCATTATCTGCATAGTATGACAGCAAGACTGAGGACAAAGTGCAGAGTCGGTGCAATAGCCAGTTTAAGGATGTGCAGCTTTTAAAGCAGAAACTACCTGAACGTTTTTGTCTTCTTCTTTTTTTTTTTAAAGTAGAAGTACCTATCAGTACAAAATCCGTATCAAAGTTAGACTTTGATTTCAAGTTTGCAGAACTTTCTTATAGCCTTGTTGTATCAAGTACAAATTAGTTCCCAGGAAGATTCATAATTAAGCTTTAGACCAGTGACAGTAATTTCCCGACACAAACTACCAAATGTATTTTTAACCTGAGAAGATAAAATGAATGATAAAAATGAATCAGAGCCATCACTGACGGAGCACAGTAGTGAGTTTTTTAATGGATATGTCATGGCCGGTGTCAAGGTAGCATAATTGTGTCACACACAGACAAGGACATGCATTGGTACACATACACAGTAAGAATATATATTATCTGTAGTACAGTGATATGAAATATGGAAATACAGTAGCATTCTGCTCTGCGAGGAAGAATGAAAGGTTTTAAGAATAATGAGAGGAGAGATGAAAACACACACATACACACACACACACACACACACACACACACAATCGTGTTGTTCATGCCTGGCCATTAGTCAAAGCTGTCACAGTACATACTAAGCCAAATCGTTAGTATGCTGGTTGTTAGGTGTACTTGAATGGCCATTAGTGTGAGAGAACTTGGTGTGGAAGAAATTCTATAAGAAGATAACAAGTAATATCTGACGTTGTGTTTGCATTTGCAGGTTTTTTCGATTGCTAAACGACAGTGAGCACAACTGGAGCCACATGTGCAACGCTCTAACCCCAGTCTGCACAGCAGCAGTTCATGTGGACCAAACTCTAGTTCGGTTTTCATTGCTTGAACACAGTTTTCAAAACTCTACACACTTATCCCATGGCTTTAATCACAACCTGCACAACACTGAATTTACAGCAGTTTGTTCAAATGCTAACACACTGCTGTCAAAACGGTTAACCACACTTTCAAAACAGAATAGACTTCAGTCTGGTGCCTATCAAACACTGCTGATTGCAATGGTTTCTTGTTTTAGACTTGTTAGTGAACACATACTGTATATACAGTATATAGGGAAATAAAGAAACACCAAATAAGAATGAAATAATTATGCATTGTACTGTTTGAGAGAAACAGTGAACAGGTAAAAGAGCAAAGATACCAATATGTCCAGGTAAGATCTCTGAGGTTATATACACAGTTGTGAAAATGTGAAAAACACTTTCTTTACTGTAGTAAAACTGTGCGCTTACCGTTTTTCACAAAGTAATGGAGGCGTAAGCAATGGGAACACCACAGTCATTTGTATTTAGAGATAATATAGGTTCATGGCAAGAGAAGACATCCAATTTGTTGATTAAAAACTTGTAAAACTTCTGGACTATTACGTACCTTTAGTTTGTAACATTTCCAGTAATTACGTAAATTACTACAGACAAAATAAAAAATATATATATATCTGTGTACGGTACTGTAGGTAAGCAAACTGAGGATTTTCATTTATTCTTGTTTACCTAATACCTTGTTTACATTTACATAATATTGATTACTGTAAAGTCACTTAAACTATACAAACTGTAAAGATGAAAAGTTTGTAGTTCTGTATTGATGTTTGATGCTGGTGTTTTTACTCTCAGTGTGTTCTGAGTGACAGTGTGTGTTATCTAGATGAGGATTGTTCATAGTGTTTGGCTGCTCTGAGCCTGTTTTGAGACGTGTGTGAAGAGTTGTGTTGTTAGGAAGGAGTTTTGCAGGTGATGTGAACTGTTTAGCTCAGGTGACTGTTGGTAATGCAGACCGTGGTTAGAGTTTTGCATGTGGCTTCAGTTATGACTATATATTTAGAAATCGAAAAAAACTGTCACTTTGTTTGAACCCTTATGAGGCGGGCCTTTTAACTGAGACTATGCTCTGCATTTAGTATAGGATGTAAAGTATGCTACGGTATACTGTAATATGTTGTTGATCTCTGTAGAAATGTTTGTTTTTCTTGATTGTACAGAAAGGTAACAACAGAGACTTATGCACATAAATGGCCTTAAATCACTTACAAATAGGGCTCATTATTGTATAAATGTATTGTATTTAAAAGAATCAGTACATCTATTGGTGTTTATTTTGAATAGAAATTGCAGAACATTGAATAAGATATTTATAATACAATTATCAGGTTGGAAATCTGATTTTAAAGATATTTTAATAGTTACTTTAAAGGACACCAGGGTTGTTATCCTTCCAAGATTTGTTTAATTTGGCTTTCCAAATGGATTACACAAGGTTTGTCAGAATTGGTACTAAATACTGTAAAGTGTCCAAGACACATCAGCATCTGACAATACTTATCACCTTTGAACAATGAAAAAAAAATGATCTCAAAGAATTCACCGGTAATGCAAAGGCTGCTCTCCAGCAGTCAACAATAAGTGTAAAGTAAAGTGTAAATATTAGGGATAGACCATTTTTAAAACAGTTAAGCAATTTGCAAAATCCTTCCTGGAAATTCATTGTACTTTGCTAGGGTGACCAGACACCCTAATTGTCCCGAGAATTAGAGCAAAGTCTGAAGAGCAGACTCTCGAGTAGTTATAGTGTGATAGAACATTAAAAACTGTTCATGGTGATTGAGTCGTACACCGAGAGTGCTGGCAGCAGTGAAATCCTCCGCAAAATATGCCAGCGCCGGATTGGATGTTGCTGATGTTAAAGCGCAGTGTTTGTTTCATAATGACACTTGAGTTCATGATTTTAATGATTTTTGAATTCAACAGATTTTGACAGTTGAATTCCTGAATAAAAATAATAAATCATTTTGGTGCAGAAATCATCTGGTCATCTGGTCACCCTATGCTTGGCCAAGGTAACAGCCCTGAGCCGTGTACACTTTTTCATTATTCAACTACTGATGGAGAAACATGGGAACCCCACTATAATGACATTGGACATTGTGCAACTGCACTGCCTTGTCACAAACAACTAGCAACAGACAACAACTGTTTATCAATTTTAGAAAAGTCCTTTAACAATGTCAGATCCAACCTACTGAAACTGAACTGGAGAAACACATCTATTCACCCAGTTATGCTTTTGTAAACCTTCAAGGAGAAGAGACACATTGTCATGTGGCCATGAGCCAGGGTAAACTTATTCTTAAAATATATAATTTTGTTTAATTTAATCAGTTTTGTTGTGTGTTTTGTTTGGATAGATGAAATGTTACCAAACAAGCATGTTCTTTGACTGAAGTCTTGTGTATAGTCATATCGAGGATTTATAAGAATGTTTCATGTTCCTGTTTTAACATGTGCTTTGACATGAGATTTGGATTTTTGGCTGAACTCAACACTGTTGATGCACAATGTGCCTCTTGATACTATCTTATCTAAGGCAGCACATTCAGGACATACAGTATTGTATACAGTTCATTGATGGACTTCTGCTGCATTGTATACTCTTACTTAATTTAGTATTGACCTGTAAGTTTATTTAGTATTTATCATGACTTCATGATTTAATGATTTCCTGTCACAGTGCGCTTGATTGGTTGTTCTATATTGTCTTGATTGACTAGAACTACAAGTTTAGGTTTATATATCACATTTTGTATGCATAAAAAATGAAAAAGTTATAAATGTTCTCTTGCTTTACTTATTAGAACTTATTAAAAAATACTGTCAGGTCTGACAGTCTGTCTTGGTGCTAGCATCACGTCAATATTCAATTTAAGTTATTCTGTGTCACTGCCTGCCTGCCACAAATGTGTATCTGGCCTCTACAGCATACTTTATGCATTCTGAGATATTTTTCCAACAGTCAAGGGCAATGTGACAGAATCGTTAGGAAAAGGTGTGTTTGTGTGCATCTCTGTGTGTATGTAGGAAGATAAGCATTTAGCTGTCTAAATTTCGAGGGTGTGTAATTAAAGTCAACCTGATTGCTGTCAATATGTGATGACTGCTACTGGGAACAGTGGTTTGCCCCATGTTCAGTTATAATTACAGACCATAGGGTCCCTCGACAGGTGTGTGCACATTATGTTGCTCTGCACTGTTAGATAGATCTGTGACAGATGTGTGCCTACAGGTGTGTGTGGGTGTGTGTGTGTGTCTCAATTCAACCATGAGAAATACTCCAAATCTAACCATGTGAAACAGTAACAACACAAATTATTCTCACCATCATTCAATTCATTTGACTTTTCCAGCAATTCCACAGTTGCTTTTAACATCACAAAGAATCTGTTTCTGTGTGATGTGTCTGTATATGTGTGTGTGCCTGTAAATTGTTGGTGTGTGTGTGTGTTTGTGTGTGTGTGTGTGTGAGGTTGTATTGTCGAGCACATGTTGTGCTTGCCTCCTTTTTCCTCCCACTGTGTCTATAATGAAAAGCTAAATGGCCTGGGTTAGCAATGATTAAAGATGGACGGCTACTGAGGAGGAGACGGAGAAAACAGCGGTCGGGAAATGACAGTTTGAGGTAAATGACAGCTCTGCTATGTTCAGGATAAATGGATTGTGCAGCTATATTCAGCCTTCGCCATCAATTATTCAAAGACCCACCGACAAGACAAATCCCCAGTAACTGAGATTTCTTTGCAGTGGTGGTAAAGCAAGTTTCTAACCAGGTGACATGATTCACCCAGTTCCCTTTTCATATCCCAGTTTTTGGAATCCGTTACATGCTCACTTCAGCTAGAGTGCCACCGGGAATTAGCTCTTAATTATTAGCAATTCATTAACGACTAAGAATATAAAGGCCTTGTTATGGAGGTTATTTATCTGAAATTACCTATGATATGTTCCCTCATTGTTCCTCCCTTTGTGGAGGAGTGGCATAATGACAGCTGTGAGACAACCACTCATTTGCGCCATGGAGGAAATATCTGTTCTTGTGTGTGTGTTTGCCTGCATTTGCATGCAGATGATGTGACATGTACTGTATGTCCCCTTGTGTCTACGCTGATATTCATGCATGAATGTGTGTACATGGGTGATATTGTAGCAAGTCTGACAGTGCTCTGACAACAGATGGGTGAATGGGTCATTTGTTATTATAATGTGTTTCCCTTATACTGTGGGACTGTCAATTGTGTAATCTAATAAGGGGTTGCTGTGTGTGTTGTGTGTGTGTGTGTGTGTGTGTGTGTGTGTGTGTGTGTGTGTGTGTGTGTGTGTGTGTGTGTGTGTGTGTGTGTGTGTGTGTGTGTGTGTGTGTGTGTGTGTGTGTTACATTGTCTAACCGTGTTAGAGACAGTGCCAGGTGACAATGTGACTTAAACTTTT